>NC_142488.1:149635356-150923961 GCF_049115385.1 Moschus berezovskii
ACTTCAAGCCAACCTTTTCACTCTCCTCTTTTACTTTCATCAAGAGGCTTTTAGTTCCTCTTCACTTTCTGCCATAAGTGTAGTGTCATCTGCATATCTGAGGTTATAGATATTTCTCCCAGCAATCTTGATTCCAGCTTGTGCTTCTTCCAGCCCAGCGTTCCTCGATGTACTCTGCATATAAGTTAAATAAGCAGGGTGACAATATACAACGTTGACGTACCGCTTGTCCTATTTGGAACCAGTCAGTTGTTCCATGTCTGGTTCTGACTGTTGCTTCCTGACCTGAATATAGGTTTCTCAAGAGGCAGGTCAGGTGGTCTGGTATTCCCATCTCTTTCAGAATTTTCCACAGTTTCATGTGATCCACACAGTCAAAGGCTTTGGCATAGTCAATGAAGCAGAAATAGATGTTTTTCTGGCACTCTCCTGCTTTCACCAAGCATCTCCAAGATGGCTTCAAAGTCAGAGTCCTGTTGTCCTGCCCCCGCCGCCCCCCAGGTTTAGCTCTCCCCAGAGTAAGGCTGTGCTCAAGCACAGTGGGAGCAACCTCATATTCCACCTGACTGTTCCCAAGCACCCGAGACACAGACTCCCCAGGAGCCTGTGTGGGAGGGCAAAGCCAGTTGCTCTGCTGAGCTTGCAGTCTCCCGAGTTCTGCCCATCCCCACATGGTTTCCCACTGCAGATCACAGGCTGTTGTCTTCAGTTTCCAATGTTTCCCAAAAACACCACTCTGGTGGCCCTAGAATAATCACTTTTGGAACACCTCCGTGTGCTTTTCCCCTCCCCTACCCAGAACCTCATATTCAGCCTCCTTGGAGGCTGCTTTGAAAGCCCTGTTTCCTTTTGTCAATGGGTGGTTGGGCTTCTGCTACCTCCGGTTCTGGCTGCCCACGTCCAACTTGGGTCTACTTGGGTACCTTCCCTTTGAAGTACTTGATTGGGGGCTCAAGGCACAGCCTGTTCTGTTGAAAACAAGCAGTTCATTGGTCCTCTTCGAGGCCAGGTCTGATCTTCTCTGCCCCTGCCCCTGTCCCAACCACCACTGTGGACCTGTTCTCCTTTACCCAAATGGCAGGTCCATTGAATGTTTTTGTTGGCTTATGGGTTAGGTGCTTTTCAAGGGCCCTCCTTCACACACAGTCACTCCCAGGGACATGTCTGACTTGTTGAACTAGATGTGACCAAAGGAAGCCTCCATCTACCTGCATTTGAAAAAGTATGAGAGTCCGGGTGTGGGATTGGGTGAAACCCAAGTGATAATCACCGCACGTGAACATTCGAGAAGTGGGCTTGGAGATGCGTGTTCTCTGGGATTTGTGGGCCACTGTTCTTGAAAATCACTGTGTAGGAAACAGACTGGCACCTTAAAGGCAAACTTCAAGGACTCTTGGGCATTGTCTCCCAGTTCTGCCAGTAGCAGGGTCATTTGACCTGTGTGAGGGCCAGTCCCTGGTGTCTGAAAGGGGAGAGCTAAGAGAGTGTGGATGAAGCTCTCCCAGGGGCCTTTTGGCCTAAGGACTGGTGGCCTGGATGAGATCCAGGCTTCGACTTGGGCTTCCCCATGGTCTTTCTGCTGCTTAGCATGTTAACACAGGTTTCCTTCTATTCAGTTCATCTGACTGTGACATGACTCTGGAGGCTATGAATGTCGGTGGGGGCCCCTGGTGACTCCTCCAAAGGGGATAGAAGGTCACGGCATCTGCAGGCAGCCTGACTAGGTGGCCTTTTATTCCCCTTCCATGCTTGGGGTCCCTCCTCGCCCCCTGGGTCATGATGAGGCTGCCTTTTCTGGTCCTCCTCATCTAGGTACCACCCAGGACCTGGCAGTGCGTTTCTGTCCCACCGAGAACACCTTTGTCAGCTGTGGCTTGGGACACTTGTGTTGTGCACACACAAGCCCTCATGACGTTCAAGGCTTGACTTTTTCAGCCTTGCAATCTTGCCCATGCACTTGGCATCTCTTCCTTGGTGTCACCAGCCCAGACGCCCTCCAGCTGCTCCCCTCCCTCACTGTAGCTGGGGAGACATGGAGCCTCAGGTGTCTGCCCATGTTCCCTTCACTCCCATATCAGAGGAGGCTCCTGTAGGGACCTTATCCAAGTGGGCACTGGGGCCATACAGTCAGGACTTCCCTCTCTCCTGCTCAGTGAGAATCTGGTCAGCCTGCAGGTTCCAATGGGCAGGAGGCCCCATGGCATCAGCAGGGACAGGGTGCCACCCTCATATGGAGGCAGGGGGCCTGGACAGAGACACCGGCCCCCAGCAGAGTCAGTTCTCAGGCAAGCACAGAGCAAGCCCCACAGTGCTTCTGATTCTCCTTGTCCCCTTCCTTCTGTGGGCCGACTTTTTGTCACCTGAGAGGCATTGTGTAGTACTGAGAAGAGGAAGGCATGGGAAGTCAGAAGGACGGGCCATGGCCTGGGGTGGGTGGGAAAGGCAGGGGCTCTAGAAGAAGTGAAAACAGGGCTCTAAGCCCACCCAGGCCTTCACTAGCAGATGGTCTTGGGAAGATGCCCAAGCCCCGTTGACTCAATTGTTCACCTGGGAGGCGAGCGGGTGTATGAAGCCCCGTGTGTTGCATTAAAGGATGGGCCTAAGGAACAGTATAGAGCTCGCAGGGCCTGGAATCTGTTGGCACTGTGATGACAGGATGGGAATCTCGCAGATTGTTGCCCCCAAACATTCCTCCACTCTCCACTGTGGGATGGGATTGGCTGCTTTTTGGTCCAGACATGTCATAGAAAATGACCCTAAGGAAATGGAAGCCCACTCCAGTGTTCTTGCCTGGAGAATACCATGGAAGGGGGAGCCTGGTGGGCTTCCATCTCTGGGGTCACACCGAGTCGGCCATGACTGAAGTGACTTCTCAGCAGCAGAAGCAGGATGTGGAACCAGCCAAACAGGATGTTTCATAAACAAAACTAAGAAACTTTTCTACTTAGACCATAGTGGACCATAGTGTCTGTCGCTCAGTCATGTCTGACTCTTTGCAATTCCATGGACTGTAGCCAACCAGTCTCCTCTGTCCGTGGAATTCTCCAGGCAAGAATACTGGAGTGGGTCACCATGCCCTTCTCCCGGCAATCTTCCTGACCCAGGGGTCGAAACCAGGTCTTCCACAATGCAAGCAGATTCTTCATCATTTTAGCTACCTGTTAAGACCCATTTCCAGTTAGAGGGCCTGTTAAATTTGGGTGTAGAGGAGTGTTCCAGCAGGACCCAAGATGCTATAGGAAATAGAAGCAAGAATCACTCTCGGCCTCTGCCTCAGCTTGTCTTCCATCCAAACTGTTATTTTCCTTCATTGCAGCTGCAACAAAGGTTGATTTCTTGATTTCGGTGGGCAAACACAATCAAGATAATGTAAAGCTAATTAACACCTTATCATCCGGATCCCCTGGACCAGGAAAAAGAGGGTAGTTTCATTGATTTCTTG
Organism: Moschus berezovskii; assembly: GCF_049115385.1. Taxonomy (NCBI): domain Eukaryota; kingdom Metazoa; phylum Chordata; class Mammalia; order Artiodactyla; family Moschidae; genus Moschus; species Moschus berezovskii. The sequence continues at coordinate 149,638,799 of NC_142488.1, forward strand.
GGCACCACTTCAAGGGAGTGCGACCAAGTTCTGCAGAATTCCTAGCAGATATGGGGTATGAAAACACCTCATTTGGCCCTGTGATCAACAGCAATGCGACAAGAGCCAGGGCCCCTTCCTTCCTGCCCAAGAAAGAGATCTCTCTGGACTTTATGCAAGACACAAAAGGACACTTCACAGCAATGATCCATTTCACAATTTCCCATCACCCCCAAGACACACTGTCTGCACGTCTGAGGGCTGCCACCACCCAGCCTCATCATGATCACCTTCCACAGAAGGAACCCAGCTTTCCAAAGCCCCAAACCACCCTGGCTCAGGTGCCGACACTCCAACGCTCCTCCTGTAACCCCACCACCCCGCCCTGTGTTGCATGGTTCATTGCGACTAGGGGATGTCTTTCCACCTTCCTCATGTGACAGCAGCTCCTAGACCATCGCTCTAGGTGTGGGAGTGTCCTGTTTCTCCTAGTGTCCCCACTGCTAACACAGCATTTCACAGAGCAGAGGCTCCATAAAGGTCTTCGAGATACATGAGCCAGTGAGCGGGGGGCTCAATTAGTTATCTGTTACTTCCTAAAATAACCCAGGCAAATCCAAAGAAACAGAGATAATGTAGTTTTTGAAAATGACACACAAGAAGGACAGAACCATGATTTCACTACGATTGCTTTTATCATCTAATTCTTCCCCCATCAATATTACTGCTAAGTAAGCTCACTTTTCCAAAACAGTTCTAATTCCAATTCCATTGCATCCTGTTCAGGACCACAAAACACAATGGAAGAGTTTCCAATCTCTTTTACAAAACAACAAAACTCTTGTTTTCGAACTGGATAAGTACAAACACACTGTGATCACATCATTCACAAAGTTAAGACACTGAAGTTTATTTAGCCTTCTATGACAACAGTCAACGTTTGAAAGTTCTCTGAGGAAAACAGATGAATCTCCATGTCACCATAGAGAACAGGAACCCAAAGATGCTATACACCAGTTTCCCCAACTGGCCTGAGCCAGCACTTCTGAGAAGGCTGGCCGCTCCTTCTTCAGTCACAGAGGGAAGGATCACCTGGATGATGCTCTGGCTCAGGATGCCTCATCCTCCTCCCTTGCAGCCTCTGTAGATGAGTACGAAGACCCTCAAAGCCCTTTGTTTGACCCTGAGCAGAAATGCCATGGCTTGCCACTTGCTGGTCTCCGCATAGGCCTGGGGACCCCACAGGAACTCAGAGTGGGCAGGGTGACTGTCAGGCACCTGTCAGTATTCCAGGTACCCCTCCCGCACCCACATTTGGGTCAGCAGCTCACTGGACTCCCCAAAGACGCAGTGCTCACTCCCAACATAAACCCCCATCCTGCTGAGTGCTTCCCCAGACCTCCTCAGGCGCACAGTCTGCATTCCATATGATGAGGCTGAGCACCAGCACCAGGAGGCCGGCCTTGAGCAGGCCCTGCCCGCCACTCTGCATCTCATGCAGTTGAGGCCCAGGGTGGGCACCATGACGTTGATGTGCTGCCTGGCATCTACCTCCTTCACTTCCATGCCAAAGTCCAGCTGCATTCATTTTAAGGCTTGGCTGAAAACCACTGGGAAGTGCTCCTGTTTATCCTTGAAGACCTTCTTCAGCATTTCTGCCTGGGAGGTCAGCTCCTTGGCTCGATACGTGAGGAGCAGGAACTTCATCAGGTTAGCCATCATCTTATTCAGAATTTCTTGGGGCAAGGCCTCCACAGGAGTGGAGGAGGATGCTGGGTGGTAGGAGGCCAAGTGGGATGTGGCCTCCCCTCACTCAGCCTCCAAGAGCTGTGCCTCCATTGGATCCTGGGCCTCGCCTGGGTCCTGAAGGTCTTCTTTGGGCTTGCTCAGCTCACTCATCTTGACCACAAGCTTGATGCCTGGGATCAAACAAGACACGGAAGTGAGGCAGAGGTATGGATGGGAACCACGGTACTATGGGGCGAGAGGGCGTGTGAGCAGCCTCGGATGAGAAACGCATCCTGGGTGGTCTGACACGTCCACTTATAGGTCTTCTCTTGAGGGGTGCTATCAGACCTCAAGGGGTGCTCCTCCTGGAAGGCCAGTCCACTGGCTACCCAAAGGAGGAAATGTGGTGGCTCCCAGGGTGCAGTCAGCACAGCCTGAGATCTCTGGTGCTGACAAGGTGGGGGAGGATTAGGGCTTTCTTGGACCCCACTCTGTTCTGGGATGGGGAGCCTCTAGTACACACTCAGGGCAACCTCTCACCTTGACTCCTGATACTGCCTGGACTTCCTCTGCTCTCTCAACTCAGGACACAGGCTTCAGACCTCTGCCTTTGCCTCCTGGTTCCTGGAGTTCCTGTGCTAGAAATGGAGGGAACATCTAGGGGCTATACTGTGGCACAGCCCTGGGCCTTCTGTGATGGTAAGAGGGGTGGACTCAGTGAGTACATCTGGTTGTGTGGTGGGAGGTCCCCTGGGGCGCCCTTGTAGTGCTCACCACCTTTCCCCCTCTGGCACGGCCTGGACCCTCCTCTTTGGAGGCATACAGGGAAACTCAGAACAAGACCTGAGCCTGAACAGAAAGCACTGAGGGGCCCACATGTAATCGCACCTGCCAAGGGCCCCCCGCGGGTCCTAGGATGGGGAGATGCTCAGTCCTCAGGTCCCCCTCATGCCCTGCCTGGGCTCCCAGCACTGACCACAGGGGCAAGGTCTGCATTCCATATGATGAGGCTGAGCACCAGCACCAGGTGGCCAGCCTTGGCCAGGCCCTGCCAACCGCTCAGCATCGCATCATAGAGCAGGCCCAGGGTGGGCACCATGATGTAGATGTGCTCCCTGGGGTCCACCTCCTTCACCTCCACACCACAGACCAGCTGCAGGCACCGCGAGGATTGGCTGAAGACCACTGGAAAGTGCTCCTGGTTATCCCTGAGGACCTTCTTTAGCATTTCCACCTGGGAGGTCAGCTCCTTGGCCAGATACTTAAACAGAAGGAACTTAATCAGGTTAGCCACCATCTCATTCAAAGCTACCGGGGACAACGGTGGAGACTGGTGGGGGAGTAGATGAAGTCTCCCCCGCCTCAGGCTCCAAGAGCTGGGCCTCCACTGGGCCCTGGGTCTGGGTTCTAAGTTCTTCATCGGGCTTGCTCAACTCACTCATCTCAACCATGAGCACGATGCCTGGGATCAAACCACAGCATGAGGCAGGAGTGAGGCTGGGGGACGGATGGGGACATATGGGGACCACAGGCCTGGATGGTGGAGAGAGTGGCTGTGAACAGTCTCAGCTGAAAACCACATCCTGGGCGGCCACAGGTCACTTACACATCTCCTCTTGAAAGGTGTTCTCAGACCTCACCGGGGCAAACCTCCGGGGCAACCAGTCCCCTGACTACCTGAAGAAGGAAGTAAGGTGTCTCCCCAGGGTTCAGTCAGCACAGTCTGAGATTTCCACAACCGACAAGGTGGTGGGATTAGGCCCTTGTGGGGTCCCCTCTGTTCTGGGATGGAGAGCCCCTGGTGCACACTCAGGGAACCCTCCTCACCTTGACTCCTGGTACTGCCTGGACCTCCTCTTCTCTTTGACCTCAGGACACGAGCCTCAGACTTCTGTTTTCGCCTCCTGGTTCCTGGAGCTCCTGTGAGAGAAAGGGAGGAGGCAGCTCAGGGGTATCCTATGGCACAGCCCTGAGCCTTCTCTGATGGTAGGAGGAGTGGACTCTGTGAGGTCCCCTCAGTTTTATGTGATGGGAGGTCCCCTCAGGGCTCCCTTGCAGTGCTCATGTTTCCCCTGGCATGACCTGGTCCCTACACTCTGGGGACCTGCAAGGAAACTCAGAACAAGACCCTAGCCTGAACAAAAAGTGCTGAGGGGCCCCACATGAGGCCACACCTGCTCAGGGAATCCCGTGGGTTCTAGGCTAGGGAAATGCTCGGTCCTCAACTCCTGCTCACACTCTGCCTGGCCTCCCTGCACTGACCACAGGGGTGGGAGCCTGCTCAGTCCTCCATAAGGGTTGGGGTGTCCAGCCTCTGCTGACCTGAAGCCATCTGCCCTCCACCAGAAAAATCTCACCTCATGAAGTCCTTAGGCCAGATGTCAAGAAACTGCTCACCCTGCTCACCCCACTCTGGGCCCTCCAAGACCCTCCTGCAAGGGCCAAGATCCCTCTCTGTTGGGGTCTACCTGCCTTGGTCCTTCCTCTCGTGGAGCCTGTACTCCAGGCAAGACCTTAAAGTGGTCCACTCCGCCATTAGGAGGCTCTGCTGCTTTCTCCTGTCTCTCTGACAGGGACGTCAGGCAATGGGGCACGAGGTCATCCTGCCCAGGGACGACCAGGGATCCCTCTGTTCTGAGATCTGGCTACCCTCAGTCTTCCCTCAGTGTGTTCACCTTGACTTCCGGTAGGATCTAGTCTCTGCCCTCTCCCGACTGTGGTTCCTGCTCCTCACACCAGGTCCCCAGTCTCACAGACCTGGATCTCAGGCAGTCAGGGCAGACCCAGTGTGCTCTTCTAACCCCAAGGGCTCTCAGGGCCAATAACAGGGGCTGGGATCAGTGGGGTTCCATCAGTCTTACCTTGGAGTCCCTAAAGTCTTCACTCGGGGGTCCCTTCAGTCGTCCCTCAGGGACCTCAACTTGTCTGTGTGTAGGACTTTGGATTCTCTCCTCTCCCCACTCATGCCCCATCCCTTATGTCAGGACCCAAGTCTCTCTGAGACCCGGGTCACAGGAAGTCCACTCCCTATACTAGAACCAGTCTGAAATCCAGATATTAGGAAGTCAGCCACCTGTACCATGTCCCCAGTCTCTCTGAGACCCGGGTGTCAGGAAATGCAGCATGTGTTCATCTCTCTCAGAGCCCACTCTGCTCTGGGGTCTAGAGTCCCCTCAGTGTCCTAACCTTGACCAACAAAAGAACTAAGATCCTCCCCTCTGCCCATCTGAGGCCCTGCCCCTTCTGACAGTTGCCTAATGTCTTTGAGACATGGATGCGGAAGTCAGAACAGGCTGCCAATTGCTCATCCCACCACTAGGGTCGCCCAGGGATGACAGCAGGGGTAGGTATCTGTAGGGTTCCTTATATCCTCCCTAAGGGACCTCATCTTGAGCCCTTGCAGATCCAGGGATGCCCCTAGTGTTGACCTGAGGCGGAACCGTCACATCAAGGCTCCGGGAGCACAGAGGATGGATGAGCACATGCTGCATTTCCTGATACCAGGTCTCAGAGAAACTGGGGACCTGGGAAATTGGGCGTGTCCTCAGGTGAGCAGAGGGAAGAAGCCCAGCTCCTCCAGAGTTTCCATTTGAGGACTCTGAGGGAGGACTGAGGGGACCCTGAACCCCAATCAGAGGAGACCTCAGAGAAGCCTGTAGCTGCTGTTAGTCCTTGGCGGCCGTGGGGTAGGATAAGCCCAACGTGCGTGGTCTCAATTCCTGACATCGGGATCTCAGACTGGAGACCTTGCATATGGGGTGGGGCCTCAGTTGGGCCGATTCCCAAGTCCTGTGGGGTGTCAGGTTGAGGACCTTGAAGAGGAACTAGAGGACCCTGAACACGAATCAGAGGAGACCTCAGAGAAGCCCATCTCTGTTGTCAGTCCAGGGCAACCATAGGGATAGGATGAGGGCAGCAGGCATGGTCTGAGTTCCTGACATCCGAGTCTTGGAGAGACTGGGGCCGAGGTATAAGGGGTGGGGCTTCAGCTGGGGAGATGTGAGCATCCCAGGTCCTGCCTGGAGGCAAGATGAGGTGCCTGAAGGAGGACTGAGGGGACCCTGCGTGTGGACCGACAGAACCCCACAGATTTCCGCCCCTGTAGTCATGCCTGGGAGACCTTGGGGTGAGAAGAGCACACTAGGCATGTCTACCTTCCTCACATGAGGGTCTCAGAGAGACTGGGGATCTCATGAAAGATGTGGGGTCTCAAAATGGTCGACAGGACATTCCCCGGTCCTGCCTGGAGTCCAGGCTCCATGCGAGGAAGGACGTAGGTGGTTAAACCCCAACAGGTAGGGATTTGGCCCTTGCAGGATGGTCTTGGAGGGTTGAGAGTAGGGTGCACAGGGTGAGCAGTTTCTTGACCTCTGACTTAGGGACCTTGGGAGGTAAAGTTTTCGGGTGGAGCCTAGAGGCTTCAGGTCGGCAGAGGCTGGAAACCCTAACCCCGAGGGAGGACTGAGCAGACCCCCGCCCCTGTGGTCAGTGCTGGGAGCCCAGGCAGGGCATGAGGGGGACCTGAGGACTGAGCATCTCCCCATCCTAGGACCCGCGGGGGGCCCTTGGCAGGTGCGATTACATGTGGGCCCCTCAGTGCTTTCTGTTCAGGCTCAGGTCTTGTTCTGAGTTTCCCTGTATGCCTCCAAAGAGGAGGGTCCAGGCCGTGCCAGAGGGGGAAAGGTGGTGAGCACTACAAGGGCGCCCCAGGGGACCTCCCACCACACAACCAGATGTACTCACTGAGTCCACCCCTCTTACCATCACAGAAGGCCCAGGGCTGTGCCACAGTATAGCCCCTAGATGTTCCCTCCATTTCTAGCACAGGAACTCCAGGAACCAGGAGGCAAAGGCAGAGGTCTGAAGCCTGTGTCCTGAGTTGAGAGAGCAGAGGAAGTCCAGGCAGTATCAGGAGTCAAGGTGAGAGGTTGCCCTGAGTGTGTACTAGAGGCTCCCCATCCCAGAACAGAGTGGGGTCCAAGAAAGCCCTAATCCTCCCCCACCTTGTCAGCACCAGAGATCTCAGGCTGTGCTGACTGCACCCTGGGAGCCACCACATTTCCTCCTTTGGGTAGCCAGTGGACTGGCCTTCCAGGAGGAGCACCCCTTGAGGTCTGATAGCACCCCTCAAGAGAAGACCTATAAGTGGACGTGTCAGACCACCCAGGATGCGTTTCTCATCCGAGGCTGCTCACACGCCCTCTCGCCCCATAGTACCGTGGTTCCCATCCATACCTCTGCCTCACTTCCGTGTCTTGTTTGATCCCAGGCATCAAGCTTGTGGTCAAGATGAGTGAGCTGAGCAAGCCCAAAGAAGACCTTCAGGACCCAGGCGAGGCCCAGGATCCAATGGAGGCACAGCTCTTGGAGGCTGAGTGAGGGGAGGCCACATCCCACTTGGCCTCCTACCACCCAGCATCCTCCTCCACTCCTGTGGAGGCCTTGCCCCAAGAAATTCTGAATAAGATGATGGCTAACCTGATGAAGTTCCTGCTCCTCACGTATCGAGCCAAGGAGCTGACCTCCCAGGCAGAAATGCTGAAGAAGGTCTTCAAGGATAAACAGGAGCACTTCCCAGTGGTTTTCAGCCAAGCCTTAAAATGAATGCAGCTGGACTTTGGCATGGAAGTGAAGGAGGTAGATGCCAGGCAGCACATCAACGTCATGGTGCCCACCCTGGGCCTCAACTGCATGAGATGCAGAGTGGCGGGCAGGGCCTGCTCAAGGCCGGCCTCCTGGTGCTGGTGCTCAGCCTCATCATATGGAATGCAGACTGTGCGCCTGAGGAGGTCTGGGGAAGCACTCAGCAGGATGGGGGTTTATGTTGGGAGTGAGCACTGCGTCTTTGGGGAGTCCAGTGAGCTGCTGACCCAAATGTGGGTGCGGGAGGGGTACCTGGAATACTGACAGGTGCCTGACAGTCACCCTGCCCACTCTGAGTTCCTGTGGGGTCCCCAGGCCTATGCGGAGACCAGCAAGTGGCAAGCCATGGCATTTCTGCTCAGGGTCAAACAAAGGGCTTTGAGGGTCTTCGTACTCATCTACAGAGGCTGCAAGGGAGGAGGATGAGGCATCCTGAGCCAGAGCATCATCCAGGTGATCCTTCCCTCTGTGACTGAAGAAGGAGCGGCCAGCCTTCTCAGAAGTGCTGGCTCAGGCCAGTTGGGGAAACTGGTGTATAGCATCTTTGGGTTCCTGTTCTCTATGGTGACATGGAGATTCATCTGTTTTCCTCAGAGAACTTTCAAACGTTGACTGTTGTCATAGAAGGCTAAATAAACTTCAGTGTCTTAACTTTGTGAATGATGTGATCACAGTGTGTTTGTACTTATCCAGTTCGAAAACAAGAGTTTTGTTGTTTTGTAAAAGAGATTGGAAACTCTTCCATTGTGTTTTGTGGTCCTGAACAGGATGCAATGGAATTGGAATTAGAACTGTTTTGGAAAAGTGAGCTTACTTAGCAGTAATATTGATGGGGGAAGAATTAGATGATAAAAGCAATCGTAGTGAAATCATGGTTCTGTCCTTCTTGTGTGTCATTTTCAAAAACTACATTATCTCTGTTTCTTTGGATTTGCCTGGGTTATTTTAGGAAGTAACAGATAACTAATTGAGCCCCCCGCTCACTGGCTCATGTATCTCGAAGACCTTTATGGAGCCTCTGCTCTGTGAAATGCTGTGTTAGCAGTGGGGACACTAGGAGAAACAGGACACTCCCACACCTAGAGCGATGGTCTAGGAGCTGCTGTCACATGAGGAAGGTGGAAAGACATCCCCTAGTCGCAATGAACCATGCAACACAGGGCGGGGTGGTGGGGTTACAGGAGGAGCGTTGGAGTGTCGGCACCTGAGCCAGGGTGGTTTGGGGCTTTGGAAAGCTGGGTTCCTTCTGTGGAAGGTGATCATGATGAGGCTGGGTGGTGGCAGCCCTCAGACGTGCAGACAGTGTGTCTTGGGGGTGATGGGAAATTGTGAAATGGATCATTGCTGTGAAGTGTCCTTTTGTGTCTTGCATAAAGTCCAGAGAGATCTCTTTCTTGGGCAGGAAGGAAGGGGCCCTGGCTCTTGTCGCATTGCTGTTGATCACAGGGCCAAATGAGGTGTTTTCATACCCCATATCTGCTAGGAATTCTGCAGAACTTGGTCGCACTCCCTTGAAGTGGTGCCCAAGAAATCAATGAAACTACCCTCTTTTTCCTGGTCCAGGGGATCCGGATGATAAGGTGTTAATTAGCTTTACATTATCTTGATTGTGTTTGCCCACCGAAATCAAGAAATCAACCTTTGTTGCAGCTGCAATGAAGGAAAATAACAGTTTGGATGGAAGACAAGCTGAGGCAGAGGCCGAGAGTGATTCTTGCTTCTATTTCCTATAGCATCTTGGGTCCTGCTGGAACACTCCTCTACACCCAAATTTAACAGGCCCTCTAACTGGAAATGGGTCTTAACAGGTAGCTAAAATGATGAAGAATCTGCTTGCATTGTGGAAGACCTGGTTTCGACCCCTGGGTCAGGAAGATTGCCGGGAGAAGGGCATGGTGACCCACTCCAGTATTCTTGCCTGGAGAATTCCACGGACAGAGGAGACTGGTTGGCTACAGTCCATGGAATTGCAAAGAGTCAGACATGACTGAGCGACAGACACTATGGTCCACTATGGTCTAAGTAGAAAAGTTTCTTAGTTTTGTTTATGAAACATCCTGTTTGGCTGGTTAGCTATTCCACGTCCTATTGAGGATCATATTCTCTGATATGCCTGGACCACAAAAGAGCCTCCACAGTGGAGAGTGGAGGAATGTTTGGTGGCAAAAATGTGCGAGATTCCCATCCTGTCATCACAGTGCCAACAGATTCCAGGCCCTGCGAGCTCTGTACTGTCCCTCAGGCCCATCCTTCAATGCAACACACGGGGCTCCACACACCCGCTCGCCTCCCAGATGAAGAACTGAGGCCACAGGGCTTGGGCATCTTCCCAAGACCATCTGCTAGTTAGGGCCTGGGTGGGCTCAGAGGCCTGATCTCATTTCCTCTGGAGTCCCTGCCCTTCCCACCCACCCCATGCAATGGTCCATCCTTCTGAATTCCCACGCCATCCTCTTCTCAGTACTACACGATACCTCTGAGGTGACAAAATGCAGGCCTGTGGAAGGAAGGGGACAAGGAGAATAAGAAACACTATGGAGTTGCTGTTTGCTTGGCTGAGAACTGACTCTGCTGGGGGACAGTGTCTCTGTCCAGTGCCAGTGCCTCCATGTGAGGGTGGCTCCCTGTCTCTGCTGATGCCATAGTTCTACCTGCTCAACTGAACCTGCCAGGCTGACCAGCTCCTCACTGAGCAGGAAGGAGGGACAGCCTGATTGTATGGCCCCAGTGCCCACTAGGATAAGGGCCTTCAGGAGCATCCTCTGATACGGGAGCGCAGGAAACACAGGCAGACCTCTGAGGCTCCAGGTCTCTCCAGCTGCAGTGAGAGAGGGGAGAAGCTGCAGGGCCTCTGTTCTGGGGACTCCGGGCATGGACACCAAGAACAGGGGCAGGAGAGCTAGGCTGAGAAGGGCAGGCCTTTGACGTCATGAGAGCTTGTGTGTGCACAATGCACGTGTCCCAAGCACCAGCTGATGAAGACTCCTTGGTGACCTGCGAACCCACTGTCAGGCCCTGGGTGGTGCCTGGAGGATGGGGACCAGAAACCACAGCTCCCTCAGGACCCAGGGGCGAGGAGAGGCCCCGAGTGGAATGGGTGGGGGCAGGAAAAGCCACCTAGCCAAGCTGCCCACAGATACCATTCTTTGGTCCCCTTCGGAGGAACAACCAGCAGCCTCCACAGCAGCCTCCACCAACAAGCACAGCCTCCAGGGTCATGTTCCAGTCAGATGAACCGACCTGAAGAAATGCCTTGTCAACGTTATGAGCGCAAAGGCAAAGGAGCAAGCCCAAGTCAAGGCCTGCAAGCTCCATTCTGGCTACCAGTCCTCAGGCCAAAATGCCCTGGGAGAGCCTCTTCCACACCTTCTTAGTTATCCTCTTTCAGACACCAGGTTGTGGCCCTCACACAGGGCAAATGACTGCTGAGTGGCAGAACTAAGGGGACACTGTCCCTAGGGACACAGTGCCCTAGGGTCCTCACACATTGGCGTTTCAAAGGTGCTGGTCTGTCCCCTACATGGTGATTTTGAAGAACAGTGGCCCACAAATGTCAGAGAACACACATCTCCAAATCCACTGCCCTATCATCCATGTGCAGTGAAGACAGGTGACTCTCACTTGGGTTTCATCCAGTCCCACACCCAGACTCTCATCCATTTTCAAATACAGGTAGACAGGGGCGTCCTTTGGTCACATCTAGTTCAACAACTCAGAACTGTCCCTGGAAGTGAGTGTGTATAAAGGAGGCCCCTTGCAAAGCACCTAACTGGTGAACCAACAAAATCATTCAATGTACCAGCCATCTGGGTAAGGGAGAGGTCCCCAGTGGTGGTGGGGGAAGGGGCAAGGGCAGAGGTGGAGAAAGTCAGAGCTGGCCTCAGAGAGAACCAGTGAAATGCTTGTTTCCAACAGAACAGGCTGTACCTTGAGCCCCCAATTAAGTCCTTCAAAGGGCATGTAACCATCGGACACCCAAGTTGGACATGAGAGGACAGGACTGGGGATAGCAGAAGCCAAACCACCCCATTTACAAAAGGAAACAGGGATTTTGAGTCAGCTTCCAGGGAGTCTGAATCAAAGTCTGAGACTCTGAGAAGGGAGCAGGGAAAGCACACACCCAGGTGTTCCCAAGGTGAGCCATGAGAGTGGTCTTTGTAGGAAGAAATGGAAACTGAAGGCAACAACCTGTAATGTTCAGTGGGATGACTTCTGGGGGTGGGCAGAATTAAGGAGGCTGCAAATTCAGCAGAGCACCTGGCTGTGCCCTCCCACACAGCATCGTGTGGAGTCTGTGTCACAGGTGCTTGGGGAACAGTCAAGTGGTACGTGAGGTCGGTCTCACTGTGCTTGAGCACAGCCTATTCTTGGGAGAGCTCGACCTCGGGGCTGCTGGGGGCAGGACAACAGGACTCTGACTTTGGGGCCATCTGAGCGGGACCTACCTACCAGCAGCACCATTCGGGAGAGACCAAAGCCAGAAAGAGGGGCAAGGAGACGGGGATGGGGGGGTTGGTGAGGGTATGGACCAATAACTCAAGCTAGGCCATTCAGCCCGCTATGGACCCGGTCTTCTGGGAGGGACAGTCGCCAGGAGCCCATCTGAACCCTGTGGTCTCTCTCAGTGGAAGCTGAGCCAGGGCTCACCAGGGCCTGGCCCTTAAGCAGAAGCCAGCCACAGGCCTACCCATTGGTAGGGAGGGAGGTGGAGCCAGGGGCACTTTTTTCAACCCATCTAGGGCCTGGTCCCTTGAAACTAATCAGCCTGGCATCAGATGAGCGGTTTTTCAGGCAACCTGAAACATGTTTTTCTGTACTTTCAGACAAGAAACAAGCTGGGGATCCCACCCCAGTTCACACACCCCTCCCCCACACTGGGTGCAGGGCTGCCTCTCCACATCACCTGTATAACACCATGAAACAATTAAGGGAGCTGTCCACTTAATTTGCTGCCAGATTCTAGAATCTCCAGAGATTATTTATGGGGCCCCCCGACCCTAGTCTGAGGCTCTTCTGCCCTGAACATTCACTGCTTGGGTAGAGAATGCTCATGAGCTAGTTGAAGTTCCAATGAGGCAAACACAGCCCCACTGGCCCCATCAACTGATCGGGAGCCCACAGTAGGAGACCCCCCATTCTTCCCCGATTCAAATGTGTATTCAAGGTAGGTGTATTCAGGCAAAGCAGGGTGACCAACCCGAGAGCCTACATCTGGGATCCCAAGACAAAACACTTCCCCTAGGGCCCAAACGCAGAAACAGCCAACAAGGAAGAGAACAACACTGTCCTCAGGCTGGCATTCCCATGAAGCTCTGGATAATCATGGAGGATGCGGCCTTCACCTCTGTGTGCTGGGATGACAAGGGAGACACAGTGGTCATCAAGGAAGATCTCTTGCAGGCAGAGGTCCTCCAAGGCAGAGGTGTGAACAGGATTTTGGAGAAAGACAGCATCCAGAGTTTCATCCGTGAACTGAACTTATATGGGTTCAGTAAAATCCATCCTTCAGGTAGCTCTCTGGGGAAAAAGAGGATGATGGTAAAGAAAAAAGCCCTTCCAGGGAGACTAGACTAGACGAGCCGAATGTGGGACGGCTTTCATTTCCCAGGAGAACATTTTTACTCATGAGAGGATGGTTAAGGAAAGAGAATAAAGCAGGGCCTTTTATGTTCCACAAATCCCCTTAGACAGGATCCACATGGGTGACTCCAGATCCTGAGAGGCCACTTGATGTCAGGGACCACCAGTAACACCTCAAGAGAGGCCGACACCAGGAGAGCTCTAGGGAGCACACTCACTAGGGCCTCATAACCTGCCAGGAATGAAGAGACCTTGTCTCCCTCCTTAGGGAAGACCAGGACTGTGGTGGGGAGGAGGGCAGTGAAGAATGACTGTTGTCCCCCACAGTGGCTAAAGTAATCCATTTCCTTTCAGATCTATCACAGCTCCAACTTTAAGAGAGACAAGCCTCTCTTCCTGCAGAACATCCGGACGAAAGGCAACCCCATAACCACTGTTCAGCCCGCTGCCAGCACAACAATAACTCCAAAGAGAATGAAGCGAGTGTTGACAACCAGACACTCTCCTCGACTACATCACAACGATTCCACCCAAGAGGTTGACAAAAAGGCCTAGAATGGAACCCCAGCTGTTCACGGAACCCACGGGCAGCACTCTTTTCTGTTCTGTGGCCTCTGGTTTATGGGCAGTGTAGCCGTGCAGGCCGGGGCAAACCATCTTCCCAGCGAACAGGGCAGTGGAGATGGTACATCCAGAAATGCCACATCTGTATCCCCAGCTACTGCTGGAAGGAACACTGCAGTCTGCTCGAGAGCCTCCCAGAGTACCCAGGTTATGGTTCGGTGATTATTATGTACAGCACCTATTATTCCATCGTGAAGGTGGCCATTTCAGTTGTGGCCCCAGATGAGGCCCCTGAGGTGGAAGAGGAGCAGGAGTCCTCAGATTACAAGTGTGCCCTCTGTGGGAAGTTCAAGGACAACCCAAGTCCCTGAGCTGCCAGACCCCCAGGGACACTCAAAAGCACTCTCTTATAATAAAAAATCTATTTCTGGCTCTAAAACAGTAAAGAAAAACTTCACTGGAGTAAATAAAGAATTCAACAAGAACTTTGAGTCTGTGTTCTTTCTATCTGTCCATGCTATTCACACACGGCACTGGACGAGCCACATGAGGCTGGAAGCCCATGCCCCAGGCAAGCTTCGGTCCAGTCCTCATGGTCCATTTTCATCTGAAGCAGCAGCATTTCACACGCTCGGCCAAGGGTCTGACCCACAAGTTGAGCACTGAAGCGAGCCCAGGACAGGCTGGTCACAGTGCCTTGCCTGCCACTCAGCAGACAGCCCAGTCGGGTTCCTGAATTTTGGTGTGTCACCTTCCATGAGTCATGCACCCTGAAGCAGAAAGGCCTCCTCCTGTGTCCCCCGATGATGCCATTAGCTTCTGATCAATATCTGAGAGAATCCCCAGCTCCCAATCCAGGGGCTTCCCCAAGAGGTCTATTGGAAAGTAGGGTGACACCACCAGCCAAAGGCCTTGCAAACAATGACTCAAACCCAAAGACAAGTACAAGGTTTCCACAAGGTGAACACTAGCCCTTGTCGTTCTGAGCTCACAACTGTATTTAGGAGCCTATCTTTGGACGTGGAATAGCCAGGCACCACGTCCAACACACACACACACTTTGTGAGTCAAGGGACACTTTTCAGCTGGGCAAGGGTCACCTGCAAGGACAAACCATGGCCTGTTTCTAGGCCTGCGGGCCTCTCCACATACCAAAGGCCTTGCTGGCTGCTGATGCTCAGCCCAGCTCCTGGCCCTTCCCCATCACCCGCTGGAAACTGTTCCAACATTGTGGAGTTTGGAGCAGAACATAGAGGGAAAAACACTAACCGGTTTCTTAACAACACATTCACAACCACCCAGACCCAGCAGGTCCACAACGAGTGGCGATGCCACTTTTTCATAAAGGTCAAAGTCCCAGAGACTATCGCTGAGTCCAGAGCAGCAACACACAATGGGAGTCCTGGGCCCGGCCCTGCACCAAGATGGCAGCCCACTGCCAGTCGGGGCCAATTCAGACTGAACCAGGTGAGCATGTCCAGGGCACGGTGGCGACTGGACAGTGTCACCATGAGCTGGTCTCTTGGTCACCTTCCACTTGAGAGCCTAGTCTGAACAGGCCTTCTGCCCAAAGGGGATTAGGTGCTCGAGGATGTCCACCTGGAAGACGTCCTTCCAGGCCTTCCCTGGGGCGGGCTGTAGCAGCCAGCGGGGGTTGGCGAGTACAGTATGTACTTCTGTTGCAGGTCAGACAGCAAGGCTTGATTCTGCAGCTTCTACACCTTGTCAAGACCTAGGTTTTCTGGGCACAGCAAAGTGACCCCAATATCCACGAGACCTGCGTGCAGACAGGACACAGAAGGAGAACAAGGTGATTCAAAGTCACGCCTGCTAGAGACTAAGACCACATTACAGAAGGGAACCTGGGTGAACTGGATCCTCTGTCTGAGCATTTCAGTGGGCTCACCTCGGCAAAGGGAATTCAGGGTGAGTCCAAGTGAGGGAGGGAGAAAAATGAAAGGGAGAGGCCTGGTGCTCCAGGAACTCACCAGGACAGGATTAGCTCTCAGTCTGACCACTGCAGGTCACAAGGTCAGAGCAGGAGGGCCCTGGAGGGGAGCCTGCGGACATCAGGTCCCCAGGTGATTCACCAGCAGACAGCTGTTACTATGGGGCCTCAACCCTGGGGAGTCAGGGGATTTGCTCTGGCTCTGCTGCAGGCAGTGGGGATCGGGAGCCCAGGCTGGGTGCTGTGGGGCCTCTCATGTTTTCTGCCGGGCACACACACATATGTACATGCATAGAGACAAGTGCCACATGCAGACCTGGATCTGGGCTGGGCTCATCCACAGCCTCTGCTCCAGCAGCTCCAACCAGACCACGTCCTCCCAGTCTGGTGCCTGATGTGGACGGCCAGGGTACAGTGCCAGATCCGCATAGCAAGGGCCACCCCCGCGTTTCTAGGTTCTTGACATCGTTTAAGAAGAAACCTGGATAAGATTTTCAGAAGGACAGACAGCTGAACTTCTTCTCCCACGGCTCCCAGGGCCTCACGTGGCTGTGGAAACACAGATCCACAAAGTCCAGGAGCCTGACACAGCAGCCTCCAAGCTCAGCCCTGTACCCGACATCAGCCCCACATGTCCGAGCATCCTCCAAGCTTGCTGACATAGAGGAGAGGGTCACAGAGGGCTGGCTCTGTCCATCCATCTCCACACTGTCTGTAGACAGAGGTTGGCGAACCAGAGGACCCGTCCATCACATGCAGTCTGTGGGGAGGTCAGGAAGGAAGGCAGGACAGTGGGAGAGAGGCATGAGGTGAGTTTGAAGACAGAGGGAGTATAAACCCTGCGAGCACTTAAGAGGGAGGACGGGTCCCCTGGCTTCACAGCCCAGTGGCTGGGCTCTGGTCCTCTCCCAGCACAGACAGGTACAGTCCTGGGCTTGGTTTCCCCCAGCCCTGGGCCCCACCACAACCCTTAGCTCCCTGGCCCCATCACTGCCCATGCTCTGCAGATCCTCCAGCTTAGCCCAGGGATGCTGAGCACAGATCTGTGCTAACCAATCTGGCCTTGACCCTGGGACTGCCCTGGACTTCAGGCACCCTGCCAGGTGTCTTCCCCAGGTGTCTTCACCTTTGGGAGCCTCCTTCCTCGCAGCCCTTCCCACACCATGGCCTCCACTGTCAGCAGATGCACTGGCTCCTGCCCAGAGCCTAGAGAAAGAACAGAGACCAGAAACCACTGGGATTGATGTGTTCTTACCAGGTGCTGGGTTGGCTCCATGCAATGATCACAGAATTCAAACCTCAAATAACATGCTAGGTTACTGTCATCTTGTTCAACTGCTGAGGAGGAGCCGAGGGATAGAGAGATAGCCCATGACTGTAGGGGACATGACCATATGTACCTCCATTCTCACTTCTTTCCTTGTACCTGGTTGGGGTTCCCTGTTTACTGTAAGGGGCTTGATGAAGAGGAGCAGAGCTGTGGTTCTGAACCTCAGCATCATCTCAGTACCTTGCAGGTAGCCTCCATTTCCATGTGTCTGTGAGGATGGGGACAAAGTCCCAGAGGCACCCAGCTCATTGCCTTCCGTGCCTTTCCTTCCCCGAACACAGCAGAACCACAGTTCTCATAGGCCCACAAGGCCTCACCTGATCTGGCATCTACCCTAGTGGTCTGCTCTCTTCAGCCCTGGATTCAGCCCCAGTAGCTATGAAGGCCATCCTTCATATGGATGGAACAAACATTCCAGTGTGTTCCTACCTCAGAGCCTTTGTAGGGTGTGAGGAGTCACATCACGTCCCCTCAGAGTCAGGTGCTGGTGTCTCAATCTCAAGTACCTCGGCGTGACCTTACAGACAAAGGAAAAGTCTTCTCAGATCTGACGATGATCAGGTGAGCTCATTAGAATGGAACCTCCTCTAACAGGATGGCTGTCGCCATACAAAGGACACATTTAGAGACAGACAGACACAGAGGCGAACTCCGGGTGAAGAGGAAGGTGGAGTTCTCCAAGCACAGACAGGCCTACCACGGCCAGGAAAGCCCCAGAAGTAAGAGGGGAGATATGGGACAGACTCTTCACATCTGTCATGAGAACCAACGTCAGTCGACACCTTGACCTCAGTTGTTGGCCTCCTGAACCAACACGAGTTGTAGTTTGAGCTACCCAGCCTGTGTGACCCTGACACAAAATCCTTTCTCCAAAGACCCATTCTTCGAAGATGACATAGATGTCCAAGAGGCACAATGAAAGAAGCTCAACATAAGGTCTTAATTATTAGACAAATACAAATCAACACTCCAATGAAGTATCACCTTACACTGGTCAGAATGACCGTCATCAATCAAATTTATGAAGAATAAATGCGAGAGAGGGTGCAGAGAAAATGTGAACCTTTTACACAGTTGATGAAATTTAAATTGGTACAGTCAATAGGGAGAACAGTATGGAAGATCCTTAAACAACTACAAACAGAATTACCAGATGATCCAGCAATCCCACTCCTAAATATATACCTGCAAAAGACAGAAACTCTAATATGAAAAGATACGTGCACCCCAATGTTCATTGCAGCACTATCTACAGCAGACAAATATGGTAGAAACCCAAATGTTTATCAACAGATGACTGGATAAAGAAGATGTGGTTTGCGCCTGTGTGTGCATGAGCGCACGCAAACACACACACACACACACACACACACACACACACACACACACGCAGGCATACTGCTCAAACATGACAAATAATGAAGTAATACCATCTGTGGCAACACAGATGGATCTAGATTATCATATTAAGAGAAGGAAGTCACAAAGAGAAAGACAAGTATTCTATGGTATCACTTATATGTGGAATCTAAAAAGATGATACGAATGAAATTGTTTACAAAGCAGAAACAGACTCAGAGAACAAATTTATGGTTACCAAAGAGGAAAAGCAGGGGAAGCAATAAATTAGAAGTTTGAGATTAACAGATACACACGACTATGTATAAAATAGTACTACTGTGGTGCTGGGGAAGACTCTTGAGAGTCCCTTGGACAGCAAGGAGATCAAGCCAGTCCATCCTAAAGGAAATCAACCCTGAATATCCATTGGAAGGACTGATGCTAAAGCTGATGGGAAGAGCTGACTCACCTGGGCTCTGTCCTCTCTGCACCTGAGTCCCTTCTCTTCACACCAGGTCCCCAGTCTCTCAGATACTAGGACATCAGGAATTCAGAACAGGTCTAGTGTGCTCTTCTCACCCCAGTGGCTCCCAGGGCCGATGACAGGGACGGGAATCTGGGGTCTGTTCAGTCCTCCTCAGGGACCTCACTTTGTGTCTGGGTAGGACTTCTGATTCTCTCTCCTCCCTTACTAAGCCTCCAGCCCTTATACCAGGACTCCACTCTCTCGGAGACCCAGATGTCAGGACGTCCCCTCTCTATACCAGCACCCCAGTCTGAACATTGTATGTTAGGAAGTCAGCCGCCTATATAAGGTCCCCAGTCTCTCAGGGTCCTGCTGCTGCTGCTGCTGCTAAGTCGCTTCAGCTGTGTCCGACTCTGTGCTACACCATAGACAGCAGGCCACCAGGCTCCCCCATCCGTGGGATTCTCCAGGTAAGAACACTGGAGTGGTTTGCCATTTCCTTCTCCAGTGCATGAAAGTGGAAAGTGAAAGTGAAGTTGCTCAGTCGTGTCCAACTCTTAGCAACCAATGGACTACAGCCTACCAGGCTCTTCCGCCCATGGGATTTTCCAGGCAAGAGTACTGGAGTGGGGTCTCTGAGCCCTGGATGTCAAGAAATGCAGCATATTTTCATCTGCCCTATGTCCTCCGAGAGCCGACTTCTCCGGGGTCCAGTGTCCCCTCAGTCCTCCCTCAGGGTCCTCACCTTGACCCTCAAAAGAACTAAGATCTTCTCCTCTGACCATCTGAGGCCCTGCCCCTTCTAACAGTTGCCTAACATCTCTGAGATGCAGATGCGGAAGTCACAACAGGTTGCCAAGTGCTCATCCACCACCAGCGTGGCCCAGGGCTGACAGCAGGGGCAGGGATCTGTGGGGCTCCTTACAGCCTCCCTCAGGGACCTCATCTTGAGCCCTGGAAGATCCAGGGATGCCCTTAATGTTGACCCAAGGCAGGACTCTCACATCAAGGCTCAGGGAGCACAGAGGGTGGATGAGCACATGTTGCATTTCCTGACATCCAGGTCTCAGAGAAACGGGACCGGGGAAAAGGGGCGTGTCCTCAGGTGAGCAGAGAGGAGAACCCCGGTTCCTCCAGAGTTTCAAGTTGAGGACCCTGAGGGAGGACTGCGTGGACTCTGGACCCCAATCAGAGGAGACCTCAGAGAAGCCTGAAGCTGCTATTGGTCCATGGCAGCTGTGGAGCAGGATGAGCCCAACATGCCGTGGTTTCACATCCTTGTATCCGGATCTCAGACTGGAGACCTGATACTGGGGCTGACTTCCTGACATCCGGATCTCAGACTGGGGACCTTGCATATGGGGCGGGGCCTTAGGTGGCCCGATTCCTAGGCCTGGTGAGGTGTCAGGTTGAGGACCCTGAGGAGGAACTAGAGGACCCTGAACCCCAATCAGAGGACACCTCACAGAAGCTCATCTCTGTTGTCGGTCCAGGACAACTGTGGGGGTAGGATGAGCACAGCAGGCACGGTCTGACTTCCTGACATCCGGGTCTTGGAGAGACTGGGGCCCTGGTATAAGGGGCGGGGCTTCAGTTGGGGAGAGGCGAGAATCCCAGGTCCCGCCCGGAGGCAGGTGAGGTTCCTGAAGGAGGACTGAGGGGACCCTGCGTGAGGACCGACGGAGTCCCACAGATCCCTGCCCCTGTAGTCGGCCCTGGGAGCACACTCTCTGTGCCTTCCTTACATGCTGGTCTCAGAGAGACTGGGTATCTTATGAAAGCGGCGGGGTCTCAAAATGGCGGACGGGACAATCTCTGGTCCTGCCTGAAGTCCAGGCTGCATGCGAGGATGGACTGAGGCGGAAACACCCCAACAGGGAGGCAGGAATCCTGGCCTTTGTGGGGACTCTTGGAGGCCCTAGAATGGGGTGAGCAGTTTCTTAACCTCTGGCTTAGGGGCCTCGGGAGGTGAGGTTTTTTGGGCGGAGGGCAGAGGCTTCAGGTCGGCAGAGGCTGAACTTCCCACACCCGAGGGAGGACTAAGCAGACACCTGCACCTGTGGTCAGTGCTGGGAGGCCAGGCAGGGCGTGAGGATGAGCTGAGGACCGAGTATCTCCCCAGCCTAGGACCCACTGGAAGCCCCGGGCAGGTTTGGCCGCATGTGGATCCTCTCAGCGCTTTCTGTTCAGGCTGGGATCTTGTTCCGAATTTCCATGCAGGGCCCCAGAAGGGAGGGACCAAGTCATGCCAGGGGCAAGGTGAGCACTACAAGGGAGCCCTGAGGGAACCTCCCACCACACAACTGGGGGGACCTCAGAGTCCACGCCACATATTATCACGGAAGGCTCAGGGCTGTGCCGCAGGATACCCCCGAGCTGCCCCCTACCTTTTTCTTACAGGAGCTGCTGGAACCAGGAGGAGAAGGCAGAGGACTGAGGCTCATGTCCTGAGATCAGAGGGCAGAGGAGGTCCAGGCAATACCAGGAGTCAAGGTGAGGAGGGTACCGTTCGAGTGCACCAGGGGCTCCCCATCCCAGAACAGAGGGGACTGCACCAGGGCCTAATCCCACCACCTTGTCAGTTGTGGAAATCCTGGACTCTGCTGACTGCACCCTGGGGAGCCACCTCACTTCCTCCTTCTGGTAGCCAGGGGACTGGCTGCCCCGGAAGCTTGCCCCTTTGAGGTCTGAGAGCACCCCTCAAGAGGAGACCTGTAAGTTGCCTGTGTCTGTCCGCCGAGAGTGTGGTTCTTAACTAAGGCCATTCAAAGCCCCTCTCTCCTCCAGCCTGGCCTGTGTCACCCTGGCTGGATCCTGTCTGTGGTTTGATGGCAGGCATCACTCTCCTGGTCGACATGAGTGAGCTGAGCAAGTGCGAGGAAGATTTTCAGGAACCTGGCGATGCCCAGGGCCTGGTGAATGTGCAGCTCTTGGGGGCTGAGGCAGGGTTTGCTGCATCTGCCTCGGCCTCCTCCCCTACGGTGTCCTCTTTAACCACTGGGGAGTCCTTACCCAAGGAAGAGCTGAAGGGGTTGATAACTAGCCTAGTGAAGTTCCTGCTCCTCAAGTATCGAGCCAAGGAGCTGACCTCCCAGGCGGAAATACAGAATAAGGTCCTCAGGAATAACCAGGAGTACTTCCTGGAGGTCTTCAGCCAAGCCTCGCAGTGCCTGCAGCTGGTCTTCGGCGTGGAAGTGAAGGAGGTGGACCCCAGGGAGCACATATACAGCATGGCCCCCATCCTGGGCCTCACCTGCGATGCGATGCTGAGCAGTGGGCAGAGCATCCCCAAGGCCGGCCTCCTGGTGCTGGTCCTCAACCTGATCATGTGCCCCTGAGCAGAAGGTCTGGGGAGCACTCAGCAGATTGGGTGTGTGTGTCGGGAGTGTGCACTGTGTCTTTGGGGAGCCCAGGATGCTTCTGACCCACGCATGGGTGCAGGAGGGTTACCTGGAGTACCGGCAGGTGCCTTAGAGCCACCCTGCCTGTTATGAGTTCCTATGGGGTCCCTGGGCTTATGCGGAGACCAGCAAGTGGGAAATCATGGCATTTCTTCTCAGGGTCAATCAAAGGGCTTTGAGGGCCTTCCCACTGCAGTCTGCAGAGGCTGCAAGGGAGGAGGATGAGACGGCCTGAGCCAGAGCAGCATCCATGTGATCCTTCGCTGTGCGATTGAAGAGGGAACAGTCAGCCTTCTCAGAAGTGAGGGCCTGGGGCAGTTTGGGGAACCAGTGTATAGCTTCTTGGGTTCCTGTTCTGTACGATGACTTGGCGATTCACCTGTTTTCCTTGGAAAATTTTCAAACTTTGTTTGTTTTCATAGAAGGCTAAATAAACTTCAGTGTCTTAGCTTGGTGAATGATGCTGATCACAATGCATTTATGCTTACTCAGTTCATGAGGAAGAGTTTTGGTGTTTTGTAAAAGAGGTTGGAAACTCTCCCGTTGTGTTTTGAGGTACTGAACACGATGCAATGGAATTGGAATTAGGACTGGTTTGGAAAAGTGAGCTTACTTAGCAGTAATATTGACGATGGAAGAGATGATAAAAGCAACTGTAGTGAATTCATGGTTCTGTCCTTCTTGTGTGTCATTTTCAAAAAGTAAATAATGTCTTGTTCATTTGCCTGGGTTATTTAAGGAAGTAGCAGATAATTACTTGAGCCCCCTGCTCACTGTCTCATGTATTCCGAAGACCTTTATGGAGCCTCTCCTCTATGAAAGGCTGGGTTTGCAGTAGAGACACTAGGAGAATCCGGATACCCCCACACCTTGAGTGATGATCTAGGAGCCGTAGTCACACGAAGAAGGTGGAGAGAAGTCCCTTAGTTGCACTAAACCAATCAACATGAGGCGGAGTGGTCGGGCTCCTGGAGGAACGCTGAAATGTCCATATCTGAGCCAGGGCATTCTGGGGTTTTTGTAAGCTGGGTTCCTTCTGTGGGAGGTGATCGTGATGAGGCTGCATGGTGGCATCCCTTAGACTTGCAGAGAGTGTGTCTTGGGGGTGACAGGAACGTCTGAAATGGATCATTACTGTGAGGTATCGTTTTGCATCTTGGATAAAACACAGAGGATCTCTTTCTCGGGTAGGAAGGAAGGGGTCCTGACTGTTGTTGCATCGTTGTTGACCACAGGGGCAAAGGAGGTGTTTTCTACCACTGCCCCACCATCTGCTCGGAATCCTGGAGAAGAGCAAATGTTGGTTTGCAGTATGGCCCAGTATTCCCTGGGCTGGCCCTCTTCTCTCTGTCCTGGGAAAGCTGATTACCAAGTATATTGAAATGACCATTGATTTGGTCATGTGGACTTTATTTTGGCCACTTGTGAGCCTGCTCTAGATTTCAGAGGGATAAAATGATTGAAGAGAAACTTCTAAGCGGATAAATCCTGCTGGGTGACTGGATCCTGGGAACTTTGATTCCCAGCTGGGAAAGACACTATTCTGCACCCCTGAAACAAACACATGCACCCAACTTGAATAATATAACCTCTAAGAGGAAAATGCACAGAGCAGCAATTTTGACTGGTTTTTAAATTGTTTCCTATTGAGCTGCCAATTCTCTGAGGTGTCTTGAAAACAAAACGGTTTCCAGAGGAGAGAGGGACAGAGTCTGAGATCCAAATAACAAAATAAGTACTAGCCAGAAAAATGCAGCATCCACCAGCATCCCTGAGTTCAGGCAGGTTCAGAAGTGTGAAGGCAGCAGACACTCAGAGGTTAATGCTGTGCCTGGCATCAAATGACAGGAGCGAGTTCTGGGCCTAAGGAGGTGCTGAGGTCACTCACTAAAGTGGGGTGTGTGGGCAGGTGCAGGGGGCTGAAGGGGAAGCTCTCCCTGCTGAGTGCCAGAGAACAGTGGGAACAGAAGATGTGATTCTGTCCACATACGTGGCACCTGCCACATAGTCAGTGGACACTTGGAAATGGTGGAGAATTTCAAGACCCATGGGACCTGCTCAAACTATCTTCCCCAAACAAAGGAGATTTTGTCATTATAAATTCTAACCGCTGCTCTTTGTTGAACATCTGCTAGGCAGTGTGGAACTGGAGAGATGTCAGGTGTTCAGTCACTTCTTGGCTTCCTCTCTCCCTGCACACATGGGGACACGGCCCTGCCAGGCCTCTTCACTTTGGAAGGGTCATGTGATGACCCGTGATGAGTGAATTTGGGAAAGAAGCATTTTTGTCACGACCATTTGTTTTGAAGGGACACGGGTGCCTGGGAGTTAATCATCAAGTCATGAAAACACACAGACATAGACAACTCTGAGTGAGGCTTCTCTCCCAGAGAATAAGGTCCTGTACTTCTGACCCTTGAGAGAGGCTAGCCCACAGGAAGCTGGCTGCAGGAATTGCACCCACCCCCACCCACAGCCTGCCACCACCCCTGGTGAGCTGCACTGGCAGCCCCTTGAGGCTCTGCTCGGTCTCCATCAGGAGGACAGCAGCCAGCTTCCAAAGGTCCCTGTTGGGGTTGGGAGCATACTCCTCATGGGCCCCAGTCACGAGGCCTCCCACCGCTGCTGCCCACAGTGCCCCCTCTCCTGCTGAACCTGGCCTTGGGTTTTACCCTGCCTGCCTACCCCCTACTGAGAACAGCTTAGGCCCTGGTCCTGATGACCTCATGTGTGTATCTTTTATCTGGAAGTCCCAGAGCAACATCCCCTTCCACGGTGCTTCAGCTCGAGCCTGCAGGATTTGACAGAGCTCCTGGGCGAGTCTCCGTGTGGTGGGTCAGTAGTAATCATTGCCATGGATGTGCGGGGCACATCTATATGATCTTGAGGTGTATCAGACCATTCCCTGTGGAATCCCCTGTGTTGGAGTAAACTCAGAGTCTTTGAATGTGACTGTTAGGTCATGGCTTTTGAGCCTGAGTAAGAGAGGGTGAGAGGTGTCTGGTCAGACACCGACGGAGCCAGCTAGGAGCCAGTCAGACTGTTTGAGCAGAGGACAGGCTCTAGCAGATGGCAGGGATCATACCCAGGATGCTCTCCTAGGTGCCAGAGGCTACAGACTCCAATGAGGATTCTGAAAGGAACCATGGAGGAAAGGAATCTGGCATCCCAGGGGTGCAGGTTGCACAGAGATTTGGCTGCCCCAGAGAGTTTGAAGCAGCAAGCCCCTGGAGATCCCATCTGACTTGCCTGGGACTGGCCAGGAGAGGGAGGGGGGAGCAGATGCTGCTGCAGGTGAGCTGCCACCCCGGCCTCCATGAGGACATCCCTGCCCTGGGACCAAGGCCAACAGCACAGCCCTGGGGAGCACTCCAGGATGGATACGTGACAGCTCTCATAACAGGTACTCCTCATGCTTCTTATTGGATATGACTGTTAGGTGTGGTTGGGTTCTTGCTCTGGGTGCATAAGAACCACAGTCCTTTGGCTGCTAGGAGGCCCAAAGTGCTCCCTTCCCCCACTAACTCATCTGGAGATCATTTCCAGGATCCAGCATCTTCTGCAACAGCCTCTGTGTGAAAATACACCACCTTGTTTCCAAGCTGATCTTGCCCAGGGCATCACCGATTGGACAGGTGCCTCCCTTGGCTTAAGGAATCTCAGTGAATGTTCTGCTCTTCTGAGAAGTCCCTGTGTTTCCTCATGGTTTCCCTGGAGGCTCAGTGTTAAAGAATCCGCCTGCAATGTGGGAGACGCAAGTTTGATCCCTGGGTGGGAAGGTACTCTGGAGGAGGAAATGGCAGTCCACTCAAGTATTCTTGTCTGGGAAATCTCATGAACATAAGAGCCCTGGGGACTACAGTCTATGGGGTCGCAAAGAGTCGGATATGACTGAGCCACTGTGCACGCTCACCTGTATGCACAATTAAAGGTTTGCTCTGGACTCTAGTATCTTTGGCAAGACACTGACCCCTGCTGGAACTTGCCAGACTTCTTCTGTGGCAAATACCACTGGCAGACATCTTAAAGTGGATTTGGGGCAATACAGGATTCCAGGTCTATGCCTGGCCTTGGGTGGTGGTTCTTGCTATATCCAGGCAAAACATCTATGAGGTTGGATCAGGGTAGTGTTTGTGGGGCTTGAGAAAAAAGTGGATCCAGAAATGGTTCCGTGGTGGAAGAGGCCCAGTTAGTATATTATATGGGATTGGAGGTTAAGGGAGAGGAAAAGCTGAATATAATTTAGGAAGGGTTGTTTCACACTTACAGGTTCTGTGTGCTTGTGTTTGGTTTCCTTTCTATTTCCTTTTTAAACATACTCAGCATCTTTTCCCCAAAATTTCCTTGTCTTTTTTTTTATTTTGAAACTGTCAATAGACTTTAATTTGAGCTTTTCTGTTGTAACCCTTTATGATTTGAATAATATCTGTGAAAATCATGGAATTCTCATATGCCCACACCCATTTTCCCCTATTACTAATATCTTACACTAATATGATACATTTATTACAATTAATGAGGAGGCATTGATGCTTTATTATCAATTAAAGCCCATACTTTACTCAGATTTTTATAGGTTTTATCCACTCCAGGATTCTGGCCAGGAAACCAGCCTAATATTTAGTTGTAATGTCTCCTTGGGTTCCCCTTAGCTTTAACATTTCTTTTTTTTGGATGATATTGACAGTTCTGGGGAGTATTAAGTAGATGTTTTGTACCATTGTACAACTCCCTTGATTGGGAGTTGTCTGATATTTTACTCATGCCTAGTCAGACACAATTGAGCATCTTCACTTTCACTTTCATGCATTGGAGAAGGAAATGGCAACCCACTCCAGTGTTCTTGCCTGGAGAATCCCAGGGACGGCGGAGCCTGGTGGGCTGCAGTCTGGGGGTTCGCACAGAGTCGGACACAACTGAAGTGACTGAGCTGCAGCAGCAGCAGTCTTGGATTACGAGTTTGTGGGAGGAAAAATACTGATAAAAATCCCATTCTCATCACATCATATCAAGTGTATATTCTCTTAGCACAGTTAATCACTGATGATGCTCTCATTGATCATCTGGCTGAGGTAGTGCTTGTCAGGTGTCTATGCGATAAAGTGATTGTTTTATGTCCCCTTTCCATCCTGTCCTCTTTGGAAGAAAGTCATGATGGCCATTGGGAGATATTCCTGTCAGTTCCCTTTGTAAACAACTTTGTCATACCCCTGGAAATGTTGCTTCATTTTTGCAAATTTTTTTGAGCAATTTTTTTTCCACACCCTACAAAGATGCTCCGGGCTCATTTTCCATATTTCCTGACCCAATTCTAGAATCATTGATTTTTCCGTGGTGCCCTTGTTCCTTTTATTGTGGATACTAATACACTAATTGTGCTCATTGGTACTGAAGAGTCATTGGTTCTGTTGACCTCTTTTTTAACAGAGCAAAGAATTATATGTGTACTTCCTATCCTGTGTTTATTTATATATCTAGAAATATTTTATTTGACACAAAAAACAGAGCCAAAAAGAAGAAAAACAGATAAATTGGACCTCATAAAACCAATACAATAATGTAAAGTAATTAGCCTCCAATTAAAATAAATAAATGATTTGGGAGAATGGCATTGAAACATGTATGTTGTCATATTTGAAATGAATCACAACTTCAGGGTCGATGCATGTTACAAGATGCTTGGGGCTGGTGTTCAGGGATGACCCAGAGGGAGGATAAAGGGAGGAGGGAGGTGGGAGGGAGGTTCAGGAAGGGGAACTCATGTACACCCGAGGTGGATTCATGTCAATGTATGGCAAAACCAACCAATATAATAGTGTAAAATAATTAGCCTCCAATAAAAAATAAATAAATATAAAAAGAAAATAAATAAAATAAATACCAAAAAAATATGCATCAAAGAACACAAACAAGGAAGCTACCATATGATACGGCAATTCCACTTCTCAGTGTATTTTCAAAAGAAAATGAAAATAGGACATCAGAAAGATATTTTCACTCCTACATTTACTGCATCATTGTTCACAATATCCAAAATATGGATACAACCTAAGTGTCCATCAGTGGATGAATGGATAAAGATGTGACATATTCAATATACAGCCATGTGAGAGAAGGAAATCATGACATTTGCAACAACTTGGAAGTAGCTTGAGGGCATTATGCTAAGTAAAATAAGTGAGACAGAAAAAGATGTATACCATTTGTTGTCACTTACATGTGGAATCTTAAAAGGACAAACCGTGATTTCCCTGGCAGTTCAGTGGCTAAGACTCTGTGCTTCCAATGCAGCGAGCATGGATTTGATCCCTGGTTGGGGAACTAAGATCCCACATGTTGAGCAGCAAGGCCAAAAATTTAAAAATAAATAAAAATAAATTTAAAAAGTAAAAAGGACAAACAGAGAAATTAAGACGAGAGTGGTGTTTACCAAGAATTAGGGGATGGGGAAACAGGGAGAGATTGTTCACAGGGTACTAGCCCACACTTATAATGCTAACAAACTTTGAAATCCAGTGTACAGCAGGATGCTTATAGCTCACAATTCTGTATCAAATATTTGAATGTTGCTAGGAGAGTAGAACTTTTTTTTTGTTCTCACCACAAAAAAGGAAATGTGACAGGAGGGTGGTGGTAACTAACACTATGTCAGTAATCATTTCACCATTTATAAATGTATCATATCAAACATGTCAAGATTTTTGCTTGAACTCCATCTCTCCTTGATAGCGAGGCTTCTCTTCTAGTGGAGTAAACCTAACTGCAATGGTGGTGCCATTCACCCATGTGATGCTTCCAGATTTCAGCAAGAAACTGTTCTCAGTGTGAGCAAAATTTTAAACATCCCCTAGGAGATGGTGTCAATTCTGGCTCCAGTGCAGCATCCCATATGACACTCTGGAAACCAGTCTGCAGGTCAGAATCCTTTTCTGCTTGTTTTAGTATTTTAAAGTTGGCATCTGTACATTGTCAGTCTTTTTAAATTTCAAATTCCCTTACCTTCCCTGACTGAACATCAGGAATACCTAATGGGACTGGAGGGCACATGCAGGTTAAGAGTTGCTTTCCTGGTTCAAATATTTGTTACTCAGAAAGCGTCACCTCTCTCCCCACATGCAAACAGAGAACAATGTGAGTCCATTTCCCAGCTTTGACAATCACCACCACACAGTCAAGTGTAGTAGACACCTGACATGACAGAAGAATATGTAACAGAGCAGAAGACATAGGTTAAGACAGTCTATAAGAGTATCTCCATAGTGTTCCGCTCTCCTAAAGTCCTATTCTAAATTTTGCACCTGGTCTATGGCCCTCAAGTGTCTTGTATATTTTCATCAGTTGAACTGTCTTTGAAGTGAACTTGAAGTCCATTTGATTAATCCTTCACAAAGTGAGGAATTACTCTTGGTTCCGGTTATCTGAGTGAAGAGCTTCAGAGAGAGACCCACCTGCCCTGGAGTAGGGCCAAGGCCTCCCCACACAGGGGTCAGGAGCCAGAAGCTTTCCCAAAGAGATGAGCATATATGTTGCAATATCTGTAGAGATAATAAACAGAGACCTTCATTCTTAATGTAGAGGATCCTCAGTTCTAGGTCACTTTGCCCTGACCATGGACTTCCCAGGCCATTTCCCCAGCTCTAGGGTTGAACCCAAAATTCAGGTTTACAGAGGTCAGGATAAGGTCCACTCTACCCCTGATCCATCTGTGTCTGGGTCTTACCCAGTCTCCCTCCACAAAACCCTTTTGGCCAACCCCTGCCAGCTCAGAGGGGCTGCACAGAGAGCTGGCTCTCCAGGGTAAGATCTTGAGGACACCCTTTTCCCCCTCTGGGAACTGGAGACATGATCTCTAACGTGGTAACTCCAGTCTCCCAATGACTTTTAGCAGTTGCTCCTGTGGTGAGTAAATGTCACTGTCTACAGAAGCTGTGCTGAACTGAGAGTGGCTGTAATTTATTTCCTAGAACACTATTGCTTTCTTGTAGGAGTCCATGATATGGTCCTTTAAGGTGAGAAAAGTACCATGATATTCAAATAGCTGTGAACTGAACTCAGTGGACAGCCAGAGTATCCTGCAGTGTGTTGAGCTCAAGAGTAAAGTCCAGAGGGATAAAGAGGGACTCGTGGTTTTCACAACCTAGTCTGATGTTTTAAATTACTTTAGTCACTCAGCATGCAGGATCTTAGTTCCCCAACCAGGGATCAAACCCATGCCCCCTGCATTGGAAGCACAGAGTCCTAACCACTGGACCATAAGGGAAGTACCTACAATATCCTTAACCACAATGCCTCAAAATGGTCAATGTCATGAGGGAAAAAAAAAAAAAAAAGGAAAGTCTGAGAAAATGTCCCTGCAAAGAGAAATTTAAGGAAATATGGCAGCTACATAAACTGTGGTATGCTGGATGTAAAGTGATCCTCTAAGAAAAAAAGAACATGAGTTAAAGACTAAATATAAAAATATAAGCTAATTACTATTATAATATTCAGTTCTGTTCATTCACTTAGTCGTGTCCAACTCTTTGCAACCCCATGGACTGCAGTACACCAGGCCTCCCTGTCCATCACCAACTCCCGGAGTCCACCCAAACCCATGCCCATTGAGTCAGTGATGCCATCCAACCATCTCATCCTCTGTCGTCCCCTTCTCCTCCTGCCTCAATCTTTCCCAACATCAGGATCTTTTCAAATGAGTCAACTCTTCGAATTAGGTGGCCAAAATATTGAAGTTTCAGCTTCAGTATCAGCCCTTCCAATGAAAACTCAGATATTAAATAAATTAAACCTTAATATTAAATAACTCGATCAATTAAGTAATCATAAACTTTAAATATGAATACATTAAATACACAATTTTTATGAATATAATACAAAAATAAAATATAAAATCTATCTCAGAGAAAATATGGCCTACAAAGTAAAAAAATTTACAATTTAGCCAATTACCCGGAAAGTTTGCTGATTCCTGGTGTAAAGCAAAATAGCATGAACATACTGAGGGATTTATAACATGGGTAGAAGCAAAAACCCCAGGCCTAGATTTGTAACCCTGTGGTGGAAGACTCAATAACAGCATGGTTGTTGCTGCTGCTGCTAAGTCACTTCAGTCGTGTCTGACTCTGTGTGACCTCATAGACGGAAGCCCACCAGGCTCCCCGGTCCCTGGGATTCTCCAGGCAAGAACATGGGAGTGGGTTGCCATTTCCTTCTCCAATGTGTGAAAGTGAAAAGTGAAAGTGAAGTCGCTCAGTCTTGTCTGACCCTTAGCGACCACAAGGACTGCAGCCTACCAGGCTCCTCCATCCATGGGATTTTCTAGGCAAGAGTACTGGAGTGGCTTGCCATTGCCTTCTCTGAACAGCATGGTAGACACCTAAAAATTTGAGGGAGGGTGGTTTTTCTCTGTAAGAAAAAAATTTTGTGAGAAGTGGACTGTTGTGCTATTTTTGTATTACCTCACCAATTGGTGATCTAGGTGAATCCATTCAAGGGAAGTACACAACAGAGTGAGGAAACGAAATACCCCCACTCTGATTTAGAAGACCAGAAGGAGAGCATCCTGGTAGCCAAAGAGTGAGGGCAGATAGTGGAGAAGAGCAAATATGAGCAAGGGATTCCAGCAAATTGTAGGAAATCCTGAGTTCGACCTGAGCTGTGCATGTAGGAATTTCACCATAGGCAGAATACCAAAAGCATGGAGAACTGAACCATGGCCCACGGGGCAGGCTGGGCCCTGCATGATTCACAAACACTATGGATGTAGGTATCACTGCATCAACCACAGCAAAATGCACACCGATTTCAAATACATGGGAAACATTCACCAAGATAGCAGCTTATATCCTCAAAAGACATTGAAAAAATTTAAATGATACAGAGTATGTTCTCTGACAAGAAAAGACTGAAAATAGAAATCAAGCAATATGGAAGGAGAAGAAAATCTCAAAACACATGGAAATTAAACAACCATCCATAGGTCAAAGAGTCTCAAGGAAGCAGAAAGTGAAATAGAATGAATTAAAAGGAAAGTTCATTGTACTACAATTCATGGCATGCAGCTAAATCAGTGTTAAGAGGGAACATTATAGCATTTAATGTTTAGGTTAAGAAAGAAGAAGGACATCAGCAATAATCCGTGCTCCCACCTTCACTTAGAAGAGAAAACATTACTCAAAGCAATCTGAAAACAAACTAGAAACAAAAGAGGAAAAAAAATTGAAATCAAAAAGAAAGAAAAAAAATCATGGGAAAAAAGCATGTTCTTTGGAAAGATCAACAAAATTGATAAAAATCTAGCTAGATAAACAAAATTGAAAAAGAGAAGACAAATGTCTAATATCAGAAATGAAATACTGACTATAATTAAAATTTACAAGCCCTATACTAAAGATGCTGGAAAGATAAAAAGGAAACACTGAGAACAAATCTATGTTCAGTAAGTAAATTCAAGAACTTAAATGAAATTTTACAATTCCTCAAAATCCAGGAAGTACCCAACTCACTCCTGATGTGTACTACAACTCTTAGAGAATGGATATCACATTTTTAATTTTTCTAAAGAGAAAATCTATAGAACCTCAGAAACTTCAAAGTCTCAAGCAGAAATTGTAAGAACCAACTTTATCAGAACTCTGAAGAATAGTCAAAAATTTGGAACAACTAAGCTCTCAAGATTGTGAGCTCCTCTGTGTAAGGGTTATTGGTCATTCTCTGTGGTCGTGGTGTCCACCATGGTCCTTGGCACTCAGTGAGAGATCAGAAAGTGATCGCTAAATAATGTCTTACTCATGGTGCCTGCAATATGGTTGGATCAACTTTATTTGGCCCTCAATACATGCAACAGGTTAACACAACCGTAAACACAAACAGGAGCAGTGTCACAAGCACACCTCTGCAAACATCTGTAGGAGAGGTGTCTGACACTTACATCGCCAACAGAGACAGAACCATTTTAGGACATAGGTACCTTTAAAAATCCCATTTTTCATGACAATCTGATCACTGCTGTGAAATAACAAAATGATGGTAAGAAAGAGCTCCTCATAGAATGACAAGCTGAGTCCGTGTCCTCCAAGTACTGGGATAACCAAAGTGACATTTAGGAGGAAAAGAGCAACCAGACACAATAGGAAGGCAATTTTGGTGTAGAGGAATACAATATTCTGATGAATTCCAGAAGTATAAAACCCAGTCCTTTCCTAAAATATCCTCTGGCACATTGAAGACACAGACAACTTTGACTCTTCTAAGAAGATAAACATTCTGGCCCTTCCATGATAGTGTATGTGTTAAATGTCAGTACACAAGAAACAAGTGCCCTCACAGTCCGAATTCCAGTTCTGGCCTTCCCGTCACTATCAAAGAAAAGTGAGTGTATGAAACAAGTATTTAGTAATTCTGTTTCACTTTTGCTTAAGTCAAAAGGACCTGAGACAGTGTTAGTTTAGCAAATCCACCCTTCTATCAACAGAGAGGTCAAGAGAGTAAGGTGATAGATACCTGAGCACAAAATGAGGCCTACGAGCAAAATTCAGATGGAAATGTAATTGTGCACATGACCATAGTTTAGGGAGTCCATAATACACAATGAGGATGCTCAGCTGGTGTTTTCAGCTTCAAATCAAGACTTCATGCTTTCCAGGGTTTGGGGCCATGATGTTGAGCAGTCACTGGATGGAATTTGACCTGAAAGAATAAAGAGAACATAGGTGAACTGATTGTGTGACTTATTGAAACACCTTAATTTCAAAATGAGCAAAGGATTGTTCTTAGATGGGAGTTTAAATGGGCCCTTCTTTTGAGATATTCATAGGTACATCACAAAGTGAGAACATTTAAGCCTTCCTCAACCCAGTGAGGATAGTATATAAGAAAACAGATCCAAACCCCATACCCAAAAGGAACTGGGGAAGATGAGAGGAGCCCAGGTGTAATCATATTATTCTGCTGCTTAATTTTCTACCACCCATGAAAGAAAAGCTTCCCAGGCGGCACCAGTGGAAACGAACCTGACTGTCAATGCCAGAGACATAAGAGATGTGGGTACGATCTCTGGGTTGGGAAGATCTCCTGGAGAAGGAAATGGCAACCCACCCCAGTATTCTTGCCTGGAGGATCCCATGGACAGAGGAGCCTGGAGGGCTACGGACCATAAGGTCGCAAAGAGTCTGACACGACTGAAGCAACTTAATGTGTAAAATAACGTCCACACCCCTTCCTCTGATATCCAGGGTCCCTCAAAGTTGGACACAAACTTCCATATATTCTCTATTTACACCATGATCCCATTTATTGTTTTCCATGTTGGAAGACTTCTGTTTCACTGCAGGAAATAGGGCTGATGATTTTTTGTTGGGTTGTAATCTGTGTGAAAAGTTAGCCACAGATAGCAGTAATTTCTGGCTGGTTACTTAGGAAATGGTCCAAGTGCTATCTTCCTCTCTTCCTTATTTCTGCATCTGAGCTCAAGAGAGGAGAAAACATGACAAATACTCCTTCAGCTAGGTGATCAAGGTAAATATCAATGGTGATAAATCATGTTGTTAGTATGTACCCTTGATATGATGTGATAAAAAAGGCACTTTGTCTCTCTGGTCTTCCTCCCCAAAATTCATTACCCCAGCTAAATACTTTGGACTCACGCTTTTAAAAAAAATTATTTATTTTAATTGGAGGCTTATTGCTTTACATTATTGTATTGGCTTTGCCATACATTGACATGAATCTACCCTGGGTGTATATGTGTTCCCCATCTTGAACCCCCCTCCCACCTCCCTCCCCATCTCATCCCTCTGGTTCAACCCAATACACCAGCCCCGAGCATCCTGTATCATGCATTGAACGTGGACTGGAGATTCGTTTCACATATGAAAATATACAGGTTTCAATGCCATTCTCCCAAATCATCCCACCCTCGCCCTCTCACACAGAGTCCCAAAGACTGTTCTATACATCTGTGTCTTTTTTGCTGTGTCGTATACAGGGTTATCATGATCATCTTTCTAAATTCCATATATAAGCATTGGTATACTGTATTGGTGTTTTTCTTACAGTTTCAGTTTCCATGCTTCTGATGTGTCTGTTAAGATTTTTTATTTCTTCCTGGTTCAGTTTTGGAAAGTTGTACTTTTCTAAGAATTTGTCCATTTCTTCCAAATTGTTTATTTTATTGACATATAATTGCTGATAATAGTCTCTCATGATCCTTTGTATTTCTGTGTTGTCGGTTTTGATCTCTCCATTTTCTTTTCTAATTTTATTGATGTGGTTCTTTCCCTTTGTTTCTTGATGAGTCTGGATAGTGGTTTGTCAATTTTATTTACCCTCTCAAAGAACCAGCTTTTGGCTTTGTTGATTTTTGCTATGGTCTCTTTTGTTTCTTTTGCATTTATTTCTGCCCTAATATTTAAGATTTCTTTCCTTCTACTAACCTTGGGGTTCTTCAATTCTTCCTTTTCTAGTTGCTTTAGGTGTAGAGTTAAGTTATTTAGTTGACTTTTTTCTTGTTTCCTGAAGTGTGCGTGTATTGCTACGAATTGCTTAGCACAATTGCACTCATCTCACACGCTAGTAAAGTCATGCTCAAAATTCTCCAAGCTAGGCTTCAGCAATATGTGAATCGTGAACTTCCAGATGTTCAACCAGGTTTTAGAAAAGGCAGAGGCACCAGAGATCAAATTGCCAACATCCGATGGATCATGGAGAAAGCAAGAGAGTTCCAGAAAAACATGTATTTCTGCTTCATTTACTATGCCAAGGCCTTTGACTGTGTGGATCACAATAAACTGTGGAAAATTCTGAAAGAGATGGGAATCCCAGACCACCTGACCTGCCTCTTGAGAAACCTGTATGCAGGTCAGGAAGCAACAGTTAGTACTGGCCATGGAACAACAGACTGGTTCCAAATAGGAAAAGGAGTACGTCTAGGTTGTATATTGTCACCCTGATATTTAATTTATATGCAGAGTACATCATGAGGAACGCTGTGCTGGAAGAAGCACAAGCTGGAATCAAGATTGCTGGGAAAAATATCAATAACCTCAGATATGCAGATGACACCACCCTATGGCAGAAAGTGAAGAGGAACTCAAAGGCCTCTTGATGAAAGTGAAAGAGGAGAGTGAAAAGGTTGGCTTGAAGCTCAACATTCAGAAAACGAAGATCATGGCATCTGGTCCCATCACTTCTTGGGAAATAGATGGGGAAACATTGGAAACAGGGTCAGACTTTTTTGGGGGGCTCCAAAATCACTGCAGATGCTGATTGCAGCCATGAAATTAAAAGACGCTTGCTCCTTGGAAGGAAAGTTGTGACCAGCCTAGATAGCATATTAAAGAGCAGAGACATTACTTTGCCAACCAAGGTTCGTCTAGTCAAGGCTATGGTTTTTCCAGTGGTCATGTATGGATGTGAGAGTTAGACTGTGAAGAAAGCTGATCACCGAAGAATTGATTCTTTTGAACTGTGGTGTTGGAGAAGACTCTTGAGAGTTCCTTGGACTGCAAGGAGATCCAACCAGTCCATTCTAGAGGAGATCAATCCTAGGTGTTCATTGGGAGGACTGATGCTAAAGCTGAAACTCCAATACTTTGGCCACCTCATGAGACGAGTTGACTCACTGGAAAAGACTCTGATGCTGGGAGAGATTGGGGGCGGGAGGAGACGGGGACGACGGAGAATGAGGTGGCTGGATGGCATCACCGACTCGATGGACATGAGTTTGAGTGAACTCCGGGTGTTGGTGATGGACAGGGAGGCCTGGCAGGCTGTGGTTCATGGGGTCGCGGAAAATCGGACACGACTGAGCGACTGAACTGAACTGAACTGAACTGAACCCTTAGCACTGCTTTTACAGTGTCCCACAGGTTTTGGGTTGTTGTGTTTTCATTTTCATTCACTTATAAGCATATTTTGATTTCTTTTTTGATTTCTTCTATGATTTGTTGGTTATTCAGCAGTGTGTTGTTTAGCCTCCATATGTTGGAATTTTTAATAGGTTTTCTCCTGTAATTGAGATCTAATCTTACTGCATTGTGGTCAGAAAAGCTGCTTGGAATGATTTCAATTTTTTTGAATTTACCAAGGCTTTTTTTATGTCCCAGAATGTGATCTATCCTGGAGAAGTCTCCGTGTGCACTTGAGAAAAAGGTGAAATTCATTGTTTTGGGGTGAAATGACCTGTAGATATCAATTAGATCTAACTGGTCTATTGTATCATTTAACGTTTGTTTTTCCTTGTTAATTTTCTGTTTAGTTGACCTATCCATAGGTGTGAGTGGGGTATTAAGGTCTCCCACTCTTATTCTGTTATTGTTCATTGCCCCTTTCATACTTGTTAGCATTTTTCTTACATATGGTGGTGTTCCTTTGTTGGGTGTATAAAGATTTACAGTTGTTATATCTTCTTCTTGGATTGATCCTTTGATCATTATGTACTGTCCTTCTTTGTCTCTTTTCACAGCCTTTGTTTTAAAGTTTATTTTATCTGATATGAGTATTGCTACTCCTGCTTTCTTTTGCTCTCTATTTGCGTGGAATATCTTTTTCCAGTCCTTCACTTTCAGAATGCATGTGTCCCTCGTTTTGAGGTGGGTCTCTTTTAGACAACATATATAGGAGTCTTGTTTTTGTATCCATTCAGCCAGTCTTTGTCTTTTGGTCGGGGCATTCAACTGATTTACATTTAAGGTAATTATTGATAAGTATGGTCCCGTTGCCATTTACTTTATTGTTTTGGGTTAGAGTTTATACACTCTTTCTGTGGTTCCTGTTTAGGGAAGGTCCCTTCGCATATGTTGGAGAGCTGGTTTGGTGATGCTGAATTCTCTCAGGTTTTGCTTTAGCTTTTGATTTCTCCTTCATATTTGAATGAGATCCTTGCTGGGTACAGTAATCTGGGCTGTAGGTTATTTTCTTTCAACACTCTTTAAGTATGCCCTGCATTCCCTCCTGATTTGAAGAGTTTCTATTGAAAGATCAGCTGTTATCCTTATGTGAATCCCCTTGTGTGTTATTTGTTGCTTTTCCCTTTCTGCTTTTAATATTTGTTCTTTGTATTTGATTTTGTTAATTTGATTAATAGGTATCTTGGGGTGTTTCGCCTTGGGATTATCCTGTTTGTGACTCTCTGGGTTTCTTGGATTTGGGTGATATTTCCTTCCCCATTTTAGGGAAGTTTTCAACTATTATCTCATCAAGTACTTTCTCTTGGTCTTTCTTTTTGTCTTCTTCTTCTGGGACTCCTATGATTCGAATGTTGGGGTGTTTAACATTTCCCCAGATGTCTCTGAGATTGTCCTCATTTGTTTTAATTCGTTTTTCTTTTTTCCTCTCTGTTTCATTTATTTCTACCATTCTATCCTCTAACTCACTTATCCTATCTTCTGCCTCCGCTGTTCTACTGTTGGTTCCCTCCAGAGTGTTTTTGGAGGACAGAAATGGTATGGACCTAACAGAAGCAGAAGATATTAAGAAGAGGTGGCAAGAATACACAGAAGAACTGTACAAAAAAGATCTTCACGACCAAGATAGTCAAAATAACGTGATCACTGACCTAGAGCCAGACATCTTGGAATGGGAAGTCAAGTGGGCCTTAGAAAACATCACTACGAACAAAGCTAGTGGAGGTGATGGAATTCCAGTTGAGCTATTTCAAATCCTGAAAGATGATGGTTTGAAAGTGCTGCACTCAATATGCCAGCAAATTTGGAAATCTCAGCAGTGGCCACAGAACTGGAAAATGTCAGTCTTCATTCCAATCACAAAGAAAGGCAATGCCAAAGAATGCTCAAACTACCGCACAATTGCACTCATCTCACACGCTAGTAAAGTCATGCTCAAAATTCTCCAAGCCTGACTTCAGCAATATGTGAACCGTGAACAGCCAGATGTTCAAGCTGGTTTTAGAAAAGGCAGAGGCACCAGAAATCAAATTTCCAACGTCTTCTGGATAATGGAGGAAGCAAGAGAGTTCCAGAAAAACATATTTTTCTGCTTCATTGACTATGCCAAAGCCTTTGACTGTGTGGATCACAATTTTGACTGTGGAAAATTCTGAAAGAGATGGGAATCCCAGACCACCTGACCTGCCTCTTGAGAAACCTGTATGCAAGTCAGGAAGCAACAGTCAGTAATGTACATGGAACAACAGACTGGTTCCAAATAGGAAAAGGAGTACGTCAAGGCTTTATATTGTCACCTTGCTTATTTAACTCATATGCATAGTACATCATGAGGAACGCTGGGCTGAAAGAAACACAAGCTGGGATCAAGATTGCTCGGAGAAATATCAATAACCTTAGATATGCAGATGACACTACCCTTATGGCAGAAAGTGAAGAGGCACTCAAAAGCCTCTTGATGAAAGTGAAAGAAGAGAGTGAAAAGGTTGGCTTGTAGCTCAACATTCAGAAAACAAAGATCATGGCACCTGTTCCCATCACTTCATGGGAAATAGATGGGGAAACAGTGGAAACCGTGTCAGACTTTATTTTTGGGGTCTCCAAAATCACTGCAGATGCTGATTGAAGCCATGAAATTAAAAGACACTTGCTCCTTGGAAGGAAAGTTATGACCCACATTGATAGTATATTTAAAAGCAGAGACATTACTTTGCCAACCAAGGTCCGTCTAGTCAAGGCTATGGTTTTTCCCGTGTTCATGTATGGATGTGAGAGTTGGACTGTGAAGAAAGCTGATCGCCAAAGAATTGATGCTTTTGAACTGTGGTGTTGGAGAAGACTCTTGAGAGTCCCTTGTACTGCAGGGAGATCCAGCCAGTCCATTCTAAAGGAGATCAATCCTGGGTGTTCATTGGAAGGACTGATGCTAAAGCTGAAACTGCAATACTTTGGCCACCTCATGTGATGAGTTGACTGACTGGAAAAGACTCTGATGCTGGGAAAGTTTGGGGGTGGGAGGAGAGGGGACGACAGAGAATGAGATGGCTGGATGGAATCACCGAGTCTGTGGACATGAGTTTGAGTGAATTCTGGGAGTTGGTGATGAATAAGGAGGCCTGGCATGCTGTGATTCATGGGGTCGTGGAGAGTCGGACACGAGTGAGCGACTTAACTGAAATGAACTGATTGCATTATTCATTGTGTATTGACTCTTTATTATTTCTTCTAGATCCTTGTTAAACCTTTCTTGCATCTTCTCAATCCTTATCTTCAAGTTATTTATCTGTAACTCCGATTTGTTTTCAAGATTTTGGATCATTTTCACTATCATTATTCAGAAATCTTTATCAAGTGTTTTCCCAATCTCTTGCTCTTTTGTTTGGGTGAGTGGGCCTTTATCCTGTCCCTTTAGTTGCCGGGTATTTCTCTGCCTCTTTATCTTGCTTATATTGTTGTGTTTGGTGTGGTGTTTCTGTCTTCTGGCAGTTTTTGGAGTTCTCTATATTGTGGAGTTTCCTCGCTGTGGGTGGTGTTGGGTGGGTGGCTTCTCAAGGTTCCCTGGTTAGGGAAGCCTGTGTCAGTGTTCTGGTGGGTGGAGCTGGATTTCTTCTCTCGAGTGAAATGAAGTGTCCAGTAATGAGTTATGAGATGTCCGTGGGTTTGGAGTGACTTTGGGCAGCCTCTATATTGAAGCTCAGGGCTATTTTCCTCTGTTGCAAGAGAATTTGCATGGTATGTCTTTCTCTGGAACTTGTTGACCCTTGGGTGTTGCTTGGTTTCAGTGTAGGAATGGAGGCGTTTGATGAGCTCCTATTGATTAATGTTCCCTGGAGTCAGGAGTTCTCTGGTGTTCTCAGGATTTGGACTTAAGCCTCCTGCCTCTGGTTTTCAGTCTTATTCTTGCAGTTGCCTCAAGAGTTCTCTATCTGTCACTTCCCAGGTGTTTCTCTCTGTTTTAGCTTCTTCTGTTGGCTGGTATCTTCAGTGTCTAATTTCCGCCCTGACAAAAGGGGGCGGTGGTGGACACTTTTTAAGGCTCGTTTGTTCAGTTGTGCAGTGGGGAGGTAGGAATGCTGCAAATAAATAACACTGACTTCTGTGGGAAGTGCTCGCAGTGTCTCGGCCACACTGGGTTTGCCCCTGCTCATGGCAAGTATCCTGTCCCATTCTGTAACGCTCAGTCTCTAGGTTGCTCTGCCGGAACTGTCTGAGGTTGCAAGCACTTCCCAGGTATAAGCCACTCAAGTGCAGGTACTCAGGTATTTGACAAAGGCACAGACTTGGTTAGGCCTGCATTTTGTGCCCTTCCTCGGTCCGAGCTGCTCAGGTGACCAGGTGTTTGGCGAGTGCCATCACTGTGACTTACCTCCTCCCCAGTTGCTGCTGCTCGGTTTTCTGGGTGTACAACCAGCGCAACTTTTCAGGGGGATATCAACCATCCAGAATCCCATGAAGTCTTGGGTAGCAACGAAGCCTGCTTGCCGTTTGGTATCGGATGCTTCTCTGGAGCCACGAATGCCCCTTTCCGGCTTTGGAAGCCCTGCCCTTCTTGTCTCGGGCGGGGGGATGGGGGATTAGCCGTCCCTAGCTGGGAGCTCCATACAGTCCTTTGTTCTGTGAGCAGGTTTGGTGGTGTCTTAGGCTAAGGCTTTTCACCTTTTCTCGGTGTAGCTATCACACAGTTTGCATTGCTATCTCAAGTTAGTTCCCTTAGTTTGCCTTTGGGACACTCAGGCCTGAACCTTACCCTAAGCAATTCAGCCTGCACCTCCCTGCCCCGCCCCTGCTTGGTAGTGGGTGATGTGGGCATTTGCACTGCTTCTCCGCTGGGAGTTACCGTTGGGCACATAATTGGTGGGTTTTATTATCTCTTTATTTTTCACCTAGTTATGTTGCCCTCTGAGGTTGCAAGGCTCGCCACAGACTCACCAGTGTTTCCTGGTGTTTGGAAACCTCTCTTTTCTAAGCCTCCCTTCCCGAGAAGGATCTCTGTCCCAACTTCTTTTGTCTCACTTTTTATTTTTTATATTATTTCCTACCTCCCTTCTAAAAAAATAGGCTGCTTTTCTGGGTGCCTGATGTGCTCTGCCAGCATTCAGAAGTTGTTTTGTGAAATTTAATCAGCATTCAAATATTCTTTTGAAGAATTTATGGGGGAGAAAGTGGTCTCCATGTCCTATTCCTCCGCCATGTTCCTCCCTCCCAATCTGTTTAATAGGCTCCAGTATAATCCACCTCATTAGAACTGATTCACCCAGAGAGACAGACATACAGATAATTTGAGAGACACACACACAGAGACACACAGAGAAATACCGACACACACTGAGAGACACACACATGCAGAAATACACACACACTGAGAGAGAGATAAACATCCACACTGAGGGATAGATAAACACACTGAGAGACACACTTACAGTGAAAGAGACAAACACATTCAGAATGAGACACACAAGGAGAGACCAAAAAACACAAACACTGGCAGACACACACACTGAGAGAGACACAATGAGAGTTACACAAAAGCACACACTCAGAGATACACACCAAGAGGCACACACA
Source organism: Moschus berezovskii (assembly GCF_049115385.1). Classification (NCBI taxonomy): domain Eukaryota; kingdom Metazoa; phylum Chordata; class Mammalia; order Artiodactyla; family Moschidae; genus Moschus; species Moschus berezovskii. The sequence goes on from NC_142488.1 coordinate 149,681,244, forward strand.
GAGACACTGATAGACATACACATATGGAGAGAGAGACAAACCCACTAAGAGAGAGACACACACACCCTGAGAGATAGACAAACACACACTGAGAGACAGACACATATAGAGATACACAAATAATACTTACAAGACACACACAAACACTGAGAGAGACAGTAACATCCACACTGAGAGAGAAAAACATACTCTGAGACACACTCACATTGAGAGATACACACACACTCTGTGAGTGTAGACACACACACTGTGTGAGATTTAACACACATCATACAGAGAGGCACATAATGAGAGCGATACACATTGAGAAAGGGAGACATCCACAATGAGAGAGAGAAACACACAGTGAGAGACACATACACACTGAGAGAGACATGCACACTGAGAGAAAGACACAAACACTGAGAGACACACAAAGAGACACAGAGACACACACTGAGAGACACACACAAAAAGAGAGAGACATACACACTGAGAGAGAGAGATACACACTTAGATATACACACTCACTGAGAGACATACACACTGAAGCACTGAGAGACATACAAATATTTAGAGAGACACACAAATATTGAGAGAGACACACACAGCCAGAGAGATAGACATACACATACTCTGAGAGACAAACACGGAGAGACAAACACAGAGAGAAGTACCAACAAACACTGAGAGACACACACATACAGAAATACACACACAATGAGAAGGAGAGAATCTTCCACACTGAGAGAGAGATAAACACACTGAGAGACACACTCACAGTGAGAGAGACACATTCATACAGAATGAGACACACACAGAGCGAACAAAACATACAAACACTGGCAGACACATATATTGAGAGACACACACACATTATGAGTTACACAAACAAACACACAGAGACACACACTGAGAGGCACACACAGAGACACTGATAGGCATACATATATGGAGAAAGAGAGACAAACACACTAAGAGACACACACACACACACCCTGAGAAATAGACACATAAACACTGAGAGGCACACACATAGAAAGAGAGAAACACAAACACTAATTATGAGACACACATAAATATTGAGAGAGAGAAACATACACACTGAGGGAGAAAAACACACCGAGGGACACACTCACACTGAGAGACACACACACACTGGGAGTGTAGACATACACACTCTGAGACAGACAGACATCCACAATGAGAGAGAGAAGCACAGAGTGAGTGACACACACATCCTGAGCGAGACTTAAACACTGAGAGAGAGACACACAAACACTGAGAGACACATAGAGACACACAGACTGAGGGACACACACACCAAGAAACACAGAGAGACACACACTCTGAGAGAGAGAGATCTACACACAGTGACTCACACTCACACACTGAGGAGAGACTCACACACTGAGAGATACGCACAAATTGAGAGAGAGAAACACACATTGAGAGTTACACACAGATACACACACATACACACTGAGAAAGACACAAACACTGAGAGACACACAAAGAGACACAGAGACACACACACTGAGAGACATACACATAAATACTGACAGAAACACACATACAGAGAGACACACACAAACACACACACACTGTGAGAGAAAGACACAACCACACACTGATAGACACACATAAGCACAATAATAAATACACATAGTAACACACACACAAATACAGTCAGTAACTGTGTAAGAGACACACAACCAGGGAGACACACACACACACAGACATTCACACATTGAGAAAGACACACACAAACTAACACAAACGCACTGATAGACACACACACAAAGAGACACACACATGAAAGTGAGACACACACACACTAAGAAGCAAAATGAGAGAGGGACACACACACTGAGACAGTCACACAAACACACACTGAGAGAGAGAGAAACACTGAGAGAAACACTGACACTGAGAGGGACACACACACTCTGTGAGTGTAGACACATACACTGTATGAGACGTAACACGTATTGACAGAGACAGAGACACTGAGAAAGGGAGACAACCAGAATGAGAGAGATAAACACACAGTGAGAGACACACATACTGAGAGAGACATACACACAGAGAGAAATACACAAACACTGAGAGACTCACACAGAGACACATACACACACGCTGAGAGATATACAGTTAAACAGCGACAGAAACACACATTCTGACAGAGAGGCACACACACACTGAGAGAGAGGCATATACAAACCCAACAGGAGACACAAACACACAATGAGAAACAGACACAAACACAAATCCGGATAGACACACATATACACAGACATAAATACACAGTAACACACACAAAGTTACAGTCCTTAACTGAGTAAGAGACACACACCCACAGAGACACACACACACAGACATTCACAAACACTGAGAAAGATACACAAAAATTAATGCACACGCACTGATAGACACACGCAAAGAAACACACACAGAGAAAGAGAGAAACACAAACTAACAAACAAATCACAGTGAGAGAGGGACACACACTGAGAGGGTCACACACACTGAGAGAGAGAGACACAAACACAATGAGTGGGACATACACTGAGTCACACATATAGGGACACATAGGTACACACACACTGAGAGACAAACACACACTGAGCGAGGCTTAAACAGTGAGCGAGAGACACAAACACTGAGAGACACACACTGAGACACATAGAAACACATACAAGGAGAGACACACAAAATGAGACACACTGAAAGAGAGACAAACACTTTCTGAGAGAGAGACTCACACACTAGGAGAAATGCACAAATTGAGGGAGACAAACACACAAAGCGTTACACACAGAGACACACACACTGAGAGAAACACAGACACACTGAGAGACACACACACCAAGAAACAAACTCTGAGAGAGCGACACAGTTACATTCAGAGACACACACAGAGAAACGCACATGGAGACAGTGACACCCACAAAAACTGAGAGACACACACATACAGAGACACACACACACACTCAGAATGAGACACACACACACACTAAGAGAGAGAAAAAGATACATACTGAGGGAAACACACACTGAGAGACACACACACACAGAGACATACACACTGAGAGAGAGTGATACACACTTAGATATACACACACATACTGAGAGACATACACACTGAGGGGCACTGAGATAGACACACACACACACTTTGAGAGACACACAACAACACGGAGGGAGAGACAACACACCCAACTGAGAGGGAGCAACATGCACACTGAGTGAGAGACACACACAGACACTAAGAAAGAGACACACATCACTGAGATAGACACAGAGAAACATTATGACACACACAGTGAGAGAAAGACACACACGCAGTGAGAGAGAGACACACACAGAGACAGGCACATGCTGACAGACACACACAAACACTGAGAGAGACACACACACTCAAACACAGACTGAGAGACACAAAAACTGAGAGAGAAACACACAGCCTGAGAGACAAAAACATATTGAGAATCACAAAGACACACACACGGAGACAGAAACACACTGTGAGAAACACGCACACACACACAGAGGCACAGACATTCAAACACTGGGAGGGATGCAGACACACGCTGAGAGAGAGACACACATTCTGTGAGACACACAGAGACACACAGAGAGACACACACAGACTGAGACACACACACATACACAGAGAGAGACACAAACATAGTGAGAGAACCATACACACTGAGACAGAGAAACACACACAGCCTGAGATACACAAACACACAATGAAAAACACACAGACATACACGGAGATAGAAATATACTGAGAGACACACACATACTGTGAGAGAGGGAAACATACAACTGCGAGAATAAAACACACACACACACTGAGAGACACATGCAGAGAAACTCTGAAAGGGATACACACACACAGAATAGAGAAAGACAGACAATGAGAGAGAGACTTCCACACTGAGAGAGAGAAACACAAATTGAGAGACACACACTGAGAGAGACATATACACTGAGAGAGAGACACGAATACTAGGAGACACACACAGAGACACATAGAAACACCCACACACACACTGAGAGACATACACACATACACACTGAGAGAGAGACACACACACAGAGTGTAACACACACTGAGAAAGACAAACACAGCCTGTGACAGAGAGACACATAGAGACATAACATACACAAACTGAGAGGCACACACACACACTGAGAGAAACAAACAAACACAAGGAGAAACACACATACAGATAGAGACACACACACTGGAGAGAAACCCTCACACTGAGAGATACATACACATACAGAGAGAGACACACATTGAAAGACACATACACATTGAGAGACACACACAAAGAGACACAAAGGAACACGCATTAAGAGAGAGACACACATGCACTGAAAGACACACACACAAACAGAGACATTTACCCTGAGAGAAATATGCACAGAGACCCAAAGTCACACACACACTGATAGACACACACACACTGAGAGAGACACAAATGTTGAGGGAGACACATACACACTTAAAGAGACACACACACAAACTGAGAGACACACACAGACACAGTGTCACACACAGAGAAAGAGACAGAAGCACTGAGAGAGACACACACATGCTGAGAGAGAGACACACACTCGAGAGAGACACACATACACTGTAGACCCACATACTGAGGGAAACACACAGCAGCAACACACAGGGACATACACATTGAGAGAGTGGGACAAACACTCTGAGATACACACATCATACAGAGACACACACCCACTGAGAGAGAGACATACACACTGAGAGACAGAAATAAACACTGAGAGACAAACACACATTCTGAGAGAGTCACACACAATGAGAATGAGACACACACAAACACTGAGAGAGATAATCATCCACACTGAAAGTGAGAATCACACTGAGGGATGCACAAACACTGAGAGGGACTTAAACACTGAGAGAGAGATGCAAACACTGAGAGACACACACAGAGACACATAGAGGCCCACTCACTGAGAGACAAACATATTGAGAGACATACACATACAGAGAGTCACACACACACAGGCACACTGAGAAACAGAAACACACACTGAGAACCAGACACTCACACTGAGAGACACAGACACAGAGGCAAATAGAGACACACACACTGAAAGAGAGACACACACTGAAATTGAGACACACGCAAGAGACAGACACACACTAATAGGCCTAAAAACACAGAGAGATAGTCACACCCACACTGAGAGAGACCCACACAGAGAGACAGACAGCCACTGAGAGAAAGACACACACACTGAGAGAGACAAACACACTGAGAGATACACACACAGACACTGAGAGACACACACAAAGACACACACAGCAAAAGATGGATACATAGAACTGAGAGAGAAAATCACACACACACTGAGAGGAAGTGACACAGAAACACCCTGAGAGTGAGACTCACACACATACAATTAGAGAGATACACACACACAGAAACACACACACTGAAAGACACAAACAGAGACACAGAGAGAGACACACACAGACTGAGTGACAAACACATACATGAAAGACACAAACATAATGAGAAAAACATACACACAGAGGGAGACAAAAACTGACAAAGACAGAGAAACACTAAGACACACAAAATGTGAGAGAGAGACACACACACAGGCAGACACACACTGAGAGAGAGACAAACGAAAACTTACACACACACACACAAACACTGAGAGAGAGAAACACACACTGAGTGACACAGACACATTGAGAGAGATATACAGACTGACAGTCACAAACACTGAGAGACACAGAGACAGTTGAGACACACACATGAGAGAAACAGACACTGAGAGACCTACACATATATAGAGAAAGACATACACACACAGTTACACACACACTGAGTACCAGACATACTCACACTGAGAGACACACACATACACGCTGAGAGAGTCACACACACTGAGTGAGACACATAGAAGTTTGGAGAGATAGAGAATCATCCACACTGAGAGAGAGAGTCACACACTGAGGGACACACAAACTCTGAATGAGACTTAAACACTGAGAGAGACACAAACACTGTGAGACACAAACAGAGACCCATAGAGACACACACACACTGAGAGACACACCTACTGAGAGGCATAAACATTCAGAGAGACACAGACACACACTGAGAGACACAGACACACTGAACCAGACACACTCACACTGAGAGATACACACAAAGAAACAGAGACACACACACTGAGAGAGAAACACACACATTGAGAGAGAGAGACACAAACACATGGAGAGTCATACACACTGAAATAGAGATACACGAAGAAACAGACACACTGAGAGACACAAAAACACAGAGAGATAGGCACATCGACACTGAGGGAGGGACATACACATTGAGAGCCACAAACAGACAGCAACCGAGTAACACTAAGACACACACACAGTGAGAGACAGACAAACACAAACTGAGAGAGACACTCTCAGAGAGACACACACACACTGAGAGAAAGACACACACACGGAAACACACACTGAGACACACACACACAGAGACACACACTCAGACACACACATATGCAGAGAGATTCACAAACACGGAGACACACAGAGACAGACATTGACAGAAAGACACACACTTGCCCTGAAACAGAGAGACACACACACACTGAGAGACATAAAACCTCAGAGAGATACCCACATACACACTGAGAGAGAGAAACACTCACTGAGAGCCTCACACAGACACTGACAGAGAAACACTAAAACACACACACAGTGAGAGAGAAAACACACATAAACACACTGAAAGAGAGACAAAGAGAAAATTACAGAGACACACAAACTGAGAGAGAGACACACAAACACTGAGGGAGAAATATCCACACTGAGACAGAAGCACACCCAGCCTGAGATCCAGAAACACACATTGCAAAACACACAGACAGACACAGAGACAGAAACACAATGAGAGAGAGACATACACACAATGAGAGACTCACACAGACAAATACTGAGAGGGATGCTCACACACTGAAAGAGACACACACACTGAATGAGAGACATACAACATAGTGAGAGACACACACAGACACACACACACTGAGAGAGAGAGACACAAACACAGAGACACGCACAAAAAAACATAGAGACACACCAATGGAGAGACACACACAGAGAGACAAACAGAGACAGAGAAACAGAGAAAGAGATACACACTGAGCGAGTCACACACACTAATAGAGAGACAGAAACACACATAGAGACACACACACACACACTCTGAAAGAGAGACACAAACAAGACACAGACACACACTGAGAGACAGAAAAACATAGAGAGATAGACACATGCACACTGAGGGAGGGACATACACAATGAGAGACACAAATAGATAGTAATGGAGAAACACTAAGACACACACACACTGAGAGCAACGAGACACACAGGCTGGGAGAGACACACTGAGAGAGACACACAAACACTGAGAGACAACCCCCCACACACAGAAACACTCAGAGACACACACACTGAGAGAGAGAAACACACTCTGAGAAACACAGGCACACTGTGAGAGTCACCCACACTGAGAGACACAGACACTGAGAGAAACACACTCACACTGAGAGAGATTCCCAGAATTAGAGAGACACACACCCTGACAGAGAGTCACACACACTCAGACTGAGAGAGAGAGACAGGTACACTGAGAGAGAGGTGAAACACACTGAGACACTCACACACACATACTGAGAGGGATGCTCACACTGATAGAGAGACACTCACGTTGAAATAATCACACACTGAGAGACACAGATGTACAGAGAGAGACACTGAGATATACACAGACACACACACTGAGAGATGAACATACACACTGAGAGAAGCACACGCAATGATAGACACACACGTACAATGAGAAACACACACACATTGAGAGAGAGACACCCACACACTGAGAGACACCACACACACACACAGACACAATGAGACACACACATTGAGAGAGAAAAATACACACTGGAGAGAAACATACACACTGAGGGACACATACATACAGATAGATACTCAACACATACTGAGAGTGACAAACACACACACTGAGAGACACACACATACATTTTCAGAGAGACACACTCACTGAGGGAAAACACACTGGGAGAGACAAAAACACACTGAGAGAGACACACGCACACACACTGAGACACACACACACACACACTGAAAGAGATTCATACACAGTGGGAGAAAAAACACACTTAGAGACAAACACACACATTGAGAGTGAGAGACACACACACAATGAAAAACAAACACATAAACACACATTCTGAGAGACACACACACACAATGAGAGAGACGCACATAAACACACATTGAGAGAGAAACATACATGGAGAGAGAAATACATGCATTGAGAGACAGATGCATACAAAAAGAGAACACTCACTGAGACAGAGACACACACAGACTGAGAAAAAGACACATAAATTGAGAGAAAGACCACAGGATTTGAGACAGCAACACACACATACACGGAGAGAGAGACACAGAACCTGAGCCAGCAACACACACACACATGGAGAGAGAGACAAAGACACACTGAGAGAAAAACTCAAACAATGAGAGCGAGAAACACACACATAGTTTTAGAGAGACACACACAGTGAGACAGACACACACACATTGAGAGAGACACACAAACACTTACACTGATAGAAACACACACCTGATAGAGAGATACAGACACTGAGAGAGAGACAAACACACAAGTTGAGAGACACACATACAGAGGGAGATACACACAAACTGAGAGACAAAAACACACAGTAATGGGATGGAAACACTGAGAGTGACACACCCTGAGAGAGAAACAAACACAGAAAAACAGAGAGACACACAATGAGAGAAACCCATAAACACACAAAGATACACAGAGAGACATACACACACTGAAAGAGAAACATACACACTGAGAGAGAGACACAGACACTGAGACAGAGACACACACTGAGAGAGGCACACACACAATGAGAGAATCAAACATACTGAGAGAGTCACATACACAGTGGGACACACATACACACACACACACACACTGAATGGGATGGAAAAACTGAGTGACACAACCTGAGAGAGAGACCCATACACCGAGAGAAAGACACGCACCGAGAGAGAGAGACAAACACATTGAGAGACACCCACATACAGACCCACTGAGACACAAAGAGATACACACATTGATAGAGAGACACCCACAGTGAGAGAGAGACACACACACACTGAGAAAAGAACACACACACACTGAGAGTGAGAGAATCACACACTGAGAGAAAGTCACACTCCCTGAGAGAAAGACGCACATACACTGAGAGAGACCCCCACATGCTGAGTCACACACATGCTGAGAGAGTGACACACACACACTGAAATAAACAAACTAAGAGAGACTAACACAGTGAGAAAGAGACACACATGTTGAAAGACACACACACACTGACAGAGACACACAAACACACTGAGAGTCACACACACACACAGAAACATAGAGACACATACAGTGAGTGAGAGACAGCCACAGACACTGGGAGAGACACACAAACACTGACAGACAGACACAAACTGGGAGAAACAGACAGGTAGTGAGAGAGAGGGAAACACACCCTGAGAGAGATAAATACACATACTGAATGACACACACTGAGAGAGAGACTCACAGACACACTCTGAGAGACACACAGACACTGAGACACAAACACACTGAGAGAGAGACATTCACACTGAGTTAGAAATATACACCCTGAGAGAAAGAAGCACACACACAGTGTGCGAGACACACACAGTGAGTGACACAAAAACATTGAGAGAGACTTACACACACACTGAGAGAGACAGACATGCACACTGAGAGAGACACACATGCACTGAGAGACACACGAACACACACACAGTGGCACACAGTGTCACACACATTGAGAAATGCCAGACACACACACTGAGAGAGACACACACATACAAACCCTGAGAGAGAGACATACACACTGAAAGAGAAACACAAACACAGTGAGAGAGAGAAACATACACTGAGAGAGAGAAACACAGAAACACTAAAGCACACATGCACACACTGATTGAGATGCACACACTGAGAGAGAGAGACATACACTGAGAGAGCCTTAGACACACTGAGAGTCACATAAACATACATTGACAGAGATGAACACACACACACACTGAGAGACACACAATGAGAGGCAGACACACACACACTTAGGGAGACCAACACACACTGAGTGAGATACACACAAACACTGAAAGAGACACAAACACACTGAGGTAGAGAGACACACATATTGAGAAAGAATCATACACATTGAGAGAGAGAAACACACGCACTGTGAGAGTAACACACACAGAGTCACACAGACACACTGAGAGATGCACATGCACACTGTGAGAGAGACAGACATACTGAGGGACAGACACACTGAGAGAGATTCACACACTGAGACACACGCACAAACACAGAGACAGAAATACAAATACTGAAGGAGATACACACACTGAGACAGAAACATAAGCGCAGTGAGAGAGAGAGAGAAAGGCACACTGAGAGACACAAAAGCACTGAGAGACACACACTCACATACTGAGTAGGTTGCACACACTGAGACACACACACACACACACACTAACAGACACACACAGTGAGAGATGCACAGTCACATGCTGAGAAACTGACAGACACTGTGACACACACAAACAAACCCAGAGAGATAGAGACAGACAGAGAGAGAGACACACACACACACTGAGAAAGAGACACACACAATTAGAGAGAGACACACACTGAGAGGGAGAGACACACACAATTAGAGAGAGACACACACACTGAGAGAGAGACACACACAGAGACACACGCACTGAGAGAGACACAAAACAGTGAGAGAGAAACACACAATGAGGGTCACACACATGCACTGAGATAGACAGGCACACACATACACACAGAGACACACACATACTCATAGAGACACACACAGACATACACAGTGAGACAGAGACTGAGAGACACACACTGAGAGACACACATACAGTGACAGAGAGACACACACTGAGACAGTAACACACAGACATACACAATGAGAGTCACATACAAACACTGAGAGAAAGACACACACACAATGAGAGACACTCGGAAACACACAGAGAGATTCACATATTGAAACACACACACACTGAGAGACACACAGAAACAGAAAGAGACACAAACATAGAGAGAGACACACAAACTGAGAGAGAAACATACACAATGAGAGCAAAACACACATACTGAGAGACACACGCAGACACTGAATTGAATGGAAATACTGGGAGAGACATAAGCACACTGAGACGCACACACACACAGACACACACAGTACTACCCATGCACACACAGTGAGAGACACACATACTGAGAGACACACTGAGAGACACATATACAGTGAGAGACACACAAAATGAGAGGCAAAAAGACAGTGAGAGAGACATACACACACACTCTCAGTTCTTCTGTGTGTCTCTTTCTCAGTGTGTTTCTCTCTCAATGTGTGTGTGTGTTTGTGTGTGGGGGGGTGTCTCACACTGTGTGGATCTCTCACTGTGCTTGTCTCTCTCTCAGTGTTTGTGTGTCTCTCTCAGTGTGTGTGCATTTTTCTCTCTGTGTGTGTGTGTCTCTCACTCACTGTGTTTGTGTATTTTTCTAGTGTGTGTGTCTCTCTCACATCGTGTATTTCTCTCTCTCTCTGTATTTGTGTCTGTGTGTGTGTCTCTCTCAGTGTGTCTTTATGTGTCACAGTGTGTGTGTCCCAGTTCTTGTGTGTCTCTCTTTGTGTGTATATCTCTCTATGTGTTTGTGTGTCTCTCAGTGTGTTTTTCTTTCAGTGTGGATGTCTCTTTCTCAGTGTGTTTGTGTGTTTGTGTGTCTGTCTCATTGTGTGTGAGTCTCTGTATGTTGTGTTTTCACCCTCAGTTGTGTGTCTGTGTCTCTCTCAGTTTGTTTTTGTCTTTAAAAGTGTGTGTGTGTCTCTCTCAGTGGGTGAGTGCTTGTCTCGCTCTCTGTAAGTTTCTCTCCCTCACAGTGTGTGTGTTTCTCTCTCAGTGTGTATGTCTCTCTCCTTTTGTGTGTGTCTCTCAGTGTGTGTGTAGGTCTCTCTCTCTGTATGTGTATGCCTCTCAATGTGTGTGTCTCTGTGTATGTGTGTCTCTATATGCCACTCTGTGTTTCTCTCAGGTTTTTAGTCTCTCTCACAGTGTGTATGTCTGTCTCAGTGTGTGTGTTTCTATCAGAGTGCTTGTGTCTCTGTCTTAATGTGTGTGTGTCTCTGTATGTTATGTTTTCACTCTCTCACAGTATGTGTGTCTCTATCATCTGTGTGAGTCTCCTACAGTGTGTATGTCTGTCTCAGTGTGTGTGTTTCTATCGGAGTGCTTGTGTCTCTGTCTTAATGTGTGTGTGTCTCTGTATGTTATGTTTTCACTCTCTCACAGTATGTGTGTCTCTAACATCTGTGTGAGTGTGGTTGAATGTGTCTCTCACTGTGTATCTCTGTGTGACCCTCTCAGTGTCTCTGTTTGTGTGTCTTTCGGTGTCTCTCTCTCAATGTGTTTCTGTCTCATTGTGTGTCTGTCTCAGTGTTGTGTGTATTTTTGTGTCTGTGTGTGTCTCTCACTCAGTGTGTATGTCTCTCCCTCTCAGTTGTGTGTCTCTCTCTCAGTGTTTGTGTGTGTTTCTCAAAGTGTGTGTTTGTCTCTCTCAGTGTGTGAGTGTGTCTTGCTCTCTGTATGTTTCTCTCCCTCTCCATGTGTTTGTGTCTCACTCTCAATGAATGTGTGTCTCTTCCTGTATGTGCGTGTTTCTCTCTCATTGTGTGTGTGTGTCTCTCTCAGGTTGTGCCTCTGTGTGTGTGTCGCACACAGTGTGTGTGTCTTTGTGTGTCAGTTTGAGACACACACAGAAACACACAACCTGAGAGAGACAAACACTGAGAGACACACACAAACACTGAGAGAGAGACACAGAGAGAGAGACACACACACACACTGAGAGAAACAAACACATAGAGAGACACATGAGAGAGAAACATACACACTGAGAGAAACACACACAAACTGACACACAGTGTGTATATCTCTGTGTATCACTGTGTGTGTCAGTTTGTGTGTGTTTCTCTCAGTGTGTGTTTCTCTCTGTCACTGTGTGTGTATATGTGTCTCTCTCAGTATGTGTGTCTATGTCTCAGTTGTGTGTGTCTGTCAGAGTGTATGTGTGTGTCTCTGTGTGTGTCTCACTTTGTATGTGTGTCTCTCCCTCAGTGTTTGTTTCATTATCTCTCAAGGTGTGTAAATCTATGTGTCTGTGTGTGTGTGTGTATCTCTCTCTCAGTGTGTGTGTCTCTGTTAGTGTGAGTTTGTCTCACAATGTGTTTTTCTCTCTCTCATGCTGGATGTTTCTCTAACTCTCTCAATGTGTGTATGCATCTCACTCTCAGTGTATGTCTGTCTCTTTGTATGTGTGTGTATTTCTTCTCAGTGTGGCTCTCTGTGTGTCTTTCTTAGTGTTTGTGTGACTCTCTTAGTGTACAAGTCTCTCTCAGTATGTGTTTGTCTTTCAGTGTGTGATTCTCTCTCTCAGTGTGGATGTCTCTACTCTCTCAATGTGTGTGTGTCTCTCTGAATGTGTATGTCTCTCATTGTGTGTGTGTGTCTTTCAGTGTGTGTGTATCTATGTGTCTCTGTGTGTCTCTCAGTATTTGTCTCTCTCTCTCTCACTGTGAATGTCTCTTTCAGTATGTGTGTGTCTCTCTGTGTGTGATTCTGTCTCTCAGTGCAGATGTCTCCTCTCTCTCAGTGTGTGTGTGTCTCTCTATATATGTGTATGTCTCTCAGTGTATGTGTGTCACAGTGTGTGTGTTTCTATGAGTCTCTGTGTGACTCTCAGGGTTTGTTTCTCTCAGAGTGTGTATGTCTCTCTCTGTTTATGTGTGTCTCTCAGTGTGTGTGTTTGTCTCTCTCTATGTGTATGTCTCTCAATGTGTGTGTGTCTCTCAATGTGCGTGTCTCTCAGTGTGTGTCTCTATGTCATTCTGTGGGTCTCTCAGGGTTTGTGTCTCTGTCTCAGTGTGTATTTTTCTCAGTGTATGATTCTCTGTCTCAACATGGATGTCGTGCTCTCTCTCATTGTGTGTGTGTTTCACTCTTAGTGTTTGTGTTTGTCTTTATATTTTTTGTTTACTCTCCAACAGTGTGTATGTATCTCTTAGTGTGTGTCTCTCAGTGTGTGTTTCAATCTCGCAGTGTGGATGTCCCTCTCTCTCTGTGTCTCTCTCTGTATGCGTGTCTCTCAGGGTGTGTGTCTGTGTGCGTCTCTCATTGGGTTTCTATATGCCTCTCTCTATATGTGTGTGTCTCTCTCTCAGCATGTGTGTTTCTGTCAGTGTTTATGTGTGTGTCTCTCAGTGTATGTGCCTCTATGTGTCTCTTTGTGTTTCTCTCAGTGTTTGTGTCTTTCTCTCTGTGTGTACATCTCTGTCAGTTTCTGTGTGTCTCTCACTGTGTGTTTCTCTCTCTAATTGTGGATGTCTCTCTTTCTCAGTATGTGTGTGTGTCTCTCAGTGTGTGTTTCTCTGTATGATGTGTGTTAAATCTCACTCAATGTGTGTGTCTACACTCACAGAGTGTGTGTGTGTCTCTCACTGTGAGTGTGTCTCTCATTGTGTTTATCTCTCTCTCAGTGTGGAGGATTCTCTCCCTCTCATTGTGTGTGTATTTCTGTATGTGTGTATCTCTCAGTGTGTGTCGGTGTTTCTCTCCCTTTTTGTCTCTGTGTTTTTGTCTCCCAGATTATGTTTATGTCTATCTGTGTGTGTGTCTCTCTCAGTGTGTGTGTGTGTGTGTGTCTCTCGCAATATCGGTGTGTCATTCAGTGAGTCTATGTCTGCCCCTCAGTGTGTATGTTACTCAGTGTGTTTGTATATATAATTGTGTATCTCTCTCTCTCAGTGTGTATGTCTCTCTTATTCTGTGTGTGTCTCTCAGTGTGTGTTTCTCTCAGTATGGTTGTTTTTCTCTTACTGTGTTTGTGTGTCTGTTAATGTTTGTGTCTTTCAGTTTGTGTGGGTATCACTGTCTCAGTGTGTTTCTCTTTGTGTGTGTCTTGCAGTGTATGTGTTTCACTCTCTCAGAGTGTGTGTCTTGGTGTGCATGTCTCTCAGTGCTTGTGTGTCTCTCTCAGGGCGTGTGAGTGTCTCTCTCTCCATATGTGTATGTCTCTCAGGGTGTGTGTCTCTCTCTCAGGGTGTGAGTCTCTGTGTGTACCTCTCAATGTGTGTTTCTATCTTTCAATTTGTGTGTATCTGTCTGTGTGCGTGTCTCTCTCTCAGTGTGTGTGGATCTGTCAGTGTGTGTGTATCTCTCTCTCAGTGTGTGTCTCTCTTTCTGTATGTCTCTCCGTGTGTGTGTTTCTAGGTGTCTCTGTGTGTGTCTCTCAGTGTTTGTGTCTCTCTCTCAGTGTGTGTGTCTCTACTGTGTGTGTCTCTCTCTGTATGTCTATTTCTCTCAGTGTATGTTTATCTCTCAGTGTGTGTGTCACTCAGTGTGTGTGTGTTTCTCTCTCGATGTCTATATCTCTCAGTGTGTGTATGTCTCTCTGTGTGTGTGTCCCCATGTGTGTCTCTCAGTGTTCGTGTCTCTCTCTCTAAGTCGATCTCTCTCTCTATCCCAGTGTGTGTGTGTCTCTCTGTCTGTATGTGTATATCTCTCAGTGTTTGTGTCTCACTCTCAGTGTGGGTCCACCTGTCTGTGTGTGTGTCTTTGTGTCTCCTGTGTGTATCTCCCTCTGCATGTGTGTGGCTCTTCCATATGAGTGTGTTTCTCTTAGTGTATATTTCCCTTTGTGTCTCAGTTTGTCTCTCAGTGTGTGTGCCACTCGTATATTTGTCTCTCTCTCACTGTATGTGATTTTCTGTGTGTGTGTGTGTCCCAGTCTCATTTTGTTTGTGTGTGTCTCCTTCAGTGTTTGTGAATGTCTGTGTTTGTGTGTCTCTGTGCGTGTGTGTCTCTTACTCAGTTAGTAACTGTATCTTTCTTTTTGTAACTGTGTGTGTCTGTATATGTATATATATGTGTCTTTCACTATGGGTGGTTGTTTCTGTTTCTCTGTCTCTCTGTGTGTGTGTCTTTGGGTTTGTATATGCCTCTCTCTCAATATTTGTGTGTCTCTCTCTCAGTATGTGTGTTTCTGTCAGTGTTTATGTGTGTGTGTGTCAGTGTGTGTATATCTATGTGTTTCTTTGTATTTCTCTCAGTGTTTGTGTCTTTCTCTCAGTGTGTATTTCTCTCTCAGGGTGTGTGTGTGTCTCGCTTTGTCTTTCTCTCATTGTGGATGTCTCATTTCTCAGTGTGTGTGTGTTTTTCTCTCAGTGTGTGTGTCTCTGTATGATGTGTGTTAAATCTCACACAGTGTGTCTACACTCACAGTGTCTGTGTCTCTCTCAGTCTGAGTGTGTCTCTCAGTGTGTTATTCTCCCTCAGTGTGGATGTTTCTCTCTCAGTGTTTGTGTGTATCGCATAATCAATGTTTGTGTATCTCTCTATGTGTGTGCTCTCAGTGTGTGTGTGTGTCTCTCTTAGTGTGCTTGTCTCTCTCTCCATATGTGTTTGTCTATCAGTGTCTCTGTGTGTGCCTCTCAGTGTGTGTCTGTGTGTGTGTTTGTGTAACTCTCAATGTGTATGTCTCTCTCAGTGTGTGTGTCTGCCAGTGTTTGCGTATTTTGGTCTCTTTGTGTGTGTCTCATTCTGTATGAGTGTGTCTGTCACTGTGAGTGTGTCTCTCAGTGTGTTTATCTCTCTCTCTGTGTGGAGTTTTCTCTTCCTCTCAGTGTGTGTGTATTGATATATGTGTTTATCTCTCATTGTGTGTTGGTGTTCTCTCTCTGTGTGTCTTTGTGTGTCTCTCAGCGCATGTTTATGTCTACCTCTCTGGGTGTGTGTGTGTCTCTTTCAGTGTATATGTGTCTCTCTCTCCATGTTCTTGTGTGTCTCAATGAGTCTGTGTGTGACTCTATGTGTGTATGTCTCTCAGTGTGTGTATCTCTCAGTGGGTGTGTCTCTCTCTGAGTCTGTGTGTCTCTCGGGGTGTGTTTCTCACATTATGGATGTTTTTATCTCTCTCAGTCTGTGTGTGTCTCTATCTCCATATCTTTATGTCTCTCAGTGTCTCTGTGTGTTCTGCTCAGTGTGTATATGTCTCAGAGTGTGTATCTCTCAGTGTGTGTGTGTCTCTGTATATGTTTGTTTCTCAGTTTGTGTGGGTGTCACTGTCTTAGTATGTGTTTCTCTGTGTGTGTGTGTGTCACTGTCTCAGTGTGTGTTTCTCTGTGTGTGTGTCTCTCAGTGTATATGTGTCCATCTCTCAGAGTGTGTGTCTGTGTGTGTGTCTCTCAGTGAACATGTTTCTCTCTCAGGGTGTGTGTGTGGCCCTCTATCTTTATGTGTATGTCTCTCAGTGTGTTTGTGTCTCTGTCATTGTGTGTGTCTCTGTGTGTACCACTCAATATGTCTTTCTCTCTCTCAATTTGTGTATATCTCTCAGTGTGCAAATCTCTCTCTCAGTGTGTGTGTTCCTGTCAGTGTGTGTGAATCTCTCTCTCAGTGAGTGTGTGTCTCTCTTTCTGTGTGTCTCAGGATATGTGTGTCTCTCAGCGTGTGTGTCTCTATTTGTCTCTTTTTGTGTCTCTCAGTATTTGTGTCTTTCTCTCAGTGTGTATGCTTCTCTCAGTGTGTGTGTGTCCTTCACTGTGTGTTTCTCTCTCTCTCATTGTGGATGTCTCTCTTTTTCTCTGTCTGTGTGTGTCTCTCACTGTGTGTGTCTCTGTATGATATGTGTTAAATCTCACAAACTACGTGTGTCTACACTCAGAGTGTGTGTCTCTCTAAGTGTGAGTGAGTCTCTCAGTGTGTTTTTGTCTCTCATATGGATGATATTCTCTCTCTTTTTTTGTGTGTGTCTCGTAATCAGTGTTTGTGTATCTATGTTTGTGTCTCTCATTGTGTGTGTATGTCTATCTTTCAGGGTGTGTGTGTCTCTCTCTTAGTGTGTTTGTCTCTCTTTCCATATATGTATGCATATCAGTGTCTCTTTGTGTGCCTCTCAGTGTGTGTGTGTGTTTGTATAACTCTCAATATGTGTGTCTCTCTCAGTTTGTGTTTCTGTCAGTGTTTGTGTGTTTTGGTCTCTCTGTGCCTGTCTCATTTTGTGTGTGTCTCTCTTAGTGTGAGTGTGTCTCTCAGTGTGTTTTTCTCTCTCAATGTGGATTTTACTCTCTCAGTGTTTGTGTGTGTCTTGTAATCAGTGATTGTTTATCTCTCTTTATTTTGTGTCTCTCAGTGTGTTTGTGTCTATATGTCAGGATTAGTGTGTCTTTCTCCTAGCGTGTTTGTCTTTCTCTCTCCATATATGTATGCCTGTCAGTGTCTCTGTGTGTGCCTCTCAGTGTGCATCTGTGTGTGTGTTTGTGTAACTCTCAATGTGTGTTTCTCTTTGTGTGTGTGTGTCTTTGTGTGAACCTCTCAATGTGTGTTTCTCTCTCTCAATTTGTGTGTATCTCTCAGTGTGCAAATCTCTCTGAGTGTGTGTGTCTGTCAGTGTGTGTGTATCTTTCTTTCAGTGAGTGTATGTGTCCCTTTCTGTGTATCTCGATTTGCGTGTGTCTCTCACTCTGTGTTTTTCTGTGTCTCTGTGTGTGTCTCTCAATGTTTGTGTCTCACTCCTAGTGTGGGTCTACCTGTCTATGTGTGTGTGCCTTTGTGTCTCCTGTGTTTATCTCACTCTGCATGTGTGTCTCTCTCCTGTGTCTCTGTGTGTGTGTGTCTCTCAGTGTGTATTTTACTGCATGCCTCTGTTTGTCTTTAGGGTGTATGGCACTCATTGTCTTTGTGCCTCTCACTCAGTATATGTGACTCTGTGTGTGTGTCCCTCTCTCATTGTGTGTGTTTGTATTAATTTGTGTTTGTCTCTCTCAGTGTGTGTGAATGTCTATGTGTGTGTCTCCGTGGGTGTGTGTCTCTTTCTCAGTTAGTGAATGTATCTTGGTATGTGTTACTGTATGTGTGTCTGTGTATATGTGTGTCTATCAGTGTGTGTGGTTGTGTCTGTTTCTCTCTCAGTGTGTGTGTTTCTCATTGGGTTTTTTATATATCTCTCTCAGTGTGTGTATGTCTCTCTCAGTATGTGTGTTTCTGTCAGTATTTATGTCTGTGTCTCTCTCTGTGTGTGTCTTATGTGTCTCTCATTGTTTGTGTCTCTGTCTCCGTGTGCAATTCTCTCTCTCAGTCTGTGTGTGTCTGTCACTGTGTATATCTCTCTCTCATTGAGTGCATGTCTCTCATTCTGTGTGGTCTCTCATTCTGTGTGTCTCAGTGTGTGTGTGTCCCTCAGTGTGTATGTCCCTATGTGATTCTTTCAGTGTTTGTGTCTCTCTCTCAGAGTCGATCTCTCTCTTTATTCCAATGTGTGTGTGTAGCTTGGTCTGTGTGTGTATATCTCTCAGGGTTTGTATCTCACTGTCTGTGTGGGTCTACCTGTCTGTGTGTGTGTGCCTTTGTGTCCCCTGTGTGTATTTCACTCTGCGTGGGTGTGTCTCTATCTGTGTGTATTTCTCACTGTGTCTCTGTTTGTCTCTCAGTGTGTGTCACTCATTGTGCTTGTGTCTCTCTCTTAATGTGTGTGACCTTCTCACTGTGTTTGTCCCTCTCTCATTGTGTTTGCTAGTGGTTGTGTGTCACTCTTTCTTTTTGTGTTTGTCACTATCACTGCGTGTGTGTTAGTTTGTGGGTGTCTCTCTCAATGTGTGAATTTCTGTGTTTGTGTGATCTTTGGGGGTGTGTCTCTTACTCAGTTAGTGACTTTATCTTTGTGTGAGTTACTGTGTGTGTATTTATGACTGTGTATATATGTCTCTCAGTGTGTGTGGTAGTGTCTGTTTCTCTCTCAGTGTGTGTGTATGTCTCTCATTATGTTCGTTTCTGGTTTTGTTTACGTTTATGTCACTCAGTATGTGTGTCTCTTTGTCTCTTTGTGTGTCTCTCACAGTGTGTTTCTCTCTCTCATTGTGGATGTCTCTCTTTCTCAGTGCGTGTGTGTGTCTCGCAGTATGTGTGTCTCTGTATGATGTGTGTTAAATCTCACACAGTGTGTGTGTCTACACTCACAGAGTGTGTGTGTCTCTCTCAGTGTGAGTGTGTCTCTCAGTGTGTTTTTCTCCCTCAGTGTGGATGTTTCCCTCTCTCTCACTGTTTGATTGTGTCATAATCAGGGTTTGTGTATCTCTCTATGTGTGTGTTTCTCAGTGTTTGTGTGTCTATCTCTCAGCGTGTGTGTGTATCTCTCTTAGTGTGTTTGTCTCTCTCTTTCTCTCTCTCTCCATATATGTATGTCTATCAGTGTCTCTGGGTGTGCCTGTGAGTGTGTGTCTATGTGTTTAACTCTCAATGTATGTGTCTCTCTCAATGGGTGTGTCTGCCAGTGTTTGTGTGTTTTGGTCTCTGTGTGTGTGTCTTATTCTGCATGTGTGTGTCTCTCTCACTGTGAGTGTCTCTCAGTGTGTTTGTCTCTCTCTCAGTGTGGATGTTTCTCTCCCTCTCAGTGTGTGCGTATTTCTGTATGTGAGTCTGTCAGGATGTGTCGTGTGTGTCAGGATGTGTGTGTGTCTCTCACTGTATGTTTTTCTCTCTCATTTTGGATGTCTCTCTTTTTCAGTGTGTGTGTGTGTGTCTCAGTGTATGTGTGTCACTGTTTCAGAGTGGGTGTCTTCATGTGTTTGTCTCTCACTGCGTGTGTCTCTGTGTGTGTGTGTGTCTCTCTCTGTATGTGTATGTCTCTCAGTGTGTATGGGTCTCTCTCATTGTGTTTGTCTCTGTGTGTACCTCTCAATGTGTGTTTCTGTCTCTCAATTTTTGTGTATCTCTCAGTGTACGAATCTCTCTCTCAGTGTGGATATCTCTGTCAATGTGTGTGCATCTCTCTCTCACTGAGTGTGTGTCTCTCTTTCTGTGTGTCTTGGGGTGTGTGTGTCTCTCAGTGTGTGTGTTTCTATGAGTCTCTCTGTGTCTCTCAGTATTTGTGTCTCACTCTCTGTGTGGGTCTACCTGTCTGTGTGTGTATACCTTTGGGTCTACTGAGTGTTTCTCAATCTGTATGTGTATCTCCCTTTTGTGTGTGTCATTCTCAGTGGGTTTTCTCTGTTTGTCTCTCAGTGTGTGTGCCACTCATTGCATTTGTGTCTCTCTTCAGTGTATGTGACTGTGTGTGTGTTGTCCCTCTCTCATTGTGTTTATGTGTGTTAGCTTGTGTGTGTCTCTCTCAGTGTGTGTGACGATCTGTGTGTGTGTCTCCTTGGGTGTGTGTCTCTTACGTATTTAGTGACTGTATCTTGGTATGTATTACTGTGTGTGTCTGTGTCTGTGTATATGTGTGTCTATCAGTGTGTGTGGTTGTCTGTTTCTCTCTCAGTGTGTGTGTGTTTCTCATTGGGTTTTTTATATCTCTCTCTCAGCGTGTGTATGTCTCTGTCAGTATGTGTGTTTCTGTCAGTATTTATGTCTTTGTCTGTGTGTGTGTCTCTATGTGTCTGTTTATGTGTCTATCAGTGTTTGTGTCTTTGATCCATGTGCAATTCTCTGTCTCAGTCTGTGTGTGTCTTTCAGTGTGTGTATCTCTCTCTCATTGAGTGCATGTCTCTCATTCTGTGCGTCTCGGTGTGTGTGTGTCCCTATGTGATTCTTTCAGTGTTTGTGTCTCTCTCTCAGAGTTGATCTCTCTCTCTACCCCAATGTGTGTGTGTAACTCGGTCCGTATGTGTATATCTCTCAATGTTTGTGTCTCACTCTCAGTGTGGTTCTAACTGTCTGTGTGTGTGTGCCATTGTGTCTCCTGTGTGTATCTCATTCTGCATGTGTGTGTCTCTCCCTTGTGTGTGTGTCTCTGTCTGTGTGTATTTCTCACTGTGTCTCTTTTTGTCTCTCAGTGTGCACCACTCATTGTGTTTTTGTCTCTCCCTTAATGTGTGTGACTCTCTCAGTGTGTGTGTCCCTCTCTCATTGTGTTTATTAGTGGTTGTGTGTCACTCTTTGTGTGTCTCTTTGTGTGTGTCACTATCAGTGCATGTGTGTTAATTTGTGGGTGTCTCTCTCAGTGTGTGAATGTCTGTGTTTGTGTGATCCGTGGGGGTGTGTCTCCTACTCAGTTAGTGTCTTTATCTTTGTGTGTGTTACTGTGTGTGTATTTATGCCTGTGTATATATGTCTCTCAGTGTGTGTGGTTGTGTCTGTTTCTCTCTCAGTGTGTGTGTGTCTGTGTGTGTCTCTCTCAATATGTTCGTTTCTGTCAGTGTTTACGTGTATGTCTCTCAGTATGTGTGTCTCTGTGTCTCTTTGTGTGTCTCTCATTGTGTGTTTCTCTTTCTCATTGTGGATGTCTCTCTTTCTATGTGTGTGTGTGTGTGTCTCACAGTGTGTGTGTCTCTGTATGATGTGCATTAAATCTCACACAGCGTGTGTGTCTACACTCATAGAGTGTGTCTCTCAGTGTGATTTTCTCCCTCAGTGTGGATGTTTCTGTCTCTCTTAATGTTTGTGTCTCATAATCAGTGTTTGTGTATCTTTCTATGTGTGTGTCTCTCAGTGTTTGTGTGTCTGTCTCTCAGCGTGTGTGTATATCTCTCTTAGTGTGTTTGTCTCTCTCTCTCTCCATATGTGTATGTCTATTGGTGTCTCTGGGTGTGTCTCTGAGTGTGTGTCTATGTGTGTTTGTTTAACTCTCAATGTGTGTGTCTCTCTCTAAGTGTATATCTGCCAGTGTTTGTGTGTTTTGGTCTCTCTGTGTGTTTCTTATTCTGCATGTGTGTATCTCCCTTGTATGTGTATCTCTCTCAGTGTGTTTTTCTCTGTGTGTCTCTGTCTCTCATTGTGTGTGCCACTCATTGTGTTTGTATCTCTCTTCAGTGTATGTGACTGTGTGTGTGTGTCCCTCTCTCATTATGGTTGTTTGTGTGTTTGTGTGTCTCTCTCAGGGTGTGTGAAGATCTGTGTGTGTGTCTCCTTGAGTGTATGTCTCTTACTCAGTTAGTGACTGTATCTTGGTGTGTGTTACTGTGTGTGTCTGTGTCTGTGTATATGTATGTCTATCAGTGTGTGTGGTTGTGTCTGTTTCTCTCTCAGTGTGTGTGTGTTTCTCATTGGGGTTTTTATATCTCTCTTTCAGTGTGTGTATGTCTCTCTCAGTATGTGTGTTTCTGTCAGTATTTATGTCTGTGACTCTATGTGTGTGTGTCTCTATGTGTCTCTTTATGTGTCTCTCATTGTTTGTGTCTTTGTCTCCATGTGCAATTCTCTCTCACATTCTATGTGTGTCTGTCAGTGTGTATATCACTCTCTCATTGAGTGCATGTCTCTCATTCTCTGTGTCTCAGTGTGTGTGTGTCGCTCAGTGTGTGTGTCCCTATGTGATTCTCTCAGTGTTTGTGTCTCTTTCTCAGAGTCGATCTCTCACTATAACCCAATGTGACTGTGTAGCTCGGTCTGTACGTGTATATCACTCAGTGTTTGTGTTTCAGTCTCACTGTGGGTCTACCTGTCTG
This sequence comes from Moschus berezovskii, assembly GCF_049115385.1. Taxonomy (NCBI): domain Eukaryota; kingdom Metazoa; phylum Chordata; class Mammalia; order Artiodactyla; family Moschidae; genus Moschus; species Moschus berezovskii. Next base: position 149,704,893 of record NC_142488.1, read on the forward strand.
TGTGTATGTGCCTTTGTGTCTCCTGTGTGTATCTCACTCTTTCTGTGTCTCTTTGTGTATGTCTCTATCAGTGCGTGTCTCTATTAGTGTGTGTGTGTTAGTTTGTGGGTGTTTCTCTCAGTGTGTGAATGTGTTTGTGTGATCCGTGGGTGTGGGTCTCTTAGTGACTTTATCTTAGTGTGTGTTACGGTGTGTGTATTTATGACTGTGTATATGTGTCTCTCAGTGTGTGTGGTTGTGTCTGATCTTTCTCAGTGTGCGTGTGTGTCTTTGTGTGTCTCTCTCAGGATGTTCGTTTCTGTCAGTGTTTACATGTATGTCTGTCAGTATGTGTGTTTCTGTGTCTCTTTGTGTGTCTCTCAGTGGTTGTGTCTTTCTTTCAGTGTGTATGTCACTCTCAGTGTGCGTGTGTGTGTGTTTCTCAGTGTGTGTGTCTCTGTATGATGTGTGTTAAACCTCACACAGTGTGTTTATCTACAGTCACAGAGTGTGTGTGTCTCTCTCAGTGTGAATGTGTCCCTCAGAGTGTTTTTCTCCCTCAGTGTGCATGTTTCTCTCTCTCAATATTTGTGTCTCGTAATCAGTGTTTGTATATCTTTAAATGTGTGTGTCTCTCAGTGTTTGTGTGTCTGTCTCTCAGCCTGTGTGTGTATCTCTCTTAGTGTGTTTGTCTCTCTCTCTGTCTCATTATGTTTATGTCTATCAGTGACTCTGGGTGTGCCTCTGAGTGTGTCTCTATGTGTGTTTGTTTAACTGTCAATGTGTGTGTCTCTCTCAATGTGTTTGTTTGCCAGTGTTTGTGTGTTTTGGTCTCTCTGTGTCTCATTCTTCATGTGTGTGTCTGTCTCACCGTGAGTGTGTCTCTTAGTGTGTTTATTTCTCTCTCAGTGTGGATGTTTCTCTCCATCTCAGTGTGTGTGCATTTCTGTATGTGTGTCTGTCAGGATGTGTCAGTGTTTCTCTCTCTCTGTGTCTCTGTGTGTTTGTCTCTCAGAGTATAGTTATGTCTATCTCTTTGGGTGTCTGTGTCTCTCTCAGGGTGTGTGTGTCTCTTTTTATGTGTATGTATCTCTCTCTTCATATGTGTACGTCTATCAGTGTCTCTGTGTGTGCCTCTCAGTGTGTGTCTGTGTCTGTATGTTCGTGTACCTCTTAATGTGTGTGTCTCTCTCAATGTGTGTGTCTCTCTCAGTGTGTGTGTCTATGTGTGAACCTCTCAATGTGTGTTTCTCTCTCTCAATTTGTGTGTTTCTCTCAGTGTGGAAATCTCTTTCTCAGTGTATGTGTCTTTGTCTGTGTTACTGTGTTTGTGTCTATGTCTTTGTATTTGTGTGTCTATCAGTGTGTGTGATTGTGTCTGTTTCTCTCTCTGTGTGTGAGTGTGTGCGTGTCTGTCATTGGGTTTGTATATGCCTCTCTCTCAGTGTGTGTGTGTCTCTCTCTTAGTATGTGGGTTTATGTCAGTGTTTATGTGTGTCTGCCTCTATGTGTCTCTCAGTGTTTGTGTCTTTCTCTCAGTGAGTATGCCTCTCTCAGTGTGTGTGTGTCTCTCACTTTATGTTTCTCTCTCTCATTGTGGATGTCTCTCTTTTTCAGTGTGTGTGTGTGTGTCTCAGTGTATGTGTGTCACTGTCTCCGAGTGTGTGTCTTGGTGTGTGTGTCTCTCACTCTCTGTGTGTGGGTCTCTCTCTGTATGTGTTTGTCTCTCTGTATGTGTATGTATCTCAGTGTGTTTATCTCTCTCTCAGTGTGGATGTTTCTCTCCTTCTCAGTGTGTGTGCATTTCTGTATGTGTGTCTGTCAGGATGTGTCAGTGTTTCTCTCTGTGTGTGTCTCTGTGTGTTTGTCTCTCAGATTATATGTATGTCTATCTCTCTGGGTGTCTGTGTGTCTCTCTCAGGGTTTGTGTGTCTCTATCTCAATATGTGTATGTCTCTCACTGTCACTGTGTGTGCCCTCAGTGGGTAAGTCTCTCAGTTTGTGTGTATATCTACATGTGAATCTTACTCTCTCCATGTGTATGTCTCTCCTATTGTGTGTGTGTCTCTCAGTATGGCTGTTTTTCTCTCTGGAAGTGTGTGTGTGTCTAACTCTCAGTATGTGTGTGGCTCTGGTATGTGTGTCTCTCAGTTTGTGTGGGTGTCACTGACTCAGTGTGTGTTTTCTGTGTGTGTGTCTCTCAGTGTATGCGTGTCACTCTCTCAGACTCTGGGTCTTGGTGTGTGTGTCTCTCACTGAGTGTGTGTCTCTCTTAGGGTGTGTGTTTCTGTCTTTCTCCATATGTGTATGTCTCTGTGTGTGTGTTGTCTCTCTCAGTGTGTGTCTCTGTGTGTACCTCTCAATGTGTGTTTCTCTCTCTCAATTTGTGTGTATCTCTGTGTGCGAGTCTCACTCTCAGTGTGTGTGTGTCTCGGTGTGTGTGTGTCACTCAGTGTATGTGTTTCCATGTGTCTCTATGTGCGTCTCTCAGTGTTTGTGTGTTTCTCTCAGTGTTTAAATCTCTTTCAGTGTGTGTGTGTGTGTCTTAGTGTGGATGTCTCTCTCTCTGTCTGTCTGTCCCTCTCTCTGTTTATATCTCTCAGTGAGTGTGTGTCTCTCAGTGTTTTTTGTCTTTCTCTCAGAGTCGATCTCTCTCTCTACCCCAGTGTGTATGTGTCTTTCTTTCTGTATGTGTATATATCTCAGTGTTTGTGTCTCACTCTCAGTATGGTTCTGTCTGTGTGTGTGCCTTTGTGTCTCCTTTGCTTATCTCACTCTGCATGTTGTGTCTCTGCCTTGTGTGTGTGTCTCTCTCAGTGTGTATTTCTCTGTGTGTCTCTGTTTGTGTCTCAGTGTGTGTGCCACTCATTGTGTTTGTATCTCTATCCGTGTATGTGACTCTGTGTGTGTGTCCCTCTCTCATTGTGTTTGTGTTTGTTAGTATGTATGTCTCTCTTTCTCTGTGTGTGTCTCTTTGTATGTGTGTCTATCAGTGCATGTGTGTTGTTTTGTGTGTGTTAGTTTGTGTTTGTATCGCTCAGTGTGTGTGAATGTATGTGTGTGTTTCTCAGTGGGTGTTTTTCTTTTACTCAGTTAGTGACTGTATCTTCGTTTGTGTTACTGTGTGTATATATGTCTGTATATATGTGTGTCTATCAGTGTGTGTGGTTGTGTCTCTTTCTCTCTGTGTGTGTGTCTCTCATTCTGTTTGTCTGTGACTTTCTCTCAATATGTGTGTGTCTCTCTCTCAGTATTTGTGTTTCTGTCAGTGTCTATGTGTGTGTCTGTCTCTATGTGTCTCTTTGTGTGTCTCTCAGTGTTTGTGCCTTTCTCTCAGTGTGTATGTCTCTCTCAGAGTATGTGTGTCTCTCACTGTGTGTTTCTCTGTCTCACTGTGGATGTCTCACTTTCTCAGTGTTCTGTTTCTCTGTCAGTGGGTTTGTCTGTGTATGTCACTCTGTGTCTTTCTCTCAGTGTGTGTGTCTCTCAGCATGTTTCTGTCTCTCTCTCAGTGTTTATTTCTCATTGTCTCTCAGTGTGTGTGTGCCTCTGTGTGTGTGTGTGTGTCTCTCTGTGTCTGTTCCTCTCTCTCTGTGCGTGTCTCTATGTGTCTGTGTCTCTCAGTGTGTGTGTGTCTCTCTCAGTGTGTTTTTCTCTGTTTCTGTGTGTTTGTCTCTCAGTGTGTGTGTCTCTCAATGTGTTTTTCTCTCTCATTCTGTGTATCTCTCCTTAGTGTGTGTGTCTTTGTCTGTATGCAAATATTATTCCAGTGTGTGTGTCTCTCATTGTATGTGTGTCTCTGTGTGTCTCATGGATGTCTCTCAGTGTGAGAGTCCATCACTTTGTGTGTTTGTCTGTGAGTGTGTGAGTGTTCTTTGTGTGCGTGTCTCTGTATGTGTGTGTATCTCTCAGCGTGTGTGTCCCACTCTCTCAATATATATGTCTCTGTGTGTTGCTGCTGTGTGTGTCTCACAGTGTGTGAGTCTACAGTGTGTGTGTGTCTCTCAGCATGTGTGTCTCTCTCAATGCATTTGTCTCTTTCTCAGTGTGTGTGACTCTGTGTGTCTGTGTTTTCCTCTCAATGTGTGTGTCTTTAAGTGTGTATGTGTCTCCCTCAATGTTTGTGTCTTTCTCAGTGTGTGTGTCTCTCTATCAGGGTGTGTGTGTCTTTCTGTCTCTCTTCATGTTTCTCTCAGTGTGTATGTCTTTCTGTTTGTGTGTGTGTGTCTCTCAGTGCGTGTGTGTCTCTCTCTTAGTGTGTGTTCCTTTGTGTCTTTCTGTGTTTGTCTCTCAGCGTGTATGTGTCTTTCAATGTGTGTGTTTCTCTCTGTATGTGTATATATCTCTCAGTGTGTGTGTGTCTCAGTGTGTTTGTGTCTCTGTGTTTCTTCTGTATCTTAGTGTGTGTGTACATCTCTGTGTGCTTGTGTCTGTCAGTGTGTTTGTATTCTATGTGTTTGTGTGTCTCACACTGTATGCTTGTGTCTCATTCAGTGTGTGTGTCTCTCTCTCTTAATGTGTGTCTCTCTGTTTGTGTGTGTGTCTCACAGTGTGTGTGTGTGTGTGTGTGTCGCTCAGTGTGTATGTCTCTCTTTCATAGTATGTGTGTCTCTGTGTGTGAGTCTTTCAGTGTGTGTGTCTCTCTCTTAGTGTGTGTCTGTGTCTATCTCTCAGTATATGTATCTCTCAATATGTGAGACTCTCTCTCAGTGTGAGTGTGTCTCTCTAGCTCAGTGTGTGTCTGTGTATGTCTCTCAGTGTGGGTCTCTCTTACATTGTTTGTTTGTGTCTGTATATGTTTGTCACCCTTAGTGTGTGTGTGTGTCTCTCTCTCAATGTCTTTGTGTCTCTCTCTCTCTCTGTATTTGTATGTTTATCAGTGTGTCTGCATGTCTCAGTGTTCATGTTTCTCTGTGTGTGTGTCTCTCCGTGTGTGAGTGTCTCTCTCTCCATATGTGTATTTCTCTCAGTGCCACACACACTAAAAGACACACATATACACAGACATAATACACACACAGAAACAGACATATAGAGACACTAACGGAGAGACACACACTCACATACACACACACTGAGATACACACCCCCAACCTAACTCACTTGCACAGAGAGACACAGACACACCGAGACACACACAGAGAAAGAGACGCACACTAACAGACACACACACACTGAGACAGACACACACTGAGAGACACAGATAGAGACACTGAGAGACATACACATATGCAGAGAGAGACACATGCAATGAGAGAGACACACACACACACACTGAGAAAGAAACACATACCCCCAGAGGGATAGACACACACACACACTGAGAGACACACACACACAGAGAAAACACCCACACACACTGAAAGACACACACATAGAGAGGCACATACACTGAGCTCGAGAAACACACACACACATACTGAGGGAGAAAAACATACACACAGAGTGTGAGACACATACTCACACACTGAGAGAGAGATCCAGACTAAGAGAGAGAAAAACACACTGAGAGACACACTAACCCTGAGAGATACACACATAAAGAGACAAACACACACTGAGAGAAGGACAGATCCAGACTAAGAGAGAGAAAAATACACTGAGAGACACACTCACACTGAGAGAGACTCACACACTTTGAGAGACTGAATACACAACATACAGACACACACACACACTGAGAAAGAGAGACATCCACAATGAGAGAGAGAAACACACAGTGAGAGACATACACAGTGTTAGACACACACAAACTGAGAGAAAGACACACACACTGAGATAGAGTCTATACAAACCCACTGACAGACAGACACACACACACACTGAGAAAGAAACACACACAGCTGCACACACTGAGAGACACACATATACATAGCCATAAACACAGAGAAACACACATAAAGAGACACTCACTAACTGAGTGAGAGACACCCACAGATACACACACAGACACTCAGAAACACTGAGAGAGACACAAACAAACTAACACACATGCACTGAGAGACACACAAAGACTGACAGACACACATATACAGAGAAAGACAAACACACTGAGACAGACACACGCAATGAGAACCAGACACACTCACACTAAGAGTGGCACACAAGGAGATGCACAGAGACACACACAGTGAAAAAGAGAGACACACACACTTAGACACACAAACTGAGAGAAAGACACAAAGGGAGAGACACACAGAGACATAAGCATACACACTGAGATAGAGACGTAAAGAAGAGAGAGACACACACATACAGAATGAGACACACAGAAAGACACAAAAACACACACACAATGGAAGACACACACAAACTGATTGATATACACACATTGGGAGTTACACAAACACACAAACTCACAGAAACACACACCAAGAAGCTCACACAGAGACACTGATAGATATACACATATGGAGAGAGACAAACACACTAAGAGAGAGACACACACACCCTGAGATATAGACACACAAACAGACTGAAAGACACACAGTTAGAGAGATACACAAACACTGATTACAAGACACATACAAACACTGAGAGAGAGAGAGAAACATTCACACTGAGAGAGAAAAACACACTGACAGGCACACTCACACGAGAGTGACACACACACTCTGTGAGTGTAGACACACACACTGTGAGATTTCACACAAATCATAAAGACACACACACACACACTGAGAGACACACACAGACAAACTGAGAAAGAAAGATATCCACAATGGGAGAGAGAAACAGACAGTGAGGGACACACACACACTGAGAGAGACATACACAGTGAGAGAAAGACACAAACACTGGGAGACACACACAGAGACACATAGAGACACACACACTGAGATACGTACACATAAATAACGACAGAAGCACATATACTGAGAGAGACACAGATACACTGAGAGAGAAACAGAAAGAGCTACACATACTGATAGACACAACTATATACAGACATAAATACACACACAATAACACACACAAAGATACAGTCACTAAATGAGTAAGAGACACACACCCATGGAGACACACACACACATACATTCACAGACACTGAGAGAGACACTCACAAACTAACACACACTCACTGATAGACACATCAAAAAAAGATACACACAGAGAAAGAGACACACACACTAGCAAACACAATGATAGAGGGACACACACACTGAGAGAGTCACACAAACTGAGAGAGAGAGACACAAACACAATGAGTTGCACACACACTAAGAGACAAACAGATACACACAGAGAAATACACACTGAGAGAGACACACACAAGGGAGAGACACACATATGCAGAATAAGATACACACAGGAGACACAAAGGCACACACACACAGACAGATAGACCCACACTTAGAGTGAGACAAAAACACTGAGAGATTTACACATACAAAGAGACACACACACACTGGGAAGGAGATATCAACTCTGAGAGAGAGACACAGAGACTGAGAGACATATAAGGACACATAGGGACACACACACTGAGAGACACACACACTGAGAGATACAAACATAAAGAGAGAGTGACACACACACACTGAAAGAGAGAGACATCCACATTGAGACACACACTCACACTGAGAGAAACACACACTGAGTGAGACTGAAACACTGAGAGAGAGAAATACACACAGAGACACACAGAAAGTGAGATACACACTCTCTAAGAGAGAGATACCCACACCCTGACAGACACACACACACACACAGACCCGCACACTGAGAGATACACACAAATTGAGAGAAACACACATTGAGAGGTACACACAGAAACACAGACACTGAGAGAGACACACACACACTGACAGACATACACATATGGAGAGATAGACACACATGCACTGAGAGAGAGACACACACAGAGAGAGGCACAAAGGAACACACACTAAGTGAGAGACACATACACATAGGGACATACACACTGAGAAAACCACTCACAGAGACACAAAGAAAAACACACACTGAGAGAGAGACACACACATACTGAGAGACACACATTCAGGGAGACACATACACATTTAAAGACACACACACACAGAGACACACACAGAGACACACACAGACAGACACACAGATTGACACACTGAGAAAGAGACAACATCACAGAGTGAGACACAGATGCTGTGAAAGGCATACACACACTTGAGAGAGACTCACACACTCGAGAACCACACACTGAGACACACACAGCAGCAACACACAGAGACATACACATTGTGAGAGTGGGACACATGCACTGAGAGATACACATACATACAGAGACACACACACAGAGGACACACACACACTGACGGACACACACACAGAGATGGCCCCACACTCTGAGAGACACCCACAAGACACACAGAAACACACATACACTGAAACACACACACTGTAATATATACTCATACAGATAGAGACACACACACTAAGGAGAGATACACACAATTAGAGAGACACACATATTGGGAGACACACACTGTGAGACAAACACACACAGAGACACATAGTGAGAAAGAGACACGCACAAACACTGAGCGACACGCACAGACACACACACTGAGAGACAGAGACACATAGAGACATACACACTGAGAGAGAACGGCACAGATACTGAGAAACACACATACAGAGGGAGAGGCACACACACACTGAGAGACAGTGAGACACACATACTGAGAGAGACACACACACATGCTGAGAGAAACACACAGACTGAGGGACATACACAGAGTGACACACAGAGACACAAAGACTGAGAGAGAAACATATCACAGAGACACACACAGTGAGAAAGAGACACCCACATACTGAGACACAGTCACATACACACTGAGAGAGAAAGAAACATACACTGAGAGTGAGAAACATACACAGACACTAGGAGAGAAAAGCGCACACACTGTAAGACAGAGAGACTGACTGAGCTACACAAACACAACAGAGACACACACAGAGACATCCAGGGACACATACACTGAGAGACACACACATGCACAGAGAGAGACACCCACACTGAGAGAGAGACAAAAGCACACTGAGAGAGACACACTTAGAGCCGCACACACTCACACAAAGAGAGAGAAACATGCAGACAGAGAGAAGGAAAGTCATGCACACTGAGAGAGAGACACACACACACACACACTGATAGACAAACAGAGAGAAACACACACTGAGAGAGTGACACACACTCACACTGAGACAGAACTAAACATCCACACTGAGAAAGAGAAATACACATTGAGAGGGACACACACACTGAGAGAGAGACATACATGCAGAGAAACACAGACAGAGACACACACGCTGAGAGACATAAACATACAGATACAGAGACACACACACACTGAGAGAGAGTCACACACACACTGAGAGAGACACGCACATTTAGAGAAACAGACACAAAATGACACCCACACTAGAGAGAGACACACACACACTGTAGACCCACAAAATGAGTGAAACACACAAACAGAAACACACAGAGTCATACACATTGAGAGACATATCACTGCCAGAGATTGGTTCAAATGTTGATCTTGGCCAATTTTTTGACCTTTCTTAATCTGTGAGTGTATTATTTTCCATGTGAAATGAGAAAGTAAGACTCTGAGGGAGCGCATGCAGTGTTATGACAGCTGATGGCCCTTGGCTGCCTTGGTGTTTTGTGTTTTATTTAACAACATGGCTTTAATTTTAATATCACTTGTCAGTTAACTTTCAGAACGATCTTCTTCATGGGTTGCTTTAAAACAGAACACAAATTCTGAGAATTTTAACATGAAAATGAGTACGCAGATGACTTGTTTGGTTCGGGTGTTTTCACTGAACCTGGACCTGGTCTTCAGTCACCTTGGAAGGCGGGTTTGTATTTTTCTGAGTTTAAGATCAATGTTTTCAAGCAAAAACGGTCTTAAGATATTTGGTGATATATGCTGGTTACAAATAAGAAAACAGCAGTCCCTTGGCATGTTGCATTCTTTAAAACCCAGAAGAGAATCAAGCACTGAGTGTTTTCCTTTTCGTTTCATTTTACAGTATAATGGTGTGGGCCTTTTTAGAGCATTTCAATCGTTTGAATTTGCTTGTGATATTGGTCGTGTTTCATACTTACTCTTCCAATAAATGTATTTTCAATGGGTGTATTCTGAATTGAATGGACTGGCTGGGTGCTTGAGTTTGCACAGTCATTGTGGATGTGCATTAGCTGCTCTAGTCAGCCAAGGCTGGATGTTGCTAACGTTTAAGTTTACATGTTCATCCCACTGTATTCAAATAAGTTTGATCCTGGGGCTCCTCAGAATTTCCTTTAAGCAGTTTTCTGCAAATTTCAATTGGCAGAAAATGAAGTTCACCTCTGATTATGCTTTATTTTGTATTATAATTTCTTGTTTGATAGAGTTATTTTGTTTATATTCGGAATCTGTTCCCTCTTCATAAACTTTATTGAGGGTAAACATTGGGGGATAGTGTTGATTTTTAAATGCAGAACTTAATCATCTGACTTTGTCTTTGATGTGTTTATGACACTGAATGCATTTCATCTGACTTTGTCCACCATTAACAAGATTTTGGGATTTTATTTTGCAGAAAACTTATGTATTTGGTGTCATTTAACTCAGTTAAATGTGTGTCCGAGGCTCCTTCATAAGATTTCTATAAAAGTTTTTCATTGTCTTCTTTGCATGAACAAGGAAAAAATTATTCCAATGGGTTTTTTCACTCTTTTTTAAGACCAGGGACTGGCTTCAAGCTGTCCACTAGCATAAGGTCTCAAAAAACGAAAACAAACAAAAAAAGAAGGTGTTCTCTGAGATTGACCTTCTCCAAATAAGTTTCATTGCCTTTCACTGTAACGTTTCATAATTTATGTGTGATATTTTGTTAATGCAAGGTGATCTGTTGGTTCATTTTGAAGGGGCACCCATGCCTCTGAAGATCAGTCTCAAAGTTTTTGGAAACTTCTTTACATAAGGGAAACAGGGTGTTTCCCCCAGGCACCCACTTACATGTGTTTCCAAGTTACTTAGTTTTCCTGCAGTTGTGCTAGTCTGTCTACCCACAGGCAATCTTTTTGCACATCACCTTCATGACCTGTGATGGAAAAGTCCAGTACTGGTCAGCCTAGGAGACTGTCTAGTGAAGAGTGGATCTGGAAGCAAAGAGACAAGTGAGAGCAAACTTATGTTATGTGGGGCCGCGTGTGCTGAGCAGAGGGTAGGACCCCTTCCCTGTCACCTGTAGCATAATTGAAAATGGTATCCAAATGTCTTTCCTGGGTCTCTAAGAGAACAATGTCAAGGTCTCTCCCAGGACACTGCTTGCTAATTCTGTGGTAGAAACTGTTTATGGAATCAGTTCCTTCAACAAGACAGTGGTATCTTTTCCAGCCCTTCATCATGTTCCTCTGTTCGTTGTTGGTGCCTCTGATTGTTAGAATGCCCATTTTCAAAATAACCTGATTTTGACAGTTTAGCATCAGAGGGTCGATCTGTCTTTTCATTCTGGTTGGAAACTCTTGCAGTAGCTGGCAGCAGTGAGATGGACTGTATTGGCCTGTTGGAAACCAGCCTCATGAATGTGGAATTTGTGCTGCTTCGGTGCCTTTCTTCCTAGTATGACATATGGATCTGAAAGTAATTGAAAGCATTTCTGTCTATGAAAAGGGGTAAAATCAGACCTGTGGACCAAGTGGTTAGTGGGGAATGGCGGTTCTCCATACCACTTCCACACATGATGAGGATCCTGGGAATATGGTGGAAGTAATTGTCAATACTCCTTCAAATTTTCACCCTTCCAGTAATATTTGGCTGTGTGTTTGCCTGCAGACGTTGCTGAGACCATACCTCGTGTTTCATCCAAAAACAGCCTCCAGTATCTGAGTCTGACAGTCTCTCGGCTCTCTTACTATGATCTTTGAGCTTCTGTCTCTCCTCCTTTGCTCAATGGGATTCTAGTGTGCTGTCATGGATGTTGTGAGAATCAACTGTGATATGATAACCTTTGTTAAGGACTCAGGGCACAGGTGGTGCTCAGGGAATGTAGTACCCCAGAAAGTTATAGTATCTGGTTCAACTCCTTTTCTTGCCACTGTTTCCTCTTCCTGTGCCAGCTCTTTAGATTTTGGGACCATTTCATTTATGTGGTTGTTTTCCTTTCTCAGGGCCAGCGAGTTACCTCAGGAGTTACTCAAGCACATCATTGGAAACCACATGTCTTTAGTCCTGCTGTGACGCAAGAGGCAGCCCAGGACTCCAGGCTTTTCCTTGCTGGGAGTGACGTTCTGCTCTGGTCAACTGGGACACCTCACATGGAGGCTGACGTGGCTTCAGATCTGCACCTGTGAGGATTTTCCTGGGTGTGAACCTTGTGTAAGTCAGAGGGTGACTGTTACCTGGGCAGTGCCAGAAAGGTCTCTACTCTTCTCTTTCTATATAAAGTTACTTCATTTCTGTGTGGTGTTTAATTTATCAACATTCAGGTGAAGTGATAGAAGCAAGTTCTGATGTTGTAAAGAGCAGTATTGCATAGGAACCTGGAATGTTACGTCCATGAATCAGGGCAAGTTGGAAGTGGTCAAACAGGAGATGGCAAGAGTGAACGTCAACATTCTAGGAATCAGTGAACTAAAATGGACTGGAATGGGTGAATTTAACTCAGATGACCATTATGTCTACTACTGTGGGCAGGAATCCCTTAGAAGAAATGGAGTAGTCATCATAGTCAACTAAAGAGTCCGAAATGCAGTACTTGGATGCAGTCTCAAAAATTACAGAATGGTCTCTGTTCATTTCCAAGGCAAACCATTCAATTAATGGTAATCCAATTCTATGCCCCAACCAGTAACACTGAAGAAGCTGAAGTTGAAAGGTTCTATGAAGACTTACAAGACTTTGTAGAACTAACACCCCTAAAAGATGTCCTTTTTATTATAGGGCACTGGAATGCAGAAGTAGAAAGTCAAGAAACACCTGGAGTAACATGCAATCTTGTCCTTGGAGGACAGAATGAAGCAGTGTAAAGGCTAATAGAGTTTTGCCAAGAGAACGGACTGGTCATAGCAAATACTGTCTTCTAATAACACAAAAGAAGAGTCTACACATGGACATCACCAGATGGCCAAAACTGAAATCAGATTGATTCTGTTTTTTGCAGCCAAAATGGAGAAGCTTTATACAGTCAGCAAAAACAAGACCAAGAGCTGACTGTGGCTCACTTTCCCCTTATTGCCAAATTCAAACTTAAATTGAAGAAAGTCAGGAAAAACACTAGACTATTCAGGTATGACTTAAATCAAATCTCTTATGATTATACAGTGGAAGTGACAAATAGATTTAAGGGACCAGATCTGATAAAGTGCCTGATGAACTATGGACAGAGGTTCATGTCACTCTACTGGAGACAGGTGTCAAGGCCATCCCCAAGAAAAAGAAATGCAAGAAAAGCAAAATAGCTGTTGGATGAGCCCTTACAAATAGCTGGGAAAAGCAGAAAACCGTTAAGCCAGGGAGAAAAGGAAACACATAACCATTTGAATGCAGGGTTCCAAAGAATAGCAAGGAGAGATAAGAAAGCCTTCCTCAGCGAACAGTGGAAAGAAATAGAGGAAAATAAAGGAATGGAAAAGATTAGAGATCTCTTCAAGAAAATTAGTGATACCAAGGGAAAATTTTATGCAAAGATGGGCTCAATAAAGGACAGAAATGATATGGACCCAACAGAAGCAGAAGATATTAAGAAGAGGTGGCAAAAATTCACAGAAGAACTGTACAAAAAAGATCGTCATGACCCAGATAATGATGACGGTGTGATCACTCACCTAGAGCAGACATCCTGCAATGTGAAGTCACGTGGGCCTTAGGAAGCATCACTGCAAACAAAGCTAGTGGAGGTGATGGAAGTCCAGTTGAGCTATTTCAAATCCTGAAAGATGATGCTGTGAAAGTGTTGCACTCAATATATCAGCAAATTTGGAAAACATAGCAATGGCCACAAGACTGGAAAAAGTCAGTTTTCATTCCCGTTGCAAAGAAAGGCAATGCCAAAGAATGCTCAAAATACTGCACAATTGCACTCATCTCACACTTTAGTAAAGTCATGCTCAAAATTCTCCAAGACAGGCTTCAGCAATATGTGAACCGTGAACTTCGAGATGTTCAAGGTGGTTTTAGAAAAGGCAGAGGAACTAGAGACCAACTTGCCAATATCCGCTGGATAATGGAGAAAGCAAGAGAGTTCCAGGAAAACATCAACACAGTAAGAGCAAGATAAAACTGAGAGAGAAAAACACACACACACTGAGAAAGTAAGAGAAACACACTGAGAGACACACACACACACACTGAGAGACACACACAGAGACACACCCATTGAGAGACACACAGAAGACACACACAGACTGAGGGACAAACACATACACTAGGAGAGAAAACTACACACAGAGACAAACACACTGAGAGGGAAACATGGACACTGAGAGAAAGACACATACACACTGAGACACACACATATACAAAGAGAGACTCACAAGCACAGAGACACACAGAGACACACACTGAGAGAGAGACACACAATCACACTGAAATTGAGAGAGACACACACTGAGAGACACACAATGAACTGAGAAACACACACAGAGTGAGAGAGAGACACACATTGAGAGACACACACTGAGAAACACAAAAACACAGAGAGATAGATACATAAACACTGAGAGAGTTACATACACACTGAGGGCCACACAAACACTGACAGAGAAACACAAAGATACACACAGTGAGAGAGAGACAAACACACACTGAGAGAGACAAACACAATGAGAGAGTGTCACACAAACTGAGTAAGAGACAAATACATGGAGAGAGAGAAGCACATGTTTAGAGAGAGATGCACACAGAGACACTGAAAGAGACACACAAAGACACACACTCTGAGAAAGATTTATACAACTGAGAAAGAAACACACATATACTGAGAGAGACACACACACAGACTGAGAGACACACACATGCAGAGAGAGACACAAACTCAATGAGAGAAACAAACACACAGACATAAACACACTGAGAGATAAACATACACACTGAAATAGAGACACACACATTCATACACACATATATGTATAAAAAGAATCACAAACACAGAGACAGACACTGAGAGAGAGACACAGATTAACACTGAAAGAGAAGCACTCATACAGAAAAAAATAAACACAAATAGATAGAAACATTAACACTGAGAGAGAGACACACACTGTGAGAGCCACACAAAGATTTTGACAGAGAAAGACTAAGACACACAGACAGTGAGAGAGAGACACAGACACTGAAAGCCACACACAGACATTGCCAGAGAAAAACTAATACAAACACACACTGAGAGAGAGACAGAAACATCTGAGACAGACACACACTGAGAGACAGACACGCACACACTGAAAGAAAGAAACACAAAATTACAGAGAACACACAATGAAAGAGACACACACACAAACAATGAGAGAGTCACACACAAACTGACAGAGAAATATCCACACTGAGAGAGACACACACACACTGACAGTCACACAAACAGAGACACACAGAAAAATACAGACACACACACACACACATGCAAAGTGAGACAGAAACGCACATACAGAGTGAGGCACACACACAGAGAGACACACTCATACACACTGATAGACACAGAGATAATGAGAGAGACACACACTCTGAGAGAGAGGCATATACAAGCCCACAGACAGACACACACACACACACACACACAAACACAAACACACTGAGAGAAAGACACATATTTAGAGATCCACACACATAGAGCCACACAGAGACACACATACTGAGATAGATCCAAACACTTGAGAGAGACTCTCACACAGTGAGAGGCACACACAACACAACTGAGAGATATACACACACACAAACACACACACAGAGAGACACACACTGAGAGACACAGAAACAGACACCCACTGCACGAGAGACACACACATACTTAGAAACACACATACACACAGAAACATACACACACACACAGAGAAACACACGCTCAGAGTGAAACATACAGAGACACAAACATACACACACAGACTGACAGACACACACACACTGAGAGATACACAAACACTGAGAGAGAGACATGACACTGAGAGGCACACACAGAAACACACAGAGACATACACATTGAGAGAGAGACACACATAGAGAGACACACAATGAAACAAACACACATATATTGAGAGAGAGACACACTTACCGACACAAAAAGAGAGACACTGAGAGAGTCACAAAGAGACACACACTAAGAGACACAAACACACACTGAAATAGATCCACACACACTGAATATGACCCACAAACACTGAGAAGAGAAACACACAGACACTGAGAGATAGAAACATACACTTAAAAACACACTCACTGAGAGAGACATACACCCTGAGAGAGAGACACAAACACTGAGAGACACACACAGAGAAACATACAGACGCACACACTGAGAGCAACACACACACACTGAGAGACATACACCTACAGAGAGACACACACACACACTGAGAGAGAGACACCCACCCACTGAGAGACAGACCCATACACACTGACTCACACAAACACACACTGAGAGACATACAGAAACAGAGATACACACACTCACTGAGAGAGGGACACACACACACTGAGAGTCACACACACACTGAGAGCGTCACTGAGAGTGGGACACACACACATTGAGAGAGGGACACACACACACTGAGAGTCACACACACACTGAGAGCGTAACAAACATTGAGAAAGACACAGAGACTGAGTTAAGATGCACACAGAATGTGATAGAGAGACACATAGAGACATACACAAACTGAGAGAGACACACACACACTGAGAGAAACAAATGGAGAGACACACACATACAGAGAGTGACACACAATTACACACACACTGTGACAGAGATACACACATTCACAGAGAGAGTAAGACACAAACATTGAGAGAGAGAAACACACATAATGAGAGAGACAAACACTGAGAGGCTCACACACAGAGAGTCACACACATACACACTGAGAGAGACACACACACTGAGAGAGAGATACATACACTGAGAGACACACAAAGAGACACACAGAGATTTACACACTGAGAGAATAAAACGAACAGAGAGAGAGTAACACACATACAAAATGTGTCACACGCACAGACACACACACATACACTCTCACAGACACACAGAGACACACACACACACTGAGAGAGATTTAAACACTGAGAGAGAGACACAAACACAACTGAGAGACAAACTCACAGAGACAGATACAGAGAATGACAGACAAAGACACTGACACACCCACACACTGATAACCAGACACACACTGAGAGAGACACACACAGAGACAGACACATTGAGAGACATACATACTGAGAGACATATACATACAGACAGAGACAGACACACAGACTGAGAGAAACACACACACTGAGAGAAATACACATTGAGAGACACAAACACACTGAGAGGGAAATACACACTCTAGACACACAAACAGAGATACCCAGAGATACACAAGAGACATACACACACTGAGAGAAATACGCACACTGAGACTTGAACAATGAGAGAGAGACACAAACACTGAGAGACACACACAGAGACACATGCAGACACACAAATGAGAGACACGCTCACAGAGACATACAGATACAGAGCAAGACATACATAGACACTGACACACACACTCACAGAACCAGAGACACTCACAGAGAGAGAGAGAGACATACACAGAGACACACACACTGAGAGAGTCATACACACTGAGAAAGAGATACACACGCACAGTGAGAGAGAGACCCTCACTGAGAGACAGACACAGAGACACTGAGAGAGAGACACACAGAGACACACACAGTAAAAGATAGATATGTAGAACTGAGAGAGAAACATACACATACACTGAGAGAGAGAAAAAAAGAAAAGACACATACAGTAAGAGAAACACACACACTTATTGACATACACATACAGAGACACACACACACACTGAAAGAGAGAGATACAACCACACTGAGAGAAAGAAACATGCACCGAGTGACACAAAGAGAGGGAGAGATAGTTAAACACTGAGGGAGAGTTACAAACACTTGAGAGACATTCCCAGAGACACATAAAGACACAAAACTGGGAGACACACACACTGAGAAACATACATCTATAGAGAGAGACACACACAAAATCTGACACACGCTCACACTCAAAACCAGACACTCTCACACTGAGAGATATATGCACAGAGACAAATAGAGGCACACAACTGAGACACACACACACACTGAGAGAGTCACACACAGAGAGACAGGCACTCACTGAGACAAAGACCACACACACTGAGAGAGAAACACACACACAATGAGAGACACACACACACTGAGAGAGACACACACACTGAAACACACACACACACTGAGAGAGAGACACACAGTGACACAGAGAGACACACAGACTGAGTGACAAACACATACAGAGAGACACAAATACAATGAGAGGAACATACACACACACAGAGACAAACACACAGTGAAAGAGTCATACACAGAGAGAGACACACACACACTCAGACAAACACATATACAGAGAGAGATTCAAAAACACAGTGACGCACAGACACAGACCCTGAGAGAAAGACACACACTTTCCCTGAAAGAGAGAGACACACACACAATAACAGACAAAAATCTTCAGAGAGATAGATATATACACACTGAGAGAGAGAGACACACACAGAAACACACTCATTGAGACATAGAAACACAGAGAGATACACACACAGACTGAGGGACAAACACATACTGAGAGAGACACAAAACCAATGAGAGAAACATAAAGTCAGAGAGAGAATCATACACACAAAAGAGAGAAACACACACTCACAGACAGACATATACAGAGAGAGATTCACCAACACAGAGACACACAGAAACAGATCTTGAGAGAAAGACACACATTTGATCTGAAAGAGAGACACACACACACACACTGAGACACAAAACCTCAGAGAGATAGATAGACACAGAGAGAGAGTCAACACACTGAGAACCACACACAGACATTGACAGAGAAACACTAAGACACACACAAAGTGAGACACACACACAGAGGCACATACACAGAGTCAGACACACACAGAGAGAGACAAACACAAAATTACAGACAAACACACACACACATAATGAGAAACACACACGCGGACACTGAGAGAGACATACAAAGACACACAGAGTGAGAGAGTTACAGGAACACACTGAGAGAGACACACATACACAGTGACAAACTGAGAGACACAGAAAGAGAGTACACACTACATACAGAGAAATACCCACTGAAAGACATACACACACTGAGAAAGTCATCCACAATGAGAGAGAGAAACAAATACTGAGAGACACACATGCTGAGAGAGACATACACACAGAGATACACAAACACTGAGAGACACACACAGGACACATAGAGACACACACACTGAGAAGCACACACATAAACACATAGGGACATACATATACAGAGAGACACACACACACACTGAGAGAGACACACAGAGATGGACCGAGACTTAAACAATGAGAGAGAGACACACACACTGAGAGAAATGCACGGAGACACACAGAGACACACAACTGAGAGATACAAACACTGAGAGACATACACATACAGAGAGAGTGACAGAAAAACACACACACTGACACACTCACATACTGATCACCAGACACACTTACACTGAGAGAGACACACACAGGGACAAAGAGAGACACACACACTGAGAGAGAGTCACACACAAACGTTGAGAGAGAGAATCATCCACAATGAGAATCATCCACAATGAGAGAGAATCACACACTCAGAGAAAAACACACAGTGAGAAACACACACACTGACACTGAGAGCGAAACACAAGACAAACAGAGTGAGAGAGTTACATACAACAGAGATAAAAACACACTCACACTGAGAGAGAAAGTCCTAGAAACACACTGAGAGACAGACACACACGCACACTTAGAGAGACACAAACACAGTGACAAACTGAGAGACACAGAAAGAGAGAACACACAGCATACAGAGACACACCCACTGAGAGACACACACACAGAGACAAACAGAGACACACACACTGAGAGAGAAACACACACTGAAAGACACACATGTACTGAGAGAAAGAGACAGACACACTGAGAGAAAAACACACACACTGAAAGAGAGACACACACACCCTGAGTGAGAAAGACACACAGACACTGAGAGAGACACACACACAAAAAAGACAGATACATAGAACTGAAATTCGTAGAATTTCTACTGAAATACGTAGAAATCACTCACACACTGAGAGAAACAGTGAAACACATTGAGAATGAGACACACACCCACACACTGAGAGAGACAAATACACAGAAACACACATACTGAGAGACAAACAAACAGAGACACACAAAGACACAGACAGACAGACACACAGACTGAGAAACCCATACAGAGAGAGACACAGACAGAATGAGAGCAACATACACACAGAGTGAGACAAACACACTGAGTGAGAATTATACACACTGAGAGAGAGACAGACACACTGAGATACACACATAAACAGAGAAAGATTATCAAACACAAAGACACACAGAGATAGACACTGAGAGAAATACACACATTTGCCCTGAAAGAGAAAGACACACACAAAGTAACAGACTAAAATCTCAGAGAGACAGACACATACACACTAAGAGAGAGCCACACACACACGGAGCCACACACATACACTGACAGAGAATCACTAAGACACACACACAGTGAGACAGAGACATACACACTGAGAAAGACACATATAGAGAAACAAACACCAACTGAAAGACACACACACACTGAGAGAGAAACACACACACCATACAGTGAAAGAGAGAAACACACTGAGAGACAGACACACAGACACTGAGAGAGACACACAGAGACACACACAGTATAAGATAGATATGTAGAACTGAGAGAGAAAAACACACACACTGAGAGAGAGACAGATAATTACAGACACACACACACACTGAGAGAGTGTCACACACACTGAGGGAGAGAGAAGCATACACACTGAGACAGAGAAACACACACAGCCTGAGAGACACAAACACACATTGAGAAACACACAGACACACACAGAAACAGAAACACACTGAGAGAAACACACACACAAACTGAGAGACACTCACAGCCAAACAATGAGAGGAATGCACAAAAACACTGAGAGAGGCACACACACAATGAGAGACACACAATATACTGATAGACACACACAGACACACACAGTGAGAGAGTGACACACACTGAGAGCCACAAAACTCAGAGAAATAGACACATACACACTCAGAGAGAGACACACACCCTGAGAGCCACAAACAGACATTGACAGAGAAACCGTAAGACACGCACAATGTGAGACACACACACATACACACACACTGAGAGACACACACTGAGAGAGAGACAAACACAAAATTACAGAGTCACACACAAACACTGAGAGAGACACACACACTGAGAGATACACACAGACACTGAAAGAGACAGGCAAAGACAGACTGAGTGAGAGAGTTACCTACAACTGAGAGATAAACACACATACACTGAGAGAGAGTCACACACACACTGAGAGAGAGACACACAGTGACAAACTGAGAGATACAGAAAGAGAGAACATACAACATACAGAGACACACACACACTGAGGGAGAGAAACATACACATCGAGAGACAGAAACAAACACTGAGACGCACACACACACACACACTGAGAGAATCACACACACTGAGAGTGAGACACACACAGATATTGAGAGAGTGAATCATCCACACTGAGAGAGAGAATCACACTGAGGGACACACAAACACAGAGAGAAATAAACCTGGAAAGAGACACAAACACTGAGAGAAACACACAGAGACACACTCACTGAGAGACACACATATTGAGAGACATACACATACAGAGAGTCACACACACACACACACTTAGAAACACAAATATACACTGAAAACCAGGCACACTTACACTGAGAGACACACACAGAGACAAACAGAGCCACACACACAGAGAGAGACACACACTGAAAGAGAGACACATGCAAGAGACAGACACACACTGATAGACCTAGAACCACAGAAATAGTCACACACACACTGAGAGAGCCCCACACAGAGAGACAGACACCGACTGAGAGAAAGACACAAACACACTGAGAGAGAGACACGCAGACAGACACTGAGAAAGACACACACAGCAAAAGACAGATACGTAGAACTGAGAGAGAGAAACACACACACACTGATAGAGACACAGAAGCACAGTGAGAGTGAGACACACACACACACTGAGAGAGTGACACTCACACTGAAAGACACATACTGAGAGTCACACAAACAGAGACACAGAGAGACACACACACACAGACTGAGTGAAAAACACACATAGAGAGAGACACAAACACAATGAGAGAACCAAACACAGAGAGAGACACACACACACTGAGATAGACACATATACAGAGATATATACACAAACACAGAGACACACAGAGACAGGCCCTGAGAGAAAGACACACACTTGCCCTGAAAGAGAGAGAAACACACACACAGAGAGACACAAAACCTCAGACAGATAGACATACGCACTGAGAGAGACAAACACACAGTGAAAGCCACACACAGACACTGACAGAGAAACACTAAGACACACACATAGTGAGAGAGAGACACACAGACACTGAGAGAGACACATACAGAGAGACAGAATCACACTGAGAGAGAGAAAGACACAAAATTATAGACACACACAAACTGAGGAAAGCACACACACAAATACTCTGAGAGAGACACGCACACTGAGAGACACACAAAGACACACACAGCAAAAGACAGAACATAGAACTGAGAGAGAAAATCACACACACACTGAGAGGAAGAGACACAGAAACACACAGATAGTGAGACACACACAGAAGCAGACAAAGTGAAAGACACACAAGCAGAGATACTCAGAGCCACAGAGAGTCACACACACAGACTGAGTGACAAACACAGAGAAGGAAACAAACACAATCAGATAATCATACACACAGTGAGAGACAAACACAGACATTGACAGAGAAACCCTAAGACACAAAAAGTGAGAGAGAGAAACACATACACATAGACAGACACACTGAGAGAGAGACAAACAAAAACTTACAGAGACACACACACACACTGAGAGAGAGAGACACATTCACACTGAAAGAGACAAACACACACAGAGAGAAACACAAAATGACACATAGACACACACACACTGAGAGACACACACGCACACATTTAGGGACATACATATAGAGAGACACATGCACACAGTGAGAGAGACAAACACACAAATGAGAGACACAAACACTTCCACATATAGAGAGCGAGACACACACACACTGACACAAAAACACAGTGAGAGACACACACACACACTGAGAGAGAAACACACACACAGAGACACACATGTATATTGAGAGAGAGAGACACATCCACACTGAGAGAATCAAACACTGAGAGACACACACACACTTGAGAAAGATTTAAACACTGAGAGACACACAGAGACTCACACACCAAGAGACACACATACTGAGAGACATACACATACAGATACACACACCCACACTGAGACACACAAACACCCACTGAGAATCAGACACACTCACACTGAGAGACACCACACAGAGACAAACAGAGACACACACATTGAAAGAGAGTGACACACACGAGAGGGTCAAACACATTGAGAGAGAGATACAAACAGATGGAGAGACACACACACTGAAAGAGAGAACCACACAAGAAACAGACCCAGACTGAGAGAGAATCATACACACTGAGAGGGAAACATACACACTCAGACAAACACATATATATAGAGAGATTCACAAACACAGAGATACACAGAGAGACACAGACGCACACTGAGAGACACACACAGTGACAAACTGAGAGACACAGAAGAGAGAACACACAACATACAGAGACACACACACTGAGAGAGGGAAATTTCCAAAGAGAGAGAAAAACAAACACTGAGAAACACACACACACACTGAGTCATACACACTGAGATAGAGACACAAACACTGAGACACACACACAGTGACACATAGAGACACAAACACTTAGAAACACACACAAATACATATAGAGACATACGCATCCAGAGAGAGAGACACACACACACACTGAAAGAGAGAAACACACACTGAGAGACACAGACACATTGAGAGAGATATACAGAATGAGAAAGAGTCAAAAACACTGAGAGACACTAACAGAGACAGTAGTGACACACAATTGAGAGAAATACACACTGAGAGACCTACACATACAGAGAGAGACATACACACAGTTACACACACACACATACTGAGTACCAGACATACTCACAAGGAGAGAGTCACGCACAATGAGTGAGACACACACAAACATTGAGAGATAGAGAATCATCCACACTGAGAGAGTGAATCAGACACTGAGGGACACACAAACTCTGAGTGAGACTTAAACACTGAGAGAAAGACACAAACACTGTGAGATACACACAGAGACACATAGAGACACACATTGAGAGACACACATACTGAGAGAAATACACATTCAGAGACACACACACACATTGAGAGACACAAGCACACTGAAACAGACACACTCACACTGAGACACGCACAGAGACAGAGACACACACATTGATAGAGACACACACATTAAGAGAGTCACACACATTGAGAGAGAGACACAAACACAGGGAGAGTCACACACACTGAAAGAGAGACACACGAAGAGACAGACACACACTGAGAGACACAAACAGACAGTAAAAGGGAAACACCAAGACACATACACAGTGAGAGAGTGACAAACACAGAGAGACACACACACAGAGACATACACCTACTGAGAGAAAGACACAAACACACTGAGAGAGAAACACACACACAGAGACACACACACTTACAGAAGGACACACGCACTCAGACACACACACATACAGAGAGAGATTCACAAACACAGAGACACACAGACAGACAGTGAGAGAAAGACACACACTTGCCCTGAAGGAGAGAGACACACATACTGAGAGACACAAGGAAACACTGACAGAGAAACACTAAGACACACACAGTGAGAGAGAGACACACAGAAACTGAGAGAGGCTCATACAGACAGACAGACACCTACTGAGGGAAAGACACTGAGAGAGAAAACACACATACATACTGAAAGAGAGATAGAGAAAATTACAGAGACACACAAACTGGGAGAGACACACAAAAACACTGAGAGAGAGAGAATCATACACACTGAGACAGAGAAACACACACAACCTGAGAGTAACACACACACATTGAGAAACACACAGACACAGACAGAGACAGAAACACACTGAGAGAAATGCACACACACACTGAGAGACACACACAGACAAACACTGAGGCGGATGCTCACACATTGAAAGAGACACACAGAATTAGAGTCAAACAACATAGTCAGAGACATACACAGACACACACAGTGAGAGAGAGACACACACTGAGAGACATAAAAACTCAGAAAGATAGACACAAACTCATTGAGAGCCACACACACTGAGAGACACACAGACATTGACAGATAAAGACTAAGACACACACACAGTGAGAGAGACACACAGACACTGAGAGAGACACATACAGAGAGTCAGACAACCACTGAGAGAAAGACACACACAAACTGAGAGAGAAACACAAACTTACAGAGACACACTCACACTGAGAGACACACACAAACACTGAGGGAGAGATAAACATACACACTGACACAGAGAAACACACAAAGCCTGAGAGAAACAAACACATTGAGAAACACACAGACACACACAGAGACAGAAGCACACTGAGAGCATAACACAGACACACTGAGAGACAACACATAGACAAACACTGAGAGGGATGCACACACACACTGAGAGAGAGACACACACACAATGAGAGACACACAGCATACTGAGAAACACACAGAGACACATAGAGACACACAATGAGAGACACAAAATCTCAGAGAGATAAACACAAACACACTAAGAGAGAGACACACACCCTGAGAAACGCAAAAAGATATTGACAGAAAATCACTAAGACATACACAAAATGAGTGAGAGAGACACACACAGAGAGAGAAAAACACAAAATTATTGAGACACACACACACTGAAATAGATGCACACACTGGCAGACACACACAAAGACACTGAGAGAGACACATAAAGACACACATAATGAGAGAGTTATATACAACTGAGAGATAACACACGCACACACTGAGAGGGACACACACACACAGTGACAAACTGAGAAACATGGAAAGAGAGAAAACACAACAAACAGACACACACACACACTGAGACAGAGACACACACACTGAGAGACACTCACAGTGACACATAGACACATACACACTGAGAGACACACAAACATTTAGAGACATACACATACAGAGACACAGGCACACACTGAGGGAGAGAGGCACCCACAAGAGAGAGACAAACACACAACTGAGAGACACACACACTGAGAGCCAAACACACTCACACTGAGAGAGACGCGCACAGAGACAGAGTCACACACAATCAGAGAGAGACACACACACTGAAACAGTCACACACACTGAGAGATACACACAAAAATATTGAGAGAGAGAGAGAAACATCCACACTGAGAGAGAGAATCACACACTGAGGAACACACACACACACTGAGAGAGAGACAAACACAGAGACACACACAGAAAAACATAGAGACACAACAACTGAGAGACACACAGACAAACAGAGAGAGAAAAATAGAGATGCACACTGAGAGAGTCACACACAGAGAGAGAGAAAAACACGTGGAGACACACACACTCTGAAAGAGAGACACACAAAAGACACAGACACACACCGAAAGACAGAAAAACACAGAGAAATAGACACATACACACTGAGGGAGGGACATACACAATGAGAGCCACAAACAGAATAACGGAGAAAGACTAAGACACACACACATTGAGAGAGAGATATACACACACACTGAAAGCAATAAGACACACAGACTTGGAGAGACACAGAGAGAGAGACACACAAACACTGAGAGACAACCCCCACACACAGAAACACTCAGTGACACACACACTGAGAGAGAGACACACACTCTGAGAAACACAGGCACACTGTGAAAGAGTCACCCACACTGAGAGAGAGAGACAGGCACACTGAGAGAGAGACTAAACACACTGAGACCCTCGCACACACATACTGAAAGGGATGCTCACAATGATAGAGAGACACTCACATTAAAAGAATCACACTGAGAGACACAGACATACAGAAAGAGACACACCCTGAGATATACACACACACACACACACTGAGAGATGAACATACACACTGAGAGAAGCACACACAACGAGAGACATAAAGAATGATAGACACACACGTACAATGAGAAACACACACACAAATTGAGAGACACCCCCCCCAACACACAGAGAAACACTGAGACACAAACATTGAGAGAAATACACTCTGGAGAGAAACATACACACTGAGAGAGAGAAACAGACACACACTGAGGGACACATACAGATAGATACTCAACACACACTGAGAGTGACACAAACATACACTGTCAGAGAGACACACTTACTGATGGATAAATGCACGGGGAGAGACAAACACACACTGAGAGAGACACACGCACACACACTGAGAGAGATTCACACATTGGGAGAAACATACACACTAAGAGGCACACACACACAATGAGAGAGTCTTACATAAACACATACTGAGAGAAACACACACGGAGATAGAAATACACATTTTGAGAGACAGACACATACAGAGAGAGAACACTCACTGAGACAGACAGACACACACACACACTGAAAAAAAGACACAAACTGAGAGAAAGACACAGAATTTGAGACAGCAACACACACACACACACGGAGAGAGAGACACAGAAACACTGAGAGAAAAACTCAAACCATGAGAGTGAGACACACACACTTTTTAGAGAGAGACACAGAGTGAGAAAGACACAAACACATTGAGAGACACAAAGACACACTGATAGAGAGACACGCATAATGATAGAGACACATACACTGAAAGACACACACACAAGTTGAGAGACATGGACAGAGGGAGAAACACACAAACTGAGAGACAAAAACACACAGTAATGGGATGGAAACACTGAGAGAGTGACACATCCTGAGAGAGAGATGAACACACAAAAACTGAGAGAGAGACACACACAATGAGAGAGACCCATAAACACACAAAGATACACAGAGTGACACACACAGTGAGAGAGAGACATAACACACACTGAGAGAAACATACACACACATACAGAGACACAACACGCACTGAGAGAGATGAACACACACACACTGAGAGACAGACACCCACTGACAGACACACACACACTGAGACAGAGACACACACACTGAGACAGACACACACAGAGAGGGAGACACTGATAGAGGCACACACACAATGAAAGAAAAACACATACTGAGAGAGTCACACACAGTGACACACACACACACACACTTAATGGGATGGAAACAGTGACACACCCTGAGAGAGAGACCCACATACCGAGAGAGAGACACACTCACACAGTGAGAGACAAACACACTGAGAGACACCCACATACAGACCCAGAGAGACACAAAGAGATACACACATTGATAGACACACACAGAGAGAGAGAGACACACACACACTGAGAAAGGACACACACACACACTGAGAATGAATGAATCACACACTGAGGGAAAGTCACACTCCCTGAGAGAAAGACACATATACACTGACAGAGACCCACGCATGCTGAGACACACACACGCTGAGAGAGAGAGACACACACACACTGAAACACTTACACAAACTAAGAGAGATTAACACAATGAAAAAGAGACACACGTTGAGAGACACACACACTGAGAGAGAAACACAGACACTGAGAGAGAGACAGAAACACAAATTGAGAGAGAGACACACACACACTGAGAGACATCCACAAACACACACAGAGACTCACTAAGGCACACATTGGGAGAGAAAAATACACACTGGAGAGAAACCTACACACTGAGAGAGAAAAACAGACACACACTGAGGGACACATACATATAGATAGATACTTAACACACACTGAGAGTGACAAACACACACTGAGAGACATGCACATACACTGTCAAAGAGAGAGAGACACGCTCACTGAGGGACAAACGCACTGGGAGAGACAAACACACACTGAGAGTGACACACGCACACACACTGAGAAAGATTCGCACATTGGGGGAATCACACACACTAAGAGACACACACACACACTCAGACTGAGAGACACACACACAATGAAAAACAAACACATAAACACACACTGAGAGACACACACAAAATGAGAGAGACTCACATAAACACACACTGAAGGAGAGAAACACACACAGAGAGAAATACATGCTTTGAGAGACAGACACATACAGAGAGAGAACACTCACTGAGACACAGACACACACACACTGAGAAAAAGACACACAAACTAAGAGAAAGACCCATAATTTGAGACAGCAAAACACACACACTGAGAGAAAGACACAGACACACTGAGAGAAAAACTCAAACAATGAGAGTGAGACACACACATGTTTTTAGAGAGACACATACAGTTAGAAAGACACAAACACTTTGAGAGAGACACACAGGCACCCACACTGATAGAGAGACACAGACACAGAGAGAGACACACGCAAAAATTGAGAGAGATACACACACACTGAGAGACACCCACAAACACACACAGAGACGCACACATCGAGACAGAGAAATTCACACTGGAGAGAAACCTACACACTGAGAGAAAGAAACAGACACACACTGAGGGACGCATACATACAGATAGATACTCAACACACACTGAGAGTTACAAACACACACACTGAGAGACACACATATACACTGTCAGAGAGACACATTCACTGAGAGACAAATGCACTGGGAGATACAAACACACACTGAGAGAGACACACGCACACACACTGAGACAGATTCACACATTGGGAGAAACACACACACTAAGAGACACACAGATATAGAGGAAACAAGATGGCAGAGCAATAGGATGTGGAGACCACTTTCTCCTCCACAAATTCATCAAGAGAACATTTGAATAAATAAACATTTGAGTAAATTCCACAAAACAACTTCTGAATGCCTGCAGAGGGCATCAGGCACCCAGAAAAGTGCCCATTGTCTTCAAAATGAGGTAGGAAAAAACATAAAAGATAAAAAGAGAGACAAAAGAGGTAGGGACGGAGCTCCATCCCGCGAAATGAGGCATAAAAATAGAGAGAAGTTTTCGAACACCAGGAAAGAGTCTCACTGGCGAGTCTGTGGTGAGCCTTGGAACCTCAGAGGGCAACGTAACTGGAGAAAATGAAATAAATAATTAAAACCCAAAGCTTACATGCCCAACGATAACTCCCAGCAAACAAGCAGCGCAGATGCCCGCATCCGCCATTAGCAAGCAGGGGCTGGGCAGGAAGGAGCTGGCTGAACAGCTTAGAGTAAGGACCAGGCCTGAATGTCATGTGGGGAATCTGAGGGAGCTAACTGGAGACAGCAAAGCAGACTGTGGGATAGCTACCCCATGAAAAGGCGAAGAACCCTAAACTAAGACTCCACCAGTCCCGCTCACAGAACAAAGGACTGAGCAGAGCTAGCCGGCTGAGGATGGCCCATCCCCTGCCGAAACAGGCAGGGGAGGGCAGCCAGAGCCAGAAGGGGGCAACCGCAGCCCCAGAGAGGCATCTGATAGCAAACTGCAAACAGGCTTCGTTGCTAACCAAGAATTCTTGGGTTTCTGGCCGGTTGACATCTTCCTGAGAAGGTGTGCCAGTTGTACACCCAGAAAAACTGAGCAGCAGGGAATGGAGAGGCAATAAGTTGCAGAGAACACGCTCGCCAAACACCTGGTCACCTGAGCTGATCAGACCGTGGAAGGACACAAAACGCAGGCCCAACCAAGACTGCACCTTTGTGGAGTAGCTGAATACCTGAACCTGAGTGGCTTAGATCTGGGATGTGCATGCAACCCAGCGCCAGCCTCAGACAGTTCCCGGCAGAGCAACCTAGAGCCTGTGCAGTGTAGGCTGGGACAGCACACACGCCGTGAGCAGGGGAAAACCCAGTGTGGCCAAGATACTATGAGCACTCCCCACAGACACCAGAGATATTTGTCTGCAGTGTTCCTCCCTTCCCAGAACAGGACAGAAAAAGTGAGCCTTAAAAAGTGTCCACCACCACCCCCTAGTATCAGGGCGGAAATTAGAAACTGAAGAGACCAGCAAACAGAAGCTAAAACAGAGGGAAGCACCTTGGAAGTGACAGAAAGAGAAGTCTAGAGGATACTGCAAGAATAAGACTAAAAACCAGAGGCAGGAGGCTCAAGTACAAATCCTGAGAACACCAGAGAACTCCTGACTCCAGGGAACATTAATCGATAGGAGCTCATCAAATGCCTCCATACCTACCCTGAAACCAAGCACCACCCAAGGATCAACAAGTTCCAGAGCAAGACATACCATGCAAATTCTGCAGCAACACGGGAAAATAGCCCTGAGATTCAATATATAGGCTGCCCAAAGTCACTCCAAACCCACTGACATCTCATAACTCATCACTGGACACTTCATTTCACTCCAGAGAGAAGAAATCCAGCTCCACCCACCAGAACACCGACACAAGCTTCCCTAACCATAGAACTTTGACAGGTCACCTGTCCAAACTCATTCACAGCGAGGAAATTCCACAATAAAGAGAACTCCACAAACTGCCAGAAGACAAAAAGGCCACCCCAAACACACCAATATAAACAAGATGAAGAGCAGATAAATACCCAGCAAATAAAGGAACAGGATAAATGCCCACCAACCCAAACAAAAAGGAAGAGATAGGGAAACTACCTGATAAATAATTCCAAATATTGATAGTGAAAATGATGCAAAATCTTGAAAACAAATTGGAGTTAAAGATAAATAACCTGGAGACAAGGACTGAGAAGATGCAAGAAAGGTTTAACAAGGATCTACAAGAAATAAAAAAGTCAATATACAATGAATAATGTAATAGGTGAGATCAAAAACACTCTGGAAGGAACCAACAGTAGAATAACGGAGGCAGAAGATAGAATAAGTGAGTTAGAAGATAGAATGGTCGAAATAAATGAAACAGAGAGGAAAAAAGAAAAACGAATTTAAAGAAATGAGGACAATCTCAGAGACCTCTGGGACAATGTTAAACGGGCCGACATCCGAATCATGTGAGTCCTAGAGGAAGAAGACAAGAAGAAAGACCATGAGAAAATACTTGAGGAGGTAATAGTTGAAAATTTCCCTAAAATGGGGAAGAAAATAATCACCCAAGTCC
This sequence comes from Moschus berezovskii, assembly GCF_049115385.1. Classification (NCBI taxonomy): domain Eukaryota; kingdom Metazoa; phylum Chordata; class Mammalia; order Artiodactyla; family Moschidae; genus Moschus; species Moschus berezovskii. The sequence continues at coordinate 149,737,426 of NC_142488.1, forward strand.
ATGAATCCCAGAGATTCCAAAACAGGATAAACCCAAGGCAAAATACCACAAGACACATATTAATCAAATTAACAAAGATCAAACACAAAGAACAAATATTAAAAGCAGCAAGGGAAAAGCAACAAATGACACACAAGGGGATCCCCATAAGGGTAACAGCTGATTTTCAACCGAAACTCTTCAGGCCAGGAGGGAATGGCAGGGCATACTTAAAGTGATGAAAGGAAATAACCTACAGCCCAGATTGCTGTACCCAGCAAGGATCTCATTCAAATATGAAGGAGAAATCAAAAGCTTTACAGATAAGCAAAAGCTGAGAGAATTCAGCATCACCAAACCAGCTCTCCAACAAATGCTAAAGGACCTTTTCTAGGCAGGAAACACAGGATGAGTGTATAAACTTGAACGCAAAACAATAAAGTAAATGGCAACAGGATCATACTTATCAATAATTACCTTAAATGTAAATGGGTTGAATGCTCCAACCAAAAGACAAAGTCTGGCTGAATGGATACGAAAACAAGACCCCTATATATGTTGTCTACAAGAGAGCCACCTCCAAAACAAGGGACACATACAGATTGAAAATGAAAGGCTGGAAAAAGACATTCCATGCAAATAGAGACCAAAAGAGAGCAGGAGTAGCAATACTCATATCAGATAAAATAGACTTTAAGACAAAGGCTGTGAAAAGAGACAAAGAAGGACACTACATAATGATCAAAGGATCAATCCAAGAAGATATAACAATTATAAATATATATGCACCCAACATAGGAGCACTGCCATATGTAAGAGAAATGCTAACAAGTATGAAAGGGGAAATGAACAATAGCACAATAATAGTGGGATACTTTAATACCCCACTCACACCTGTGGATAGATAACTAAACAGAAAATTAACAAGGAAACACAAACATTAAATGATACAATAGAACCGTTAGATATAATTGATACCTATAGGACATTTCACCCCAAAACAATGAATTTCACCTTCTTCTCAAGTGCACACGGAACCTTCTCCAGGATAGATCATATCCTGGGCCATATATCTAGCCTTTGTAAATTCAAAAAAAAATTGAAATCATTTCAAGCATCTTTTCTGACCACAATTCAGTAAGACTAGATCTCAATTACAGGAGAAAAACTATTAAAAATTCCAACATATGGAGGCTGAACAACACGCTGCTGAATAACCAAGCAATCATAGAATAAATCAAAAAAGAAATCAAAATGTGCATAGAAACGAATGAAAATGAAAACACAACAACCCAAAACCTCTGGGACACTGTAAAAGCAGTGCTAAGGGGAAGGATCATAGCAATACAGGCATACTGCAAGAAACAAGAAAAATGTCAACTAAATACCCTAACTCTACACCTAAAGCAACTAGAAAAGGAAGGAATGAAGAACCCCACGGTGAGTAGAAGGAAAGAAATCTTAAAAATGGGCCAAAGAACTAAACAGACATTTCTCCAAAGAAGACATACAGATGGCTAACAAACACATGAAAAGATGATCAACATCACTCATTATCAGAGAAATGCAAATCAAAACCACAATGAGGTACCATTTCACGCCAGTCAGAATGGCTGCTATCCAAACGTCTACAAGCAATAAATGCTGGAGAGGGTGTGGAGAAAAGGGGACCCTCTTACACTGTTGGTGGGAAAGCAAACTAGTACAACCACTATGGAGAACAGTGTGGAGATTCCTTAAAAAAATGGAAATAGAACTGCCATATGATCCAGCAATTGCACTCCTGGGCATGCACACCGAGGAAACCAGAATTGAAAGAGACACATGTACTCCAATGTTCATTGCAGCACTGTTTATAATAGCCAGGATATGGAAGCAACCTACATGTCCATTTTCAGACAAATGGATAAGAAAGCTTTGATACATATACAGAATGGAGTATTATTCAGCCATTAAAAAGAATACATTTGAATCAGTTCTAATGAGGTGTATGAAACTGGAGCCTATTATACAGAGTGAAGTAAGCCAGAAAGAAAAACACCAATACACTATACTAATGCATATATATGGAATATAGAAAGATGTTAACGATAACCCTGTATACGAGACAGCAAAAGAGACACAGATGTATAGAACAGTCTTTTGGACTCTGTGGGAGAGGGCGAGGGTGGGATGATTTGGGAGAATGGCATTGAAACATGTATATTATCATATGTGAAATGAATCTCCAGTCCATGTTTGATGCATGATACATGATGCTCAGGGCTGGTATATTGGGATGAACTAGAGGGATGGGAGGTGGGAATGGGGTTCAAGGTGGGGAACACATGTACACTCGGGGCAGATTCATGTCAATGTATGGCATAACCAATACAATAAAGAATTAGCCTCCAATTGAATAAAGCAAAAAGAGAGACACACACAGTGAAAAACAAACTCATAAACACACACACTGAGAGACACACACACAATGAGAGAGATGCACATAAACACATACTGTGAGAGAGAAACACACATGGAGAGAGAAATACACGCATTGAGAGACAGACACATACAGGGAGAGAACACTCACTGAGACAGAGACACACACACACTGCGAAAAAGACACACAAACTGAGAAAGACACAGAACTTGAGACAACAACACACACACACCCGGAGAGAGAGACACAGAATCTGAGCCAGTCAACACACACACACACGGACAGAGAGACACAGACACACTGAGAGAAAAACTCAATGAGAGTGAGACACACACATGTTTTTAGAGAGACACACACTGTGAGAAAGACACAAACACATTGAGAGGGACACACAGACACTCACACTGAGAGAGACACACACAAACTGATAGACACAGACACTAAGAGACACACACACAAGTTGAGAGACACACATACAGAGGGAGAAACACACAAACTGAGAGAAAAAAACCCACAATAATGGGATGGAAACACTGAGAGAGTGACACACCCTGAGAGAGATGTACACAGAAACTCTGAGAGAGACACACACACAATGAGAGAAACCCATAAACACATAAAGATACACAGAGAGACACACAGTGAGAGAGAGACATAACACACACTGAGAGAGAAACATACACACTGAGAGACAGAAAAACATACACACTGAGAGAAACATACATACAGAGACACAACACACACTGAGAGAGACGAATGCACACACACTGAGAGACAGAACTTCACTGACAGAGAGACACACACACACTGAGAGAGAGACACAGACACTGGGACAAAGACAAACACACCGAGAGAGGGAGACACACACTGATAGAGGCACACACACAATGATAGAAACACCCATACTGAGAGAGTCACACACACAGTGACACACACACACACACAGAACGGGATGGAAACACTGAGTGACACACCCTGAGAGAGAGACCCACACATCGAGAGAGAGAGACTCACAAACTGAGAGAGAGAGACAAACACACTGAGAGACACCACATACAGACCCACAGAGACACAAAGAGATGCACACATTGATACACACACACAGTGAGACAGAGACACACACACACTGAGAAAAGGATGCGCACACACTGAGAGTGAGAAAATCACACACTGAGAGAAAGTCACATTCCCTGAAGAAAGACGCACATACACTGAGAGAGACCCACACATACTGAGAGATACCCACGCCTGCTGAGACACACACACGCTGAGAGAGTGACACACACACACTGAAATACTCACACAAACTAAGATAAAATAACACAATGAGAATGAGACACAAAAGTTGAGACACACACACTGAGAGAGACACACAAACACACTGAGAGTCACACACACAGAGAAACACAGAGACACACACTGTGAGGGAGAGACAACCATAAACACTGGGAAAGACACACGAACACTGACAGACAGACACAAACTGACAGAAAGAGTCAGGTAGTGAGAGAGAGGGAAACACACACTGAGAGAGAGAAATACACATAGTAAGTGACACTGAGAGAGAGACTCACAGACACACACTGAAAGAGAGACACACAGTCACTGAGGCACAAACATACTGAGAGAGAGACACGCACACTGAGTTAGAAATACACACACTGAGAGAAAGAAGCACACACACATTGTGCGAGACACACACAGCAACACAAAAGCACTGAGAGAGACTTACACACACACTGAGTGGGTTGCATACCCTGAGAGAGACAAACACACTGAGACACACACACACACACACACACTGAGAGATACACACAGTGAGAGAGACACACACACAGTGAGAGATGCGCACTCACATGCTGAGAAACACAGACACTGAGAAACACACACATAAAAACGGAGACACACAAACCCAGAGAGACAGAGACACAGAGAGAGACACACACACACTGAGAGAGAGACACACACCCAATGAGAGATACACACACACACTGAGAGAGAGAAACACACACTGAGAGAGAGATGTACACATACACTGTGAATGAATCACACACTGAGACAGAGACACACACAGAGACACACATGCTGAGAGAGACACAAAACACAGAGAAACACACAATGAGAGTCACACACATGCACTGAGACACGCACACACACAGAGAGAGATGCACATGTACTCAGAGAGACACTCACACACTGAGAGACACAAACAGACATCCACAGTGAGACAGAGACACACATGCACTGAGAGAAACACACACTGAGAGACACACACACACTGAGAGAGACACACATACAGTGAGAGACAGAGACACACTGAGACAGTAACACAAACACAGACACACACACTGAGAGAGAATCAGACACAAACACTGAGAGAGAGACACACACACAATGAGAGACATACTTGGAGACACACAAAGAGAGATACACATATTGAAACAGACACATATTGAAATAGACACACACACACTGAGAGACACATAGAAAAAGAAAGAGACACAAACAGAGAGAGACACACATACTGAGAGAGAAAAACACACATACTGAGAGACACACACAGACACTGAATTGACTGGAAACACTGGGAGTGACATAAACTCCTGAGACATACACACACACACACACACACACAGACCTACCCAAGCACACACACTGGGAGACACACATACTGAGAGATGCACACAATGAGAGACACACATATACAGTGAGAGACACACAAAATAAGAGGCAAAAAGACAGTGAGAGAGACATACACAATCAGTTTGTGTGTGTGTGTCTCTCTCAGTGTGTGTTTCTCAATGTGTGTGTTTCTGTGTGTGTGGGTGTCTCATAATGTGTGGATCTCTCACTGTGCCTGTCTCTCTCTCAGTGTGTGTGTGGGTCTTTCACAGTGTGTGCATTTTTCCCTCTCAGTGCATGAGTCTCTCACTCAGTGTTTGTGTGTATTTGTCTAGTATGTGTGTCTCACTCACATTGTGTATTTATCTCTCTATCTGTATGTGTGTCCGTGTGTGTGTGTCTCTCATTGTGGATGTATCTCTGTCTCTGTGTGTGTCTCTCTTTGTATGTGTATGTCTCTCAGTGTTTGTGTGTGTGTCTCTCAGTGTGTGTATCTTTATGTGTCACTGTGTGTGTTTCTCAGTGTTTGTGTCTCTCTCTCTGTGTATATATGTCTCTGTGTTTGTGTGTCTCTCAGTGTGGTTTTCTCTATCTCAGTGTTGAGGTCTCTTTCTCAGTGTGTGTGTGTGTGTGTATTTTTGTCTCTGTCTCATTGTGTGTGAATCTCTGTATGTTGTGTTTTCACCCTCAGTTTTGTGTGTCTCTCTCGGTTTGTTTTTGTCTTTAAAAGTGTGTGTGTATCTCTCTCAGTGGGTGAGTGTTTGTCTCACTCTCTGTTGGTATGTTTCTCTCCCTCTCAGTGTGTGTGTATCTCGTTCTCAATGTTCGTGTCACTCTCTCTCTATGTGTGTCTGTCTCTGTCTCAGTATGTGTGTCATTGTGTGTGTGTTTCTCTCAGTGCATATGTTACTCTCATGTGTGTGTCTCTCTCTCTCTGTATGTGTGTGTCTCTCCGTGTGTTTATTTGTTTCTCTCAGTGTGTCTGTGTGACTCTGTATATGTCTCTCTGTGTCACTCTATCATATTCTGGGTGTGTCTTATCTCAGTCTGTGTTTCTATCTCAGTGTGTGTTACTCTATCACTGTGTGTGTCTCTCTATTTGTGTCTCTATGTGTCTCTGTGTGCCTGTTAGTGTTTGTGTCTCTCTCTCAGTGCGTGTGCCTCTCTCAGTGTGAGTTTCTTTCTCTTAGTTTGATGTCTCACACTCCCTCAGTGTGTGTGTGTCTTCCGTGTGTATATGTGTGTCTTTGTGTGTGTGACTCAATTTGTATGTGCTTTTCTCTCTCAGTGTATGTGTGTTTGTCTCTCAGTGTGTATGTCTCACTGTGGGTCTCTGTGGGTGTATCTGTGTGTGTGTTTCTCTCTGTCAGTGTGTGTGTATATGTCTCTGTCAGTGTGTTTGTCTCTCTCTCAGTGGATATGTCTCTCTCCGTGTGTGTGTGTGTGTCTCAGAGTGTCTGTGTCTCTCTCTGTATGTGTATGCCTCTCAATGTGTGTGTGTGTGTGTGTCAGTGTGTGTGTCTTTTTAAGTGACACTTTGTGTCTCTCTCTCAGTTTATATGACTCTCACAGTGTGTGTTTCTTTGTCTCAGTGTTGATGTCTCTCTCTCTCTCAGTGTGTGTTTGTCTTTATATTTTGTATTCACTCTCCAAAACTGTGTATTTCTTTTTCAGTGTGTGTTTCTCTCTCTCAGTGTGGATGTTTCTCTCTCTCTCTCTTTCTCTCTCTGTATGTGTATGTCTCTCAGTGTTTGCGTGTGTATTTCTCAGTGTGTGTGTCATTATGTGTCACTGTGTGTGTTTCTCAGTGTTTGTGTCTCTGAGTGTGTGTGTGTGTCTCATTGTGTGTGTCTCTGTATGTTGTGTTTTCACTCTCACAGCGTGTGTCTCTCATGTGTGTGAGTCTCTCAGTGTGCTTGTGTGTCTTTCTCAGTGTGTGTCTTTGTGTTGCTCTCTCAGTGTCTCTGTGTGTCTTTTAGTGTGTCTATCAATTTGTGTGTTTCTCTCTCATTGTGTGTCTGTCTCAGTGTTGTGGGTCTCTTTCTTTGTGCTGTGTGTCTCTTTCACTCAGTGTATATGTCTCTCCCTCTCAGTTGTGTGTCTCTCTCTCAGTGTGTGTGTGTCTCTAAAAGTGTGTGTGTGTCTCAGTGTGGGAGTGTGGGTCTCAATCTCTGTTTGTATGTTTCTCTCCCTCTCAGTGTGTGTGTGTCACACTCTCAGTGAATGTGTGTCTCTTCCTCTATGTGGGTATTTCTCTCAGTGTGTGTGTGCCTCTCTCAGTTTGTGTGTCTCTGTCTGTGTCTCTCACTGTGTGTCTCTATGTGTGTATTTCTCTGTCTCTCAGTGTGTGTGTCTCTCATTTTCGTGTGTTTCTCTACCTTAAGGTGTGTATATCTATATCAATGTGTGTGTGTGTCTCTCTCTCTCAGTGTTCGTGTGTCTCTCTCACTATGTATGTGTGCGTGTCTCTGTCTGTGTGTGTGTGTGATTGTGTGTGTGTTTCTCTCAGTGTGTATGCTTCTTTCTCGTGTGTGTCTCTCTCTGTATGTGTGTCTCTTCGTGTGTTTGTTTGTTTCTCTCAGTGTGTGTGTGTGTGTCAGTTTTTTTATGTCTCTGTGTGTCTCTCTATCACATTCTATGTGTTTCTTATCTCAGTCTGAGTGTCTTTCGCAATGTGTGTTACTCTCTCAATGTGTGTGTGTCTCTCTCGGTGTGTGTGTGTCTCTCAGTGTGTGTGTTTCAATTTGTCTGTGTTTACTGCTAGGGTCTGTGTCTCTCAGTGTGTGTTTCTGTCTCTCAGTGTGGATGTCTCTGTCACTCTCCATTTGTGTGTGTGCCAGTCTGTATATGCTTGCCTCTGTGTATGTGTGACTCACTTTGTATGTGTGTTACTCTCTCATGTGTGTGGGTGTCTCTCTCTCAGTGTGTATGTCTCTGGTGTGTTTCTCTCTATCCTTGTGTGTGTATATGTGTCTTTCTCAGTGTCTGTGTGTGTCTCTCTCTCAGTGTGTGTGTGTCTGTTAGTGTGTATGTGTGTGTATCTCTGCGTGTGTGTGACTCACTTTCTTTGTGTGTTTCTATATCAGAGTTTGTTTCATTCTCTCTCAGTGTGTGTCTCTGTGTGTCTCTGTTTGTGTCTCTCAGTGTTTGTGTCTCTCTCAGTGTTAGTGTGTTTCAATGTGTATCTTTCTCTCTGCAATTGTGCATGTTTCTCTGTCTCTCTCATTGTGTGTGTCTGTCTTGCACTCAGTGTGTTTCTCTCTCTGTATGTGTATGTCTCTCAGTCTCTGTGGGTGTCTCTGTCTCAGTGTGTCTCTCAGTGTTTGTGTGTTTATCTCAGTGTGCATGTCTCACTCAGTATGTGTTTATCTCTCATTGTGTGATTCTCTCTCTCAGTGCGGTTGTCTCCTCTCTCTCAGTGTGTGTGTCTCTCTATGTGTATGTCTCTCAGTGTGTGTGTTTGTGTCTCTCAGTGTCTGTGTCTGCATGTTTTTCTTTGTGTCTCTCTGTTTGTTTATCTCTCTCAGTGCGTATGTCTTTCTCCTTTTGTGTGTGTCTCTCAGGATGTGTGTGTCTCTCTCTGTATGTGTATCCCTCTCAATGTGTGTTTCTCTTAGTGTGTGTCTCTATATGTCACTCTGTGTTTCTCTTAGGTTTTTTGTCCCTCTCACTGTGTGTATGTCTCTCTCAGTGTGTGTGTTTCTCTCAGTGTATTTCTATCTCTGTCTCAATGTGTGTGTGTCTCTGTGTGTTATGTATTCACTCTCTCACAGAATGTGAGTCTCTATCATGTGTGTGAGTCTCTCTCAGTGTGGTTGAATGTATCTCACACTGTGTGTCTCTGTGTGACCTTCTCAGTGTCTCTGTTCGTGTGTCTTTCAGTGTCTCTCTCTCAATGTGTGTGTTTCTGTCTCATTGTGTGTCTATCTAGGTGTTGTGATTCTCTACGTGTCTGTGTGTATCTCTCACTCAGTGTGCATGTCTCTCCCTCTCAGTTGTGGGTGTCTCTCTATCAGTGTTTCTGTGTGTCTCTCAAAGTGTGTGTTTGTCTCTCCCAGTGTGTGAGTGTGTCTCGCTCTCTGTATGTTTCTCTCCCTCTGAGAGGGTAACAGGCAGGAAGGCCAGGGGTCTCCAAGCGGAGGAAACAGCCTGCAAGTGTCAGATATTTTTATCTCTCTTAAGCCGCAGGAGGAAACAAATTAGCTATATATTTTTTTCTTCTCTATACAAATTTAAAAGTAAGTTTTAACTGTGTTGCCACAATGACACCTGGTTTCACCTGAAGTTAACTATTCTCAAATCTTGATTTAACCAATGCATTTTTCTTATGGAAATGTTGGTGTTATGCTATGTTAATATACTACGCATTTACCCCAGACTCTATCTTCAAGTTGGTTCCGTCAAATGGCTCAGAACCTACTTGACAAAGCAGTATGTTATACTCAGATATTGTTTCCCTAATCTATGTAAAATGAAACTATTTGTATGGCAATCTGCCCTTCTACAAGATTCAAGTTAATCATTTTATGGCCCGGGATGAATCGTCTGGTGTCAAAATTATCCCAAAATACATCTTATGGGTGAGGGGCCTGGTGCCATTCTAAGCCTTAAGACATTCCTTTCTTTCATTAACAGACTGGTAGTGACTATATAACATCCAGCTGAAGACTAGATGGGGGGTACTCTTTCTGCCCCCTTCTGATGTCTATGTCAGAAGCTTTGTCTATCTCCTTTATGCTTTAATAAAACTTTATTACACAAAAGCTCTGAGTGATCAAGCCTTGTCTCTGGCCCCGGATTGAGTTCTCCTCCGGAGGCCAAGATCCCGGTGTCCATGTCATTCCGCAAGGACCTTTCACCTCTCCATGTGTTTGTGTTTTGCTCTCAATTAATGTGTGTCTCTTCCTGTATGTGGGTGTCTCTCTCTCATTGTGTGTGTCTCTTTCTCATGTTGTGTATGTGTGTGTGTTGAACACCGTGTGTGTGTCTATGTGTGTCAGTGTAAGACACACACCCAGAGACACACAACCTGAGAAAGACAGACACACTGAGAGACACACACAAACACTGAGAGAGACACACACACACATTGAAAGAAACAAATGGAGAGACACACACACATACAGATAGAGACACACAAGAGAGAGAATCATACACACTGAGAGACACAAACACAAAATGACACACAGTGTGTATGTCTCTGTGTGTGTGTCTCTGTGTGTGTTTCTCTCTGTCAGTGTGTGTGTCTATGTCTCAGTTGTGTGTGTCTGTCAGAGTGTATGTGTGTGTCTCAATTTATATATGTGTCTCTCCCACAGTGTTTGTTTCATTCTCTCTCAGGGTGTATATATCTATGTGTCTGTGTGTGTGTGTCTAAATGTGTGTGTCTCTCTTAATGTGAGTTTGCTCACAGTGTATTTTTCTCTCTCATTCTGGATGTTTCTCTCTCTCAATGTGTGTATGCGTCTCACTCTCAGTGTGTGTGTGTCTCTCAGTATGTGTGGGTGTTTCCGTCTCAGCGTGGCTCTGTGTGTGTGTTTCTCAGTGTTTGTTAGACTCTCTCAGTGTAAAAGTCTCTCAGTATGTGGTTGTCTCTCAGTGTGTGATTCTCTCTCTTGGTGTGGATGTCTCTTCTCTCTTAATGTGTGTGTCTCTCTCTGAATGTGTATGTCTCTCAGTGTTTGTGTGTGTGTCTTTCAGTGTGTGTGTATCTATGTGTCTCTGTGTGTCTCTAAGTGTTTGAGTCTCTCTCTCTCAGTGTGTATGTCTCTCTCTGAATGTGTGTCTCTCCACGTGTGATTCTCTCTCTCAGTGTGAATGTCTTCTCTCTCTCTCAGTGTGTGTGTATCTCTCTCTGTATGTGTATGTTTCTCAGTGTATGTGTGTCACAGTGTGAGTGTGTGTCTCTCTCTCAGTATCTGTCTCTGTGTGTCTATGTTGTGAGTCTCTCTCTGTATATGTGTGTTTCTGAGTGTGTGTGTCTTTCTCTGTGTGTGTATGTTTCTCTCTCAGTGTGTTTGTTTCTTTCACTGTGTTTGTGTCTCTCTCTGTATGTGTGTGTGTGTCTCAGTGTGTGTGTTTCTCTCTGTGTGTCTGTTTGTTTGTCCCTCAGACTGAGTGTCTCACTCTCAGTGTGTGTGTGTATCCCTCCCATTGTTTGTCTGTCTGTGTCTCTGTGTATGTGTGTTTCTTTCAGTGTGTTTCTGTCCCTGTGCTTGTGTGTCTGTGTTTCTCAATATGTTTATGTGTTTCTCAGTCTGTGTTTGAGTGCGTGTGTCTCTCTCAGTGTGTTTGTGTGAGTCTGTCACAGTGTGCCCATCTCTCTGTGTGTGTCTCTCTCACTGCATGTGTGTCTTTCTCTCACTGTGTGTGTGTCACGTTTCTTTGTGTGTATCTGTCTCAGTGTTGTGTGTAATTTCCATAGTGTCTGTGTGTCTCTCTCACTCTGTGTGCAATTGCTCCCAGTCAGTTTGTTGTGTTGTCTCTCCCTCTGTGTTGCTGTGTGTCTCTCAAAGTGTGTGTGTGAGCCTATTTCAGTGTGAGAGTGTGTGTCAGGTTGTCTATGTGTGTGTTTCTCTCCCTCTCATTGGGTGTGTATGTCTCTCTCTCAGTGAATGTGTGTCCTGTTGTGGGTGTCTTTCTCAGTGTGTGTGTCTCTCTCCCAGTTTATGTGTCTCTGTGTGTTTCTCTATGTGTATATGTGTGTCTGTCTCTGTTTGTCTGTCTCTTTTTCTCAATGTGTTTGTATCTTTAATTTTTTGCATGTCTGTCTCAGTGTGTTTATTTCTTTGTCAATGGGTGTATTTCTCTCTCAGTGTGCAAATCGGTGTGTGTGTGCCTCTCAGTGAGTGTTTGCCTCTCTCTCAGTACGTGTTTGTGTGTCTCTCTCTCCGAATTCCTGTCTCCCTCTTTGTGTTTCTGTGTGTGTGTCTCTCTCTCATTGTGTGTGTATCTTATTGTTTCTCTGTCAGTGTCTATGTGTGGCTTTCAGTGTGTATGTACCTCTCTCAGTGTGTATGTGTCTATCTCTCTGGGATATTTTGTCTCTCAGTGTTTGTGTCTCTCTCTCACTGTATGGTTTTAGTGTTGTGTGACTCTCAGTGTGTGTGTGTCTCTATTTCTGTGTATGTGTTTCTCTCTCAGTGACTATGTTCCTCTCTCAGTGTATTTGTCATTCTGTGAGTATGTTTCTCTCATTGCATTTGTGATTCTCTATTTATGTGTTTGACCTTAGTCTGTGGGTGTCTTTCTTCGCAACTCTGTGTATCTCTTATTCTATCTCCCAGAATGTCTGGTTGTGTGTGTGTGTCTCTCATTGTGTTTCTTTGACTCTCTCTAACAGTGTGTGTGTGTGTTTATCTCTCAGATCTCACTCTGTGTGTCTATATGTGTCTCTGTGTGTGTGTCTGCAATTTTGTGTTTGTCTCTCTCTCAGTGTGTGACTGTCTCTCTGTGTGTTTCTCTCTGTGACTCTCACATTTTCTCTGTTTGTGAGGCGATCAGTGTGTCTCTCAATGTGTGTGTTTGTTTCATTGTGTGTCTGTCTCAGTGTTGTGTGTATCTTTCTTAGTGATTGTGTGTGTCCTCTCTAAATGTGTGTCTGTCTCGGTGGATGTCTGTCTATGTGTTTTTCTCTCAGTGTGTGTGTATGTCTCTCTCTCATAGTGTGTTTGTCTTACTGATTCTCTTTCTGTGTCTGTGTGTCGCTCTCAGTGTATGTGTGTCTGTCTCAGTGTGCATGTGTCTATCTTGCTGTGTTTTTGTGTATCTCATTGTGTGTGTGTCTCTCTCTCACTGTGTGGTTGTCTTTTTGTGTCTCTCAGTAAGTTGTGTGACTCTCAGTTTATGTGTATCTCTCTCTTTCAGTGTGAGTGTGTGTCTCTCTCTCTCAGTGTCTGTCTCTGTGAGTCTATGTTTGTGAGTCTCTCTCTGTATATGTGTGTGTCTGAGTGTGTGGTCTTACTCTGTGTGTATGTTTCTATCTTAGTGTGTTTGTCTCTCTGTGTGTATGTTTCTCTCACTGTGTTTGTGTCTCTCTCTGTAAGTGTGTGTGTGTCTCAGTCTGTGTGTATCTCTCTGTGTGTCTCTGTTTGTGTGTCTCTCAGAGTGTGTGTCTCTCGCTCAGTGTGTGTGAGCCTCCCTCCCAGTGTTTATCTGTCTGTGTCTCTGTATGTGCTTTCTCTGTATGTTTCTGTCTCTGTGCTTGTGTGTCTGTGTGTGTCTGTGTTTCTCAATGTTTTTGTGTCTCTCAAGCTGTGTGTGTCTCTCTGAGTTTGTGTGTCTCTCAGTCTGGGTTTGAGTGTGTGTGTCTTTCTCAGTGTGTTTGTGTGCATCTCTCAGCCTGTGCCCGTCTCTCTGTGTGTGTCTCTCTCACTGCATGTGTGTCTTTCTCTCATTGTGTGTGTGTCATAGGATTTCTCTCTGTATCTGTCTCAGTGTTGTGTGTCATTTCCATAGTGTTTCTGTGTGTCTCTCACTCAGTGTGCATGTCACTCCCTATCAGTTGGGTTTGTTGTCTCTCCCTCCATGTTGCTGTTTGTCTCTCAAAGAGTCTGTATGAGTCTATTTCAGTGTGAGAGTGTGTGTCAGGTTGTCTATGTGTATGTTTCTCTCCCTCTCATTGGGTGTGTGTGTCTCACTCTCAGTGAATGTGTGTCTTGTACGTGGGTGTCTCTCTCAGTGTGTGTGTCTCTCCCTCAATTTGTGTGTCTCACTGTGTGTTTTTCTATGTGTGTGTCTGTGTCTCTGTCTCTGTTAGTCTGTCCCTCTCTCTCAATGTTGTATATCTTTAATTTTTTGTGTGTCTGTCTCAGTGTGTTTATGTGCATTTCTTTCTCAGTGTGCAAATCAGTGTGTGTTTGCCTCTCAGTGAGGGCTTGCCTCTCTCAGTATGTGTGTGTGTGTCTCTCTCTCAGAGTTCCTGTCTCTTTGTTTGTGTTTCTGTGTGTGTCTCTGTCTCAGTGTGTGTGTGTTTTTCATTGTGTGTTCTCGTCTTTCTCTCTTCTGTGTGTGTGTTTCACTTTCAGTGTTTTTCTGCATGTGTCTATAGTGTGTGTTTTGGTCTCACAGTTGTATGTTTCCCTCTCTCACAGTATGTGTGTGTCTCTCAGTATATTTCTATCTCTTTGTGTGTCTGTGTGTCTATGTATGTCTGTGTGTTTTTCATTGTGTGTCTGTGTATCTCGGGCTGTGTGTGTTTCTCTGTCTCAGTGTATATGTTTCTCTCTCCCTCAGTGTGTGGGTGTCTCTCTCTCAGTGTTCGTGGGTCTCTAAAATTTCTGTCTGTCACTCATTGTTTGTGTGTGTGTTTTTCTCTGTGTGTATGTGTGTCTTTCACTCAGTGGATGTCTGTCTCTCTGTTTTTGTTTCTCTCAATGTGTATTGTTTCTCTCAATGTGTATGTGTCTCTCTTTCACTGTGTGTGTGTCTTATTTTTTCTCTGTCAGTGTATATGTGTGTCTATCAGTGTGTATGTAACTCTCTCAGTGTGTATGTGTCTGTCTCGGGGATATTTTGTCTCTCAGTGTTTGCATCTCTCTCTCACTGTGTGGGTTTCTGTGTTGTGTGACTCTCAGTGTGTGTGTGTGTCTCTATTTCTATGTGAGCGTGTGTGTCTCTCAGTGACTGTGTTACTCTCTCAGTGTATTTGTCTTTCTCTGTATTTTTTTTCATTGTGTTTGTGTCTCTCTCTTTATGAATTGAACTTAGTCTGTCTGTGTCTCTCTTTGTATCTCTCTGTGTATCATTTTTTGTGTCTCCCACAGTGTCTGGGTGTGTGTGTCTCTCTCAGTGTGTTTGTGTGACTCTCTCTAACAGTTTGTATGTGTGTTTATCTCTCAGTTGTATGCAACTCTCTCTCACTATGTGTGTTTATCTGTGTCTCTGTGCGTGTGACTCTGCAATTTTGGGTTTGTCTCTCTCTCAGTGTGTGTCTGTCTCTCTGTGTGTTTCTCTCCATGACTCTCACAGTGTCTCTGTTTTTGTGTCACTCGGTGTGTCCCTCAATGTGTGTGTGTCTGTTTCACTGTGTGTCTGTCTCAGTGTTGTATTTACTTTCTTAGTGTCTGTGTCTCTCTCAAAGTGTGTGTCTCTCTCAGTCGGTGTCTGTTTTTCTATGCGTTTCTCTCACAGTGTCTGTGTCTTAGTGTTTCTCTTTCAGTGTCTGTGTGTCGCTCTCAGTATGTGTGTCTCTCTCTCAGTTTGCATGTGTCTATCTGGCTGTGTTTTTGTTTCTGTCAGTGTATTGTCTCCCTCTCACTCTGTGGGTGACTGTGGGTGTTCTCAGTAGGTTGTGTGACTCTCAGTTTATGTGTCTCTCTCACTTTCAGTGTGAGTGTGTATCTCTCTTTCAGTGTCTGTCTCTGTGTGTCTATGTTTGTGATTCTCTCTCGGTATATGTGTGTGTCTGAGTGTGTATGTCTTTCTCTGTGTGTATGTTTCTCTCTCAGTGTGTTTGGTTCTCTCTGTGTGTATGTTCTCGAACTGTGTTTGTATCTCTTTCTGTATGTGTGTGTGTGTCTCAGTGTGTGTGTGTGTCTCTCTGTGTGTCTCTGTTTGTGTGTCTCTAATATTGAGTGTCTCACTCTCAGTGTGTGTGTGCATCCCCCCCAGTGATTGTCTGTCTGTGTCTGTGTGTGTATGTTTCTCTCAGTGTGTTTCTGTCCCTGTGCTTGTGTGTCTGTGTGTGTCTATGTTTCTCAATATGTTTCTGTGTTGCTCAGGCTGTGTGTGTATTTCTCAGTTTGTGTGTCTCTCAGTCTGTGTTTGAGTATGTGTGTCTCTCTCGGTGTGTTTGTGTGCAACTGTCAGCATGTGCCCGTCTCTCTGTGTGTGTCTCTCTCACTGCATGTGTTTTTTTCTCTCACTGTGTATGTGTCATAATGTTTCTTTTTCTGTATATCTCAGTGTTGTGTGTCATTTCCATAGTGTCTGTGTGTTTCTCTCACTCAGTGTACATGTTGCTCCCTCTCAGTTGGGTGTGTTGTATCTCCCTCCGTGTTGCTATGTGTCTCTCAAAGTTTGTGTGTGAGTCTATTTCAGTGTGAGAGGGTGTGTCAGGTTGTCTATGTGTGTGTTTCTCTCCCTCTCATCGGGTGTGTGTGTCTCGCTCTCAGTGAATGTGTGTCCTGTATGTGGGTGTCTCTCTCAGTGTGTGTGTCTCTGTTTCTGTGTCTCTGTGTGTGTCTCATGTGTGTTTCTCTATGTGTGTGTGTGTGTTTCTATCTCTGCTTGTCTGTCTCTTTTTCTCAATGTGTGTGTATCTTTAATTTTGTGTGTGTCTGTCTCAGTATGTTTATGTCTTTGTCATTGTGTGTATTTCTTTCTCAGTGTGTAAATTGGTGTGTGTGTGCCTCTCAGTGAGTGTTTGCCTCTCTCTCAGTATGTGTGTGTGTGTCTCTATCTCAGAGTTCCTGTCTTTCTCTTTGTGTTTCTGTGTGTGTGTCTCTGTCTCAGTGTGTGTCTTTCTCATTGTGTGTTTGTTTCTCTCAGTGTGTGTTTCTCTCCATTGTGTGTGTCTCTATCTGGATGTGTGTGTCTTCCCTTGTGTTTGTTTCTTTTTTTCAGTGTGTGTGTGTGTGCCTCTCAGTTTGTGTATATTTTGTCTCTATGTGTCTCTCTGTCACATGCTGTGTTTGTCTTTCTCAATGTGTGTTACGCTCTGTGTGTGTGTCTCTCTCTCAATGTGTGTGTGTCCCTGTCAGCTTGAGTGTCTCTGTCTCATTGTCTGTGTTTTTCTTTCTCTCTTCTGTGTGTGTGTATCTCTTTCAGTGTTTTTCTGCGTGTGTCTCTCAGTGTGAGTGTGTGTTTTGGTCTCACAGTTTTATGTTTCCCTCTCTCACAGTATGTGTGTGTCTCTCAGTATATTTCTATCTCTTTGTGTGTCTGTGTGTCTGTCTATGTCTGTGTGTTTTTCATGATGTGTTTGTGTATCTCGGGCTGTGTGTGTTTCTCTTTATTTTTTTTTTAATCTTAGATTAAGCAGTGACCACTTTAATATGACAACAAAAGCACATGCAACAATAAAATAAATTGACTTTATCAATAAAAAAAGTTGTGTTTTTTTTTCCAATGTTGAACGTAATGCAAATACAAATATTTCGAGTAAGTCTTGGCTTGTAGTACTCAGAGTGTATGTTTCTCTCTCCCTCAGTGTGTGGTGTTTCTCTTTCAGTGTGTGTGTCTCTAAAATGTTTGTCTGTCACTCATTTTTTGTGTGTGTGTTTGTGTGTCTTTCACTCAGTGGGTGTCTGACTCTCTGTGTGTGTCTCCCTCAGTGTGTATGTGTTCCTCTCTCACTGTGTGTGTGTCTTATTGTTTCTCTGGCAGTGTCTGTGTGGCTTTCAGCGTGTATGTACCTCTGTCAGTGTGTATGTGTCTATCTCTCTGGGATATTTTGTCTCTCAGTGTTTCTGTCTCTCTCTATGTGTGTGGGTTTCTGTCTTGTGTGACTCTCAGTGTGTTTGTGTGTGTCTCTATTTCTGTGTGAGTGTGTGTGTCTCTCTCAGTGACTATGTTACTATCTCAGTGTATTTGTCTCTCTCTGTGAGTATGTTTCTCTCATTGTATTTGTGTCTCTCTCTTTATGAGTTTGAACTTAGTCTGTCTGTGTCTCTCTTTGAATCTCTCTGTGTATCTTTTTTTGTGTCTACCAAAGTGTCTGGGTGTGTGTGTCTCTCTCAGTGTGTTTGTGTGACTCTCTCTAACAGTGTGTATGTGTGTTTATCTCTCATTTGTATGCAACTCTCTATGACTCTGTTTGTCTATATGTGTCACTGTGTGTGTGTGTCTCTGCAATTTTGGGTTTGTCTTTCAGTGTGTGTCTGTCTCTCTGTGTATTTCTCTCTGTGACCCTCACAGTGTCTCTGTTTGTGTGTCGCTCAGTATGTCTGTCAATGTGTGTGTGTCTGTTTCATTGTGTGTCTCAGTGATGTGTGTAGCTTTTTTAGTGTCTGTGTGTGTCTCTAAATGTGTGTCTCTCTCAGTAGGTGTCTGTCTTTCTATATGTTTCTCTTTCAGTGTGTGTATATGTCTCTCTCTCACAGTGTGTGTGTCTTAGTGTTTCTCTTTCAGTGTCTGTGTGTCGCTCTCAGTTTGTGTGTCTCTCTCTCAGTGTTCGTGTGTCTATTTTGCTGTGTTTTTGTTTCTCTCAGTGTGTATGTCTCGCTCTCACTGTGTGGGGTATGTGTGTGTCTCTCAGTAGTTTGTGTGACTCTCAGTTTATCTGTCTCTCTCTCTTATAGTTTGACTGTGTGTCTTTCTCTCATTGTCTGTCTCTGTGTGTCTATGTTTGTGAGTCTCTCTCTGTATATGTGTGTGTCTGAGTGTGTGTGTCTTTCTCTGTGGGTACGTTTCTCTCTCAGTGTGTTTGTCTCTCTCTGTGTGTATGATCTCTCACTGTGTTTGTGTCTCTCTCTATATGTGTGTGTGTCTCAGTGTGCGTGTGTCTCTCTGTGTTTCTCTTTTTGTTTGTCTCTCAGAGTGTGTGTCTCTCTCTCAGTGTGTTTGTGCATCCCTCCCAGTGTTTATCTGTGTCTCTGTGTTTCTGTATGTTTTACTCTCAGTGTGTTTCTGTCCCCGTGCTTGTGTGTCTGTGTATTTCTCAATATTTTTTATGTCTCTCAGGCTGTGTGTGTCTCTCTCAGTTTGTTTGCCTCTCAGTCTGTGTTTGAGTGTGTGTGTCTCTCTCAGTGTGTTTGTATGCATGTGTCAGCATGTGCCCATCTCTCTCTGTGTGTCTCTCTCACTACGTTTGTGTCTTTCTCTCACTGTGTGTGTGTCATTATATTCCTTTGTCTGTGTCTGTCACAGTGCTGTGTGTCTTTTGTAAAGTGTATGTGTGTGTCTCTCAGTGTGCATGTCGCTCCCTCTCAGTTGGTTGTGTTGTCTCTCCCTCCGTGTTCCTCTGTGTCTCTCAAAGTGTGTGTTTGTGTCTATCACAGTATGTGAGTGTGTGTCATGTTCTCTATGTGGATGTCTATCTCCCTCTCATTGGGTGTGTGTGTCTCACTCTCAGTGAATGTGTGTCCTGTATGTGGTTGTCTATCTCAATGTGTGTGTCTCTCTCTCAGTTTTTGTGTCTGTGTGTGTATGTGTCTCACTGTGTGTTTCTCTATGTGTGTGTGTGTGTGTGTCTGTCTCTGCTTTTCTGTCGCTCTCTCTCAATGAGTGAGTATCTTTAAATTTTCCTGTGTGTCTCAGGGAGTATATGTCTTTGTCAATGGGTGTATTTCTCTGTCAGTGTGCAAATCTGTGTGTGTGCCTCTCAGTGAGTGTTTGCCTCTCTCTCAATATGTGTGTGCATGTCTCTCTCTCATATTTCCTGTCTCTCTCTCTCTCTGTGTCTCTGTCTCAGTGTGTGTGTGTTTCTCATTGTGTGTGTTTCTCTCAGGGTGTATGTTTCTCTCCCCTGTGTGTGTCTCTATCTGGATGTGTGTGTCTCCCCTTGTGTTTCTTTGTTTTACTCAGTGTGTGTGTGTGTGTGTGTGTGTGTGTACCTCTCAGTTTATGTATGTTTTGTCTCTATGTGTCTCTCTGTTACATGCTGTGTTTGTCTTTCTCAGTGTGTGTTACTCTCTCTGTGTGTCTGTCTCTTAGTGTCTGTCTCTGTGTGTCTATGTTGTCAGGCTCTCTCTGTATATGTGTGTGTCTGAGTGTGTGTTTCTCTCTGTATATTTCTGTTTCCATGCTTGTGTGTCTGTGTGTGTCTGTGTTTCGCAATATGTTTTTGTTTCTTTCAGGCTGTGTGTGTCTCTCTGACTTTGTGTGTCTCTCAGTCTGTGTTTCAGTGTGTGTGTCTCTCTCAGTGTGTTCGTGTGCGTCTGTCAGCCTGTGCCCGTCTCTCTGTGTGTGTCTATCTCACTGCGTGTGTGTCTTTCTCTCACTGTGTGTGTCATGATGTTTCTTTGTATCTGTCTCAGTGTTGTGTGTCATTTCCATAGTGTATGTGTGTGTCTCTCACTCAGTGTGCATGTCGTTCCCTCTCAGTTGGGTGTGTTGTCTCTCCCTCCGTGTTGCTGTGTGTCTCTCAAATAGTGCGTGTGAGACTATTTCAGTGTGAGAGTGTGTGTCAGGTTGTCTATGTGTATGTTTCTTTCCCTCTCATTGGGTGTGTGTGTCTCGCTCTCAGTGAATGTGTGTCCTGTATATGGGTGTCTCTCTCAGTGTGTGTGTCTCTACCTCAGTTTGTGTGTCCTTGTGTGTGTCTCACTGTGTGTTTATCTATGTGTGTTTGTCTGTCTCTGTTTGTCTGTCACTCTCTCTCAATGAATGTGTATCTTCAATTTTTTGTGTGTCTTTCTCAGTGTGTTTATGTCACTTTTAATGTGTGTATTTCTTTCTCAGTGTGCAAATCGGTGTGTGTGTGCCTCTCAGTGAGTATTTGCCTCTCTCTCAGTATGTGTGTGTGTGTATCTCAGAGTTACTGTCTCTTTCTTTGTGTTTCTGTGTGTGTGTCTGCTCAGTGTGTGTGTTTGTCATTGTCATTGTGTGTGTTTGTCATTGTGTGTGTCATCTTTCTCTCTTCTGTGTGTGTTTCCCTTTCAATGTTTTTCTGCATATGTCTCTAAGTGTGTTTGTGTGTTTTGGTCTCACAGTTGTATGTTTCCCTCTCTCACAGTATGTGTGTGTCTCTCAGTATATTTCTATCTCTTGTGTGTCTGTGTATTTCTGTGTGTTTTTCATGGTGTGTTTGTGTATCTCGGGCTGTGTGTGTTTCTCTGTCTCAGTGTGTATGTTTTTCTCTCCCTCAGTGTGTGTGTGTCTCTATAATTTTTGTCTGTCACTCAGTGTTTGTGTGTTTTTCTCTGTGTGTGTGTGTGTCTTTCACTCAGTGGGTGTCTGTCTCTGTGTGCGTGTGTCTCTCAGTGTGTATGTGTCTCTCTCTCACTGCGTGTGTGTCTTTCTCTCACTGTGTGTCATATTCCTCTTTCTGTGTCTGTTTCAGTGTTGTGTGTCTCTTTCCTAGTGTCTGCCTGTCTCTCACTCAGTGTGCATGTCACTCCCTCTCAGTTGGGTGTGTTGTTTCTCCCTCCGTGTTGCTCTGTGCCTCTCAAAGTGTGTGTGTGTGTCTATCTCAGTGTGTGAGTGTGTGTAACGTTCTCTATGTGGATGTTTCTCTCCCTCCCATTGTGTGTGTGTGTCTCGCTCTCAGTGAATGTGTGTCTTGTACGTGGGTGTCTCTCTCAGTGTGTGTGTCTCTCTCTCAGTTTGTTTGTCTGTGTCTCGTTGTGTGTTTCTGCGTATGTATCTCTCTCTGTCACTTTCTCTCAATGTTTATCTTTAATTTTGTGTGTGTTTTCTCACTGTGTGTATGTCTTTGTCAATGTGTGTATTTCTCTCTCAGTGTGCAAATCTGTGTGTGTGTGGCTCTCAGTAAGAGTTTCCCTCTCTCTCTGTATGTGTGTATGTGTCTCTCTCTGAGTTCCTGTCTGTTTCTTTCTGTTTATGTGTGTGTGTTTCTGTCTCAGTGTGTGTGTCTTTGTCTTTGTGTTTTTCTCAGTGTGTATGTTTCTTTCCCATGTGTGTTTCTCTATCTGGATGTGTGTGTCTCTCCTTCTGTTTATTTGTTTCTCACAGTGTGTGTTTGTGTGTGTCTCTCAGTTTGTGTATGTTATGTTTCTATGTGTCTCTCTGTCACATGCTGTGTTTGTATTTCCCTGTGTGTGTTACGTTCTCTGTGTGTGTCTCTCTCTCAGTGTGTGTGTAGGTCACTCTCTATATATGTCTCTCAGTGTGTGTGGGTGTCTCTCAATGTGACTGTCTCTATGTGTCTCTGTGTGTGTCTCATAGTATTTGTGTCCTTCTCACTGTTTTTGTTTCTCTCAGTGTGGATGTCTGTCTCTCAGTGTCTGTGTCTCTGCATGTTGAGTGTTTAATCTCATAGTTTGTGTGTGTGTCTCTCTCAGTGTGTGTGTGTGTGTCTCTCTTAGAGTCCTCGCCTCACTCTCAGTATGTGTGTGTCTCATTCACTGTTTGTGTGTGTGTCTCTGTGTGACGGTTTTATTGTCTCTGTGTGTTTCTCAGTGTGTGTGTCTCTCTCAATATGTGTGTGTCTGTCTCATTGTGTTACTCTCTCATAGTGTTAGGTGTCTCTTTCTTAGAGTCTGTGTGTGTCTTGCTCAGTGTGGGAGTGTCAGTCTCGCTCTCTGTGTGTATACTTCTCTCCCTCTCAGTGTGTCTTTTTCTCACTCTCAGTGAAAGTGTGTCTCTTCCAGTATGCATGTGTCTCTCTCAGCGTGTGTGTTTCTATGTGTGTTTCTCTCTGTCAGTGTAAGTATATATGGACTCTCTCATTGTGTGTGTCTCTCTCTCAGTGTGTGTATGTCTGTCACTGAGTATGTGTGCATCTCTCTGTGCGTGTGACTCATTTTGTATGTGTGTTCCTCTCTCAGTGTTTGTGTTTTTTACTCTCTCTATGTGTATTAGTGTGTCTCTTACTGTGCATATCTTTATGTGTCACTGTGTGTGTCTCTCATTGTATGTGACTCTATCTCTGCATGCATGTCTCTCTCAGCGTGTGTGTTTCTCTGTGTGTTTGTCTCTCAGTGTGGATGTCCCTCTCTCTCAGTGTGTGTGCGTCTGTCTCTCTCAGTGTCTGTGAGTCTCTCTCTCCATAGGTATATGTCTCTCAGTGTCTCTCTCAGTTTGTGTGTGTGTCTCTCAGTATGTTTGTCTCTCTCAGTTTGTGTGTCCACCTCTGTGTGTGTGTCTATTTGTGTGTGTTTGTCCTCATTCTCTGTTTGTGTCTTGGTGTGTATGTTTCTCTCAGTGTGTGTTTTATTTTGTGTACATCTCTCTCAATGTGTGTGAGTGTCTGGGTGTCTCTGTGGGTGTGTGTCTCTCACTCAGTTAGTGAATGTCTCTTTGTGTGTGTTTCTGGGTGTCTCTTTATGTCTGTTTATACGTGTGTGACTCATTGAGTGTGTGAAAATTTGTTGCGGAATGACACAGATACCGGGATCTTGGCCTCAAGGGGAGAAGAATTCAATCCAGGGCCAGAGAAGAGGCTTGATTGCTCAGAGATTTTGTGTAATAAAGTTTTATTAAAGTATAAAGGAGATAGAGTAAGCTTCTGACATAGACATCAGAAGGGGGCAGAAAGAGTAACCCCTGCTAGTCTTCAGCTGGATGTTATATAGTCAATAGCAGTCTGTTAATGAAAGAAAGGAATGTCTTAAGGCTCAGAATGGCACCAGGCCCCTCACCCATAAGATGCATTTTGGGATAATTTTGACACTGGATGATTAATCCCGGACCATAAAATGATTAACTTGAATCTTGTGGAAGGGCAGATTACCATACAAATAGTTTTGTTTTACAGATTAGGGGAACAATATCTGAGTATAACATACTGCTTTGTCAAGTAGGTTCTGATCCATTTGGCGGAACCAGCTTGATGATAGAGTCTGGGGAAAATGTGTAGTACATTAACATAGCTTAAGATCAACATTTCCATAAGAAAAATGCATTGGTTAACTCAAGATTTGAGAATAGTTAACTGCAGGTGAAACCAGCTGTCATTATGGCAACAGTAAAAACTTGCTTTTAAATTTGTATAGAGAAGAAAATATCGCTAGTTTGTTTCCTCCTGCCAATTAAGAGAAATAAAAATGTCTGGCACTTGCAGGATATTTCCTCCACTTGGAGACCACTGGCCTTCCTGCCTGTTACCCTATCATGAGGCTATGTGTGTTTCTCTCACAGTGTGTGTTTGTCTGTGTGTATGTGTGTCTGTTAGAGTGTTTGCAAATGCCTATCACTCAGTTTGGGTGTATTTCTCTGTTTTTGTCTGTCAGTGTGATTGTGTATGTCTCTCAGTGTGTGTGTCTCTGTGTATATCTCAGTGTTTGTGTCTCTCTCTGAATGTGTACATTTTTCTAAGTGTGTGTGTGTCTCTCACTGTGTGTTTCTCTCTCTCTTTGTGGATGTCTCTCTTTCTCAGTGTGTGTGTGTTTTCCTGTATGATGTGTGTTCAATCTCACACAGTGTTTGTCTCAACTCTCACACTGTGTGTGTGTCTCTCTCCTAGTATGAGTGTGTCTCTCAGTGTGTTTATATCTCTCACAGTGTGGATGTTTATCACGCTCTCAGTGTGTGTGTATTTCCATATGAGTGTATCTCTCATTGTGTGTCAGTGTTACTCTTTCTGTGTGCTTATCTCTCAGAGTATGTCTATCTCTCTGGGTGTGTGTGTCTCTCTCTCAGTGTGTGTGTGTGTCTCTCTCTCTCCACATTTTTATGTCTCTCAGTGTCTCTTTGTGTGCCCCTAAGTGTGTATGTCTCTCAGTGTGTGTGTGTATCTCTCAGTGTGTGTCTCTCTGTGTTTGTGTGTGTCTCTTAGTGTGTGTTTCTCACATTATGGAAGTTTTTATCTCTCCCAGTGTGTGTGTGTCTCTGTATGTTTGAATCTCTCAGTTAGTGTGGGTGTCACTGTCTCAGGGTGTATTTCTGGGTATTTGTGTCTCTCTCTCAGAATCGATCTCTCTCTCTATCCCAGTGTGTGTGTCTCTCTGTCTGTATGTGTCTAACTCTCAGTGTTTGTGTCTCACTCTCAGTGTGTGTGTATTTCTGTATGTATGTATCTCTAATTGTGTGCCGGTATTTCTCTCTGTGTGTGTCTCTGTGTGTTTGTCTCTCAGAGAATGGGTATATCTATCTCTCTGGGTGCGTGTGACACTCTCTCAGTGTGTGTGTGTCTCTCTCTCCATATGTGTATGTCTTCAGTGTTTCTGTGTGTTCCCCTCAGTGTGTATGTCTCTCAGTGTGTGTGTATCTCTCAGTGTGTGTCTCTCTGGTTTTTTTTTCTCTCAGTGTGTGTTTCTCACAGTAAGGATGTTTTTCTTTCTCTCTGTGTGTGTATTTCTCTGTAGGTATGTGTCTCACAGTTTGTGTGCATGTCACTGTCTCAGCGTGTATTTCTGTGTGCGTTTCTCTCAGTGAAAGTGTGTCACTCTCACAGAGTGTGTGTCTTGGTGTGTGTGTCTCTCAGTGCATGTGTGTCTCTCTCAGGGTGTGTTTGTGTCTCTCTCTCCGTATGTGTATGTCTCTGTGTGTGTGTGTGTGTCTCTCACTATGAGTGTGTTTCAAAGTGTGCTTATCTCTCTCTGGTGTGTGGACCTTTCTCCCCTTCTCAGTGTGTGTGTTTTTCTGTATGTGTGTGCCTCTCAGTGTGTGTCGGTGTTTCTCTCTATGTGTGTCTCTGTATGTTTGTCTCTCAGAGTAATTGTATGTCTATCTCTCTGGGTGTGTGTGTCTCTTTCTCAGTATGTGTGTGTCTCTCTCTCAATATGTGTATGTCTCTCACCAACTCTGTGTGTGCCTGTCAGTGTGTATATCTCTCAGTGTGTGTGGTATATCTAAGAGTATATCTATCTCAGTGTCTATGTCTCTCTCACTGTGCGTGTTTCTCTCAAGCTTGTTTCTCTCAATACAGATGTGTTTTCTCAGTGTGTTTCTCTGTGTGTGTGTGTCTGAGTGTAACTGTCGTTCTCTCAGAGTTTGAGTCTTGCTGTGTATGTCTCTCAGTGTGTGCATCTCTTACTCTCAGTGTATGTGTGTCTATCTCTCCGTATGTTTATGTCTCTCAATGTGTCTGTGTGTCTCATTCAGTGTGTGTGTCTCTGTGTGTACCTCTCAATGTGCGTTTCTCTCTCTCAATTTGTGCGTATCTCTCAGTGTGTGATTCTCACTCTCAAGTCTGTGCGTCTGTCAGTGTGCATGTCTCTGTCTCTCAGTGTGTGTGTGTCCCTCTCTCTGTATGTTTATATGTCTCAGTGTGTGTGTCTCTCAGTGTGTGTGTTTCTATGTGTCTGCATGTGTGTCTCTCAGTGTTTGTGTCTTTCTCTCAGTGTTAAAGTCTCGCTCAGTGTGTTCGGGTCTCTCAGTGTGTGAGTATCTCTTAGTGTGGATGTCTCTCTCTCTCACTGTGTGTGTCCCTCTCTCTGTAGGTTTATATCTCTCAGTGTGTGTCCCTATGTGTCCCTATATGTGTCTCTCAGTGTTTCTGTCTCTCTCTCAGAGTCGATCTCTCTATCCCAGTGTGTGTGTGTCTTTCTGTCTGTATGTGCATATCTCTCAGTGTTTGTGTCTCACTCTCAGTGTGGGTCTGTGTGTGTGGGCCTTTGTGCCCCATGTGTGTATCTCAAACTGCATGTGTTTGTCTCTCACTTGTGTCTGTGTCTCTCTCAGTGTGTATTTCTATATGTGTTTCTGTTTGTCCCTCAGTGTGTGTGCCACTCATTGTTTTTGTGCATCTCTCTCAGTTTATGTGACTCTGTGTATGTTATCCTCTCTCATTGTGTTAGTGTTTTTACTTTGAGTGTCTCTCTTTCTCTGTGTGAGTCACTTTGAGTGTGTGTCTATCTGTGCATGTGTGTTAGTTTGTGTGTTGTCTCTCTCAGTGTTTGTGAACGTCTGTGTGTGTGTGTCTCCATGGATGTGTTTCTCTTACTGAGTTAGTGACTGTATCTTTTTGTTTGTGTATCTCTCTATGTGTGTGTCTCTCAGTTTGTGTGTGTCTATATCTCAGGGTGTGTGTGCCTCTCTCTTAGTGTGTTTGTCTCTCTCTCTCCATATGTGTATGTCTATCAGTATCTTTGTGTGTGCCTCTCAGTATGTGTCTGTTTGTGTAACTATCAATGTGTGTTTTTCTCTCAGTATGTGTCTGCCAGTGTTTGTGTGTTTTGATCTCTCTGTGTGTGTCTCATTCTGTATGAGTGTGTCTCTCTCAATGTGAATGTGTCTCTCAGTGTCTTTATCTCTTTGTCAGTGTGGAGGTTTCTCTCCCTGTCAGTGTGTGTATATTTGTTTGTGTGTATCTCTCATTGTCGGGCAGTGTTCTCTCTCTGTGTGTCTTTGTTTGTTTTGCTCTCAGGGTATGTGTATGTCTATATCTCTGGGTTTGTGTATTTCTCTATCACTGTGTGTGTGTCTCTCTCATCACATTTTTATGTCTCTCATTGTCTCTGTGTGTGCCCCTAAGTGTGTTTGTCTCAGTGTGTGTGTATTTCTCCTTGTATGTGTCTCTGTGTGTGTGTCTCTCAGTGTGTGTTTCTCACAGTATGGTTGCTTTTATCTCTCTCAGTGTGTGTGTGTCATTGTATAAGTGTGTCTCTCAGTCTGTGTGGGTGTCACTGTCTCAGTGTGTGTTTCTCTGTGTGTGTGTCTCTCAGTGTATATGTGTCACTCTCTCAGAGTTTGTTTCTTTGTGTGTGTGTCAATGCGTGTTTGTCTCTCTCAGGGTTTGTGTTTCTCTATATATATGTGTATGTCTCTCAGTGTGTGTGTCTCTCTCTCTCATTGTGTGTGTCTCTGTGTTTACCTTTCAATGTGTGTTTCTCTCTCTCAATTTGTGTGTATCTCTCAGTGTGCGAATCTCTCACTCAGTGTGTGTGTCTGTCAGTGTGTGTATCTCTCTCTCAGTTAAGGCGTGTCTCTCTTTCTGTGTGTCTCGGTGTGTGTGTGTCTCTCAGTGTGTGTATTTCTATGTGTCTCTGTGTGTGTCTCTCAGTGTTTGTGTCTCACTCTCAGTGTGGGTTTATCTGTCTGTGTGTTATGCCTTTGTGTCTCCTTTGTGGATCTCACTCTGCGTGTGTGTGTTTCTCCCTTTTGTGTGAGGCTCTCTCAGTGTGTATTTCTTTGTGTATCTCTGTTTGCCTCTCAGTGTGTGTGCCGCTCATTGCGTTTGTGTCTCTCTCTCAGTGTGTGTGACTGAGTCAGTGTGTGTGTCCCTCTCTCAATGTGTGTGTTAGCGTGTGTGTGTGTCTTGCTTTCTTTATGTGTGTTTCTATGTGTGCGTGTCTATCAGTGCGTGTGTGTTATATTGTTTCTCTCTCAGTGTGTGTGAATGTCTGTGTGGGTGTCTCTATGGGTGTGTGTCTCTTATGAAGTTAGTGAGTGTATCTTTGTGTGTGTCACTGTTTGTGTGTTATTGTCTGAGTATATGTATGTCTTTTTAAATTTTTATTGGAGGCTAATTATTTTACAATATTATATTGGTTGGTTTTGCCATACATTGACATGAATCCGCCCCTGGTGTACATGTGTTCCCCCTCCCGAAACCCCCTCCCACCTCCCTCCTCCCCTTATCCTCCCTCTGGGTTATCCCCGCATACGAGCCCCGAGCATCCTGTAACAAGTGTGTGTGCTGGTGTCTTTTTTTCTCTAAGTGTTTGTGTGTCTGTGTGTCTCTCATTGGGTTTGTATATGCCTCTCTTTCACTGTGTGTGTCTCTCTCTCCATTTGTATATGTCTCTCAGTGTATGTGTGTCTCTCTCAGTGTATGTGTTTCTGTGTGTAACTCCCAATGTGTGTTTGTCTCTCAAAATTTGTGTGTAACTCTCAGTGAGCAAGCCTCTCTCTCAGTATGTGTGTGTCTGTAAGTGTGTGTGTTTCTGTGTCTGTGTGTGTATCTCAGTTTTTGTGTCACTCTCTCAGTGTTTAAGTCTCGCTCAGTGTGTGTGTCCTTCCCTCTGTATGTTTATATCTCTCAGTGTGTGGGTGTCTCTCATTGTGTGTGTCCGTATGTGTCCCTATGTGTGTCTATCATTGTTTCTGTCTCTCTCTCAGAGTCGATCTCTCTCTCTATCCCAGTGTGTGTGTGTTATCTGTATGGATGTGTATATTTCTCAGGGTTTGTGTCTCACTCTCAATGTGGGTCTATCTTTCTCTGTGTGTGTGTGCCATTGTGTCTCATGTGTGGGTCTCACTCTGCATATATGTGTCTCTCCCTTGGGTGTGTGGCTCTCTCATTGTGTATTTCTCCGTGTGTCTCTATTTGTATCTCAGGGTGTGTGCCACTCATTCTGTTTGCATCTCTTCTCTGAGTGTGTGAGATTTTCTCAGTGTGTGTGTCCCTCTCTCATTGTATTTGTTACTGTGTGTGTCTCACTTTCTCTATGCGTGTCGCTTTGTGTGTGTGTCTATCAGTGTGTGTGTGTTAGATTGTGTGTGTCTCTCTCAGTGTGTGTGTCTGCCAGTGTTTGTGTGTTTGGTCTCTTTGTGTGTCTCATTCTGTATGAGTGTATCTCTCTCACTGTGAGTGTATCTCTCAGTGTGTTTATCTCTCTTTCTCAATGTGGAGTTGTCTTTCCCTCTCAGTGTGTGTTTATTTCTGTATGTATGTGTCTCTCAGTGTGTGCCTGTGTTTCTCTCTCTGTGTGTCTCTGTGTGTTTGTCTCTCACAGTATGTGTATGTCTTTCTCTCTGGGTGTGTATGTCTCTCTCTCAGTGTGTCTGTGTGTCTCTCTCAATATGTGTGTGTCTCTCAGTGTCTCTGTGTGTGCCCCTCAGTGTATATCTCTCAGTGTATGTGTATATCTACGTGTGTATCTCTCTCTCAGTGTGTATGTCTCTCTCAATTTGTGTGTGTCTATCAGTGTGTGTTTGTCTCAGTAAGGATAATTTTCTCTCTTAGTGTGTATGAGTCTCACACTCAGTGTGTGTGTGTGTCTCTGTTATGTGTGTGCCTCTCAGTTTGTGTGGGTGTCACTGTCTCAGGGTGTGGTTCTCTGTGTGTGTGTCTCTTAGTGTATGTGTGTCACTCTCTCAGAGTGTGTGTTTTGGTGTGTGTTTCTCTCACTGCATGTGTGTCTCTCCTCCGTATGTGTATGTCTCTCAGTGTATGTGTTTATGTGTGTACCTCTCAATGTGTGTTTCTCTCTCTCTATTTGTGTGTAAATCTCAGTGAGCGAGTCTCTCTCAGTATGTGTGTGTCTGTCAGTGTGTCTATTTCTATGTGTTTATTTGTGTTTCTCTCAGTGTTTCTGTCTCTCTCTCAATGTTTAAGTCTCGCTCAGTGTGTGTGTGTCCCTTTCTCTGTATGTTTATGTATCTCAGTGTGTGTGTCTCAGTGTGTGTGAATGTCTATGTGTGTGTGTCTCTGTGGGTTTGTGTCTCTTACTCATTTGGAGACTGTATCTTTGTGTGTGTTATTGTGTGTGTCTATGTCTGTGTATATGGGGGTCTATCAGTTTGTGTTGTTGTGTCTGTTTCCCTCTCAGTGTGTGTGTGTGTCTCATTTTCTTTGTATATATCTCTCTTTCAATGTGTGTTTGTCTCTCTCTCTCTGTGTTTCTGTCAGTGTTTATGTGTGTGTTAATCTCTATGTGTTTCTCAGTGTTTGTGTCTTTCTCTCATTGTGTATGTCTCTCTCAGGGTGTCTGTGTCCCTCACTGTGTGTTTCTTTCTCTCATTGTGGATGTTTCTCTTTCTCAGTGTGTCTGTCTCTCTCGCAGCTTTTGTGTCTCTGTATGGTGTGTGTTAAAGCTCACAGAGGGTGTGTGTTTACACTCACAGACTGTGTGTGTCTCTCAGTGTGAATGTGTCTCTCAGTGTGTTTTTCTCTCTCAGTGTGGATATTACTCTCTCTCTCAGTGCTTGTGCGTTTCTCGTAATCAATATTTGTGCATCTCTCTATGTGTGTGTCTCTCAGTGTGTGTGTCTCTATTAGTGTGTTTGTCTCTCTCTCTCCATATGTGTATGTCTATCAGTGTCTCTTTGTGTGCCTCTCAGTGTGTGTCTGTGTGTTTTTTTTGTGTAACTCTCAATGTGTCTGCCCCTTCAGTGTGCGTGTCTGCCAGTGTTTGTGTGTTTTGTCCTCTCCATGTGTGTCTCATTCGATATGAGTGTGTCTCTCTCAGTGTGACTGTGTCTCTCAGTTTGTTTATCTCTCTCTGAGTGAAGTTTCTCTACCTCTCACACCTATACACAGACATAAATACACACACAGTAACACACACAAAGATACAGTCACTAACTGAGTAAGAGACACACACACGGAGACACACACACACAGACATTCCAGACA
Source organism: Moschus berezovskii (assembly GCF_049115385.1). Taxonomy (NCBI): domain Eukaryota; kingdom Metazoa; phylum Chordata; class Mammalia; order Artiodactyla; family Moschidae; genus Moschus; species Moschus berezovskii. The sequence continues at coordinate 149,768,253 of NC_142488.1, forward strand.
CTGAGAGAGACACACACCCATACACCGATATAAATACACACACAGTAACACACACAAAGATACAGTCACTAACTGAGTAAGAGACACACACACGGAGACACACACACACAGACATTCCAGACACTGAGAGAGACACACACCCATACACCGATATAAATACACACACAGTAACACACACAAAGATATAGTCACTAACTGAGTAAGAGACACACACCCACGGAGACACACACAGAGATTCCAAACAATGAGATAGACACACACACACTAACACACACACACACAAACAGACATACACGCAAACAGACCCAATGAGAGAGGGACACAGACACTGAGACAGTCACTCACACTGAGAGGGAGACACAAACAGAATGAGTGGCACACACACTGTGAGACAAACAGAGACACACAGAGAAATACACACTGAGAGAGACACACACACAAGGGAGAGACACACACATGCAGAATGAGATACACACAGGAGACACAAAGGCATACACACACACACACACAGAGACCCACACTGAGAGTGAGACACAAACACAGAGAATTATACACATAGAGAGAGACACACACACACTGGGATAGAGAGATTGACTCTGAGGGAGACACAAACACTGAGACACCCATATAGTGACATATAGGGACACACACACTGAGAGACACACACACAGTGAGATATATAAACATAGAGAGGGACACACACACTGAAAGAGAGGGACATCCACACTAAGAGACACACACTCTGAGAGTCACAAACACACTGAGCAAGACTTACACACTTAGAGAAAGACCAAAACACTGAGAGACACACACCAAGACACATAGAAACACACACACTGAGAGACACACATATCGACACACACAGAAAGAGAGACACACACTCTCTAAGAGAGAGATACACACACACTAAAAGACACAAACATACTGAGAGAGAGACTTGCCACTGAGATATACACACAAATTGAGAGAGAGAAACACATATTGAGAGGTACACACAGAGACACACACAATGTGAGACATACATATATGGAGAGATATACACACATACACAGAGAGAGACACACACACACTGAGAGACACACACACCAAGACACAAACTCTGAGAGAGTGACACAGTTACACTCAGAGACACACACACAGAGAAACACACACTGAGAGAGAGACATAACACAGAAACTGAGAGACACATACGAGACACACTCACATTGAGAGAGAGACACACACAGAGACGGACACACACAATTAGAGACACACACATACACACTCAGACACACAGAGACACAAAGGAACACACACTAAGAGAGAGACACACACACACTGAGAGACATACACACAAACAAAGGGACATGCACACTGAGAAAACCACCCTCAGAGACACACACACTCTGAGAGAGAGAGTCACACACACTGAGAGATACACACACATTGAGGGAGACACATACACCTTAAAGAGACATACACACACTGAGAGACACACACAGACAGACATACAGAGTCACACACACTGAGAGACAAAAGCACAGAGAGAGACACAAATGCTGTGAAAGACACACACACACGAGAGAGATACACACACGCTAGAACCACACACTGAGAGATACACATAGCAGCTATACACAGAGACATACACATTGTGAGAATAGGGCACAAGCACTGAGAGATACACAATATACAGAGACACACACAGAGAACACACAGACAATGACGTACACACACACAAAGATGGCCTCACACACTGAGACACACCCACGAGACACACAGAGACACACATACACTGAGACACACACACACACACTGTAATATATAGTCATACAGATAGTGACACATACACTAAGGAGACATACACACAATTAGAGAGACACACACATTGGGTGACACAGACACTCTGAGACACACTCACACAGAGACACACATAGTGAGAAAGAGACACACAGACACACTGAGAGACACAGAAAGAAGTTAACACAGACACATGTGGCCCCACATAACATAAGTTTGCTCTTACTTGTCTAGTTGCTTCCAGATCGACTCTTCACTTGACAGTCCCCTAAGATGATCAGTACTGGACTTTTCCATGACAGGTCCTGAGGGTGATGTGCAAGAAGATTGCCTGTGGGTAGACAGACTAGCACAACTTCAGGAAAATAAAGTAACTTGGAAACACATGTAAGTGGGTGCCTGGGGCAAGCACCCTGTTTCCCTTGTGTAGAGAAGTTTCTGTAAACTTTGAGCCCAGGTACTCAATCATGCTGCCAGTACATATGACAAAGACTGATCTTCAGAGGTATGGGTACCACATGTGCTGAACCAGAGGTGGGACCCCTTCCCTGTCACCTGTAGCATAATTGAAGATGGTATCCAAATGTCTTTCCTGGGTCTCTAAGAGAACAATGTCAAGGTCTCTCCCTGGACACTGCTTGCTAATTCTGTGGTAGAAACTGTTTATGGAATCAGTTCCTTCAACAAGACAGTGGTATCTTTTTCCAGCCCTTAATCATGTTCCTCTGTTCATTGTAGGTGCCTCTGTTGCAGACACATTCATTTGTAGAATGCCAGTTTTCAAAATAACATGATTTTGACAGTTTAACATCAGAGGGTCCATCTGTCTTTCTTTTTATATTTTTATTTTCTTTTTAATTTTTATTGGAGGCTAATTAGTTTACAATATTATATTGGTTGGTTTTGCCATACATTGACATGAAACCGCCCAGGGTGTACATGAGTTCCCCCTCCCGAACCCCCCTCCCACCTCCCTCCTAGCTTATCCTACCTCTGGGTCATCCCCGCATACAAGCCCCGAGCATCCTGTAACATGCATCGACCCTGAACTGGAGATGTGTTGCACATATGATAATATAACTGTTTGAATGCCATTCTCCCAAACCATCCCACCCTGACCCTCTCCCACAGAATCCCAAAGACTATACATCTGTGTCTCTTTTGCTGTCTCGTATACAAGGTTATCATTTGCTTCTTTCTAAATTCCATATATATGCATTAGTATATTGTATTGCTGTTTTTCTTTCTGGCTTACTTCACTCTGTAAAATAGGCTCCAGTTTCATCCACCTCATTAGAACTGGTTCAAATGCATTCTTTTTAATGGCTGAGTAATACTCCATTGTGTATATGTACCAAAGCTTTCTTATCCATTCATCTGCAGATGGACATCTAGGTTGCTTCCATGTCCTGGCTATTATAAAGAGTGCTGCAATGAACATTGGAGTACGTGTGTCTCTTTCAATTCTGGTTTCCTCGGTGTGTATGCCCAGGAGTGTGATTGCTGGATCCTATGGAAGTTCTATTTCCAGTTTTTTGAGGACTCTCCACACTGTTCTCCATAGTGGCTGCACTAGTTTGCATTCCCACCAACTGTGTAAGAGGGTTCCCTTCTCTACACACCCTCTCCAGCATTTATTTCATGTAGACTTTTGGATAGCAGCCATTCTGACTGGTGTGAAATGGTATCTCATTGTGGTTTTGATTTGGATTTCTCTGATTATGAGGGATGTTGAGCATTTTTTCACGTGTTTGTTAACCATCTGTATGTCTTCTTTGGAGAAATGTCTGTTTAGTTCTTTGGCCCATTTTTTGATTGGGTCATTTAATTTTCTGGAATTGAGCTGCAGGAGCTGCTTGTATATTTTGGAGATTAATCATTTATCAGTTGCTTCATTTGCTATAATTTTCTCCCATTCTGAAGGCTGTCTTTTCACCTTGCTTATAGTTTCCTTTGCTGTGCAGAAGCTGTTGATTTTAATTAGGTCCCATTTGTTTATTTTTGCTTTTATTTCCAATATTCTGGGAGGTGGGTCTTGGAGGATCCTGCTGTGATTTATGACAGAGAGTGTTTTGCCTACGTTCTCCTCTAGGAGTTTTATAGTTTCTGGTCTTAATTTAGCTCTTTAATCCATTTTGATTTTATTTTGGTGTATGGTGTTAGGAAGTGTTCTAGTTTCATTCTTTTACAAGTGGCTGAGCAGTTTTCCCAGCACCACTTGTTAAAGAGACTGTCTTTTCTCCATTTTATATTCTTGCCTCCTTTGTCAAAGATAAGGTGTCCATAGGTGCATGGGTTTATCTCTGGGCTTTCTATTTTGTTCCATTGATCTATATTTCTGTCTTTATGCCAGTACCATACTGTCTTGATGACTGTGGCTTTGTAGTAGAGACTGAAGTCCGGCAGGTTGATTCCCCCAGTTCCATTCTACTTCCTCAAGATTGCTTTGGCTATTCGAGTTTTTTTGTATTTCCATACAAATTGTGAGATTATTTGTTCTAGTTCTGTGAAAAATATCGTTGGTAGCATGATAGGGATTGCATTGAATGTATAAATTACTTTGGGTAGTATACACATTTTCACAATATTTGTTCTTCCAATCCACGAACACGGTATATTTCTCCATCTATTAGTATCCTGTCTGATTTCTTTCACCAGTATTTTATAGTTTTCTATGTACAAGTCTTTTGTTTCCTTAGGTAGATATATTCCTAAGTATTTAATTCTTTTCGTTGCAACAGTGAATGGAATAGTTTCCTTTCTCTTTCTATTTTCTCATTTTTAGAGTATAGGAATGCAACTGATTTCTTTATGTTTATTTTATATCCTGCAATGTTACTGTATTCATTGGTTAGCTCCAATAATTTTCTGGTAGAGTCTTTAGGGTTTTCTGTGTAGAGGATCATGTCATCAGCCAACAGTGAAAGTTTTATTTCTTCTTTTCCAATTTGCATTCCTTTTATGTCTTTTTCTTCTCTGATTGCTGTGGCCAAAACTTCCAGAACTATGTTGAATAGTAGTGGTGAGAGTGGGCACCCTTGTCTTGTTCCTGACTTTAGGGGAAATGCTTTCAGTTTTTCACCATTGAGGATAATGTTTGCTGTGGGTTTGTCATGTATAGCTTTTATTATATTGAGATATGGCCCTTCTATTCCCACTTTCTGGAGGGTTTTTATCATAAATGGATGTTGAATTTTGTCGAAGGCTTTCTCTGCATCTATTGAGATAATCATATGATTTTTATTTTTCAGTTTGTTAATGTGGTGTATTACGTTGATTTATTTGCAGATATTGAAGAATCCTTGCATTCCTGGGATAAAGCCCACTTGGTCATGATGTATGATCTTCTTAATGTGTTGTTGCATTCTGATTACTAGAATTTTGTTAAGGATTTTTGCATCTATGTTCATCAGTGATATTGGCCTGTAGTTTTCTTTTTCTGTGGGGTCTTTACCAGGTTTTGGGTTTTTGGTGATGGTGGCCTCATAGAATGAGTTTGGAAGTTTCCCTTCCTCAGCAATTTTCTGGAAGAGTTTGCGTAGAATAGGTGTGAGCTCTTCTCTTAACTTTTGGTAGAATTCAGCTGTGAAGCCATCTGGACCTGAGCTTTTGTTTGCTGGAAGATTTCTGATTACAACCTCTAGTTTCGTGCTTGTGATAGGTCTGTTCAGATTTTCTATTTCTTCCTGGTTCAGTTTTGGCAAGGTGTAAATTTCTAGGAGTTTGTCCATTTCTTCCAGGTTATTCATTTTATTGCCATATAATTGCTGATAGTATTCTCTAATAATCCTTTGTATTTCTGTGTTGTCGGTTGTGATCTCTCCATTTTCATTTCTAGTTTTATTGATTTGGTTCTTCTCCCTTTGTTTCTTGATGAGTCTGGCTAGTGGTTTGTCAATTTTATTTACCTTCTCAAAGAACCAGCTTTTGGCTTTGTTGATTTTTGCTATGGTCTCTTTTGTTTCTTTTGCATTTATCTCTGCCCTAATTTTTATGATTTATTTCCTTCTACTAACCCTGGGTTTCTTCATTTCTTCCTTTTCTAGTTTCTTTAGATGTAGATTTAGGTTATTTAGTTGACTTTTTTCTTGTTTCTTGAGGTGTGCCTGCATTGCTATGAAGTTCCACCTTAGCACTGCTTTTACAGTGTCCCAGAGGTTTTGGGTTGTTGTGTTTTCATTTTCATTCATTTCTATGCATATTTTGATTTCTCTTTTAATTTCTTCTATGATTTGTTCATTGTTAGCAGCGTGTTGTTCAGCCTCCATATGTTGGCATTTATAATGGTTTTTCTCCTCTAATTGAGATCTAATCTTACTGCATTGTGGTCAGAAAAGATGCTTGGAATGATTTCAATTATTTTGAATTTTCCAAGGCTAGATTTATGGCCCAAGATGTGATCTATCCTGGAAAAGGTTCCGTGTGCGCTTGAGAAAAAGGTGAAATTCATTGTTTTGGGGTGAAATGTCCTATAGATATCTATTAGGTCTAACTGGTCTATTATATCATTTAAAGTTTGTGTTTCCTTGTTAATTTTCCGTTTAGTTGATCTATCCATAGATGTAAGTGGGGTTATTAAAATCTCCCACTATTATTGCATTGTTATTAATTTCTCCTTTCAAACATGTTAGTAATTTTCTTACATATTGCGGTGGTCCTATGTTGGGTGCATAAATATTTATAGTTGTTATATCTTCTTCTTGGATTGATCCTTTGATCACTATGTAGTTTCCTTCTTTGTCTCTTTTCACAGCCTTTGTTGTAAAGTCTATTTTATCTGATATGAGTATTGCTACCCCTGCTTTCTTTTTGTCTCTATTTACATGGAATATCTTTTTCCACCCCTTCACTTTCAGTCTGTATGTGTCCCTCGTTTTGAGGTGGGTCTCTTGTAGACAACATATATGGGGGTCTTGTTTTTGTATCCATTCAGCCAGGCTTTGTCTTTTGGTAGGGGCATTCAACCCATTTACGTTTAAGGTAATTATTGATAAGTATGATCCCATAGCCATTTTCTTTATTGCTTTGGGTTCGAGTTTATAAACCTTTTCTGTGTTTCCTGTTTAGAGAAGTTCCTTTAGCATTTGTTGAAGAGCTGGTGTGGTGATGCTGAATTCTCTCAGCTTTTGCTTGTCTGGAAAGCTTTTGATTTATCCTTCATATCTGAATGAGATCCTTGGTGGGTACAATAATCTGGCCTGTAGGTTATTTTCGTTCATCACTTTAAGTATGTCTTGCCTTTCACTCCTGGCCTGCAGAGTTTCTGTTGAAAGATCAGCTGTTATCCTTATGGGAATCCCCTTGTGTGTTATTCGCTGCTTTTCCCTTGATGCTTTTAATATTTGTTCTTTGTGTTTGATCTTTGTTAATTTGATTAATATGTGTCTTGGAGTATTTTGCCTTTTTTTTATCCTGTTGGGGACTCTCTGGGTTTCTTGGACTTGGGTGATTATTTCTTTCCCCATTTTAGGGAAGTTTTCCGCTATTATCTCCTCAAGTATTCTCTCATGGTGTTTCTTTTTGTCTTCTTCTTCTGGGACTCCTATGATTTGAATGTTGGCGCCTTTAACATTTTCTCAGAGGTCTCTAATATTGTCCTCATTTCTTTTAATTCTTTTTTCCTCTCTGTTTCATTAATTTCTACAATTCTATCTTCTAATTCGCTTATCCTGTCTTCTGCCTCTGTTATTCTACTTTCTGTTCCCTCCAGAGTGTTTCTGATCTCATCTATTGCATTATTCATTGTATATTGACTCTTTTTTATTTCCTCTAAGTCCTTATTAAACCTTTCTTTCATCTTCTCAATCATTTTCTCCAGGTTATTTATCTGAACTCCATTTTGCTTTCAAGATTTTGAATCATTTTCACCATCAAAATTTGAAATTCTTTATCAGGTATATTCCCAATATCTTCCTCTTTTGTTTGTGTTGGTGGGCATTTATCTTGTTCCTTTACTTGCTGGGTATTTCTCTGCCTCTTCGTCTTGCTTATATTGCTTTGCTTGGGGTGGTCTTTCCCTCTTCTGGCCGTTTGTGCAGTTCTCTTTATTATGTAGTTTCTTCTCTGTTTGTGGGGTTGGACGGGTGACTTGTCAAGGTTCCCTGGTTAGGGAAGCTTGTGTCAGTGTTCTGGTGGGTGGAGCTGGATTTCATCTCTCTTGAGTGCAAAGTAGTGTCCATTAATGAGTTATGAGTTGTCAGTGGATTTGGAGTGACTTTGGGCAGCCTGTATATTGAAAGTCAGGGCTATTTTCCTGTGTTGCTTGAGAATTTGCGTGGTATGTCTTGCTCTGGAACTTGTTAACCCTTGGGTGGTGCTTGGTTTCAGTGTAGGTATGGAGGCATTTGATGAGCTCCTATCGATTAATGTTCCGTGGAATCAGGAGTTCTCTGGTGTTTACAGGATTCGGGCTTAAGCCTCTTGCCTCTGGTTTTTAGTCTTATTCTTGGTGTAGTTTCTAGACTTCTCTATCTGTCATTGCCAAGGTGGTTCCCTCTGTTTTAGCTTCTGTTTGCTGGTCTCTTCAGTTTCTAATTTCTGCCCTGATACTAGGGGGTGGGTGGGCACTTTTTAAGGCTCAGTTGTTCAGTCCTATTCTGGGAAGGGAGGAACGCTGCAGAAAAAAATCTCTGGCATCTGTGGGGAGTGCTCGCAGCGTCTCGGCCACACTGGGATTGCCGTCGCTCACAGCGCATGTGTTGTCCCAGTCTACACTGCACAGGCTCTAGGTTGCTCTGCCGGGAACTGTCTGAGGCCAGCGCTGGGTTGTATGCACTTCCCAGGTCTGAGCGTCTCAAGTTCAGTTTCTCAGGTACTACACAAAGGCGCAGACTTGGCTGGGTCTGCGTTTTGTGCCTTCCCCGGTCCAAGCAGCTCAGGTGACCAGGTGTTTGGCGAGCACGGTCGCTGCGACTTATCGCCTCCCCAGTCTCTGCCACTCTGTTTTCTGGGTGTACAACTGGCGCACCTTCTCAGGCAGATATCGCCCTACCCGAGCCCAAGAAGTCTTGATTAGCAATGAAGCCTGCCTGCAGTTTGTATCGGATGCCTTTCTGGGGCCGCGGTTGCCCCCTCTGGCTGTCCTCCCTGCCTGTTTCAGCAGTGGATGTGGGATGGGGGATGGGCCGACCTCAGCCGGCTCGCTCTGCTCAGCCCTTTGTTCTGTGAGTGGGGCTGGCGGAGTCTTAGGTTAGAAATTTTTGCCTTTTCATGGGGAAGCTATCCCAGTCTGCTTTTCTCTCCCCTGTTAGATCTCTCAGATTGTTCTTGCAGCATTCAAGCCCAGTCCTCTCTCTAAGCAGTTCAGCCGACTCCTCGCTGCCCAGCCCCAGCTAGCTAATGGCATATGCAGGCGTCTGCATTGCTTCTCCACTGGGAGTTACCGTTTGGCGGGTAATCTGTGGGTTTTAATTATTTCTTTCTTTTTTCCTTCCAGTTATGTGGCCCTCTGAGGTTCCAAGGCTCTCCACAGACTCACCAGTGAGAGTGTTTCCTGGTGTTTGAAAATTTCTCTGTTTTTAAAGCCTCCCTTCCCGGGACGGAGCTCCATCCTTACCTCTTTTGTCTCTCTTTTTATCATTTATGTTTTTTCCTACCTCCTTTCGAAGACAATGAGCTGCTTTTCTTGGTGCCTGATGTCCTCTGCCAGCATTCAGAAGTTGTTTTGTGGACTTTACTAAGCGTTCAAATGTTCTTTTGATGAATTTGTGGGGGATAGAGTGGTCTTGCTGTCCTGTTCCTCCGCCATCTTGTTCCTTCTCTTCCATCTGTCTTTCTATTCTGGTTGGAAGCTCTTGCAGTAGCTGGCAGTGGTGAGATGGACTGGATTAGCCTGTTGAAAACCAGCCTCATGAATGTGGAATTTGTGCTGCTTGGGGGCCTTTTTTTTGTAGTATGACAGCATGGATCTGAAGGTAATTGAAAGCATTTCTGTCTATGAAAAGGGGTAAAATCAGACCTTTGGACCATGTGGGTAGTGGGGAATAGCGGTTCGCCAGATCACTTCCACACATGATGAGGATCCTGGGAATATGGTGGAAGCAATTGTTAAGACAACTTCTTCAAATTTTCACCCTTCCAGTAATACTTGGCTGTGTGTTTGCTTGTAGACATTGCTGAGACCATACCTCGTGTTTCATCCAAAACCAGCCTCCAGTATCTGAGTCTGACAGTCTCTCGGCTCTCTCTTACTATCATCTTTGAGCTTCACTCTCTCATCCTTTGCTCAATGGGATTTCTAGCATGCTGTCACGGATGTTGTGAGAGTCAACTGTGATATGATAATCTTTGTTAAGGACTCAGGACACAGGTGGTGCTCAAGGAATGTAGTACCCCAGAAAATTATGGTATCTGGTTCAACTCCTTTTCTTACCACTGTTTCCTTTTCCTGTGCCAGCTCTTTAGATTTTGGGACCATTTCATTTATGTGGTTGTTTTCCTTTCTCAGGGCCAGCGAGTTACCTCAGGAGTTATTCAAGCACATCATTGGAAACCACATGTCTTTAGTCCTGCTGTGAAGCAAGAGGCAGCCCAGGACTCCAGACTTTTCCTTCCTGGGAGTGACGTTCTGCTCTGGTCAACTGGGACACCTCACATGGAGGCTGATGTGGCTTCACATCTGCACCTGTGAGGATTTTCCTGGGAGTGAACTTTGTGGAAGCCAGAGGGTGACTGTTACCTGGGCCGTGCCAGAAAAGTCTCTACTCTTTCCCTTTCTATATAAAGTTACTTCTTTTCTGTGTGGTGAATAATTTATCAACATTTAGGTGAAGTCATTTGCTCCTTTGAAAGGGGAGGAGAAAATGTTGAATAGAAATATACACTGTTTGAAATGTTCTCAAAGAGACTTCTAAACTTTAGTCTCAATATATAACTCTGGTTCCTCTGCTCTATTAGCACTGCAAGTTTCAGTCAGAAGTTGACATCGCAGAACCTGGATTTTACCCACCCAAGTTCAAATTGCACATGTCTTTTTTGATGGGAAACTAAAGTGTGTAGCCTTTTCCCAGCACACTGACATTCATACTGTTTTGGTTTATACCTGTAATGGGTTAAATTACTTCAAATCCTTGGAAGATGGGTGTCATTGTGAATTCCTCATTCAGTGATCAACTGAAGCTTATAACTTTGAGAGAAAGCTTTCTCCTAACCTGTGTTCCTTGACCGAGAAACGTAATGGTGACCAAACCTGGCTCATTTGCCAGAAGATTTGTGAAACTTAACAATCATGGTGACCCCTCTTCTCCTTTCCACACACGTGTGTGCTGGCTGCCTATCACATCACAGTCTCTTCATTGGAGGGGGCTGTGGGGAAGACCTCAGTGAATTGTTTCATGGGTCCTGCTGATGACTCTTGGCATTTTCAGAAGCAGTCACAAGGCAGAGCATTCCAAAAGCGTGTTTTGCCAATTGGAAGCAGTTTCAAGAACTGCCACTCTTGAGGGAGAGAAGCGGACACTACTCAGTAGGTCAGATCTGACCTGGCTCCTCTGTGCTCTTCCAGGTGTTGATCCCTAGGCCTGCCTTGTCACTTAGCCTCCTGAGGCATGTATTCGATGAGTGTTTTCTCTCGGGTGGGAATGGTAATGTACTACAAATTCTTCAAACTAAATTATCTATATCAAGCTCATGCTTGTCCCTGATTTATGTGTGTGACAGAGAAATGGGTAATATTGGGCACGTAACGGCAAGGTCTTTGTCTTGGGGTGTCTTTCTTGTTTATACTGCTTTCCTCTTATATGCAGAGAGTAGTTTCATCAGAACAGCAGCAGTCATTTTGAGAGGCATGTTAGCCTACTGGAAGTGATGGTGATGGTAGTTGTGGTTTTGTCGTTTTGCTGATTGTGGTTATGATTGTGGTTTTGCTGATGATGATGCTAATATGAAAACCACTGATATGAAGCTTAATAGAAACAAGAACTGTTCTCAGATATTTTCTTGAAGCTCGTTTCAAGTCTTGAAGTATATTACCATTCCCATCGGAGAGAAAACATTCATGACTCAGCAGGCTAAGTGACAAGGCAATTCATTACCATATCTTCTCAAGTCCTGTGGTTTGAGTACAACTTATAAGAAATAGATATTTCTCTGTTTTTCAGGGGACATTTGTGGTACAGAATGGATCCTTATGTTGCCATGGTAACAGAGCCCCCCACCGATGTTATAGAAAATCATTATCACTGGGTTTAGCTGTACGGATCTTCTTTTGCTAATTACTAAGCTGTGTGAAGCCTTCTTAAGTAACATTTTCTTGCTTAAAAAATTGTTGGTTACCCTCACATCCATCTCCTCTTCCTTTAAAGTCAATATGGATATCTGGGGGTGGCACACTGTGTCTATAACCATAGTGGAAATGATTGCTATGGAAAATGCTCCCAAAATTTGGGTGAATACATATTGAACTAAATGGATTTCTCAGCTGATTGGCCAGCCAGTTTGGTTGTTCTTTTACAGAGAGGTTTTTAGAGGTTTCAGGGTCACCCAAGAGCAGGAGCCACTTTGATCAGGAAAGATGGAATGGCATATACCCCATGGGCCCTCCTTCAGACGCCTGCTGGTTGCAGGTGGGCCGGGGGTGGGAAAGAGCAGCACTGGATGCAGCTGCTCATACTGATTAAGGGCAGGGGACTGTAGTGTGAAAGATACGAGAAATTTCTTGTATTCAAAGAAGTGATTTCTTCCCCTTCCACATCCCTGGCCCTGCCTGGGATTTGCAGAGAATGTGGACTGATGATAGCTATGCTAATGTTTCAGTGAGACATGAGAATGTCTCACTGGCACAGGTGAGACTTTTATAATAGGGGCTTTACCCTACTTTACAGCATTCCTCAGACTTTAGGATGTCACCCTTAGAGAAGATCTTGTGTTCCTGCTTCAGTCTGCACTCTGCCTTAGGCTGTGAAAAGCAGTTCAGAAAAGTGGCGATTGCCTTTCCTCCCATAATGTGGCCTAGAAGGCTAACCTGAGGGAGTCTCCTGGGAGGTGCCCACTAATGTTGACTACACTTGGTTGAGAAGACGCTCAGCTCTCATGTTGAGATTTCCCTATGCCCTGTAAAAGAGAGAACTGAAAGCAAGCAATTGTTCTTGGTACGTTCTACTGATATACCAGCCAGTCAGTACTTCCTTCAAAGCTCACCTGTCACAGGAGCCTTGTGAATGTCCTTAAAATGGCCAATATTGGGAATGGCAACATGTCAGCATGGTTAATGTTGGCTCCAGGCCATAAATTGTCTGTAGCCTCTTGTCAGAATTCTGAGTCCCATGGGATGTGGGGAACGTTGGATCTGGGTAGTAGGTTGGCACTGACTTGAGTCAGACATATGTGTCACAAAGGGGCATGGGAAATATTGGGTCTGGGCTGTAAGTTGGCTCTAGCCTGAGGCAGACCTTGGTGTTATACAAGGGCATGGGAAATGTTGGGTCCTGAGCATAAAATGGCTCTAATGCCCCAAGGGACATGGTTCTGGGTGGTCCAGGTAGTAAGCTAGCTCCGGTCTGAATATGACTTCAGTGCCTCAAAGGGCATAGGAAATATGGGGTTCCAGGAATAAGGTGGCTCTGGCCCGAGTCAGACTTCCCCACGGCAAGCATCATGGGAAATATTGGGACTGTGTGGTAAGCTAGATGTGGCCCGAGTCAGACTTCTGTTGTGAAAAAGGCATAGGAAATGTGGGGTTTCAGGCCTAAGGTGACTCTGACCTGAATCAGACTTCTGTGCCACCAAGGGCATAGTAAGTGTGGGGTTTCAGGCCTCAGGTGGCTCTGACCTGAATCGGACTTCTGTGCCACCAAGGCATATGTAATGGAGGGTCTGGGGCAGAATTTGACAGTAGCCTGTTGTCAGAATTCTGTGTCACAGTTCAGAGCAACGGCATACTGTGAATCCTGAGGTGTCTCAGCTCTGTGTGTGGGAATGTGCTTGGAACGTTCCACGTTCGCTTTCTGCACTCTTCTGGTGTGCACACTCTGCACATTGGTTGGAAGAAAGAGGTCCGATGGGTCTTGTCAATGAATTGTGATTGAATCCAGGGCCATTTGTTTCCTTCGGGATATGTGCCAGTGAGTCTGGATGTCCTGGAACCACCCAAGTCAGGCATCCTGATTGGAAAATGAAGACCTTGTTTTCCTCTTGCTGGAGAGGGCTACACCTCCAGGCTGTTACTGTCTCTCCCCTTGTGTATCTGCTAGAAATTCTTTCTGATTGGTGTTGGCTCCTTTTCCGTTTGGGTCTTCCTGTTGGTGGGGGTGACATTGCCTCAAGGGGACCTTCTCTGCACCGTCAAAGAAGGTGTTGTTGGTACAACAGCAGAGGGTCAGTTATGAATTGTTTGTGGTGTAGCACTACTGGAGTTGGGGAGAGGTAAGGGGAGCTCAGTTTGGGGCGGGAAAGGGTCCAGTGGTTTCCCTGTTTCAGGCTTTTGCTTTCTCTTGATTAGGGAAATTTAGGCCTAGCAGGGCTCTGAGCAGGAGGCTCTGAGAGTTTAAGGAACAACTGACAGTGGGGAGGACAAGGTTTTGGTGTGAAGATTGTGGTGGACATTGTGGGTGCAGGGCTCTTTCTCCTGGCTCCTGGACCTGTTCCCTCACACTATCATTCGGTGGCCATAGCTGTAGTATAGATACAGTAAAGCATATGGATACATGTGAAGTGAGTGAATGTGGGCCTCTATTCAAGGGGCGGCATTAATATTGGGATGAGGTCCTCACATTTCATTTTCCCAGTGAATTGTGGGCCTCTCTCCCAGGAGATGATTTTGCTACCACTGCTCTTTCTGTGCACCATTTAATGTTTAGAAAGTTCTATGCTTTTGCCCAATAACATAACCTGAGGGAGTTCTGAGAAGGAATACCTCTTGCTTCTGAGGAAACTGTAATCCTCCTGAGATGCTGTCTGCCCTAACCATTTCATGATCTTCTTCTGCAGCTTTATTGACTCTGGTGCACTGCTTTGTTGGTCATTTCCTCCTCTGATTGTCCAGAAGGTCTAGCAGGTTCTGGTTTCAACTGCTTAAGCTGTTCCCTCTTTACCTAGTTCTCCCTCTTTGCAAGAATTTTTGCTTCCAGGTCCTTAAAGGAGCATTCCTGGGTTGTCAAATTGGCAAGAGGATTAGTGAGCTTTTTAAAATGATTTCCACATACAGCAAAGAGGCAGAGAAAGAATTGACAAGCTTTCCAAAGTAACCCTTCTAAAGCAAAGGGAGGGGTGAAAGCCTGCTCTTACTTTTCAATGGGGATAATTAAACCTTGTTTTTTATGTCACTTTGTATTTGCCCTCCAATATCCTAACATGAGATACCATGTCTCTACAGGTGTCTGTCCCCCACAAATTGATTGCCGCACCCTGGTCAGACTCAGGCCACAGGGAAGTTCCTTCAGTGGAACTTGTGCTAAAGGTCCCTCAAGGAAAATAAATAAGTAGAAGCCATTGTTTGCCTCCAGATCCCTTATATTTTACCAATCCCGGTGCCCTTATGGCAAGTTCTCTGTGGTCATTTGCAGTAGGAAATATAACCAGAGGCCTTGTTTACAGATTGCTTCAGTTGCTATGCTGATCTCACCAGTCTTAGCAAGTGGAAGATGTACTCTGGGAAACAGAAGATAGTGTAAAATCTTTTGAATTTGTAAAATTTTGTTTTTCAATGCAATGTGTATGATGGAAAAGCTCCCACTTTTAGATGTTATTATCTGTGATGACTCCAAGCACGACTGATGAAGATGTGGCCCTGCGTGTGCATCACATCAGGTACCGAGTGGGACTCAGTAATCTGGGGCATTGATGACAGGGGATGGGGTGGCAGGGTGAGAGTTCTCCAGGTCAGAATTGATGTTCTCACCTTGTTAAGGTCAGAAGAATGGTAGGTAATCTGACATCTTTCTAGGTGAAGTGATCCTTCTGGCCATTTCATGAGGATGACAGATGCGTGCCTGGATATTGTGAGAGTGGTGGGTGTATCTCCTGCTCCTGCTAAGGGTGAGGATACGAGGAGTGGTCCAGCATGGTTCTAGAGATCATCAGAAGTCATGGGAACAAAAATCTGGAAGCACATGATAAGCTCCTGGTCTATTTTGTATTAGAATCCAGTACTTTGGGTATTAGGGATTTTTCACTATATAACACTCATTACCAGAATATGAATGGACAAAATCAAAAAGGTAACTGAATGGCAGAATTGTTTTGTGCTTGAAAAAAACAAAACTGTATACACATTATGTAAAATGTCTAATAATAAATTTACAAATCCTTTGTAGAGCAACTTGCCCACAACATTTTTTGAAATAGCTATTCAATTGGCAACATGGTTCAGGAATACTAATTCCGGAGAATGTTAAGATAACTCTCAATCTGCCTAATGAACTTAGGCAGGGGCGGAGCATCCAGGGTTGGGCAGGCAGACAAGTTGGGTGGGTCACAGGCCCACACCTGACTCTAGCTGGGGATGCCTGGAGGTGGAGGTGATGCCAGGCCCGCGAAGGGAAATACCAGAAGGATGGCTCAGGCAGGCAGATACCCCAGGGCATCTGGAGGCCAGTCCTAAGCCAGGTGGTGAGAGTCAGGCTACAGCCTGGCTCATCCTGGCAGGCAGGGTTAGAGGCCTGGCTCAGGGGCCCTTGGAGGGCTTCTCTAGGGGCTCCCGATCACATGGGCCCTCCATGAACAGCTGCTGGATCACAAGATGTGTCTGCCAGTTGGATTCAAGCACTCTTGGAGGCGGCTAGGGAGGTGGTCATTCCTCTCCTCCATGTGGTCCAGATGGAGAAGGAAATGGCAACCCACTCCAGTGTTCTTGCCTGGACAATCCCAGGCATGGGGGAGCCTGGTGGGCTGCCGTCTAGGGTCGCACAGAGTCGGACACGACTGGAGTGACTTAGCAGCAGTAGCATGTGGTCCAGACAGGCATTGACCTGGGCCAACATGCGGTTGGTGGCTGTGTACACTGCCTGTCCGACAATGGCGTTGTCCTGGCCTTTGGCACACAAATCCCAGCCCAATTCCTCGAGGCAGCATACAGGGCAGGCTCGTGTACATGTAAGACTCACATGATGTTGGAGCGAGGCTGTGATGGGTGCTCAATCTCCCTTTTTCTGCTGACCCTCTGTTTTGATCTGTTCTGCACACTGACTCCCAAATGGTAGATTTTAAAAGCAAATTGGATCTTAATGGAGTTTACCACATCCAACCCATGTGTCCTTGCCATGGACCACTTATCTTGTTCCCTTTATCTTTTGCAGTTTATATCATTACCTCTCTTCTCCCATGAGGTCAAAATATGCGTTCTTCCCTGAATAAGCCATGTTCTTTTACATTCGTGCTCCTGGGCACTTGCTGCTCCATAATCCTTTAAACTGTCTCCTCTCTGGCCCATGTTCCACGTCAACTCTCCTGCAACACACATTTAAGCCTTGTGCATCTTTTCTTGACACACGGGCCTGATATGCTTAAACAAATCTTCAGTACATTTATGCCAATTCTTCTTATCAGGGCACCACCCGCATTGTGCCTTCTGGTAAAATGAATGAGTGCACAAGGGAATTTATGACATTCTCATGGGGAAAATTGAATATCACGGGGGCTCTCCTAATGAAAGGTACTATTTCAGTGTCCCCTTATGTGTTATTGACTCTTCATATGTATTGCACTGTATTGTAAGATACAGTATACCAGGAGAAAATGAGCTACTAAGCTGATGAATTGGAAACTGGTGGTAAAGGTTTTAAAAGCAAGACATATAGATGAAGATGTGCCAAAAGTAATAAGTCAAAAAGGACATTAGCGTAGATGAAATGAATAATAGTGGAACAAAACAACTGGCAAACTGGCGAATATGTTGAAAGATGCGGATTATGTTACATGAATGGTAAGTAGAAATAGAATTGGAGAAAGTAGATATATGTTGGTGCAGCTAGCATGGGAAAGTCTCCAGAAAGGAGGTTGTACTTGACAGGAGACATGCATGTTGACAAGGTAACAGTCCTAGATATCGTTACCTGAATGCTTAGTGTGAGTTAGTCACTGGTCTAAATTCTTTACATGAACTCTCTAAGGGTCATGGCAGCCTAATGACATAGTTCTTATTAGGATCCTCACTCTACTGATTAGGAAACTGAGGCACAAAACAAGCTGGTAGGAAGAATAATTGTGCTATGAATCCCAAGAGCATGCCTCAAGCCCATGTACTGTACACAGTAGGTAAGAAGTAGTTATTTACTTCAGACAGACTATGGACGTGGAATGAAGTATAAATGAGACAAGCATGAAAGGCAGACATGACCCAACAACCCCAGATGGTAACGAGAACCTTTTATGCAAGATAGCAAAGGAGACACAGATGTATCCAACAGTTTTTAGACTCTGTGGGAGAGGGCGAGGGTGGGATGGTTTGGGAGAATGGCATTGAAACATGTATATTATCATCTGTGAAACGAATCACCAGTCCAGCTTCGATGCATAACACAAGGTGTTTGGGGCTGGTGCACTGGGATGACCCAGAGGGATGGGATGGGGAGGGAGGTGGGAGGTGATTCAAAATGGGGAACACATTTACACCCGTGGTGGATTCATGTCAATGCATGGCAAAACCAATACAATATTGTAAAGGAATTAGCCTCCAATTAAAATAAATACATTTAAAATAATTTAAAAAGAATGAAGGAAGGAGTTTCCTGGTGGTCAGTGCTTTCATTGCTGTGGGCCCCAGTTTGGTCCCTGGTCAGAAAACTAAGAACCCATAAGCTGCACAGCTAGGCAAGAGAAAAATAAAATAAAAAGAATGAATGGTGACCACAGATTGAGGAGACACTGGTGATCTGCAAGATAGGTCCTGTGTGGTAGTGGCCCTTGTATGCCAGGGATTGAGAGGGTTCATCATGTATCCATCTGCTGACTCCAGTCAGAGGAACAAGCCTAGTAAAACATGGGAAAGACTTAGCAGATCCTGGGGCAGGATTCACATCAATGGCCCCAGTCTTACTTGTCTTCCTCCCCATGTCGATTAGTCATCCTTTACTGATTACTGGACAAGGCCTGCAACAGCTCTTCTGCCCTCTGGATCTTCGTCAGAGTCTCACCTAACAACCCCAGTTCTAGAAGAGCTCACCTGTAAGCTTTCTCTGGGCTTGCAAAGGAGCAGCTATCTAGTGGAACAGAAACCTCTCTGGGCCAATGTCTGGTTGTCTGTTTCTGGTATCTTAGTTTCCTCACCCATAGTTTGGAACTAATTTTCATGTATTTGATTTTGCTGTTTCTTCCAAGTTCAACTTGCGGACTATGAGGACAAGTCTAACAGCTGCAGCTGGCTGCAATGTTCCAGGGTTATTAGTCAGAGTTATTCAAGGAAACAGAACCAGCAAGACACATTTTGTATCCATGTGTGTGTATATATATCGTATCTATCAATGTGTGTGTGTATATATATATATATATATATATATATATATACTGACTGTTGGTTTAGTCACTAAATCACGTCCGACTCATGTGACCCCATGGACTGTAGCCCGCCAGGCTCCTCAGCCCATGGCGTTCTCCAGGCAAGAATACTGGAGTGGGTTGCCACTTGCTTATCCAGGGGATCTTCCTGACCCAGGAATCAAACTTGGGTCTGCTGCATTGCAGGCAGATTCTTTACCTACTGCGCTATGAGGGAAGCCCGTATATATATATACATAAAAGGTTTATCTTGAGGAGATTAGTTCCCTACTTATGAAGGCTGAGAAATCCCACAATATCCTGCCTACAAGGTATAAAGCCAGGAAAACCAGTGGTATAATTCAGTCTCAGTCTGAAGGTCTATGAACCAGTGGGGCTGGGGGTGTGAATCTCAGTTGAAGTGAAGGAGAAAATGGAGAGAAATATTCTCTCTCAAGCAGACAGATAGGGAAAAAAGTGAAGAATTCTTTCTCTGCCTTTTGTTCCATTTGGGCCCTCAACAGATTGGATGATGCTTACCCATATTGGGGAAGGACTTCTATTTTACTAAGTCACCGATTCAAATGCTCATCTCTTCCAGAAACAGCCTCACTGATACACCCAGAAATAATGTTTAATTTGGATGCTCCATGACCAGTCAAGTTGGGGCATAAAATTAGACTTCACAGTGGGTAGGGCAACATCATAGACTGTTGCATAACACTGTGCACACCACGAAGCCTCAAATACCCTCCTAAATGATCTTTCCTGTGCGAAGTACAGTGCTGGCATTAGATCATCTTTCCTAGGAGCACTGTGCACTGTGCCCATGCAGTCCAGCTAAGGGACCCAGTGGCTATGTGGTCCACACAACATGTAGAGTGTAGATGAGTGAAACACTCAAGGTAGTCAAGCCTAGGGGAGCTGTGCCTTCTTGTTTGTATGACTCACAGATAGAGAGCAGGTGCAGAAAATTCTCAGCAAGAGGACTCCTGGAAATAAGTGGGTTTCTAGTCTCACTTTGGCTAACTGTGAAGCTTAGTGACATTTGCAGCAGAGATATGAAATCCTCATATGTTTCTTCCGATAGCCATAAGAGAAATAGCTCTTGTGGTTGGGATGGAAACATGAATTCATGACAAGAGGTAGGGAAGTGATTTATGCCTGGGCCTTGTAGGAAGGACAAGATTTTCACAGATAGAAAATCAGGAAAGCATATGAAATTCCTGAAAAGGGTGGTACCAATCCTTGAAAGCATCTAAGAGTTAGTCTGTTGTCAGTGTTCCCTCAGTTCAGTTCAGTTCTGTCGCTCAGTCGTATCCGACTCTTTGAGACCCCATGAATCACAGCATGCCAGGCCTCCCTGTCCATCACCAACTCCCAGAGCTCATCCAAACTCATGTCCATCGAGTCGGTGATGCCATCCAGCCATCTCGTTCTATCATCCCCGTCTCCTCCTGCCCCCAACCCCTCCCAGCATCAGGGTGTTTTCCAGTGAGTCAACTCGTCGCATGAGGTGGCCAAAGTATTGGAGTTTCAGCTTTAGCATCAGTCCTTCCAATGAACACCCAGGATTTATCTCTTTAGAATGGACTGGTTGGATCTCCTTGCAGTATAAGGGACTCTCAAGAGTCTTCTTCAACACCACAGTTCAAAAGCATCAATCCTTCGGCGATCAGCTTTCTTCATAGTCCATCTCTCACATCCATACATGACCATGGGAAAAATCATAGCCTTGACTAGATGGACCTTGGTTGGCAAAGTAATGTCTCTGCTTTTTAATATGCTGTCTAGGTTGGTCATAAATTCCTTCCAAGGAGTAAGCGTCTTTTAATTTCATGGCTGCAATCAGCATCTGCAGTGATTTTGGAGCCCCAAAAAATAAAGACTGACACTGTTTCCACTGTTTCCCAATCTATTTCTCATGAAATGATGGGACCAGATGCCATGATCTTCGTTTTCTGAATGTTGAGCTTCAAGCCGACCTTTTCATTCTCCTCTTTCACATTCATCAAGAGGCCTTTGAGTTCCTCTTCACTTTCTGCCATAAGGGTGGTGTCATCTGCATACCTGAGGTTATTGATATTTCTCCCAGCAATCTTGATTCCAGCTTGTGCTTCTTCCAGCCCAGCGTTCCTCATGATGTACTCTGCATATAAGTTAAATAAACAGGGTGACAATATACAATCTTGACGTACTCCTTTTCCTATTTGGAACCAGTCTGTTGTTTCATGTACAGATCTAACTGTTGTTTCCTGACCTGCATACAGGTTTCTCAAAAGGCAGGTCAGGTGGTCTGGTATTCCCATCTCTTTCAGAATGTTCCACAGTTTATTGTGATCCACACAGTCAAAGGCTTTGGCATAGTCAATGAAGCAGAAATAGATGTTTTTCTGAAATTCTATTGCTTTCTCCATTATCCAGCGGATGTTGGCAATTTGATCTCTGGTGTCTCTGCCTTTTCTAAAACCTGCTTGAACATCTGGAAGTTCACAGTTCACATATTCCTGAAGCCTAGCTTGGAGAATTTTGAGCATGACTTTACTATCGTGTGAGATGAGTGCAATTGTGCGGTAGTTTGAGCATTCTTTGGCATTGCCTTTCTTTGAGATTGGAATGAAGACTGACCTTTTCAAGTCCTGTGGCCACTGCTGAGTTTTCCAAATTTGCCGGCATATTGAGTGCAGCACTTTCACAGCATCATCTTTCAGGATGTAAAATAGCTCAATTGGAATTCCATCACCTACACTAGCTTTGTTCATAGTGATGCTCTCTAAGGCCCACTTGACTTCACATTCCAAAATGTCTGGCTCCAGGTGAGTGATCACGCCATCGTGATTATCTTCATCGTGAAGATCTTTTTTGTACAGTTATTCTGTGTATTCTTGCCACCTCTTCTTAATATCTTCTGTTTCTGTTAGGTCCACACCATTTCTGTCCTTTATCGAGCCCATCTTTGCATGAAGTGTTCTCTTGATATCTCTAATTTTCTTGAAAAGATCTCTTGTTTTTCCTATTCTGTTTTTTTCCTCTATTTCTTTGCATTGATCGCCGAGGAAGGCTTTCTTATCTCTCCTAGCTATTCTTTGGAACTCTGCATTCATGTGCTTATATCTTTCTTTTTCTCCTTTGCTTTTCGCTTCTCTTCTTTTCACAGCTATTTGTAAGGCCTCCTCAGACAGCCATTTTGCTTTTTTGCATTTCTTTTCCATGGGGATGATCTTGTACCCTGTCTCCTGTACAATGTCACGAACCTCTGTCCAGAGTTCATCAAGCGCTCTATCAGATCTAGTCCCTTAGATTTATTTCTTACTTCCACTGTATAGTCATAAGGGATTTGATTTAGGTCATATCTGAATGGTCTAGTGGTTTTCCCTACTTTCTTCAATTTGAAGTCTGAATTTGGCAATAAGGAGTTCATGATCTGAGCCACAGTCAGATCCTGGTCTTGTTTTCGCTAACTGTATAGAGCTTCTCCATCTTTGGCTGCAAAGAATATAATCAATCTGATTTCGGTTTTGACCATCTGGTGATGTCCACGTGGTCTTCCCCAAATGTCTGCAACCTGAACTGACTTGCAAAATATCCAAGTGCAAACTGTGGGTCCCTCACACCATGCCCAGCCCAGTACTATCTGACCCCAGGGCTCAGAAATAAATAGTCTGCATCTCTGCTCTGATATATCTCCATGTCCCTATCTCATATGAAGAACTCACATTTTGCCTGGAAGGAATAAAACATGGAAGGCTTCCTGGAGGGGTATGTAATTGTTCTAGGCCTGTGTAAACTGAATGTGCACGCTTCCCAAAGTCTAAGATGACAAGAAAAAAAGCAAAAGGTATGAGCAAAGGCCTAATAAGTAGAGCTAGCCACTGAGGGATGGACACAGATATAGAAAGATACAATACATACGAGCAAAGATTTCATTATGTCAGCTGGGCCTTGGGAAATGGACAGTTTCCCAGCAGTAGACCTACCTGAGAGGAATGACCAATCTCCCCGTCAATCATCGCATGCCCACCAATGACAATATTTGGAGGAGGGAGCTTGAAAAGCTGTGGAAGAATCCCCAGCGCTTTTCTAAGTTCCTAACTGTCTGGATTGTCCTGTGGGGCTTCTGTGGGCCATTTGCCTATGCTGGATTTAACATGGCGGCTCTCTTTCCAGAGATCTCAAAAGTGTAAGTTTTAGTAACTTTATTCATAATTGTCAGTCTGCAGTGTGATTTGGCAGAGAAGGCAATGGCAAGCCACTCCAGTACTCTTGCCTGGAGAATCCCAGAGATGGGGGAGCCTGGTGGGCTTCCATCTATGGGGTCACACAGAGTCGGACACGACTGAAGTGACATAGCAGCAGCAGCAGCAGTGTGATTTGGAGAGTCAGGTAGATGGTGTGTCCTGATGGACACTTTGACAGATGTGTCTTCAGGATCCTGGGTGGATGGCGGAGAAGATCTCTCAGGAACTTTCAGGTTCGGTGTTGGGCGTTATGGTAATGGCATGGTGAAACTTGAAGATTTTCTTTGTTTAAATGTGGGCCTCAGAGCCTCCTCCACAATTATGGTCTTAATGCTTTGTAGTGTTTGTGGCTTAAAGTGAGGGAAGGGTGGGTTGCAGGGTTTGTGGCAGGGTAGATGGGGGTGCCAGATAGTCCGAATGGTGACTGGTGGCCATCATGGAGCTGATTCTTCCTCATATTGTAGGGCATTTGGGGTGGATATATCGTTGCCAGGGATTGATTTAAATGTTGATCATGGCCATTTGTCTGACCTTTCTTAACCATTGAGGGTATTTCTGTTATTTTCCATGTGAAACAAGAAAGTTAGGCTCTGAGAGGTGTGTGCAGTGTTATGACAGCTGACAGCCCTAGCTGCCTTGGTGTTTTGTGGATAAGGGAAAGGGGAAGTTTGCCCCAGCCACTCAGGCATGTCACAAGCTTCCAAGTTATCTAATTTTCCGGCAACTGTGTTGGGCTGTACATCAGTAAGCAACTCTTCTTGTAGATCTGTATAATCTCTGTTTCCTCCAGGACCTGTGATGGAAAAATCTAGTACTGGCCAGCCTATGGTCCTGTAATGAGAAGAGAGTGGACCTGGAATTAGCTGTCCAGACCTGCCAGATGAGTAAGTGCAACCTTATGTCATGTGAGGCTACAAATGCTGGGAGGAGGGTAGCATCCATCCCATCAGCTGTAACATTATTTAACATGGTGTGGAAGTGTCTTCCCTAAGATAGGAACTTCCAACAATATCAGGATCACTCCTTGAGTGCTGCTCAGACACTATGTTTATAATCAACGACTTTAGTCAGTGGCATCTTTTTCCATTTCACCGTGCCATTATAACAGACATTGAATTTATTAGAAAGCCTGATCTTGCCATTTTCACATCAGAGTTCTGATCTATCTTTTTATCCTTCTGGAAAACACTTGTAAAATCCAGCAGAAGCAAACCGGACTGGATGGGATTGTGAAAAACAAACTTCAGGAATTCAGAGACTGTGGGAGTGCTGTTTTTTCAGGTAGGGCAATATGGATTTAAATGTAATTTAAAGCCAGCTCTATTTAGGAAAAGGGAGAAACTGAGGCCTGTACACCAAGTGGGGGGCATAGAATGATAGTTTGCCAGTCTATCCCGTCTATAAGTGGGTGGGCATTTGCTTTGCAGGGATTCTGGAGGTCTATTCTAACAATTCAAGTAATATGCAGGTCAATACTTCATTAAATATTTACCCTTCCACAGTCTGTCTGGCTGTTTTTTGTTTTTATTTTTTGCCTTGCAGATGTTGCTGAGACAATACATTGTGTTTCATTAAAAATAAATTTTAGTATCTGAGTCTGACTGTTTCTTACTGACAACTTTGAGCCTCAATTCCCACATTTGCAAAATGAGAATCACAACTTGCTCTCAGGGATATCTCTTGTATGGTTGTATGGTTGTATGGTTGGATATCTCTTGTAAAGTGCTCAGCACACAGGAGGTACTGAAGAATTAGTACACTATTTCCTGAATCCGTTTATGGGAACAGAACATTGTGGCTTCATTTAGCTCGTCTCCCTACTGTCCAGACCCCATTTCTACCAAATGTTTGTTTCCTTTCAAAGGGCCAGAAAATTTCCTCAGATATTACTGGGCTTCTCTTTGGAAACCAGTCTTTTTCATCCTGTTATAATGCCAAGAGGCAGCCCACAACTCACACCTTGCCTTGTTCTGAGCCACTTCCTTTTCTGGCCATCTCTGACACCTTATGTTGAAGCTGATGTGGCTCAGCACCACATTCAGACACCAAGAGGGTGCTTGTTAACTGGCAGTGCAGAAAAGGTCTCCTCTCTTTCATTGCCTGTATAAAGTTACTTCTTTTCTGGGCAGTGGTTAATTTGTTGAAAATCTGAGGAAGAGTCTTCACATTCGGGGTGGCGGAAAAACACTAAATAGAAATATGAACTCTTCTAAGGTTCATTCAAAGACACTTCTAACCTCTAGTTTCATAGAAACCTTGGGCTCCTCTCTTGCTTTATTAGCACGGGTTATATCCAGAAGGTGGCATCACAGAACCTGAGTTTCATTCACCGAAGGTTAAAAAAAAATCCATATTTCTTTGGAAACGAAAGTGTGTAGTCTTTAGAAGGCATGTTGATATTTTCAAGACATTTTGTTTACCCCTGTAATTGGTGAACTTACTTTAAAGCTGTGAAAGATGGGGGTCATGATAGTTTCCTACTCATTGAAAACCTGAGGATACTTAGAAAAGCCTGTCCTTGGACCATGTTCCTTCACCAAGTGACATGATGATGATCAAATCTGGCTTATTTCCTAGTCAAAACAAGTGTGAAACCTAAGAATAAGTGTGATGCCTTCTTCCCCTTCCATACCCAGTTGCTCCCACTGCCCATCAAAGTCATCTTGGCTGACTTCATTGGAGGCAGAGGTCAAGATAACCTAAATGGATGGTTTAATATGTAAACCTTCTGTGTACTGGCACTTAAAAATAAGTCACAAGGTTGAGGATTCCAAAAAGGTGCCTCACCAGTTGGTGACAGTCTCAGAAATCCAGGCTCTCATGGAAAGAGTGGGTAATCCTCCTCTGCATTTGAGATGGAATCTGGCTTCCTCGTTCTTTCCCAGGAATTCATTCCTAGGACAGCCATGTCACTTAGGCTCATGAGACAGTACCTCAGTGAATGTCTACTCACTCTTGGGAATGTTAATGTTCTGTAAGTTATCGGTATGATGTGTCCCTTTGGATCCATTCCACAGGTGGGATTGCAGGACTAGATGGTTATTATGTTTTTAATTTTTTGAGGGACTTTCATACTGTTTTCCCTAGTAGTTGTACCAATTTAATCTTGAACTAAATGCATTTCTTGAGTGGTTCTCAGGCCACTTTTGATTATCCATTCTTTTCAGGAGAAGTACAGTAGAGATTCATCAGAAACTCTATCTATCAGATCTAGTCCCTTAAATCTATTTCTCACTTCCAGTGTATAATCATAAGGGATTTGATTTAGGTCATATCTGAATGGTCTAGTGGTTTTCCCTACTTTCTTCAATTGAAGTCTGAATTTGGCAATAAGGTGTTCATGATCTGAGCCACAGTCAGCTCCTGGTCTTGTTTTTGCTAACTGTATACAGCTTCTCCATTTTTGGCTACATAGAATATAATCCATATGATTTCAGTGTTGACCATCTGGTGATGTCCATGTGTAAGTCTTCTCTTGTGTTGTTGGAAGAGGGTGTTTGCTATGACCAGTGCATTCTCTTGACAAAACTCTATTAGCCTTTGCCCTGCTTCATTCCGTGCTTCAAGGCCAAATTTGCCTGTTACTCCAGGTGTTTCTTGACTTCCTACTTTTGCATTCCAGTCCCCTATAATGAAAAGGACATCTTTTTTGGGTGTTAGTTCTAAAAAGTCTTGTAGGTCTTCATAGAACCGTTCCACTTCAGCTTCTTCAGCGTTCCTGGTTGGGGCATAGGCCTGGATTACTGTAATATTGAACGGTCTGCTTGGAAACTAACAGAAATCATTCTGTCATTTTTAAGATTGCATCCAAGTACTGCATTTTGGACTCTTTTGTTGACCATGATGGCTACTCCATTTCTTCTAAGGGATTCCTGCCCACAGTAGTAGATATAATGGTCATCTGAGTTAAATTCACCCATTCCAGTCCATTTTAGTTCACTGATTCCTAGAATGTCTATGTTCACTCTTGCCATCTCCTGTTTGACCACTTCCAATTTGCCTTGATTCATGGACGTAACATTCCAGGTTCTTATGCAATATTGCTCTTTACAGCATCGGACATTGCTTCTATCACCAGTCACATACACACCTGGGTATTGGTTTTGCTTTTGCTCCCTCCCTTCATTCCTTCTAGAGTTATTTCTCCACTGATCTACAGTAGCATACTGGGCATCTACAGACCTGGGGAATTCCTCATTCAGTATCCTTTCATTTTGCCCTTTGATAATCTGCATGGGGTTCTCAAGGCAAGTATACTGAAGTGGTTTGCCATTCCCTTATCCAGTGGACCACATTTGGTGTGGTCCATGTGATCAGATCGACTAGTTTCCTCGGATTATGATTTCAGTGTGTCTGCCCTCTGATTCCCCTCGCAATACCTACCGTCTTATTTGGGTTTCCCTTACCTTGGGGGTGGGATATCTCTTCACAGCTGCTCCAAGAAAGTGCAGCCGCTGCACGCAAAAAAGCAAAATGGCAGTCTGAGGAGGCCTTACAAATAGCTGTGAAAAGAAGAGAAGCGAAAAGCAAAGGAGAAAAGAAAGATATAAGCATCTGAATGCAGAGTTCCAAAGAATAGCAAGGACAGATAAGAAAGCCTTCCTCAGTGATCAATGCAAAGAAATAAAGGAAAACAACAGAATAGGTAAAACAAGAGATCTCTTCAAGAAAATTAGAGTTTTCAAGGGACTATTTCATGCAAAGATGGGCTCGATAAAGGACAGAAATCGTATGGACCTAACAGAAGCAGAAGATATTAAGAAGAGGCGGCATGAATACACAGAAGAACTGTACAAAAATGATCTTCACGACCAAGATAGTCACGATAACATGATCACTGACCTAGAGCCAGACATCTTGAAATGTGAAGTCAGGTGGGCCTTAGAAAGCATCACTACTAACAAAGCTAGTGGAGGTGATGGATTTCCAGTTGAGCTATTTCAAATCTTGAAAGATGACGCTGTGAAAGCGCTGCCCTCCATATGCCAGCAAATTTGGAAAACTCAGCAGTGGCCACAGGACTGGAAAAGATCAGTCTTCATTCCAATCCGAAAGAAAGGGAATGCCAAAGAATGCTCAAACTACTGCACAATTGCACTCATCTCACACGCTAGTAAACTCATGCTCAAAATTCTCCAAGCCAGGCTTCAGCAATATGTGAGCCGTGAACTCCCAGATGTTCAAGCGGGTTTTAGAAAAGGCAAAGGCACCAGAGATCAAATTGCCAACATCCTCTGGATCATGGAGAAAGCGAAAGAGTTCCAGAAAACCATCTATTTCTGCTTCTTTGACTATGCCAAAGCCTTTGACTGTGTGGATCACAATAAACTGTGGAACATTCTGAAAGAGATGCGAATACCAGACCACCTGACCTTCATCTTGAGAAACCTGTATGCAGTTCAGGAGCCAACAGTCAGAACTGGACATGGAACAACAGACTGCTTCCAAATAGAAAAAGGAGTACGTCAAGGCTGTATATTGTCACCCTGCTTATTTAACTGATATGCAAAGTACATCATGAGGAACGCTGGGCTGGAAGAAACACAAGCTGGAATCAAGATTGCCGGGAGAAATATCAATCACCTCAGATATGCAGATGACACCACCCTTATGTAAGCAAGTGAAGAGGAACTCAAAAGACTCTTGATGAAAGTGAACGAGGAGAGTGAAAAGGTTGGCTTGAAGCTCAACATTCAGAAAACAAAGATTATGGCATCTGGTCCCATCACTTCATGGGAAATAGATGGAAAAACAGTGGAAACAGTGTCAGACTTTATTTTTTTGGACTCCAAATTCACTGCAGATGCTGATTGCAGCCATGAAATTAAAAGGCGCTTACTCCTTGGAAGGAAAGTTATGACCAACCTTGATAGTATATTAAAAAGCAGAGACATTACTTTGCCAACCAAGGTCCGTCTAGTCAAGGCTATGGTTTTTCCCGTGGTTATGTATGGATGTGAGAGTTGGACTATGAAGAAGGCTGATCGCCGAAGAATCGATGCTTTTGAACTGTGGTGTTGGAGAAGACTCTTGAGATTCCCTTGTACTGCAAGGAGATCCAACCAGTCCATTCTAAGGGAGATCAATCCTGGTTGTTCATTGGAGGGACAGATGCTAAAGCTGAAACTGAAATACTTTGGCCACCTCATGTGACGAGTTGATTCACTGGAAAAGATTCTGATGCTGGGAAATGTTGGGGGCGGGAGGAGAAGGGGACGACAGAGAATGAGATGGCTGGATGGCATCACTGACTCTGTGGACATGAGTTTGGGTGAACTCCAGGATTTGGTGATGGACAGAGAGGCCTGGCGTGCTGTGATTCATGGGGTCACAGAGAGTTGGACACGATTGAGCGACTAAACTGAACTGAACTGAACAGTAGAGATTAGAGGCTCAAATCAGGAAAGATGGAGTGACTAACTGTGTACAGACTTCCGTGGGGTGCCTAAAGCCTATTGGTGGGGAAGGGGGTGGGAAGAGTGACCCTCTATAGAGCTGCTCTCAGAGCACAAGGAGAAAACTGGACAGGAGGACATAGGCCCTCAATGTAAAAGGTGTGGTGGACTATCTGTGGTCAAAAGTGTCTCCTACCTATTTGTCAATCCCTGGTACTGCCTGGAATCATTGTAGCAAGGGGATGGAAATTAATAGTGCACATTGCTGAATGTGACATGAGAGTGGATTACATTCTGGCAAAGGTGAGACTTTCATTCTGAAAGATTTACCCTAATTTACAGCATTCCTCAGAATTTTGGGTTTGACTGTTAGGGATGTTCTTTTGTTCCTACTTAGTCTGTGCACTGCCTTAGGCTGTGAAAAGTGGCTCCTGAAACTTGGTCTTCCCCCTCCAATACTGTGCCCTAGAGTAGTAATCTGAGGAAGTCTCATGGGAGTCGCCCACTGATGTTGACTGCACTTGGTTGAGTAGACAGCTCAACTCTTCCGTTGAGATTACCTGTGGCCGTAAAGAGGCACACGAAAGTGAACTGTTGTTGCTGGTGTGTTCTAATGATATACCAGTCAGACACTTCTTCTTTTATTATTCACACACCTCAGGTGCCTTGCTCAAGTCCTAAAGAAGGTGCATATTGGCAGTGGCAGTATGTGGGGCATGGAAAATGTTGAGTCTGGGGCAGAGGTTGGCGATAGCCTGATGTCAGAATTCTGTGCCATTGTGCAGAACAAGGGTACATTGGGAATCCTGAGGAGTCCCAATTCTGTTTGTAAGAATGTGTTTGGAAATTTCCACTTTCACTTTCTGCACTTTTCCACTGAGTTCACGCTGCATATTGGTTGGAAGAAAGAGGTCCGATGGCTCTTGTCAATGGACTGTCAATGAATCTGGAGCCATTTGCTTCCTTTGGGGCATATGCCGATAAGCCTGGATCTACAGGAACCTCCTGAGTCAGGTGCCCCAGCTGGAAGATGAAGCCCTTGTTTTCCTCTCACTGGAGAAGACTACACCCCAGGCTGTAACTGTCTCTCCCCTCTGTTTATCTCCTGGAAAGCATTTGTGCTTGGTGGTGCTCCTCTTCCATTTGGTTCTTCCTGTTGGTGGGGGTGACACTTCCTCCAATGGACTTTCTCTGTACTCTCAAGAAAGTAGGTGTTGTTGGTACAAGAGTGGAGGGACAGTTATGCATTGCTTCCGGTGTTGTGTTATGAGTGCAGGAGAGGATAGAGGAGTTCAATTTGGGGAGGGAAAAGATCAGATCGCTTCCCCATTTCAGGCTTTTGCTTCCTCTTGATTAGGGAAATTTGGGTCCAGCAGGGCTTTGAGGAGGAGTCTCTGAGAGTATAAGCAAAGACTGAGTGTGGGGAGGACAAGAATCTTTGGTGTGACGATTGTGGTGGACATTGTGGGTTCAGCTCTCTTTCTCCTGTCTCCTTTCTCCATTCGTGTGCCCTTCCAGTGGGTTAGCATAGCTGAGGAACAGAAGATACCAATGGGCCCTGATGTATATACTATAAGAAAATATGGCTTCTTTATAAACTAGGACATTTATCATGGGAACAGGATTATTTTCCATTTTCCCAAGTGAATTGTGTTTTTGTCTTCAAGTGAAGTCTTTGCTGTCCCTCCCTTATTCTATTGTCTAGGCCTGTGAGACATGGCTGTTGTGGAAAGGGAGCTCTTTTTCCTGCTGTACTGTTGCACAGTATATAATCTAAAGGAATTCTGAGAAGGAACTGCTGTTGCTTACATTATTTATTTATTTTTTCTCCAGAGGTATTTTCCACCTTTTTCCTGTAGCATTATGGGCTCTTGTTCACTGCTTTTGCTGACAGGTCCCTGAAGGAACACTCTTGGATTGTCAAACTAGTAAGAGGCTTATTTAACTTCCAGAAAAGGTTTGCGTACATTGCAGAGAGTCAGACTTGGCAACCCACTCCAGTATTCTCTCCTGGAGAATCCAAAGGACAGAGGAGACTTGGTGGGCTGCCATCCATGAGGTCGCACAGAGTCAGACATGACTGAAGTGACTGAGCAGCAACAGAGGCAGACAAAGAACGGACACATATTCCAAAGTTTCTGTAGAAAGGTGAGAAAGAAGGCCTTGGCCCTTTTCAAAATGTGCAATCTATATTTCCTTATTTTAATTTTCCTTATAATAGGCTCCCGTGAAATACCAGGCCCCCTGGGTATCTGCACCCTCCCTCCAAGTGCTGATTCTAAATTCCTGGCTATAGTCAGACCTGTGCAGAGAACTTCGTCATGAGGAAATTGTGGAAACAGCACCTGAAGGACAAGTAAAAAGTGTGAGTGACTTCTTATCCTCTAGCTGCTTTTTACTTATGTCCTCAGGGCGGATTCTCTGTGGTGAATTGGACCCCTGGGGATGAGGATTAACCTGCAAATCTTGTTTCAGTTCAGTTCAGTTCAGTTCACTTCAGTCTCTCAGTCGTGTCCAACTCTTTGCGACTCCATGAATCACAGCACGCCAGGCCTCCCTGTCCATCACCAACTCCTGGAGTTCACTCAAACTCATGTCCATAGAGTCGGTGATGCCATCCAGCATTCTCATTCTCGGTCATCCCCGTCTCCTCCCACCCCCAATCCCTCCCAGCATCAGACTCTTTTCCACTGAGTCAACTCGTTGCATGAGGTGGCCAAAGTATTGGAGTTTCAGCCTTTGAATCAGTCCTTCCAATGAGCACTCAGGATTGATCTCCTTTAGAATGGACTGTTTGGATCTCCTTGCAGTCCAAGGGACTCCCAAGAGTCTTCTCCAGCACCACAGTTCAAAAGCATCAATTCTTCGGCGACCAGCCTTCTTCAGAGTCCAACTCTCACATCCATACATGACCATGGGAAAAACCATAGCATTGACTAGACGGACTTTTGTTAGCAAAGTAATGTCTCTGCTTTTTAATATGCTGTCTAGGTTGGTCATAACATTCCTTCCAAGGAGTAAGCATCTTTTAATTTCATGGCTGCAATCAGCATCTGCAGTGATTTTGGAGCCCAAAAAATAAAGTCTGGCACTGTTTCCACTGTTTCCCCATCTATTCCCATAAATCTTGATTAGAGATGGTTTAAATCTCTCTGCTGATGTTAGCAATCTGTTGGCAAGAGGAGCTGAACTTCATCTCTCACCATCCCTTTCTCCAGTGCTCTGAAGGAGCAGAGATTTGATCTCCAATTGTCAGAGGTCCAATTTCTGTGTCTTGTGCTGCACAAGACCTGTGAGAACACATGTTAAGAGGCAAGGACTCAGATCCTGCAGAGTTTCAGTTATGGAATTTTAGTGTGAAGCTCTGTCAAAAAGAGTGGACAGAATGAGCAAAATATGTGCATTCCTCTATAGTTGAAATGGTCTCTTCATCCCTCTGGATTTGAATTTGCCCTCCTAGTCCACTCTGCTTACTCTAGCATGCACAAAAAATGGGTTACTGAGTGTCGCCAGCCAGGCCACCTCACAGTTTAGATTTGGCTTGGCTTTCTGAGCTTCCTTCGCCTCTCCTTATTCATGTGCAAGCCTACTGTACTACTTCTTATCAGCCTTGGAAAAGAACAGCAGTGGGCTCACTTCAGTGAATCCTAAGGAGATTCACTGGTTTACTCAGCCTCTTCCCATCAGGCAGACAAAGCACCTTCCAGAATGCTGACAGGCCTGTTGTAGGTTTTTCTCTAGTAAGTTGTCAGAGTACTGAGCTACAGGATATAAATATAGATAAAACCCGGAACCAAGCAGGTGTGCATCTCCTCCTCCTCCCAGAACTGATGTGTACTGAAAATGCTAAGTGGGTAGATCTTATTCTGCCATGCTTTTATTACCAAATAATAATAATAAATTGTGAAGGTGAAATGAAACTTCAGAATGGATGAGTGTGTTTATGGTATAGATTATGGAGATGCTTTGTGGGTGTATACTTATCTCCAGACTCATTAGATTGTATACATTAAATGTGTACATTTTTTTGGGTGTCAGTCATTCCTCATACCTCAATAAAGGGCTTTAAAAATAGTAAAGAAGACCCTTCCATGATCACAAATGAATGTGCCCCCTCAAGTGTTTTTAGATTTTTGAACTGAGAGGGAAGACTGTTTCTCCTTGAGAAAATGGGTAATGTCATTTGCAGCTTCTGTATTATGGCCTTGCCTTGGTTTTTCTATGTATGGGTAGTATTTCCATTGGTGGTGTATAAGGTTAACCTATAGTCCATAGGATTTTGAATTCCATAGAATCACAGCAGTTCTACAGAAGTCGTCAACTTCACGAGGAGGACTTCAGCTCAAGGAGTGACTCTGTGACATCAGCGAGTTGTCATTTGAGCAGAAATTGACTGGGGTATTGTGCCTTTGGAATGGCTTGGAGTTTGGGTTGTTTTCATTTTTTATAATATCTGATTTTGTGCGTATTCAAGAAATCTTTAAAATATTTGTATCCATGGGGACATGTCAAAGTGTGTGTGCACTGTATTTGTATTCCACAGGGTGGAAGGCAATGACTCAGGATCGTTGGTCTCTCTAGCAGGCCTCTTTTCTCTGAGACCTTCCCACAGCCTTCTATTTAATGTGTCACTGAGTTTCCAGGCCATAGTTACTTGGTTTAGTATACTTTTCTTCTTTTCCTAGTTGAGCCAGTAACACTTTTGTTATAGTCTGGGACTGCTGCTACTGCTGCTGCTAAGTCACTTCAGTTGTGTCCGACTCTGTGTGACCCCATAGACGGAAGCCCACCAGGCTCCCCTGTCCCCGGGATTCTCCAAGCAAGAACACTGGAGTGGGTTGCCTAGACCTGCAAGAATGAGGGAGAGCCAGCAAACGTTCACTAGTAACCTTTTACTGCAGAGAATACAAAAAGACATACTGTTGTAATTTCCCCAGCAGTACAGTGGTTAAGGTTCTGTGCTTCTCATATAGGGGGTAGTGGGTTCAATCCCTGGTGTGGGAGCTAAGATCCCACATGCTTCATGGCATGCCCCCCCCAAAAAAAAAGACATTGCTGAGTTTTCCTGAGCTAGCCTCATTTCTGTGTCTTTAAAATGTATTTGTTGCTTAAATGTCTTGCATTTTGTTAAATACTTGTGTTCTTCCAATAAAATTCATTTGCTTCAGAAGATCTCATTTGTATGTTTTTCTTATTCACAATGAACACCAGCATGATCAAAAACAGTGACTCTGTCATCTGCATTGTCACCTGATCTGGGGCGGAGCTCTAAGATCTGGAGGCTGATGCATTAAGAACAGGAGGTGGTGGCAAGGGGATGGGGTCTCCAGGCAATGCTAAAAGTTCCCATCTTTGTTGAGCCCACCTCTTTGTTTAGGGAAGTATTCACCTTAACGTTACTCA
Organism: Moschus berezovskii; assembly: GCF_049115385.1. Classification (NCBI taxonomy): domain Eukaryota; kingdom Metazoa; phylum Chordata; class Mammalia; order Artiodactyla; family Moschidae; genus Moschus; species Moschus berezovskii. The sequence goes on from NC_142488.1 coordinate 149,803,474, forward strand.
GTCGTGTCCGATTCTGTGCGACCACATGGACTGTGGCCCTCCGTGCTCCAGTGTCCGTGGAATTCTCCAGGCAAGAATACTGGAGTAGGTTGCCATTCCTTTCTCCAGGGGATCTTCCCAACCCAGGGATCGAACCCTGGTCTCCTGCATTGTAAGTAGATTCTTTACCATCTGAGCCACGTGGGAAGCCTGATCCCCTAAATGTAGCGGGTAATCTAATAACTTCCCTGTGAGAAGTGATACTTTTAGCCATTTCATGAAGGCCATGAATGCATATTTGGAGATCGTGGAGAAATCTTCTGATACACCCAAGGGCAAGGAGAGGTAACGTGATCAGCATGGTTTTATAGAGGATTAGTTCAGAAGTCAGTAGGACCAAACTAGAAGCAGCAAGCACACAATTAATTCCTGCTGAATCCTGCATTAATATCTCAGTCCCTTGTGCCTGAGACGTCTTTTATTACACCACAGCACTAAGTCTTATAAAGACTTTGTAATAGCAGAATTAAATTAGCTAAGCGGGTTGAATTTTGGGGCATTGTTTATTCTTTAAATATATCAATACACTTTCCAGTTCTAACTGGAATTAGACATGCAATTAACTAAAAGTGCAGGTCTGACCTATAACATACCATGGTTTAACATTTCAGCAGGGATTTCCCCAGTGGTTCAGTGGCTGAGACTCTATGCTTCCAATGCAGGGAACCCAAGTTCGATCCCTAGTTGGGAAACTAGGTTCCACATGCCACAACTAAGACGCAGTGCAGCCAAATAAATAAATATTTAAAAAGGAAAATATTTCCCCAGCAAATAGCCTTATTGTGGCCAGTAACCCTCTCCCTATCCCCCACGGGAATGGAGAGTAAGACTGGCAGTCTGTTTTGCCTGTCGATCTTCAGGATGGCTGGGTGCCTTTGTCTTCCTGGGATTTCATAAAGATCTTGTGCTGAAGGTGGCAGCAATTCTGTTCTCGCCATTCAGTCTAGAGGACGCCAAGCTTTAATGTATCATTTCCTGCCCGAAGGGTTCATCAGGATGCAGAGCTCAGATCACTTCTCTTTTCGCCAATTGCAGCTGGAACTTTATATCCCTTTTATTATGCTCTCCTGCTACAGAATGTGTCTCACATAAAATTAAGCCATCTCTCATTGGCCTTATTTCAGGTCAGTGGGAATGATTTTACCTGAGGCATTTGCATTTAGACTGCCAAACACCCTAAAATCCCACTGCCATTCTGATCTTAATTTACACTCCCAAGCCTCACCAGAAACACTTCCCATGGGTGTGAGCTCAGGGCAGCGGTGCCATGGCCTTCCTGGCGCCTGCCCAGGCCCCGCCCTCAAGAGCAGCCTGTTGCTAGTGCACAGGTGTACTGTGGAGGTGGAGCTAGGACTGGAGGGGCGGGGGGAAAAGAGCTGGGGGAGGTGTGAAGCTAATGGTTATAAGGAGGCGGGATCAGAAATGAGGGGCGGGGCCTAGGTTTCCCCAGGCAGGCGGTGGGTGAGGGGCAGGTGCCAGGGGCCAGGGGAGGAGCTCAGGACTCTGTGTCTTACAGGATGGGGGCGAGGCCCGCTGCACTTGGAGCAGAGGAGTCAGCCAAGTGCCCACCCTCCCTGCCAAGTCCGCCATGCACTCATCCTTCTGAGTTCCTTGGCTTGAATGAGGTTCTGTGAACACATTTTCCTGCATATTCATGCAAATTTCAGACAGATTATAGGCACCTATGGGGAACATGTTGCCTGCAACATTAATAGGAAAGCCCCAAATACTAGACAGCATAATCCAGAGCAGCATGTTTTCAGTGTGTGTGTGTCCCTCTCTCTGTATGTGTATATATCTCAGTGTTTGTGTCTCACTCTCAGTGTGGGTATAACGGTCTCTGTGTGTGGGCCTTTGTGTCTCCAGTGTGTATCTCACTCTGCATGTGTGTGTCTCTCCCTTGTGTGTGTGTCTCTCAGTGGGTATTTCTCTGTATGTCTCTGTTTGTCTCTCAGTGTGTGTGCTGCTTATTGTGTTTGTGTCTCTCTCTCAGTGTATGTGACTCTGTGTGTGTTTTTCCCTCTCTAATTGTGTTTGTGTGTGTCAGTTCGTGTGTGTCTCTCAGTGTGTGTGAATATATGTGTGTGTGTGTGTCTCTGTGGATGTGTGTCTCTTACTCAGTTTATGACTGTATCATTTTGTGTGTTACTGTATGTATGTCTATGTCTGTGTATATGTGTGTCTATCAGTACGTGTGGCTGTGTCAGTTTCTCTCACAGTGTGTGTGTACGTGTGTGTCTCTCATTGGGTTTGTATATGCCTCTCTTTCAATATGTGTGTGTCTTTCTCTCAGCGTGTATGTCACTCTCAGTGTGTGTGTGTCTGTCACTGTGTGTTTCTCTCTCTTATTGTGGCTGTATCCCTTTCTTAGTGATGTGTGTGTCTTTCAATGTGTGTGTCTCTATGATGTGTGTTAAATCTCACACAGTGTGTGTGTCTACACTCAGAGAGTGTGTGTGTCTCTCAGTGTGAGTGTGTCCTGCAGTGTGTTTTTCTCTCTCAGTGTGGATGTTACTCTCTCTCACAGTGTTTGATTTTGTCTCGTAATTAGTATTTGTGCATCTCTCTATGTGTGTGTCTCTCAGGGTGTGTGTGTCCATCTCTCAGGGTGTGTGTATCTCTCTCTTAGTGTGTTTGTGTCTCTATCTCCATATGTGTTCTTCTATCAGTGTCTCTGTGTGTGCCTCTCAGTGTGTGTCTGTGTGTATCTGTTTGTGTAACTCTCAGTGTGTGTGTCTCTCTGAGTGTCTGCCAGCGTTTGTGTGTTTTGATCTCTCTGTGTGTGTTTCATTCTCTACGAGTGTATTGCTCTCACTGTGAGTGTGTCTCTCAGTGTGTTCATCTCTCTCTCAGTGTGGATGTTTCTCTTTCTCTCAGTGTGTGTGTATTTCTGTATTTGTGTATCTCTTATTGTGTGTCGTTGTTCTCTTCTCTGTGTCTCTGTGTGTGTGTCTCTCAGAGTATTTGTATGTCTATCTCTCTGGGTGTGCGTGTGTCTCTCTCTCTCTCAGTGTGTGTTGGGCTCTCTCTCCATATATTTATGACTCTCAGTGTCTCTGTGTGTGCCCCTCAGTGTGTATGTATCTTTCAGTGTATATGTCTCTGCGTGTGTGTGGTTCTCTCAGTGTGTGTTTCTCACAGTAAGATTGTTTTTATCTCTCTCAGTGTGTGTGTGTGTCTGTATATGTGTGTCTCTCAGTTTGTGTGGATGTCACTATCTCAGTGTGTGTTTCTCTATTTGTGTGTCTCTCAGTGTATGTGTGTCACTCTCTCAGAGTTTGTGTCTTGGTGTGTGTCTCACAATTCGTGTGTCTCTCTCAGGGTGTGTGTGTGTGTCTCTCTCTCTTTATATGTGTATGTCTCTCAGTTTGTGTGTGTCTCTCTCATTGCGTGTGTCTCTCTGTGTACTCCTCTCAGTGTGTGTTTATCTCTCTCAATTTGTGTGTATCTCTCAGTGTGCAAATCTGTCTCTCAGTGAGTGTGTCTCTCTTTCTGTGTGTCTCTGTGTGTGTGTGTCTCAGTGTTTGTGTCTCACTCTCACTGTGGGTCTACCTGTCTGTGTGTGTGTGCCTTTGTGTCTCCTGTGTGTATCTCACTCTGCATGTGTGTGTCCTTGAAGTTGGACTTATTTCTCTTGTCCTTGTGTGTGTCTCTCCCTTGTGTGTGTGTCTCTCTCAGTGTGTATTTCTCTTGTCCTTGTGATAGCCCCTATGCATAGTATGATGGATTGGGAGAATTTATTTTTCTCTGTTAGTGGGTAGAAGCGGAATAATGAGAAAATGCCTGCTACTACTATTGTGCTTGAGTGGAGTAGTGCTGAAATGGGGGTTCTGCTGCTGCTACTGCTAAGTCGCTTCAGTCGTGTCTGACTCTTTGGGACCCCAGAGACGGCAACCCACCAGGCTCCCCCGTCCATGGGATTCTGCAAGCAAGAACACTGGAGTGGGTTGCCATTTCCTTCTCCAATGCATGAAAGTGAAAAGTGAAAATGAAGTCGCTCAATCGGGACGGGGGTAGGGCCTTCTATTGCGGAGGGTAGCCATGGGTGTAGGCTGAATTGGGCGGATTTTCCAGTTGCTGCCAGTACGAGGCCCATTAAGGGTATGCTGGAGTTGTCTGGGTTTAGTATGAAAATTTGTTGGAGGTCTCAGGTGTAAAGGTTAATTAGGAATCATGCTATTGCTAGGATAAATCCAGTATCACAAATGCGGTTTTATATGATTGCTTGTATGGCTGCTGTGTTTGCATCTGCTCGTCCATATCATCATCTGATAAGTAGGAATAATATGATTCTGACACCCTCTCAGCCAATAAATAATTGGAATAGGTTATTTGCGGTAACGAGGATAAGTATAGTGATGAGGAATAGTAATAGGTATTTGAAAAAATTGTTACTATTGGGGTCTGAGTGTATATATCATATTGAGAATTCTATGATGGATCATTCAGATGCTTATATCTTTCCTTTTCTCCTTTGCTTTTCGCTTCTCTTCTTGTCACAGATATTTGTAAGGCCTCCTCAGGCAGCCATTTCGCTCTTTTGCATTTCTTTTCCAGGGGATGGTCTTGGTCCCTGTCCCCTGTACAATGTCACGAACCTCCGTCCAGAGTTCATCAGGCACTCTATCAATCAGATCTAGTCCCTTAAATCTATTTCTCACTTCCAGTGTATAATCATAAGGGATTTGATTCAGGTCATATCTGAATGGTCTAGTGGTTTTCCCCACTTTCTTCAATTTAAGTCTGAATTTGGCAATAAGGAGTTCATGATTTGAGCCACAGTCAGCTCCTGGTCTTGTTTTCGCTAACTGTATACAGCTTCTCCATATTTGGTTGCAAAGAATATAATCAATCTGATTTCAGTGTTGACCATCTGGTGATGTCCGTGTGTAGAGTCTTCTCTTGTGTTGTTGGAAGAGGGTGTTTGCTATGACCAGTGCATTCTCTTGACAAAACTCTATTGGCCTTTGCCCTGCTTCATTCCGTGCCCAAAGGCCAAATTTGCCGGTTACTCCAGGTGTTTCTTGACTTCCTACTTTTGCATTCCAGTCCCCTATAATGAAAAGGACATCTTTTTTGGGTGTTAGTTCTAAAAGGTCTTGTAGGTCTTCATAGAACCAATTAACTTCGGCTTCTTCAGCATTACTGGTTGGGGCATAGGCCTGGATTACTGTAATATTGAATGGTTTGCCTTGGAAACTAACAGAAATCATTCTGTCATTTTTAGGATTGCATCCAAGTACTGCATTTTGGACTCTTTTGTTGACCATGATGGCTACTCCATTTCTTCTAAGGGATTCCTGCCCACAGTAGTAGATATAATGGTCATCCGAGTTAAATTCACCCATTCCAGTCCATTTTAATTCACTGATTCCTAGAATGTCTATGTTCACTCTTGCCATCTCCTGTTTGACCAATTCCAATTTGCCTTGATTCATGGACCTAACATTCCAGGTTCCTATGCAATATTGCTCTTTACAGCACCGGACCTTGCTTCTATCACTGGTCACATCCACAGCTGGGTATTGGTTTTGCTTTGCTCCATCCCTTTATTCCTTCTATAGTTATTTCTCCACTGAGCTCCAGTGGCATACTGGGCACCTACCGACCTGGGGAATTCCTCATTCAGTATCCTATGATTTTGCCCTTTGTTACTGTTCATGGGGTTCTCAAGGCAAGTATACTGAAGTGGTTTGCCATTCCCTTCTCCAGTGGACCACATTCGGCTGTGGTCCATGTGATCAGATCGGCTAGTTTCCTGTGATTATGATTTGTGTGTCTGCCCTCTGATGCCCCCTCGCAATACCTACCGTATTATTTGGGTTTCTCTTACCTTGGTCATGGAAAATCTCTTCACAGCCGCTCCAGCAAAGTGCAGCCTCTGTACCTTACCTTGGACGAGGGGTATCTCCTCAAGGCCGTCCCTCCTGACCTTGAACAAGGAGTAGCTCCTCTCGGCCCTCCTGCGCCCGCGCAGCCACCGCCTGTTGGACGTAGCAAGGAGAGATAAGAAAGACTTCCTCAGTGATCAATGCAAAGAAATAGAGGAAAACAACAGAATAGGAAAAACAAGAGACCTCTTCAAGAAAATGAGAGATTCCAAGGGAACATTTCATGCAAAGATGGGCTCGATAAAGGACAGAAATGGTATGGACCTAACAAAAGCAGAAGATATTAAGAAGAGGTGGCAGGAATACACAGAGGAACTGTACAAAAAAGATCTTCCCGACCAAGATAGTCACGATAACGTGATCACTGACCTAGAGCCAGACATCTTGGAATGTGAAGTCAAGTGGGCCTTAGAAAGCATCACTACTAACAAAGCTAGTGGTGGTGATGGAATTCCAGTTGAGCTATTTCAAGTCTTGAAAGATGATGCTGTGAAAGTGCTGCACTCAATATGCCAGCAGATTTGGAAAACTCAGCAGTGGCCACAGGACTGGAAGAGGTCAGTCTTCATTCCAATTCCAAAGAAAGGCAATACCAAAGAATGCTCAAACTACCGCACAATTGCACTCATCTCACACGCTAGTAAAGTCATGCTCAAAATTCTCCAAGCCAGGCTTCAGCAGTATGCAAACCGTGAACTCCCAGATGTTCAAGCAGGTTTTAGAAAAGGCAGAGGCACCAGAGATCAGATTGCCAACACCCGCTGGATCATGGAGAAAGCAAGAGAGTTCCAGAAAAACATCTATTTCTGCTTCATTGACTATTCAAAGCCTTTGACTGTGTGGATTACCATAAACTGTGGAACATTCTGAAAGTGATGGGAATCCCAGACCACCTGACCTGCCTCTTGAGAAACCTGTATGCAGGTCAGGAAGCAACAGTTAGAACTGGACATGGAACAACAGACTGGTTCCAAATAGGAAACGGTGTACGTCAAGTTTGTATATTGTCACCTTGCTTATTTAACTTATATGCAGAGTACATCATGAGGAACGCTGGGCTGGAAGAAGCACAAGCTGGAATCAAGATTGCTGGGAGAAATATCAATAACCGCAGATATGCAGATGACACTACCCTTATGGCAGAAAGTGAAGAGGAACTCAAAAGACTCTTGATGAAAGTGAAAGAGGAGAGTGAAAAGGTTGGCTTGAAGGTCAACATTCAGAAAAGAAAGATCATGGCATCTGGTCCCATCACTTCATGGGAAATAGATGGAGAAACAGTGGAAACAGTGTCAGACTTTATTTTTTTGGGCTCCAAAACCACTGCAGATGCTGATTGCAGCCATGAAATTAAAAGACGCTTGCTCCTTGGAAGGAAAGTTATGACCAACCTGGATAGTATATTAAAAAGCAGAGACATTACTTTGCCAACCAAGGTCCGTCTAGTCAAGGCAATGGTTTTTCCCGTGGTCATGTATGGATGTGAGAGTTGGACTGTGAAGAAGGCTGATCGCCGAAGAATCGATGCTTTTGAACTGTGGTGTTGGAGAAGACTCTTGAGAGTCCCTTGGACTGCAAGGAGATCCAACCAGTCCATTCTAAAGGAGATCAGTCCTGGGTGTTCATTGGAGGGACTGATGCTAAAGCTGAAGCTGCAATACTTTGGACACCTCATGCAACGAGTTGACTCACTGGAAAAGACTCTGATGCTGGGAAAGGTTGGGGGCGGGAGGAGAAGGGGATGACAGAGAATGAGATGGCTGGATGGCATCACCGACTCTGTGGACGTGAGTTTGAGTGTACTCCAGGAGTTGGTGTTGGACAGGGAGGCCTGGGGTGCTGTGATTCATGGGGTCGCGGAGAGTCGGACACGACTGAGCGACTGAACTGTACTGAACTGATGATGGATCATGTAATGAATAATGCTACTGGGATGAACATTATTGAGAAGTAGTCTATTTTAAAGCTAAGTGATATAAGTGATATATAGCAAAGTGATACAGTCATATATATATATATATATATATATATATATATATATATATATATATATATATATGAATTAACAAAAGCAGTTCCCGACTTTTGATGGGGTTCTGGTGGTTTATAACATAAATGGCATTATTTTGAGAGGTGGATAACTTAGGTATGGCATTTTTTTTTTGCAGCCTGAGGCAGTTTTAAAATAACTTAAAGTAGCTTTATACAACTGTGTATTCTATAGTATTTTCTCTTTTGGTGAAATTTTAACTGTTAATATTTTTGACATTGTTCTTTGTACCATTTATTAAATAAAAATTTTAGAATAAAAAAAAATAAAGCTAAGTGATAGCTTGAGGGTTTGAATTGATAGTCAGTGTCAGTTTGAGAGTTATTTCTTGGCCTGTGTGGATAAATATTATTGTGGGAATTGTACTGGTAATAAAGGCGTATGAGATAGTTGTTTTTACATAGAGTGGGTAATTGGAAGTTTTGTAGGTGTTGGAACCTGTTATCATGATGGGTGTGGTTAGTAAAAGTAGGGTGATTAATGTAAAGGAGGAGAATAGGTTAATTACTTTTATTTGGAGTTGCACCAAGTTTTTGGTTCCTAAGACCAATGGATAACTACCATCCTTTAAAAGTTTGAAAAAGCCACGTTGTTAGACATGAGGGCATAGAATTAGCAGTTCTTGCACGTTTTTTCAGTAAATAAGAAGGCAACAAACTTCTATTGTTAAATTCACAATCTAATGTTTTGTTTTTGTTTTTAAACTATATTTACAGTATAAGGGCCCTAGAATGATTTTTGGATTTAAGGGATAGTAATAGTAGAGGTAGGATGTGTAGTGACATAAGAGCATTTTCTCATGTGAAGGAAGATGTGATGTTGATATGATGGGTATATTTTCCTCATTGTGTTGTGATTAATATGTATAAGGAGTATAGGGCAGTAATTACTATATTTGCTCCTATTAGAATGATTGTAATGTTGGATCATGAAAAGGATGATATTACTACAAATAGTTCTCCGATTAGGTTGATTGTTGGTGGTAGGGCTAGGTTAGTTAGGCTTGCTAAAAGTCATCAGGTAGCCATTAGTGGGAGGAGTATTTGTAGGCCCCGGGCTAGAATTATTGTTCGGCTATGAATGCATTCGTAATTGGAATTTGCTTGGCAGAAGACTATGGAGGATGTGAGAACATTGTCAATTATTAGGGCTGTGGCTCCTATGTAGCTTCAAGGTGTTTGGATAAGAATAGCTACAATAACAGGTGCTATGTGGCTAACAGAGGAGTATGCGATAAGCGATTTTAGGTCTGTTTAACGGAGACAGACTGAGCTAGTCATGATTATGCCTCATAAGGATAACATAATGAGTAGATATGCTATGAATTCGGTCGTTGGGTTTAGGAGTACTGTGATTCGTAGTACGCCATACCCCCCTATCTTTAGTAGGATTGCTGAAAGAACTATAGAGCCTGTGATGGGGGCTTCTACATGGGCTTTGGGCAGTCAAAGGTGGAGGCCATAGAACGATATTTTTACTATAAAGTCTATTGTTCATGCCAACCACATGAATACATTTGACCAGGAGCTGGGTATTGGTTGTACTCAGTATTGGCTCATTAGGAAATTTAGGGATCCTACTGTGTTTTGGATGTAGACTAATGCAACTAATAGTGGGAGAGAGCCTGCTAGCATGTAAAATAGGAAGTAGAAGCCAGCGTTTAGGTGTTCTGTTTGATTTCCTCATCGGGTAATAATAATAAGTGTTGGAAATAGTGTTGCTTCAAATAAAATGTAAAAGAGGATTAGTTCTGTGGTAGTGAAGGTTATCATTAGGAACAGTTGTAGTGAGATTAATATGGTGATAAATAGTTTTTTCGGGTTAAGTTTTCCTTTGATAGGTGATGCTGATTAGCTATTAATATTAGGGGAAGAAGTCATATAGTCAGAATTAATAGTGATCTATATAGAGAATCAGAGGGAAAAAAAACTAGTGAGAAGCTGAGGCTGTTATCACTGAATTGATTTATGAGAAGCAGGGTTGTAAGGCTAATTAGTAGGCTGTGAGTTGTAGAATTAATTCAGATTATGTTGCCTTTTGATAATCAGGTTAGGGGTATGAGTATTACTGTGGGAATAATATATTTAGCATTGGAGTAGATTAAGGTTTTATACGTAATCAGTGCCACATGTGTTTGATATAATCACTAGTAGGGATAAGCCTAGTGCTGCTTCACAGGCTGCAAAGACTAGCCTACTGCTGCTTCACAGCCTGCAATGTGTATTATGCTAGCCAGGGTACAATGTGAGTTTAAGATTGTTAGGGTAGCTATAATGAATAAGGATAATATTATTCCTTCTAGGCATAGAACAGATGATATCAGGTGGGATTGGTATATTAATAGTCCTGCAAGGGATACTGTAAATGCCACAATAATATTTATGTATACTAGAGATATTTGGTAATTATGAGATTGATCATAACCTAATGAGTCAAAATTATTTGTTTTAAACTAAATACCATATTCGGTCCATTCTAGGCCTTTTTTAGTTCATTTGTAGGCCAAGCTTACGGCTAAAAGTAAAATTAGAAAGAGGGCAATAGTGAATATCGTGTTTAGGTTGTTAGTTTGTGAGGCCCAGGGTAGTGGTAGAAGGAGTGAGATTTCCAGGTCAAAGAGAAGAAATATGATAACTACTAGGAAAAATTTTATGGAGAAAGGTAAACGAGCTGATCCTATAGTATCAAACCGACATTCGTGTGGACTTGTTTTTTCTGAATATACGTTTAGATGGGGTAGTCAGAATGCTATGATAACAAATAATGTAGCCAATGTGAGGTTAGTTAGGAGAGCTAGTATTAGGTTTATTATTTTTTTTCAGATTAGACCAAAACTAAATGATTGCATATTGTCACCCTGCTTATTTAACTGATACGCAGAGTACATCATGATGAACGCTGGGCTGGAAGAAGCACAAGCTGGAATCAAGATTGCCGGGAGAAATATCAATAACCTCAGATATGCAAATGACACCACCCTTATGGCAGAAAGTGAAGAGGAACTAAAGAGCCTCTTGATGAAAGTGAAAGAGGAGAGTGAAAAAGTTGGCTTGAAGCTCAACATTCAGAAAACTAAGATCATGGCATCTGGTCCCATCACTTCATGGGAAATAGATAGGGAAACAGTAGAAACAGTGGCTGACTTTATTTTTGTGGGCTCCAAAATTACTGCAGATGCTGATTGCCGCCATGAAATTAAAAGACGCTTACTCCTTGGAAGGAAAGTAATGACCAACCTAGATATCATATTAAAAAGCAGAGACATTAATATGCCAACCAGGGTCATTCTAGTCAAGGCTATGGTATTTCCAGTGGTCATGTATGGATGTGAGAGTTAAGGACCCCAGTGATAGTAGAAGGAAAGAAATCCTAAAAATTAGGGCAGAAATAAATGCAAAAGAAACAAAAGAGGCCATAGCAAAAATCAACAAAGCCAAAAGCTGGTTCTTTGAGAGGATAAATAATATTGACAAAACACTAGCCAGACTCATCAAGAAACAAAGGGAGAAAAATCAAATCTATAAAATTAGAAATGAAAATGGAGAGACCAAAACCGAAAACACAGAAATACAAAGGAACATTAGAGAATACTATCAGCAATTAAATGGCAATAAAATGGACAACTTGGAAGAAATGGACAAATTCCTAGAAAAGTACAACTTTCCAAAACTGAACCAGGAAGAAATAGAAATTCTTAACAGACCCATCACAAGCACGGAAATAGAAGCTATAATCAAAAATCTTTCAGGAAAAAAAGCCCAGGTCCAGACGGTTTCACAGCTGAATTCTACCAAAAATTTAGAGAAGAGCTAACACCTATACTACTCAAAATCTTCCAGAAAATTCCTGAGGAAGGGAAACTTCCAAACTCATTCTATGAGGCCACTATCACCCTAATCCCAAAACCTGGTAAAGATCCCACAAAAAAGAAAACTACATGCCAATATCACTGATGAACAGAGATGCAAAAATCCTTAACACAATTCTAGCAATCAGAATCCAATAACACATTAAGAAGATCATACATCATGACCAAGTGGGCTTTATCCCAGGAATGTAAGGATTCTTCAATATCCGCAAATCAATCAATACACCACATTAACAAATTGAAAAATAAAAATCATATGATTATCTCAATAGATGCAGAGAAACCCTTCAACAAAATTCAACATTCATTTATGATAATAACCCTCCACAAGGTGGGAATAGAAGGAACATCCCTCAACATAATAAAAGCTATATATGACAAACCCACAGCAAACATTATCCTCAATGGTGAAAAACTGAAAGCATTTCTCCTAAAGTCAGGAACAAGACAAGGTTGCCCACTCTCACCTCTACTATTCAACACAGTTCTGGAAGTTTTGGCCACAGCAATCAGAGCAGAAAAAGACATAAAAGGAATGCAAATTGGAAAAGAACAAGTAAAACTTTCACTGTTCACTAATGACATGATCCTCTACACAGAAAACCGTAAAGACACTACCAGAAAACTACTAGAGCTACTCAATGAATACAGTAAAGTTGCAGGATATAAAATCAACACACAGAAATCACTTGCATTCCTATACACTAATAATGAGAAAGTAGAAAGAGAAATTAAGGAAACTATTCCATTCACTGTTACAACGAAAAGAATTAAATACTTAGGAATATATGTACCTAAGGAAACAAAAGACTTGTACATAGAAAACTATAAACACTGGTGAAAGAAATCAGACAGGACACTAATTGATGGAGAAATATACCGTGTTCGTGGATTGGAAGAACAAATATTGTGAAAATGAGTATACTACCCAAAGTAATTTATACATTCAATGCAATCCCTATCATGCTACCAACAATATTTTTCACAGAACTAGAACAAATAATCTCACAATTTGTAGTAAATACAAAAAAACCTCGAATAGCCAAAGCAATCTTGAGGAAGAAAAATGGAACTGGGGGAATCAATTTGGCAGACTTCAGCCTCTACTACAAAGCCACAGTAATCAAGACAGTATGGTACTGGCATAAAGACAGAAATATAGATCAATGGAACAAAATAGAAAGCCTAGAGATAAATCCACGCACCTATGGCCACCTTATCTTTGACAAAGGAGGCAAGATTAACAAGTGGTGCTGGGAAAACTGGTCAGCCACTTGTAAAAAAATGAAACTAGAACACTTCCTAACACCATACACAAAAGTAAACTCAAAGTGGATTAAAGATCTAAATGTAAGACCAGAAACTATAAAACTCCTAGAGGAGAACATAGACAAAACACTCTCCGACATAAATCACAGCAGGATCCTCCATGACCCACCTCCCAGAATATTGGAAATAAAAGCAAAAATAAGCCAATGGGACCTAATTAAAATTAAAAGCTTCCGCTCAGCAAAGGAAACCATTTGCAAGGTGAAAAGACAGCCTTCAGAATGGGAGAAAATTATAGCAAATGAAGCAACTGATAAAAGATCAATCTCAAAAATATACAAGCAACTCCTGAAGCTCAATTCCTAAAAAATAAACAACCCAATCAAAAAATGGGCCAAAGAACTAAACAGACATTTCTCCAAAGAAGACATACAGATGTTTAACAAACACATGAAAAAATGCTCAACATCCCTCATAATCTGAGAAATGCAAATCAAAACCACAATGAGATACCATTTCACACCAGTCAGAATGGCTGCTATCCAAAAGTCTACATGCAATAAATGCTGGAGAGGGTGTGGAGAGAAGGGAACCCTCTGACACTGTTGGTGGGAATGCAAACTAGTTCAGCCACTATGGAAAACAGTTTGGAGATTCCTCAAAAAACTGGAAATAGAACTGACATAGCATCCAGCAATTGCACTCCTGGGCATACACAAAAGGAAACGTAATTGAAAGAGACACATGTACTCCAATGTTCATCGCAGCACTGTTTATAATAGCCAGGGCATGGAAACAACCTAGATGTCCATCTGCAGACGAATGGATAAGAAAGCTTTGGTACATATACACAATGGAGTATTACTCAGCTAATAACAAGAATGCATTTGAATCAGTTGTAATGAGGTGGATGAATCTAGAGCATGTTATACAGTGTGAAGTAAGCCAGAACGAAAAACACCAATACAGTATACTAACGGATATATACGGAATTTCAGTTCAGTTCATTTCAGTTCAGTCGGTCAGTCATGTCCGATTCTCCGCGACCCCATGAATCACAGCACGCCAGGCCTCCCTGTCCATCACCAACTCCCGGAGTTCAGAAAGTTGCAAATGATAACCCTGTATACGAGACAGCAAAAGAGACACAGATGTATAGAACAGTCTTTGGGACTCTGTGGGAGAGGGTGAGGGTGGGATGACTTGGGAGAATGGCATTGAAACATCTGTATTATCATATGTGAAATGAATCGCCAGTTCAGGGTCGATGCATGTTACAGGATTCTCGGGGCTGATATGCGGGGATGACCCAGAGGGAAGAAAATGGGAGGCGGGAGGTGGGAGGCAGATTCAGGAAGGGGAGCTCATGTACACCCGGGGCAGATTCATGTCAATGTATGGCAAAACCAACCAATATAATATTGTAAAATAATTAGCTTCCAATAAATTAAAAAAAAGTTTAGATCCAACTCATATTACATTGTTTAAGTCCCCGAGAATTAATTGACCAGAGAAGTCACCAAATTAAATGTCATTTTAAAACTATGATTAAAAAATTAACTGTGAAAATCTATTGTATTAATAGGCTTAATAAACCCAACTCTTCAAGAAAAAGAAAAAAAAAAAAAAGAGTTGGACTGTGAAGAAAGCTGATCGCTGAAGAATTGATGCCTTTGAGCTCTGGTGTTGGAGAAGACTCTTGAGAGTCCTTTGGACTGCAAGGAGATCCAATCAGTCCATTCTAAAGGAAATCAGTCCTAGGTGTTCATTGGAAGGACTGATGGTAAAGCTGAAGCTCCAATACTTTGGCCCCCTCATGTGAAGAGCTGACTCACCGGAAAAGACTCTGATGCTGGGAGGGATTGGGGGCAAGAGGAGAAGGGGACAGCAGAGAATGAGATGGCTGGATGGCATCACCGACTCGATGGAGGTGGGTTTGGGTGAACTCCGGGAGTTGGTGATGGACATGGAGGCCTGGCATGTTGTGATTCATGGGGTTGCAAAGAGTTGCACACGACTGAGCAACTGAAGTGAACTGAACTGAACTGATTGGAAGTCAGTTTTACTAGTTGATACTAAAAGAATATGAACCTCGTCAATAGATAGATACATAGAAGAAAAGTCATACTAGGTCTACGAAATGTCAGTATCAAGCAGTGGCCTCAAAGCCAAAATGGTGGTTGGAGGTGAAATGAAATTTCAGTTGGCAGAAGAAGCAGACAATCAGGAAAGTAGATCCGATAATGACGTGGAGGCCATGGAAGCCTGTGGCTACGAGGAAAGTTGAGCCATAGACTCCATCTGAAATGGTGAAAGGTGCTTCATAGTATTCTGAGGCCTGTAGTAGTGTGAAGTACACACCTAGTGCAATAGGAATAAATAAGTCTTGTAGTATGTGGTTGCAGTTTCCTTCTATAAGACTGTGATGGGCTTAGGTGATAGAGACTACTGAGGCTAGTAGGACTGAAGTATTGAGTAGTGGGACTTCTAGAGGGTTAAGTGGATGAATAACTGTTGGGAGTCAACAACCACCTAGTTTGAGGGTAGGGGCAAGACTTGAGTGGTACAATGATCATAAAAATCCGGTGAAGAATACGACTTTGGAAATAATGAAAAGGATTATTCCATAACGAAGGCCTTTTTGGACTGTTGGAGTGTGATGTTCTTGAAAGATACTTTCTCGGATAATATCTCATCATCATTGGTATATTTTGAGTATATTTGTTGTTAGGCCAAGTATTAGTAGGGTTATCGAGTTGAAGTGAAATCATATGATCAGACCGGATGTTATTAGGAGGGCTGATAGGGCTCCTGTAAGGGGTCAGGGACTTGGGTTTACTATATGGTAAGCATGGGTTTAGTGTGTCATTATGTGTTGTCGTGCAAGTATAAGCTAACTAAGAGGGTAAATAGGTAGGCCTGGATTGTGGCTACTGCAAACTCAAGAATTGTTAGTAGGACTAAAATAATAAATATAATGAGAGCTGTTGTGTTGCTAATGCTTATTAGTGTGAGTGTGGCCCCTCCAATTAGGTGAATTAATAAGTGCCCTGCAGTAATATTAGCTCTTAGCCATACAGCTAGGGCCATTGGTTGAATAAAAAGGCTGATAGTTTCAATGATAGCTAGTATTGGAATTAATAGAATTGGTGTTCCTTGTGATAAAAAGTGATGCTTTAGATTTGTTCTGAAAGCCTGTAATCACAGCTCCTGCTCATAGAGGGATAGCTATGTCTAGGTTTATTGATAGTTGTGTGGTTGGTATAAATGAGTGGGGTAATAGGCCTAGTAGATTTGTTGAGCTGATAAACAGGATTAAGGATATGAATATTAGTGTCCATGTTTGTCCTTTAGTGTTGTGGATTCCTATTTTTTGTTTTGATATAAGTTGGAGTGCTCATTGTTGAAGAGAGACGAGGCGGTTATTAACTAATCGACTTGATGCTGGGAATAAAAGCTAGGGAATATGACGATAAGAGTGAAAAGGGGAAGGCTTAGAATTATAGGGGTAATGAAAGATGTAAATACTTCTTCCTTTCCAATTTGGATTCTTTTATGTCTTTTTCTGCTCTGATTGCTGTGGCCAAAACTTCCAGAACTATGTTGAATAGTAGTGGTGAGAGTGGGCACCCTTATCTTGTTCCTGACTTTAGGGGAAATGCTTTCAGTTTTTCACCATTGAGGATAATGTTTGCTGTGTGTTTGTCATATATAGCTTTTGTTATGTTGAGATATGTCCCTTCTATTCCCACTTTCTGGAGGGTTTTTATCATAAATAGATGTTGAATTTTGTCGAAGGCTTTCTCTGCATCTATTGAGATAATCATATGATTTTATTTTTCAGTTTGTTAATGTGGTGTATTACATTGATTAATTTGTGAATATTGAAGAATCCTTGTCTTCCTGGGACAAAACCCACTTGGTCATGATGCATGATCTTCTTAATGTGTTATTGGATTCTGATTGCTAGAATTTTGTTAAGGATTTTGGCATCTATGTTCATCGGTGATATTGGCCTGTAGATTTCTTTTTTTGTGGGATTTTTAGCAGGTTTTGGGATTAGGGTGATGGTGGCCTCATAGAATGAGTATGGAAGTTTCCCATCCTCAGCAATTTTCTGGAAGAGTTTGAGTAGAATAGGTGTTAGCTCTTCTCTAAATTTTTGGTAGAATTCAGCTGTGAAGCCGTCTGGACCTGGGCTTTTGTTTGCTGGAAGATTTCTGATTACAGCCTCTAGTTCCGTACTTGTGATGGGTCTATTCAGATTTTCTATTTCTTCCTGGTTCAGATTTGGAAAGTTGTGCTTTTCTAGGAATTTGTCCATTGCTTCCAGGTTATTCATTTTATTGCCATATAATTGCTGATAGTATTCTCTAATAATCCTTTGTATTTCTGTGTTGTCAGTTGTGATCTCTCCATTTTCATTTCTAATTTTATTGATTTGGTTCTTCTCCTTGATGAGTCTGGCTAGTGGTTTGTCAATTTTATTTACCTTCTCAAAGCACTGTTCACTGATGACATGATCCTCTACACAGAAAACCCTAAAGACTCTACCAGAAAACTACTAGAGCTAATCAATGAATACAGTAAAGTTGCAGGATATAAAATCAACACACAGAAATCACTTGCATTCCTATACATTAATAATTAGAAAAACAGAAATAAAAATTAAGGAAACTATTCCATTCACTGTTGCAACGAAAAGAATTAAATACTTAGGAATATATCTACCTAAGAAAACAAAAAACTTGTACATAGAAAAGTAGACAACACTTGTAAAAGTAATCAAAGAGGACACTAATAGATGGAGAAATATACCGTGTTCATGGATTGGAAGAATAAATTGTAAAACTGAGTATACTACCCAAAGTAATTTATACATTCAATGCAATCCGTATCATGCTACCAACAATATTTTTCACAGAACTAGAACAAATAATCTCACAATTTGTATGGAAATACAAAAAACCTCGAATAGCCAAAGCAATCTTGAGGAAGAAAAATGGAGCAGGAGGAATTAACCTGTCAGACTTCAGGCTCTACTACAAAGCCACAGTCATCAAGACACTATGGTACTGGCATAAAGACAGAAATATAGATCAATGGAACAAAATAGAAAGCCTAGAGATAAATCCACGCACCTATGGACAACTTATCTTTGACAAAGGAGGCAAGAATATAAAATGGAGAAAAGACAGTTTCTTTAACAAGTGGTGCTGGGAAAACTGGTCAGCCACTTGTAAAAGAATGAAACTAGAACACTTCCTAACACCATACACAATAGTAAACTCAAAGTGGATTAGAGAACTAAATGTAAGACCAGAAACTATAAAACTCCTAGAAGAGAACATAGGCAAAACACTCTCCAACATAAATCACAGCAGGATCCTCCATGACCCACCTCCCAGAATATTGGAAATAAAAGCAAAAATAAACAAATGGGACCTAATTAAAATTAAAAGCTTCTGCACAGCAAAGGAAACTATAAGCAAGGTGAAAAGACAGCCTTCAGAATGGGAGAAAATAATAACAAATGAAACAACTGACAAAGAATTAATCTCCAAAGTATACAAGCAGCTGCTGCAGCTCAATTCCTAAAAAATAAACAACCGAATCAAAAAATGGGCCAAAGAACTAAACAGACATTTCTCCAAAGAAGACATACAGATGGCTAACAAACACTTGAAAAAATGCTCAACATCCCTCATAATCAGAGAAATGCAAATCAAAACCAGAATGAGATACCATTTCACACCAGTCAGAATGGTTGCTATCCAAAAGTCTACATGCAATAAATGCTGGAGAGGGTGTGGAGAGAAGGGAACCCTCTTACACTGTTGGTGGGAATGCAAACTATTACAGCCACTATGGAAAACATTTTGGAGATTCCTCAAAAAACTGGAAATAGAACTGCCATAGGATCTAGCAATTGCACTCCTGGGCGTACACACCAAGGAAACCAGAATTGAAAGAGACACATGTATTCCAATGTTCATCGCAGCACTGTTTTTAATAGCCAGGGCATGGAAACAACCTAGATGTCCATCTGCAGACGAATGGATAAGGAAGCTTTGGTACATATCCACAATGGGGTATTACTCAGCCATTAAAAAGAATTCATTTGAACCAGTTCTAATGAGGTGGATGAAACTAGAGCCTATTATACAGAGTGAAGTAAGCCAGAAAGAAAAACACCAATACAATATACTAACGCATATATATGGAATTTAGAAAGATGCAAATGATAACCATGTATACGAGACAGCAAAAGATACACAGATGTATAGAATAGTCTTTGGGACTCTGTGAGAGAGGGTGAGGGTGGGATGGTTTAGGAAAACGGCATTGAAACATGTATATTATCATATGTGAAATGAATCGCCAGTCCAGGGTCGATGCATGTTACAGGATGCTCAGGGCTGGTATGCGGGGATGACCCAGAGGGAGAATAAGGGGATGAGGGAGATGGGAGGGGGGTTTGGGAGGGGGAACTCATGTACACCCTGGGCGGTTTCATGTCAATATATGGCAAAACCAACCAATATAATATTGTAAAATAATTCAGTTCAGGTCATTTCAGTTTAGTTCAGTCACTCAGTCGTGTCCGACTCTCTGCGACCCCATGAATTACAGCACCCCAGGCCTCCCTGTCCATCACCAACTCCCGGAGTACACTCAAACTCATGTCCACAGAGTCGGTGATGCCATCCAGCCATCTCATTCTCCGTCGTCCCCTTCTCCTCCCGCCCCCAACCTTTCCCAGCATCAGAGTCTTTTCCAGTGAGTCAACTCATCGCATGAGGTGGCCAAAGTATTGCAGTTTCAGCCTCAGCATCAGTCCCTCCAATGAACATCCAGGATTGATCTCCTTTAAAATGGACTCATTGGATCTCCTTGCAGTATAAGGGACTCTCAAGAGTCTTCTCCAACACCACAGTTCAAAAGCATCGATTCTTCGGCGATCAGCTTTCTTCACAGTCCAACTCTCACATCCATACATGACCACGGGAGAAACCATTGCCTTGACTAGACGGACCTTGGTTGGCAAAGTAATGTCTCTGCTTTTTAATATACTATCAAGGTTGGTCATAACTTTCCTTCCAAGGAGCAAGTGTCTTTTAATTTCATGGCTGCAATCAGCATCTGCAGTGGTTTTGGAGCCCAAAAAAATAAAGTCTGACACTGTTTCCACTGTTTCTCCATCTATTTCCCATGAAGTGATGGGACCAGATGCCATGATCTTTGTTTTCTGAATGTTGAGCTTCAAGCCAACCTTTTCACTCTCCTCTTTCACTTTCATCAAGAGGCTTTTGAGTTCCTCTTCTCTTTCTGTCATAAGGGTAGTGTCATCTGCATATCTGAGGTTATTGATATTTCTACCAGCAATCTTGATTCCAGCTTGTGCTTCTTCCAGCCCAGTGTTCCTCATGATGTACTCTGCATATAAGTTAAATAAGCAAATTGACAATATACAACCTTGACGTACGCCTTTTCCTATTTAGCCTCCAATAAAAAATAAAAGAAAGATGTAAATAGATTTTCGTTCATTTTGTTTCTCAAGGGGTATTTTGTTTTTGTGTTTTGACTAACGTTGGTTCAGGGTTATGATAAAAATTGTGTTTTGAAATTTTTAGTTGAAAAATAATAAAAAGGAGAAGAAATATTGATAGGATTATTGTAAGTCATGTTGATGTGTCTCGTTGTGGCCTATCATCAAGGAAAGTAGTATGCTCTCAATCTCTAACTTAAAAGGTTAGTGCTAGTTTAGCTTCTTGACGATTTTATAGTATTAATGCAGATCATTTTTCAAAGTATTTCAGTGTGACTAGTTTGAGGACAATGGGCATAAAACTCTGATTGGATCCGCAGATCTCTGAACATTGTCCATAATATAGGCCTGGTCGAGTTGATATGAGGGTTGTTTGGTTCAGACGGCCTTGGATTGCGTCTGTTTTTAATCCTAAGGAAGGCACAGCTCATGAGTGCAGTACATCTTCAGAGGAAATTAATATTCGAATTGTTATTTCTTTTGGTAGTACTACTCAATTATCTACTTCTAGCAATCGCAGTTCTCCTGGTTTTAATTCTGACTTTGGAACTATATAGGAGTCAAAGCTTAGTTCTTCATAATCTGTATACTCATAACTTCAATACCATTGATGCCCCATAGTTTTTACTGTAAGGGATGAGTTGTTAATCTCATCCATCATATATAAAATTTGTAGAAATGAGTGGGCAATTAAAATTAAGGTAATGGCTGGTAGAATTGTTCAAATTGTTTCAACCTCTTGTGCATGTATTGTGCTGGTGTGAGTTAGTTTTTTTTTGTCAGTATTAGTGAAATAATGTAAAGTACTAGTGAGTTAATTAAAAAGACAATTATTAGTGTATAGTCGTGGGAGTGTAGTAGTTCTATATGATGGTTGATGCTGCATCTTGAAAGCCTAGTTGTGTCGGGTATGCCATATGAGATGTACAGGGTTTTCACTTGTAACTTCGACAAAGTCATATAATGTTTTACTAACATCTCATTAATTGAGAAAGACATAGTGGCTATGATGTTGGCTTGAAACCAGTAATAGAGGGATCGATTCCTTCCTTTCTTACTTCAGGTTGACGTATGTAGGTTCTTCAAATGTGTGATACAGTGGAGGGCACCCGTTTAGTCACTCTAAATTTGTTGCGGTTAAATCTACAGTTAGGACTTCTCACTTAGATGCGAACGCCTCTCAGATAATGAAGATTATCAGTATGACTGCTGTTAAGGAGATGAATGAGCCTATAGATGAGATGGTGTTTCATGTCGTATATGCATCTGGATAATCAGAGTAGCATCGTGGTATACCAGATAACCCTAAGAAGTGTTGTGGGCAGAAAGTTATATTTATGCCTACGAATATAATTACAAAATGGGTTTTCGCTCATGTGGTGATAAGGGTATAGCCTGAGAATAGTGGAAATCAATGCATGAATCCTCCTATAATAGCAAATACAGCTCATATTGATAATACGTAATGGAAATGTGCAACTACATAGTATGTGTCTTGGAGAACAATGTCGAGGGAGGAGTTGGCTAGAACAATCCTGGTTAAACCTCCTACCGTATAAAGGAAGATGAAGCCTAGGGCTCATATTATAGCAGGAGATCATTTGATATTACCCCCATGAAGTGTTACCAGTCATCTAAAGACTTTTACTCCAGTTGGAATCAAAATAAGTGTTGGTACAGGATGGGATCCCCTCCTCCTGCCGGGTTGAAGAAGGTTGTATTTAGATTCCTGTCTGTTAGTAGTATTGCAAAGCCAGCTGCTAGTACAGGGAATGAGAGGAGACGTTAATACGGCAGTAATTAATACGGATCACACAAACAGGGGAGTTTGATATTGTGACATTGCAGGGGGTTTTTATATTAATAATTGTTGTGATAAAATTAATGGCCCCTAGAATTGAGGAGACACACACTCTGTTTAAAGAAAAAATGGTTAGGTCTACGGAGGCTCCTGCATGGGCTAGGTTGCCGGCTAGAGGGGGATATACAGGTCAGCTTGTTCCTGCCACAGCTTCAACTATAGATGATGCTTGAAGTAGTAGGAAAGAATGGGGGAGAAGCCAGAAGCTCATGTTATTTATTCGGGAAAATGCTATATCGGAGGTGCCAATTATTAGAGGAACTAGTCAGTTACCAAACACTCCAATTATGATTGGCATTACTATGAAGAAAATTATTACAAATGTGTGTGCGGTTACAATTACGTTGTAAATCTGGTCATCTCCGAGCAAGGTTCCGGGTTGACCTAGTTCAGCATGAATCAGCAGGCTTAGGGCTGTTCCTACTATGCTGGCTCAGGCACCAAATAATAAGTATAGGATACCGATATCCTTATGATTAGTTGAAAATAGTCAGTGGTTAATGAACATGGGTAGAATGGCTGAGTGAAGCATTAGACTGTAAATTTAATGACAGGGTTTAAATTTCTCTTTTTACCAAGTCCTGTGGTGAGTCACACGTTGAATTGCAAATTCAGAGAAGCAGCTTCAACTCTGCCGGGGCTTCTCCCACATTTTTTTTGTCGCGGTGGGAGAAGTAGATTGAAGCCAGTTGAATAGGGTATTTAGCTGTTAACTAAAATTTCATGGGTGTGGGGCCCACCAACCTGGTGAGGATTTAGCTTAATTAAAGTGATTGATTTGCATTCAATTGATGTAAGATGTAATCTTGTAATCCTTAACGGGAATTAAGTAAATTATACTTGCTTGGGCTTTGACGTGAGAGATGCAGAGGTGCCGCCGTGAGGAGGCAGAGGTGCCGCCGTGAGGAGCTACCCCACGCCTGAGGACAGGGCCAGCGGCCGAGAGGACCTACCTCACCTCCAATAGGCGGTGGCTGCATGGGCGCAGGAGGGCCGGGAGGCGCTACTCCACGTTCAAGGTCAGGAGGGTCGGCCTTGAGGAGATACCCCTCATCCAAGGTAAGGTGCAGTGGCTGCGCTTTCTTGGAGCAGCTGTGAAGATATATCCCATGCCCAAGGTAAGAGAAACCCAAATAAGATGGTAGGTATTGCGAGGGGGCATCAGAGGGCAGACACACTGAAATCATAATCACAGGAAATTAGTCAATCTGATCACATGGACCACAGCCGAATGTGGTCCACTGGAGAAGGGAATGGCAAACCACTTCAGGATACTTGCCTTGAGAACCCCATGGACAGTATCAAAGGGCAAAATGATATGATACTGAATGAGGAATTCCCCAGGTTGATAGGTGCCCAGTATGCGACTGGAGATCAGTGGAGAAATAACTCTAGAAGGAATGAAGGGATGGAGCAAAAACAAAACCAATACACAACTGTGGATGTGACCAGGGTCTGGTTGTAAAGAGCAATATTGCATAGGAACCTGGAATGTTCGGTCCATGAATCAAGGCAAATTGGAAGTGGTCAAACAGGAGATGGCAAGAGTGAACATAGACATTCTAGGAATCAGTAAATTAAAATGGACTGGAATGGGTGAATTTAACTCAGATAACCGTTATATCTACTACTGTGGGCAGGAATCCCTTAGAAGAAATGGAGTGGCCATCATGGCCAACAAAAGAGTCCGAAATGCAGTACTTGGATGCAATCTTAAAAACAACAGAATGATCTCTGTTCGTTTCCAAGGCAAACCATTCAATATTATAGGAATCCAGGCCTATGCCCCAAACAGTAATGCTGAAGAAGCCAAAGTGGAACAGTTCTATGAAGACCTAAAAGACCTTTTAGAACTAATACCCAAAAAAGATGTCCTTTTCATTATAGGGGACTGGAATGCAAAAGTAGGAAGTCAAGAAACACCTGGAGTAACAGGAAAATTTGGCCTTGGAGCATGGAATGAAGCAGGGCAAAGGATAATAGAGTTTTGCCAAGAGAACGCACTGGTCATAGCAAACACCCTCTTCTAACAACACAAGAGAAGACTCTACACATGGACATCACCAGATGGTCAACACCGAAATGAGAATGATTATATTCTTTGCAACCAAAGATGGAGAAGCTTCATACAGTTAGCAAAAACAAGACCAGGAGCTGACTGTGGCTCAGATCATGAACTCCTTATTGCCAAATTCAGCCTGAAATTGAAGAAAGTAAGGAAAACCACTAGAACATTCAGATATGACCTAAATCAAATCCCTTATGATTATACACTGGAAGTGAGAAATAGATTTAAGGGACTAGATCTGATAGATAGAGTGCCTGATGAACTCTGGACGGAGGTTCGTGACATTGTAGAGGAGACAGGGACCAAGACCGTCCCCATGGAAAAGAAATGCAAAAAAGCAAAATGGCTGTCTAAGGAGGCCTTACAAATAGCTGTGAAAAGAAGAGAAGCGAAAAGCAAAGGGGAAAAGGAAAGATATAAGCATCTGAATGCAGAGTTCCAAAGAATAGCAAGGAGAGATAAGAAAGCCTTCCTCAGTGATCAATGCAAAGAAATAGAGGAACGCAACAGAATAGGAAAAACAAGAGATCTCTTCAAGAAAATTAGAGATCCCAAGGGAACATTTCATGCAAAGATGGGCTCGATAAAGGACAGAAATGTTATGGACCTAACAGAAGCAGAAGATATTAAGAAGAGGTGGCAAGAATACATAGAAGAACTGTACAAAAAAGATCTTCACGACCAAGATAGTCACGGTAACGTGATCACTGACTTAGAGCCAGACATCTTGGAATGTGAAGTCAAGTGGGCCTTAGAAAGCATCACTACGAACAAAGCTAGTGGAGGTGATGGAATTCCATTTGAGCTCTTTCAAATCCTGAAAGATGATGCTCTCAAGGTGCTGTACTCAATATGCCAGCAGATTTGGAAAACTCAGCAGCGGCCACAGGACTGGAAAAGATCAGTCTTCATCCCAATCCCAAAGAAAGGCAATGCCAAAGAATGCTCAAACGACCGCACAATTGCACTCATCTCACACGCTAGTAAAGTCATGCTCAAAATTCTCCAAGCCAGGCTTCAGCAATATGTGAACCGTGAACTCCCAGATGTTCAAGCGGGTTTTAGAAAAGGCAGAGGCACCAGAGATCAAATTGCCATCCGCTGGATCATGGAAAAAGCAAGAGAGTTCCAGAAAAACATCTATTTCTGCTTCATTGACTATGCCAAAGCCTTTGACTGTGTGGATCACAGTAAACTGTGGAACATTCTGAAAGAGATGTGAATACAAGACCACTTGACCTGCCTCTTGAGAAACCTGTATGCAGGTCAGGAAGCAATGGTCAGAACTGGACATGGAACAACATACTGGTTCCAAATAGGAAAAGGAGTACGTCAAGGCTGTATATTGTCACCTTGCTTATTTAACTTATATGCAGAGTACATCATGAGGAACGCTGGGCTGGAAGAAGCACAAGCTGGAATCAAGATTGCTGGGAGAAATATCAATAACCTCAGATATGCAGATGACACCACCCTTATGGCAGAAAGTGAAGAGGAACTCAAAAGCCTCTTGATGAAAGTGAAAGAGGAGAGTGAAAACGTTGGCTTGAAGCTCAACATTCTGAAAACAAAATCCTGTCATCTGGTCCCATCACTTCATGAGAAATAGATGGGGAAACAGTGGAAACAATGTCAGACTTTATTTTTTGGACTCCAAAATCACTGCAGATGCTGATTGCAGGCTTGAAATTAAAAGACTCTTACTCCTTGGAAGGAAAGTTATGACCAACCTCGATAGCATATTAAAAAGCAGAGACATTACTTTGCCAACCGAGGTCCGTCTAGTCAAGGCTATGTTTTTCCCCGTGGTCATATGGATGTGAGAGTTGGACTGTGAAGAAAGCTGATCGCGGAAGAATTGATGCTTTTGAACTCTGGTTTTGGAGAAGACTCTTGAGAGTCCCTTGTACTGCAAGGAGATCCAACCAGTCCATTCTAAAGGAGATCAATCCTGGGTGTTCATTGGAAGAACTGATGCTAAAGCTGAAACTCCAATACCTTGGCCACCTCATGCGACGAGTTGACTCACTGGAAAAGACCCTGTTGCTGGGAACGTGTGGGGGAAGGAGGAGAAAGGGACGACAGAGAATGAGATGGCTGGATGGCATCACCGACTCTGTGGACATGAGTTTGAGTGAACTCTGGGAGTTGGTGATGGACAGGGAGGCCTGGCATGCTGTGATTCATGGGGTCGCGGAGATTCGGACACAACTGAGAGACTGACTGAACTGAGTGTAATGAGTATAGATGCTATTGGGTTGAATAATTTTATTATGGTCCATTGGCCGGAGAATATTATGTTAATGACAACGGCTGTTATTAGTAGTATTGAGGCTGTTGATTGGGTTAGAAAGTATTTAGTTGATGCTTCTGTGGCTCGTGGGTTGTATTTTTTTTATTATAATAGGGATAATGGCAAGTATTTTTTTTTCGAGAGCTAATTATAACAATGATGTTTCCTAGTATAATGGTTGATAGAATAATAATAAAGATGATTGGATTTATTAGTACGGGAAGGATATAAATCAACATTTTCGGGGTATGGGCCCAATAGCTTAATGAGCTGACCTTACTATTAAAATTTGTTGTAATTGGGAGCACGGAGAGTTTTGGGTTCTTAGGAGTAGTTTCAATTCCTATAGTTCTAGAAATCAGAGGATTTAAACCTCTGTTATTTACTTTATCAAAGTAACTCTTTTATCAGACATATTTCTTGTGTTTGTGGCGGAATGCTTGATAAAAGAATGGGTAGTGATACGTGTCGCATACATAGGGCTAGTGTCAGGGGTAGGAAGTTTTTTCATAGTAGGTGTATTAGTTGGTCGTAACAGAATCGAGGGTAGGATGCTTGAATTCATAGGAAATAAATTGTGAGTAGTAGTTATTTGATAGTGAAGTTAATTGTGTATAGTTCTGGCATATATGGGTTATTGAATGCCCCTGGAAATAGGACTGTTGTGAATATATTTATTATAATAATATTTACATAATCTGCTATGAAAAATAGAGCAAATGGTCCTGCTGCTTATTCTACGTTGAAGCCTGAGACTAGTTCTGATTCCCCTTCAGTAAGGTCCAATAGAGCTTGGTTTGCTTCTGCTAGTGTTGATGTAAATCACATTATTCCTAGGGGTCATGCTGGGAAAATTAGTCATACTCGTTCTTGTGTGGTGATTAAGGTGAAGAGGGTAAAAGATCTGCTCATTAGTAGAACTGATAATAGGATAATTGCTAGTGTGACTTCGTATGATATTGTTTGTGCTACTGCTCACAGGGCTCCAATTAGTCCATATTTTGAGTTGGAAGCTCAGCCTAATCAGAGAATAAAGTATATGGCTAAACTTGATATAGCTAATATGAATTGTACTCCTAGGGTTATGTTGATGAGAAAGTAGTGTATGGGCAAAGGAAGTCATATGATCAGGGTTAGGCTTAGAGCTAGGATAGATGCTAGAATAAATATTGAAATTGAGGATGTGGCAGGTCGTAGTGGTTCTTTAAAGAAAAGTTCAATTGCATCAGCGATGGGTTGGAGTAAGCCATATGGACCTACGACGTTTGGGCCTTTTCGGAATTGTATGTATCCTAAGACTTTTCATTCTACTAGTGTAAGAAATGGCATGACTAGGAGGACAGGGAAAATTAGCATTAGATTATTAACTATGAACAACTGAAACTCCAATACTTTGGCCACCTGATGCGACGAATTGACTCACTGGAAAAGACTCTGATGCTGGGAGGGATTGGGGGCGGGAGGAGACGGGGACGACAGAGAATGAGATGGATGGATGGCATCACCGACTAGATGGACATGAGTTTGAGTGAACTCCAGGAGTTGGTGATGGACAGGAAGGCCTGGCGTGCTGTGATTCATGGGGTCGCGAAGAGTTAGACATGACTGAGCGACTGAACTGAACTGATGAACATTTTGTTAAGGAGAGGATTTGAATCTCTGATTATAAAGGTTTAAGTTTTATGCAATTACCGGGCTCTGCCACCTTAACTGAGCCCTTTTCTAGGGCAGAGTTTGTTTGCGGGATTAATTGAGATGAGATCATTAATTGATTTAAGGCACTTGTTTGAAGTTGGCCTTATTTCTCTTGTCCTTTCGTACTGGGAGAAATACATAATAGATAGAAACCGACCTGGATTCCTCTGGTCCAAACTCAGATTATATAGGACTTTAATCCTTGAACAAATGAACCTTTGATAGCGGTTGCACCATCTGGATGTCCTGATCCAATATCGAGGTCATATACACTATTGTCGATATGGACTCTTGAATAGGATTGCACTGTTATTCCTAGGGTAACTTGTTCCGTTGATCAAATTTTTGGTTCAATAAGTGATAATGTGAATTGACTTGTGGGTTTAGTCTTTAAAATCGCTCGGAGGATTTTTTGTTCTCCAAGGTCACCCCAACCAAAACTGCTAAAGAGTGTTATTATACCTTAGTGGTTAAGTTTGTTTCTCATCTCCTCTTCACGGGAAGGTCAATTTCACTGATTGGAAGGAAGAGACAGTAGAACCCTCGTGTGGCCATTCATACAAGTCCTTATTTAGAGAACAAATGATTATGCTACCTTTGCATGTTCAGGATACTGCAGCCGTTTAACAATTGTCACTGGGCAGGCAGTACCTCCAATAGTGGGAATGTTGGAGGTGATGTTTTAGGTAAACAGGCGGGGTTCATGTTTGCCGAGTTCCTTTTACTTCTTTTAATCTTTCCTTAAGTGCATTCCTGTGTTGTATTAACAGTTTAATTAATAAAGTATTTATTGTTGGATTGTTTTTATTTACTGTTAATGGTCAGAATGTTATCAGATATTGACTTAAACTTATGCAAGGAGAAATCTTGTTACTCATATTAACATTATTGCTTCTATTTTTTAACAAATTAGTCAAGTACTGGGCTAGGAGTTAGTTGTTGTTGGGATTAATGTCGTTTTTATTGTTGAGCTTTAACACTTTCTTAATTGATGGCTGCTTTTAGGCCTACTATGGTGTTGTTGGGCTTTACTCTCTAGTCAAGGTTGTATCCATTTCTAAAAGGCTGTACCTTTTTAGATTAACTTTTAAAAATACAGTGGAATTTACTTGAGTTTTTTAGTATATTTAAAGCTGAACTAAAATTCATTTCCTGGATAACCAGCTATCAACAGCCTCATTAGGCGTGTCACCTCTACCTATAAATCTTCTATTTTGCCACATAGATGAGCTGGTTCTTGGTAAACTGTTTATAGGTAGCTCGTCTGGTTTTGGGTAACTTAGCTAAAATTCATTTTGTTAAGTTTTATACTAGTTAATTCATTATGCAAAAGGTACAAGGCGTAATCTTTGCTTTTTTGTACTTTTATTTTTTTCTTTCATCGTTCCCTTGCGGTACTTTCTCTGTAGAGTCATGTTAAAAATTTCTATCTCCTATACTTTAAGACAGTGGGTAAATGTTTTGTTTTGTTTTGTCTTGGTTGTTTAATTGGGGTAAGGTTATGGGCTAGGTCTGGTTCAAGATATTCATAATATGTGAAATCTTCTAGGTGTAAACTAGGTGCTTTGTTTAAGCTATTTCTTGGTTTATCCAAGCACACTTTCCAGTATGCTTATCTTGTTATGACTTGTCTCCTCTCATGTGACTGATACATGTGAATAGGTTTAAGTTCATCATGTTTATTTGAGGAGGGTAACGGGCGGTGTGTGTGTGCTTCATGGCCTAGTTCAACTAAGCATTCTATTCTTAGTTTACTACTAAATCCTCCTTTGGTTATTAGTTTCACAATAACTTTCGTATTGGGTTTTCTTGAAGTAGAAAATGTAGCCCATTTCTTTCCATTCCATAGGTTACACCTTGACCTAACGTTTTTATGTACTGTGATTGTGCTTACTTTTATTTCTTTTTAGGGTTTGCTTAAGATGGCGGTATATAGACTGTATTGGCAAGGATTGGTGAAGTTTATTGGGGTTTATCGATTACAGAACAGGCTCCTCTAGAAGGGTATAAAGCACTGCCAAGTCCTTTGAGTTTTAAGCTGTTGCTGGTAGTACTCTGGTGAATAACTTTGTTTGTACAATTATTTGTGTTTAGGGTTAAGCATTGTGGGGTATCTAATCCCAGTTTGAGTCTTAGCTATAGTGTGTCAGCGACTGTAGAGTTACTTTCATCATTTATTTTTGTTGTAATCATGGCTTTTTACGGCTTAATTAGAATTTAACTCTATTTGGTGGGGGGCTTTAACACGCTTTACCCCGTGTTCCTATTAACTTGGGTTAATCATATGACCATGGTGATTGGCACAAGATTTACCAACCCTAATTAATATAACTTAGTCAAACTTTCGTTTATGGCTTAACTTTTATCACTGCTGTCTCCCGTGGGGGTGTGGTTAAGCAAGGTGTCGTGAGCTTCAGGGTGTGTGTTAGATACCCGCTCCTCTTAGTCCTGTTGACTCAGAGGGCAGTTTCACCGGGGTATGGATGCTTGCATGTGTAAATTTATTAAAAATCAATGGGAAGGCTGGGACCAAACCAGTGTGTTTATGGAGTTAAAACACTCATCTAGGCATTTTCAGTGCTTTGCTTTAGTATTTAAGCTACAATAACTAGATATTATAAGGTGAGCAGGCACTTACATACTTACTTTATTTGAAGTGCTAATTTGAGTATTGAAAATATGATAAATTTGAGTAAGTAACTGTGGAACATTCTGAAAGAGATGGGAATCCCAGACCACCTGACCTGCCTCTTGAGAAACCTGTATGCAGGTCAGGAAGCAACAGTTAGAACTGGACATGGAACAACAGACTGGTTCCAAATAGGAAAAGGTGTACCTCAAGGTTGTACATTGTCACCTTGCTTATTTAACTTATATGCAGAGTACATCATGAGGAACGCTGGGCTGGAAGAAGCACAAGCTGGAATCAAGATTGCTGGGAGAAATATCAATAACCTCAGATATGCAGATGACACCACCCTTATGGCAGAAAGTGAAGAGGAACTCAAAAGCCTCTTGATGAAAGTGAAAGAGGAGAGTGAAAAGGTTGGCTTGAAGCTCAACATTCAGAAAACAAAGATCATGGCATCTGGTCCCATCACTTCATGGGAAATAGATGGAAAAACAGTGGAAACAGTGTCAGACTTTATTTTTTTGGGCTCCAAAATCACTGCAGATGCTGATTGCAGCCATGAAATTAAAAGACGCTTGCTCCTTGGAAGGAAAGTTATGACCAACCTTGATAGGATATTAAAAAGCAGAGACATTACTTTGCCAACCAAGGTCCGTCTAGTCAAGGCAATGGTTTTTCCCGTGGTCATGTATGGATGTGAGAGTTGGACTGTGAAGAAAGCTGATCGCCGAAGAATCGATGCTTTTGAACTGTGGTGTTGGAGAAGACTCTTGAGAGTCCCTTGTACTGCAAGCAGATCCAACCAGTCCATTCTAAAGGAGATCAATCCTGGGTGTTCATTGGAGGGACTGATGCTAAAGCTGAAGCTGAAATACTTTGGCCACCTCATGCGACGAGTTGACTCACTGGAAAAGACTCTGATGCTGGGAAAGGTTGGGGGCGGGAGGAGAAGGGGACGACGGAGAATGAAATGGCTGGATGGCATCACCGACTCTGTGGACATGAGTTTGAGTGTACTCCGGGAGTTGGTGATGGACAGGGAAGCCTGGCGTGCTGTAGTTCATGGGGTCGCGGAGAGTCGGACACGACTGAGCGACTGAACTGAACTGAACTAGGAGGGAACATGTTAAAAATGGTGGTGAATCTTTAAGGGGGAGGGGAAGATGGAGTGATAAGTATGTTATAAAATTTATGCCCTGCGACGATAGACTGTGATGCTCATTCCTACCATTATGGTGATACTCAAGATGCAGTTAAGTTCTGCTACAATATATGCTCAGGGTCGGGACCTCAGACTGCCATAGCTGAGTCCAAGCATCCCCCAAAATTAAAAAAAATACCAAATCTATGACATCACAGTTATGTGTGAGCATGGGCTGAATAGCCATTAGTCCATCGAGATGTCTTATTTAAGAGGAAAGAATGGGCAAGTTTAGGTAACATAGCCCTGTAAAGAACCAGATGTCTGATAAAATTCATTAAATAGCTACCACCACAATTCATGATGGGCCTAGAGAGTGAAGGGGGATACCTGCCAAGTGGGTTGATGGTTTCACATAGCATGGTGACAAAGCTTGTGGCTCTGTTTGTCTCTCAGTGTGTGTGCCACTTAGTGTGTTTGTGTCTCTCTCTCAGTGTATATGACTCTGTGTGCATGTGTCATTCTCTCGTTTTGTTTGTGTTTGTTAGTGTGTCACACTTTGTGTATGTCTCATTGTGTGTGTGTCTATCAGTGTGTTGTATTAACTAGTGTGTGTCTCTCTCAGTGTGTGTGAATGTCTGTGTGTGTCTCTGTGGGTGTGTGTCTCTTATAGTTAGTGACTGTACCTTTGTGTGTGTTACTGTGTCTGTATCTATATCTGTGTATCAGTGTGTGTGGTTTTATCAGTTTCTCTCTCAGTGTGTGTGTGGCTCTCTATTTGTGTTTCTGTCAGGGTTTATGTGTATGTCTCCCATTGTGTGTATCTCTTTGTGTGTCTCTCAGGTTTTGTGTCTCTCTCTCAGTGTTCAAGTCTCACTCAGTGTGTGTGTGTCTCTCAGGGTGTTTGTCCCTATATGTCCTTATATGTGTCTCTCAGTGTTTGTGTCTCTCTCTCAGAGTCCATCTCCCTCTCTATCCCAGTGTGTGTGTTTCTCTCTGTCTGTATGTGTTTATGTTTCAGTGTTTGTGTCTCACTCTCACTGTAAGTCTACCTGTCTGTGTGTGCGCGCCTTTGTGTCTCCTGTGTGTATCTCACTCAGCATGTGTGTGTCTCTCCTTTCTGTGCATGTCTGTCTCAGGGTGTCTTTCTCTGTGTTTCTCTGTCTCTCATTGTATGTGCCACTCTTTGTGTTTGTGTCTCTCTCTCAGTGTGTGTGACTCTCTAAGTATGTGTGTCCCGCACTCATTCTGTTTGTTAGTGACTGTGTGTCTCGCTTTCTGTGTTTGTTTCTCTTTGTGTGTGAGTCTATTGGTGCATGTGTGTTAGTTTCTGTCTGTCACTCTTAGTGTATATGAATGTCTCTGTGTGTGTCTCAGTGGGTTTGTGTGTCTTACTCTGTTAGCGACTATATCTTTGTGTATGTTACTGTGTGCATATTTATGTCTGTGTATACGTGTGTCTATCAGTGTGTGTGGCTGTGTGTGTTTCTCTCTCAATGTGCGTTAGTCTGCATGTGTGTGTGTGTCTCATTGTGTTTGTATATGCCTCTCTCTCAGTATGTGTGTGTTCTCTCTCTCATTATTTGTGTTTCAATCAGTATTTATGTGTTTGTCTCTAAGTGTGAGTGTCTCTATGTGTCCCTGTGTGTGTCTCTAAGTGTTTGTATCTTTCTCTCAGTGTGTATGACTCTCTCAGTGTGTGTGTGTCTCTCACTGTGTTTCTCTCTCTCATTGTGGATGTGTGTGTCTCTCAGTGCGTGTGTCTCTGTATAGTGTGTGTTAAATCTCACAAATTGTGTGTGTCTCTCTCAGTGTGAGTGTGTCTCTCAGTGTGTTTTTCTCTCTCACTGTGGATGTTTCTCTCTCTCTGTTTGTGTGTATCTCGTAATCAGTGTTTGTGTATCTCTGTCTGTGTGATACTCTCAGTCTGTGTGTGTCTATCTCTCAGGGTGTGTGTGTCTCTCTCTTAGTGTGTTTTTCTCTCTCCATCCATTTGTGTATGTCTATCAGTGTCCCTGTGTGTGCTTCTCAGTGTGGGTCTCTGTGTGTGTGTTTGTGTAACTCTAAATGTGTGTGTATTCTCAATGCATGTGTCTGCCAGTGTTTTTGTGTTTTGTTCTCTGTCTGTCTGTGTCTCATTTTCTATGTGTATGTCTCTCAAACTGTGAATGTGTCTCTCAGTTTGTTTATCTCTCTCTCAATGTGGAGGTTTCTCTCCCTCTCAGTGTGTGTGTGTCTTTCAGTTTGTGTGGGTGTCACTGTTTCAGTGTGTGTTTCTCTATGTGTGTGGCTCTGAATGTAACTGTCTCTCTCTCAGAGTTTCTGTCGTGGTGTATGTATCTTTTAGTGTGTGTGTGTCTCTCTCTCAGTGAATGTGTGTCTATCTCTCCATATGTGTATGTCTCTCAGTGTGTGTGTTTGTTTCTCTCAGTGTGTGTCTTTGTGTGTAACTTTGAATGTGTGTTTCTCTCAATTTGTGTGTATTTCTCAGTGAGCGAGTCTCTCTCTCAGTGTGTGTGTGTCTGTCAGTGTATGTGCATCTTTCTCAGACAGTGTGTGTCTCTGTCTGTGTCTCTCAGTGCTTGTGTGTCTCTCTCAGAGTCGATCTCTCTCTCTATCCCACTGTGTGTGTGTCTCTCTGTCTGTATGTGTATATCTCTCAGTGTTTTTGTCTCACTCTCAATGTGGGTCTACCTGTGTGTGTGTGTGTGCTTTTGTGTCTCCTGTGTGCATTTCAATCTGCATGTTTGTGTCTCTCGCTTGTTGGTGTGTCTCTCTGTGTGTATTTCTCTGTGTGTCTCAGTTTGTCTCTCAGTGTGTGTGCCACTGATTGTGTGTATGTCTCTCTCTCAATGTTTGTGACTCTTTCTTTGTGTCCCTCTCTCATTGTGTTTGTGTTTGTTAGTTTCTGTGTCTCTCTTTCTCCGTTTGTCTCTTTGTGTGTATGTCTATCAGTGCACGTGTGTTAGTTTGTGTGTGTTAATATGTGTGTTTCTCTCTCAGTGTGTGTGTATGTCTGTGTGTATTTCTCCTTGGGTGTGTGTCTCTTACACAGTTAGTGACTCTATCTTTGTGTGTGATACTGTGTGTGTATCTGCGTCTGTGTGTGTGTCTATCATTGTGTGTGGTTTTGTCTGTTTCTCTATAAGTGTGTGTGTGTCTCAGTGGGTTTGTATATTACTCTCTCTCCATGTGTGTGTGTCTCTCTCTCAGTATGTGTGTTTCTGTCAGTGTTTATGTGTGTGTCTCTTCGTGTGTGAGTCGCTATGTGTCTCCTTGTGTGTCTCTCTGTGTTTGTGTCTTTCTCTCAGTGTGTATGTCTCTCTTAGTGTGTGTGTATCTCTCACTTTGTGTTTCTCTCTCTCACTGTGGATGTCTCTCTTTCTCAGTGTGTGTGTGTGTCTCCCAATGTGTGTGTCTCTGTATGATGTGTCTTAAATGTCACATAGTGTTTGTGTCTTCACTCACAGAGTGTGTGTGTCTCTCTCAGTGTGAGTGTGTCTCTCAATGTGTTTTTCTTATCAGTGTGGATGTTTCTCTCTCTCTCAGTGTTTGTATGTGTCTCAAAATCTGAATTTGTGTATCTCTCTAGTGTGTGTCTCTCAGCGTGTGTATGTCTCTCTCTAGTGTGTTTGTATCTTTCTCTCCATATGTGTATACCTATCAGTGTCTCTGTGTGTGCCTCTAACTTTGTGTCTTTGTGTGTGTTTGTGAAACTCTCAATGTGTGGGTCTCTCTCAATGTGTGCATCTGCCAGTATTTGTGTGTTTTGGTCTCTCTGTGTGCTTCTTATTCTGTATGAGTGTGTCTCTCTCACTGTGAGTGTATCTC
Source organism: Moschus berezovskii (assembly GCF_049115385.1). Lineage (NCBI taxonomy): Eukaryota > Metazoa > Chordata > Mammalia > Artiodactyla > Moschidae > Moschus > Moschus berezovskii. Next base: position 149,839,661 of record NC_142488.1, read on the forward strand.
TCTGTGTGTTTAACTCTCTTTGAGTGTGGAGGTTTCTCTCCTTCTCAGTGTGTGTGTATTTCTGTATGTGTGTGTCTCTCAGTTTGTGCTGCTGCTTCTGTCTCTGTCTGTCTCTCTGTGTTTGTCTTTCAGAGTATGTGCATATCTATCTCTCTGGGTATGCGTGTCTCTCTCAGTCTGTGTGTGTCTCTCAATATGTGTATGTCTCTCAGTGTCTCTGTGTGTGCCCCTTAGTGTGTATGTCTCTCAGTGTGTGTGTATATCTAAGTGTGTATCACTCATGCTCTGTGTGTTTTTCTCTCTTATTGTGTGCATATCTCAGTGTGTGTTTCCCTCAATACGGATGTTTTTCTCTTAGTGTGTGTGTGTGTCTGCTCTCAATGTGTGTGTGTCTCTCTTATGTGTGTATATCTCAATTTGTGTGGATGTCACTGTCTCAGTGCGTGTTTCTCTGCGTGTGTGTCTCTGAATGTAACTGTGTTGCTCTCTCAGAGTTTGTGTCTTGGTGTATGTGTCTCTCAGTGTGTGTGTGTATCTCTCTCAGGGTGTGTGCCTCTGTGTGTACCTTTCAATATGTGTTTCTCTCTCTAAATTTGTGTGTATCTCTCAGTGAGCAAGTCTCTCTCTCAGTGTGTGTGTGTCTGCCAGTGTGTGTGTATCTCTCTCAGAGAGTGTATTCTCTCTTTCTGTGTGTCCCAATGTGTGTGTCTCTTAGTGTCTGAGTTTCTATTTTTTACTGTGTGTGTCTCTCAGTTTTGTGTCTCCCTCTCAGTGTTGAAGTCTCGCTCAGCGTATGTGTGTCTCTCAGTGTGTTTGTCCTTTTGTGTCCCTATATGTGTCTCTCAGTATTTCTGTCTCTCTCTCAGAGTCGATCTCTCTATATACAGGCAGTGTTTTTGTGTGTCTCTGTCTGTATGTGTATGTCTCTCAGTGTGTGTGTCTCATTCTCAGTGTGGGTCTACCTCTCTGTGAGTGAGTGACTTTGTGTCTTCTGTGTGTATCTCACTCTGCATGTGTGTGTCTCACCCTTGTGTGGGTTTCTCTCTCAGTGTGTATTTCTCTGTATCTCTGTTTATCTCTCAGTGTGTGTGCCACTCATTGTGTTTGTGTCTCTCTCTCAGTGTGTGTGACTCAGTGTATGTGTCCCTTTCTCACTGTGTTTGTTAATGTGTTTGTGTGTCTCTTTCTCTGTGTGTATCTCTGTTTGTGTGTTTATCAGTGCGTGTGTGTTATTTTGTGTTTTTCTCTCTCAGTGTATGTGACTGTCTGTGTGAGTGTGTCTCCGTGGGTTTGTGTCTCTTACTCAGTTAATGGCTGTATCTTTGATTGTGTTATTGTGTGTGTATTTATGACTATGTATATGTGTTTCTATCAGTGTGTGTGGCTGTGTCTGTTTCTCTCTCAATCTGTGTGTGTGTGTCTCATTGTGTTTGTATATGCCTCGCTCTCAGTGTGTGTGTTTCTCTGTGTGTGTGCCTCTGAGTGTAAATGGGTCGCTCCCTCAGAGTTTGTTTCTTGGTGTGTGTGTCTCTAGTGTGTGTGTATGTGTGTCTCAGTGTATCTGTGTCTATCTCTCCATATGTATACGTCTCTCAGTGTGTGTGTGTGTGTGTCTCTCAGTGTGTGTGTCTCTGTGCGTACCTCTCAGTGTGTGTTTCTCTCTCTCAATTTGTGCATATCTCTCATTGTGTGAGCCTCTCTCTCACTCTGTGTGTGTCTGTAAGTGTGTGTGTATCTCACTGTCAGAAAGTGTGTATCTTTTTCTGTGTGTCTCGGTGTGTTTCTCTCTCAATGTGTGTGTTTCTAAGTGTCTCTGTGTGTGTCTCTCAGTGTTTGTTTCTCTCTCTCAGTGTTTAAGTCATGCTCAGTGTGTGTGTGTCTCTCGGTGTTTCTGTGTGTTTCTGTTAGTGTGGATGTCTCTATCTCTCAGTATGTGTGTATCCCTCTCTCTGTATGTTTATATCTCTCAGTATGTGTGTGTCTCTCAGTATGTGTGTGTGTCTCTTAGTATGTGTATCTCTAGGTGTCCCTATATGTGTCTCTTAGTGTTTGTGTGACTCCCTCAGAGTTGATCTCTCTCTCTATCCCAGTGTGTGTGTGTCTCTCTGTCTGTATGTGTATATCTCTCAGTGTTTGTGACTCACTCTCAGTGTGGGTCTATCTGTCTGTGTTTGTGTGCCTTTGTGTCTCCTGTGTGTATCTCACTCTGTGTGCGTGTGTCTCTCCCTGTGTGTGTGTCTATCTCAGTGTGTATTTATCTGTGTGCTTCTGTTTGTCTCTCAGTGTGTGTGCCAATCATTGTGTTTTTACCTCTCTCAGTGTGTGTGACTGTCTCAGTGTGTGTCACTCTCTAATTGTGTTTGTTAGTTTGTCTTTGTCTCGCTTTCTCTATGTGTGTCTCTTTGTGTGTGTGTCTATCAGTGCGTGTGTGTCATTTTTTGTATGTCTCTCTCAATGTGTGTGAATGTCTGTCTGGGTGTGTCTCCCTGGATGTGTGTCTCTTACACAGTATCTGTATCTTTGTGTGTGTTACAGTGTGTGAATTTATGTCTGTGTATATGTGTGTCTATCAGTGTGTATCGCTGTGTCTATTTCTCTCTCACTGTGTGTGTGTCTGTGTGTGTGTCTCTCATTGGCATTGTATATGCCTCTCAGTTTGTTTTGTCTCTCTCAGTATGTGTGTTTCTGTCAGGTTTTGTGTGTTTGTCTCTCACTGTGTGTTTTCCTCTCTTATTGTGAAAAGGTCTCTTTCTCTGTGTGTGTGTGTTTCTCAGGGTGTGTGTCTCTGTATGATGTGTGTTAAGTCTCACACAGCGTGTGTTTCTGCAATAAACTAGTGTGTGTGTCTCTCTCAGTGTGAGTGTGTCTCTCAATGTGTTTTTCTCTCTCAGTGTAGATGTTTCTCTCTATCTCAGTGTTTGTCTGTGTCTCGTAATCAGTGCTTGTGTGTGTGTCTCTCAGTGTGTGAGTGTGTCTCGCTCTCTGTATGTTTCTCTCCCTCTCCATGTGTTTGTATCTCGCTATCAATGAATGTCTGTCTCGTCCTGTATGTGGGTGTTTCTCTTTCATTGTGTGTGTCTCTCTCAGGTTGTGCCTCTGTGTGCTTGTCGCACACAGTGTGTGTCTATGTGTGTCAGTGTGATACACATAACCTGAGAGAGACAAACACACTGGAGACACACACAAACACTGAGAGAGAGGCACACACACTGAGAGAGAGACACACAGACACACTGAGAGAAACACACACAAAATGACACACAGTGTGTATGTCTCTGTGTGTCTCTCTGTATGTCTCTCTGTGTGTGTTTCACTCTGTAAGTGTGTGTGTATGTGTTTCTCTCAGTGTGTGTGTCTATGTCTCAGCTGTGTGTGTCTGTCAGAGTGTAAGTGTGTATCTCTATGTGTGTCTCACATTGTATGTGTTTCTCTACCTCAGTGTTTGTTTCATTATCTCTCAAGGTGTATAAATTTATGTGTCTGTGTGTGTGTGTCTCAGTATGTGTGTCTCTCTCAGTGTGTTTCTCTGTTAGTGTGAGTGTGTCTCACACTGTGTTTTTCTCTCTCTCATGCTGGACGTTTCTCTATCTCTCTCAATGTGTGTATGTATCTCACTCTCAGTGTGTGTCTGTCTCTCAGTATGTGTGTGTGTTTCTGTCTCAGTGTGGCTCTGTGTGTGTTTTTCTCAGCGTTTCTGTGACTCTTTCAGTGTACAAGTCTCAGTATGTGTTTGACTCTCAGTGAGTGATTCTCTCTTTTGGTGTGGATGTCTCTACTCTCTCAATATGTGTGTCTCTCTATGTGTATGTCTCTCTGTATGTGTGTATCTCTCAGTGCATGAATTTCTCTCTCAGTGTGTGTGTGTCTTTAAATGTGTGTGCTTCTCTCACTGAGTGTGTGTCTCTCTTTCTGTTTGTCTCGGGGTGTTTGTGTCTCTCAGCATGTGTGTTTCTATGTGTTTCGGTGTGTCTCTCAGTATTTGTGTCTCACTCTCAGTGTGGGTCTATCTGTCTGTGTGTGTGTGCCTTTGTGTCTCCTGTGTATTTCTCCCTCTACATGTGTGTATCTCCCTTATGTGTGTGTCTCTCTCAGTGTGTTTTTCTCTGTGGGTCACTGTTTGTCTTTCAGTGTGTGTGCCATTCATTGTGTTTGTGTCTCTCTACAGTGTATGTGACTCGGTGTCTGTGTGTCCCACTCATTCTGTTTGTGTGTGTTAGTTTGTGATTGTCTCTCTCAGTTCACTGAAGATCTGTGTGTGTGTCTCCTTGGGTGTGTATCTCTTACTTAGTTAGTGACTGTATCTTGGTGTGTGTTACTGTGTGTGTGTCTGTGTATATGTGTGTCTATCAGTGTGTGTGGTTGTGTCTGTTTCTCTCTCTTAATTTTTGTGTATCTCTCAGTGTACAAATCTCTCTCTCAATGTGTGTCTGTGTCTGTCTGTGTGTGTGTATCTCTCTCTCACTGAGTGTTTGTTTCTCTATCTGTGTTCCTAGGGGTGTGTGTCTCTCTCAGTGTTTGAATGTCTGTTTGTGTGATCCGTGGGGGTGTGTTTCTTAGTGAGTACTTTACCTTCGTGTGTGTTACTGTGTGTGTATTTATGACTGTGTATTTGTGTCTCTCAGTGTGTGTGGTTGTGTCTGTTTCTCTCTCGGCGTGTTTGTGTCTGTGTGTGTCACTCTTATTATGTTCGTTTCTGTCAGTGTTTATGTGTATTTCTCTCAGTATGTGTGTCTCTGTGTCTCTTTGTGTGTCTCTCAGTGGTTGTGTTTTTCTCTCAGTGTGTAAGTATCTCTTGGTGTGTGTGTATTTCTCAGTGTGTGTGTCTCTGTATAATGTGTGCTAAATATCACACAGTGTGTGTGTCTACACTCAGAGTGTGTGTGTCTCACTCAGTGTGAGTGTGTCTCTCAGTGTGTTTTTTTCCCTCATTGTAGATGTTTCTCTCTCTCTCAATATTTGATTGTGTCTCGTAATCAGTGTTTGTGTATCTTTCTATGTGTGGGTCTCCCAGGGTCTGTGTGTCTATCTCTCAGTGTGTGTGTGTATCTCTCTTAGTGTGTTTGTCTCTCTCTCTCTCTCTCATTATGTGTATGTCTATCAGTGTCTCTGGGTGTGCCTCTGAGTGTGTGTCTATGTGTGTTTGCTTAACTCTCAATGGGTGTGTCTCTCTCAATGTGTGTGTCTGCCAGTGTTTGTGTGTTTTGATCTCTGTGTGTGTGTCTCATTCTGCATGTGTGTGTCTTTCTCAGTGTGAGTGTACCTCTCAGTGTGTTTATCTCTCTCTCTCACTGTGGATGTTTCTCTCCCTCTCAATGTGTGTGCATTTCTGTACGTATGTCTGTCAGGATGTGGCAGTGTTTCTCTGTGTGTGTGTGTCTCTGTGTGTTTGTCTCTCAGAGTGTATGTATGTCTATTTCTCTGGGTGTCTGTGTCTCTCTCTCAGGGTGTGTGTGTCTCACTCTTAGTGTGTTTGTGTCTCCCTCTTCCTATGTGTATGTCTATCAGTGTCTGTGTTTGTGCCTCTCAGTTTGTGTCTGTGTGTGTATGTTTGTTTACCTCTCAATGTGTGTTTCTTTCTCTCAATTTGTGTGTATCTCTCAGTATGCAAATCTCTTTCTCAGTGTGTGTGTCTTTGTCTGTGTTACTGTATGTGTGTCTATGTCTGTGTATTTGTGTGTCTATCAGAGTGTGTGCTTGTGTCTGTTTCTCTTTCAGTGTGTGTGAGTGTGTGCGTGTGTCTCTCATTGTGTTTGCATTTGCCTCTCTCTCAATGTGTGTGTGTCTCTCTCTCAATATATGGGTTTCTGTCAGTGTTTATGTGTGTATCTGTCTCAATGGGTCTCTCAGTGTTTGTGTCTTTCTTTCATTGAGTATTCCTCTCTCAGTGTGTGTGTGTCTCTCACTGTGTTTTTCTCTCTCTCATTGTGGATGGCTCTCTTTTTCAGTGTGTGTGTCTCTCAGTGTATGTGTGTCACTCTCTCAGAGTGTGTGTCTTTGTGTGGGTGTGTCTCACTGCGTGTGTCTCTCTCAGTGTGTGTCTCTGTGTGAACCTCTCAATGTGTGTTTCTCTCTCAATGTGTGTTTCTCTCTCAATATGCGAGTCTCACTCTCAGTGTGTGTGTGTCTCGTTGTGTGTGTGTCTCTCAGTGTATGTGTTTCTATGTGTCTCTATGTGTGACTCTCAGTGTTTGTGTGTTTCTCTCAGTGCTTAAATCTCTTTCAGTGTGTGTGTGTCTTAGTGTGGATATCTCTCTCTCTCTCTCAGTGTCTGTCTGTCCCTCTCTCTGTCTATATCTCTCAGTGTGTGTGTGTCTCTCAGTGTCGTGTCCCTATGTGTCCCTATATGTGTCTCTCATTGATTTTTGTCTCTCTCTCAGAGTCTATCTGTCTCTCTATCCCTGTGAGTGTATGTCTTTCTTTCCGTATGTGTATATATCTCAGTGCTTGTGTCTCACTCTCAGTATGGGTCTACCTGTCTGTGTGTGTGTGCCTTTGCATCTCCTTTGCTTATCTCACTCTGCATGTTGTGTCTCTGCCTTGTGTATGTGTCTCTCTCAGTGTGTATTTCTCTGTGTGTTTGTGTTTGTCTCTCAGTGTGTGTGCCACTCATTGTGTTTGTGTCTCTCTCTCAGTGTATGTGACTTTGTGTGTGTGTGTCCCTCTCTCATTTTGTTTGTGTTTGTTAGTATATATGTCTCTCTTTCTCTGTGTGTCTCTTTGTATGTGTGTCTATCAGTGCATGTGTGTAGTTTTGTGTGTGTCAGTTTGTGTGTGTGTCTCTCAGTGTGTGTGAATGTATGTGTGTGTTTCTCAGTCAGTGTGTGTCTTTTACTCAGTGACTGTATCTTTGTTTGTGTTACTGTGTGTATCTATGTCTGTGTATATGTGTGTCTATCACTGTGTGTGGTTTTGTCTCTTTCTCTGTGTGTGTGTGTTTCATCGTGTTTGTATGTGCCTTTCTTTCAATATATGTGTGTCTCTTTCTCAGTATTTGTGTTTCTGTCAGTGTTTATGTGTGTGTCAGTCTCTATGTGTCTCTTTGTGTGTCTCTCAGTGTTTGTGCCTTTCTTTCAGTGTGTATGTTTCTCTCAGTGTGTGTGTCTCTCATTGTGTTTCTCTCTCTCATTGTGTATGTCTCGCTTTCTCAGTGTTCTGTTTCTCTTTCAGGGGTTTTGTCTGTGTATGTCATTCTGTGTGTTTCTCTCAGTCTGTGAGTGTCTCTCTGCATGTGTGTCTCTCTCTCAGTGTTTATTTCTCATTGTCTCTCAGTGTGTGTGTGCATCTCCCTCTGTGTGTGTGTCTCTCTGTGTCTGTGTTTCTCTCTCTCAGTGTGTGTGTCTGTATGTGTCTGTGTCTCTCAGTGTGTCTGTCTCTGTATGTGTGTGTAATTCTCAGCTTGTGTGTCCCAATCTCTCAATATGTATGTCTCTGTGTGTTGCTGCTCTGTGTGTCTCACAGTGTGTGAGTCTAAAGTGTGTGTCTCTGTCAAGTGTGTGTGTCTCTCTCAATGCATTTGTCTCTTTCTCAGTGTGTGTGACACTGTGTGTCTGTCTGTGTTTTTCTCACAATGTGTGTGTGTCTCTTTAAGTGTGTATGTGTCTCCCTCAATGTTTGTGTCTCTCTCAGTGTGTGTGTGTCTCTCTATCAGTGTGTGTGTCTTTGTGTCTCTCTTCACGTTTCTCTCAGTGTGTATGTCTTCCTGTTTGTGTGTGTGTTTCTCAGTGCATGTGTGTCTCTCTCTTAATATGTGTTCCTTTGTGTCTTTCTGTTTGTGCCTCTCAGCGTGTATGTGTCTTTCAATGTGTGTGTCTCTCTCTGTATGTGTATATATCTCTCAGTGTGTGTGTGTGTCTCTCAGTGTATGTGTGTCTCTGTGTGTCTTGTGTGTGTATCTCAGTCAGTGTGTGTGAACATCTGTGTGTGTGTGTGTGTGTGTGTCAATGTGCTTATATTTCTCTGTTTGTGTGTCTCACACTGTATGTGTGTGTCTCATTCAGAGTGTGTGTGTCTCTCTCTTAATGTGTGTGTCTCTCTGTCTGTGTGTGTATCTCTCAGTGTGTGTGTGTCACTCAGTGTGTATGTCTTTCTTTCATAGTATGTATGTCTCTGTGTGTGAGTCTCTCAGTGTGTGTGTCTCTCTCTTATTGTGTGTCTGTGTCTCTCAGTGTGTGTGTCTCTCAATATTTGAGACTCTCTCTCAGTGTGATTATGTCTCTCTATCTCAGTGTGTGTCTATGTGTTTCTGTGTGTGTGTTTCTCAGTGTGGGTCTCTCTTACAGTGTTTGTGTGTGTCTGTATATGTTTGTCACCCTTAATGTGTGTGTGTGTCTCTCTCAATATGTTTGTGTCTCTCTCTCTGTATATGTATGTTTATCAGAGTGTCTGCGTGTCTCAGTGTTCATGTTTCTGTGTGTGTGTGTCTCTCTGTGTATGAGTGTATCTATCTCCATATGTGTATTTCTCTCAGTGCCAGTCACACTGGAAGACACACATATACACAGACATAAATACACACACAGAAACAGACATATAGAGACACTAACAGAGAGACACACACTCACAGAGAAACACACACAGACACACACACTGAGATACACATCCACAACCTAACACACTTACACAGAGAGAAACAAACACACCGAAACACACACAGAGAAAGAGACACACACGGACTAACAGACACACACACACTGAGAGAGACACACAGTGAGAGAGACACACAGTGAGAGAGACACACACTGAGAAACACAGATAGAGACACTGAGAGACATAAACATATGGAGAGAGAGACATATGCAGTGAGAGAGAGACACACACCCACACTGAGAGACACACACAGAGACACACACACCAAGACAAACCCTCCACACAATGAGAGACACACACACACAGAGGCACACACACTGAGCTCAAGAAACACACACACACATACTGAGGGAGAGAAACATACACACAGAGTGCGAGACACATACTCACACACTGAGAGAGACATATACACACTAAGAGAGAGACACACAAACACTGAGTGAGAGACACACACACAGCTGAAAAGAAGAGACACAGAAACTGAGTGAGAGACACAGACTCTAAGAAAGAGACACACAACACTGAGACTGACACACAATGTGAAAGAGATACACACATTGAAAGAAACATACACATTGTGAGAGACACACTGAGAGAATCACAGATAGACTGTGAGAGTCACACAGAGTTACACACAGAGACACACACACTGAAAGAGACACACACACTGGGAGAGAGTGAACACACACTACATATAGACACACATACGGAGAAAGAGATATATACACAATGAGATAGGGAAACACAGAGTGAGCAATACACACACACTGAGAGAGAGACATAAACACTGAGAGACACTCACAGAGACACTTAGACACAAAAACATATGGAGAGAGAGACACACACACTGAGAGAGACACACACACACTGAGAGCATAATACACACTGAGAAAACCACACAGACTGAGGTAAGATAAAAAGAGAATGTGATAGAGAGACACATAGAGACATACACAAATGAGAGAAAGATATACACAGACTGAGAGTAACAAACACACGGAGAGTCACACATCCTCAAAAAGACACACACAAGAGAGAATTATAGAAACTGAGAGACACATACAAACAATGACACAAACACACACACTGAGACAGATACACATACATAGAAAGAGAGAGAGAGACACGAACACTGAGACAGAAAAACACAGACATATACTGAGAGAGAGACAAACAACACTGAGAGCAACACATACAGGGAGTTGCACATATACACACTGAGAGAGAAACACAAAGACACACATTTAGAGACATATACATACAGACAGATACACACACATGCACTGAGAGAAGCACACATGGAGAGAGACTTAAACACTGATAGTCACAAACAATGAGAGACACACAGAGACACACACAGTGAGAGACATACACATACAGAGTGAGACACACAGAGACACAAACAAACACTCACAGACACACACACACTAAGAGTGAGCCACACCCGTGATACACACACACTGAGAGAGAGACATACACACTGAGAGGCACACAAAGAGACCCTGAGAGACTTACACATGGAGAGAGAGAGACACACACAGACAGAGACACAAATACCCTGAGAGATAGACACCCACACACAGTGAGAGATGCACACATACACAGAATAACACACACTGAGAGTGAAACACACACACTGAGAGAGAGAGATCCAGAAGGAGAGAGAGAAAAAAACACTAAGAGACACACTCACACTGAGAGAGACACAGACGTTGAGAGACTGAACACACAACATACAGACACACACACACGGAGAAAGAGAGACATCCGCAATGAGAGAGAGAAACACACACAGCCTGAGATAGTCACACACAGTGAGAGAAAGACACAAAAACTTTGAGACACACAGAGACACTTAGACATAAACACTGACAGAAAAACACATACTGAGAGAGAGACACATACACAGACAGAGAGAGGCATGTACAAACACGATGAGAGACACACAGACACACAAACACTTAAAGAAAATCAGACACAGCCACACACACTGATAGACATACATATACACAGACAATAATACACACATAGTAACACACACAAAGATACACTCACTAACTGAGTAAGAGACACACATCCACGAAGACACAAACACACAGACATTCACACACACTGAAAGAGACAAACACAATTTAACACACAAGCACTGATAGAGACACACAAAGAAATACACACTGAGAGAATACACACAAAAGGAAGAGACACAAACAAGCAGAGTGAGATACACACAGGAGACACAATGGCACACACACACAGATAGATACCCACTGAGAGACACAAACATAGAGAGATGCACAAACACAAATTATGAGACAAACACAAACACTGAGAGAGAGAGTAACATCCACAGAAAGAAAAACACACTGAGGGACGCACACACACTGAGAGAGATACATACACTCTCTGAGTGTTGACAAACACACTGTGTGAGATTTAACACACATCATACAGAGACACACACTGAGAAAAGCACACATCACTGAGAAATGGTTACAGCCACAATGAGAGAGAGAAACACACAATGAGAAACACAAACACACTGAGAGAGACATACACAATGAGAGAAAAACACAAATACTGAGAGACACACAAAGAGACACATAGAGACACACAATGAGTGACATACACATAAACACTGACAGAAAAACACATCCTGATGGAGCGACACACACACACACAGACTGGGAGAGAAACAGATAAAACCATACACACTGATACACAGACATAAATGCCGATACAGTAACACACACAAAAGTACAGTCACAAACTATAAGAGGCAGACACCAACAGAGACACAGACACTCAGACATTCAGACACTGAGAGAGACACACACAATTAACACAACGCACTGATAGACACACACACACAATGAGACACACACAGACAAAGAGAGAAATATAAACTAACAAGCACAAAATCTGAGAATGACACACCACACGAAGGCACATACACTGAGAGAGAGACACAAACACAATGAATGGCACACACACTGAGAGACAAACACAGTGACACAGAGAAATACACACTGAGAGCAACACACACACACACACAAGGGAGAGACACACACATGCAAAGTGAGATACACACAGGAGACAAAATGGCACACACACACAAGTAGATCCACACTGAGAGTGAGACAGAAACACTGAGAGATACACAAAGAGACACACAGGAACGCACACACTGAGAGACACACACACACCGAGACACACAGAAAGAGAAACACAAACTCACTGAGAGAGAGATACACACACAGTGAAAGAATCACACACACTGAGAGAGAGATTCACACACTGAGATATACATACAAATTGAGAGAGAGAAACACACACTGAGAGGTACACACAGAGACACACGCAATGAGAGAGACACACACACACTGAGAGACATACACATATGGAGAAAGACACACACACCCTCAGAGAGACACACATGAACTGAGAGACACACACCGAGACACAAACTCTGAGAGAGTGACACACATACACTGAGAGACACACACGCAGAAAAACACACTGAGACTGTGACATCCACACAACCTGAGAGACACACATATACAGAGACACACACTCACTGAGAGTGATAAAAACAGCCAAACTGTGAGAAACACACAATGAGAGACACACACACACAGAGAGACAAATACACTGAGAGGTATACACACTGAGAGGCACACACAAAGACACTGAAAGTCATAAAAATATGGAGAGAGACACACACACACATAGAGAGAGAGAAACACACACCCAGAGAGATAGACATTAACATACTCTGAGAGACAAACATGAAAAGACACAGAGAGAGAGAACACCGATGTACAATAAGAGATACACACATACAGAAATACAGACACACTGAGAGGGAGAGAACGCTCCACACTGAGAGAGAGAGAAACACATGGAGCGACACACTTACAGTGAGAGAGACACACTCATACAGAATGAGACACACACAGAGAGACCAAAACACACAAATACTGTCAGACACACACATTGAGAGAGACACACACATTGAGAGATACAGAAACACACAGAAACACACTGAGAGGCACACAGAGACACTGATAGACATATACATATGGAGAGAGATAGATTAACACACTAAGAGAGTGACACACACAGATATAGACACACATGCAATGAGAGACAGACACACACACCCTGAGAGACACACCCAAACAGTATACAAAAGTACTGACACACACAAACACTGAGAGAGAGAGAAACACTCAGACTGAGAGAGAAAAACACACTGAGAGACACACTCACACTGAAGGAGACACACACATTGTGAGTGTAGACAAATACACTGTGTGAAGTTTAGCACACATCATGCAGAGACACACACTTGGAGACACACACACCCACACAGAGAATGAGAGACATCCGCAATGAGAGAGAGAAACACACAGTGAGAGACACACACACAGTGAGAGAGGCATACACACTGAGAGAAAGAAAAAAACACTGAGAGACACACAAAGAGACACATAGAGACATGCACAGATATAAACACTGACAGAAACACACATACTAAGAGAGAGACACACACACATTGAGAGAGAGGCATATACAATGCCAATGAGACGCGCACACACACACACTGAGAGGGAAACAGACACAACCACATACACAGCTACACACATATACACAGACATAGACAAACACACACTAACACAAACAAAGATACAGTCGTTAACTGAGTAAGAGACACACACCCATGGAAACAGACACACAGACATTCACACACACTGAGAAAGACACACGCAAACTAACACACACAAACACAATGAAAGAGGGACACACACACAGAGTTGCATACACTGAGAGAGAGATACAAACACAATGAGTGGCACACACACTGAGAGACAAACCGACACACACAGAGAAATACACACTAGGAGAGACACACACAAGGGAGAGATACACACACGCAGAGTGAGATACACACAGGAGACACAAAGGCACACACACACAGACAGGTAGACCCACACTGAGTGTGAGACACAAACACTGAGTGACACACACAGAGACACCAAGAAACACACACACTGAGAAACACACACACACCGAGACACACAGAAAGAGAGACACACACTCACTGAGAGAGATATGCAAACACACTGACAGAAACACACACCCTGAGAAAGAGATTCGCACACTGAGAGATACACACAAATTAAGAGAGAGAAACACACATTGAGAGGTACAGAGACACAGGCAATGAAAGAAAAAGACACGCACTGAGAGACATACACATATGGAGAGAGAGACACACACACACACCCTGAGATAGACACACATGAACTGAGAGATACACACTCTGAGAGAGTGACACACATACACTGAGAGACACACACGGAGAAACACACAGAGACAGTGACATCCACAGAAACTGAGAGACACGCTTATACATAGACACACACACACTGAGAGAGCTAATAACAACCATACTGTGAGAAACATACACTGAGACACACACACACAGAGAGACACATAAACTGAGAGATACAAAACACTGAGAGACATATAAACTGAGGGGTACAAACAGAGACACTGAGAGATATAAAAATGTGGAGAGAGAGAAACACACACACTGAGAGAGACACACACACACCCAGAGAGATAGACATGCACACATTCTGAGAGAAAAACACACAGGGAAACACAGAGAGAACACCGACTGACAATGAGAGATACACACAAACAGAAATGCACACACACTGAGAGGGAGAGAAACCTCCACAATGGGAGAGAGATAAACACACTGAGAGACATAATCACAGTGAGAGAGACATACTCATACAGAATGAGACACTCACAGACCAGAACACACAAACACTGGCAAACAAACACACCGAGAGAAACACTCACATTGAGAGTTACACAAACACACACACACAGACACACACTGAGAGGCACACACAGAGACACCGATAGACACATATGGAGAAAGAGGGATGAACACTCTAAGAGAGAGACACACACACCCTGAGAGATACACACACACACACTGAGAGGCACACATATATAGAGATACACAAACACTGATTACATGACACACACAAACACTGAGAGAGTTAACATCCACACTGAGAAAGAAAAACACACTGAGAGACACATACACATTGAGAGAGACACACACTCTGTGAGTGTAGACAGACACACTGTGTGAGCTTTAACACACATCATAGAGAGAGACACACACTGAGAGACACAGACACACTGAGAAAGAGAAATATCCACAGTGAAAGAGAGAAACGCACCGTGAGAGACACACATACACTGAGAGGGACATAAACGCTGAGACAAATTCACACACATATTGAGAAAGAGGCATATACAAACCCCATGAGAGACACACATGCGCACACACACACTGTGAGAGAAATTGACACAACCAAACATACTGATAGAGACACATATACACAGACATAGACATACATACAGTAAGGCACAAAAAGATGCAGTCATAAACTGAGTAAGAGACACACACCCACGGAGACACACACACAGACATTCACACACACTGAGAGACACACACAAACTGACATACACAAACACAATGAGAGAGGGACACACACACACAGAGTCACATACACTGAGAGAGTGGCACAAATGCAATGAGTGGCACACACACTGAGAGACATACAGAGAAATACCCATTGAGAGATACACACACAAGTGAGAAACACACATGCAGAGTGAGATACACACAGGAGACACAAAGGCACACACACAGAGACCGTTAGACCCACACTGAGAGTGAGACACAAACACTGAGATATATACACATAGAGAGAGGGACACACACACACTGAGAATATGCTGCTCTGGATTATGCTGGCTAGCATTTGGGGCTTTCCTATTAATGTTGCAGGCAACATCTGCCCCATAGGTGCCTATAATCTGTCTGAAATTTGCATGAATATGCAGGAAAATGTGTTCACAGAACCTCATGCAAGCCAAGGAACTCAGAAGGACTCGGCAGGGAGGGTGGGTACCTGGCTGTCTCCTCTGCTCCAAGGGCAGCGGGCCTCGCACCCATCCTGTAAGACACAGAGTCCTGACCTCATCCCCTGGCCCCTGGCCCCTGGCCCCTGCCCCTCACCCACCGCCTGCCTGAAGAAACCTAGGCCCAGCCCCTCATTTCTGATCCCGCCTCCTTATAGCCATTAGCTCGGCACCTCCCCCAAATCTCTTCTCCCGCCCCTCCAGTCCTAGCTCCGCCTCCACTGTACACCTGTGCACTAGCAACCGGCTGCTCTTGAGGGTGGGGCCTGGGCAGGCGCCAGGAAGGTCATGACCCCTCGCACTGTGCCCTGGGCTCGCACCCATGGAAAGTGCTTCTGGTGAGGCTTGGGAGTGTAAATTAAGATCAGAATGGCAGTGGGATTTCAGGGTGTTTGGCAGTCTAAATGCAAATGCCTCAGGTAAAATCATTCCCACTGACCTGAAATAGGGCCAATGAGAGATGGCTTAATTTTATGTGAGACACATTCTGTAGCAGGAGAGCATAATAAAAGGGATATAAAGTTCCAGCTGCAATTGGTGAAAAAGAGAAGTGATCTGAGCTCTGCATCCTGATGAACCTCTCGGGCAGGAAATTATACATTAAAGCTTGGTGTCCTCTAGACTGAATGGCGAGAACAGAATTGCTGCCACCTTCAGCACAAGATCATTATGACATCCCAGGAAGACAAAGGTACCCAGCCACCCTGAAGATCTACAGGCAGAACAGACTGCCAGTCTTACTCTCCTTTCCCGTGGGGGTTAGGGAGGGGATTACTGGCCACAATAAGGCTATTTGCTGGGGAAATGTTTTCCTTTTTTAATATTTATGTATTTGGCTGCACTGGGTCTTAGTTGTGGCATGTGAAATCTAGTTTTCACAACCAAGGATGGAACTTGGGGCCCCCTGCATTGGAAGCATGGAGTCTCAGCGCTGGACCACTGGGGAAGTCCCTGCTGAAATGTTTAAAACATGGTACGTTATACGTCAGACCTGCAATTTTAGTTAATTGCATGTCTAATTCCAGTTAGAACTGGAAAGTGTATTGATATGTTTAAAGAATAAACAATGCCCCAAAATTCTATCCACTTAGCTAATTTATCTCTGCTGTACAAATTCTTTATAAGACCTAGTGGTGTGGTGTAATAAAAGACGTTTCAGGCACAAGGGACTGAGATCCTAATGCAGGCTTCAGCAGGAATTAATTGTGTGCTTGCTGCTTCTACTTTGGTCCTACTGACTTCTGAACTAATCTTCTATAAAACCACGCTGGTCACTTTACCTCTCCTTGCCCTTGGGAGTATCAGAAGATTTCTCCAAGATCCCCAAATATGCATTCATGGCCTTCATGAAGTGGTTAAAAGTATCACTTCTCATAGGGAAATTATTAGATTACCTGCTACCTTTAGGGGATTGGACTTCCCATGTGGCTCAGATGGTAAAGAATCTGCTTACAATGCAGGAGACCAGGGTTTTATCCCTGGGTTGGGAAGATCCCCTGGAGAAGAGAATGGCAACCCATTCCAGTATTCTTGCCTGGAGAATTCCATGGACACAGGAACACACAGGGCCACAGTCCATGGGCTCACACAGAATCAGACACGACTGAGTAATATTAAGGGAAATACTTCCCTAAACAAAGAGGTGAGCTTAACAAAGAGGGGAACTTTTAGCATGACATGGAGACCCCATCACCTTGACATGAGCTCCTGTTCTTAATACATCAGCCTCTAGATCTTAGAGCTCCGCCCCAGATCAGGTGACAATGCAGATGACAGAGTCACAGTTTTTGATCATGCTGGTGTCCAATGTGAATAAGAAAAACCTACAAGTGAGATCTTCTGAAGCAAATGAATTTTATTGGAGGAACACAAGTATTTAACAAAATACAAGAAATTTAAGCAGCAAATACATTTTAAAGACACAGAAATGAGGCTAGCTCAGGGAAACTCAGCAATATGTCTTTTTTTTTTTTTTTGGCCATGCCATGAAGCATGTGGGATCTAAGCTCCCACACCAGGGATTGAAACCCCACCCCCTATATCATAAACGCGTAGCCTTAACCACTGGACTGCTGGGGAAGTTCCAACAGTATGTTTTTTTGTATTCTCTGCAGTAAAATGTTACTAGTGAACGTTTACTGGCTCTCACTCATTCTTGCAGGTCTACCCCAAACTATAACAAAAGTGTTACTGGCTCAACTAGGAAAAGAAGAAAAGTATACTAAACCAAGTAGCTATGGCAAGGAAACTCAGTGACACAGTAAACCGAAGGCTGTGGAAAGGTCTCAGAAAAAGAGGCCTGCTAGAGAGACCAACGAGCCTGAGTCAGTGCCTTCCACCCTGTGGAATACAAATACAGTGCACACACACTTTGACATGTCCCCATGGATACAAAAATTTTAAAGATTTCTTGAGTACGCACAAAATCACATATTATAAAAAGTGAAAACCACCCAAAGTCCAAGCCATTCCTAAAGACACAATACCCCAAAGTCAATTTCTGCTCAAATGACAACTCGCTGATTTCACAGAGTCACTCCTTGAGCTGAAATCCTGCTCATGATGTTGACGACTTCTGTAAAAGTGCTGTGATTCTGTGGAATTCAAAATCCTATGGACTAAAGGTTAACCTTGTACACCACCAATGAAAATACTACCTATACATAGAAAAACCAAGGCAAAACCATAATACAGAAGCCGCAAATGGCATTATCCATTTCCTCAAGGAGAAACAGTTTTCCCTCTCAGTTCAAAAATCTAAAAACACTTGAGAAGGCACATTCATTTGTGATCTTGGAAGGGTCTTCTTTACTATTTTTAAAGCCCTTTATTGAGGTATGAGAAATGACTGACACCCAAAAAATTGTACACATTTAATGTATACAATCTAATGATTCTGGAGATAAGTATACACCCACAAAGCTTCTCATTAATCTATAGCATAAACACACTCATCCATTCTGAAGTTTCATTTCACCTTCATAATTTATTATTATGTGGTAATAAAAACATGGCAGAATAAGATCTACCCACTTAGTATTTTCAGTACACATCAGTTCTGGGAGCTGGTGGAGATGCACACCTGCTTGGTTCCTGGTTTTAACTATATCCTATATCCTTTATCTCAGTACTCTGACAACTTACTAGAGGAAAATATAAAACAGGCCTGTAAGCATTCTGGAAGGTGCTTTGTCTGCCTGATGGGGAGAGGCTGAGTAAACCAGTGAATCTCTTTAGGATTCACTGAAGTGAGCCCACTGCTGTTCTTTTCCAATGCTGATAAGAAGTAGTACAGTAGGCTTGCACATGAATAAGGAGAGGCAAAGGAAGCTCAGAAAGCCAAACCAAATCTAAACTGTGAGGTGGCCTGGCTGGTGACACTCAGTAACCCATTTTGTGTGCATGCTAGAGTCAGCATAGTGGACTGGGAGGGCAAATTCAAAACCAGAGGGATGAAGAGACCATTCTAACCTTATACGAATGAACATATTTTGCTCATTCTGTCTACTCTTTTTGACAGAGCTTCACACTAAAATTTCATAAGTAAAACTCTGCAGGATCTGAGTCCTTGCCTCCTAACATGTGTTCTAGCAGGTCCTGTTCAGCACAAGACACAGAAATTGGACCTCTGCCAATTGGAGATCAAATCTCTGCCCCATCAGAGCAGTGAAGAAAGGAATGGTGAGAGATGAAGTTCAGCTCCTCTTGCCAACAGATTGCTGACATCAGCAGAGCGATTTAAAGCATCTCTAAAATGCCGGCCCTGGCGCAACCGACCACGCAAAGAGGCGCGGCCGTGAGGAGCTACCCCACGTACAATAGGCAGTGGCTGCGCGGGCACAGGAGGGCCGAGAGGAGCTACTCCACGTTCAAGGTCAGGAGGGGCGGCCTTGAGGAGATACCCCTCATCCAAGGTAAGGTGCAGCGGCTGTGCTTTTGTGGAGCAGCTGTGAAGAGATATCCCACACCCAAGGTAAGAGAAACCCGAATAAGATGGTAGGTATTGCGAGGGGGCATCAGAGGGCAGATACACTGAAATCATAATCACAGGAAACTGATCACATGGACCACAGCCGAATGTGGTCCACTGGAGAAGGGAATGGTAAACCACTTCAATATACTTGCCTTGAGAACCCCATGAAGAGTATCAAAGGGCAAAATGACAAGGTAATGAATGAGGAATTCCCCAGGTCGGTAGGTGCCCAGTATGCTACTGGAGATCAGTGGAGAAATAACTCTAGAAGGAATGAAGGGATGGAGCAAAAGCAAAACCAATACCCTGTTGTGGATGTGACCAGTGATAGAAGCAAGGTCTGGTGCTGTAAAGAGCAAGATTGCATAGGAACCTGGAATGTTAGGTCCATGAATCAAGGCAAATTGGAAGTGGTCAAACAGGAGATGGCAAGAGTGAACATAGACATTCTAGGAATCAGTGGATTAAAATGGACTGGAATGGGTGAATTTAACTCAGATAACCATTATATCTACTACTGTGGGCAGGAATCCCTTAGAAGAAATGGAATAGCCATCATGTTCAACAAGAGTCTGAAATGCAGTACTTGGATGCAACCTTAAAAACAACAGAATGATTTCTGTTCATTTCCAAGGCAAACCATTCAATATTACAGTAATCCAAGCCTATGCCCCAACCAGGAACGCTGAAGAAGCTGAAGTAAACGGTTCTATGAAGATCTACAAGATCTTTTAGAACTAACACCCAAAAAAGATGTCCTTTTCATCATAGGGGACTGGAATGCAAAAGTAGAAACACCTGGAGTAACAGGCAAATTTTGCCTTAGAGCACGGAATGAAGCAGGGCAAAGGCTAATAGAGTTTTGCCCAGAGAAGGCACTGGTCATAGCAAACACCCTCTTCCAACAACACAGAGAAGACTCTACACATGGACATCACCAGATGGTCAACACCGAAATCAGATTGATTATATTCTTTGCAGCCAAAGATGGAGAAGCTGTATACAGTTAGCAAAAACAACAGGAGGAGCTGACTGTGGCTCATATCATGAACTCCTTATGGCCAAATTCAGACTTCAGTTGAAGAAAGTAGGGAAAACCACTAGACCATTCAGATATGACCTAAATCAAATCCCTTATGATTATATACTGAAAGTGAGAAATAGATTTAAGGGACTAGATCTGATAGAGTGCCTGATGAACTCTGGACGGAGGTTTGTGAAATTGTACAGGAGACAGGAACCAAGACCGTCCCCATGGAAAAGAAATGCAAAAAAGCAAAATGGCTGTTTGAGGAGGCCTTACAAATAGCTGTGACAAGAAGAGAAGCGGAAAGCAAAGGAGAAAAGGGAAGATATAAGCATCTGAATGCAAAGTTCCAAAGAATAGCAAGGAGAGATAAGAAAGCCTTCCTCAGTGATCAATGCAAAGAAATATAGGAAAACAACAGAATAGGAAAAACAAGAGATTTCTTCAAGAAAATTAGAGATTCCAAGGGAACATTTCATGCAAAGATGGGCTCAATAAAGGACAGAAATGGCATGGACCTAACAGAAGCAGAAGATATTAAGAAGTGGTGGCAAGAATACACAGAAGAACTGTACAAAAAAGATCTTCACTACCAAGATAGTCACGATAACATGATCACTGACCTAGAGCCAGACATCTTGAAATGTGAAGTCAGGTGTGCCTTAGAAAGCATCACTACGAACAAAGCTAGTGGAGGTGATGGATTTCCAGTTGAGCTATTTCAAATCTTGAAAGATGATGCTGTGAAGGTGTTGCACTCAATATGCCAGCAAAATTGGAAAACTCAGCAGTGGAACAGGACTGGCAAAGGTCAGTCTTCATCCCAATCCCAAAGAAAGGGAATGCCAAAGAATGCTCAAACTATCGCACAATTGCACTCATCTCACACGCTAGTAAAGTCATGCTCAAAATTCTCCAAGCCAGGCTTCAGCAATATGTGAACCATGAACTCCCAGATGTTAAAGCGGGTTTTAGAAAAGCCAGAGGCACCAGAGATCAAATTGCCAAAATCCGCTGGATCATGTAGAAAGCAAGAGGGTTCCAGAAAAACATCTCTTTTTGCTTCATTGACTATGCCAAAACCTTTGGCTGTGTGGATCACAATAGACTGTGGAACATTCTGAAAGAGATGGGAATCCCAGACCACCTGACGTGCCTCATGAGAAACCTGTATGCAGGTCAGGAAGCAAGTCAGAACTGGACATGGAACAACAGACAGGTTACAAATAGGAAACGGTGTACGTCAAGTTTGTATATTGTCACCTTGCTTATTTAACTTATATGCAGAGTACATCATGAGGAACGCTGGGCTGGAAGAAGCACAAGCTGGAATCAAGATTGCTGGGAGAAATATCAATAACCGCAGATATGCAGATGACACCACCCTTATGGCAGAAAGTGAAGAGGAACTCAAAAGCCTCTTGATGAAAGTGAAAGAGGAGAGTGAAAAGGTTGGTTTGAAGCTCAACATTCAGAAAACCAAGATCCTGGCCTCTGGTCCCATCACTTCATGGGAAATAGATGGGGAAACATTGGAAACAGGGTCAGACTTTTTTGGGGGGCTCCAAAATCACTGCAGATGCTGGTTGCCGCCACGAAATTAAAAGACTCTTACTCCTTGGAAGGATAGTTATGACAAACCTCGATAGCATATTAAAAAGCAGAGACATTACTTTGCCAACCAAGGTCCGTCTAGTCAAGGCTATGGTTTTTCCGTGGTCATGTATGGATGTGAGATTTGGACTGTGAAGAAAGCTGATCGCCGAAGAATTGATGCTTTTGAACTGTGGCGTTGGAGAAGACTCTTGAGAGTCCCTTGGACTGCAAGGAGATCCAACCAGTCCATTCTAAAGAGATCAATCCTGGGTGTTCATTGGAAGGACCGATGCTAAAGCTGTAACTGCAATACTTTGGCCACCTCATGCAACGAGTTGACTCACTGGAAAATACCCTGTTGCTGGGAAAGGTTGGAGGCAGGAGGAGAAAGGGACGACAGAGAATGAGATGGCTGGATGGCATCACCGACTCTGTGGACATGAGTTTGAGTGAACTCCGGGAGTTGGTGATGGACAGGGAGGCCTGACGAGCTGTGATTCATGGGGTCGCGGAGAGTCGGACACGACTGAGCAACTGAACTGAACTGAACTGAAACAAGATTTGTAGGTTAATCCTCATCCCCAGGGATCCAATTCACCACAGAAAATCCCCCCTAAGGACATACGTAAAAAGCATCTAGAGGTAAGAAGTCACTCACACTTTTTACTTGTCGTTCAGGAGCTTTTTCCACAAGTTCCTCATGAGGAAGTTCTCTGCACAGGTCTTATTATGGCCAGGACTTTAAAATCAGCACTTGACTTGAGGGTGCAGTACCCAGGGGACCTGGTATCTCACGGGAGCCTATTGTAAGGAAAACTAAAATATGGAAAAATATATTGCTCATTGTGAAAAGGGCCAAGGACTTCTTTCTCACCTTTCTACAGAAACTTTGGAATATGTGTCCGTTCTTTGTCTGCCTCTGCTGCTGCTCAGTCATTTCAGTCGTGTCTGACTCTGTGCAACCCCACTGACGGCAGCCCACCAAGTCTCCTCTGTCCTTGGGATTCTCCAGATAAGTATACTGGAGTGGGTTTCCAGGTCTGACTCTCTGCAATGTATGCAAATCTTTTCTTGAAGTTAAATAAGCCTCTTTGTAATTTGACAATCCAGGAGAGTTCTTTTAGGGACCTGGCAGCAAAAGTAGTGATAAAGAGCCCACAATGCTACAGGAAAAAGGCAGAAAATATCTCTGGAGAAAAAATAAATAAATAGTGTAAGCAACAGCAGTTCCTTCTCAGAATTCCCTTAGATTATATACTGTGTAAAAGTAAAGCAGGGCAAAGAGCTCCCTTTCCACAACGGCCATGCTTCACAAGTCTAGACAACAGAACAAGGAAGGGATAGCAAAGCCTTCACTTGCAGACAACATCACAATTCACTTGTGAAAGTGGAAAATAATCCTGTTCCCATAATAAATGTCCTAGTTTATAAAGAAGCCATGTTTTCTTATAGTATATCCATCGGGGTCCATTGTTATCTTCTGTCCCTCAGCTATGCTAACCCAAGGGAAAGGCACACGAATGGAGAAAGGAGACAGGAGAAAGAGAGATGAACCCACGATATCCACCACAATCGTCACACGAAACACTCTTGTCCTCCCCACACTCAGTCTTTGCTTATACTCTCGGAGTCTCCTCCTCAAAGCCCTGCTGGGCCCAAATTTCCCTAATCAAGAGGAAGCAAAAGCCTGAAATGGGGAAGCGATCGGACCATTTCCCTCCCCAAATTGAGCTCCGCTTTCCTCTCCCTCACTCATAACACAACACCACAAGCAATGCATAACTGTCCCCCAAACTTGTACGAACAACACCTTCTTCCTTGAGAGTGCAGAGAAGGTGCCCTGGAGGCAATGTCACCCCCACCAACAGAAAGAACCAAATGGAAGAAGCGCCACCACCAAGAAGAAAGGTTTTCTAGCAGATACACATACGGAGACACAGCTACAGCCTGGGGTGTAGCCCTCTCCAGCGAGAGGAAATCAAGTGTTTCATCCTCCAGCTGGGGCACCTGACTCAGGAGGTTCCTGTAGATCCAGGCTCATTGGCATATGCCACAAAGGAAGCTACTGGCTCCAGATTCATGGACAGTCCATTGACAAGAGCCATTGGACCTCTTTCTTCCAACCAATGTGCAGAGTGTACTCAGTAGAAGAGTGCAGAAAGTGAAAGTGGAAAGTTCCAACCACATTCCTACAAACAGAGTTGGGACTCCTCAGGATTCCCAATGTGCCCTCACTCTGCATAATGGCACAGAATTCTGACATCAGGCTACCGCCAACTTCTGCCCCAGACTCTACATTTCCCATGCCCCACATGCTGCCACTGCCAATATGCACCTTCTTTAGTACTTGAGCAAGGTACCTGAGGTGTGTGAGTATTGAAGGAAGAAGTGTGTGGCTGGTATATCAGTAGAACCCACCAGCAACAACAGCTCACTTTCATGTGCATATTTATGGCCACAGGTAGTCTCAACGGAAGAACTGAGCGGTCTACTCAACGAACTGTAGTCAACATCAGTGGGCGCCTCCAGGAGACTTCTTCAGATTACTACTCTAAGGCACAGAATAGGAGGCGGAAGACCACCTTTCGGGAGCCACTTTTCACAGCCTAAGGCAGTGCACAGACTAAGCAAGAACACAAGAACATCCCTAACAGTCAAGCCCCAAATTCTGAGCAATGCTGTAACATAGGTTAAATCCTTCACAATGAAAGTCTCACCTTTGCCAGAATGTAATCCACTCTCATGTCACACTCAGCAATGTGCACTATTACTTTCCATCCCCTTGCTACAATGATTCAAGGCGTTCCCAGGGATTGAGAAATAGGTAGGAGACACATTTGACCACAGAAAGTCCAGTACACCTTTCACTTTGAGGGCCTGTGTCCTCCTGTCCAGTTTTCTCCTTGTGCTCTGAGATCAGCTCTATAGAGGGTCACTTTTCCCACCCCCTTCCCCACCTCTAGGTTTTAATCACCCCAACGAAAGTCTGTACACAGTTAGTCATTCCATCTTTCCTGATCAGGGAAATCCTTCCCCCTTTGGGCCTCTAATCTCTAATGTACTTCTCCTGAACAGAATCGACAATCAAAAGTGGACTGAGAACCACTCAAGAAACACATTTCTTTCAAGATTAAATTGGTAGAGCTACTAGGGAAAACAGTATGAAAGTCCCTCAAAAAATTAAAAACAGAATCACCATCTAGTCCTGCAATCCCACTTGTGGAATGGATCCAAAGGAACACCTCATACCAATAATTTATAGAACATTAACATTCCCAAGAGTGAGTAGACATTCACTGAGGTACTGTCTCATGAGCCTAAGTGACATGGCTGGCCTAGGAACGAATCCCTGGGAAAGAAGCAGCAAGCCAGATTCCATCTCAAATTCAGTGGAGGATTTCCCAAACTTTCCGTGAGAGCCCGGATTTCTGAGACTGTCACCAACTGGAGAGGCACCTTTTTGGAATCCTCCACCTCATGACTTATTTTTTTTTAATTTATTTTACTGGAGGCAAATTACCTTACATTAATATATTGGTTGATTTTGCCATACACTGACACGAATCCACCCCGGGTGTACATGTGTTCCCTTTCTTGAACCCCCCTCCCATCTCCCTCTTCCCCACATCCTCCCCCCAGGTCATCCCTGTGCACCATCCCCAAGCATCTTGTATCATGCATTGAACCTGGACTGGTTATTCATTTCACATATGATAATATACATGCTACACTTTTTAAGTGCCAATACACAGCAGATTTACCTATTAAACCATCCATTTAGGTTATCTTGACTTCTGCCTCCAATGAAGTCATCCAAGATGATTTTGATGGGCAGTTGGAGCAAGTGGGTATGGAAGGCGAAGAAGGCATAACATTTATTCTTAAGTTTCACAATTGTTTTGACTAGGAAATAAACCAGGTTTGATGATCATCATGTCACTTGGTGAAGGAACATGGGCTGAGGACTGGTTTTTCTAAGTATCTCAGGCTTCATGTTTTCACTGAGTAGGAAACTATCATAACCCCCATCTTTCACAGCTTTAAAGTAAGTTCACCAATTACAGGGGTAAACAAAATGTCTTTATTTACTTTTCTTAGGATTTTAATTCTATTTATTTATTTAGATTTTGCATTTTAATTTTTTTTAATTTTACAGTATTATACTGGTTGGTTTTGCCATACATTGACATGAATCTGCCCCAGGTGTACATGAGTTCCCCTTCCTGAACCCCCCTCCCACCTCCCTTCTCCCCTTATTCTCCCTCTGGGTCATCCCAGCACACCAGCCCTGAGCATCCTGTAACATGCATCAACCCTGAACTGGAGATTTGTTTCACATATGATAATATACATGTTTCAGTGCCATTCTCCCAAATCATCCCACCCTCACCCACTCCCACAAAATCCCAAAGACATCTTTAACATGTCAACATGCCCTCTAAAGACTACACACTTTCATTTCCAAATAAATATGGATTTTCTTTTAACCTTCGGTGAATGAAACTCAGGTTCTGTGATGCCACCTTCTGGATAAAACCCGTTCTAATAAAGCAAGAGAGGACCCTGAGGTGTCTATGAAACTAGAGGTTAGAAGTGTCTTTGAATGAACTTTAGTAGAGTTCATATTTCTATTTAGCACTTTTCCCCAACACCAACTGTAAAGAGTCTTCCTCAGATTTTCAACAAATTAACCAGTGCCCAGAATAGAAGTAACTTTATGCAGACAATGAAAGAGACAGACCTTTTGCACACTACCAGTTAACAAGCACCCTCTTGGTGCCTGAACGTGGTGCTGAGCCACAGCTGCTTCAGCATAAGGAGTCATAGATGGCCAGAAAAGAAAGTGGCTCAGAACAAGGCAAGGTGTGAGTTGCTGGGCTGCCTCTTGGCAACATAGCAGGATTAAAGAGGCTGGTTTCCAAAGAGAAGCCCAGTAATATATGAGGAAATTTGCTGATCCTGTGAAAGGAAACAAACATTTGATTGAAATGGGGTCTGGACAGTAGGGAGATGAGTTAAATGAAGCCACAATGTTCTGTTCCCATATACAGATTCTGGAAATAGCGTTCTAATTCTTCAGTACCTTCTGTTTGCTTAGCACTTTACAAAAACCATACAAAAGATATCCCTGAGAGCAAGGTGTGATTCTCATTTTGCAAATGTGAGAACTGAGGCTCAAAGATGTCAGTAAGAAAGAGTCACACTCAGATACTAAAATTTATTTTTAGAAACATGATGTATTGTCTCAGCAACATCTGCATGGCAAAAAAAAAAAAAAAAAAACAACAACAACAACCAGACAAACTGTGGAAGGGTAAATATTTAAATAAGTACTGACCTGCATATTACTTGAATTGTTAACCTAGACCTCCAGAACCCCTGCAGAGTAAATGCCCACACACTTATAAATGGGATAGACTAGTGGACTATCATTCTCTGCCACCCACTTGGCGTACAGGCCTCATCTTTCTCCCCTTTCCTAAATAGAGATGGCTTTAAATTACATTCAAATCCATATTGTCCTACCTGAAAAAAACAGCACTCCCACAGTCTCTGGTTCTTGAAGTTTGTTTTTCACAATCCCATCCAGTCCGGTCTGCTTCTGCCAGGTATTACAAGTGTTTTCCCAAAGGATAAAAAGACAGATCAGAACTCTGATGTGAAAATGGCAAGATCAGGCTTTCTAATAAATTCAGTGTATTTAATAATAGCATGGTGAACTGGAAAATGATGCCACTGTATAAAGACGTCAATTATAGTATCTGAGTAGCACTCAAGGAGTGATCCTGACATTGTTGGAAGTTCCTATCTTAGGGAAGACATTTCCACACCATGTTAAATGTTACAGCTGATGGGATGGATGTTAACCTCCTCCCAGCATTTGTAGCCTCACATGATATAAGGTTACACTTACTCATCTGGCAGGTCTGGACAGCTAATTCTGGGTCCACTCTCTTCTCATTACAGGGCCATAAGGCTGGCCAGTGCTAGATTTTTCCATCACAGGTCCTGGAGGAAACAGAGATTATACAGGTCTACAAGGAGACTTGCTTACCGATGGACAGCCTAACACAGTTGCGGGAAAATTAGGTAACTTGGAAGCACTTGACATGCATGAGTGGCTGGGGCAAACTTCCCCTTTCCCTTATCCACAAAACACTAAGGCAGCTAGGGCCCTCAGCTGTCATAACACCGCACATACCTCTCAGAGCCTTACTTTCTCATTTCACATGGAAAATAACAGAAATACCCTCAATGGATAAGAAAGGAAACAAAAACGGCCAAGATCAACATTTAAATCAATCCTTGGCAACAAGATATACATTCCTAAATACCCTACAATATGAGGCAGAATCAGCTCCAGGATGGCCACTAGTCACCATTTGGACTATCTGGCAACCCCACCTACCCTGCCAAACGCACCCACCCTTCCCTCACTTTAAGTCGCAAACACTACAAAGCATTAAGACCATAATTGGGAATGAGGCTCCGAAGCCCACATTTAAACAAGGAAAATCTTCGATTTTCACCATGTATTACCATAATTCCCAACCCGGAACCCGAAAGTGCCTGAGAGAACTTCTCCGCCATCCACCCAGGAACCCGCAGACACATCTGTCAAAGTGTCCCTCAGGACACACCATCAACCCGACTCTCCAAATCACACTGCAGACAGCCAAATACCAATAAAGTTACTAAAACTTACACTTTTGAGATCTCTGGAAAGAGAGCAGCCATGTTAAATCCAGCAGATGCAAATGGTCCACGGAAGCCCCACAGGACAATCCAGACAGTTAGGAACTTAGGTATCTGCTGGGGATTCTTTCACAGCTTTTCACGCTCCCGCCTCCAAATATCATCATTGGTGGGTATGCCATGATTGACGGGGAGGTTGGCCATTCCTCTCAGGTCTACTGCTGGGAAACTGTCCATTTCCCAAGGCCCAGCTGACATAATGAAATCTTTGCTCGTATATATTGTATCTTTCTACATCTGTGTCCATCCCTCAGTGGCTAGCTGTACTTATTAGGCCTTTGCGCATACCTTTTGCTTTGTTTCTTGTCATCTTAGACTTTGGAAAGCATGCACATTCAGTTTGCCCAGGGCTAGATCAATTACATCCCCCTCCAGAAAGCCTTCCAAATTTTACTCCTTCCAGGCAAAATGTGAGTTCTTCCTATTAGTTAGGGACATGAGATATATCAGAGCAGAGATGCAGAGGACTTATTTCTGAGCCCTGGGGTCAGATAGTACTGGGTTGGGCATGGTGTGAGGGACCCACGGTTTGCACTTGGATATTTTGCAAGTCAGTTCAGGTTGCAGACATTTGGGGAAGACCAGGGAACACTGACAACAGACTAACACTTAGAAGCTTGCTAGGACTGGTACCACCCTTTTCAGGAATTTAATATTCTTTCCTTCTTTCTATCTGTGAAAATCTTGTCCTTCGTACAAGGCCCAGGCATAAATCACTTCCCTAACTCTTGTCATGAATTCATGTTCCCACCCCAACCACAAGAGCTATTTCTCTTATGGCTATCGGAAGAAACATATGAGGATTTCATATCTCTGCTGAAAATGTCACTAAGCTTCATAGTTAGCCAAAGTGAGACTGGAAACCCTCTTCTTTCCAGGAGTCCTCTTGCTGAGAGATTTCTGCACCTTCTCTCTATTTGTGAGTCATACAAACGAAAAGGGACAGCTCTCCTAGGCTTGACTACCTTGAGTGTTTCACTCATCTACACTCTACATGGTGTGTGGACCACATAGCCACTGCGTCCCTTAGCTGGACTGCATGGGCACAGTGCACAGTGCTCCTAGGAAAGATGATCTAATGCCAGCACTGTACTTCGCACAGGAAATATCATTTAAGAGGGTATTTTCGGCTTCGTGGTGTGCACAGTGTTATGCGGCAATCTATTATGTTTTCCTACCCACTATAAAGGCTAATTTTATGTGCCAACTTGACTGGTCATGGAGCGTCCAAATTACATATTATTTCTGAGTGTATCTGTGAGTTTGTTTCTGGAAGAGATGAGCATTTGAATCGGTGACTTAGTAAAATAGAAGGCCTTCTCCAATGTGGGTAAGCATCATCCAATCTGTTGAGGACCCAAATGGAATAAAGGCAGAGAAAGGAAGAATTCTTCCCTTTTATCCATAGCTGTCTGCTTGAGAGAGAACATTTCTCTTTGTTTTCTCCTTTTCTTCAACTGAGATTCACATCACCAGCCCCACTGGTTCATAGACATTCAGACTGAGACTGAATTATACCACTGGTTTTCCTGGCTTTATACTTGTAGACAGGATATTGTGGGATTTCTCAGCCTCCATAAATATGGAACTAATCTCTTCAAGATAAAGGAGGAGTCTATAAAGTATATAAAGGAATATATAATGTATATAAAGGATATGTATATACATATACATATATATATATATGTATATCGGCTTCCCTCATAGCTCCGTAGGTAAAGAATCTGCCTGCAATTCAGCAGACCCTGGTTTGATTCCTGGGTCAGGAGGATCCCCTGGACAAGGAAATGGCAACCCACTCCAGTATTCTTGCCTGGAGAATCCCATGGGCTGAGGAGCCAGGCGGGCTACAGTCCATGGGGTCACACGAGTTGGATGTGATTTAGTGACTAAACCAACAGCCTATATATATATATACACACACACACACACACACACACACATTGATAGTTACTATATATATATATACACACACAAAAAAAATACAAAATGTTCCTTGCTGGTTCTGTTTCCTTGAATAACTCTGACTAATAACCCTGGAACATTGCAGCCAGCTGCAGCTGTTAGACTTGGCTTCATAGTCCGCAAATTGAACTATGAAGAAACAGCAAAGTCAAATACATGAAAATTACTTCCGAACAATGGGTGAGGAAACTAAGATACCAGAAACAAACAGCCAGATATTGGCCCAGAGAGGTTTCTGTTCCACTAGATAGCTGCTCCTTTGCAAGCCCAGAGAAAGCTTACAGGTGAGCTCTTCTAGAACTGGGGTTGTTAGGTGAGGCTCTGACGAAGATCCAGAGGGCAGAAGAGCTGTTGCAGGCCTTGTCCAGTAATCAGTAAAGGATGACTAATCGACATGGGGAGGAAGACAAGTAAGACTGGGGCCATTGATGTGAATCCTGCCCCAGGATCTGCCAAGTCTTTCCCATGTGTTACTAGGCTTTTCCCTCTGACTGGAGTCAGAAGACGGATACATGATGGACCCTCTCAATCCCTGGCATACAATGACCACTACCACACAGGTCCTATCTTTCTGATCGCCAGTGTCTCCTCAATCTGTGGTCACCATTCATTCTTTTTATTTTACTTTTCTCTTGCCTAGCTGTGCAGCTTATGGGTTCTTAGTTTTCTGACCAGGGACCAAACCTGGGCCCACAGCAATGAAAGCACTGAGTTTCAACCACTGGACCACCAGGAAAGTCCTGCCTTTCATTCTTTTTTTAATTTTTTTAAATGTATTTATTTTAATTGGAGGCTAATTCCTTTACAATATTGTATTGGTTTTGCCATGCATTGACATGAATCCACTACGGGTGTACATGTGTTCCCCATTTTGAATCCCTTCCCACCACCCTCCCCATCCCATCCCTCTGGGTCATCCCAGTGCACCAGCCCCAATCACCCTGTGTTATGCATCGAATCTGGACTGGCGATTCATTTCACAGATGATAATATACATGTTTCAATGCCATTCTCCCAAACCATCCCACCCTCGCCCTCTCCCACAGAGTCTAAAAACTGTTGGATACATCTGTGTCTCTTTTGCTATCTTGCATACAAGGTTATCGTTAACATCTGGGATTGCTGGGTCATATCTGCCTTTCATTCTTGTCTCATTTATACTTCATTCCACGTCCATAGTTTGTCTGAAGAAAATAATTACTTCTTACCTACTGTGTACAGTACATGTAGACAGTACATGGGCTTGAGGCATGCTCTTGGGATTCATAGCACAATTATTCTTCCTACCAGTTTGTTCTGTGCCTAAGTTTCCTAATCAGTAGAGTGAGGATCCTAATAACAACTATGTCATCAGGCTGCCATGACCCTTAGAGAGTTCATAAAAAGCATTTAGACCAGTGACTAACACACACTAAGCATTCAGGTAACGATATCTAGGACTGTTACCTTGTCAACATGCATGTCTCCCGTCAAGTACAACCTCCTTTCTGGAGACTTTTCCATGCTAGCTGCACCAACACAAATCTACTTTCTCTGATTCTATTTCTACTTACCATTCATGTAACATAATCCACATCTTTCAACATATTGGCCAATTTGCCAGTTGTTTTGTTTCACTATATTTATTTTCATCTATGATAATGTCTTTTTTTGACTTATTACCTTTTTCACGTCTTCATCTGTATGTCTTGTTCTTAAAACCTTTACCACCAGTTTCCAATTCATCAGCTTAGCAGTTCATTTTCTCCTGGTATATTATATCTTATGAAACAGTGCAAAACATATGTGAATAACACATAAGGGGACACTGCCAGTTGTTTTGTCCCACTATATTTATTTTCATCTATGATAATGTCTTTTTTTTGCTTATTACCCTTTTCACATCTTCATCTGTAGGTCTTGTTCTTAAAACCTTTACCACCAGTTTCCAATTCATCAGCTTAGTAGTTCATTTTCTCCTGGTATATTATATCTTATGAAACAGTGCAATACATATGTGAATAACACATAAGGGGACACTGAAATAGTATCTTTCATTAGGAGAACCCCCGTGATATTTGATATTCCCCATGAGAATGTCATAAACTCCCTTGGGCACTCATTGGTTTTACCAGAAGGCACAATGCGGGTGGTGCCCTGATAAGAGGAATTGGCATAAATGTACTGAAGATTTGGTTAATCGGATCAGGCCTGTCTGTCAAGAAAAGATGCACCAGGCTTAAATGTGTGCTGCAGGAGAGTTAACGTGGAATATGGGCAAGAGAGGAAGCAATTTAAAGGATTAAGGAGGAGCAAGTGGCCAGGAGCAGGAATATGAAAGAACATGGCCTTCTCAGGGAAGATAACACATTTTGGCCTCATGGGAAATGAGAATTAATGATATATACTGCAAAAGATAAAGGAAGCAAGATAAGTGGCCCATGGCAAGGACACATGGGTTGGATGTGGTAAACTCCAATAAGATCCAATTTGCTTTTCAAATCTACCATTTAGAAGTCAGTGTGCAGAACAGATCAAAACAGAGGGTCAGCAGAAAAAGGGAGACTGAGCACCCACCACAGCCTCACTCCAACATCATATGAGTCTTACAAGTACACGAGACTGCCTTGTCTGCTCTCATGAGGAATGGGGCTGTTGATTTGTGTGCTGAAGGCCAGGACTA
The DNA here is from genome assembly GCF_049115385.1 of Moschus berezovskii. Lineage (NCBI taxonomy): Eukaryota > Metazoa > Chordata > Mammalia > Artiodactyla > Moschidae > Moschus > Moschus berezovskii. The sequence goes on from NC_142488.1 coordinate 149,873,240, forward strand.
CGGCATTGTCGGACAGGCAGTGTACACAGCCATCAACCGCATGTTGGACCAGATCAATTCCTGTCTGGACCACATGGAGGAGAGGAATGACCACCTCCCTAGCTGCCTCCAAGAGTGCTTGAATCCAACTGTCAGACGCATCTTGTGATCCAGCAGCTGTTCAGGGAGGCGCCAGGAGATTGGGAACACCTAGTGGAGCCCTCCAAGGGCCCCCGAACCAGGCCTCTAACCCTGCCTGCCAGGCTGAGCCAGGCTCTAGCCTGACCCTCACCACCTGGATTAGGACTGGCCACCAGATGCCCTGGGGTATCTGCCTGCCTGAGCCATCCTTCTGGTACTTCCCTTCACGGTCCTGCCATCACCCCACCTCCAGGCACCCCACCTAGAGTCAGGTGTGGGCCTGTGACCCACACAACTTGCCTGCCTGCCCAACTCCTGGATGCTCCCCCCTCTGCCTAGGTTCATTAGGCAGATTGAGAGTTATCTTAACATTCTCCGGAATTAGTATTCCTGAACCATGTTGCCAATTGAATATTTATATCAAAAAATATAATGGGCAAGTTGCTCTGCAAAGGATTTGTAAATTTATTGTTAGAATTTTACACAATATGTATAGAGTTTTGTTTTGCTTTTTTCAAGCACAAAACAATTCTGCCATTCAGTTACCTTTTGATTCTGTCCATTCATACTGTGGTAATGAGTGTTACATAGTGAAAAATCCCTAATACTCAATGGATTGGATTCTATTACAAAATATACCAGGAGCTTATCCTGTGCTTCCAGATTTTTGTTCCCATTTCTTCTGATGTTCTCCAGAACCATGCTGGGCCACTCCTCGTATCCTCACTCTTAGCAGGAGCAGGAGATACACCCACCACTCCCACAATATCCAGGCACATATCTGTCATCCTCATGAAGTGTCCAGAAGGATCACTTCACCTCGGAAGATGTCAGATTGCCTACCATTCTTCTGACCTTAACAAGGGGAGAACATCAATTCTGACCTGGAGAACTCTCACCCTGCCACCCCATCCCCTGTCATCAATGCCCCAGATTACTGAGCCCAGATTCCCACTCGGTACCTGATGTGATGTACACGCAGACTCACATCTTCATCTATCGTGCTTGGAGTCATCACAAATAATAACATCTACAAGTGGGAGCTTCTCCATCATACACATTGTATTGTAAAACAAAATTTTACAAATTAAAAAGATTTTGCACAAGCTTCTGTTTCCCAGAGTACATCTTCCACTTGCCAAGACTGGTGAGATCAGCATAGCAACTGAAGCAATCTGTAAACAAGGCCTCTGGTTATATTCCCTACTGCAAATGACCAGAGAGAACTCGCCATAAGGGTACAGGTATTTGTAAAATATAAGGGATCTGGAGGGCTAACTATGGCTCCAACTTATTCCTTTTCCTTGAAGGACCTTTGGCACAAGTTCCACTGAAGGAATTTCCCTGTGGCCTGAGTTTGACCAGGGTGCGGCAATCACAATTTGTGGGGGACAAATATCTGGGGAGACGTGGTATCTCATGTTAGGTTATTGGAGGGCAAAGACAAAGTGACATAAGAAACAAGGTTTAATTATCCTCATTGAAAAGTGAGAGCAGGCTTTCACCCCTCCCTTTGCTTTAGAAGGGTTACTTTGGAAAACTTGTCAGTTCTTTTTCTACCTCTTTGCTGTATGTGGAAATCATTTTAAAAAGCTCACTAAGCCTCTTGCCAATTTGACAACCCAGGAATGCTCCTTAAAGGACCTAGAAGCAGAAATTCTTGCAAAGGGGAAGACCTAGGTAAGGAGGGAACAGCTTAAGCAGTTGAAACCAGAACCTGCTAGACCTTCTGGACAATCAGAGGAAGAAATGACCATCAAAGCAGTTCACCAGAGTCAATAAAGCTTCAGGAGAAGATCATGAAGCGGTGAGGGCAGGCAGCATCTCAGGAGGATTTCAGCTTCCTCAGAAGCAAGAGGAGTTCCTTCTCAGAACTCCCTCAGGGTATGTTATTGTGCAAAAGTGTAGTACTTTCTAAACAACATTAAATGGTGCACAGAAAGAGCAGCAGTAGCAAAATCGTCTCCTGGGAGAGAGGCCTACAATTCACAGGGAAAATGAAATTTTGTGTATGTCTCTATGTGTCTCTCTATCACATTCTCTTTTTATCATATCTCAGTCTGTGTGTCTTTCTCAGTGTGTGTTACACTCTCAGTGTGTGTGTGTTTCTCTCTCAATGTGTGTGTGTCTCTCTCTCCATATGTTTATGTCTCTCAGTGTCTCTGTGTGTGCCTCTCAGTTTTTATGTCCCTCTCTCAGAGTGTGTTTATCGCTCACTCTGTGTTTCCCTCTCTCATTGTGTATATATCTCTTTCTCAGTGTGTGTGTGTCTGTATGATGTGTGTTCACACTCTCCCAGTGTGTGTGTGTTTCTTTCAATGTGTGTGTCTCTTTCACATTGTGTGTCACTCTCAGTGTCTGTGTGTGTCTCTCACTCACTTTCTTTGTCTCTTCCTTTCAACTGTGTGTGTGTGAGTCGCTCAGTGTTTGTGTGTCTCTCTCAGTGTGTGTATGTCTCTCTCAGTGTGTGAGCATGTGTCTCGCACTCTGTGTGTATGTTTCTCTCCCTCAGTATGTGTGTGTGTGTTTCTCGAGCTCAGTGTGTGTGCCTCTGTATGTGTGTGCCTTTCAGTGTGTGTGGGTGTTTTGTCTTGGTGTGGGTTTCTGTGTGTGTGTCTCAGTGTGTGTGTCTGTCTCTCTCTCACTGCATGTGTCTCTCTCTGCATATGTGTATGTCTCTCAGTGTCTGTCTGTGTCTCTCAGTGTGTGTGTCTCTCTCAGTGTGTGTGTGTCTGTTAGTGTGTGTGTGTCTCTTTCTCTGTGTGTGTCTCGGTGTGTTTGTGTCTCTCTGTGAGAGTGTGCTAGGTTGTGGTTGTGTATCTCAGTGTGTGTGTCTGTGTGTGTTTCTCTGTGGGTATGTCTCTCCATTAGTGTCTCTAGATGTCTGTTTCTGTGTGTGTATTAATGTCTGTGTATATGTGTGTCTTTCAATGTGTGTGGCATTGAGAGAAATACACATATGGAGAGAGATATACTCACACACGGAGAGACACACACACACAGAAACATGAACACTGAGACATGCAGACACACTGATAAACATGCACATACAGAGAGAGAGAGACACAAACACATTGAGAGAGACACACACATACACTAAGGGTGACAAACATATACAGAAACACACAAACACTGTAAGAGGGACCCACACTGAGAGACTCACATACAGACACACACAGACACACACTGAGATAGAGAGACACACTCACACTGAGAGAGTCTCACATATTGAGAGACATACACACTGCGAGATAGACACAGACACACACTAAGAGAGAGACACACACTGAAAGACTCACACAGAGACACACATACTATGAAAGAAAGACATACACACTGAGCGACACACACACACACTGAGAGACACACACAGAGAGACACACATATTAAGAGAGAGACACACACACTCACTGAATGAGACACACATATACTGTGCGAGACACACAAACATAGAAAGAATACAAACACACTGACAGACACACACACACAGAGATGGACACACACACACTGAGATACACACAGAAGAAACACAGAGACACACACACACTGAGAGACATATACACATACAGAGAGAAACACACACATTGAAAGAGACATACACGCTGAGAGACACACACAGAAAGACACAAAGGAACACACACAAAAAGAGAGACACACATGCACTGAGAGACACACACCCAAAGAGAAAAACATGCACACTGAGAGAAACATGAAGAGAGACACAAAGATACACACACACTGATAGAGAGACACACACACACTGAGAGAGACACAAACGTTGAGGGAGACACATACACACTTAGACACACACACATTGAGAGAAAAACACAGACAGACACACAGAGTCACACACACTGAGAAAGAGACAAATGCATTGAGAGAGTCACACACGCTGAGAGAGACACACACACGAGAGAGAGACACACACTGTAGACCCACACACTGTGAGACGCACACATCAGCCATACACAGAGACATGCATATTGAGAGAATGGGGCACATATGCTGAGAGATACACATACATACAGAGACATGCACACAAAGAACATTCACACACTGACAGACAAACACACACAGTGATGGACTTTCACACTGAGAGACACCCATGAGACACACAGAGACACACAAACAATGATAGACACACACACACTGAAATAATATATGCGTACAGACAGAGACACACACTAAGGAGAGATACACAAAATGAGAGAGAAAAACACATTAAGAGACACACACTCTTAGAGACAAACACAGAGAGAGATACAGAGTAAAACACACTGAGAGAGAGACACACACACACTGAGAGACACAGACACATGAGACACACACACTGAGAGAGAGAGGCACAGACACAGAGAGATACACACAGAGGGAGAGGCACACACACAGTGAGAAATAATGAGAAATAAACACTGAGAGAGACACACATGCTGAGAGAGAGACACAGACTGAGAGACACACACAGAGTGACATACACAGACAAACCCGCTGTCAGAGAAACAGAACACTGAGAAAGTGAGACATCCACAGTGAGAGAGAGAAACACACAGTGATAGAAACACACACACTGAGAGAGACATACACACTGAGGGAAAGGCACAAACACTGTGAGAGACACAAAGAGACACATAGAGACAGACACACACATAAACACTGGCAGAAACACAAATACTGAGAGAGAGACACACATATATTGAGAGAAAGGCACATACAAACACAATGAGAGACACACACACACAGAGAAAGAGACACAACCACACACACTGATAGACAAACATATACACAGACATAGATACACACAGTAACACAAATGAAGATACCGTCACTAACTGAGTAAAAGACACACACCCACTGAGAAACACACACATACATTCATACACACTGAGAGACACACACGAAAACTAACACACACAAAACAACACACATACACTGATAGACGCACACACAAAGTGACACACACAGAGAAAGAGAGGCATACATACTAACAAGCACAAACAGAATGAGAGAGGGACACACACACAGAGTCACATACACTGAGAGAGAGACACAAACACAATGAGTGGCACACACAGTGAGAGACAAACAGAGACACACAGAGAGATACACACTGAGAGAGACACACACACAAGGCAGAGACACAACATGCAGAGTGAGATAAGCAAAGGAGATGCAAAGGCACACACACACAGATAGAACCATACTGAGAGTGAGACACGAACACTGAGATAAATACACATACAGAAAGAAAGACACAAAAACACTGGGATAGAGAGAGAGATCGACCCTGAGAGACAAAAAACAATGAGAGACACATATAGGGACACAAAGGGACACAACACTGAGAGACACACACTCACTGAGAGATATAAACAGAGAGAGGAATAGACAGACACTGAGAGAGAGAGACATCCACACTAAGACACACACATACACACACACTGAAAGAGATTTAAACATTGAGAGACACACATAGAGACACATAGAAATACATACACTGAGAGAAACACTCACACCGAGACACACACACACTGAGAGTGAGACTCTCACACTGAGAGATACAAACAAATTGAGAGAGAGAAACACACATGGAGAGGTACACACAGAGACACACATTGAGAGAGGCAGACACACATACACAGAGACATACACATACGGAGAGAGACAGACACACACACCCTGAGAGAGACACACATTCCATGAGAGATACACACACCAAGACCCACAGTCTGAGAGAGTGACACACATATACTGAGAGAAACACACACAGAAAACACACATTGAGTCAGTGACACCCACACAAACTGAGAGCCACACACATACTGGAGCCACACACATACTGAGAGTGAGACAAACACACACTTCTGGAGAGAAAAACATCCATACTGAGAGAAACATACATTCAGAGACACACACAAAATAAGAGAGACACACAAACTGACAGAGCGAGATTCACATGTAGATATACACACAAACTGAGAGACTTACACACTGCGGGGCACACACTGTGACACTAAGAAACATACACATATTGAGATAGAGACACACACACCCTGAGAGAGAGACACAGACACCCAGAGAGATAGATACACATATACTCTGAGAGACAAACACACAAGACACACAGAGAGAGAAACACCGACACATCCTGACAGACACACATGCAGAAATGCACACACACTGAGAGGGAGAGAACCATACACACTGAGAAAGAGATAAACACACTGACAGACATACACATACAGAGAGACATACACATTCAGAGAGACCCACACATGGAGAGTGAGAGACACATATACCAAGACACACACTCTGAGAGAGTGACGCACATACACTGAGACACACACACTGAAAAAGAGAGACATCCACAATGAGAGAGAGAAACATACAGTGAGAGACACATACACACTGAGGGAGGAATACTCACTGAGAGAAAGACACAAACACTAAGTGACACACATAGAGACAGACACACACTTAAACACTGACACATTAAGAGGGAGACACACACACTCTGAGAGAGACACACAGACACGCAGAGAGATAGACATACCTATAATCTGAGAGACAAACACACAGAGACACACAGAGAGAGAAACACTGACACATCCTGACAGACACACATACAGAAATGCACGCACACTGAGACGGAGAGAAAATCCACACTAAGAGAAAGATAAACACACTGAGACACTGAGAGACAAACTCAGTTAGAGAGAAACACACATACAGAATGAGACACACACACAGAGACCAAAACACGCAAACACTGGCAGACACACACACTGAGAGAGACACACACATTGAGAGTTAAACAAACACACATAGACACACAGTCAGAGGCACACCCAGAGACACTGAAAGATATACACATATGGAAAGAGAGAGACAAACACACTAAGAGAGATACACACACATGCTGAGAGATAGACACACAAACACTGAGAGACACATTCCTAGAAAGATACACAAACACTGATTATGAGACACAAACAAACATTGAGAGAGAGAAAAACATCCACACTGAGGGAGAAAAACACACTGAGAGACACACTCACACTGAGAGAGACACACGCACTCTGTGAGTGTAGACACACACATTGTGTGAGATTTAACACACATCATACAGAGACACACACACTGAGAAACAAACACACACTGAGAGAGACATACACACTGAGAGAAAGACACAACCACTGAGAGACACACAAAGAGACTCAGAGACACATATACTGAGAGACATACATGTAAACACTGACAGAAATGAACATGATGAGAGAGACACACACAGACACACATACTGAGAGAGAAACAGACACAACCATACACACTGAGGGACACAGGTATACAGTCATAAATACACATACAGAAACACACTCAAAGATAAAGTCACTAACTGAGTAAGAGACACACCCCCACGGATCTCACAAACACAGACATTCACACACTGAGAGAGCCACCCACAAACTAACACACATGCACTGATAGAGACACACACAAAGAGACACACAAAGAGAAAGAGAGACACACAACAACTAACAAACACAATGAGAGAGGGACACACACACTGAGAGAGTCACACACACTAAGAGTGACACAAACACAATGAGTGGCACACACACTGAGAGACAAACAGAGACACAGTGAGAAATACACACAGACAGAGACACACACAAGGGAGAGACAGACACATGAAGAGTGAGACACACACAGGAGACACAAAGGCACACACTCACAGACAGGTAGACCACACTGAGAGTGAGACACAAGCACTGAGAGATATACACATACATACCGAGCTACACACACACGTTGGGTTATAGAGACAGATCGACTCTGAGAGAGAGACAGAAACACCGAGAGAATCACATAGGGACACACACACTGAGAGACACACAGACTCTGAGACACACAGAATGAGAGGCATGCACTCACTGAGAGAGACACATGCAGTGAGAGACACGCACACGAAGACACACACTCTGAGAGAGTGACACACATACACTGAGACACACACACACACACTGAAAAAGAGAGACATCCACAATGCGAGAGAGAAACATAGAGTGAGAGACGCACACAGTCTGAGACAGGCATACTCACTGAGAGAAAGACACAACCAGTGAGAGACACAAAAAGAGACACAGAGACACACATTCTAGGAGACATACATGTAATCACTGCCAGAAACGAACATACTGAGAGAGACACACACAGACACACAGACACTGAGAGAGATCAGACACAACCACACACACTGAGAGACACATATGCACAGTCATAAATACATACACCATAACACACACGAAGATAAAGTCACTAAGAGACCCACACCCACGGATGACACAAACACAGACCTTCACACACTGAGAGAAACACTCACAAACTAACACACACGCACTGATAGAGACACGCACTGATAGATACACACACAAAGAGACACACAAAGAGAAAGAGTGACAGACAACCACTAAAAAACACAATGAGAGAGGGACACACACACTGAGAGAGTCTTACACACAGAGAGAGACACAAACAAAATGAGTGGCACACACACTGAGAGACCAACAAAGACACAGTGAGAAATACACACAGAGACACCCACACAAGGGAGAGACACACACATGCAGAGTGAGATCTACACAGGAGACACAAAGGCACACACACACAGACAGGTAGACCCACACTGAGAGTGAGACACAAACACTGAGTAATGTACAGACCGAGCTACACACTCACATTGGGTTAGAGAGAGAGATCGACTCTGAGAGAGAGACACAAACACTGTGAGAATCACATAGGGACACACACACTGAGGGACACACCCACACTGAGACACACAGAATGAGATATGCACTCAAGGAGAGAGAGATACACACACTGACAGACACACACAGACTGAGAGAGAGAATTGCACAGGGAGACAAAGACACAAACAATGAGAGACACATAGAGAGACACACACACAGAGACACAGACATAAATACTGACAGAAACACACATACTGAGAGAGACATACACACTCTGAGAGAGATATATAAAAAAACCCAATGAGAAACACACACACACTGAGAGAGAAACATATACAACCACACACTGATAGACACACATATACACAGACAAAGACACACACACAGTAACACACACCAAGATACAGTCACTAACTAAGAGACATACACTCAAGGAGACACACACACAGATCTTCACACACCCTGAGAGAGACACACACAAACTAACACACAAACACAATGAGAGAGGGACACACACACACAGTCACATACACTGAAGAGAGACAAACAGAATGAGTGGCACACACCATGAGAGACAGACACAAACAGAGAAAAACACACTGAGAGAGACACACACACCAGGAAGATACACACATGCAGAGTGAGAAACACACAGGAGACATTAAGGGACACCCACACAAACACGTAGACCCACAAGAGAGTGAGACAAAAATACTGAGAGACACACAGAGAGACACATAGAAACACACACCCTGAGAGACACACACACCCTGATATACACAGAAAGAGAGACACACAATCAGTGAGAGAGAGATACACACATTGACAGACACACAAACCCTGAGAGAGAGATTCGTACTCTGAGAGATACACAAAAATTGAGAGAGAGAAACACACATTGAGAGGTACACACAGAGACAAACAATGAGAGAGACCCACACTCACTGAGAGACATACACATACAGAGAGACATACACATACAGAGCCCCACACACTGAGAGAGACACAGGCAGTGAGAGACACACACACGAAGACATACCCTCTGAGAGAGTGACACACATGCACTGAGAGACACACACACACTGAAAAAGAGAGACATCCACAATGAGAGAGAGAAACATACAGTGAGAGACACACACACACTGAGAGAGGCATGCAGACTGAGAGACAAATACTGAGAAAGAGAGACATACACAATGAGAGAGAGTAACACACAGTGAGAGACACACACACACACTGAGAGACGAATACTCACTGAGAGAAAGACACAAACACTGAGAAATACACAAAGAGACACATAGAGAGAGACACACACATAAACACTGACAGAAACCCACATACTGAGAGAGACACACACACATTGCGAAAGAGGCATATAAAAACCCAATGAGAGACACGTGCACACACTCACACACAGTGAGAGAGAAACAGACACAAGCACACACACTGACCTACACACTTATACACAGACATAAACACACACACAGTAACACACACAAAGATACAGTCACTAACTGAGTAAAAGACACACACCCACAGATCACACAAATATAGGCATTCACACATTGAGAGAGACACCCACAAACTAACACACATGCACTGAGAGCGACACACACAAAGAGACACACAGAGAGAAAGAGTGACATACAGCCACTAACAAACAATGAGAGAGGGACACACACACTGAGAGAGTCACAGATATTACGAGAGAGACACAAACACAATGAGTGGCACACACTGAGAGACAGAGACACAGTGAGAAATACACCCAGACAGAGACACACACACAAGGGAGAGACACATACATGCAGAGTGAGATACACACAGGAGACACAAAGGCACAAACTCACAGAGAGTTAGACCCACACTGAGAGTGAGACACAAACACTGAGAGATATACACATAAAGACAGAGCTACACACACCCATTGGGACTGAAAGAGAGATCAACTCTGACAGACAGACACAACACTGAAAGAATCACATAGGGACACACACATTGAGAGACACACACACACACCAAGACACACAGAATGAGAAACATGCACTCAATGAGAGAGAGATACACACACTGACAGACATACACAGACTGAGAGAATTGCACACGGAGACAAAACACAAACAGTGAGAGACACATAAAGAGACACATAGAGACACACGCACACAGAGACACAGACATAAATACTGACAGAAACACACATACTGAGAGAGAGATATAAAAAACCCAATGAAAAACACATACACAGACACACTGAGAAACAGAGACAACCACACACACTGATAGACACATATATACACAGACACACACACAGTAACACACACTAAGATACGTTCACTAACTGAGAAAGAGACACACACCCACGGAGACACACACACACAGACATTCACAAACACTGAGAGAGACAAACACAAATTAATACAAACACACACAATGAGAGAGGGAAACACACATCATCACATACACTGAGAGAGAGGCACAAACAAAATGAGTAGCATACACACTAAAGACAAACAGAGACACGCAGTGAAATACACACTAAGAGACACACACACAGGAGAGAGACTCACACATGCAGAGTGATATAAACACAGGACACAAAGGCACACACACACAGACAGGTAGATCCACACTAGGAATGAGACACAAACACTGAGAGACACACACAGAGACACATAGAAAAACACACAGTGAGAGACACATGCACATCGAGACACACAGAAAGGGACAGATACACTCACTGAGAGAGAGATACACACACACTGACAGACACACACACACACACACTGAGAGAGAGATTTGCACAATGAGAGATACATACAAATAGAGAGAGAAAAACACACATTGAGAGGTTCACACAGAGACACACACAAACAGAGAATCAAATATTGAGAATTACACTAACACACAAACACAGATGCACACTGAGAAGCACACATAGATACACTGATAGACATACACATATGGAGAGAGAGAGACAAACATGCTAGAAGAGAGACACACTCATCCTGAGAGATAGACACACACACACTGAGAGACACGCAATAAAGAGAGATAAACAATCACTGATTATGAAACACACACAAACACTGAGAGAGAGTGTAACATCCACATTGAGAGAGAAAAACAAAGTGAGAGACACACTCACACTAAGAGAAACACTCATACAAAATGAAACAGGCACAGAGAGACCAAAACACACAAACACTGACAGAAACACAAACTGAGAGAGACACACATATTGAGAGTTACACAAACACACACACACTGAGAAGCACACAAAGAGACACTGATATACATACATATATGGAAAGAGAGACACACACACCCTGAGAGATAGACCTACACACACACTGAGAGACACAAACATAGATACACAAACATTGATTACGAGACACACACAAAAAAAGAGAGAGAATATCATCCACACTGAAAGACAAAAGCACACTGAGAGACTCACTCACAATTAGAGAGACACACAAACTTTGTGAGTGTAGACACACACTTTATTATATTTAACACATATCACACAGAGACACACACACTGAGAGACACACACAGACACAGAGAAAGAGAGATATCCACAATGAGAGAGAGAAACATACAGTGAGGGACACACACACACACTGAGAGAGGCATACACACTGAGAGAAAGACACAAACACTGAGAGACACAAAAAGAGACAAATAGAGACACACACACTGAGAGACACACACCCCCTGAGACACACAGAAAGAGAGACACACACTCACTGAGAGAGAGAGATTCACACACACTGACAGAAACACACACACTGAGAGAGAGATTTGCACACTGAGAGGTACACACAAATTGAGAGAGAGAAAGATATATTGAGCGGTGCACACAGAGACACACACAATGACAGAGACACAAACACACTGAGAGACATACACATAAAGAGAGAGGGCCACACACACACCCTGAGAGAGACACATGTGCACTGAGAGACACACACACAAAGACACACACTCTGAGAGAGTGACACACATACACTGAGAGACACACACACAGAGAATCACACACTGAGACAGTGACACCCACACACACAGAGAAACACATACTGAGACAGTGACACCCACACAAACTGAGAAACAAACATATACAGAGACACACACACTCTAAGAGATACACACTCTGAGAGATATACACACTAAGCAGAACACACAGAGACCCTGAGAGACATAAAAATATGGAGATAGAGACACACACAGACTGAGAGAGATAAAAACAACCATACTGTGAGAAACAAACCCCGAGAGACACACAGACACAGAGAGACACACACTGAGAGACATACACACTTAAGGTCACACACAGACTCACTGAGACATAAAAATATGGAGAGAGAGACACATACACACTGAAAGAGACACACACACACCCAGAGAGATAGACATAAGCATACATACACTGAGAGACAAACACACAGAGACACAGAGAGAGAGAACACTGACACACAATGAGAGATAAACACATATATCAATACACACACACTGAGAGGAAGAGAAACCTCCACATAGACAGAGAGATAAACACACTGAGAGACACACTCACAGTGAGAGAGACACACTCATACAGAATGAGACACACACAGAGAGACCAAAACACACCAACACTGGCAGAAACACACTGAGAGAAACACACACATTGAGAGTTACACAGACACACACTGAGAGGCACACACAAAAACACTGATAGACAAACACATATGGAGAAAGAGAGACAAACACACTAAGAGAGAGACACACACACACTGAGAGCACGCACATAAAGAGATATACAAACATTGATTATGAGTCACACACAGAAACTGAGAGAGAAACATCACACTGAGGGAGAAAAACACACTGAGAGACACACTCAAACTGAGAGAGACACACCCACTGTGAGTGTAGATACACTGTGTGAGATTTAACACACATCATACAGAGACTCACACACTGAGAGAAACACACACACACACTGAGAAAGAGAGATATCCACAATGAGAGAGAGAAAGACACAATAAGAGACACACACACCCTGAGAGAGAAATACACACTGAGAGAAAGACACAATCACTGAGAGAAATACAAAGAAACACATAGATATACACACAATGATACACACACAGATAAACACTGACAGAAACACACATACTGAGAGAGAGACACACAAATATTGAGAGAGAGGCATATACAAACTCAAAGACAAACACAAAGACAGAGAAACAGAAACCACCACCCATAGTGAAAAACACACATATATACATATACAGACACACACACAGTAACTGAAACAAAGATACAGTTACTAAGAGACACGCACAGAGACACACAAACACAGACATTCACAACACTGAAGGAGAAACACACAAAAAAAATGAGAGTGGGACACACACACACAAAATCATATACACTGAGAGAGAGACAAATACACAATGAGTGGCACACACACTGAGAGAGAAACTGAGCCACAGATGGAAATATACACTAAGAGAGACACACTCACAAGGAAGAGACACACACGTGCAGAGTGAGATACACACAGGAGACACAAAGACACACACACAGACAGGTGGACCCACACTGAGAGTGAGACACAAACACTGAGAGATATACACATCCACACAGAGAACACACACACACTGGGATAGAAAGAGAGATTGACTCTGAGAAAGAGACACGAACACTGAGAGACACACATAGGGACACGCACACACACAGAGATATAGACATCGAGAGAGAAACACACACACTGAGAGAGACATAAACACTGAGAAAGACACTAATATTGAGAGTCACACACAGAGACCCATAGATACACACACACTGAGAGACACACAGAAAGAGAGACATACACTCAATTAGAGAGAGATACGAACACAATGATAGACACACACACATTGAGAGAGAAACAGAAACAACCACACATACTGATAGACACATAAATACACAGATATAGACACACACACAGTAACAAAAACAAAGAAATAGTTACTAACCGAGTAAGAGACACACACGCACAGAGACACACACAAAAATTTCACAAACACTGAGAGAGACACACACAAACTAACACACATAAGCACAATGAGAGTGGGACACACACACAGAAAATCATGTACACTGAGAGTGAGACACAAACACAATGAGTGGCACACAGACTGAGAGACAAACAGAGATACACAGAGAAATACACAATGAGACACACACATGCAGAGTGAGATACACACAGGAGGCACAAAGACACACACACACAGACATGTAGACCCACACTGAGAGTGAGACACAAACACTGAGAGATATACACATACAGAGAGAGACACACACACACTGGGATAGAGAGAAAGATCGACTCTGAGAATGAGACGCAAACACTGAGAGACACACAAAGGGACACACACACTGAGCGACACACACACTGAGAGAGAGACACTAATATTGAGAAACACACACAGAGACCCATAGATACACACACACTGAGAGACACACACAGCGAGACACACAGAAAGAAAGATACACTCAATTATAGAGATACACACAATGACAGAAACACACACACTGAGAGAGATACACACACACTGAGAGATACACACAAATTGAGAGAAACACACATTGAGAGGTACACAGAGAGACACATACCATGAGAGAGATACACAAACACTGAGAGACATGCACATATGGAGAGAGAGACACTCACACACCCTGAGAGACATACACTCAGTGAGAGACACACACACCAAGACACACACTCTGAGAGAGTGACACACATACACTGAGAGACACACACACAGAGAAACACACACTAAGACAGTGATATCCACACAAACTTAGAGACACACACATAACAGAGACACACACACATGAAGAGAAAGAAAAACATCCATACTTAGAGAAACACACACTGTGAGACACACACATACTGTGAAAGATAAAAACATCCATACTATGAGAAACACACAAAGAGAGACACACACACTGAGAGAGACACACACAGTGAGAGGCATACACAGTGAGGGGCACACACAGAGGCACTGGGAGACATACACATATTGAGAGAGAGACACACACACACACTCACAGAGACACACACACCCAGAGAGACAGACATACACATACTCTGAGAGACAAACGCACAGAGACACACACAGAGAGAAACACTGACACATATTGAGAGACACACTCATAGAGAAATAGACACACACTGAGAGGGAGAGAAACATCCACACTGTGAGAGAGATAAACACACTGAGAGACACACTCACACTGAGAGCCACATTCACACTGAGAGAGACACATAACCTATGTGAGTGTAGACACACACACACTGTGTGAGATTTCACACACATCATACAGAGACACACACAGAGAAACACACACTGAGACAGTGACAACCACACAAACTGAGAGACACACATATACAGAGACACACACACACTGAGAGAGACACACACACCCAGAGAGATAGATATAAACATACTCTGAGAGACAGACACACAGAGACACACAGAGTGAGAACACTGACACCCGATGAGATATAAACACATACAGAAATACAAACACACTGAGAGGGAGAGAAACCTCCACGCTGAGAGAGAGACAAACACACTAACAGATAGACACTCAAAACACTGAGGGATACACACAAATACACTGAGAGACACACACATAGAGAGACACACAAACACTGATTATGAGACACACAGAAACACTGAGAGAGAGAGTTACATCCACACAGAGAGAAAACCACACTGAGAGACACACTCACACTGACAGAGATACACACACTCTGTGAATGTAGACACATACACTGTGTGAGTTTTAACACACATCATACAGAGACACACACACTGAGAGACACACAGAAACTGAGAAAGGGAGACATCCATAATGAGAGAGAGAATCACACAGTGAGATCCATACACACATTGAAAGAGGCATACAGACTCAGAGAAAGACACAAAAACTGAACGACACATACACAGAAACATAGAAAAACACACACTGAGAGACACACACAAGCCAAGACACACAGAAAGAGAGACACACACTCACTGACAGGGAGATACACACAGACTGACAGACACACACACACTGAGAGAAACACACATAGAGAGATACAAAAACACTGATGATGAGACACACACAAACACTGAGAGAGACAGTAACATCCACACTGAGAGAGAAAACACACTGAGAGACACAATCACATTGAGAGAGACACAAATATTCAGTGAGTGTAGACAAACACAATGTGTGAGATTTAACACATATCATGCAGAGACACACACTGAGAGACACAAACACACACTGAGAAATAGAGACATTCACAATGAGAGAGAGAAACACACAGGGAGAGACACACCCACACTGACAGAGTCATACAGACTGAGAGAAAGACACAAACACTGAGAAGGAGAGACATCCACAGTGAGAGGGAAAAACACACAGTGAGAGAGACACACACACACTGAGAGGGGCATACACACTGAGATAAAGAGACAAACAATGAGAGACACACAAAGAGACTCATAGAAACAGACACACAAATAAACACTGACAGAAAAACAAATACTGAGAGAGAGATACACACACATTGAGACAGAGGCATATACAAACCCAATGAGAGATACACACACACACAAAGTGAGAGAGAAACATAAACAACCACATACACTGATAGACACACATAAACACTGACATAGACACAAACACACAGCAAAACACACAAAGATACAGTCACTGAGTAAGAGACACACACCACGAACACACGCACAGAGACATTTGCACACTCTGAGAGAGACACACACAAACTAACACACACAAACACAATCAAGAGGGAAACATACACACAGAGTGACATACAGTGAGAGAGAGACACAAACACAATGAGTGGTGCACACACACTGAGAGACAAATAGAGACACACAGAGAAATACACACTGAGAGACACACACACAAGGAGAGACACACACATGCAGAGTGAGATACACATAGGAGACACAAAACCACACACACACAGACAGGTAGACTCACACTGAGAGTGAGAAAGAAATGAGATACACACACAGAGACACATAGAAACACACACACTGAGAGACACACACACACTGAGACACAAAGAAAGAGAGACACACACTCACTGAGAGAGAGATACACACACTGAGAGAGAGATTTGCACACTGAGAGATACACACAAATTAAGAGTGAGAAATACACATTGAGAGGTACACCCATAGACACACACAATGAGAGACACACACACACACTGACAGACATACACGCTCTGATAGAGTGACACACACACCCTGAGAAAGACACACACGCACTGAGAGACACACACACCAAGACACACACTCTGAGAGCGTGACACACATAAAATGAGAGACACACAAAGAGAGAAACCCACTGAGACAGTGACACCCACAGAAACTGAGAGACACACATATACAGAGACACACACAGACCATGAGTGATTAAAACAACCATACTGGGAGAAACACACACTGAGAGACACTCACAGAGAGAGAGACACACTCACTGAGAGACACACAAACACTGAGAGATACACACACACTGAGAGATATACACATGGAGGGGCACACACAGAGGCACTGAGAGACATAAAAATATGGAGAGAAAGACACACACTCACTGATAGAGACACACACACACCCAGAGAGATAGACATAAACATACTCTGAGAGACAAACTCACAGAGACACACAGAGAACACCATCACACTATGAGAGATACACACTTACAGAAATACACACAAACTGAGAAGGAGAGAAACTTCCACACTGAGAGAGAGACAAACACACTGAGAGACACACTCACAGTGAGGGAGACACACTAATAAAGAATGAGCCACGCACATAGAGACCGAAACATACAAACACAGTCAGACACACACACTGAGAGAGACACACACATTGATAGCTACACACACACAGACACACACTGAGAGGCACACACAGAGACACTGACAGACGTACACATAAGGAAAGACAGAGAAAAACGCACCAAAAGAGAGACACACACACCCTGAGAAATAGACACACACACCCTGAGACACACACACATAGAGAGATACACAAACACTGATTATGAGACACACAAACACTGAGAGAGAAACATCCAGACTGAGGGAGAAAAACACACTTAGAAAAACACTCACACTGAGAGAGACACACACACTTTGTGAGTGCAGAAAGACACACTGTGTGATATTTAACACACATCATACAGAGACACAGACTCTGAGACAAACACACATGCACATACACTGAGAAAGAGACATCTGCAAAGAGAAAGAGGGAGAGAGAAAATCACAGTGAGAGACACACATACTGAGAGAAACATACACAAACACTGAGAGACACACAGAGACCCACACACTGACAGACACACACAAACAGAGAAAGACACCCAAACTGAGTGGTAGGCATTTGCAAACACTTGACAGACACACACACACAGAAAAACACACACTTAGAGAGAAACACACATAGCCACACACTATGAGTAACACGTATACACAGACATAAAGAGACACACAGAAATACACACAAGGAGACTCTCACTGAGTGAAACACACCCACCCACAGAGGCACACACAAACAGACACTCACACACACTGAGATAGACACACACAAAATAACACACGCACTGAGAGAGACACACACAGCAAGACACAAATAGAGAATGAGGACTCACATAGACAAACACACACACTGAGAGAGGGACACTCACATTGAGAGAGACACACACACACTGAGAGACACTCACAGATACACTGAGAGACATACACATACGGAAAGGGAGACACACACACACTGAGAGAAAGAGACACACAGACACTGAGAGAGAGGAAAACACACAGAGAGACACACACACTGAGAGAGACATGCACACAGAGATTCACATACAATGAGAGACACACACATTGACACATAGAGACACACACATTGAGAGACACACTCGTACACATAGAGAGAGAAAAAAACACAAACACTGAGAGAGGACCACACATACAAAATGAGTCACACACACACAGAGACACACACATACTTAGTTACAGTCATACACACACTGAGAGAGAGACATACACAATGAGAGAGACACATATACACTCAAACTGACAGAGAGACAAACACATAGCGACACACACACATACTGAGAGAGACACACACATACTGGAAGAGCCACACCCTTACTGAGAGTGAGACAATCACACACTCAGAGGGAGAGAAGTATACACACAGAGAGCAAGACTCACATGCCCACACTGAGCGAGACACAGACAGACTCTGAGAAAGATACAAATAACACTATGAGAGAGTTACACAATGAGACAGACACACACAAATTGAGAGAGACACACACACTGAAAGCCACACAAACAGAGACAATGAAAGAGTCACAAAAAGACACACTGTGAAAGACACAAAGACAAACAGTGAATGAGACACACACACACACTGAGAGACACACACGCATGAGAGACACACACACTGTGAGAGAATAAACACACAAAATGCAGAGACACACACACTGAGAGAGAGACATCCACAGTGAGAGAAACACACACTGAGAGAGACATATACAATGAGAGAGAGACACAAATACTAGGAAACACACAGAGACACATAGAGACACTCACACTGAGAGACACCCACACACACACTGAGGGACATGCACAGAGAGAGAAACACACACACTGAGGGACATACACAGAGAGAGAAACACACACACTGAGAGAGACACACACACAGAGTGTAACACACACTGAGAAAGACAAACACAGCAGGTGACAGAGACACATAGAGGCATAACATACACAAACTGAGAGAGACACACACACACACTGAGACAGACACACACACACATACTGAGAGAGAGGCAAACACACACATAGATTTGCACACTGAGAGAGAAATACACATATTGACAAAGACATACACACACTGAGAGAAACACACACAAAATTAAAGATACACACACATTGGAGAGATCAACAGACAAACAGAGAGCGAGACACACACAAAGATACACACAGTGATAGACATACACACAGAGACACATAAACTGAGAGAGAGACACACACACCCAATGAGTGGGACAGAAACATACACGTAGAGAACATGACACACACTCACACACTGAGATAGACACACACACACTATGAGAGACACACAGCAACATGGAGAGAGAGACAACACGCCCAACTGAGAGGGAGCGATGTTCACACTGAGTGAGAGACACACACAGACACTATGAAATAGACACAAAACACTGAGACAAAGACAGAGAAACACTATGACACACACAGTGAGAGAAAGACACAGTGAGAGAGACACACAAAGAGAGATGGGCACATGCTGACAGATGCACACAAACACACTGAGAGAGACACACACACTCAAACACAGACTGAGAGACACACAAACTGAGAGAGACACACACAGCCTGAGAGAGACAAAAACATACTGAGAAACACACAGACACACACGCACGGAGACAGAAACACACAGAGAAACACACACACATACACGGATAGAGACAAACACTGGGAGGGATGCACACACACACTGAGAGAGAAACACACACTTTGAGAGACACATAAACAGAGACACACAGAGAGACACACAGACTGAGACACACATACAGAGAGAGACACAAACACAGTGAGAGAAACATACACACAGAGAGAGACAAACACACTGAGAGAGAAACATACACACAGAGAAATACACACACACTCAGACATACACATATACAGAGAGAGACTCAGAAACAGACACACAAAGACAGACACTGAGAGAGAGACACACACTCACACTGAAAGAGAGAGAAACACATAAACTGAGAGTCACACAACCTACTGAGACACAGACACAGACACCCACACAGTGACAGAGAGAGACACACACACTGAGAGACACAAAATCACAGAAAGATAGACACATACACACTGAGAGAGACCCACACACTCTGAGAGCGACACACAGACACAGAAAGAGAAACACTAAGGCAAACACACTGTGAGAGAGAGACATACACACACACTGAGAGAGAAACCCATAGAAAGGAAGACACACACAGAGAGAGACACACACTTTGAGAGAGACACACCCAGATGGTAAGAAAGCTACACACAACACTGAGACAGACACACAATGAAACAGACACACACATATTGGAGAGGCACATCGAGCTACACACAAACAGAGACACTGTGAGAGTCATGGAGAGAAACACACAGAGATACAGACACACACTGAGAGAGAGGCAACCCCAAAATTACAAAGACACACACACACAGAGACACACACACTGAGAGACACACATAGACAGAGTGAGAGAGAGTTGCATACAACTGAGAGATAAATACACACACACACACTGTTAGAGAGAGTCACAGAAACACACTGAGACACACACACACACACACCCAGACATTCTGGGAGACACAGAAAAAGATACACACAGAGATATAAAGAGAAACACACAAAGACTACGCTCAAACACATAAAGAGTGAGACACAAACACAGTGAGAGAAACATACTTACAGAGAGAGACAAAACACTGAGAGAGTAACATAGTCACTGAGAGAGACACACACACTCACACAGAAATACAGACACACACACACACACACACTGAGAGTCACACAACACAGAAACCCACACAGTGAGAGAGAGACACAAACACTGAGAGACAAAATATCACAGAGAGATAGACACATACACACTGATAGAGGTACATACACACTGAAAGCCACACACAGACATTGACAGAGAAACAATAAGACACACACAGTGAGAGAGAGACACATACACACTGAGAGAGACACACACAGAGACAGACACACACTGAGAGAAAGACAGACACACACTGAGAGAGAAAACACACACACATACACTGAGTGACAGACAAACAAAAATTATAGAGACATACACACACTGAGGGAGAGAGAAACATACACACTGAGACAGAGAAACACACACAGCCTGAGAGACACAAACACACTGAGAGAAAAACATACACAACTAAGAAACACACACAGACAAACACTAAGAAGGATGCACACACACACACAGAGTGAGACACACACACACTGAGAGAGAGACATCCACACTGAGTGAGAGAAACACACACTGAGAGACACACAGACACTGAGAAATACATACACACTGTGAGAGAGACACAAACACTGAGAAACACACACAGTGACACATAAAGACACACACACAGAAACACACACATACAGAGACAGACATACACACAGACATACACACTAAGAGTGAGATACACACACTAAGAGTCACACACACTGAGAGAGACATACACACTGTTGGAGAGTGAACACAAAATATAAAGGCACACAAACACACTGAGAGAGAAACACTCACACACTGAGAGAGAGAGGGACATCCACACAGAGACAGAGTTTACACACTGATAGAGACATACACACTGAGAGAGAGACACAAACACTGAGAAAGACACACAGTGATATATAAAGGCATACACACTGAGAGACACACACACACCCTGAGAGACACACGCATACAGAGAGAGACACAGAGAGAGGGAGACATCCACACTGCGAGATTGAGACACACACTGAAAGACACACACTAAGAGATACATACACACTGTTGGAGAGTGAACAAAAAATATAAAGAAAAACACAAATACTGAGAGTGAAACACAAACACATGAGAGAGAGTGCGACATCAATACTGAGACAGAGAATCACACACTGAGAGAAATACACACTGAGACAGAGACACAAACCCTGAGAGACCCACAGAATGACATATAGAGACACACACTGAGAGACACACACACATTGAGAGACATACACATAGAGAGAGACAAACACACACACTGAGAGACACACATAAACAGAGAGAGACATACACACTGTGAGAGAAACAAACCCTGAGAGTCACACAGAGACACATAGAAACACACACACTGTGACACATACACTGAGAGACATACACATACAGAGAGAGACACACACACACTGAGACAGAGGAGACATCCATACTGAGAAAGAGAATAACACACAGAGAGACACACACATACTGAGAGAGAAATTCACAATGAGCGAGAGAGAGACAAATACTGAGAGACACACAGAGAAACATAGATGCACACACACTGAAAGACACACACACACAATGAGAAACATACACATTCAGACAGAGATGCACACATTAAGAGAGTAGAGACATCCACATTGAGAGAGAGAGAATCACACACTGAGAGACAAACACATACTGAGAGAGACTTGGACACTGAGAGAGTCACACAAACACTGAGAAAGACACACAGAGAGCCACACTGTGACAGAAATACACACACACGCAGAGAGACAGACACACACTGAGAGCGAGATGCATACACACATTGAGAGAGATAGAGAAACATCCAGCATGAGAGAGAGAAAAACACACTGTGAGACACACTCACACTAACAGAGACACACACACTGACACACACACACAGACACACACACACAGAGACACATAGATTTATACACCTTGAGAGATAATGAAACAAACACTGGGGCACACATACAAAGTGAGACACACACTGAGACACACACATACACTCTGACATAAACACACTATTGGGACATAGACATACACACTGAGAGAGACACATATACACACAGTGACAGAGAGAAACACACAGAGATACACAGAGATATGCACACTGTGTGTCAGTTTGTGTGTGTTTCTCTCAGTGTGTATGTTTCTCTCTCATGTGTGTGTCTCTCCATGTGTTTGTTTCTCTCAGTGTGTGTGTGTGTCTCTTTCAGTGATTGTGTGTGTCTCTCAATGTTTCTCTCTCTCAGGTTGTGTGTCTCTGTGTGTGTCACACACTGACACACAAAGACACACACACTGTGTGTGACACACACACAGAGGCACAACCTGAGAGAGACACACACACAATAAGAGAGAAACACCCACATACAGGACGAGACACACATTCATTGAGAGCGAGACACAAACACATGGAGAGGGAGAGAAACACACAGAGAGCAAGACACACTCACACACTGAGAGAGACAAACACACACTTTGAGAGACACACACAAACACTAATAGAGATACACACACAGAACTGAGAGGGAGAGACATACACACTGAGTGAGAGACACACACAGACACATAGAGACACACAACAGTGAGACAGACACACATGAGACAGAAACACACACATTGAGAGAGAGACACAGAAAGATGCACAAACAGAGACACTGAGAGGGTCACACAGAGACACACAGTGAGAAACACATTCAACCATACTGAGAGAGACTCACACAGATGATAGAGACACACATACTGTGACATAGTGAAAACATAACATACAGAGACACACACATTAAGACAGAGACACAAGCACACTGAGAGAAACACACACACTGAGAGAGACATACACACTGTGAGAGAGATAAAAATCCTGAGAGAAACACAGTGTGGCATATAGAGACACACAAACTGAGAGACACACCCACTGAGAGGCATACAGATACAGAGAAACACACACACACACACACACACACACTGAGAGACACACACAAAAGGAGAGAGACATACACACTGAGAGAGAAACACACACACTGGGAGGGAGAGAAACATACAGAGCGAGACAAGCACTCACCCACTGAAAGAGACACACACATACACTTTTAAAGACAAAAACAAACCGAGAGAGACACACACACACAACTGAGGGTGAAAACAAAACATACAGAGACTCACATACAATGAGACAGAGACACACAAAAACACACTGAGAAAGAGTCATCCACACTGAGAGAGAGACAAACACACTGAGAGACAGACAAACACACTGAGAGCAACACAAACACAGACAGAGATATACACACTAAAAGAGACACACAAGCATTGGGATACACACACAGTGACATATAAAGACACACACACTGAGAGAGACACACACACAGACACACATACAGAGAGAGAGATAAATGCACAATGTGAGTGAGACACACACACTAGACAAATACACAAACACACTGAGTGAGAGACACACACTTGACAAATACACACACAGTGAGTGAGAGACACACACACTGAGAGGGAAAAATGCACACACACTGAGAGAGAGACAAGCACAGTGAGAGATCCACACAGTGTTAGACACCCCCACACACACAGACACACACACATATTGAGATAGAAACACACACTGAAAAAGAGACACACAGAAGAAATGAGAGTGTGTGTGTATGTCTCTCTCACTGTCTTTTTGCCTCTCATTGTGTGTGTCTCTCACTGTATAGGTGTGTCTCTCAGTATGTGTGTCTCACACTGTGTGTGAGTAGGTATGACTTTGTGTGTCTGTGTGTGTGCGTCTCAGTGTGCTTATATCTCTCCCAGTGTTTCCATTCAATTCAGTGTCTGTGTGTGTCTCTCAGTATGTGTGTTTTGCTCTCCTTGTGTATGTTTCTCTCTCAGTGTGTGTGTCTGTCTCTATGTTTGTGTCTCTTTCTGTTTCTGTGTGTCTCTCAGTGTGTGTGTGTGTGTGCGTGTCTGTTTCAATATGTGTATCTCTGTCTGTGTCTCCGAGTAGGTCTCTCATTTTGTGTGTGTATTTCTCTCAGGGTTTGTATGTGACTCTCATTGTGTATGTCTGTGTGTGTGTTATTGTCTCAGTATGTATCTCTCTGTCACTGTATGTGTGTCTCTCTCAGTGTGTGTGTGTCTCTCAGTGTGTGTGTCTCTCAAGGTATATGTGTCTCTGTCTTACTGTGTATGACTGTGTGTCTCTTATTGTGTGTCTCTGTGTGTATGTGTGTGCATGTCTCTCTCAGTGCATGTGTGTGACTCTAATTGTGTGTTTCTCTCTCAGTGTCTTGTTTCTCTCTCAGTGTGTGTGTCTCTCTCTCAGCGTGTGTGTGTCTCTTTCTCAGTGTGTGTGTGTGTGTCTCTTTCTGTGTCTCTATTTCTCTGGGTTTGTTTGTGTGTCTCTGTTTGTATGTGTGTGTCTCTCAGTGTCTGTGTTTCTCAGCATGTAAGTGTGCATCTCACTGTGTGTGTTGCTCAGTGTGTGTGTATCTCTCAGTGTGTGCAACCCACTCAGTGTGTGAGTGTGTGTCTGTCAGTGCTTTTGTGTCTCTCAGTGTGCCTTTCTCTCTCTCTCAGTGTGCTTATGTTTCTCAATGTGTGTATCTCCTTCGGTATATGTGTTTCTGTCTCTGTCTCAGTGTTTGTGTGTGTGTCTCAGTGTGTGAATCTCTCTCAGTTTGTCTGTCCCTCAATATGCCTGTCTCTCTCACAGTGTGCATGTGCGTCTCTCAGTGTGTCTGTGTGACTATGTGTGTTGCTCTCACAGTGTGTGTGTTTCTCTCTCTCAGTGTGTATGCTTCTTTCTCAATATGTGTGTCTCTCTGTATGTGTGTCTCTCTACCTCAGTGTGTTTGTGTCTCTTTCAGTGTTTGTGTGTATCTCACTCAGTGTGTGTTGGTCTCTCTAAATGTGTGTGTGTTTGCCTCTCATTGTGTGTCTCTCAGTGTGTGCGTGTGTTCATCTCTCTTAATGTATGTTTGTGTGTCTCTCAGTGTGTCTGAGGCTTTCTCAGTGTGCATCTCTCTCAGTCTGTGCATGTGTCCTTTAGTGTTTCTGTGTTTCTCTCTCTCACTGTGTTTGTGTTTCTCTCTCAGTGTGTATGTGTGTGTGTGTCTCTCTCAGTATGTGTGTCTCGCATTTCTCAATGTGTGTGCCACTGTGTGTGTTCGTGTGTCTCTCAGTGCATGTGTGTCTCTCTCTCAGTGTGCATGTCTGTCTCTCTCAGTGTGTGCGTAAGTCTCTCTCAGTGTTTTTGTGTCACTCCCTGAGTGTGTCTCGCACACTGTGTCTGTGCTTCTTTCTCTCAGTGTGTATATTTCTAACTCAGTGTGCATGTCTCTCTCTCAGTGTATTTGTGTCTCAGTTTCTGTGTGTCTCTCACTGTGTGTCTGTGACTCTCTCTCTCAGTGGGTGTCGCTCAGTATGTGTATTTATCTCTCTCAGTGATTGCTTCCCTCTCTCTCACTACCTGTCTGTTTCTCCTAGTTTGTGTCTGTCTGTCAGTGTTTGTGTGTCTCTCCCAGTGTTTGTGGTTGTCTCTCTCTCACTGTATGTGTCTCTATGTTTCTCTGTGTGTGTGTGACTCCCAGTGTGTTTGTGTGTCTCTCTCAGTGTGTGTGTGTCTCAGCATGTGTGTGTCTCTCTCAGTATGTGTGGGTCTCTCTCAGTGTATGTGTGTCTTTCTCTCAGGGAGTGTGACTTTTTCTCAGTGTGTGATTCTCTCATTCTCAGTGTGTGTGTGTTCTTTTCTCAGTGTGTGTGTCTCTCACTGTGTGTGTCTCTCTATCAATGTGTGTATCTCTTTGTGTCTCTGTGGGTCTGTATGTGGGTTTCTCTCAATGTGTTTGTCTGTCTCTCAGTGTGTGGGTCTCTCTCTCAGGGTGTGTCACTCAGTGTTAACATCTCATTCAGTGTGTGTGTGTGTCTCACTGTGTGTGTGACTCTCTCAGTATGTGTGTTTCATTGTGTGTGTGCCTATCTCAGTGTGTGTCTCTGTCTCAGTGTATGTGTCTCTCTCTCAGTGTCTGTGTCTCTGTCTCAGTGTGTGTGTCTCTCTGTCAGTGTGTGTCTGTCTCTCAGTGTGTGTATGTCTCTCTCTCACTGTGTGTGTCTCTTTGTGTACCTTTGTGTTTATGGGTTTCTCTCATTGTGTGTCTCTCTCTGTTTTTCTGTGTTTGTTTCTCTCTCAGGGTGTGTCACTCTCAGTGTTTCCATCCCATTACTGTGTGTTTTTGTCTTTCAGTTTGTGTGTTTCTCCCTCTGTATGTGTGTCTCTCTACTTGTGTGTTTGTCTCTCTCTCAGTGTCTGTGTCTCTCTATCAGGTGTGTGTTTCTATCAGTGTGAGTGTCTGTGTGTCTCTCTCAATGTGTTCGTGTCTTTCTCACTGTGTGTGTCTCTCTAAACACGTGTGTGTATTTCTCACTCTCATTGTTTGTGTTTTTCTCTCAGTGTGTCTGTATCTCTCTCTCCATGTGTGTGTGTGTGTTGCTGGCTCAGATTCTGTGCCTCTCTCTCCGTGTATGTGTGTGTTGCTGTCTCAAATTCTGTGGTCTTTCTCTCAGTTTGTGTCTTTTTCTCAGTGTGTGTGTCTCTATCTCAGTGAGTGTTCTCTTTCTGTGTCTGTCTCTCAATGCATGTATTTCTCTCTCCATGTATGTTTCTCTCTCAATGTGTGTTTGTGTGTGTCTCTCATTGTGTGTGTGTGTGTGTCTCAGTATGTTTGTTTATGTGTTTGTTTTTCAATGTGTGTGTGTGTCTCTCTTAGTGTGTGTTTTTCTCCCAATGTGTGTGAATCTCTTTCAATGTGTATGCATGTCTCTCTCAGTGTGTGTTTATGTTTCTCTCTCAGTGTGTGTTTTTCTCTCCCAGTGTGTTTTTCCCTCAGTGAGTGTGTCTATCTGACAAGTGTATGTGTGTGTCTCTCAGTTTGTGTGTTTGTCACTCTCAGTATGTGTTGAGTATCTATCTGTATGTATGTGTCCCTCAGTGTGTATGTTTCTCTCCAGTGTGTATTTTTCTCTCTCAATGTGTGTGTCTAAGTGTGTTTGTGTGTGGGTGTGGGTGTCTCTCAGTGTGTGTGTGTCTCTCTCTCAATGTGTGTGTTTCTCATTGTACGTGTGTGTCTATCATTGTGTGTGCTTCTCTCAGTGTGTATGTTTATCTCTCAGTGTGTGTTTGTATATCTCAGTGTGTGTCTCTGTACATCTGTGTCTCTCAGTGTGTGATTCTTTCAATGTGAGTGTCTCTATCAGTGTGAGCATCCCTCACAGTATGTGTGAGTGTCTCATGTGTTTCATCTCTCTCTCAGTGTACCTGTCTCTCTCTCTCTCAGTCTGAGTGTGTGTGTCTCTCTGTCAGGGTGTGTGTCTCTCTGTCAGGGTGTGTGTCTCTCTAATTGTGGGAATCTCTCTCAGTGTGTGTGTGTTTCTCTCAGTCTGTGTGTCTCTCAGTGTGGGTGACTCTCTCACAGTGTGCCTGTGTTTCTCAGAGTAAGTGTCTCTCTCTCAGTGTGTGTGTCTCTGAGTGTTTCTGTGTGTGGGGGGTTGTCTCTCAGTGTTTGTGTGTCTCTCTCAGTGTGTCTCTCCCAGCCTGTGTGTCTCATCACTCTCAGTGTGTGGGTGTCTTAGTGTTTCTCCATTACTATCTGTTTGTGGCTCTCATTGTGTATGTCCCTCCCTCGGTGTGTATGTGTCTATCTCTCTTGTGTTTTTCTGTCTCTCAGTGTGTGTCCGTGTCTTGTTTGTGCTTCTCTTTCAGAGTGTGTGTGTCTCCACGTGTGTTTCTGTCTATTAGTGTGTGTGACTCTCTCAGTGTGTATCTCTTTCTCTGTTTCTGTGTCTCTGTTTGTCTCTGTGTGTGTGTCTGTCCGTTGGTGTGTCTCTGTTTTTCTGTGTGTCTCTCTGTGTTTGTGTCTCTCTCTCAGTGTGTGTGTGTGTCTGTGTGTGTCTCTCACTATGTTGTGTGTCTCTCATTCAGTGTGTGTGTCTCTTTCAGTGTGTGAGTATCCCTCTCAATATTTGTCTGTGTGAGTCTCTCATTGTGTGTGTGTATCTCTCATTGTGTTTCTGTCTCTGTGTCTATATGTGTGTTTTGCAAAGTGTGTTTGTGGATCTCAGGCTGGGTGTGCTTCTGTCTCAGTGTGTATGTTTCTCTCTCCCTCAGTGTGTGTGTGTCTCTCTCTTAGTTTGTGTGTCTCTGTAAATTTCTCTTTGTCTCTTTTTCACTGTGTGTACATGTGTTTTCTCTCTCACTGTGTGTGTGTGTCTTAGTGTTTCTCTGTCAGTGTCTGTGTGTGGCTCTCAGTGAGTGTTTCTCTCTCTCAGTGTGTATGTGTGTATCTCTCTGAAGTTTTGTGTCTCTCAGTGTGTGTGTGTGTGTCTTTCTCTCAGTGTGTGTGTGTCTTTCTCTCAGTCGGTGTCTGTTTCTCTGAGAGTATCTCTCTCAGTTTGAGTTTGTCTGTCTCTCACTGTGTGTGTGTGTCTTAGTGTTTCTCCAATACTGCCTGTTTGTGGCTCTCAGTGTGTATGTCCCTCCCTCAGTGTCGATGTGTCTATCTATCTGTGTTTTTGTGTCTCTCAGTGTGTGTCTGTCTCTTCGTGTATCTCTCTTTCAGTGTGTGTGACTCTCCAAGTATTTGTGTCTCTCTCTCAATGTGTGTGTGTCTCTTTCTCAGTGTGTGTGTCTCTGTTTGTTTCTCTGTGTGTGTCTCTCAGTGTGAGTGTGTCTGGTTCAGTGTGTGTTAGTGTCTCTCAGTGTGTGTCTGTGTCTCTATGGGTCTCTGTTTGTGTCTCACAGTGTTTGTGTCTCTCTCAGTGTTTAAGTCTCACTCAGAGTTTGTGTGTCCCTCAGTGTGTGACTCTCTCCCTCAGTGTGGATGATTCTCTATCTCTCCAAACTTCTATGTGTCTCACTCAGTGTGTGTGACTCTCTCAGCGTGTATGTGTGTGTCTCTCAGTGTGATTATGTCTGGTACTCAGTGTGTGTGTAACTGTGTGTGTATGTCTCTCTCTCTGTATGTGTAGGTCTCTCAGTGTCTGTTTCTCTCATGTGTGTGTCTCAACTGTCTCTGTGTCTCTCAGTGTTTGTGACTCTCAGTCTGTATATCTCTCTCAATGTGTCTGTGTCACTCAGTGTGTGTTTCTCTCTCTCAGTGTGTGTGTGTGTGTGTAAGTTTTCATTTGTCTCGCTCTCAGTCTGTGTCTGCCTGTCTGTGTGTCTCTCTCTCACTTTTCATGTGTCTTAGTGTTTCTCTGTCTTTGTCAGTTTTTGTCTCCCTCTGTGTGTATGTTTCTCTCATTGTGTGTGTGTCTTTCATGTATGTGTTTATCACTCAGTCTCTGTGTGTGTCTCTCTGTGTCTCTGTCTGTCTCTGCTTGTGTCTTTCAGTGTGTGTGTTTCTGTGTGTGTGTATCTCTCTAGTTGTGTGTGTGAGTCTCACTCTCAGGGTGTTTGTGTCACTTCCTTTCAGTGTGTGTGTGTGATTTTTTCTCACAGTTCTATGTATCTGTCTTTTGCTGTGTGTGTCTTTGTGTGTCTCTCTCAGTGTGGGTGTGACTATCTCTCTGTGTTTTTAGGTCTATCAGTGTGTGTCTGTCTCTTGCGTGTGTCTCAGTTTCAGTGTGTGTGTCTCTGTTTGCCTCTGTGTCTGTTTCTTTCAGTGTGAGTGTCTGGTTCTCAGTGTGTGTTTGTGTTTCTCAGTGTGTCTGTGTGTGTGTGACTCTCTGTATGTGTATGTCTCTCAATATGTGTGTCTCTCAGTGAGTGGGCCTCTATGTGTCTCTGTGTGTGTCTCTCAGTGTTTGTGTCTCTCTCTCAGTGTTTAAGTCTCTCTCAGTGTTTGTGTGTCCCTCAGTGTGATTCTCACTTTCAGTGTGGATGATTCTCTCAATGTTTGTGTGTGTCTCACTCTCAGTGTGTGTAACTCTC
This sequence comes from Moschus berezovskii, assembly GCF_049115385.1. Lineage (NCBI taxonomy): Eukaryota > Metazoa > Chordata > Mammalia > Artiodactyla > Moschidae > Moschus > Moschus berezovskii. The sequence goes on from NC_142488.1 coordinate 149,905,655, forward strand.
TCAGAGTGTGTGTTTGTCTCTCAGTGTTTATTTCTGTCTCTCAGTGTGTCTGTCTCTCTCTCTCAGTGGGTGTGTGTCTCTGTATGTTGTGTGTCTCTCAGCATGTGTGTCCCACTCTCTCAATGTGTATGTCTCTCTGTGTTGCTGCTGTGTGTGTCACTCTGTGTGTGGGTCTACAGTGTGTGTGTCTCTCTCTCGTATGTGTGTGTCTGTCTCAGCATGTGTGTGTCTCTCTCAGTGCTTTTGTCTCTTTCTCAGTGTTTGTGACACTGTGTGTCTGTGTGTGTCTCTCAGTGTGTGTGTGTGTGTGTGTGTGTCTTTAAGTGTGTATGTGTCTCCCTCAAGGTTTGTGTCTTTCTCAGTGTGTGTGTGTGTCTCTATCAGTGTGTTTGTGACTTTGGGTCTCTGTCCATATTTCTCTCAGTGTAAATGTCTCTCTGTTTGTGTGTGTGTCTCTCAGTGCTTGTGTGTCTCTCTCTTAGTGTGTGTTCCTTTGTGTCTCTCTGTGTGTCCCTCATTGTATATGTGTCTTGCAATATGTGTCTCTCTCTGTATTTGTATATATCTCTCAGTGTGTGTGTTTCTCTCAGCGTGTATGTTTCTCTCCAGTGTGTGTGTCTCTATCTGTATGTGTGTGTTTCTCCTTGTGTTTGTTTGTTTCTCTCAGTGTGTGTGTGTGCCTCTCAGTTTGTGTATTTTTGTCTCTATGTGTCTGTCACATGCTGTTTTTCTCAGTGTGTTTTACGCTCTGTGTGTGTGTCTCTCTCTCTCATTGTGTGTTTGTCTCTCAGTATATTTCTATCTCTTTGTGTGTCTGTGTGTCTGTGTATGTCTGTGGGTTTTTCTTTTTTTTCCTCTCAATTTTATTGAGACATAATTAACATACAGTACTGTACAAGTTCAAGGTGTACAGCATAATCATTTGATCCACATACATCATGAAGTGATTATCACAAGTCCAGTCACCATTTCACATAGGTACAAAATTAAAGAAATAGAAAAATAATTTTTCTTGTGATGAGAACTTCCAGAACACACTCTCCCCAAAGACTTCACACATAACATACAGCAGTGTTATTAATAATTACATTCAATATGTTGAATATTATATCTCTGGTACTCATTTATCTTACAGCTGGAAGTTTGTACTTTTCATTTATTTTTTTTCAACTTTTTATTTTATTTTATTTTTTAACAATTTTAGGAATCTTTACTTAAAAACAACCTTATCTTAAAATGGAATAACTTTGGCTTTACGAGCAGGAAGCAAAGTACAGAAGCAAAAATGCATTACAGGAGCATTAAGTTCTACATTAGGTCACAGCGTCTAATGTTAAATCACACCCATTGTATCATTTTTCAGGATATCTGGGAAATAGTTATTTCCCAGGATGTCTGAACCATAGCTACTTTATTTTGACTTTTAATTGTAAAAAAAAAAAATTTTAATAGCCAAAGCAGATGTCAACATTAATGACGTCAGTGTTTTTCTAGGTATGAGAAGATGCAAGAATTGGAACTCATAAAACCTTTTTCTGTGGGTTTTTCATTGTGTGTTTGTGTATCTCAGGCTGTGTGTGTTTCTCTGTCTCAGTGTGTATGGTTCTCTCACTGTATTTGTGTCTCTCTCTATGTGTGTGTGTGTGTGTGTGTCTCAGTCTGTGTGTGTCTCTCTATGTGTCTCTGTTTGAGTGTCTCTCAGAGTGTGTGTCTCTCGCTCATTGTGTGTGTGCATCCCTCCTAGTGTTTGTCTATCTGTGCCTCTGTGTTTGTGTGCGTGTTTCTCTCAGTGTGTTTCTGTCTCCGTGTGTGTCTGTCTGTATGTTTCTCAGTATGTTTTTGTGTCTCTCAGGCTGTGTGTTTCTCTCTCAGTTTGTGTGTCTCTCTGTCTGTGTTTGAGTGTATGTGCCTCTTTCAGTGTTTGTGTGTGTCTGTCAGCATGTGCCCTACTCTCTGTGTGTGTCTCTCTCACTGCGTGTTTGTCTTTCTCTCACTGTGTGTGTGTGTCATAATATTTCTCTGTCTGTGTCTATCTCAGTGATGTGTGTCTCTTTCTTAGTGTCTGTGTGTGTCTCTCACTCAGTGTGCATGTTTCTCCCTCTCAGTTGGGTGTGTTGTCTCTCCCTCCGTGTTGTTGTGTGTCTCTCAAAGTGTGTGTGTGTGTCTATCTCAGTGTGTGTGTGTCACCTTCTCTATGTGTATGATTCTGTCCCTCTCATTGGGTGAGTGTGTCTTGCTCTCAGTAAATGTGTGTCCTGTATGTGGGTGTCTCTCTCTGTGTGTCTCTCTCTCAGTTTGTGTATCCGTGTTAGCATGTCTCTCACTGTGTGTTTCTGTGTGTGTGGGTGTGTCTCTCTCTGTCTGTCACTCTCTCTCAATGTGTGTGTATCTTTAACTTTGTGTGTGTGTCTCAGTGTGTGTAGGTCTTTGTCAATATGTGTATTTCTCTCTCAGTGTGCAAATCTGTGCCCGTGTGCCTCTCAATGAGTGAGTGCCTCTCTTTCAGTATGTGAGTGTGTGTCTCTCTCTCAGAGTTCCTGTCTCTCTCTTTCTGTTTATGTGTGTGTGTCTGTCTCAGTGTGTGTGTGTTTGTCATTATGTGTGTGTTTCTCTCAGTGTGTATGTTTCTCTCCCATGTGTGTGTCTCTATCTGGATGTGTGTGTCTCTCCTTGTGTTTGTTTGTTTCTCTCAGTGTGTGTGTATGTTTCTTTCAGTTTGTGTATACTATGTCTCTATGTGTCTCTCTGTCACCTGCTGTGTTTCTTTTTCTCAGTGTGTGTTACGCTCTGTGTGTGTCTCTCTTTCAGTGTGTGTTCTTGTCTCTCACTGGGAGTGTCTCTATGTGTCTCTGTGTGTGTCTCATAGTATGTGTCTCTCTCTCTCAGTGTGGATGTCTCTCTCTCAGTGTGTGTGTCTTCTCATGTGTGTGTCTCTCTCTCAGTGTGTGTGTGTGTGTGTGTCTCAGAGTGCTTGCCTCACTCTCAGTGTATGTGTCTCATTCACTGTGTGTTTCTGTCAGAGTGTGTGTCTCTGTGTGACTCATTCATTGTCTCTGTGTGATTCTCAGTGTGTATGTGTCTCTCTATGTGTGTGTGTCTGTCTCATTGTGTGACTCTCTCATAGTGTTATGTGTCTCTTTCTCAGAGTCTGTCTGTGTCTCGCTCACTGTGGGAGTGTGAGTCTTGCTCTCTGTGTGTATACTTCTCTCCCTCTCAGTGTGAGTTTGTCTCAATCTCAGGGAGGGTGTGTCTCTTCCAGTATGTGTGTGTCTCTCTCAGAATGTGTGTGTGGCTATGTGTTTGTCTCTGTGTCAGTTTGAGTGCATTTGTGCCTCTCTCATTTTGCGTGTCTCTCTCTCAGTGTGTTTATGTCTGTCACTGAGTATGTGAGTGTCTCTCACTGTTCGTATCTCTATGTGTCACTGTGTGTGTCTCTCATTGTATGTGACTCTATCTCTTCGTGCATGTCTCTCTCAGCATGTGTGTTTATCTGTGTGTTTTTCCCTATCTCAGTGTGTATGTCCCCTTCTCTCAGTCTGTGTGCATCTGTCTCTCTCAGTGGGTGTGAACTTCTCTCCCCACATATATATGTCTCTCTGTATCTGTGAGTGTCTCTCAGTGTGTGTGTGTCTCTGTCAGTATGTTTGTCTCTGTCAGTGTGAGTGTCCCTCTCTCAGTGTGTGTGTCTGTTTGTTTGTGTGTGTCCTCATTCTCTGTTTGTGTATTGGTGTGTGTGTCTCTCTCAGTACGTGTGTGTTATTTTTGTGTGTCTCTCTCAGTGTGTGTGAGTATCTGTGTGTCTCTGTGGGTGTGTGTGTCTCACTCAGTTAGTGAGTGTCTCTTTGTGTGTGTTTCTGTGTGTCTCTTTATGTCTGTGTATACGTATGTGACTCATTGTGTGTGACTATGTGTGTTTCTCTCTCAGTGTGTGTTTGTCTGTGTGTGTGTGTCTGTTAGGGTGTTTACAAATGCCTGTCACTCAGTTTGGGTGTATATACCTGTTTGTGTGTGTCTGTCTGTGTGCATGTGTATGTCTCTGTGTGTTTCTCACTGTTTGTGTCTTTCTCTCAATGTGTATGTTTCTCTAAGTGTGTGTGTTTCTCACTGTGAGTTTCTTTCTCTCTTTGTGGATGTCTCTTTCTCAGTGTGTGTGTGTGTGTGTGTGTGTGTGTATCTCAGTGTGTGTGTTTGTCTCTGTGTGATGTGTGTTCAATCTCACACAGTGTGTTCTCAACTCTCACACATTGTGTGTGTCTCTTTCTGTGTGTGTCTCTCAGTGTGTTTATCTCTCTCACAGTGTGGATCTTTATCTCACTCTCAGTGTGTGTGTATTTCTGTATGAGTGTATCTCATTGTGTGTCGGTTTTTCTCTCTCTGTGTGTTTGTCTCTCACAGTATGTGTATATCTGTCTCTCTGGGTGTGTGTGTCTCTCTCTCAGTGTGTGTGTGTCTCTCTCTCCATATGTATATGTCTCTCAGTGTCTCTGGGTGTGCCCCTCAGTGTGTATTTCTCTCAGTATGTGCTTATCTCGCAGTGTGTGTGTCTCTCTGTGTTTATGTGTGTCTCTTAGTGTGTTTTACACAGTATGGAAGTTTATATCTCAGTGTGTGTGTGTGTCTCTGTAAGTATGTGTCTCTCAGTTTCTGTGGCTGTCACTGTCTCACTGTGTGTTTCTCTGTGTGTCTCTCAGTGTATGTGTGTCACTCAGAGTGTGTGTCTTAGTGTGTGTGCCTCTCAGTGTGTGTGTGTGTCTCTCTCAGGGTGTGTGTGTGTGTCTCACTCTCCGTATGTGTATCTCTCTCAGTGTGTGTCTCTCTCATTGTGTGTCTCTGTGTGTACCTCTCAATGTGTGTTTCTCTCTCAATTTGTGTGTATGTCTCAGTCTGTGAGTTTCTCTCTCAATGTGTGTGTCTGTCAGTGGGTGCGTTTCTATGTGTCTCTGTGCATGTCTCTCAGTGTTAATGTCTCTCTCTCAGTGTTCAAGTCTCTCTCAGTGTGTGTGTCTCTCAGTGTCAGTGTGTGTCTCTATGTCTATATCTCTCTGTGTGTGTATGTCTCTCAGTGTTTGTGTCTCTCTCTCACAGTCAATCTCTCTATCCCAGTGTGTGTGTCTCTCTGTCTGTATGTGTATATCTCTCAGTGTTTGTGTCTCACTCTCAGTGTGTGTGTATTTCTGTATGTGTGTATCTCTAATTGTTTGTCAGTTTTTCTCTCTCTGTGTGTTTCTGTATGTTTGTCTCTTTGATTATGTGTATGTCTATCTCTCTTGGTGTGTGTGACTCTCAGTGTGTGTGTGTCTCTCTCTCTCCATATGTATATGTCTTCAGTGTTTCTGTGTGTGCCCCTCAGTGTGTATGTATCTCAGTGTGTGTGTATCTCTCAGTATGTGTCTCTCTGAGTTTTTGTCTCTCAGTGTGTGTTTCTCACAGTAAGAATGTTTTTATCTCTCTCAATGTGTGTATTTCTCTATATGTGTGTGTCTCAGAGTTTGTGTGAGTGTAACTGTCTAAGTCTGTGTTTCTCTGTGTGTGTGTTGCTCAGTGTATGTGTGTCACTCTCTCAGAGTGTGTGTCTTGGTGTGTGTGTCTCTCAGGGTGTGTGTGTCTCTCTCAGGGTGTGTGTGCATGTCTCACTCTGTATGTGTATGTCTCTCAGTGTGTGTGTTTCTCCCTCACTGTGAGTGTGTTTCTCAGTGTGTTTATCTCTCTCTGGTGCATGGAGGTTTCTCTCCTCACTGTGTGTGTATTTCTGTATATGTGTGTCTTTCAGTGTCTGTCAGTGTTTCTCTCTCTGTGTTTCTCTGTGTGTTTGTCTCTAAGAATATGTGTATATCTATATGTGTGTGTGTCTCTCTCTCAATATGTGTATGTTTCTCAGTGTCTCTGTGTGTGCCCCTCAGAGTGTATGTCTCTCAGTGTGTGTGTATATATAAGTGTGTATCACTCTCTCTCAGTGTGTATGTCTCTCCCTTTGTGTGTGTGTCTCTCATTGTGTGTTTCCCTCAGTATGTATTTTTTCTCTCTCTTAGCATGTGTGTGTCTCATTCTCAGTGTGTGTGTGTGTCTGTATGTGTGTCTCTCAGTTTTTGTGGGTGCAACTCTCTCAGTGTGTGTTTCTCTGTCTGTGTGTCTCTGATTGTAACTGTGTCACTCTCTCAGAGTTTGTGCCTTGGAGTGTATGTTTTACACTGTGTGTGTCTCTTTCTTTCAATGTATGTGTGTCTATCTGTCTGTATGTATATGTCTCTCACTGTGTGTGTGTCTCACTCAGTGTGTGTATCTCTGTGTGTAACTCTCAATGTGTGTTTCTCTCTCTCAATTTGTGCATATCTTTCAGTGTGCGACTCACTCTCTCAGGTCTGCGTGTCTGTCAGTGTGCATGTATCTCTCTCTCAGTGTGTGTGTGTCCCTCTCTCTGTATGTTTATATGTCTCAGTGTGTGTCGCTATGTGGCCATATATGTGTCTCTCAGTGTTTGTGTCTCTCTCTCAGAGTCGATTACTCTCTCTATCCCAGTGTGCCTGTGTCTTTTTGTTTCTATGTGCATATTTCTCAGTGTTTGTGTCTCACTCTCAGTGTGGGTCTATCTGTGTGTGTGTGTGCCTTTGTGTCTCTTGTGTGACTCTCATTCTGCATGTGTGTGTCTCTCCCTTGTTTTTGTGTCTCTCTCAATGTGTATTTCTCTGTGTGTCTCTGTCTGTCTCTCAGTGTGTGTGCCACTCATTCTGTTTCTGTGTCTGTCTCAGCGTATGTGACTCTGTGTGTGTGTGCCGCTCTCTCATTGTGTTTGTGTGTGTTAGATTCTGTGTGTCTCTCTCAGTTTGTGTGAATGTCTGTGTGTGTGTGTCTGCATGGGTGTGTGTCTGTTACTCGGTTAGTGACTGTATCTTTTTGTGTGTTGCTGTGTTACTGTGTTACTGTGTGTGTGTGTCTATGTCTGTGTATATGTGTTTCTATCAGTGTGTGTGGTTGTGTCTGTTTCTTTCTCATTGTGTGTGTGTCTGTGATTGTGTCTTATTGGGTTTGTACATGCCTCTCTCTCAATGTGTTTGTGTTTCTCTCTCAGTGTGTGTTTTTCTGTCAGTGTTTATGTTTGTGTCTCTCAGTGTGTGTAACTCTATATATCTCTTGGTGTGTCTCTCAGTGTGTGTTCTCTCAGTATGGATGTTTATCTCTCTCTTAGTGTGTGTGGGTGTCTCTGTTATGTGTGTGTCACTCAGTTTGTGTGGGTGTCACTGTCTCCGTGTCTGTTTATCTGTGTGTATGTCCCTGAGTGTAACTGTGTCACTCTCTTCGTGTTTGTGTCTTGGTGTTTGTGTGTCTCTCAGTGTGTGTGTGTCTCTCTCTCAGTGTATGTGTGTCTAACTCTGAATATGTGTATGTCTGTCAGTGTGTGTGTGTCTCTCTCAGTGTGTGTTTCTCTTTCTCAATTTGTGCGTATCTCTCAGTGTGTAAGTCTCTCCTTAGTGTGTGAGTGTGTGTCAGTGTTTGTGGATATCTCTCTCAGAGAGTGTGTGTCTCTCTTTTTGTGTGTCTCACACTGTGTTTCTCTCTATCATTGTGAATGTCTCTCTTTCTCAGTGTCTGTGTGTCTACACTCACAGTGAGTGTGTGTGTCTCTCACAGTGTATTTTTCTCTCTCAGTGTGGATGTTTCTCTCTCTCAGTGTGTGTATGTGTGACTCTCTGTGTGTGTGTGTCCCTCTCTCATTTTGTTTCTTAGTGTGTGTGTGTCTCGCTTTCATGTGTGTGTCTCTTTTTGTGTGTGTCAATCAGTGTGTGTGTGTTAGTTTGTCTGTGTCTCTCTCAATGTGTGAATGTCTGTGTGTGTTTGTCTCCCTGGTTGTGTATCTTTTACTCAGTTACTGACTGTATTTGTGTGTATGTTACTGTGTGTATTTATTATTGTGTATATGTGTGTATATCAGTGTGTGGTTGTGTCTTTCTCTAACAGTGTGTGTGTGTCTGTTTGTGTGTGTCTGTGTGTGTTACTGTGTGTATTTATTATTGTGTATATGTGTGTATATCAGTGTGTGGTTGTGTCTTTCTCTCACAGTGTGTGTGTGTCTGTTTGTGTGTGTCTCTCTCTCAGTATGTGTGTTTCTGTCAGTGTTTATGTGTATGTCTCTCAGTGTGTGTGTCTCTGTGTCTCTTTGTGTGTCTCTCAGTGTTTGTGTCTTTCTCTCAGTGTGTATGTCTCTCTTAGTGTTTGTGTCTTTCTCACTGTGTGTTTCTCTCTCTCATTTTGGATGTCTCCCTTTCTCAGTGTGTGTATGTGTCTCTTTGTGAGTGTGTCTCTGTATGATGTTTGTTAAATCTCACACAGTGTGTGTGTCTACACTCATAGAGTGTGTGTGTTTCTGTCAGTGTGAGTGTGACTCTCAGTGTGTTTTTCTCCCTCAGTGTGGATGTTTGTGTCCTCTGTCAATGTTTGTGTGTGTCTGGTAATCAGTGCTTGTGTATCTCACTATGTGTATGTCTCTCAGTGTGTGTTTCTTTCTCTCACTGTATGTGTGTCTATCTCTGAATATGTATATGTCTGTCAGTGTGTCTGTGTGTCTCTCTCAGAGTGTGTGTCTCTGTGTGTAACTCTCAATGTGTGTTTCTCTCTCTCAATTTGTGCATATCCTCAGTGTGTGAGTCTCTACTCAGTGTGTGAGTGTGAGTCACTGTGTGTAGATCTCTCTCTCATAGAGTCTGTGTCTCTCTTTCTGTGTGTCTTGGTGTGTGTGTCTCAGTCTGTGTGTCTCTATGTGTCCCTATATGTGTCACTCAGTGTTTGTGTGTCTCTCTCTCAGTGTTTAAGTCTTGCTCAGGGTGTGTGTGTCTCTCACTGTGTGCTTCTCTCTCTCATTGTGGATGTCTGTCTGTCTCAGTGTGTGTATGTCTACACTTCCAGTGTGTGTGTGTCTCTTAGTGTGAGTGTGTCCCTCAGTGTGTTTTTCTACCTCAGTGTGGATGTTTCTCTCTCTCTCAATATTTGTGTGTGTCTCGTAATTAGTGTTTGTGTATCTCTCTCTCTATGTGTGTGCCTCTCAGTGTCTGTGTATCTATCTCTCAGTGTGTGTGTGTCTCTCTCTTAGTGTGTTTGTCTCTCTCTCTCTCCATATGTGTATGCCTATCAGTGTCTCTGTGTGTGCCTCTCAGTGTGTGTCTCTGTGTGTTTGTTTGTGTAACTCACAATGTGTGTGTGTCTCCCAATATGTGTGTCTGCCAGTGTTTGTGTGTTTTGGTCTCTCTGTGTGTGTCTCATTCTGTATGAGTGTGTCTCTCTCACTGTGAGTGTGTCTCTCAGTGTGTTTGTCTCTCTCTCAGGGTGGAGGATTATCTCCCTCTCAGTGTGTGTGTATTTCTGTATGTGTGTGTGTGTCAGTTTGTGTTGGTGTTTCTCTTTCTCTGTGTCTCTGTGTGTTTGTCTCTCAGAGTATGTGTATGTCTATCTCTCTGGGTGTCTGTCTCTCTCTCAATGTGTGTGTGTGTATCTCTCAATATTTGTATGTCTCTCAGTGCCTCAGTGTGTGCCCCTCAGTGTGTATATCTCTCAGTGAGTGTGTATATCTAAGTGTGTATCTCTCTTTCTCAGTGTGTATGTCTCTCTCTTTGTGTGTGTATCTCTCAGTGTGTGTGTCTCTCTGTCTCTTTGTGAGTCTTTCAGTGTTTGTGTCTTTCTCTCAGTGTGCATGTCTCTCTCAGTGTGTGTGTCTCTCTCATTATATGCCTCTCTGTATGATGTGTGTTAAATCTCACACAGTGTGTGTGTCTACACTCACAGAGTGTGTGTGTCTCTCTCAATGTGAGTGTGTCTCTCAGTGTGTTTTCTCTCTCAGTGTGTATGTTACACACTCTATCAGTGTTTGTGTGTGTCTTGTAAGTATTGTTTGTGTATCTCTCTATGTGTGTGTCTCTCAGTGTGTGTTTGTCTATCTCTCAGGGTGTTTGTCTCTCTCTCCATATGTGTATGTTTATCAGTGTCTCTGTGTGTGCCTCTCGGTGTGTATCTCTGTGTGTGTGTTTTTGTGTAACTCTCAGTGTGTGTGTCTGCCAGTGTATGTGTTTTTTGGTCTCTCCATGTGTGTCTCATTCTGTATGTGTTTGTCTCTCGCTCTGTGAGTGTGTCTCTCAGTGTGCTTATCTCTCCCTCAGTGTGGATGTTTATCTCCCTCTCAGTGTGTGTGCATTTCTGTATGTGTGTGTCTCTCAGTGTGTGTCGGTGTTTCTCTGTGTGTCTCTGTGTGTTTGTCTCTCAAAGTATGTGTATGTCTGTCTCTCTCGGTGAATCAGTTCTAATGAGGTGGATTATACTGGAGCCTATTAAGCAGATTGGGAGGGAGTAACATGGTGAAGGAATAGGACGTGGAGACCACTTTCTCACCCCATAAATTCTTCAAAAGAATATTTGAACGCTGATTAAATTCCACAAAACAACTTCTGAATGCTGGCAGAGCACATCAGGCACCCAGAAAAGCAGCCCATTTTTTTAGAAGGGAGGTAGGAAACAATATAAATGATAAAAAGTGAGACAAAAGAAGTTGGGACAGAGATCCTTCCTGGGAAGGGAGGCTTAGAAGAGAGAGGTTTCCAAACACCAGGAAACACTGGCGAGTCTGTGATGAGCCTTGAAACCTCAGAGGGCAACATAACTTGGTGAAAAATAAAGAGATAATAAAACCCACCAATTATGTGCCCAATGGTAACTCCCAGCAGAGAAGCAGTGCAAACACCCACATCCCCCACTAGCGAGCAGGGGCTGGGCAGGGAGGTGCAGGCTGCATTACTTAGGGTAAGGTTCGGGCCTGAGTGTCCCGAAGGCAATCTAAGGGAACTAACTTGAGATAGCAATGCAGACTGTATGATGCTACACCGAGAAAAGGTGAAAAGCCTTAACCTAAGACACCGCCAAACCTGCTCACAGAACAAAGGACTGTATAGAGCTCCCGGTTAGGGATGGCTAATCCCCCATCCCCCACTGAGACAGGAAGCGGAGGGCGTCCAAAGCCAGAAGGGGGCATTCGTGGCCCCAGAGAAGCATCTGATACCAAATGGCAAGCAGGTTTTGTTGCTAACCAAGACTTCATGGGTTTCTGGCCAGTTGATATCCCCCTGAGAAGTTGCACCAGTTGTACACCCCGAAAACCAAGAGGCAGGGACAGGGGAGGTGATAAGTCGCAGTGACAGCACTCGCCAAACACCTGGACATCTGAGCAGCTCGGACCAAGGAAGGGCACAAAACTCAGGCCCAACCAAGTGTGCACCTTTGTAGAGTACCTGAGTACCTGAACTTAAGCGGCTTAGACCTGGGAAGTGCATGCAACCTCAGACACTTCCCGGCAGAGAAACCTAGAGCCTGAGCATTATAGATTGGGACAGGACACACAACATGAGCAGGGGTATACCCAGTGTGGCCGAGATACTGCGAGCACTCCCCACAGATGCCAATGTTATATATTTGCAGCATTCCTCCCTCCCCACAGCACGAATGAACAAGTGAGCATTAAAAAGTGCCCACCACCGACCTTTTTGTCAGGGCGGAAATTAGACACTGAAGAGATCAGGCAACATAAGAAGCTAAAACAGAGGGAACCACCTTGGAAGTGACTGATAAAGAACTCTTGAGGCAACTGCAAAAATAAGACTGAAAACCAGAGGCAGGAGGCTTAAGTCCATATCCTGAGAACACCAGAGAACTCCTGACTCCAGGGAACATTAATAGGTAGGAGCTTATCAAACGCCTCCATACCTACACTGAAACCAAGCACCACCCAAGGGTCAACAATTTCCAGAGTAAGACATACCATGCAAATTCTCCAGCAACACAGGAAAATAGCCCTGAGCTTCAATATACAGGCTGTCCAAAGTCACTCCAAACCCATAGACAACACATAACTTACTACTGGACACTTCATTGCACTCCAGAGAGAAGAAATCCAGCTTCACCCACCAGAACACCGACACAAGCTTTCTAAGCAGAGAACCTTGAGAAGCCACCCATCCAACACCACCCAGAGCGAGGAAACTCCACAATAAAGAGAACTCCAAACACTGCCAGAAGACAGAAACACCACACCAAACACAGCAATATAAGCAAGATAAAGAGGCAGAATAATACCCACCAAGTAAAGGAACAGGATAAATGCCCACCCACACAAACAAAACAGCAAGAGATAGGGAACACACTTGATAAAGATTTCTGAATAATGACAGTGAAAATGATCCAAAATCTTGACAACAAATTGGAGTTACAGATAAATAACTTTGAGACAAGGATTGAGAAGATGCATGAAAGGCTTAACAAGGATCTCGAAGAAATAATAAAGAGTCAATACACAATGAATAATGCAATAGATGAGATCAAAAACACTCTGGACGGAACCAACAGTAGAACAGCAGAGGCAGAAGATAGGATAAGTGAATTAGAGGATAGAATGGTAGAAATAAATGAAACAGAGAGGAAAAAAGAAAAACGAATTAAAACAAATGAGGACAATCTCAGAGACCTCGGGAACAATGCTAAACGCCCCAACATTCGAATCATAGGAGTCCCAGAAGAAGAAGACAAAAAGAAAGATCAAGAGAAAATACTTGAGGAGATAATAGTTGAAAACTTCCCTAAAATGGGAAAGGAAATAATCACCCAAGTCCAAGAAACCCAGAGAATCCCAAATAGGATAAACCCAAGGCGAAACACCCCAAGATACCTATTAATCAAATTAACAAAGATCAAACACAAAGAACAAATATTAAAAGCAGCAAGGGAAAGACAACAAATAACACACAAGGGGATTCCCATAAGGATAACAGCTGATCTTTCAATAGAAACTCTTCAAACCAGGAGGGAATGGCAGGGCATACTTAAAGAGTGTTGAAAGAAAATAACCTACAGCCCAGATTACTGTACCCAGCAAGGATCTCATTCAAATATGAAGGCGAAATCAAAAGCTTTACACACAAGCAACAGCTGAGAGAATTCAGCATCACCAAACCAGCTCTCCAACATATGCGAAAGGACCTTCCCTAGACAGGAAACACAGAAAGAGTGTATAAACTCGAACCCAAAACAATAAAGTAAATGGCAACGGGATCATACTTATCAATAATTACCTTAAATGTAAATGGGTTGAATGTCCCAACCAAAAGACAAATACTGGCTGAATGGATACATAAACAAGAGCCCTATATATGTTGTCTACAAGAGACCAACCTTGAAACAAGGGACACATACATATTGAAAGTGAAAGACTGGAAAAAGATATTCCACGCAAATAGAGACCAAAAGAAAGCAAGAGTAGCAGTACTTATATCAGATAAAATAGATTTTAAAACAAAGTCTGTGAAAAAAGACAAAGAAGGACACTACATAATGACAAAGGATCAATCCAAGAAGAAGATACAACAATTATAAATCTATATGCACCCAAAAAAGGAACACTGCAATATGTAAGAAAAATGATAACAAATATGAAAGGGGAAATTAACAATAACACTATAATAGTGGGAGACTTCACTACCCCGCTCACACCTATTGATAGATCAACTCAACAGAAAATTAACAAGGAAACACAAATGTTACATGATACAATAGACCAGTTAGACCTAATTGATATCTACAGGTCATTTCACCCCAAAATAATGAATTTCACCTTTTTCTCAAGCGCACATGGAACCTTCTCCAGTATAAATCACATCCTGGGCCATAAATCTAGCCTTGGTAAATTCAAAAAATTGAAATCATTTCAAGCAGCTTTTCTGACCACAATGCAATAAGATTAGATCTCAATTACATGAGAAAACCTATTAAAAATTCCAACATATGGAGGCTAAACAACACGCTTCTGAATAACCAACAAATCATAGAAGAACTAAAAAAAAAAATCAAAATATGCATAGAAACGAATGAAAATGAAAACACAACAACCCAAAACCTGTGGGACACTGTAAAAGCAGTGCTAAGGGGAAGGTTCATAGTAATACAGGTGTACCTCAAAAACAATAAAAAATGTCAACTAAATAATCTAACTCTACACCCAAAGCAACTAGAAACGGAACAAATGAAGAACCCCAAGGTTAGTACAAGGAAATAAATCTTAAATATTAGGGCAGAAATGAATGCAAAAGCTGGTTCTTTGAGAGGGTAAATAAAATTGACAAACCACTAGCCAGACTCATCAAGAAACAAAGGGAGAAAAACCAAATCAATAAAATTAGAAATGAAAATGGAGAGATCACAACAGACAACACAGAAATACAAGGGATCATGAGAGACTACTATCAGCAATTTATGCCAATAAAATGAACAATTTGGAAGAAATGGACAAATTCTTAGAAAAGTACAACTTTCCAAAACTGAACCAGGAAGAAATCGAAAGTATTAATAGATCCATCACAAGCACGGAAATTGAAACTGTAATCAGAAATCTTCCAGCAAACAAAATCTCAAGTCCAGAAGGCTTCACAGCTGAATTCTACCAAAAATTTAGAGAAGAGCTAACACCTATCCTACTCAAACACTTGCAGAAAATTGCAGAGGAAGGTCGGAGAAGGCAATGGCAAGCCGCTCCAGTACTCTTGCCTAGAAAATCCCATGGATGGAGGAGCCTGGTAGGCTGTAGTCCATGGGGTCGCTAAGGGTCAGACACGACTGGGTGACTTCACTTTCACTTTTCAATTTCACACATTGGAGAAGGAAATGGCAACCCACTCCAGTGTTCTTGCCTGGAGAGTCCCAGGGACGGGGGAGCCTGGTGGGCTTCCGTCTATGGGATCACACAGAGTCGGACACGACTGAAGTGACTTAGCAGCAGTAGCAGCAGCAGAGGAAGGTAAACTTCCAAACTCATTCTCTGAGGCCTGCATCACCCTAATCCCAAAACCTGACAAAGAAGCCACAAAAAAAGAGAACTACAGGCCAATATCACTTGTGAACATAGATGTAAAAATCCGTAACAAAATTCTACCAATCAGAATCTAACAAAACATTAATAAGATCATACATCATGACTAATTGGGTTTTATCCCAAGGATGCAAGGATTCTTCAATAACCGCTAATCAATCAATGTAATACACCACATTAACAAAATGAAAAATAAAAACCATATGATTATCTCAATAGATGCAGAGTAATCCTTGACAAAACTCAACATCTATTTATAATAAAAACCCTCCAGAAGGTGGGAACAGAAGGAACATTCCTCAACATAATAAAAGCTATATATGACAAACCCACAGCAAACCTTATCCTCAATGGCGAAAAAATGAAAGTGTTTCCCCTAAAGTCAGGAACAAGACAAGGTTGCCCACTCTCACCACTACTATTCAACATAGTTTTGGAAGATTTGGCCACAGCAATCAGGGCAGAAAAAGACAGAAAAGGAATCCAAATTGGAAAAGAAGTAAAACTCTCACTGTTTGCAGATGACATGATCCTCTACACAGAAAACTCTAAAAATGCTAACAGAAAAATTACTAGAGCTAATCAGTGAATATAGTAAAGTTGCAGGATATAAAATCAACACACAGAAATCCATGGAATTCCTATACACTAATAATGAGAAAATAGAAAAAGAAATTAAGGAAACAATTTCATTATCCATTCCAACGAAAAGAATAAAACACTTAGGAATATATCTACCTAAAGAAACACCAACTGGTTTCTTAACAACACATTCACAGCCACCCAGACTGAGCAGATCCAAAACGAGTGGCGATGCCACTTTTTCGTAAAGGTTAAAGTCCCGGAAACTCTTGCTGAGTCCAGAGCAGCAACATACAGTGGAAGTCCTGGGTCCAGCCCTGCACCAAGTGGGCAGGTGACTGCTGCTGCTGCTGCTGCTAAGTCACTTCAGTCGTGTCCGACTCTGTGTAATCCCATAGACAGAAACCCACCAGGCTCCCCCGTCCCTGGGATTCTCCAGGCAAGAACACGGGAGTGGGTTGCCATTTCCTTCTCCAATGTGTGAAAGTGAAAAGTGAAGTCGCTCAGTCATGTCCTACCCTTAGCGACCCCATGGACTGCAGCCTACCAGGCTCCTCCATCCATGGGATTTTCTAGGCAATAGTACTGGAGTGGCTTGCCATTGCCATCTCTTCAGGCGACTGCTCCGTTCCGTTCCGTTCCATTCTGTCGCTCAGTCGTGTCCGACTCTCTGCGACCCCGTGGACTGTAGCCTACCAGGCTTCTCCATCTATGGGATTCTCCAGGCAAGAATACTGGAGTGGGTTACCATTTCCTTCTCCAGGGGATCTTCCCAATCCAGGGATCGAACCCGGGTCTCCCGCATTGGAGGCAGACGCTTTAACCTCTGAGCCACCAGGGAAGCCGACTGCTAGGCGGGGCCAATTCAGGCTGAACCAGGCGAGCATATCAAGGGCACGGTGGCAACTGGACAGTGTCACCATGAGCTGGTCTCTCAGTCACCTTACACTTGCGAGCCTAGTCTGGACAGGCCTTCTGCCCAAAGGGGAATCAGTTGCTCGAGGATGTCCACCTGGAAGATGTCTTTCCCAGCCCTCCCCGGGGCAGGCTGCAGCAGCCAGCAGGGGTTGCCGAGTACAGTCAGTACTTCTGTTGCAGGTCAGGCAGCAGGGCTTGATTCTCCAGCTCCTCCACCTCATCGGGACCTAGGTTTTCTGGGCACAGTACAGCAACCCCAATGTCCATGAAACCTGCGTGCAAAGACAGGACACAGAAGGAGAACAAGGTGATTGAAAATCTCACACCTGCTAGAGACTAAGACTACGTTATGGAAGGGAACTTGGGTGAACTGGATCCTCTGTCTGAGCATTTCAGTGGGCTCACCTCAGCAAAGGGAATTCAGGGTGAGACAAAGAGAGGGAGGGAGAAAAATGAAAGGGAGAGACATGGTGCTCCAGGAACTCACCAGGACAGGAGCAGCTCTCAATCTGACCACTGCAGGCAATAGGGTCAGAGCAGGAGGGCCCTGGTGGCAAGCCTGAGGACATCAGGTCCCCAAGTGATTCACCAGCAGACAGGTGTTGCTGTGGGGCTTCACCCGTGGGGAGTCAGGGGATTTGCTCTGGCTCTGCTGCAGGCAGTGGGGATGGGGAACCCAGGCTGGGTGTTGTGGTGCCTCTCATGTTCTCTGCTGGGCACACACACGCACATATGTACATGCGTAGAGACAAGTGCCACATGGAGACCTGGATCTGGTCGGGGCTCATCCACAGCCTCTGCTCCAGCAGCTCCCACCAGGCCACATCCTCCCAGTCCAGTGCCCGATGTGTACAGCCAGGGTACAGTGCCAGGTCTGCATAGCACGGGCCACCCCCGCATTTCCAGGTTCTTGACACCATTTCGGAAGAAACCTGGATAAGGCTTTCAGAAGGACAGACAGCCGAACTTCATCTCCCAGGCCTCCCAGGGCCTCACGTGGCTGTGGAAACACAGAGCCACAAATGCCAGGAGCCTGACACAGTGGTCTTCAAGCTGAGCCCTGGGCCGGACATCAGCCACACGTTTCTGAGCATCCTCCAAGTTTGTGGACACACAGGTGAGGGTCACAGAAGGCTGGCTCCTTCCATCCATTTCCACACTGTCTGTTGACAGGGGTTGGCAAGCCAGAGGCCTGTCCATCACATGCAGTCTGTGGGGAGGTCAGGAAGGAGGGCGGGACAGTGGGAGAGAGGCATGAGGTGAGTTTGAAGACAGAAGGAGTAGAAACCCTGCGAGCACTCAGGAGGGAGGGCGTGTCCCCTGGCTTCACAGCCCAGTGGCTGGGCTCTGGTCCTCTCCCAGCACAGACAGGTACAGTCCTGGGCTTGGTTTCCCCCAGCCCTGGGCCCCACCACAACCCTTAGCTCCCTGGCCCCATCACTGCCCATGCTCTGCAGATCCTCCATCCTAGCCCAGGGATGCTGAGCACAGATGTGTGCTAACCAATCTGGCCTTGACCCTGGGACTGCCCTGGACTTCAGGCGCCCTGCCAGGTGTCTTCCCCAGGTGTCTTCACCTTTGGGAGCCACATTCCTCCCAGCCCTATTCAAACCATGGCCTCCACTGTCAGCAGATGCACTGGACCCTTCCCAGACCCTAGAGAAAGAACAGAGAGCAGAAACTACTGGGATGGATGTGTTCTTGCCAGATGCTGGGATGGCACCATGGAAGTATCACAGAATTCAAACCTCAAATAACACGCTAGGTTACTGTCACTTCATTCAACTGCTGAGGAGGACCCGAGGGATAGATAGCCCATGACTGTAGGGGACACGACCACATGCACCTCCATTCTCACTTCTTTCCTTGTACCTGGTTGGGGTTCCCTGTTTACTGGAAGAGGGTGGAGGCATAGGAGCAGAGCTTTGGTCCTGAACTTCAGAAACTTCGCAGGACCTTGCAGGGAGCCTCCGTTTCCATGTGTCTGTGAGGACAGGGACAAAGTCCCAGAGGCACCAGCTCAGGGCCTTCCGTGCCTTTCCTTCCATGAACACAGCAGAGCCACAGTTCTCACAGGCCCACAAGGCCCCACCTGATCTGGTATCTACCTTCGTGGCCTGCTCTCTTCAGCCCTGGATTCACCCCCAGTAGCTATGAAGGCCATCCTTCTATCCTTAGAACATTCCAGTGTGTTCCTACCTCAGAGCCTTTGTAGGGTGTGAGGAGTCACCTCACGTCCGCTCAGTGTCAGGTGCTTGAGTCTCAATCTCAAGTACCTCGGCGTGACCTTACAGACAAAGGAAAGGTCTTCTCAGACGTGATGGTGGTCAGGTGAGCTCATTAGGATGGAATCTCCTCTAACAGGATGGCTGTCCCCACACAATGGACACATTTAGAGACAGACAGACACAGAGGAGAACTCCAGGTGAAGAGGAAGGTGGAGTTCTCCAACCCCAGACACGCCCACCAAGGCCAGGCTAGCCCCAGAAGTAAGGGGGGAGATATGGGACAGATTTTTCACATCCGTCATGAGAACCAACGTCAGTCGACACCTTGACCTCAGTTGCTGGCCTCCTGAACCAACATGGTTTGTAGTTTGAGCCACCCAGCCTGTGTGAACCTGACACTAAACCCTTTCTCCAAAGTTGGCCCTTTCTTCAAAGATGACATAGATGTCCATCAGACACAATGAAAGAAGCTCAACATAACGTCCTAATTATTAGACAAATAGAAATCAACACTCCAATGAAGTATCACCTTACACTGGTCAGAATGGCCATCATCAATCATATCTATGAGGAATAAATGCTGGAGAGAGTGCAGAGAAAAGGTGATCCTTTTACACAGTTGGTGAAAAGTAAATTGGTACAGTCAATAGGGAGAACAGTATGGAGGATCCTTAAACATCTACAAAGAGAACTACCAGATGATCCAGGAATCCCACTCCTAAATATATACCTGGAAACGACAGAAACTCTAATATGAAAAGATACATTCACCCCAATGTTCATTACAGCACTATCTACAGCAGACAAGCTATGGAAGAAACCCAAATGTCCATCAATGGATGACTGAATAAAGAAGACGCGCTTTGCGCCTGCATGTGCGTGAGCGTGTACTCGCACACACACACACACAGACACACAGGAATACTGCTCAATCATGAGAAATAATGAATTAATACCATCTATTGCAACAGTGATGGACCTAGATTATCATATTAAGAGAAGGAAGTCAGAAAGCGAAAGACAAATATTTTATGGTATCACTTATATGTGGAACCTAAAAAGATGATACAAATGAAATTGTTTACAAAGCAGAAACAGACTCAGAGAACAAATTTATGGTTACCAAAGAGGAAAAGTAGGGGAAGGGATAAATTAGGAGTTTAAGATTAACAGATACACAGGACTATGTATAAAATAGTACTACTGTGGTGCTGGGGAAGACTCCTGAGAGTCTCTTGGACAACAAGGAGCTCAATCCAGTCCATGCTAAAGGAAATCAACCCTGAATATCCATTGGAAGGACTGATGCTCAAGCTGATGGGAAGAGCTGACCCACCTGGGCTCTGTCCTCTCCACACCTGAGTCCCTTCTCTTCACACCAGGTCCCCATTCTCTCAGATACCAGGATGTCAGGAAGTCAGGACAGGCCTAGTGTGTTCTTCTCACCCCAGGGCTCCTAGGGCTGATGACAGGGGTGGGAATCTGAGGTCTGTTCAGTCCTCAGGGCACTCACTTTGTGTCTGGGTAGGACTTCTGATTCTCTCTCCTCCCTTACTAAGCCCCCAGCCCTTATACCAGGACTCGAGTCTCTCTGAGACCCAGATGTCAGGACGTCTGCTCCCTTTACCATGACCCCAGTTTGAACCTTGTATGTTAGGAAGTCAGCTGCCTATATCAGGTCCCCAGTCTCGCAGGGCCCTGCTGCTGCTGCTGCTGCCGCCAAGTTGTTTCAGCTGTGTTTGACTCTGAGCGACCCCATAGACGGCAGGCCACCAGGCTCCCCCATCCATGGGATTCTCCAGGTAAGAACACTGGAGTGGGCTGCCTTTTCCTTCTCCAGTGCATGAAAGTGGAAAGTGAAAGTGAAGTCGCCCAGTCGTGTCCGACTCTTAGCGACCACTGGACTACACCCTACCAGGCTTTCACCCATGGGATTTTCCAGGCAAGAGTACTGGTGTGGGGTCTCTGAGCCCTGGATGTCAGGAAATGCAGCATATGTTCATCTGCCCTATGTCCTCCTAGAGCCCACTTTTCTGGGGTCCAGTGTCCCCTCAGTCCTCCCTGAGCATCTTCACCTTGACCCTCAGAAGAACTAAGATCTTCTCCTCTGACCATCTGAGGCCCTGCCCCTTCTAACAGTTGCCTAATGTCTCTGAGATGCAGATGCGGAAGTCAGAACAGGCTGCCAAGTGCTCATCCACCACCAGGGTGGCCCAGGGCTGACAGCAGGGGCAGGAATCTGTGGGGTTCCTTACAGCTTCCCTCAGGGACCTCATCTTGAGCCCTGGCAGATCCAGGAATGCCCCTAGTGTTGAACCGAGGCAGGACCCTCACATCAAGGCTCAGGGAGCACAGAGGGTGGATGAGCACATGTTGCATTTCCTGACATCCCGGTCTCAGAGGAACTGGGGACTTGGGCAAGGGGGCGGGTCCTCAGGTGAGCAAAGGGAAGAAGCCTGGCTCCTCCAGAGTTTCAAGTTGGGGACCCTGAGGAAGGACTGAGCGGACTCTGGACCCCAATCAGAGGAGACCTCAGAGAAGCCTGAAGCTGCTGTTGATCCTTGGCGGCCGTGGAGTAGGATGAGCCCAACGTGCATGGTTTCACTTCCTCATATCCGGATCTCAGACTGGAGACCTGCTATTGGGGTTTACTTCCTGACATCCGCATCTCAGACTGGGTACCTTGCATATGGGGCGGAGCCTTAAGTGGTCCGATTCCCTGGTACAGTGGGGTGTCAAGTTGAGGACCCTGAGGAGGAACTAGAGGAACCTGAACACCAATCAGAGGACACCTCAGAGAAGCTCATTCATCTCTGTTGTCGGTCCAGGACAACTGTGGGGGTAGGATGAGCACAGCAGGCACGGTCTGACTTCCTGACATCCGGGTCTTGGAGAGACTGGGGCCCTGGTATAAGGGGCGGGGCTTCAGTTGGGGAGAGGCGAGAATCCCAGGTCCCGCCCGGAGGCAGGTGAGGTGCCTGAAGGAGGACTGAGGGGACCCTGCGAGAGGACCGACGGAGCCCCACAGATCCCCGCCACTGTAGTCGACCCTGGGAGCACACTCTCTGTGCCTTCCTTACATGCTGGTCTCAGAGAGACTGGGTAACTTGTGAAAGCGGCGGGGTCTCAAAATGGCAGACAGGACAATCTCCGGTCCTTCCTGAGGTTCAGGCTGCATGCGAGGATGGACTGAGGCGGAAACACCCCAACAGGGAGGCAGGGATCCTGGCCCTTGTGGGGACTCTTGGAGGCCCTAGGGTGGGGTGAGCAGTTTTTTTACCTCTGGCTTAGCGACCTCGGGAGGTGAGGTTTTTGGGGCGGAGGGCAGAGGCTTCAGGTTAGCAGAGGCTGAACTCCCCACATCCGAGGGAGGACTAAGCAGACCCCTGCCCCTGTGGTCAGTGCTGGGAAGCCAGGCAGGACGTGAGGATGAGCTGAGGACCGAGCATCTCCCCAGCCTAGGACCCACTGGAAGCCCCGGGCAGGTTCAGCCGCATGTGGAGCCTCTCAGCGCTTTCTGTTCAGGCTGGGATCTTGTTCTGAATTTCCATGCAGGTCCCCAGAGGGGAGGGACCAGGTCGTGCCAGGAGCAAGGTGAGCACTACAAGGGATCCCTGAGGGGACTTCCCACCACACAACTGGGGGGACCTCACAGAGTCCACGCCACGTATAATCATGGAAGGCTCTGGGCTGTGCCAAAGGATACCCCCGATCTGTCCCCTACCTTTTGCTCAAAGGAGCTGCAGGAACCAGAAGGTGAAGGCAGAGGACTGAGACTCGTGTCCTGAGATCAGAGGGCAGAGGAGGTCCAGGCAGTACAAGGAGTCAAGGTGAGGAGGGTACCGTTCGTGTGCACCAATGGCTCACCATCCCAGAACAGAGGGGACTGCACCAGGGCCTAATCCCACCACCTTGTCAGTTGTGGAAATCTTGGACTCTGCTGACTGCATCCTGGGGAGCCACCTCACTTCCTCCTTCTGGTAGTCAGGGAACTGACTGCCCCAGAGGTTTGCCTCTTTGAGGTCTGAGAGCACCCCTCAAGAGGAGACCTGTAAGTTGCCTGTGTCAGTCCGCCAAGAGTGTGGTTCTCAACTAAGGCCTTTCACAGCACCTCTGTCACCCACCCTGGCCCGTGGTCCCCATCTGTCACCCTGGCTGACTCCTTCGGTGCTTTGATCCCAGGCATCATGCTCCTGGTCGAGATGAGTGAGCTGACCAAGCCCGAGGAAGATTTTCAGGACCCTGGCGAGGCCCAGGGCCCGGTGAACGCACAGCTCTTGGGGGCTGAGGCAGGGGTGGCTGCATCTGCCTTGGCCTCCTCCCCCACAGTGTCCTCCTTAGCCACTGGGGAGTCCTTGCTCAAGGAAGAACTGAAGGGGATGATAACTAACCTAGTGAAGTTCCTGCTCTTCATGTATCAAGCCAAGGAGCTGACCTCCCCGGTGGAAATACAGAATAAGGTCTTCAGGAATAACCAGGAGTACTTCCCGGAGGTCTTCAGCCAAGCCTCGCAGGGCCTGCAGCTGGTCTTTGGCGTGGAAGTGAAGGAGGGGGACCCCAGGGAGCACATATACATCATGGCCCCCGTCCTGGGCCTCACCTGCGATGCGATGCTGAGCAGTGGGCAGAACATCCCCAAGTTCGGCCTCCTGGTGCTGGTCCTCAACCTGATCATGTGGAATGGAGACTGTGCCCCTGAGCAGAAGGTCTGGGTGCACTCAGCAGATTGGGTGTGTATGTCGGGAGTGTGCACTATGTCTTTGGGGAGCCCAGGACTCTTCTGACCCACGCGTGGGTGCAGGAGGGGTACCTGGAGTACCAGCAGGTGCCTTATGGCCACCCTGCCTGCTATGAGTTCCTATGGGGTCCCCGGCCTCATGTGGAGACCAGCAAGTGGGAAATCATGGCATTTCTGCTCAGGGTCAATCAAAGGGCTTTGAGGGCCTTCCCATTGCAGTCTTCAGAGGCTGCAAGGGAGGAGGATGAGACGGCCTGAGCCAGAGTAGCATCCAGGTGATCCTTCGCTGTGCAATTGAAGAGGGAGCAGTCAGCCTTCTCAGCAGTGAGGGCCTGGGGCAGTTTGGGGAACCAGTGTATAGCTTCTTTGGGTTCCTGTTCTGTACGATGACTTGGAGATTCACCCGTTTTCCTTAGAAAATTTTCAAACTTTGATTGTTTTCATAGAAGGCTAAATAAACTTCAGTGTCTTAGCTTCGTTAATGACGATGATCACAGTGCGTTTGTGCTTACCCAGTTCATGAGCAAGAGTTTTGCTGTTTTGTAAAAGAGATTTTACAAAACACAAGAGATTGTGTTTTGTGGTCCTGAACAGGATGCAAAGGATTTGGAATTAGGACTGTTTTGGAAAAGTGAGCTTACTTAGCAGTAATATTGATGATGGAAGAGATGATAAAAGCAATTGTACTGAATTCGTGGTTCTGTCCTTCTTGTGGGTCATTTTCAAAAAGTAAATAATGTCTTGTTCATTTGGATTTGCCTGGGTTATTTAAGGAAGTAGCAGATAATTAGTTGAGTCCCCTGCTCACTGTCTCATGTATTCCTAAGATCTTTATGGTGCCTCTGTTCCATGAAAGGCTGAGTTAGCAGTGGAGACACTAGGAACATCCGGACACCCCCACACCTGTGCGATGATCTAGGAGCCATAGTCAGATGAAGAAGGTGGAAAGAAGTCCCCGAGTAGCACTAAACCAGGCAATATGGGGCAGGGCGCTTGGCTCCTGGAGGAACGCTGAAATGTCCATGTCTAAGCCAGGGAGTTCTGGTGCTTTGGGAAGCTGGGTTCCTTCTGTGGGTGGTGATCGTGATGAGCTGCGGGGTGGCATCCCGCCAACTTGCAGAGTATGTCTTGGGGGTGATGGGAGCATCTGAAATGGATCATTGCTGTGAAGTATCCTTTTGCATCTTGGATAAAACACAGAGAGATCTCTTTCTCGGGCAGGAAGGAAGGATGCAACTGTTGTTGCATCGCTGTTGACCACAGGGGCAAAGGAGTTGTTTTCTACCACTGCCCCACCATCTGCTCGGAATCCTGGAGAAGAGCAAATGTTGGTTTGCAGTATGGCCCAGTATTCCCTGGGCTGGCCCTCTTCTCTCTGTCCTGGGAAAGCTGATTACCAAGTATATTGAAATGACCATTCATTTGGCCATGTGGACTTTGGCCACTTGTGGGCATGCTCTAGATTTCAGAGGGATGAAATGAGTGAAGAGAAGCTTGTAAGTGGAGAAATCCTGCTAGGTGACTGGATCCTTGGAACTTTGATTCCCAGCTGGGAAAGACACTGCTCCCCACCGCTCAAACACACACTTACACCCAAGTTGAATGATATAACCTCTAAGAGGAAAATGCCCAGAGCAGCAATTTTGACTGGTTTTTAAATTCTGTTTTCTATTGAGCTGCCAATTCTCTGAGGTGTCTTAAAAACAAAACTGTTTCCAGAGGAGAGAGGGACAGAGTCTGAGATCCAAATAACAAAATAAATGAGTACTAGCTAGAAAAATGCAACATCCACCAGCCTCCCTGGGTTCAGGCAGGTTCAGAAGAGTGGAGGCAGCAGAGACTCACAGGTTAAGGCTGTGCCTGGCATCTAATGACAGGAGTGATTTCTGATCCTAAGGAGGTGCTGAGGTCACTCACTGCAGTGGGGTATGTGGGCAGGTGCAGGGGGCTGAAGGGGCAGCTCTCCCTGCTGAGTGCCAGAAAACAATGAGAACAGAATATGTGATTCTGGCAACATACCTGGCACCTGCCACATAGTGGACACTTGGAAATGGTGGAGAATTTCAAGACCCATGGGACCTGCTCAACTATCTTCCCCAAAACAAAGGAGATTTTGTCATTATAAATTCTAACTGCTGCTCTTTTTTGAGCATCTGCTAGGCAGTGTGGAATTGGAGAGATGTCAGGTGTTCAGTCACTTCTTGTCTTCCTCTCTCCCTGCACACATGGGGACAAGGCCCTGCCAGGCCTCTTCACTTTGGAAGGGTCATGTGATGACCCGTGACAAGTGAATTTGGAGAAGAAGCATTTTTGTCACGACCATTTGTTTTGAAGGGACACAGGTGCTTGGGAGTTAATCGAGTCAGGAAAACACACAGACATAGACAACTCTGAGTGAGGCTTCTCTCCCAGAGACTGAAGTCCTGCACTTCTGGCCCTTGAGAGAGTCTGGCCCACAGGAAGCTGGCTGCAGGAATTCCACCCACCCCCACCCACAGCCTGGCACCACCCCTGGTGAGCTGCACTGTCAGCCCCTTGGGGCTCTGCTCAGTCTCCATCAGGAGGAGTGCAGCCAGCTGCCAAAGGTCCCTGTTGGGGTTGGGAGCATACTCCTCATGGGCCCCAGTCATGAGGCCTCCTACCGCTGCTGCCCACAGTGCCCCCTCTCTCAGAACATGGCCATGGGTTTTGTCCTGCCTGCCCCCCCCAACTGAGAACAGCTTAGGCCCTGGTCCTGATTCCCTAATGTGTGTAGAACTCCCAGAGCAACATTCCCTTCCACGGTGCTTCAGCTCGAGCCTACAGGACTTGATGCATCCCCTGGGCGAGTCTCTCGTGGTGGGTCAGTAGTAATCATTGCCATGGATGTGTTGGGCACAAGTCTATGATCCTGAGGTGTATCAGACCGTTTCCTGTGGAATCCCACATGTTGGAGTAAACTCAGAATCTTTGAATTTGACTGTGAGTTCATGGCTTTTGAGCCTGAGTACGAGAAGCAGAGGGGTGTCTGGTCAGCCACCCGCACAGCCAGCTATTAGCCAGTCGGGCTATTTGAGCAGAGGACAGGCTCTAGCAGATGGCAGGGATCGTACCACGGATGCACTCCTAGATGCCAGAGGCCACTGTCTCCAAAGAGGATTCAGAAAGGAACCAGGGAGGAAAGGAATCTGGCATCCCAGGGGTGCAGGCTGCACAGAGGTTTGGCTGCCCCAGAGAATTTGAAACAGCAGCCCCGTGAGATCCCATCTGACTTGCCCAGGACTGGCCAGGAGAGGGAGGGGGGAGCAGATGCTGTTGCAGGTGAGCTGCCACCCCGGTCTCCATGAGGACATCTGTGCCCTGGGGCCAAGGCCAGCACCACAGCCCTGGGGGGCACTCCAGGATGGATATATGACAGCTCTCATAACAGGTACTCCTCATGCCCCTTATTGGATATGACTGTTAGGTGTGGTTGGTTTCTTGCTCTGGGTACATAAGAACCTCAGTCCTTTGGCTGCTAGGAGGCCAAAACTGCCCCCTGCCCCCACTGACTCATCTGGAGGTCATTTCCAGGATCCAGCATCTTCTGCAGCAGCCTCTGTGTGGAAACACACCACCCAGTTCCCAAGCTGATCTTGCCCAGGGCATCACCAATTGGGCGCCTCCCCTGGCTGAAGGAGTCTCAGTGAATATTCTGCTCTTCTGAGAAGTCCCTGTGTTTCCTCATGGTTTCCCTGGAGGCTCAGTATTAAAGAATCCGCCTGCAATGTGGGAGACCCAAGTTTGATCACTGGGTGGGAAGGTACTGTGGAAGAGGAAATGGCAGTCCACTCAAGTATTCTTTCCTGGGAAATCCCATGGAAAGAGGAGCCCAAGGGACTACAGTCCATGGGGTCACAAAGAGTTGGATATGACTGAGCGACTGAGCATGCTTACCTGTATGCACAGTTAAAGGTTTTCTCTGGGCTCATGTATCTTTGGCAAGACACTGACCCCTGCTGGAACTTGCCAGACTTCTTCTGTGGCAAATACCGCTGGCAGACATCTTAATGTGGATTTTGGGCAATACAGGATTCCAGGTCTACCCCGGCCTCGGGTGGTGGCTCTTGCCATATCCAGGCAAAACAACTATGAGGTTGGATCGAGGCAATTTTTGTGGGGCTTGAGAAAAAAGTGGATCCAGAGATGTTTCTGTGGCGGAAGAGGCCCAGTTAGTATATTATATGGGATCGGAGGTTAAGGGAGAGGAAAAGCTGAAGATAATTTAGGAAGGGTTGTTTCACAGTTACAGGTTCTATGTGCTTGCGTTTGGTTACCTCTCTATTTCCTTTTTAAACATACTCAGCATCTCTTCCCCAAAGTTTTCTTGTCTTTTATTATTTTGAAACTGTCAATAGACTTTAATGTGAGCTTTTCTGTTGTAACCTTTTAAGATTTGAATAATATTTGTGAAAATCATGAAATTCTCATATGCCCACACCCAGTTTCTCCTATTACTAATATCTTACACTAATATGACACATTTATTACAATTAATGAGGGAGCATTGATGCATTGTTTATTATCAACTAGAGCCCAGAGTTTACTCAGATTTCTATAGGTTTTACCCACTCCAGGATCCTGGCCACGGAACCAGCCTAACATTTAGTTGTAATGTCTCCTTGGGTTCCCCTTAGCTTTAAGATTTCTTTGTTTTGGATGATATTGACAGTTTTGGGGAGTACTCAGTAAATTCTTTGTACCATTGTACAACTCCCTTGATTGGGAGTTGTCTGATATTTTACTCATGCCTAGTCGGACATGACTGAGCACCTTCCCTTTCATTTTCATTCATTGGAGAAGGAAATGGCAACCCACTCCAGTGTTCTTGCCTGGAGAATCCCAGGGACGGCGGAGCCTGGTGGGCTGCCATCTGTGGGGTTGCACACAGTCGGACACAACTGAAGCGACTTAGCAGCAGCAGCAGCAGTCTTGGATTACGAGTTTATGGGAGGAATATTACCAATAAAATTCCCATTCTCATCACATCATATCAAGTGTATATTCTCTTAGCACAATTGATCACTGATGATGCTCTCATTGATCATCTGGCTGAGGTAGTGCTTGTCAGGTGTCTATTGGATAAAGTGATTGTTTTATGTCCCCTTTCATCATGTCCTCTTTGGAAGAAAGTCACGATGAATGGTCCATGCTTCAAGGGTAGAGAGTTATGCTCCACTTTCTAGAAGTGGGAGTGTCTGCATAAACTGGAATTTTTCTCTGTGGGAGATTTGCCTATCCTTATTTGTGTAATTAAGAAATCATTAATTTTTTATCATTAACATTAGTCATGGTATTTATATTACACTTTGGGTTAAAATCCAATACAAATTTTTATATTTTTATTTTCAAAGTGTTCTCAGATTGGCCATTGGGAGATATTCCTGTCAGTTCCCTTTGTAGATAACTTTGCCATACCCTTGGAAATGTTGCTCAGTTTTTTCAAAATTTTTTGAGCAATTTTTTTTTCACACCCTACAAAAATTCTCTGGGCTAATTTTCCGTATTTCTTGACCAAATTCTAGAATCATCAGCTTTTCCATGGAGCCCTTGTTCCTTTTATTGTCAAATGGTATACACTGATTATGCTCACTGGTACTGAAAAGTCATTGGTTCTGGGGACCTATTTTTGACAGGGCAAAGAATTATATATATACTTCCTATCCTGTGTTTATTTATATATCTAGAAATACTTTATTTGACACAAAAAACAGAGGCAAAAAAAAGAAAAACACAGATAAATTGGACCTCATCAAAATAATAAATATGTCTGTGCATCAAAGAACACAATCAAGGAAGCCACCATGCTGCTGCTGCTGCTGCTGCTGCTAAGTCACTTCAGTCGTGTCCGACTCTGTGTGACCTCATAGATGGAAGCCTACCAGGCTCCCCCGTCCCTG
Organism: Moschus berezovskii; assembly: GCF_049115385.1. Lineage (NCBI taxonomy): Eukaryota > Metazoa > Chordata > Mammalia > Artiodactyla > Moschidae > Moschus > Moschus berezovskii. The sequence goes on from NC_142488.1 coordinate 149,934,926, forward strand.
GGATTCTCCAGGCAAGAACACTGGAATGGGTTGCCATTTCCTTCTCCAATGTGTGAAAGTGAAAAGTGAAAGTGAATTCGGTCAGTCATGTCCGACTCATGTGATACAGCAATTCCACTTCTCAGCGTATTTTCAAAAGAAAATGAAAATAGGACATCAGAAAGATATTTTCACTTCTACGTTTATTGCATCATTGTTCACAATATCCAAAATATGGATACAACCTAAGTGTCCATCAGTGGATGAATGGATAAAGATGTGACATATTCAATATACAGCCATGTGAGAGAAGGAAATCATGCCATTTGCAACAACTTGGAAGGAGCTTGAGGGCATTATGCTAAGTAAAATAAGTGAGACAGAAAGAGATAAATACCATTTGTTGTCACTTACATGTGGAATCCTAAAAGGACAAACCGGGATTTCCCTGGCAGTCCAGTGGGTAAGACTCTGCGCTTCCAACGCAGGGAGCATGGATTTGATCCCTGGTTGGGGAACTAAGATCCCACATGCTGAGCCGAAAGGCCAAAATTTTTTTTAAAATCAATAAAAGTAAATTTAAAAAGTAACAACGACAAACAGAGAAATGGAGACGAGAGTGGTGTTTACCTAGAATTAGAGGATGGGGAAATAGGGAGGGATTGTTCACAGGGTACTAGCCCCCACTTATAATACTAACAAGTTTTGAAATCCAGTGTATAGCAGGATGCTTATAGGTCACAAGTTTTGAAATCCAGTGTATAGCAGGATGCTTATAGGTCACAATTCTGTATCAAATACTTGACTCTTGCTGGGAGAGTAGAGCTTCTACCTTCTTACCACAAAAAAAGAAATGTGACAGGAGGGTGGTGGTAACTAACATTATGTCAGGAATCATTTCACCATTTATAAATGTATCTTATCAACATGTCAAGATTTTTGCTTGAACTCCATCTCTCCTTGCTAGTGAGGCTTCTCTTCTAGTGGAGTAAACCTAACTGCAATGGTGCTGCCATTCACCCATGTGATGCTTCCAGATTTCAGCAAGAAACTGTTCTCAGTGTGAGCGAAATTTTAAGCATCCCCTAGGAGATGCTGTCAAATCTGGCTCCAGTGCAGCATCCCATATGACATTCTGGAAACCAGTCTGCAGATCAGAATGCTTTTCTGCTTGTTTTAGTGTTTTAAAGTTGGCAAGTGTATGTTGTCAGACTTTTTAAATTTCAAATTCCCTTACCTTCCCTGACTGAACATCAGGAATACCTAATGGGACTGGAGGACACATGCAGGTTAAGAGTTGCTTTCCTGGTTCAAAGATTTGTTACTCAGAAAGCATCACCTCTCTCCCCACATGCAAACAGAGAACAATGTGAGTTCATTTCCCAGTTTGACAATTACCACCACACAGTCAAGTGTAGTAAACACCACAGGACAGAGGAATATGTAACAGAGCAGAAGACATAGGTTAAGACAAAGAGTATCTCCATACTGTTCTGCTCTCCTAAAGTCCTATTTTAAATTTTGCACCTGGTCTATGGCCCTCTAGTGTCTTGTATATTTTCAACAATTGAACTGTCTTTGAAGTGAACTTGAAACACATTTGATTAACTCTTCACAAAGTGAGGAATTACTCTTGGTTCCGGTTATCTGAATGAAGAGCTTCAGAGAGAGACCCACCTGCCCTGGAGTAGAGCCAAGGACTCCACACAGAGGGGCCAGGAGCCAGAAGCTTTCCCAAAGAGATGAGCATATATGTTGCAATATCTGTAGAGATAATAAACAGAGACCTTCATTCTTAATGTAGAGGATCCTCAGTTCTAGGTCACTTTGCCCTGACCATGGGCTTCCCAGGCCATTTGGCCAGCTCTAGGGTTGAACCCAAAGTCCAGGCTTTCAGAGGTCAGGACAAGGGCCACTCTACCCCTACTCCATCTATGTCTGGGTCTTACCCACTTTCCCTCCACAAAACCCTTTTGGCCAACCCCTGCCAGCTCGGCGGGGCTGCACAGAGAGCTGGCTCCCAGGGTAAGATCTTGAGGACACCCTTTTCCCCCTCTGGGAACTGGAGACATGATCTCTAACGTGGTAACTCCATGTCTCCCAATGACTTTTAGCAGTTGCTCCTGTGGTGAGTAAATGCCAGTGTCTACAGAAGCTGTGCTAAACTGAGAGTGGCTGTAATTTATTTCCTAGAACTCCATTGCTTTCTTGTAGGAGTCCATGAAACGGTCCTTTAATGTGAGAAAAGTACCATGGTATTCAAATAGCTGTGAACTGAACTCAGTGGACAGCCAGATTGTCCTGCAGTGTGTGGAGCTCAAGAGTAAAGTCCAGAGGGATAAAGAGGGACTCGTGGTTTTCACAACCTAGTCTGATGTTTTAAATTATTTGGCCACTCAGCATGCACGATATTAATTCCCCAACTAGGGATCAAACCCATGTCCCCTGCATTGGAAGCACAGAGTCCTAACGACTGGACCATGAGGGAAGTCCCTACAATATTCTTAACCAGGATGCCTCAAAATGGTCAATGTCATGAGAAAGAAAAAAAAGGAAAGTCTGAGAAACTGTCACTGCAAAGAGAAATTTAAGGAAATATGGTAGCTACGTAGACTGTGGTATGCCAGATGTAAAATGACCCTCTAAGAAAGAAAGAACATGAGTTAAAGACTAAATATAAAAATATAAGCTAATTCCTATTATAACATTCAGTTCAGTTCATTCACTTAGTCATGTCCAACTCTTTGCAACCCCATGGACTGCAGTACACCAGGCCTCCCTGTCCATCCCCAACTCCCAGAGTGCACCCAAACCCATTCCCATTGAGTCAGTGATGCCATCCAACCATCTCATCCTCTGTCGTCCCCTTCTCCTCCTGCCTCAATCTTTCCTAACATCAGGATCTTTTGAAATGAATCAGCTCTTTGCATCGGGTGGCCAAAATATTGAAGTTTCAGTCTCAATATCAGCCCTTCCAATGAACACTCAGATATTAAATAAATTAAACCTTAATATTAAGTGAATCGATCAATTCAGTTCAGTTCAGTTGCTCAGTGGTGTCCGACTCTTTGCAACACCATGAATCACAGCACGCCAGTCCTCCCTGTCCATCACCAACTCCAGAGTTAACTCAAACTCATGTCCATCGAGTCAGTGATGCCATCCAGACATCTCATTCTCTGTCTTCCCCATTTCCTCCCACCCCCAATCCCTCCCAGCATCAGAATCTTTTCCAGTGAGTCAACTCGTCGCATGAGGTGGCCAAAGTATTGGAATTTCAGCTTTAGCATCAGTCCTTCCAATGAACACCCAGGATTGATCTCCTTTAGAATGGACTGGTTGGATCTCCTTGCAGTCCAAGGGACTCTCAAGAGTCTTCTCCAGCATCACAGTTCAAAAGCATCGATTCTTTGGCGATCAGCTTTCTTCCCAGTCCAACTCTTACCTCCATACATGACCACTGGAAAAAACATAGCCTTGACTAGACGGACCTTGGTTGGCAAAGTAATGTCTCTGCTTTTTAATATGCTATCTAGGTTGGTCAAAACTTTCCTTCCAAGGAGTAAGCGTCTTTTAATTTCCTGGCTGCAATCAGCATCTGCAGTGATTTTGGAGCCCAAAAAAATAAAGTCTGACACTGTTTCCACTGTTTCCCCATCTATTTCCCATGAAGTGATGGACCAGATGCCATGATATTTGTTTTCTGAATGTTGAGCTCCAAGCCAACCTTTTCATTCTCCTCTTTCACTTTCATCAAGAGGCTTTTGAGTTCCTCTTCACTTTCTGCCATAGGGTGGTGTCATCTGCATATCTGAGGTTATTGTTATTTCTCTCAGCAATCTTGATTCCAGCTTGTGCTTCTTCCAGCCCAGCGTTTCTCATGATGTAATCTGCATAGAAGTTAAATAAGCAGGGTGACAAGATACAACCTTGACGTACTCATTTTCCTATTTGTAACAAGTCTGTTGTTCCATGTCCAGTTCTAACTGTTGCTTCTTTACCTGCATACAGGTTTCTCAAGCAGCAGGTCAGGTGGTCTGGTATTCCCATCTATTTCAGAATGTTCCACATCGATCAATTAAGTAACTAAATTAATCATAAACATTAAATATGAATACATTGCTAACTGCTAATTCACTTCAGTCGTGTCCGACTCTGTGCGACCCCATAGACGGAAGCCCACCAGGCTCCCTCGTCCCTGGGATTCTCCAGGCAAGAACACTGGAGTGGGTTGCCATTTCCTTCTCCAATGTGTGAAAGTGAAAAGTGAAAGTAAAGTCACTCAGTTGTGTCTGACCCCTAGCGACCCCACAGACTGCAGCCTACCAGGCTCCTCCATCCATGGGATTTTCTAGGCAAGAGTACTGGAGTGGCTTGCCATTGTCTTCTCCGATGAATACATTAAAGACACAATTATTATGAATATAGTACAAAAATAAAATATAAAATCTATCTCAGAGAAAATATGGCTTACAAAGTCAAAAGTATTTACAATTTTGCCAGGTACCGGGAGAGTTTGCTGATTCCTGGTGTAAAGCAAAAGGGCATGAGCATACTGAGGGAATCATAACATGTGTAGAAGCAAAAACCCCAGGCCTAGATCTGTAACCCTGTGGTGGAAGACTCAATAACAGCATGGTTGACACCTAAAATTTTGAGGGAGGGTGGTTTTTCTCTTTGCAAAGAAAAAAATTTTGTGAGAAGTGACTGCTGTTCTATTTTTGTATTACCTCACCACTTGGTGATCTAGATGAATCCATTCAAGGGAAGTACACAACAGAGTGAGGAAACTAAATACCCCCCATTCTGAGTGAGAGGACCGGAAGGAGAGCCTCCTGGTAGCCAAAGAGTGAGGGCAGATAGTGGAGAAGAGCAAATATGACCAAGGGATTAAAGTAAGTTGTAGGAACTCCTGAGTTTAACCTGTGCTGTGCATTTAGGAATTTCACCATAGGCAAAATACCAAAAGCATGGAGAACTGAACCATGGCCCAAGAGGCAGGCTGGGCCCTGCATGATTCACGAACACTATGGAACTAAGTATCACTGCATCAACCACAGCAAAATGCACACTTATTTCAAGTACTTAGGAAAAATTCACCAAGATAGCATCCTGTATCCTCAAAAGACATTGAAAAAAAATTAAATGATGCAGAGTATGTTCTCTGACAAGAAAATAATGAAAATAGAAATCAAGCAATATGGAAGGAGAAGAAAATCTCAAAACACTTGGAAATTAAACAAACATCCATAGGTCAAATAGGGTCTCAAGTGGGTTGCCATTGCCTTCTCCCTACAATTCATGGCATGCAGCTAACTCAGTGTTAAGAGGGAACATTATAGCATTTAATGTTTAGGTTAAGAAAGAAGAAAGACCTCAAGCAATAATCTGTGCTCCCACCTTCACTTAGAAGAGAAAACATTACCCAAAGCAATCTGAAAACAAACGAGAAACAAAAGAGGAAATACAATTGAAATAAAAAATAAAGAAAAAAAATCATGGGAAAAAAGCAGGTTCATTGGAAAGATCAACAAAATTGATAAAACTCTAGCCAGGTAAACAAAATCAAAAAAGAGAAGACAAATGACTAAGATCAGAAATGAAATACTGACTATAACAACAATTCTACAAACCCTACACTAAAGACGTTGGAAAGATAAAAAGGAAACACTAAGAGTAAATCTATGTCCAGTAGGTAAATTCAAGAACTTAAATGGAATTGTACAATTCCTCAAAATTCAGGAACTACCCAACTCACTCCTGATGTGTACTACAACTATTAGAGAATGGATATCACATTTTAATTTTTCTAAAGAGAAAATCTATAGAACCTCAGAAACTTCAAAATCTCAAGCAGAAATTGTAAGAACCAGCTTCATCAGAACTCTGAACAATAGTCAAAACTTTGGAGCAACTAAGCTCTCAAGATTGTGAGCTCCTCTGGGTAAGGGTTACTGGTCATGCTCTGTGGTCTTGGTGTCCACCATGGTCCAGGGCACTCAGTAGGAGATCAGAAAGTGATTGCCAAATTATGTCTTACTCATGGTGCCTGCAATCTGGTTGGATCAACTTTATTTGGCCCCCAATATATGCAACAGGTCAGCACAACCATAAACACAAACAGGAGCAGTGTCACAAGCACACCTCTGCAAACATCTGTAGGAGAGGTGCCTGACACTTAACATCGCCAACAGAGACAGAACCATTTTAGGACATAAGTAGGTTTAAAAAAATGCCATTTTTCATGGAAATCTGATCACTGCCATAAAAGAACAAAATGATGGCAAGAAAGAGCTCCTCATAGAATGATAAGCTGAGCCTGTGTTCTCCAAGTACTGGGATAACCAAAGTGGCATTCAGGAGGAAATGAGCAACCAGGCACAATAGGAAGGCAATTTAGGTTCGGAGGAGTACAATATTCCGATGACTTCCGGAAGTATAAAACCCAGTCCTTTCCTAAAATATCCTCCGGCACATTCAAGACACAGACAACTTTGACTCTTCTAAGAAGATAAACATTCTGGCCCTTCCATGATAGTGTATGTGTTAAATGTCAGTACACAAGAACAAGTGCCCTCACAGTCCTAATTCCAGGCCTGGCCTTCCTGTCACTATTACAGAAAAGTGAATGTATGAAACAGGTATTTAGTAATTCTCTTTCACTTTTGCTTAAGTCAAAAGGACCTGAGGCAGTGTTAGTTTAGCAAATCCACCCTTCTAGCAGCAGAGAGGTCAAGAGAGTAAGGTGATAGATACCTGAGCACAAAAAGAGGCCTACAATCAGAAATCAGTTGGAAATACTATGGTACACATGACAATGGGATAGAGATTCCATAATAGACAATGAAGAATGAAGATGCTCAACTGGTGTTTTCAGCTCCTCATCAAGACTTCATGCTTTCCAGGTTTTGGGGCCATGATGTTGAGCAGTCACTGGATGGAATTTGACCTGAAAGAATAAAGAGAACACAGGTGAACTGAATGTGTGACTTATTGAAACACCTTAATCTCAAAACGAGCAAAGGGTTGTTCTCAGATGGGAGTTTAAATGGGCCCTTCTTTTGAGATGTTCGTAGGTACATCACAAAGTGAGAACATTTAAGCCTTTCTCATACCCAGTGAGGATAGGATATAAGGAAACAGATCCAAACCCCACACCCAAAAGGAACTGGGGAGGATGAGAGGAGCCCAGGTGTGATCATGTCATTCTGTTTCTTAATTCTCTACCACCCATAAAAGAAAAGCTTCCCAGGCGGCACCAGTGGAAATGAACCTGCCTTCCAATGCCAGAAACATAAGAGATGCGGGTTCGATCCCTGGGTTGGGAAGATCTCCTGGAGAAGGAAATGGCAACCCACCCCAGTATTCTTGCCTGGACGATCCCATGGACAGAGGAGCCTGGAGGACTACAGTCCATAGGGTCACAAAGAGTCTGACACGACTGAAAAATCTTAATGTGTAAAATAACGTCCACACCACTTCCTCTGATATTCAGGGTCCCTTTAAGTTGGACACAAACTGCCATATATTCTCTATTTACACCATGATCCCATTTATTGTTTTCCATGTTGGAAGACTTCTATTTCACTGCAGGAAATAGGGCTGATGATTTTTTGTTGGGTTGTAATCTGTGTGACAAGTTAACCACAGTTAGCAGTGATTTCTGGCTGGGTATTTAAGAAATGATCCAAGTGATATCTTCCTCTCTTCCTTATTTCTGCATCTGAGCTCAAGAGAGGAGAAAACATGACAAATACTCCTTCAGCTAGGAGATCAAGGTAAATATCAATGGTGATAAATCATGTTGATAGTATGTACCCTTGATATGATGTGATAAAAATGGCACTTTGTCTTTCTGGTCTTCCTCCCCAATACTCATTACCCTAGTTGAATACTTTGGACTAACACTTCCTTTTATGACGGCTGGATGTTGATTTTTATTAATACTTTTCTGTATCAATGTAGGTATGATTTTTCTCACTCAATCTGTTATTGTAATAAGGCAATCCTGGGCTTATGCATTCCCAGATTCATCTCTCGTTCTTCTTTGCTCTGTTCTAGGTTATAGGGGCCGAATCTGGCAGGCTGCAATCAAACTAGCAAACAGCTCGCTGCCATTTTGGTTCAGCTAACCAGAGACACCACCAAGAGATTAGAATCCTGGAAGAGAGAGCAGTGAAAGATTTTTCTCCTTCCTCTGCATCAGGTGGCCTGTCCTTCAGTGGTTCCATATTCTTCATGGCTCCAGCCATTCAACCATGAGATTGGCCCATCATGGCTCTGGATCCTGTTGAATCCAACACCCAGGTTCCAGTAACACTGTCTCCTTTTTTTGTCCTTCCATCCTAGAAGTGAGTGATTTCCTCGTGTTGCTAATAATTGGGTTTCCCAGTTCTCTCCTGCTTGGCTCCCTACCCCTTTTGTAACCAACCCCTTGCATTACCTTCTCTCCATGTTAACTATTTACAGTTATTTCTATTTTCCTGGACAATCCTTTACTGTTACATGCAGCCAATTATAGTGACTGATCTTCTAGTAAACTCCTTTGTATTCCTGGCATAAACCCAGCTCTGTCACCTGCAGTTAAATATGTTTGTCTCTTCTGTAATTAATAAAAATAATAATAAAACAAAATATCCCTGGGCTCTGAAACTTTCCACAAATAATGCATCTTTCATCATCATCTTCACAGCCTTTTCAAAACTAAATTTTACACTCATTGTTTTGGGGGCATATATTGAAAAATTCAAATAACATAAGTAACAGAGTGATTTAGTCAATTTATAAAAATAATTCAAGCAATATACATAGAGTTAAATAGCATGGCTTGTGCAAAAGAGCCAAAATGGTACTCAAAGGGAAATATATAACCTGAAATAGATGTATTAGAAAACAAGAGCTATTTAAATCCCCCAAGAAATCCAAGAAGCTAGGTAATGAACATCATCGGAAACCTTAAATAATAGAAGGCAGGAAATAATGAAGGTAAGTGTAGAAATAATGAATTAGAAAGCAGCAAGGCCAAAAAACAAATGCCAATTATTTGAAAATATTTAAAAAACAGACTTTTTTTGAAAATATGACCAGATACTAAAGAAAAATAATAACACATAAACAATATAAATTAAACCTGTATAAACTATAGATGCCAAACATATTTAAATGATGTAAAAACACAGCAAATAAATTATATGACTGTCTCAAGATAAGCCAATGGTGGACAAGGAAATGTTTCTCCACATGAAAGTACTTTAGGTAATAAACTAAAACTGAATGACAGAATTTGAAACTTACCCCTCTGCAACCCCCAGTGGGTAACTGAAGGTGAGGACCATCAATGACTGCCAACTCAGCACAAAGGACAAAAAACATTATGCTCTTAATGGAAGTACGTGGCGTCACCTAGGTAGCAGTCTGGTAAATAAACAAGTTAATCAAGCTTCTACCTGTAACTACCAATTTAAATAACTTTTGAAGGGCCAAACGTGTTAAATGACATCAAACTGTTTCATTCAACATAATCTATATTATAGAAAACTTGAAAAACACAAGACTTGCTTTTTTTAACAACAAAAACTTTTGTTTGTTTGCTGTTGTTGTTTTCAAAACAAAGAAATAAGATGATGCAGGGGAAACCTATTCATTAAAGAAGACTTAAGGAATATAAAAACATCACAATATATAGACCATATTTGTGATCCAAACAAACTAAAAAAAATCACTGTATAAGGTAAATGTGAAAAATTACCAGATATTTGCTCTTGTTGAAACATTTAAATTTTTAGGAATGATCATTGTTTTGGGTTTATGTTTTAGAAAATATTCCTTGTCTTTTAGAAATGCATACCGAGATACTTAGAGATGAAACAACCTGATGTCTTGGACTACCTTCATATTAGTCCATTGGCAGAGATGTGGGGAAGGTTAGGGTGCATTGGAACCAGACCAGCCATGTACTACAGATGCTTGATACTGGCTGCCAAGTATATTGGGTCCCTTATACCATTCTCTACTGTTATATGTGTTTTATAGTATCTGTTATAATAGAGTTTTATTATAAATTCCATGCTATTAAACTTGAAATTCTGGGTGAAATGGACAATTGTTTTTTAAAAAAGACGAAATCAGTCCATAAAGAGATAGAAAACTGTAAACAATACAAACTTTAACTGTAGTCAACACCCAAGCTGCCTTCAAATGTTTCAAAACAGGCATTTGGGGTAGTCATTTCTACCAATGGTCAGGGAAAACTAATCTCCATCTTATGTAAACTTTTCTAAAGCATACACACAAAAAAGGGGAAATTATTTAACTTATTTTCTGACTAGCACTCCCTAACTATATAGTACCCCCACTCCCACCATGAAAAGAACACTTGAGCAGAGTTCACCCACACAGTACCAAATATCCTAAGCAAACTAATAGCATATTCAATATAGCAGTGAATTACATGAACAGACAGGTTATGGCTAAAGAATGAAAATATGATTCAAATTAGAAAATAGCTCAATTATAATTCTCCACAGTAACAAATTAGGGTAAATCACTGAAGCATGTCAATGGATGTGGAAAAAGCCTATGAAATCAATTAAACATGAATAGGACTTTTAACAAATTGAGATTAGAAAGGATCTTTCATCTCCTAATATTTACAGCAAACATACTTCTATGTGAAATGTTCAAAAAATTCCCATTAAAGACAGGAACATGTGAAAGATGCGTGTTCTCCCTTAAAAGATGCAAAAATTCACTGGAACACAGAGTTAGAACTGTGCATATAAAAGGAAATAAGTATGAATATTGAAAAAGATAATATTTTGTGACATTATGGTCATCTACATCGGGAATTCAAAGAAACTGATACATGGAATACTCAAATTAATAAGAGACCAGAAAAAAACTTTGTATGGAAAATTACTATAGCAAATCTCAAAGCCTTACCATATACACAAAGCACTATTAAGAAGATGTAATTTAAAAATGCCCCATTCACCACACAAATCCAAAAATTACCTAAGAAGTCTAACAAAATATATAATATCTTAATAGAGGCTACAACGCAAATTTGTAGACCGATATGGGTTAAAAAAAAAATCACCTCAGTTCAGTTCAGTTCAGTCGCTCAGTCGCGTCCGACTCTTTGCGACCCCATGAATCACAGCACGCCAGGCCTCCCTGTCCATTACCAACTCCCGGAGTTCACTCAAACTCATGTCGATCGAGTCGGTGATGCCATCCAGCCATCTCATTCTCTGTCGTCCCCTTCTCCTCCCACCCCCAATCCCTCCCAGCATCAGAGTCTTTTCCAATGAGTCAACTCGTCGCATGAGGTGGCCAAAGTATTGGACTTTCAGCTTTAGTATCAGTCGTTCCAATGAACACCCAGGATTGATCTCCTTTAGAATGGACTGGTTGGATCTCCTTGCAGTCCAAGGGACTCTCAAGAGTCTTCTCCAGCACCACAGTTCAAAAGCATCAATTCTTCGGCGATCAGCCTTCTTCACAGTCCAACTCTCACATCCATACATGACCACTGGAAAAAACATAGCCTTGACTAGACGGACCTTGGTTGGCAAAGTAATGTCTCTGCTTTTTAATATACTATCTAGGTTGGTCATAACGTTCCTTCCAAGGAGTAAGCGTCTTTTAATTTCCTGGCTGCAATCAGCATCTGCAGTGATTTTGGAGCCCCAAAAAATAAAGTCTGACAGTGTTTCCACTGTTTCCCCATCTATTTCCCATGAAGTGATGGGACCAGATGCCATGATCTTTGTTTTCTGAATGCTGAGCTTCAAGCCAACCTTTTCACTCTCCTCTTTCACTTTCATCAACAGGCTTTTGAGTTCCTGTTCAATTTCTGTCATAAGGGTGGTGTCATCTGCATATCTGAGGTTATTGATATTTCTCCCGGCAATCTTGATTCCAGCTTGTGTGCTTCTTCCAGCCCAACGTTCCTCATGATGTACTCTGCATATAAGTTAAATAAGCAGGGTGACAATATACAACCTTGACGTACTCCTTTTCCTATTTGGAACCAGTCTGTTGTTCCATGTGTAGAGAGATATGGGTAAAAAAAAAAAAAAAAAAAAAAAAACCTTCAATAGTCTCAAATAAAAAGTTTACAGCAGTATACCATATTCATTTATGGGGGAAAACTGTTATAAAGATGTCACGTCTGCTTAAATTATTTATAGATTTAGTGCTTTACCTGTAGCTCTCAAGATGGTGGTGAAGTGTAGGCTGCTGTCTTCTCTTCCCAAAATCTTCCCTGACAAACTAAAGAAGAGAAAATGAAGCAAATGAAAAGCGCAATATCGACCACAAAAGCTAAACAACAAAACATGGAAGCCTGTGTAAGAAGCTGAATTCTGTGTTGAACAGGATAATAAAATAAAATGCAGGAGGAGAGAGTGGGGGAGTTTCTGGTGGCAACAGTGTGAGAGATTCCTGCCCCGTCATCACAGGATCAACAGCCACCAGGCACTGCAAGCTCTGCACTGCCCCTTAGGACCATCCTGCAGCCCCACATATGGGGCTTCTCACAACAGTTTGCCTCCCAGATGAAAACCTGAGGCTGGGAGACTTGGGCATCTTCACAGGATCACGTGCTAGTGAGGGCTAGAGTGGGCTCAGAGCCCTGGTCTCAATTCCTCTGGAGCCCCCGCCCTTCCCACCCACCCCAAGCCGTGGCCCATCCTTCCAACTTCTCACACCTCCCTCTTCTCAGTACTACACGATGCCTCTGAGGTGACAGAAAGCGGGCCTGCGAAAGGAAGGGGACAAGGAGAATCAGAAGCACTCTGGGGCTGCTCTGTGGCTTGCTGAGTACTGACTCTGCTGGGGACAGCGACTCTGTCCAGGCCCAGTGCCTCCACGTGAGGGTGGCGCCCTGTCCCTGCTGCTGCCATGGGGCCTCCTGCTCAATGGAACCTGCAGGCTGACCAGCTCCTCGCTGCTGCCCCTTCTGAAGGCTGCACTGGATTCTCTACAGAGAGCATTCTGACTTCCTGCAGAAGTCCTCTGGCTTTCCCAGCCCTCACTCCAGGAGCCCTCCGACACCTACATTCCCTTGGATTTGGATAATAGCCTTTAGACACCTGGTAATCCTTCTGGGAAAATTCAACACATTCTCCAAATGTTTTCCTCTTGGGTATGTGAGTACTCTGATGTGCCAAACAATCAGCAGGTTCTTTGGATATAAACCTGAAGTTAAAGAGAGGATTTTTATACCTCCCTGACATTTGCACAGCCTTGTCTAACTCAATGAAACTATGCCATGCCATGCGGGGCCACCCAAGATGGGCAGGTCATGGTGGAGAGGTCTGACAGAACGTGATCCACTGGAGAAGGGAATGGCAAACCGCTTCAGTATACTTGCCTTGAGAACCCCATGAACAGTATCAAAGGGCACAATGATAGGATACTGAATGAGGAATTCCCCAGGTCGGTAGGCGCCCAATATGCTACTGGAGATCAGTGGAGAAATAACTCCAGAAAGAATGAAGGGATGGAGCCAGACCAAAAAACAATACCCAGTCGTGGATGGGACTGGTGATAGAAGCAAGGTCCAATGACTGTAAAGAGCAGTATTGCATAGGAACCTGGAATGTTAGGTCCATGAATCAAGGCAAATTGGAAGTGGTCAAGCAGGAGATGGCAAGAGTGAACATCGACATTCTAGGAATCAATGAATTAAAACAGACTGGAATGGGTGAATTTAACTCAGATGACCATTATATCTACTACTGTGGGCAGGAAACCCTTAGAAGAAACAGAGTAGCCATTATGGCCAACAAAAGTATCCAAAATGCAGTACTTGGATGCAATCTCAGAGACGACAGCATGATCTCTGTTCCTTTCCAAGGGAAACCATTCAATATCACAGTAATCCAAGCCTATGCCCCAACCAGTAACACTGAAGAAGCTGAAGTTGAACGGTTCTATGAAGACCTACAAGACCTTTTAGAACTAACACCCAAAAAAGATGTACTTTTCATTATAGGGGACTGGAATGCAAAAATATGAAGTCAAAAAAACACTTGGAGTAACAGGCAAATTTGGACTTGGAATACTGAATGAGGCAGGGCAAAGACTAATAGAGCTTTGCCAAGAGAACGCATTAGTCATAGCAAACACCCTCTTCCAACAACACAAGAGAAGAATCTACACATGGACATAATCAGATGGTCAATACCGAAATCAGATTGATTATATTCTTTGCAGCCAAAGATGGAGAAGCTCTATAGAGTCAGCAAAGACAAGCCTGGGCGCTGACTGTGGTTCAGATCATGAACAACTTATTGGCAAAATCAGAATTAAATTGAAGAAAGTAGGGAAAACCACTAGATCATTCAGGTATGACCTAAATCAAATCCCTTATGATTATACAATGGAAGTTAAAATAGATTTAAGTGGCTAGATCTGATAGACAGAGTGCCTGATGAACTTGGGCTGAGGTTCGTGACATTGCAGAGGAGACGGGGATCAAGACCATCCCCATGGAAAAGAAATGCAAAAAAGCAAAATGGCTGTCTGAGGAGGCCTTACAAATAGCTGTGAAAAGTAGACAAGCAAAAAGCAAAGGATAAAAGGAAAGATATAAGCATCTGAATGCAGAGTTCCAAAGAATAACAAGGAGAGATAAGAAAGCCTTCGTCAGTGATCAATGCAAAGAAATAGAGGAAAGCAACAGAATGGGAAAGACTAGAGATCTCTTCAAGAAAATTAGAGATACCAAGGGAACATTTCATGCAAAGATGGGCTCGATAAAGGCCAGAAATGGTATGGACCTAACAGAAGCAGAAGACATTAAGAAGAGGTGGCAAGAATACACAGAAGAACTGTACAAGAAAGATCTTCACGACCAAGATAATCATGGTGGTGTGATCACTCACCTAGAGCCAGACATCCTGGAATGTGAAGTCAAGTGGGCCTTAGGAAGTATCACTATGAACAAAGCTAGTGGAGGTGATGGAATTCCAGTTGAGCTATTTCAAATCCCGAAGGATGATGCTGTGAAAGTGCTGCAGTCATTATGCCAGCAAATTTGGAAAACTCAGCAGTGGACACAAGACTGGAAAACGTCAGTTTTCATTCCAGTCCCAAAGAAAGGCAATGCCAAAGAATGCTGAAACTACCGCACAATTACACTCATCTCACATACTAGTAAAGTAGTGCTCAAAATTCTCCAAGCCAGGCTTCAGCAACATGTGAACCATGAACTTCCAGATGTTCAAGCTGGTTTTAAAAAAAGGCAGAGGAACCAGAGATCAATTGCCAACATCTGCTGCATCATGGAAAGAGCAAGAGAGTTCCAGAAAATCATCTATTTCTGCTTCATTGACTATTTCAATGCCTTTGACTGTGCGGATCACAGTAAACTGGAAAATTCTGAAAGAAATGGGAATACCAGACCACCTGACATACCTCCTGAGAAACCTATATGTTGGTCAGGAAGCAACAGCTAAAACTGGACATACAACAACAGACTGGTTCCAAATAGGAAAAGGAGTACATCAGAGCTTTATATTGTCATCCTGCTTATTTAACTAATATGCAGAATATATCATTAGAAACGCTAGGCTGCAAGAAGCACAAGCTGGAATCAAGATTGCCAGGAGAAATACCAATAACCTCATGTATTCAGATGACACCACCCTCTTTGCAGAAAGTGAAAAGGAACTAAAGAACCTCTTGATAGAAATGAAAGAGAAGAGCAAAAAAGTTGGCTTGAAGCTCAACATTCAGAAAACTAAGATCATGGCATCTGGTCCCATCACTTCACGGGAAATAGGTGGGGAAACAGTGGAAACAGTGGCTGACTTTATTTTGGGGGGCTCCAAAATCACTGCAGATGGTGATTACAGCTATGAAATTAAAAGACGCTTACTCCTTGGAAGGAAACTTATGAGCAACCTAGATAGCATATTAAAAAGCAGAGATATTACTTTGCCAACAAAGGTCCATATAGTCAAGGCTATGTTTTTTCCAGTGGTCATGTATGGATGTGAGAGTTGGACTGTGAAGAAAGCTGAGAGCCAAAGAATTTATGGTTTTGAACTGTGGTGTTGGAGAAGACTCGTGAGAGTCTCTTGGACTGCAAGGAGATCCAACCAGTCCATCCTAAGGGAGATCAGTTCTGGGTGTCCATTGGAAGGACTGATGCTGAAACTGAAACTGCAATACTTCGGCCACCTCATGCGAAGAGTTGACTCATTGTAAAAGACCCTGATACTGGGAGGCTTTGGGGGCAGAAATAGAAGGGGACGATAGAGGAATAGATGGCTGTATGGTGTCACCAACTTGATGGACATGAGTTTGGGTAAACACCGGGAGTTGGTGATGGACAGGGAGGCCTGGCATGCTGAGATTCATGGCGTCGCAAAGAGTCAGACACGACTGAGGGACTGAACTGAACTGAATAATGAGTGATGTTGAGCGTCTTTTCATGTGTTTTTTAGCCATGTGTATGTCTTCTTTGGAAAAATGTCTGTTTAGCTCTTTTTCTCACTTTTTGATTGTCTTGTTTGTTTTTCTAGTATTGAGTTGTATGATCTGCTTGTATATACTGGAAATTAATCCTTTGTCAATTGTTTCATTTGCTATTATTTTCTCCCATTCTGAGGATTGTCTTTTCTCTGTGTCTATACCTTCCTTTGCTGTGCAAAAGATTTTAAGTTTAATCAGGTCCCACTTGTTTATTTTCGTTTTTATTTCCATTACTCTAGGAGGTGGGACATAGAGGATCTTGCTTTGATTTATGTCATTGAGTGTTCTGCCCATGTTTTCCTCTAAGAGTTTACAGTTTCTGGTCTTACATTAGGTCTTTAATCCATTTTGAGTTTCTCTTTGTGTATGGTGTTAGGAAGTGTTTTAACTTCATCTTTTACGTGTAGGTGTCCAGTTTTCCCAACACCATTCATTTTCCCCATTGTATATCTGTTGGGGTCCTTTAATGGACCAGAACCTGGTGGTCCAGAGTCGAGGATAAGAAAGTGAAAGAGAGAGCAGGAGGGAGGGAGAGAGAGAGAAAGAAAGAAAGAAAGAAATACACGGGGACCCAAGCTCTGATGGAGCAAGGGTGCTTTATCAGCAGAAATGCAGGCTTATATATCTTCAGTAAGATTATTACTCAGCTATTACACAGGATGAAATTTTATCAATAGCCACAATATGGACAGTCTAATACATACAAGGTGGCTGACACCGAAAAGAGTCACTGCATGTCTAATCCTATGACCTCAGTCCTGAGAACTGAGTGCAACTTTACTCGTTCTTGGAATGGGAACTGATAAGGAACAGAGAACCCTTGAGAAATAGAAAGCAGCATGCAGGAATCCTCCTGTTAAATGTTCCCTGACATATATTCTTGCCTCCTTTGTCAAAAATAAGGTACCCATAGGTGCATGGGCTTTTTTCTGGTCTTTCTGTCTTATTCCATTGGCCTATGTTTCTGTTTTTGTGCCAGTAATGATTATAGCTTTGTAGTAGAACCTGAAGTCAGGAAGGTTGATTCCTCCAGCTCCATTCTTCTTTCTCAAGACTGCTTTGGCTATTCAGGGTCTTTTGTGTTTCCATATGAATTGTGAAATTTTTTGTTCTAATTCTGCGAAAAATGTCGTTAGTAATTTGATAGGGATTGCTTTAAATCTGTAGATCGCATTTGGTAGGGTATTCATTTTCACAATATTGATTCTTCCTATGCAGGAACATGGAATATCTCTCCATCTGTATGTCATCTTTGATTTCTTTCATTAGTGTCTTATAATTTTCTGTGTACAGTTCTTTTGAGGTCTCCTTAGGTAAGTTTATTCCTAGATACTTAATTCTTTTTGCTGCAGTGGTGAATGGGATTGATTCTTTAATTGCTTTTTCTGATTTTTCATTGTTAGTATATAGAAATGCAAGTGAATTTTGTGTTTTGATTTTGTATCCTGCAACTTAGCTAAATTCACTGATTAGCTCTAGTAATTTTCTAATACCATCTTTAGAGTTTTCTATGTACAGTATCATGCCATCTTCAAAGAGAGAGCTTTACTTCTTCTTTTCTGATCTGGAATCCTCTTATTTCTTTTTCTTTTCTGATTGCTATAGCTAGGACTTCCAGAACTATGTTGACAATAGTGGTGAAAGTGGACACCTTAGTCTTAATCTTGATCTTTGGGGAAATGCTTACAGTTTTTCACCATTGAGAATAATGTTTGCTGTTGGCTTATCATATATGGCCTTTACTATGTTGAGATAGGTTTTTCAGGGTTATTAACATGCAAACTAAAAGGCAGAAACACTAGGAATTCAGTATATCTGCCCTCTTGTTAGAGACTGAAATTTTATGAGGACTATCTTTTGTCTTGGCAGAATATTATTCTAAATACATACCCAACAGTAAGTATGATGAGTCATAAATTCTCTAGTAAATGCTCCAGAAAACAGGCACAACATTCTGTCATCCCATCTTTCTTTTTCTTCTTACAGAGGATCTGTACTGCCTTGAAAGAAAAATGAAAAAATGAAGCAGAAAGTAAAGCAGCCTCCTGCAAAGGCCTTCTTTACTGTCTCCTCCTCTAGCATTTTCCCTCTCATACCTGGTCCTGTGATAGTTGGTACTTCTTTGTGGAATTTTAGGATGTAACCATCAACAGAAATGTTGGGTTTCCACTTGTTTTGTCCCTTCCCAGACTGCCTACAATGCTTCCCAAAAACGGTTGGCTAGCAGACACTGGGCTACCTGATGACCACCAGTGTGGACGGTGAACTTGCATTCATTTTTAGGTTTATATCTTGTGGTAGTGGTGGTGGGTTCTGGAGGGAGACCAATTTGTACTAGATTTGGGTTCACTAACGAAGCAGCAACACTTTACATTATGGTGTACATCAAAATTAATGCCACAAGGTTATTGGGGCAGCTTGTATCTCTTCATCTGTGGTCTGTATGTATACACTCACATTTAGAAATCTAGGCTCAACCCAAGTGCCATGGGTCTTAGAAATTTTGTCATTAGGGTACTTATTTTGAAGAGGAGAGCATAACAACCCCCTCCAGTATTCTTTTATTTTTAATATATGTTATTCATGTTAACATACAATGGTTTTATTACTGTCATCTTTAAATGAATAAATAATATTTTTCCTTTTTATTTTTAAATTTATTTATTTTAATTAGAGGCTAATTACTGTACAATATTGTATTGTTTTTGCCATACATTGACATGAATCCGCCCCGGGTGTACATGTGTTCCCCATCTTGAACCCTCCTCCCACCTCCCTCCCCATCCCATCCCTCTGGGTCATCCCAGTGTACCAGCCCTGAGCATCCAACCTGGACTGGCAATTCATTTCACATATGATAATATACATGTTTCAATGCCATTCTCTCAAATCATCCCACCCTCACCCACTCCCACAGAGTCCAAAAGACTGTTCTATACATCTTTGTCTCTTTTGCTGTCTTGTATACAGGGTTATCGTTCCCATCTTTCTAAATTCCATATATATGTATTAATATACTGTATTGGTGTTTTTCTTTCTGGCTTACTTCACTCTGCATAATAGGCTCCTAGTTTCATCCACCTCATTAGAACTGATTCAAATGTATTCTTTTTAATGGCTCAGTAGTACTCCATTGTGTATATGTACCACAGCTTTCTTATCCATTCATCTGCAGATGGACATCTAGGTTGCTTCCATGTCCTGACTATTACAAACAGTGCTGTGATGAACATTGGAGTACATATGACTCTTTCAATTCTGGTTTCCCACTCCAGTATTCTTTCCTGGAGAAGCCCATGGACACAGGAGCCTGGCAGGCTACAGTTCAAACGGTCGCACAGAGTCAGACACGACTGAAACAACTTGGCAGGCACACATGTACCTATTTTGAAAATATGATGACACCTATGTCTCTTTCATCAATGAAGTATGCAGGAATTTTTCTTATGATTTCAGGAAGTTCCCAGCCCTTTTAGAATCTCTGTAGCTCAGACTGAAGAGTAATAATGATATCCTCTCACAAGCCTGTGTTCCTGACTGTGCCTTCATTTTTCTAGGTACTTTACACTTACTCTCTCATGTTTTCTTCACAGGGATCTAATGAGACAGGCTGTTCCTCATTTTGCAAATGAAGGAACTGAGGCCAACGCAGTAGCTCGTTCAGCTTCCGCCAGTGCTTCCAAGTCTTTCCTATGATTTCATGGACTCGTGAGTTTATCTTCTCTTCTGATGTCTACACCATCAACAGAGGTCTAAAAACTATCTTGTCCATACAGCCTGAGAAGAGCTATTAAGACTTTATAAACATTAAGGTCTGTTGATCCTCTGAATCTCCCTTGAAAATAAATATGACATTCCATTGTTACCATTGTGCATGGTATCTGTGAACATATTTCAAATTGGCATATTCGAAAAGTAAAACAGTATCAGTTTTTATCTGAAATCATAAGACTACATTGCCTATAATGCCCACCACACAGAGAATAACACTGTAAGTGAGGGGGAATTTGCATGGTATTTAGAAGGAATGACATCAGCCAAAGAGGAGTCAAGGATAACAAATATGCATGTAACTTAGTGGACCATAACCAAAACTGGCTCATCCTGAATTGAGTGGAGAAGAGAGTCACATTCTTTCATCCTTGACAATGGATGTTTTGACATTTCATCAGGAATAAACAGGAACTTTATGACTAACAGCTTTTCCTACTTTTAAATCAATAGACATAAAACAGTACCTGCAGATAAAAGATTTCATTAGCAGATCTGCTTATAAATTCTTACCCCTGCAAGCATCTCCTCCTCAAGATCTCTTTTCTCTCCTAAGAGACCAGGTCAAAGGGAGAGAACCAGATGAGTGTCACATTCTAATTTTCTAAAAAAGTTCTTCATTGCTGCTCTTATCAACATTACTACCACTTTTAAGTCAAGGTATTTAGAAATAAAGATTGATCTGTCATAGTGTTTCTCTTCATTAGTACTTGACTTCAGACTTTAGAGAAACTAATTGAGGGGATGGCCCAGAAGACATTCACAAAGTTGGTGGGCTTGTAAGAATGTGTCCAAGTTTCTTGTTACTGTCCTATCATACACACACTTGCATGTGTGTATGTGTAGAGATATTTTGTTTTCTTTTTCTTTCCTTCTTTTTTCTTTGACTTCATGACTTGCAGTCAGCCTAAATTTTAGTTCCCAGACCAGGCATCAAGCCTGGGCACTTGTCAGTGAAAGCATGGTGTCCTGTTTAGGACCTGATGGAGATAATTTTGATTAAGTGGTCATTGTGGAATATTTTAAGTTAGATCAGTTTTAAACATAAAATAGATGAGATTTGTTAATGATATATATATATATTTTTTTTTTATTACTGTTTTCTTGGTGTTTTCATAGGCATTATTTACCCTAGCCTTCATAACCACCCCACAGACCAGTTTTTATTATTCCCTTTTTTATGGATGAGGAAACAGGCTGAAATAGGCGACGTGCTTATGGAAGGTCACAGAGTTAATAAATCAGTAAATGTGGCACGTGGCCTAGGATTTTGATTCCAGGTTCAATGTTTGTTCTCCTCCCCCACAGCTGTATTCAGAGTAGAGAGGATGAGGAAGTTATGTTTCAGTAGCTGGCAGTAAAGTAGGTGCTTCAGGAATAATGTGTCTAAAGATTTGGGATTTCTCTAGAGAGGGGATTAGTTGGGGAAAATTGGTGAAAATTGGGTGTAGACCGCCGTTGTTCACCAGGTCATGCGGCTTCCCTGGGCCTCACCTGGGATTGATCAACAGCCATGTGGAGAGCTGTCATTTAAGAGGTATTTCCCTGGGTTAGATTCTACATGAAGAGCTTGCCTAATCTTCTCAACAAACTGGTAGTCTTAATAATTCATAGAACAGATCATGGAGGCTCCGAGAGGCCAAGCAATTTAAAGCCTCTAGAAGGTGGAATAATCTGGGTTCAAACTCAGGCCCATCTGATTCCAAAGCATGGGTCCTCTGTTCCACCACCCAGATATCTCTAGTAGCCACCTTTGTGGAAAACCCTAGTTATGTGTCAGTCTGAAATTGGTCTTAACTCAGCAAAGGTAGTTGGGAAGTGGGAGGGCAGAATGCTTTCTTTAGCTTGTTCATATCTCCCTACTTTCTTTCTTTTTTCCTTTCTTTCTTCCTCCTTCCTTTTTTTCTATCTTCTTCTTTTTATCTTTTTTCTAGCCATGCAGCATGGCTTCTGAGATCTCCGTTCCTTGAGTAGGCATGGAAAATGCACCCCCTTTTTCGGGAGTTTGGAGCCATAACCACTGTACCACCAGGAAAGTCCCTCCCTCCTTTCTTATTATCAGAGACAATTTTTTTTCTGACCGTTTTTTTGGTCTTGGGACAGCTTTACACCTTTAAATTATTGAGGGTATTGAAGAGCTTTTCTTTTCCTGAGGGTCGTGCCTGTAGATACTTTCTATTTTAAAACTGAAAAGAGCAAAATTTAAAAAAAAGTATTAATTCATTTATTAAACTGATCATATGTTAACATAAATATGTTTTATGAAACATAATGGTTTTCCAAAACAAAACAAAGTTGAGTGAAGAGAATGGCCTTGTTTATATTTTTGTTAGTTTCCTTGATGTTTGGCTTAGTAGAAGCTGCTGGAATCGCTTCTCTGTTCATTCATTCTGTCTGTTGCAGTGTCATGTGGCCATAGCCTCTGAAAACAACAGTGTATCCTCTTGAGAAAATGACAACAAAAAAGACAAATAGCATTTTGAGATTATTAAGAGGATTGTTTTTACCTTATGAAAGTCCTACAAGGGTCTTGAGGATTCCCAGAGTTCCCCAGGCAACACTTTGGGAACTGCTGCTCTATATAACCACCCAAGTATTCACTAGGGCCAGTGAAAAGACCCAATGTTTGGGTCAGATGAAAGATTCCAGGTCACTGAATCCAACCATGCATCTGATAAAATGAAATTCCATGAAGTCCCCTCATTTTGCAAGGGTAAGAATACTAGAGAAGGAAATGGCATTCCACTCCAGTATTCTTGCCTGGAGAATCCCCATGGACAAAGGAGCCTAGCGGGCTGCAGTCCATGGAGTCACAAAGAGTCAGACACACTGTGTGACTCACACACACACACACGGACTGTTTAAGTTCAACATGGATTTTAAATGGATAGAAAAGTCTTTATTATGTTGATAAGAAATTTTACTCAGTAGTTTCTATCTTCAGTCTTAATTCCATCTAGAATGAATCCAATTTCTCCTCTGTATATTTCAGGTACATACATGAAAACAACAGCCTTGTCCCTTGCTGTCATTTTCTTAAGAAGACATCCTTTATGTTTAAGGACTTAGGAGACCTTCCTGCTCTGACTGTTCTCTAGCCCCACATCTCTGTATTCTCATCCAGATCTTCAAATGCCAGCCTGAACTCATAAAATGTTGCCAGAATGCGCTCAGGCAGATTTTCTCATGGCTTGCTCTGTGCTTGGCTTATATCAGGGCTACACATGCTTCACATTCACCGACGGAATGAAACATATTGTCAAAAGTCTGTCTTCTTGTTGGGGATGATCTCTGACACCCTATTGACTTTTCCACTCCTTCTGCCATTCCTTTCCCGTCTCTGCTTTCTCCAAGGCATCATCCCATTTGTCCCTTCTCTTCCCCCCCTACAGAAGGGCAGTGCTCTAGGTGTAGTGCTTGGAAGTTTGCAAACACCTTTATATACGTCATCTCATTTAATGAGCATGGAAACTCTGCACAGAATGCTGTTGTTGTTCAGTCGCTAAGTTGTGTCCGACTCTTTGTAACCCCATGGCCCGTGGCACTCCAGGATTCCCTGTCCTTCACCAGCTCCCAGAGTTTGCTCAAACTCATGACCATTGAGTCAGTGATGCTACCTAAGCATCCTGTCCTCTGCCACCTTGTTCTCCTTTTAGCTTCAGTCTTTCCCAGCATCAGGGTCTTCTCTAATGAGTAGGCTCTTCACATGAGGTGGCCAAAGTAATGGAATTTGACTTCAGCATCAGTCCTTCTAATGAATATTCAGGGTTGATTCCCTTTAGGATTGACTGCTTCAATCTCCTTGCTGTCCAAGGAACTCTCAAGAGTCTTCTCCAACACCATAGTTCAAAAGCATCAGTTCTTCGGCACTCAGCCTTCTTTATGGCCCAACTCTCACATTCGTCCATGACTACTGGAAAAACCATAGCCTTGACTAGATGGGCCTTTGTAAGCAAAGTGATGTCTCTGCTTTTTAACACACTCTCTATGCACTGAATGCACAGATGTGAGTAGTATAAGGAAAACACAGAAGTTTCTGTTAACCTGATTTTATGGATTACCACGCTAATACTTCATGCCTGGGATCCTGTAACCAGCTTTGCTGGCTGCCCAGCTTTCAGAGTCTCCCTATTATAAACATTCTACATACTGATGCTACAATCATCTTTCTTCCCTGCTGATCTGAAAATGCCACCATCTGGAGTCGATTTATAGCCTCCAACACTCTTGGGTTAATGTATTTTCCTGAGACCTTCTAGACTCTGCATCTGCTAAGACCTCTGACTGACTTTCCTCAACCTAGGATGACAGTGTTTGGCTGCTCAGAGTTTTGGTCATTCATTTGTTCATCCACCCAGCATTCATTCATGTGTGCATTGTGTAACATAGCATCTATGATGGCCCAGGCACTGCAATGGACAGTAGAGGGGAATACAAAAGTTAGTCATCTCTGCCCTCTGAGGTTTTATAACCTCATCTAGGTCTTTTTTGCACAAGTGGCCTAGTGGTAAAGTACATGCATGCCAGTGCAGGAGATCTAAGAGACATGGGTTCAATCCCTGGGCTGGGACAATCCCCAGGAGAAAAGCATGGCAACACAGTCCAATATTCTTGTCTAGAGAATCGCATGGACAGAGGAGACTGGTGGCCTACAGTCCATGGGGTCGCAAAGATTGGATATGACTGATGCAACTTAGCATGCATGCATACAATTCAAATACAAGACTAACTGTGATAAGAAAGGTGGTAAAAGTTGATTCATAGTTGTCTGTAAACTCTGAGATTTACCTGAGGAAGAATTAATCCCAATGTGCAGAGCATGCAAGTTCTCCAGGAAGGGTAATGTTGAATCTGTGCAAGGACAAGTAGATTTCCATAAGCAGAAAGCAAAGATGGGACAAGACCCGCTCGGCTTCCTTGCTGTCTGTTGGTCAAGTTAGGTCTCCTATTACCTTCTCCTTGTGTCTTCTTGGGCACTTGACCACAAATAATTTTTTTAACCAGTATCCTAAATACTCAAGGGCCTGGTAAATGTGCACACCTGATCTAAAAAAGGAAATCTCCGGCATGATAACAGTTAATGGCATATGAAAAGGCATGAACAGGCAGGTTTTGTTTCAAGTTTATGAGTGTACAGAATAGAAGACAAACTTACAAGGACAGGCACCCACCCTAATCAGCTGGTCTCTGGTTGGAGCCACCAATGCAAATCGTATAAGAAAAAAACAAGTCATCCCCAAGGGGAATATTTGCATGATGCATAGCATGTGATATACTACACAAATAATAGTCCAGCATCACATAGGTTTGTCATGAACCCTCTGATGGCAGATAGTCTTATTTGTGATTCTTGAAAACTAAAATAAAATGAGTAAGGCTAAACATTTTTAGGTTTGAAACATGTTTCATTATTTTGTGACTTTGATCTCAATTGCATATTCATTCCATAAGAAAACATAAAATTAGTAATAGTATCAAGCCCACACTTCTGTATGGCATTCTCAGCAGAGGCAGGGTGGGCAGTCCTGGGTTTCAAGTGCAAGCTCTGCCTCTGATCTCCCACTTCACCCTTAGTCCTTGAGAAGGTCCCATTCAATGCATCTTGATCATATATATTAAACTATTATCAGGCTTGAATAGAGAGGCAAAACTGTATTCAGATTTTATATTTCGAATAGCTGGTAAAGAAATGCAAAATATCTTAAATGGAGGAAAAATTAAAACAAGGGATGTTGCGAAGGGATGGGCACCAAGGAGGACTCATCAAAGTCTGGTAACTGTGGGGTTAGGAGACTCTATAGCGTATAACAGACATGATGTACATTTATGGGTAGATAAGTAGATACACAGCGAGGGGGAAAATACAAGGGGAAGCCAAGTTGATAGATGCTTTCCTTGCCATTCTGGATAATTATCAGTCAGTTCAGTTCAGTTCAGTTCAGTCGCTCAGTCGTGTCCGACTCTCCGCGACCCCATGAATCACAGCACGCCAGGCCTCCCTGTCCATCACCAACTCCCGGAGTTCACTCAAACTCATGTCCACAGAGTCGGTGATGCCATCCAGCCATCTCATTCTCCGTCGTCCCCTTCTCCTCCCGCCCCCAACCTTTCCCAGCATCAGAGTCTTTTCCAGTGAGTCAATTCGTCTCATGAGGTGGCCAAAGTATTGCAGTTTCAGCTTTAGCATCAGTCCCTCCAATGAACATCCAGGATTGATCTCCTTTAGAATGGACTGGTTGGATCTCCTTGCAGTATAAGGGACTCTCAAGAGTCTTCTCCAACACCACAGTTCAAAAGCATCGATTCTTCAGCGATCAGCCTTCTTCACAGTCCAACTCTCACATCCATACATGACCACGGGAAAAACCATTGCCTTGACTAGACGGACCTTGGTTGGCAAAGTAATGTCTCTGCTTTTTAATATACTATCAAGGTTGGTCATAACTTTCCTTCCAAGGAGCAAGCGTCTTTTAATTTCATGGCTGCAATCAGCATCTGCAGTGATTTTGGAGCCCAAAAATACAAAGTCTGACACTGTTTCCACTGTTTTTCCATCTATTTCCCATGAAGTGATGGGACCAGATGCCATGATCTTTGTTTTCTGAATGTTGAGCTTCAAACCAACCTTTTCACTCTCCTCTTTCACTTTCATCAAGAGGCTTTTGAGTTCCTCTTCACTTTCTGCCATAAGGGTAGTGTCATCTGCATATCTGAGGTTATTGATATTTCTCCCAGCAATCTTGATTCCAGCTTGTGCTTCTTCCAGCCCAGCGTTCCTCATGATGTACTCTGCATATAAGTTAAATAAGCAAGGTGACAATATACAACCTTGACGTACACCTTTTCCTATTTGGAACCAGTCTGTTGTTCCATGTCCAGTTCTAACTGTTGCTTCCTGACCTGCATACAGGTTTCTCAAGAGGCAGGTCAGGTGGTCTGGGATTCCCATCTCTTTCAGAATGTTCCACAGTTTATTGTGATCCACACAGTCAAAGGCTTTGGCATAGTCAATGAAGCAGAAATAGATGTTTTTCTGAAACTCTCTTGCTTTCTCCATGATCCAGCGGATGTTGGCAATTTGATCTCTGGTGCCTCTGCCTTTTCTAAAACCTGCTTGAACATCTGGGAGTTCACGGTTTACATATTGTTGAAGCCTGGCTTGGAGAATTTTGAGCATGACTTTGCTAGCGTGTGAGGTGAGGGCAATTGTCCGGTAGTTTGAGCATTAATGAAAGGAGTAAAACCAAGGGAGTCATTGCTTCAAATTCCATACAACAAGGACTGGGAAGTAGCATGGCGTGTGTGCTCCAAGGGCCCAGTGGAGCAAGGGGTGGACTGTCTCTGCTCCTATCTGTCCTGTGAGCACTCCAGCCCAGTTCCATACTTTGCAATCAGATAGTTGGACCCCAGCATCACCATCACTCCTGTCTTTTATCTTGTGCTCCAGCCCATCCTTTGTTCTTTCTGGTCAGATTTTCACTGGGTGGGGTTGGGGTGGGGAACTTCTAGTTTAATGAGTTTAGCTGCTGTGTAAACAAAACTCTCAAATCAGCTCCCCCTACCTCCTAACATTTCTAAATCCAGAGCCATTTTTTGAACAAGTAGTGTGTTTTCATGTTAAAAACAAAATACAACAAAATGTTATACTTGAACAAATTCTCCCTTCTTTCCTTTCCTCATGTAGCCAATTCCAACCACTTGCAAGAAACTTCATGTTGCTTCACACACATGCAAATAGCAATATAAATTTCCTTTTTTCCATTTTAATTCATAAAGGAGAATAATTTTCAGTTTTCTGAACCATTTGTTTTGGTAATTTATTAGTATGTAGTGTGCATGCATGCTAAGTCACTTGTCTTGTCCAACTCTTTGCAATACTTTTGAGTGTAGCCTCTGTCTGTCCATGGGATTCTCCAGGCCAGAATACTGGAATGGGTTGCCATGCCCTCCTCCAGGGGATGTTCCTGACCCAGGGATCGAACTCGCATCTATGTGTAATAAATATCTCTAAATTGAGTAGCTTAAAATAATTGGTTGCTAACTCTTACAGTTGGGTACGATGGTTGGGCTCAGCTGTGTAGTTCTTGCTTTGGCTTCTCATTGTGGTTACGGTCAGGCGTGGGCTATTTCAGGAGTCACGGGAAGGCTTGACTGGATGGGAGGTTCCAAACGGCTTCCAAATGGCTTGGAGTTATGCTGATTGTTGGATGGCAGCTCAGTTGCCAAAGCACCTCTGTATAGACTGGGCTGCTCTCAAGAAGATGGTCTCTGAGTGGGAGCATCCCAAGAGAGTAGAAAGTGAAAGTTACCAGGTCAATGAAGGGCAACTTACAGAACTGGCACTGTTAGGTCTGCTGGATTCTGTTGTTCAAAGTGGTCTCAGGGCTAGTCCAGGTTCAAGGAGATGGAGAAAGAAACCCTGTTCGCTTCATGGGAGAGTAGCAAGATTGTGTTGCAGAAGATCTTGAGTTCAGGAGATACTGTGTTGGTCATCTTGGCAAAATACAATCTGTATCACCATCTGAAGTACCTTTCTACTCCTAACACATGTCCAAGGCCTGAGGAGCTTTATTTTATAATGTCTAACATCTCACCTCTCCCTGTTTCCACCGACCCCACTCATTCAAACCCGCATCCTTTTGTAGATAGGTAAAAGCCAGAGTTTACCTAACTATTTACATCTATTTCTGCTGTATTGACTATTCCAAAGCCTTTGACTGTGCAGATCACAATAAACTGTGGAAAATTCTGAAAGAGATGGGAATACCAGACCACCTGACCTGCCTCTTGAGAAACCTGTATGCAGGTAAAGAAGCAACAGTTAGAACTGGACATGGAACAACAGACTGGTTCCAAACAGTAAAAGGAGTACGTCAAGACTGTATATAGTCACCCTGCTTATTTAACTTTTATACAGAGTACATCATGAGAAAGACGGCTGAATGAAGCACAAGCTGGAATCAAGATTGCAGGGAGAAATATCAATAACCTCAGATATGCAGATAACACCACCTTTATGGCAGAAAGTGAAGAAGAACTAAAGAGCCTCTTGATGAAAGTGAAAGTGGAGAGTGAAAAAGTTAGCTTAACGCTCAACATTCAGAAAACTAAGATCATGGCATCTGGTCCCATCACTTCATGGGAAATAGATGGGGAGACAGTGGAAACAATGGCAGACTTTATTTTTGGGGGGGGCTCCAAATCACGTCAGATGGTGACTGGTGCCATGAAATTAAAAGACGCTGGCTCCCTGGAAGTAAAGTTATGACCAACCTAGCAGCATATTAAAAAGCAGATGCATTACTTTGCCAACAAATATCTGTCTAGTCATGTACGTCCAATAGTCATGTATGGATGTGAGAGTTAGACTATAAAGAAAGCTGTGCCACAAAGAATTCAGGCTTTTGAACTGTGATGTTTGGAGAAGACTCTTAAGAGTCCATTTGACAGCAAGGAGATCCAACCAGTCCATCCTAAAGGAGGTCAGTCCTGGAAGTTCATTGGAAGGACTGATGTTGTAGCTAAAACTCCAATACTTTGGCCACTTGATGCGAAGAGCTGACTCGAATTAAAAGACCCTGATGCTGGGAAAGATTGAGGGCAGGAGCAGAAGGTGACGGCAGAGGATGAGATAGTTGGATGGCATAACAGACTCAATGGACGTGACTTTGAGTAAACTCTGGGAGTTGGTGATGGACAGGGAGGCCTGGTTCATGGGGTTGCAAAGAGTCAGATACGACTGAGCAACTGAACTGAACTGAACTGAAATGCCCGAGTTACCTTCCTGATATTCCACTTTCCTTCACTGCAAATAGGCAATGAAACTTTCTTAATATTGGTGTTTACATAAACTTTAGCTTTAATGATGTCACTCTCCTAAGTAAAAATCAGATCTCTTTTCCACAGTGGTTTTGTTTGACCTGTGCAAATTTAGCATATAAAGGACTTGCTTTTGTTGTTGTTGTTGTTTTAACTTTCAACTTTGCAAAGTCAGGAAATCCAGATTAAGCTCCTTGTGAAAATCTAGGTCCTATATGTAGAAAAATTGGATTCTTTGACTAATATGTTCGAGATATTGAACAAAAGGGAAAAGACTTTCAGGATTTTGTGGGATTTAATGGACTATAGGGATAATGGATAAATAAGACAGATAGACTAATGGATGGCAACACTGGAGGGCTAGAAAGCAGACAGGACAAGGGGCAGATGGGAAGGGCTACAATTTCAAATCATATGGTCATGGATGACCTCACTGAAATGGACACATTTCAGTTAAAACACTTAAGGAGTAGAGGAAGGGTAACATGGAATTCTAGAACTTTGCTTTCCAGTAGAGTAGCCCACAACCATATATGACTATCTTAACTTGTATTAATTAAAATTAAAGAAAATGTAAAATTCACTTTTTTCAGGCACATTAGCCACATTTTCAGGGCTCAAAACTCACCTAGTGGCTACATAGCAGATATAGAACATTTCCACCATTACAGAGAGTTCTACTAGACAACATTTCAGAGGTGGTGTATTCCGTATAGAGGGGACAGCAAGTGCAAAGGTCCTGGAATGGGTGGGACATTGCTTAATATGAGCTAGACAGTTGTTCTGCTCTTCTGCTGACACATTCCTGCTATACCCTACTGTGTGTCTTATACCATAGCTAAATGGCAGTTGTCATTTAGTGCCTTACCCCAAGCCCACTTTCCAAAGGTTTTTGTTGACATTAAGTGTTTGACCTTTGGTCAATGCCACAGAATCTCTGGGATCAAGTCTCAAACTCCCTGGTCTTTCATTGAGAAACTCTGTGAAAGAGCATGAAGTCCAAGGATGTGGACCAGGAGTCAGAATGTGTATATTCTGTTTTAGAGCAGAGTAGGTTCATGCTGTCATTCAAAGGGTCTTCTCAGCAGTGACATGGCACAAGCATCGATTCATTGGAGAGCTGTAGGGCACAAGTGTCCTGGATTACTTTACTGGACCAGGACCAAAAGTCTAGTTGACTTAGTTGGTATTTCAGGATGAAATCTGGAGTATGGAGTATGACTTTTTTTTTTCTTTAATCGCTAAGTCATGTCCTACTCTTGTGACACCATGGACTGTAGCCTGCCAGGCTCCTTTGTCTATGGTATTCTCCAGGCAAGAATACTGGAGTGGGTTGCCATTTCCTTCTCCAGGGGATCTTCCTGACCCAGGAATTGAACCTGGGTCTCCTGCATTGCAGGCAGATTCTTTACCAACTGAGCTATGAGGGAAGCACATGACATGAAGGCTCAAGGAGATGCCTAATTACCAGTGAGAGCAGGAGTATTTGAATATTATATAAGCTGGTACACTCTTATATGGTCCATACAAGTGGAATTTCAGCCTTGAATAAATACATGTAATAGGTATTTGGAAACTGTAATGTCTGATAGAGTTTACTGCAGGGCCCTTTCCAGTAAACACACACAGCTTTCAGTGACAGGATGTAAGGTGTCCAATATGTCACCAGTATCTATTCTGATATTTTCTCCTCCTGCATCACACGATCCTCCTCTCCCACCAATAGGACACATTCAGGGCCCAATAGGTTCTGTGTCCTACCACCCTGGCATTTTTCTCATGTTTTTTCTTCTTACTTGAAGGACTCACATCCTCTTTTCTGCCTGATTGACTCTTCTGCCCTCAGCTGGAGGGCGCAACTCAAATTCCCTTCATCGACTTTTCTTTGCCCGTCTCAGGCCAGAAGCATTTCCCTGATCCTGTGAGCTGCAGTGCTAATTATTCACACTCACTAGACAATTATCAATACTACAACACAATATCTGTATATCTAGTTCTGGGTCAAGTCTTAAGTTTGAACAAACTCTGGGAAATAGTGACGGATAGGGAAGCCTACTGTGCTGCAGTTCATGGGGTCACAGAGTCAGGCACGACTTAGTGACTAAACAACAACCACAAATCTTAAGATCCTTGAAGGCAGAGGTCACAGGTCATTCTTCTTTGTTCCTTGCATGGCCATATTTCCATATATATTTGCCAAGCGTCTGCCATATGAGGGCTGAGGGTACAGTGACTAAATAGCAAAGCGCCCTGATCCCCTGTAATCCTTGGTTGTCAACATTATTGTTTCTAATGAGAGTAAACTTATTCAGTTCTTGAAGGTCTTAGGCAAAAATAGGCGCCCTGCATCCTAATGATAAAGAGTAAAATCACTGGCTGCCCCTTGCTGAAGACAGAGTGATCTGGGCTGCGAAAATTCACAGCCATCTGGACGTTAAGGCCCTGTTGGAAGAGTCTCGCTGCCAGGGCTCCACTATTCCTGCCTCCTGGAATGGTGTGAACAATGACTCAAGTTCCAGCTTGTTTACAGAGAATCACCTCCAGGTCACCAGATTTGCATCTATTTTGCCCAGCACCTATCATAAAGAACAAATGTTTTAGAATTTAATGATGAATGTTCTAAAGAGAGGACAGCATAGGGACGATTCTAATTCAGTGGTGTTTGACTTGTAGCAGAATATAGAGCCTATTTTGAATTTCTTCTGTGGAAACCATTTCTGGGAATAGTGATTATGATTTCGGAACAGGCTGGGAAGGGAAGAAGAAAAAAAAAAACCCTTGTGCTCCCAGGCGGGGTGGTGTTCCCCACTTCCTATCTCACCTGTTCGAAGTTCAGGCCGACCCTGGCATACAGTAAGAGGGAGTGAAGCTGAACGTTTTAGGCTAAAGGGAGTAGGGGATGGGCCCAGTCCACAGGCAGAGGCGTGCTGCAGCGAGGGCAGGGCCGGGCGCACGTGGGCGGGGCGCTCGCCAATGGACAGTCCCCCCGAACCTGATCCGCCAGCGCGCCCTCTTGCTGCTTGGCGAAGGCACGGACGGCGCGCGGAGGCGAGCGCGGGGAAGAGCCGCAGGCTCCACAGCTGGCGTCTGGGCAAAAGGAAGGCCGTAGACTCCGTCAAGATGCAGCCGCCTGGCGAGAGTCCGGCCCATGCCGCGCTGGCGGCCATGGCGGTGGCGGACGGCCGGCGCCCCATCGCGCGCGAGCAGGGGCGGCAGCAGCTGCCGGTTCCTCCGCGGCCAAGGCTGTGGGACCTGCTGGCGCTGCTGCGGAGCGGGCTCACCCCGCGGAGGAAGCGCAGCGCCGCGGGCCGCCGGCTAAGTGTCGGGTCCTGCGCGGCCTGTGTGGGCGTGGGAGGCGCACGTGGAGCCCGCGCCCACCCTCAGGGCGGCCGAGGGGGGCATCTGGAAGTTGGGGAGGCGCAGGGGGTGGAGCCCTCGTGCTGGCCTCAGCAGAAGAGGGGCTTGGGAAGTTGGGGTCGTGGCGTGCCCCACGCGGAGCGGCGGTTTTCCTCACCGCTAGATGCACCTGCAGCAGATGCACCTGACTTAAGCGCCTGGATGCTCCCATTTTGAAGGTTTTCTTTTTACCTTGCTTAGAGTTTCCTTCGTTGTGCAAAAGCTTTTAAGTTTACTTAGGTCCCATTTGTTTATTTTTGCTTTTATTTCCATTACTCTGGGAGGTGGGTCATAGAAGATCCTGCTGTGATTAATGTCAGAGTGTTTTGCTTAAGTTTTCCTCTAGGAGTTTTATAGTTTCTGGTCTTGCATTCAGATCTTTAATCCGTTTTGAGTTTATTGTTGTGTATGGTATTACAAAGTGTTCTAGTTTCATTCTTTTACAAGTGGTTTTCCCACTTGCTGGGACCAGTTTTCCCTGCACCACTTGGTAAAAAGATTGTTTTTTCTTCATTGTATATTCTTGCCTCTCTTTTCAAATATAAGGTGTCCATAAATGTGTGGATTTATCTCTGGGCTTTCTATTTTGTTCAATTAATCTATTTCTGTATTTATGCCAGTACTATACTGTCATAGTGACTGTAGCTTTGTAGTACAGTTTGAAGTCAGGCAGGTTGATTCCTCCAGTTCCATTCTTCTTTCTCAATATTTCTTTGTCCATTCGAGGTTTTTTGATTTTCCATACAAATTGTAAACTTACTTGTTCTAGTTCTCTGAAAAATACCATTGGTAGCTTGATCATTTTTTTGTTGTTGTTTTGTTTAATTGGGGGGAGATTGTCAAATTTTCCAGTGTTGGAAACCCATAATTTTCAACTGTTTTCCCTCCTTTGGCTCTGGAACCACCGTTGTGATTGTGGGACCTTCCCACCAAAGGAGTTGGAAAGGGTTTGAAAGAGAAAACTGGGTGAAATATGTATTAGTTTGTTCAAGATACCATAACAAAATACCATAGACCTGATTGCTTCCATAACAGGAATGTATTTTCTCACAGTTTTGGAGGCTGAGAAGTGCAAGATCAAGGTGTCAGCCTATCTAGTTTCTGGTGAGAACTGTCTTCCTGGCCGGTATATAGCCACCTTCCCTCTATGTCCTGACGTGACCATTCCTTGGATCCTGTGGAGGAAAAGAGATCTCCCTCTCTCTCTTTTTTCTTTTTTTAAACTGAAATATAGTTGACAAACTACATGATGTTAGTTTCAGGTGTACCACATACTGATTGGTATTTGCGTACATTGGAAAATGATAACTGTACATCTAGATACCATCTGTTCCCATATGAAGCTATTACAGTATTATTGACCATATTCCTTATGCTGTATATGACATCCTCATGGCTTATTTATTTTATAATTGCAGGCTTATACCTCTTAAGCTTGTTCACCTGTTTTGTGCCACCCCCATCACTTGTTTATTCTCTTTATCTTTGTCTAATTTCATTTTGTCTTGGTTTTAGATTCCACATGTAATTGAGATCATTCATTATGTCTTTCTCTAAAATTTCACTTAGCATAATACCCTCTAGATCCATCCATGTTGTCACCAATGGTAAGAACTCATTTTTTAATGGCCGAGTAGTCTTTCATTATATGCATATACCCCATCTTCATCCATTCAGCCATCAGTGGAGACTTCACTTACTTTCATATCTTGGCTATTGTAATAGTGTGGCAGTGAACATAGTGGTGCATATATCTTTTCCAATTAGGGCTTCTGTTTACTTTGGATAAATACCCACATGTGAAATTCCTGGATCATATGGTAGTTAATTTTTTGAGGGACCTCCATACTGTTTTTCATAGTGGCTGTGCCTATTATAACCTTAATCAAGAGTATGGGAAGATTCCCTTTTCTCTATATCCCCACCAGCACTTGTTGTTTGTTGTCTTTTTGATGATAGTCATTCTGACAGGTGCGAGGTGATATCTAATTGTGGTTTTGAATTGGAATTGTCTTTCCCTGATGATCAGTGATGTTGAGCATCTTTCCTTATGCCTGTTGGCCGTCTACATGTCTTCTTTGGAAAAATATCCCTTCAGGTCCTCTGCCCATTTTTTTTAACAGAGTTATTTATTTATTTATTTGTGATGTTGAGTTGTATGTGTCTTTTGCATAGTTTAGATTGACTCCTTGTTGGGTATATCATGTGCAAATCATTTACATACTCCCATTCAGTAAGATGCCTTTTCAATTTTTTGATGGATTCTTTCACTTTGAAAAAACCTTTTAGGTTGATGTAGTCCCTTTTGCTTATTTTTTTCTTTTGTTTCCCTTGCCTGAGGAGCCAGATCCAAAAAAGTATTACTAAGACTGATTGCAGAGTGTGCTGCCTGTTTTTTTTCTAGGAGTTTTATGGTTTCAGATCATATGCTTGTAAGTCCTTAATTTGTTTTGACTTTGTTTTTGTATATGGTGTGAGAAAGTGGTCCAGTTTGATTCTTTTGCCTGGGGCTTTCTCGTTTTCCCAAAACCATTTATTGAAGAGGCTCTCTTTACCCTGTTGTATATTTCTCCTTTGTTATAGATTAATGCACCATATAAGTATGTGTTTCTTTGTGAGTTCTCTATTCTATTTTTGTGCCAGTACCATACTGTTTTGATATAGGTACTGGCATATGTGTGTCTGTTTTTGTACCGGTACCATATGGTTTTGATGACTGTAACTTTGTGATATACATTGTTTGAAATCAAGTTGTATGATACCTGAAGCTTTGTTTTCTCTCTTAAAACTGCTTTGACCATTTGGAGTCTGTTGTGTTTTCATATAACTTTACAATTTTTTTATTCTGCTTCTTTGCTCTCTCTCCCTTTTCTTAAAAGGCTACTAATTCCATCATGGAGCCACCATCCTCATGACCTAGTCTCACCTTTAGTACCTCCCACAGACCCTCCAAATACCATCATCTTGGGGCTTCTGGCTTCAACATATTAATATTTGGGGAACACAAATATTCAGTCCTTAACAGAAGTGTTAGAAGCAAAGAGAAAAACACAAGCAGTATGTATCAATCCAGTGGGTGACTTGTAAACACCTGGGGTCATGTGGGTAGCCCCTGGGTTAGGGCAGTGAAACCAATGCAAGTAAATCTTGGCTAAGCTCTTTCTGTGGACCTTCAGTTTTGTCTGTCATGAGCTGTACTTCCAAATAACAGGTGAGTGATTATAGGGAGAAGTTAGCACAGATTCATTACTAGTAAGAAAGTAGCTTTGTGCATTACACAACTTGGTAGGAAAGTTTGCAACTTCTGTATTGATCAAGACCTGATTTAGGAAATCTGTGTGGCCCTTGCTTCCTTCTGCTCTCACAGATTTTAACCATCTGACATCACCTGTCATCAGATAAGCTCTTTGTGTGTTGTGTTGCCCAAACCAGGTGCCTTGTAGTCTGTCTCTTACTGAGAAAAGTAAGCTGAGATTGGGCTTTTACTATAGAACTCCTAGTTCCTTGGTTCAGTCACTTATTGTCATATTGAATGCAGAATGCAAGCTGGTGGAGACTCTTTGAACCTCTTTAGGCTAAGTAGAATGACTAGATTTTTCTTTAGGGGAGGATCTTAACTACTGTTGAGGTCCTTTAATGGACCGGAACCTGGTGGTCCGGAGTTGACCGATAAGAAACAAAAGGAGAGAGAAAGAGGCTGATATTCTTTGGTTTACGCAGAAAGACAATAAAGCCCCTGCCACGGGGCTTGCTCTGTTCACGAAGGCCTCAGGCGACCTCTCAATGGGGTGATGGCACAGAGCGCCTTTTCGAGAGGGTCTTAGAATCCTCGGCAGGAAAGTGAACACAGAGAGCCTCTGTGTTCCAGGAATTAGCCTGAAAAAGAGTGAGAGAGAGAGAAAGCAAGACACAGGGACCAAAGCTCTGATGGAGCAAAGGTGTTTTATTCAACATTGTGTAGGTATTTATACTGTCTTACAAGATAGCTATTTTCAGCAGAGATAATATCAAAACTTACAAGTTATCAAGGAAACATGAGGTCATCCATATGAAAGAGAGAGAGTTGTAAATGATCACTTTTACCATATGGTTCATAAAATGGAAGAGGTACTTATCACCGTATAGAAAAATGAACGAACGAAATGCCTGGATTTCTTCCCCCCGGAGAGGCTTGCCTCTCCTCATAATTCCTGAATATTCAGGAATTAATAAGGAATGGAGAATTCCTGACAGATCCAAAACAGCACAGATGAAGCCTCCTGTTATGCTTCCTAACAAACTACCTCCTAAAAAAATCACTAGTAAGATAAGGCACAGATTGAATTTATACCAAAACCATTTAATTTTTTTTTCTTTTTTTAAAACTTCATGTTGTGGACATTATGAGAGAATATTATAATTACTTCCTGCCTTTCGCAGCTATTAACATTTCACCAATTTTGTTTCACTTATTTCTCTTTTCCCCACTTTCCTTTTGTGGGGGACTGGTATATTTTAAAATCCTAAATATTATGTCATCTCACTCATTAGTGTTTCAGTTTACATCTCTGATAAGGACTTTGCTCCTTAAAAAAAAAAAAAGTTGTGTGCCTTTCTTGCTTAAAAAAATAATAATTCCTTAAGATAATTCCCCATATTTAATTTTTCTCAGAGATGTCTTTTCATTATGATTGATTGCAACCAGGAATTAAGGTCCAGACATTGTGCTTGGTTGTTAGGTTTTCAAATCTGTTTTATTTTATAACAACCCCTCTCCCTGCATTCTTTTTTTCATGCCTTTGAAGTGATGGAGATATCAGGTCATTTGTCAGGTAGAATGTCCACTTCTGGGGTCATTTCTTAAATGTGATGTTGTCTGATTTGTTCATTTATTTTCCATGTTTCCTGTAATCTGGCAGTGAGATGTAGCTGCTTGATTAGATTCAGACTTAAGAGCGAGCATTCTTGGTAGCTGTTATGGTGTATAATCTGTTGCATCACTTCACTAAAGACGTGATGCCTGAATGTGTCCCTCTTTGAAATACCAAGATTGAATAGCGGGTTCAGGTGGGGTCAACTTACCTTTCTCCCTTTCACCTAATGATTGTAGCATCCTTGTTTGTTGTAACCTAGGTCCATTTCATTAGAGGTTGCACAATGATGATGTAAATGTACGATTCCGCCTGCATTTACCATTTGGAATTCTGTCATAAAGAATTTAGTCTCAAAAAGAAAAAAGAAAAAACACCCCTACCTTTATGAACTACTTGGTTCTTCTGAAAAAAAAAAAGTGTATAGGAAGGACAGGGGAAAGGCTTGATTTTTTCCCTTTTATCAATTTTCTGATTTATGATTTAATACCCTAACAATGAGTGAGTTTTTTTATTTTTCCTGTTTCAAGTATCAGTATGATCTTGTAGATCTTAATGTGTTTGTTTCAATCCATTGAAGGCAGTATTCTTTTTCTTTTTTAAAAATTTATTTATTTTAAAAATTTAGAAAGATGATAACGATAACCCTGTATATGAGACAGCAAAAGAGACACAGATATATAGAACAGTCTTTTGGACTCTGTGGGTG
Source organism: Moschus berezovskii (assembly GCF_049115385.1). NCBI lineage: Eukaryota > Metazoa > Chordata > Mammalia > Artiodactyla > Moschidae > Moschus > Moschus berezovskii. The sequence continues at coordinate 149,973,938 of NC_142488.1, forward strand.
AAGACAAGGGTGCGATGATTTGGGAGAATGACTTTGAAACATGTCTATTATCATATGTGAAATGAATCGCCAGTCCAAGTTCAATGCATGATACAAGATGCTCGAGGCTGGTATAGTGGGATGAAGGCAGTATTCTTTTTGATGCTCAGTTTATATTTCTCTCGTGCGTACTCCTTACAAGGCCCTAGTAGTTTCTCATACCTTTCTTGCTTTCCAGCACAAGTTGTTGTAAGCATATCTTATTCCATTTCCTGCTCCAGACTCCAAATCAGCCATTTTTCCAAAGCTTTTTTATTTTCTGAAAACCAGTCATGTCCCCCAAATTTTGCCTCTCTTAATGGTTGAATTTTTTTCACCTTCTTTTTAAGTCTTTCATGTTAAGTGTTTGTTTCATTTAAAATTCTTCTCATCAGGCTGTTTCTAAGACTCATTTTCTCATTCTAGTGAAATAACTGGTAGCTACATTCCCTCTCTCTGTATATACTGTCAGAGTGGGCTTTGGCTGCTGGGATGTTTTTTGTTCAGTGTTTCCCCAATTTTTTCATCTCCTTGAAATTTGTTTCATTTACCACAGTCAGAATGATTCACTGACTGTGCCAGTTTGACTGTTCACCCGAGTCTTCCTGTGATCCTCAGCATTTGGATCAGTCTTCTCTGCCTTTATGTCTTCCCTTCCACCACCCTTCACTCAGGCAGGGTCTCAGTGGCTCTTCAGACTTAAGAAACTGGAAGTTCTTTCTTTTTCATTTACAGCCTGTACCCTGATGCATGCCTGTGTGATCAGTCATGTACCAATTATTTACAACCACATGGACTGTAGCCTGCCAGGCTCCTCTGTCCATGGGATTTCCCAGGTAGCAATACCAGAGTGGGTATTTGCCATTTCCTTCTCCAGGGGAACTTTCCAACCCAGTGATTGAATCCCACCTTGCTGACTCCCTCTCATAAAAGAACAAGGCTGCCCATTTCCTATCTCTGAGCTGGAATGCTTCAGGCCTGGCTTGACACCCTCCTCTGCTGGATATAGGACTTTGTTTATTGAGAAACATATTCTGCTCCAAGTTATACTAGTATGGCCAACATATACTCTTTTTATACACATATCTCATAGGCAAAGCACATAATTTGTTCCTTGTATTTAAATTAATATCAGTGTTAACACTTCATAGCACTTAATTATGTGCCTTACAGATGCTGGTATAAACTTCTCACTACAAGTCCCTGTGTTAGATGCTATTATTTGCATTCTACAGACGAGGAAGGAGATTGCCAGGTCGTGGTGCAGTGTGAAGAATCTGCGTGCAATACAGGAGACATGGGTTCAATAACTGCATTGGGAAGATTCCCTTGGAGGAGGACATGGCAACCCACTCCTGTATTCTTGCCTGGAAAATCACACGGACCAGAGGAGTCTGGCGGGCTACAGTCTGTGTGGTCAAAAAGAGTCGGACACAACTGGGCGCACATGTGCCTGTGTGCCCAAGCGCATGCACACACACGTATACACTCATAGATAAGGAAACTGAAACCTAGAGGTAACTTGCCCAAGATCACTGGGTGGATGGGAGGAGTGAGGTTTGCATCCCACCAGTCTGGTTCCATAGTCCATGTTCTGAATTGACTCTCAAATGCACGGAGGACCAAGAGTCTGTTTTTTTCCTAAATGTCCATTGTTGTCGTTCAGTCACTCAGTCATGTCCAACTCTTTGTGACCCCATGGACTGCAGCATGCCAGGCTTCCCCGTCCTTCACCATCTCCCTGAGTTTGCTCAAACTCATGTCCATTGAGTTAGTGATGCCATCCAATCATCTCGTCCTCTGTTGTCCCCTTCTCCTGACTTCAGTGTTTCCCAGCATCAGGATCTTTTCCAATGAATGCCCATAGCCTTTATAGTACCTGCTGGTATTATCTTAACCCTCTTGTGAGTGGTCAGTACATGCTGTTGATAATGCCACACATTAACTTTTTTTTTCCACTGGAGCACACAAGGTTTTGTGATCCTCCTTCTGGGACTAAGGTGGAGAGGTCGGGGTCTAGGTGGGAGAGGAAATGCTATGGTTATAGGTGTGTATGGTAGCTAATAATTACTAAGATGAAAGGTTGCATTCAGTGTGTCCTAAAGAAAAAACACCCAGGCCCATCTTCATCAATCCAAAAAGTTTGTGAATTTATCCTCCTTACTCTTTCCTTATCTGCTCATGGCATTCTGTCAGAAGATAAAGGTCATTGAAGGAGGCATGCATCTTCCAGGAATGTTGAGTCCAATCAGATACGACAGTACGTGTTGGTCTTATTTAAGAAACAATGACTTTAGGCCAGGTTGAACTTTGAGTTGCAGGGCCACTATTCTCTGTCCTCGCATTTTATTCTCTGAGCTCTTGAAGCCTTATTTTCTTCCAATGTTGTGAGATACACAGTGGGTCAGGTTTCTCCAAGAATAGAGACAATGTCTGGGAAGCTTTGGGCACCTTGAAGCTTAAATGTTTCCTTCCCCAGCTGTATGCTTATTCTAAGCAAATGGATTTTCATAGACATATTTGTGGAAATCTAGGCATAAAATATTTTGCTCTTGTATGCAGTGTCAGCTTCCAAGATTTTAAAAATCGTGGTATCCTAACATAGAGTGAATATTTCAGGTGGTGTCTAAATACTGGTATTGTAGCTAAACAGTCTGAGTTTCACACTTGCAGTATCTTAAATAGACTTGGCAGTAATTGGCAACTTGTGCAGCTAAAACTAGATAGAAATTGGGAGAAAATTCACTGAGGATGACTCTGAGTGCTTGTGCCTTATTTATTTATTTATTTTACCTCAATGGTGCATTTTGCTTTTTAATATGCTGTCTAGGTTGGTCGTAACTTTTCTTCCAAGGAGCACGTGTCTTTTAATTTCATGGTTGCAGTCACCATCTGCAGTGATTTTGAAGCCCCCTAACATAAAGTTTCTCACTGTTTCCATTGTTTCCCCTTCTATTTGCCATGAAGAGATGGGACTGTGTGGCATGTTCTTTGTTTTTTGAATGTTGAGTTTTAAGCCAACTTCTTCAATCTCCTCTTTCACTTTCATCAATAGGCTCTTTAGTTCTTCTTTGTTTTCTGCCATAAGGGTGGTGTCATCTGATTATATGAGGTTATTGTTATTTCTCCCGGCAAACTTGATTCCAGCTTGTGCTTCTTCCAGCCCAGTGTTTCTCATGATGATCTCTGCATATAAGTTAAATGAACAGGGTGACAATATAGTCTTGAGTAATCATTTCCCTGTGTGGAACCAGTCTGTTGTTCCATGTCCAGTTCTAACTGTTGCTTCCTGACCTGCATACAGATTTCTCAAGAGGCAGGTCAGAGTTTCACAGTTGCACTATCTTAAATGGAAGTGAAGTGAAGTGAAGTCGCTCAGTCGTGTCTGACTCTTTGCGACCCCATGGACTGTAGCCCACAAGGATCCTCCATCCATGGGATTCTCCAGGCAAGAATACTGGATTGGGTTGCCATTTCCTTCTCCAGGGGATCTTCCCGACCCAGGGATCGAAGCCAGGTCTCCCAAATTGCAGGCAGACGCTTTAACCTCTGAGCCACCAGGGAATTGGCAGGAATTATTAACTTGTGAGCTAAAAATAGATGGAACAGTGGGAGAAAAGTCACTGGGGATGACTCTGACTGCTTGTGACTTATTAATATTATCATTATTTTTGCCTCATTGTTGCATAACAACCCTGGTTGGGAATACTGATTGTTCTAGTAACAATACGTTATTGAGGAGTAATTTGTGAAAGGTTATACGATTTGATGGGAAAGCAAAGTAGTTAACATCGATGGCTTCCCTCCCCCATGGTTAATTATTGTTATGGTAAATCATTTATAAGTGGGTATGGAAAAGGGAAAGTTCAGAGACATCATTTTGATTCTGGCACGTCTTTACCAGATTGAAACTTCAGTAGTCCTCTAAAAGGAGAAGGTATTTTGAACTGTGATAAAATTACCATCTAGAGAGGTTTAATAGCTTTCCATGATCACCCAGCTATGAAATAGTACAGGCAGAGTGGGAACCAGGAGTATCTGATTCCAATATCTGTGGCCTTTCCACAAAACCATAATATGTAACTCTGTGTGTATGTTTGTATGTGTGTGCACAAGCGCTCAGTTGCTGGGTCATGCCCGACTGTTTGTTACCCCATGGACTGTAGCTTTGCCAGGCTCCTCTGTCCATGGGATTTTCCTGGCAAGAATACTGGAGTGTGTTGCCATTTCCTCCTCCAGGGGAATCTTTCCAACCCACGATTCAACCCCCTGTCTCCTCCTTTGGCAGGCGGATTCTTTACCAGTGAGCCACTGTACTGTTTTCTAAGATGTGGACATAGTTATAACATGTGGAGCACTGAAACAATGGGTGCCCCAAGGAACTCCATTGATAACATTCCTTAGTGTGTGGTATTTATATAAAACAAGGGGTGCCCTAGACATTTCAAGTATAGTGCCAAACACAGCTTATTTTCTTTCCAATGTCTTAAGTAAATGGCTTCCAGGATCAGTCTTTATCCACTGGCAAGGTTTGGTGATGACTTGAGCAGCACTTGTCAGTCTTCACCCCGCAATGCTAGCCATTGTTCAAGAAACAGGAAAGATTAGGATGACTCATTGCAGAAGGCTTTATTCTGGAGATTTGGAAACTGGTTGACACGATGTGCCGTGCCGCCGCCCACCCCCCACGATTTCAGGGGAGTGGTCTTGATCACGGAGGTGATTGAACGAGCTCAGAAAACACAAGCAAATGATGCGGAACACCCATGCATATACACGTTGTCCTTTGCCTGACTGTGTCTCTCTGTCTCTGCCCGCTCCCCATCACACCCTTACACACCACACGCATACCCCACACACACCCCGCCCTCCCCCCCACACACAACACACACGGCCCTGCACACCGGCCACACGTCAATGCCCCCCGCCACCGCCCACACACAAACTGTGTTGTGGTGTGAGTGGGGGGTATGGTGTGTACAGGTGGGCGGGTGGGAATGTGCGCGTGCGGGTGGGTGTGTGGGGCAGGGCGTGTGGCGCTGGCGGGGTGGGTGGGGGCCTGGCGGGGCGAGTGGGGGCGTGGCGTGGCGTGGAGAGTGGGGGATGGGGCGGGGGTCCAGTCTGGTCGGGTTGGGTCGGGTGGGGGCAGAGACAGAGACACAGCCAGGGAATGGACAACGCCCTCCTACACACACACACACACACACACAAACGGCCCCACACACCACCCACGCGGCACCTGCGTGTGCCACAGACACGACACACACAGACACACCGTGTGTGGCCCTTTCCCTCTCTTTCTCCTTCCCCTCCTCATCATCCCTCTGCCCTCCCTCCCCTCCCTCCACCTTCACCGGACAGGGTGCCTTTCAGATGAGTCTGCCTGTTGTGAATACACCCTCCCTTGACGTGAAGATTTCTATCTACTTTCTGACCTGTCTCGCCTGTAACCTGGGGCGGGCGGGCGTGCGTGGGGTGGTCAGACATCCTTGGTATACGCTAGGCATATAGCTTTCTCTGTGGAAGGTGGAAGGAAGCCTTCCTTCCGTCCCTCGCTGCAAGAAAGCAAACCGACCACAACTAAAAGCAACGGTGTTTGCCACTTGGGGCATACCTTCCACAGTCTCTACTGATTGACACGTCACCCACTTCACCGAGCAAATCCTAGGAGCCTTCCACAAAGCTCTTGCAAAATTCTTCAGAACTGTCAGTCTTCCCGTCACCCGCCATCATCGGGCGAGGTGTAGAGAACCGACGGCAAAACTGGAGGAATGGCTTCTTCCATGGGGTTGGATGAACTGAGGAGGAGGATGCTCAAGTGGATGCCTGACTTCTTGTCTAAAAGAGGATTGGGGGCGGGACGGTCCACTCAGGAGGTCGGGTTGAACATGGACACGTAAACTGTACATCGAAACAATCAACAAGCGCCTTCCTATGCCAGCCCAGGAAAACAGACTTATGACCTTGCATGAACCTCCTCTAAAGGAAAAGAATCTGAAAACCTGAAACGAACATGACTTTGCAAACCCACTCGAGACTTCATTTCTGCCATAACGGTGGTGTCATGTGCATATCTGAGGTGATCGATATTTCTCCCGGGAACCTTGATTCCCACTTGTGCTTGCTCTAGCCCCGCGTATCTCATGATGTGTACTCAGCATATAAGTTAAATAAGCAGGGTGACAATACACAGCCCCGATGGACTCCTTTCCCTGTTTGGAACCAGCCTGTTGTGTTCCATGCCTAGTTCTAACTGTGACTTCCTGACCTGCAGAACTACAGATGTTTCCTTTTTTTTTTTTTAAATTCCCTAACCTGAGTGAAAAGCGAGAGAGTTCGAGAGAAGATGGAGGGGCAGGCGGGTAGGAAAAACGACATACAATCATAAAAGGACCTACCGTTCAAATCTGTTGCGCTCCAGATACAGAGAGGAAACAAAGGACAGGAAGGACACAGCGTTTCACATGTGGGTTTTGACAGATGGACACATCTGTCACTCGGTCACTGCATACCACACCCCTGTCAGCAGAATGGAATCGTTACTCTTTCTCTCTCTACCTGGTCCTTTCAGACTTCAGAAACTCTCAGGGAGGATTCTTTTTTTCTTTCTTCCACATTTTTCAAAAGAATTTATTAAGAAACGGGGTGGGGGGAGAAGATTTAAAGTGCACAATCAAAGGAATGAAAGAGTTTACCAGATAGCTTCTTCAGGCCGGTGGCAACTGAGAAACATCTGCTGGGCTGACACCAAGTGGCACGGAGGCCCCGATGCCATTTTCAATCCCATTTCTATTGGCTGCTAACCCAACCAGCTCAAAACTTCCTCCGAAGAAAAGTCAGATTGCCTTCCGAAACCCCTCCCCAAACTGCCTTTACGGCCCTTCCCTGCCTGGTCCCAGATTCCTCACCTAGGCTTTGGGTGAGGTCAGCCAGAACCTGCTGAGCCTTCTCCACTCTTTCAGTCACTCTACATCTATTTCTGTTGGGCTGGCTTGATCTGCTGCCTTTGGTCAAGTTCCTGTTAGGGTCTGGAGTCGCCCTTCCTTCCAAGGAACAGAGGACACTCACGATAATGCAAGACACATGGCGAGGTTTATTTCCAGCTAGCTGGGGTCCAAGCGTCTGCCCGACGCAGCAGGTTTCAACAAGGACCCCGAGCACTCTAAGCCAAGGGTTTATATAGCATTTTTAAACCATAGTAGTTTCAAAGCATCCACACATAGTCATCTTTTTCAGTTCAGTTCAGTCGCTCAGTCATGTCCGACTCTCCGCGACCCCATGAATCACAGCACGCCAGGCCTCCCTGTCCATCACCAACTCCCGGAGTTCACTCAAACTCATGTCCACCGAGTCGGTGATGCCATCCAGCCATCTCATTCTCTGTCGTCCCCTTCTCCTCCCGCCCCCAACCTTTGCCAGCATCAGAGTCTTTTCCAGTGAGTCAGCTCGTCGCATGAGCTGGCCAAAATATTGCCGTTTCAGCTTTAGCATCATTCCTTCCGATGAACACTCAGGACTGATCTCCTTTAGAATGGACTGCTTGGATCTCCTTGCAGTCCAAGGGACTCTCAAGAGTCTTCTCCAACACCACAGTTCAAAAGCATCCATTCATCGGCGATCAGCTTTCTTCACAGTCCAACTCTCATATCCATACATGACCACGGGTAAAACCATAGCCTAGGTCGGTAGGTGCCCAGTATGCTCCTGGAGATCAGTGGAAAAATAACTCTAGAAGGAATAAAGGGATGGAGCAAAAGCAAAACCAATACCCAGTTGTGGATGTGACCATTGATAGAAGCAAGGTCCGGTGCTGTAAAGAGCAAGATTGCATAGGAACCTGGAATGTTAGGTCCATGAATCAAGGCAAGTTGGAAGTGGTCAAACAGGAGATGGCAAGAGTGAACATAGACATTCTAGGAATCAGTGAATTAAAGTGGACTGGAATGGGTGAATTTAACTCAGATGACCATTATATCTACTCCTGTGGGCAGGGATCCCTTAGAAGAAGTGGAGTAGCCATCATGGTCAACGAGAGAGTCCGAAATGCAGTCCTTGGATGCAATCTTAAAAGTGACAGCATGATTTCTGCTCGTTTCCAAGGCAAACCATTCGATATTACAGCAATCCAGGCCTATGCCCCAACCAGTAACGCTGAAGAAGCCGAAGTCGAACGGTTCTATGAAGACCTACAAGACCTTTTAAAACGAACACCCAAAAAAGATGTCCTTTTCATTATAGGGGACTTGAAGGCAAAAGTAGGAAGTCAAGAAACACCTGGAGTAACAGGCAAATGTGGCCTTGGAGCAGGGCAAAGGCTAATAGAGTTTTCTCAAGAGAACACACTGGTCACAGGAAACAACCTCTTCCAACAACACGAGAGAAGACTCTACACTTGGACATCACCAGATGGTCAACACCGAAATCAGATTGATTATATTCTTTGCAGCCAAAGATGGAGAAGCTGTATACAGTTAGCAAAAACAAGAGCAGGAGCTGACTGTGGCTCAGATCATGAACTCCTTATTGCCAAATTCAGACTTCAATTGAAGAAAGTAGGGAAAACCACTAGACCATTCAGATATGACCTAGATCAAATCCCTTACGATTATACAGTGGAAGTGAGAAATAGACGTAAGGGACTAGATCTGAGAGATAGAGTGCCTGATGAACTCTGGACGGAGGTTCGTGACGTTGTACAGGAGACAGGGACCAAGACCATCCCCATGGAAAATAGATGCAAAAAAGCAACATGGCTGTCTGAGGAGGCCTTACAAATAGCTGTGACAAGAAGAGAAGCGAAAAGCAAAGGAGAAAAGGAAAGATATAAGCATCTGAATGCAGAGTTCCAAAGAATAGCAAGGAGAGATAAGAAAGCCTTCCTCAGTGATCAATGTAAAGAAATCGAGGAAAACAACAGAATAGGAAAAACAAGAGATCTCTTCAAGAAAATGAGAGATTCCAAGGGAATATGTCATGCAAAGATGGGCTCGATAAAGGCCAGAAATGGTATGGACCTAACAGAAGCAGAATATATTAAGAAGAGGTGGCAAGAATACACAGAAGAACTGTACAAAAATGATCTTCACGACCAAGATAGTCACGGTAACGTAATCACTGACCTAGAGCCAGACATCTTGGAATGGGAAGTCAAGTGGACCTTAGAAAGCATCACTACGAACAAAGCTAGTGGAGGTGATGGAATTCCAGTTGAGCTACTTCAAATCTTGAAAGAGGATGCTGTGAAAGTGCTGCCCTCCATATGCCAGCCAATTTGGAAAACTCAGCAGTGGCCACAGGACTGGAAAATGTCAGTCTTCATTCCAATCCCAAAGAAAGGCAATGCCAAAGAATGCTCAAACGACCGCACAGTTGCACTCATCTCACACGCTAGTAAAGGCATGCTCAAAATTCTCCAAGCCAGGCTTCAGCAATATGCGAACCGTGAACTCCCAGATGTTCACGCAGGTTTTAGGAAAGGCAGAGGCACCAGAGATCAAATTGCCAGCATCCGCTGGATCATGGAGAAAGCAAGAGAGTTCCAGAAAACCATCTATTTCGGCTTCATTGACTATGCCAAAGCCTTTGACCGTGTGGATCACCATAAACTGTGGAACATTCTGAAGGAGATGGGAATCCCAGACCACCTGACCTGCCTCTTGAGAAACCTGTATGCAGGTCAGGAAGCAGCAGTCAGAACTGGACATGGAACAAGAGACTGGTTCCAAATAGGAAAAAGAGTACGTCAAGGCTGTATACTGTCACCTTGCTTAATTAACTTATATGCAGAGTACATCATGAGGAACGCTGGGCTGGAAGAAGCACAAGCTGGAATCAAGATTGCCGGGAGAAATATCAATCACCTCAGATATGCAGATGACACCACCCTTGTGGCAGAAAGTGAAGAGGAACTCAAAAGCCTCTTGATGAAAGTGAAAGAGGAGAGTGAAAAGGTTGGCTTGAAGCTTGAAGCTCAACATTCAGCAGACAAAGATCATGGCATCTGGTCCCATCACTTCATGGGAAATAGATGGAAACACAGTGGGAACAGTGTCAGACTTTATTTTCTTGGGCTCCGAAATCACTGCAGATGCTGATCGCAGCCATGAAATCAAAAGTAATCTTTTTACATACAGTAATTTTCCACACTCTACACACAGCTGTATATCTCTGGTTTGCGTCACCTCCCGGTGGTTGAACGAGATAAGCCCACCCTGGCCCTTTGACCTATTTGCCTGATCTCTGTGTCACAACCGCCCGCATTCTGGTGTTTAAGAGTCACTTGTTTTTCAGGTTGCTGTCTTCCTAGGACTCCTCACTCATCCTTGCACAGCAAACAATTCCAGGGATCTTTACACAGCCTTACTCAAAAACAATTCTAGGAATCTTTACTTAAAACAACCTTATCTCACATGGAGTCACTTTGGTTCTACAAGCAGCAACCAGCAAGCAATGTACAGAAGCAAAAATGCATTGCAGGAGCGTTGAGTTCTACATGAGGTTCTACATTCCCTCTTTTTCTAAGCCTACATCTGAACTTGATCCTTCTCCTGTTGGGAACAACTTCTTGAGCAGTGTCTCTGGCCGCTCCCTGCCCCCGTTCGTCCAAGGCTACTTTCTCCCCCAGACAGAACTCTGCACCCCCGTCCAGTCCAACCTCCCACTTAACTTCCAGGTGGCTCTAGTTCTCAGCGAACCCATCTGGATGGTGGTTTAGTCGCTAAGTTGTGTCTTGACTCTTGAGGCCTCATGGACTGTAGCACACCAGGCTCCTCTCTCCATGGGATTCTCCGGGCAAGAACACTGCAGTGGGTTGTCGTTGCCTTCTCCAGGTCAGGGAGGATTCTTGTCTCCTTGGCGACAGTGATTTCCACACGTTCCTTAGGGGCCCAGAGGATGTTTCTGGGAAACGGGGATACACACTTCTGGGATCGGAGAGTCCTGTGCTAGCAACTACGTGTGTCTGTTCCTTCGCGTGTGGTTCCTCACCCGAAAGGGGGACTGGGTCCTGACATTTTCCAACTTGCCTCCGATCCCTGGGGACAACCCTCTCTGGGGGGAACGTGTCTCACGTTCTCTTGCCCTGCGGATGGATCTAGAGGACTTGGGGAACATTTCTGACAGAGCTTCCCTGGTGGCTCACACTGTCAAGAGTCTGCCTGAGATGCAGGAGACCCGGGTCACATCCCCGAGCCAGGTCAGTCTGCTAGAGAAGGACATGGCAACCCGCTCCAGGACCCGACCCGGACGTCTAGCAATCTCCTGGACTGACTCCCCCTCCACCGACTGGTTTCGAATCCGCTCCAGGGATGAACCTGTGTGTTTCCTTGGTTCCCCTACAAGTGCCTCTGAGGAGAAAATAAGTACCTGATTGCTTGCACCCCAGGCCTGCTTTCCCGAACCCGTCCCTCGACATCACAGCCTCCTGAGAGGAGATACGACAGATAACTGTTTCACTGAACGGAGGATCTGTGCTCAGAAACTCTTTCCATGACATGGGGGCCCGTACTAACTAACCTCTTTGATCCCTCCCTCCCTCCTTGCCTCATCCCTTCCTTCTTTCCTTCTAGGTGGGTCTCCCCCTTCCTTTCCTTTTTCTTCTTTTTCTCTCACGTCCAGGCATGCACACACACACACACACACACACGCGCGCGCGCGCGCCTGCGCGTGCGCCGTCTCTCACGTACGCACGTACATGCACGCACTCACACACACAGTCACCAGCTCAGCGTTTCATAGGTTCCAGGCAAGTGTCAGAGGAGGGAACTGCTGGGGTCCAGAGTAGGCCGCCGTCCCCACCCCACCCCACGTGAACCTCCGTGCCCTATGGAGTGTTTTGGATTCAAGTGACTTTAAGAACTGGCCAGCGCCAGAGGAACGCTCTGCCCCTCCTTCCTTTTCTGTCCCTCTGAAGGCAGGCAGAAATGAAAACCTCCTCCCACGGAGGGGAAAGATGTCAAGTGATGATGGCCGCTTCGAGCCACGTCCGTGATCCTCAAAGGCATGAGCGGGGTGTCCCGGGTTCCAAAAAGGAGGCGACTCCTTTGGCCTGACACAAGGCGACTTTGTCCCTCAACCTCCCTCCCCACCCCCCAGCCCCCTTCCTCCGCGCGGTGCCGTGCTGAAGCAGGCAGCCTCAAGGTGGAGAAATGGAGACGTGGGGGGGATGGGGTGGGTGGGGCGGATCACCATTCAATACAGAGAAGCTCGAGGCAAAGTCGAAGGCTCTGACTTGACTGGAATGCTTTCTGCATTTGAATGAAGCTATCCAACGAGGCCCTGCAGAGGGGAGTGGCCCACAGACAATAGCCAGGCCAGCTAGCCAGGCTGAGGAGGCCCTCTGGCTGCGGCGGGGCCACGCCCCCGACTCCTGCAACTCGATCCCTTCAAGAAAACTTCTGGGGTGACTCCTGTCCAGGGAATCATGTAGATTGGCCTGTTTCTGAAAAAGGCCCGAGTCACAGCTCTGGCAGATTCTCTGCATCTCTTGACACCTGGATTGACCTGCACCCTCCCATCCTGTCAGATCCTTTGGACACGCTTGAAGAGGTCTTTGGCCTCGGCCAGAAAACAAGCCCCAAGATAAACAAATACGTTTTGTCTGTTTTTGGGAGTGGGGCGAAACAATGCATGGCCGTGGGTTGGAGAGAAACCTGCTGGTCTCACACGCCTGAAGGCAGGAAGTTCTCAGTGGGACAGAACCTGCCTTCACTTCTCAGGGGGGCTGGGAGGGTCCCCTCGCCTCGCGCGCCCCCAACCCCTAGCCCCAGCTCCACACACACACACACACACACACACACACACACACACAAACACACACACCGCCCCCGCCACCACGACAGACCCCCCTGCTGTCCGCCCCCCCCGCTCCCCCCCATTCGTCCCAACCTCACACCCCCCTGCCACCAACCCCGGCCACTGAGTGGGGCCCAGGGAGAGGGATGGCTGTCTCAGCCCCGGTTCTGAGATGTCACTTGTGAAACCGCTCTAGGCCGAGATGCCAGATTGCTGTCCTGAAGCTTGGTGTCCGTCTCCATCAGCCATGCCCGAAAGGCACGGGAAATAATGGACAGTAGATAGCAAATGGACAGAAAACACAAAATGATCCTCCTGAACACAAAACGGCCATTTTTATGGATCCACGTAGTGGTCGTTGGTATCCCCACTTGATGCATGAGTCGAGCAGCATTCTTTTTCATGAATGACATCAATAAACATATCGTACGAAGTCAGTATCCACATAAATATATACACATCGAGATACGGATGTATTCTACTTGACTGTACGGCTGACATAAGCATGGCTTGCCATGCAAAACCCCGAATCTGTGTCACCATGAAATCCGTGGGGACTTTTCGCTGACAGTGATCCAGAAACCATCTTGGGACCTAGACAGGTATAGAGATCTGTGTCTGTCAAGATGGGAGAAGAGAACACAAGCGAGTTCACAGAGGTGAACTAGCGTCACGGTTCAGACGCGGGGCCGTGGACATGTCTTCACGATCCTGCGCAGGTCCTGGATCCCCTCTTGACCTTTTTAGTGTCGCTCAGTGCACCGAGTTCAAAGGGCACATAGTCCTCGATCTAAATCCACGCTCCGAGGACTGCTCTTCCCGCTTGCTGCTCCATTCCAAATCCTCGTCTTGTCACGTGTGCATGCCATGACATCCCTGGCAGGTAGGATAAGGAGCAAAAGCACTGTGCCTGTGTGGGGGGACAGCGTTTAGGGAAGGGACGCTCCGTTTCTTCCCTCCCCCAAGAATGAAGGCATCCTTCCTGTATCTTTCTACACTGCCTGTGCCGTCATCCACGTTCACGAACACCGAATGGCCACTGATGTGGATCCACGTAGAGATCGTCGATATCCCCACTGGATGCATGCATGGGATTCACACAGACTCAATTTAGTTTAGATTTGAACGGGTACCCTATCCGGAGAGATCACGTGGGTGGGTCAGAAAGCTAACCCAGAACGGAACCAAACCCGAACCCCACAGCCACGTCGAGGGAGTGCTGAACCAGTGGAACTCGCCCATCCTATGAGGTGACCCAGATGGTGAAGGAGCGTTTGTTCTCACGTATGGACGTGGAGGTTTGAAGGGTCACTTGCCAGTGACGCAGATGCCACACGAGTGGCCGGAGATGTTTCTCCATAGGATCTCTCGGGATGTCTCAGGGTGCCGGGTGCAGGGGCACCCCGGGAGGTCCGATCCACCGAAAGGTCCGGCGTGCGGGGCAGGCACAGAACGTTTTCTTGCAGGGCCGAGTGAGGAGAATTCAGGGGTGCATTCCTTCAAGCCCCACACTTCTTGAAAGGGGTTCCACGTAGCATTCTGTAAGGCCAGGCGATGGAGGGATAGGGCACGTGGTTGCAAACGTCTGGCTGTAGGAATTCGTTGTCTTTGGTGACTGCTCACCACGTAGGTCAGGGATGGATACACACAAAGGTTGGTTTCTTTTGGACTATGAGCCCACCTCTGTTCATGTGTGTGTGTGAGAGAGAGAGACAGACAGAGAGAGGCCTTTGTGGTTCTAAAGCAAGAAGCACTGAAGACTTTCTTTAACTCACATATTTCCCTTCATTTCAGTCAGGATGGTCCCATGATTTGGAGGACGACATTGAATGTTGCAGGGTAGAAGATTTTAGAAGGCCGTGAAGGGGCTTCGCTGTCTGGTGGTCCAGTGGTTAAGAATCCACCTGCAGATGAGGCAAGGGACAGGGTGTTTTCGATCGATTCCTGATCCAGGAAGATGCCCCTGGGCTCCGGGCAGGTTCAAGACAAACCTACAGAACGGACCATGCCAGGCGTGAAGGCGAGGGCACACAGGGGACTCTGGGCGAGGAGGACTGACTCGGACTGGCACTGCCGTCTCCGTCCGTGTGGGTGGGTAGGTGGGTGGTGGCCAGCACGCTCCTCTGGGGCAGGATGTTCCTAGGACCGTTGGGAGCACGCAGGAGGAGCAAGGGAGCGAAGGGAACTCTCTGTCCTCTCTGCTCCATTTTGCCCCCGGAACCCTCATCTGCTCAAAGAGAGGCTTCATCCTATGGAAAGACGAACCCACACGTGAGTGCACCTCCTTTCTGGTTCACTTGGAATCTGAAAGCGTGACGGTCAGATTCACACAACTCTCTGGATCTCTGTTCTTCCTGAGATCCCGGCCTACGACTCAGTGGAAGAACACACGGAGCCGGATGAGATCTCCTTCTGCACGGCGGCTCCAATGTGCGCACATGTCGATGGCGACGGCCTGTGGATATCGCACCGAGAGCCTAACCCCGGTGTTTCAGATGCCTGTGTCCACAGTGGGTGAACGGTTCTAAGTGCGGGAAGCCAAAACCTTGCCACGGCCTGTTCGATCAGCAGGGCCTCTGCAAAGAGAACGAACGTGCCGGGTCTCATGACCAATCGATCCCCTCTTCGGAGCCAGCCTGGTGCCTGATCTGTTTTACAGGCCACAGGCACACACTGCCTCTGGGGAGTTGTGTTCCTCCTCCTCCTCTCTGCCCCCACCCATCCCCCCACGTGCACGCTGCTCCCCCACCCCGCCTGGCCGCGGCCCATCCGGGCCTCCGCTACCCGTGGAAAAGCCCAGGAAAAAAGGGTCCCAGAACGAGGCAGCCGAGAAACAGCGGAAGTCCACTCGGATGCGGTGAGGAGACACCTGAGCATACCTGGGCCGACACCGCCACCCTGTGGGGTGGTGAGAGGCCAGTGCGAGGAGCGCTCCAGAGTTCAGAGGAGGAGGAAGAGGAGCAGGAGGGAGAGAGGGAGGCGGGGGGTGGCAGTGGGCTGGGGGGCATGTGGGGGGCAGGCCGACGCTGTCTCAGGGCGCTGACGTGGGGGAAAACGTTCCCCTTCGGATGGGCTCTCCGAAGAGAGAGTTCCGGCGGGTGGGACCTTGAGAGCACAAAGGGCTGCGTTGTGGAGGCTGATCTTAAAGCTGGGAGTGGGAACCATCCAGACGTAGGAAAGACACCAGGCCGAGAAGGCAAGACAGATTCTCTACAAAAGGGAGTCGGATGCTTTTCTGTCAAGGTTTTCTGTAATCAGACTATCATGGAAATCCATCCATCCATACATCCGTCACTCCGTCCATCCAGCATCGTTTCGCTCCTTTTCTGTTCTCTACATTTTTAATGGCGAGTGAGTGAGAGAGTCTGTGAGGTTTGAAAGGATTTTTGAGTGTCGCGGGACCATGGTACTTTTCAGTCGTGGATGAACATGAACGTGACGGCTTCTTTGGTCAACTTCAGCTTTCAGGGTTATCCTGATCTCCCCCGTCAAGTGAGGCCTGTGTGTCCCTGTGTGCTGGAGGACACCGTGCTCTCCACATCTTGATCTTGGACTGAACAAAACCACCGTTGGGAGTGTGCTCCTTGGCTTCATTTCCTTTCCCTATGGCACTCACCTGACCGTCCTGTCCACACTTTGGATCCTTTATCTCCCCCTCCCCCTCAAGGCAATCGGTTCTTTACTTTCTCCTCATTCTCACCCTAGATTCTCTTCCCCCCTGCCCCCCCAAGACAAGTCCCACTCGTCTCAAATTGACGTCTAACTGACTGACAACGTTTTCTTTGGCCTGCCTGCCTGCCTTCTTTCTTTCCCTTTTTTTTTTCATGTTTATTTTTTGTTCCCCCATGAATGTTCAGCTGTACAGGCGACTGCTTAGTGTAGTGCATGACACGGCGATCCCCAGGATACCTCTAGTTCGTGATGGTCCGTCACCGCTTGGTGTCCCAGCAAATGACCTTTGGTGTCATGACGTGCCCGTGACTCATTCGTCTCATAAGTGGACGGTTGTGCCGCTTCGTCTGTCTCCCTCACCAGTGGCACTCACTCATTCTCTCCCCCACCCCACTCCCGCCACCGTCCACCCCCCACCCCACCCCTGTCCCTCCTCTGGCCAACACCCGTGTGTTCCTTTGTGGTATCTGTGAGCCTGCTTCTGTTTTGTTCTGTTCTGTCCACAGTGTATCGTTTGGTAGATTCTGCATGGAAACGACGGATCTGAGGTATTTCATTTAGCATCATAGCCTCTGAAGGTCTCTCCAAGTTCCTGCACACTGTGAGATTTAATTCCCTTCTGGTGGTTGAGTCCCATTCCTGTGTGGGGCTGGGGTGGGGTGGGGGTGGGGGTGTCTGCCTGCGCGTGCACAATGTGTGCGCACTTGAATAGATACAGGCGTAGGCACACAGACAGAGAGTTCGATTATTATGTGTGTACGGATGTCTACCTAGCTATAGGTGTGGATCCCACACATACACACGTATGTGTTTATGTTGGGTTGGGTCGAATGGGGAATCTTTGGTGGAGTGTTCCGAAGGATCACAGGACTCTTTTCCCTGGTGCTGTGGTTTCTCTCTGTGTGAGGGGCCAGGTGATGAGAGCTGATATCTCTGAGTCCACCCACATATGAGCGTGTGTATTCATGCCTGTGTCTATCCGTATACGTATGTGTATATATGCCTGTGTATATGGATATACACCCAAGCGTACACGCCCACTATAAACGCCTAGGCATACATGTGCACACACAGACACATGCGTGTACGTGAGCATGCCCTTCTTTCGTATTTGTTTATACGCATGTGTGCACGCATATATAGACGTGAATATGCGTGCGTATACATATGTACACGCGTATATGCACATGTGTATGCATTCTCTCTCTCTCTCGCTCTCTCTCTCTCTCTCTCTCTGATTTTTAAGGTGCCAGAGCAGTTCTACGACTTGACTTTCCTGCCTGCCCGGTGGTTTTGTTTCCTATTGTTTCTGTTCGACTTCCAAAAGGTATTTATTCATTTAATTGGCTGTTGTCATGGAACCCGGGGTTTATTTAGTGGATCCCTATGGACTCGGTCCTCCTCACCACCACGCCCCTCCCCTCCCCTCCCCCCCCCAACCCCCGCAGCTCTGGCACCCTGGACCTGCCTTTCCTGTGTTTGTGGCCAACTATTTTGAAATCCATGTTCTCTTGACCTCAAGTGCACTTTCCCCACCCACCCACGCATGCTTGTGTTTGTCATCTTTGGACTTTGTCAGGGTCTCTACCCAGGTTGAGTTTTGTTTTTCTCTTGTTGGGGGTCCGAGTGTCTCCTCCCTTTCCTTTCTTGCTCCTGGGCTTGCGTGTCTGTGTCTGTGTCTGCTCTGGAAAGTCTTGCTTTGGTCTCTGAGGAGCGCTTGCCTGGTTTCGCTTTGCTGGTCGGTTCGGTCCCTCCCTCCCTCTTTCGGGGGAGGGGGGCCGGGACAGCCCGGGATGTCACTGGTGGCCCTCTCTCTGCCGACCCCGCCCCGAGACCCCGCCGCCGGCGTCTCCGTGGAATGTCCCCCCAGCACCCTGGTATCGCGTGGGGGAGCGCGTCTCCTTTGGGGCAGCCTCCTGAGGAGATATTTCCCAGCTCGTCTCCCTTCTTCTGCGGCCAGGGTCACGTCGCATCGCGTCGCTAGGCGGCCGAGGCTTCGGGACCGAACTCGGGCGTTTGGGCGGCCGGCGCTGTGGCGTCCTCGGCGGCCGGCAACAGCGACCCATCCTAGGGACGTGCGAGCCTGTTGTCGGGAGCCACCTGGCGTCCGCTTTTATATTGTCCCTCCCCTCCGGAGCTTCGGCGCGGCCTTCAGGAGGATTGTGACTCAGCCCCCGAGCTCGAGGCAGAGTTCTCAGAGGCCGGCTACGCTGGCGGCGACAGTCCCCGTGGCGCCGAGGCCTAGGGACGTCCTGATGTCACCCGAGATTGGTTCTCTAGGCTTCTGAGGAGGGTGACTTGTCGCGGCACTGCGGATCCGGGCTCTGGGGCGGCCTGACTGGGTCGACCAGCATCTCCCCGTGCCCCTCTGGCCGCGGAGACGGACCGGCCGGACCCTACCTGGGCCAGGCCCCCGCGGTGAGCAGGGAGAGGGTCTTCCCTGCCCGGAGAGCCTGCACTAGGACTCGGCGGTCCAGGCTCCTCCTGAGCCACCCTCAGGAGCGTTCGCTTCACCCTCGGCCCTGCTCCGGAGGTGGGGACCCACCCGCCAGAGTAGTGAGAGGTGACCCGGAGAGGCCGGCCGGCGCGGGCGCGCCCTCAGTGAGAAAGCCTTCTCTAGCGATCCGAGAGGGAGCCTTGGGGTATCGGACCCCCCATCTGCTGCCCCTCCCGAGTGTGCAGTGGGGCCACCGTGGCGACTGCCAGAGCACGTGGGTGCAGAACCGCCCCCGTGTGTGGATGGCGGTGGGATCCCGTGCTGGTTTTCCTGGTGGCCAGGCCGCGTTCCCAGTGTTTTCTGGTCCCTGGGTGGCACCCGCGCCCCTGTCCTGCGGCCTCCGCCATGTGTGCTTGCTGGGCCCTCCCCGCCGCTGCCGGTCTTCCCTCCTCGTCCAGCGCTCGCCACCGCCTGCGCTCCCTTTCCTTGTATGGGACGGAGCCGACCTCGCCTCACGTGGGTGTCGTCCGTCGGCTGGTGGCGTACCCGGGCGGAGCAGTGCCCTCGGATCCATGCGAAAGGGGGTGGGGGAGCCCTGGCGCACAAGCATGAAGGGTTGCGTGCGCGAGTCCCTTCCCTCTGTCCCTGCCGGTGGGGAGAGGGGGGATGACACGTGGGCGTCTGTGGAGCCCTTGCACTGTCCCTTTCTCCTTCGGCGGTGCGGGTCGACCAGCCGCCCCGCCGCCCTCGGCCTCGCTGTGCAAAGACCGGCAGGTCGACCAGCGGGCCCCACCGCCCTCGGATTCTCGGTGCTGCGCCTGGCCGGACGACCAGTCGTTCCGCCGCTCTCGGCCTAGCTATGCAACTCCGGCAGGTCACCCAGCCGGCCCCTCCTCCCTTGCCCTCCCTTTGCAGTGCCCGTCTGGTTGACTAACGGGCCCCGCCGCCATCGGCCTCTCGGTGCTGTGCCAGGCCGGTCGACCAGCCGCCCCACCGCCCTCGGGCTAGCTGTGCAAGACCTGCAGGTGGAACACGCGGCCCCGCTGCCCTCGGCCTCCCGGTGCAGCGACCGTCCGGTCGACCAACGGGCCCCACCGCTCTCGACCTCTCGGTGCTGCACCCGGCCGGTCGACCAGCCGCCCCGCCCTCTGGAGATGTGAGGCGAAAAATTTCCTCCTCTTGCAGTGAGGGGATAATTTTGTGGTGTTCCTCGACTTGCCGTGGGAAGGTGGGGATACTTCTCGAGTTGCGACGGGGACCTCAGTAAATCGCTCGTGTTGCATCAGGGAAGTCAGGTCCCCTTTTTTGTTGGAACCGGAACTTCGGGTTGACTCTCCAGCCGTTAAATGGGAATAGGGCCTTTTCTCGAGTTGAGTCCAAAAAGTGTGTTCTCCTCGCCAATGGGGATGGCTGTTAGGGAACTTTCTGAGTCGCATAAAGGGTGTAAAGTACCCTTTTGCCTTTCAAGCGGGAATGTGGGATTTCTCTTGAGATTCTGCAGCGCGAAATATCCTCATCTCGCATTGAAGGGATAATTTTGTGGTGTTTCTAAAGTTGCGGCGGGAATCTGGGAGTACTTCTCGAGTTGCAACGGGGACCTCAGGAACTCGCTCTGGTTTCCTCAGGGAAGTCATATCCCCTTTCTGTTGGAAATGGAACTTCCGGATTACTCTCGAGCCGTTAAATGGGAATAGGGCCTCCTCTCGAATTGAGTACATAAAGTGTGTTCTCCTCTCTAATGTGGACGGCTGTGTGAGGGAACTTTCTGAGTCCCATAAAGGGTGTCAAGTACCCTTTTGCCTTTTAAGAGGGAATGGTGTATTTCTCTTGAGATTCTGAAGCGTAAATATTTCCTCATCTGGCATTGAGCGGATAATTTTGTGGTGTCTCTCGAGTTTCGGCGGGAATTTGGGGGAACTTCTCGAGTTGCAATGGGGATCTCAGGAACTTCCTCCGGTTTCTTCAGGGAATTCAGGTCCGCTTTTGTGTTGGAAAGGGAATTTCGGGATTACTCTCGATCCGTTAAATGGGAATAAGGCATCTTCTCGAGTTGAGTCCATATAGTGTATACTACTCTCCAATGGGGATGGCTGATTGAGGGAACTTTCTGAGTCCCATAAAGGGTGTCAAGTACCCTTTTGCCTTTCAAGCGGGAAATGGGATTTCTGTTGAGATTCTGCAGGGCAAAATTTCCTCATCTCGCATTGAGGGGATAATTTTTTGGTGTTTCTCGAGTTTCAGCGGGAACCTGGGGGAACTTGTGGCGTTGCGATGTGGACCTCAGGACATCGCTCGGGTTGCTTCAAGGAAGTCAGGTCCCCTTTTGTGTTGGAAGGGGAACTTCGGGATTACTCTCAAGCCGTAAATGGGAATAGGTCCTCTTCTCAAGGTGAGTCCATGAAGTATGTCCTCCTCTCCAATGGGTACGGCAGTTTGAGGGAACTTTCTGAGTCACATAAAGGTGTAAAGTACAGTTTTGCCTATCCAGCGGGAATGTGGGATTTCTCTTGAATTTTGCAGCGCAAAATTTCCTGATCTCGCATTGAGGGGATAATTTTGTGGTGTTTTTCGAGTTGCGGCGGGAAGCTGGGGGTACTTCTCGAGTAGCGAAGAGTACCTCAGGAACTCACTCTGGTTGCTTCAGGGAAGTCAGGTCCCATTTTATGTTGGAAGGGGAATTTCCCAATTACGGTCGAGCCGTTAAATGGGATTAGGGCCTCGTAAGTCCACAAAGTGTGCTCTACTCTCCAATGGGGACGACTGTGTGAGGGAATTTTCTGAGTCTCACCTGGTGGCGCACAGGCGAGAGGTACCGGCCCCGCCCACGCAGACGCGAGAGACGCCTTCCCCGCACTCGCAGATGCGAGAGACGTTGGTCCCGCCGGCGCAGACGTGAGAGATGCCTGCCCCGTCGCAACCGACCATGCAGAGATGCGCGGCAGTGAGGAGCTACCACACGCCTGAGGCCAGGGCAGGTGGCCTAGAGGAGGTACCCCACGTCCAATAGGTGGTGGCTGTGCGTGGGAGGGCCGAGAGGAGCTACTCATGTTCAAGGTCAGCAGGGGCGGCCTTAAGGACATACCACTCATCCAAGGTAAGGTGCAGCAGCTATGCTTTCTTGGAGCAGCTGTGAAGAGATATCCCACATCCAAGGTAAGAGAAACTCAAATAAGATAGTAGGTATTGCGAGGGGGCATCAGAGGGCAGACACACTGAAATCATAATCACAGGAATCTAGTCGATCTGATCACATGGACCACAGCCGAATGTGGTTCACTGGAGAAGGGAATGATAAACCACTTCGGTATACTTGCCTTGAGAACCCCATGAACAGTATCAAAGGGCAAAATGACAGGATGCTGAATGAGGAATTCCCCCGGTCGGTAGGTGCCCAGTATGCTACTGGAGATCAGTGGAGAAATAACACTAGAAGGAAATGAAGGGATGGATCAAAAGTAAAACCAGTACCCAGTTGTCGATGTGACCGGTGATAGAAGCAAGGTCCAGTGCTGTAAAGAGCAATATTGCATAGGAACCTGGAATGTTAGCTCCATGAATCAAGGCAAATTGGAATTGGTCAAACAGGAGATGGCAAGAGTGAACATAGACATTCTAGGAATCAGTGAATTAAAATGGACTGGAATGGGTGAATTTAACTCAGATGACCATTATATCTACTACTGTGGGCAGGAATCCCTTAGAAGAAATAGAGTAGCCATCATGGTCAACAAGAGACTCCAAAATGCAGTACTTGGATGCAATCTTAAAAACAACAGAATGATTTCTGTTCATTTCCAAGGCAAACCATTCAACATTACAGTAATCCAGGCCTATGCCCCAACCACTAACGCAGAAGAAGCTGAAGTCGAACGGTTCTATGAAGACCTACAAGACCTTTTAGAACTAACACCCAATAAAGATGTCCTTTTCATTATAGGGGACTGGAAGGCAAAAGTAGGAAGTCAAGAAACACCTGGAGTAACAGGCAAATTTGGCCTTGGAGCACGGAATGAAGCAGGGCCAAGGCTAATAGAGTTTTGTCAAGAGAACGCACTGGTCATAGGAAACACCATCTTCCAACAACACAAAAGAAGACTCTACACGTGGACATCACCAGATGGTCAACACCGAAATAGGATTGATGATATTATTTGCAGCCAAAATGGAGAAGCTGTATACAGTTAACAAAAACAAGACCAGGAGCTGACTGTGGCTCAGATCATGAACTCCTTATTGCCAAATTCACACTTCAATTGAAGAAAGTAGGGAAAACCACTAGACCATTCAGATATGACCTCAATCAAATCCCTTATGATTATACAGTGGAAGTGAGAAATAGATGTAAGGGACTAGATCTGATAGACAGAGTGCCTGATGAACTCTGGAAGGAGGTTCGTGACATTGTACAGGAGACAGGGACCAAGAGCATCCCCATGGAAAAGAAATGCAAAAAAAGCAAAATGGCTGTCTGAGGTGGCCTTACAAATAGCTGTGAAAAGAAGAGAAGCGAAAAGCAAAGGAGAAAGGGAAAGATATAAGCATTAGAATGCAGAGTTCCAAAGAATAGCAAGGAGAGATAAGAAAGCCTTCCTCAGTGATCAATGCAAAGAAATAGAGGAAAACAACAGAATAGGAAAAACAAGAGATCTCTTCAAGAACATGAGAGATTACAAGGGAACATTTCATGCAAAGATGGGCTCGATAAAGGCCAGAAATGGTATGGACCTAACAGAAGCAGAAGATATTAAGAAGAGGTGGCAAGAATGCACAGAAGAACTGTACAAAAAAGATCTTCACGACCAGGATAGTCACGATAATGTGATCACTGACCTAGAGCCAGACATCTTGGAATGGGAAGTCAAGTGGGCCTTAGAAAGCATCACTACGAACAAAGCTAGTGGAGGTGATGGAATTCCAGTTGAGATATTTTAAATCTTGAAAGATGATGCTGTGAAAGTGCTGCACTCAATATGCCAGCAAATTTGGAAAACTCAGCAGTGGCCACAGGACTGGAAAAGGTCAGTCTTCATTCCAATCCCAAAGAAAGGCAATGCCAAAGAATGCTCAAACGACCACACAATTGCACTCATCTCACACGCTAGTAAAGTCATGCTCAAAATTCTCCAAGACAAGCTTCAGCAATATGTGATCCGTGAACTCCCAGATGTTCAAGCAGGTTTTAGGAAAGGCAGAGGCACCAGAGATCAAATTGCCAACATCTGCTGAATCATGGAGAAAGCAAGAGAGTTCCAGAAAAACATCTATTTCTGCTTCATTGACTATGCCAAAGCCTTTGACTGTGTGGATCACAATAAACTGTGGAACATTCTTAAGGAGATGGGAATCCCAGACCATCTGACCTGCCTCTTGAGAAACCTGTATGCAGGTCAGGAAGCAACAGTCAGGACTGGACATGGAACAACTGACTGGTTCCAAATAGGAAAGGGAGAACTTCAGGGCTGTATATTGTCACCTTGCTTATTTAACTTATATGCAGAGTACATCATGAGAAATGCTGGGCTGGAAGAATCACAAGATGGAATCAAGATTGCTGGGAGAAATATCAATCACCTCAGATATGCAGATGACACTACCCTTATGGCAGAAAGTGAAGAGGAACTCAAAAGCCTCTTGATGAGCGTGAAAGAGGAGCGTGAAAAGGTTGGCTTGAAGCCCAACATTAAGAAACAAAGATCATGGCATCTGGTCCCATCACTTCATGGGAAATAGATGGAAACACAGTGGGAACAGTGTCAGACTTTATTTTCTTGGGCTCCGAAATCACTGCAGATGCTGATTGTAGCCATGAAATTAAAAGGCGCTTACTCCTTGAAAGGAAAGTTATGACCAACCTTGGTAATATATTAAAAAGCAGAGACATTACTTTGCCAACAAAGGTCCGTCTAGTCAAGGCTATGGTTCTTCCCGTGGTCATGTATGGATGTGAGAGTTGGACTGTGAAGAAAGCTGATCGCCGAAGAATGGAAGCTTTTGAACTGTGGTGTTGGAGAAGACTCTTGAGAGTCCCTTTTACTGCAAG
This sequence comes from Moschus berezovskii, assembly GCF_049115385.1. Lineage (NCBI taxonomy): Eukaryota > Metazoa > Chordata > Mammalia > Artiodactyla > Moschidae > Moschus > Moschus berezovskii. The sequence goes on from NC_142488.1 coordinate 149,998,897, forward strand.
AAGATCCAACCAGTCCATTCTATGTGAGAACAAACCTGGGTGTTCATTGTAAGGACTGATGCTAATGCTGAAACTGCAATACTTTGGCCACTTCTTGCGACGAGTTGAATCACTTGAAAAGATTCTGATGCTAGGAAAAGTTGGGGGCGGGAGGAGAAGGGGACGACAGTGAATGAGATGGCTGGATGGCATCACCGAATCTGTGGACATGAGTTTGAGTGAATTCTGGGAGTTGGTGATGGACAGGGAGGCCTGGCATTCATGGGGTCGCTGAGAGTCGGACACGACTGAGTGACTGAACTGACTGAACTGAATAAAGTTTGTCAAGTACCCTTTTCCCTTTCAGGCGGGAATGTGGGATTTCTCTTGATTGTGCAGTGCAAAATTTCCTAATCTCGCATTGAGGGGATAATTTTGTGGAGTTTCTCGAGATGCAGAGGGAAGCTGGTGGTACTTCTCGAGTTGCGACGGGGACCTCAGGAATGAATTCATGTTGTTTCAGGGAAGTCAGGTCCCTTTTGTGTTGGAAGGGGAACTTCGGGATTTCTCTCGAGCCATTAAATGGGAATAGGGACTCTTCTCGAATTGAGTCCATAAAGTGTGTTCTCCTCTCCAATGGGGACGGCTGTGAGAGGGAACTTTCTGAGTGGCATAAAGTGTGTCAAGTACGCTTTTGCCTTTCAAGCGGGAATGTGTGATTTCTCTTGAGATTCTGCAGCGCAAAATTTCCTCATCTCGCATGGAGGGGATTATTTTGTGGTGTTTCTCGAGTTGCAGCGGGAAGCTGCGGGTACTACTCGAGTTGCGACGGCGACCTCAGGAACTCGCTCGGCTTGCTTCAGGGAAGTCACGTCCCCTTTTGTATTGGAAGGGAAATTTCGGTTTACTCTGGAGCCGTTAAATGGGAATAGGGGCTCATCTCGAATTGAGTCCATAAAGTGTGTTCTCCTATCCAATGTTGACGGATGTTAGGGAACTTTCTGAGTGGCATATAGTGTGTCAAGTACGCTTTTGCCTTTCAAGAGGGAATGTGGGATTTCTCTTGAGATTCTGCAGCGCAAAATTTCCTCATCTCGCCTTGAGGGGATAATTTTGTGGTGTTTCTCAAGTTGTGGCAGGAAGCAGGGAGTGCTTCTCTAGTTGTGGCGGGCACCGCAGGAACTCGCTCGGGTTGCTTCTGGGAAGTGAAGTCCCCTTTGGTGTTGGAAGGGGAACTTCCGGATTACTCTCGAGCCATTAAATGGGAATAATGCCTCTTCTCGATTAGAGTCCATAAAGTGTGTTTTCCTCTCCACTGAGGAAGGATGTTAGGGAACATTCTGAGTTGCCTAAAGGGAGTCAAGTGCCCTTTTGCCTTTCAAGCGGGAACGTGGGATTTCTCTTGAGATTCTGCAGCGCAGAATTTCCTCATCTCACATTGAGGGGATAATTTTGTGGTGTTTCTCGAATTGCGGCGGGATGCTGGGGGTGCTTCTCGAGTTGCAACGGGGACCTCAGGAAGTCGCTTGGGTTGCCTCATGGAAGTCAGGTCCCCTTTTGTTTTGGAAGGAGAACTTCCGGTTTACTTTCGAGCCCTTAAACGTGAACAGGGGCTCTTCTCGAATTGAGTTCAAAAAGTGTTTTTTCCTCTCCAATGGGTACGGATGTGTGAACGAAATTTCTGACTCGCATAAAGTGTATCAAGTAACTTTTTGCCTTTCAAGCGGGCATGTGGGACTTCTCTTGAGATTCTGCATCGCAAAATTTCCTCATCTCGAATTGAGGGGATAATTATGTTGTGTCTCGAGTTTCGGCTTGGATCTGGGGGTACTTCTCGCGTTGCAACGTGGACCGCAGAAACTCGTTTGGGTTGCTGCAGGGAAGTCAGGTCCCCTTTTTGGAAGTGGAACTTCCGGATTACGATCGAGCCCTTAAATGGGAATAGAGCCTCTTCTAGATTTGAGTCTATAAAGTGTGTTCTCTACTCCAATAAGGACGGGTGTTAGGAAACTATCTGAATCGCATAAAGTGTGTCTAGTGCCCTTTTGCCTTTCAAGCGGGAATGTGCTATTTCTATTTAATTGTGCAGTGCAAAATTTCCTCATCTCACATTAAGCAGATAATTTTTTGGTGTTTCCCCTTTTGAGGTGGGAAGCTGGGGGTATTTCTCGAGGTGGGACTGGGACCTCAGGAACTCGCCTGTGTTGCTTCAGGGAAGTGAGCTACCCTTTTCTGCTGGAACAGGAATTTTGGGATTAATCTCGAGCCATTAAATGGGAATAGGGCCTCTTCCCAAGTTGAGTCCATAAAGTGTGTTCTCCTCTCCAATGGGGGCAGCTGTGTGAGGGAGCTTTCTGAGTCGAATAAAGGTTGTCAAGTAACTTTTTACCTTTCAAGAGGGAATGTGGTATTTCTCATGAGATTCTGCATCACAAAATTTCCTCATCTCACATTAGATAATTTTCTGGTGTTTCTCGAGTTGCGGCGGGAAGCTGGGGTACTTCTCGAGTTGCGACGGGGACCTCAGGAACTCGCTTGGGTTACTTCAGGGAAGTCAGGTCGCCTTGGGGTTGGAAGGGGAACTTCCGGTTTGCTCTTGAGCATTAAATGTGAACAGTGGCTCTTCTCGAATTGAGTCCATAAAGTGTAATCTCCTCTCCAATGGGGACGGCTGTGTGAGGGAACTTTCTGAGTCGAATAAATGGTGTCAAGTAACTTTTTGCCTTTCAAGAGGGAATGTGTTATTTCTCTTGAGATTCTGCATCGCAAAATTTCCTAATCTCCCATTGAGGGGATAATTTTGTGGTGTTTCTCGTGTTGCGGCGGGAAGCTGGGTGTACTTCTCGAGTTGCGACGGGGACCTCAGGAACTAGCTCGGGTTGCTTCAGGGAAGTCAGGTCCCCTTTGGTGTTGAAAGGGGAACTTCCGGGTTGTTCTCGAGCCCTTAAATGTGAACAGGGGCTCATCTCGAATTGAGTCCTTAAAGTGTTTTCTCCTCTCCAATGGGGACGGCTGTGTGAGGGAACTTTCTGAGTCGAATAAAGGGTGTCAAGTAACTTTTTGCCTTTCAAGAGGGAAAGTCGTCTTTCTCTTGAGATTCTGCATCGCAAAATTTCCTCATCTCGCACTGAGGGGATAATTTTGGGGTGTTCTCGAGTTGCGGCCGGAAGCTGGGGGTACTTCTCGAGATGAGACGGGGACCTCAGGAACTCGCTGGGGTTCCTTCAGGGAAGTCAGGTCCCCTTTGGTGTTGGAAGGGGAACTTCCGGTTTGCACTCAAGCCCTTAAATGTGAACAGGGGCTCCGCTCGAATTGAGTGCATAAAGTGTGTTCTCTCCAATGGAGACGGCTGTGTGAGGGAACTTTATGAGTCGAATAAAGGGTGTCAAGTCCCTTTTTGCCTTTCAAGAGGGAATGAGAGATTTCTCTTGAGAACCTGCATCACAAAATTTCCTCATCTCGCATTGAGGGGATAATTTAGTTGTGTTCCACGAGTTGCGGCCGGAAGCTGGGGGTACTTCTCGAGTTGGGACGGGGACCTCAGGAACTCCCTCGGGTTGCTTCAGGGAAGTCAGGTCCCCTTTGATGTTGAAGGGAAACTTCCGGTTTCCTCTCGAGCCCTTAAATGTGCACAGGGGCTCATCTCGATTGAGTCCATATAGTGTGTTCTCCTCTCCAATGGGGACGACTGTGTGAGGGATCTTTATGAATGGAAAAAGTATGTTAAGTGCCTTTTTTCCTTTGAAGAGGGAATGTGGTATTTCTCTTGAGATTGTGCAACGCAAAATTTCCTACTCTCGCATTGAGGGGATAATTTTCTGCTGTTTCTCGAGTTGCAGCGGGAAGCTGGGGGTACTTTTCAAGTTGCGAAGGGGACCTCAGTACCTCGCTCGTGTAGCTTCAGGGAAGTCAGGTCCACTTTGGTGTTGGAAGGAAATTCCGGTTTAGTCTCGAGCTCTTAAATGTGAACAGGGGCTCATCTAGAATTGAGTCCATAAAGTGTGTTCTCCTCTCCAATGGGGACGGCTGTGTGAGGGAAATTTCTGTGTCGAATAAAGGGTGTCAAGTACCTTTTGCCTTTAAGAGGAAATGTGGTATTTCTCTTGAGATTCTGCATGGCAAACTTTCCTCATTTCACATTGAGGGGTTAATTTTGTTGTGTTTCTCGAGTTTCGGTGGGAAGCTGAGGGTGCTTTTCGAGTTGCGACGGGGACCTCAGGAACTCACTGGGGTTGCTTCAGGGAAGTCAGGTCCCCTTTGGTGTTGCAAGAGGAACTTCCGGTTTCCCCTCGAGCCCTTAAATGTGAACAGGGACTCATTTCGAATTGAGTTCATAAAGTGTGTTCTCCTCTCCATAGGGGACGGCTCTGTGAGGGAACTTTCTGGGTCGAATAATGGGTGTCAAGTACCTTTTTGCCTTTCAAGAGGGAATGCGGTATTTCTCTTGAGATTCTGCATGGAAAAATTTCCTAATCTCGCATTGAGGGGATAATTTTGTGGTGTTTCTCGAGTTACAGCGGGAGGCTGGGGGTGCTTCTCGAGTTGTGACTGTGACCTCAGGAACTTTCTGGGTTGCTTCAGGGAAGTCAGGTCCCATTTGGTGTTGGAAGGGGAACTTCCGGTTTTCTCTTGAGCCCTTAAATGTGAACAGGGACTCATTCCGAATTGAGTTCGTAAAGTGTGTTCTCCTCTCCAAAGGGGACGGCTGTGTGAGGGAAATTTTTGGGTCGAATAAAGGGTGTCAAGTACCTTTTTGCCTTTCAAGAGGGAATGTGGTATTTCTCTTGAGATTCTGCATGGCAAACTTTCCTCATCTCGCATTGAGGGAATAATTTTGGGGTGTTTCTCGAGTTGCGGTGGGAAGCTGGGGGTGGTTCTCGAGTTGTGACCGTGACCTCAGGATTTCGCTGGGCTTGCTTCAGGGAAGTCAGATCCCCTTTCGTGTTGGAAGGGGAACTTCTGGTTTCCTCTCGAGCCCTCAATTGTAACAGGGGCTCATCTCGAACTGAGTCCATAAAGTGTGTTCTCCTCTCCAAAGGGGACGGCTGTGTGAGGGAACTTTCTGAGTCGAATAAAGGGTGTCAAGTACCTTTTGGCCTTTCCAGAGGGAATGTGGTATTTCTCTTGAGATGCTGCATCGCAAAATTTCCTCATCTCTCATTGAGGGGATAATCTTGCGGTGTTTCTCGAGTTAAGGCGGGAAGCTGGGGGTGCTTCTGGAGTTGCGACGGGGACCTCAGGAACTCGCTGGTGTTGCTTCAGGGAGTTCAGGTCCCCTTTGGTGTTGGAAGGGGAACTTCCGGTTTCCTCTCGAGCCCTTAAATGTGCACAGAAATGTGCACAGGGGCTCATCTCGAATTTAGTCCATAAAGTGTGTTCTCCTCTCCAAAGGGGACGGCTGTGTGAGGGAACTTTCTGAGTCGAATAAAGGGTGTCAAGTACCTTTTTGCCTTTCAAGCGTATCTGGTATTTCCCTTTGATGTTGGAAGGGGAACTTCCGGTTTCCTCTCGAGCCCTTAAATGTGCACAGAAATGTGCACAGGGGCTCATCTCGAATTGAGTCCATAAAGTGTGTTCTCCTCTCCAAAGGGGACGGCTGTGTGACGGAACTTTCTGAGTCGAATAAAGGGTGTCAAGTACCTTTTTGCCTTTCAAGAGGGAATGTGGTATTTCTCTTGAGAGTTTGCATTGCAAAATTTCCTCATCTCGCATTGAGCGGATAATTTCGGGGTGTTTCACGAGTTGAAGCGGGAAGGTGGGGGTGCTTCCCGAGTTGCAACGGGGACCTCAGGAACTCGCTGGGGTTGTTTTAGGTTAGTCAGGTCCCCTTTGGTGTTGGACGTGGAACTTCCGGTTTCCTCTCGAGTTCTTAAATGTGAACAGGGGATCATTTCGAATTGAGTCCATAAAGGGTGTTCTCCTCTCCAAAGGGGACGGATGTGTGAGTGAACTTTCTGAGTCGAATAAAGGGTGTCAAGTACCTTTTTGCTTTTCCAGAGAGAATGTGGTGTTTCTCTTGAGATGCTTCATCGCAAAATTTCCTCATGTCGCATTGAGGGGATAATTTTGGGGTGTATCTCGAGTTACGGCTGTAAGCTGGGGGTACTTCTCGAGTTGCGACGGGGACCTCAGGAACTCGCTGGGGTTGCTTCAGGGAAGCAAGGTCCCCTTTGGTGTTGGACAGGGAACTTCCGGTTTCCTCTGGAGCCCTTAATTGTGAACAGGAACTCATCTCGAATTGAGTCCAAAAAGTGTGTCCTCCTCTCCAAAGGGGACGGCTGTGAGGGTAGTTTCTCAGTCGAATAATGGGTGTCAAGTACTTTTGCCTTTCAAGAGGGAATGTGGCATTTCTCTTGAGATTCTGCATCGCAAAATTCCCTTATCTCGCATTCAGAGGATAATTTTGGGGTGTTTCTCGAGTTGCGGTGGGAATCTGTGGGTGCTTCTCGAGTTGCGACGTGGACCTCAGGAACTCGCTGGGTTTGCTTCAGGGAAGTCAGGTCCCCTTTGGTGTTGGAAGGGGAACTTCAGGTTTACTCTCGATCCCATAAATGTGAACAATGACTCATCTCGAATTGAGTCCATAAAGTGTGTTCTCCTCTCCAAAGGCGATGGCTGTATGAGCGAAATTTCTGAGTCTAATAAAGGGTGTCAAGTACCTATTTGCCTTTCAAGAGGGAATGTGGTATTTATCTTGAGTTTCTGTATCACAAAATTTCTTAATCTCGCAGGGAGGGGATAATTTTGGAGTTCTCGAGTTGCGACGGGAAGCTGGGAGTGCTTCTCGAGTTGAGACCTGGAACTCAGGAACTCGCTGGGGTTGCTTCAGGGAAGTCAGATCCCCTTTGGTGTTGGAAGGGGAACTTCCGGTTTTCTCTCGATCCCGTAAATGTGAACAGGGGATCATCTGGAATTGAGTCCATAAAGTGTGTTCTCCTCTCCAAAGGTGACGGCTGTGTGAGGGAACTGTCTGAGTCGAATAAAGGGTGTCAAGTACCTTTTTGCCTTTCAAGAGGGAATGTGGTATTTCTCTTGAGATGCTGCATCGCAAAAATTCCTCATCTCGCATTGAGGGGATAATTTTGTGGTGTTTCTCGAGTTTCGGCGGGAAGCTGGGGGTGCTTCTCGAGTTGCGACTTGGACCTCAGGAACTCGCTGGGGTTGCTTCAGGGAAGTCAGGTCCCCTTTGGTGTTGGAAGGGTACTTCTGGTTTCCTCTCGAGCCCGTAAATTGGAACAGGGGATCATCTCGAATTGAGTCCATAAAGTGTGTTCTCCTCTCCAAAGGGGTCGGCTGTATGAGGGAACTTTCTGAGTCGAATAAAGGGTGTCAAGTACCTTTTTGCCTTTCAAGAGGGAATGTGGTATTTCCCTTGATATTCTGCATCGCAAAATTTCCTAATCTCGCATGGAAGGGATAATTTTCGGCTGTTCCTCGTTTTGCGGCCTTAAGCTGGGTGTGCTTCTCGAGTTCCGACAAGGGCCTAAGGAACTTGTTTGGGTTGCTTCAGGGAAGTCATGTCCCCTTTGGTGTTGTAGGGGAACTTCCTGTTTCCTCTCGAGCCCTTAATTGTGAACAGGGGCTCATCTTAAAGTGAGTCCATAAAGTGTGTTTTCCTCTCCAATGCGGACGGCTGTGTGAGGGTACTTTCTGAGTCGAATAAAGGGTATCAAGTACCTTTTTGCCTTTCAAGAGGGAATGTGGTATTTCTCTTGAGATTCTGCATCGCAAAATTTCCTCATCTCGCATGGAGCGGATAATTTTGTGGTGTTTCTCGAGTTGAGGCGGAAAGCTGGGGTGCTTCTGGAGTTGCGACGGGGAGCTCAGGAACTCGCTCTGGTTGCTTCCTGGAAGTCTGGTCCCCTTTTGTTTTGGAAGGGGCACTTCCGGTTTACTCTCGAGCCCTTCAATGTGAACAGGGGCTTATCTCGAATTGAGTCTATAAAGTGTATTCTCCTCTCCAATGGGGACGGCTGTGTGAGGGAACTTTCTGAGTCGAATAATGGGTGTCAAGTACCTTTTTGCCTTTCAAGATTGAATGTGGTATTTCTCTTGAGATTCTGCTTCGCAAAATTTCCTCAATCGCATTGAGGGGATAATTTTGGGGTGTTTCTCGAGTTGCGGCTGGAAGCTGAGGGTGCTTCTCGAATTGGGACGGGGACCTCAGAAACTCGCTGGGTTGCTTCAGGGAAGTCAGGTCCCCTTTAGTGTTGGAAGGGAAACCCTAGGGTTACTCTCGAGCCCTTAAATGTGCACAGGGGCTCATCTCTAATTGAGTCCATAAAGTGTGTTCTCCTCTCCAAAAGGGACAGCTGTGTGAGGGAACTTTCTGAGTCAAATAAATGGTGTCAATTACCATTTTGCCCTTCAAGAGGGAATGTGGTATTTCTCTTGAGATTCTGCATCGCAAAATTTCCTCATCTCGCATGGAGCGGATAATTTTGTGGTGTTTCTCGAGTTGAGTGGGAAAGCTGGGGTGCTTCTGGAGTTGCGACGGGGAGCTCAGGAACTCGCTCTGGTTGCTTCCTGGAAGTCTGGTCCCCTTTTGTTTTGGAAGGGGCACTTCCGGTTTACTCTCGAGCCCTTCAATGTGAACAGGGGCTTATCTCGAATTGAGTCTATAAAGTGTATTCTCCTCTCCAATGGGGACGGCTGTGTGAGGGAACTTTCTGAGTCGAATAATGGGTGTCAAGTACCTTTTTGCCTTTCAAGATTGAATGTGGTATTTCTCTTGAGATTCTGCTTCGCAAAATTTCCTCAATCGCATTGAGGGGATAATTTTGGGGTGTTTCTCGAGTTGCGGCGGGAAGCTGGGGGTGCTTCTCGAGTTGCAATGGGGACCTCAGGAACTCGCTGGGGTTGCTTCAGGGAAGTCAGGTCCCCTTTGGTGTTGGAAGCGGAACTTCCGGTTTCCTCTCGAGCCCTTAAATGTGCACAGGGGCTCATCTCGAATTGAGTCCATAAAGTGTGTTCTCCTCTCCAATGGTGACGGATGTTAGGGAACTTTCTGAGTGGCACAAAGGAAATCAGGTACCCTTTTGCCTTTCAAGAGGGAATGTGGGAATCTCTTCAGATCTGCTGCGCAAAATGACCTCATCTCGAATTGAGGGGATAATTTTGTGGTGTTGGTCAAGTTGCTGGCGGAAGCAGTGATTACTTCTCGAGTTGAGACGGGGACCTCAGAAACTCACTCACTTGCTTCAGTGATGTCAAGTCCCGTTTGGTGTTGGAAGGGGAACTTCCGGATTACTCTCAAGCTGTTAAATAGGAATATTAGCTCTTCTCGATTTCAGTCCATAAAGTGTGTTCCCCTCTCCACGAGGACGGATGTTAGGGACCATTCTGGGTAGCCTAAAGGGTGTCAAGTACCCTTTTGCCTCAAGCGGGAATGTGGCATTTCTCTTGAGATTCTGCAGGGCAAAATTACCTCATCTCACATTGAGAGCATAATTTTGTTGTGTCTCGAGTTGTGGCAGGAAGCAGGTTGTATGTCTCGAGTTGCGACGGGGAACTCAGGCTCTCCCTCGGGTTGCTTCAGGGAAGTCAAGTCCCCTTTTTGTTGGAAGGGGAATTTCCGGATTACTCACGAGCTGTTAAATGGGAATATTGCCTCTTCTCGATTTAAGTCCATAAATTGTGTTATCCTCTCCACCGAGGATGGATGTTAGGGATCATTCTGAGTCGCCTAAAGGGAGTCAAAACCCTTTTGCATTTCAATCTGGAATGTGGGATTTCTCTTGGGATTATGCAGCGCAAAATTTCCTCATGTCTCATTGAGGGGATAATATTGTGGTGTTTCTCGTATTGCGGAAGGAAGCTAAGGGTACTTCTCGAGTTGCGAAGGGGACCTCAGGAAATCATTCGAGTTACTGCAGGGAAGCCAGGTCCCCTTTTGTGCTGGAAGGGGAACTTCTGGATTACTTTCTAACCCTTTAATGGGAATAGGGCCTCTTCTCGAATTGAGTCCATAAATTGTGTTTTCCTCTCCATTGGGGACGGGTATTAGGGAAATTTCTGAGTGGCATAAAGTTTGTCAAGTACACTTTTGCCTTTCAAGCGGGAATGTGGGATTTCTCTTGAGATTCTGCAGCGCAAAATTTCCTCATCTCGCATTGAGGGGATAATTTTGTTGTGTTTCTCGAGTTGCGATGGGGACCTCAGGAACTTTCTCGAGTTACTTCAGGGAATCAGGCCCCTTTTTTCCTGGAAGGGAACTTCCGGATTACTCTTGAGCCCTTTAATGGGAATATGGCCTCTTCTGGAGTTGAGTCCATAAAGTGTGTTTTCCTCTCCACTGAGGACAAATGTTAGGGACCATTCTGAGTCGCCTAAAGGGAATCAAGTAACCTTTTGCCTTTCAAGCGGAAATGTGGGATTTCACTTGAGATTCTGCAGCGCAAAGTTTCCTCATCTCACATTGTGGGGATAATTTTGTGGTGTTTCTCAAGTTGCGAATACCTCAGAAACTTACCCGAGTTACTTCAGGGAATCAGGTGCCATTTGTGCTGGAAGGGGAACTTCCGGAATACTTTTGAGCCCTGTAATGGGAATAGGGTGTCTTCTCCAGTTGAGTCCCTAATGTGTGATTTCCTCTCCAGTGGAGACGGAGCTTAGGGAAATTTCTGAGTGACATAAAGTCTGTCAAGTAAGCTTTTGCCTTTCAATGGTAATGTGGATTTTCTTTTGAGATTCTGCAGCGCAAAATTTCCTCATCTCGCATTGAGGTGATAATTTTGTGGTGTTTCTCCAGTTGTGGTGGGAAGCAGGGGGCACTTCTCTAGCTATGGCGGGGACCTCAGGAACTCGCTCGGGTTGCTTCAGGGAAGTCAAGTCGCCTTTTGTGTTGGAAGGGGAACTTCCGGATTACTGTCCAGAGGTTAAAAGGGAATATTGCCTCCTCTCCATTTAAGTCCATAAATTATGTTCTCCTCTCCGCTGAGGATGGATGTTAGGTAATATTCTGAGTCGCCTAAAGGGAGTCAAGTACCCTTCTGCCTTTCAAGTGGGAATGTGGGGTTTCTCTTGAGATACGGCAGCGCAAAATTTCCTCATCTCGCATTGAGGGGATAATTCTGTGGTGTTTGTCGAGTTGCGGCGGATTGCTGGGGGTGCTTCTCGAGTTGCAACGGGGACCTCAGGAAGTGGCTCGGGTTGCTTCAGGGAAGTCAGGTCCCCTTTTGTGTTGGAACGGGAACTTCCGGTTTACTTTCGAGCTGTTAATTGGGAATAGGGATTCATCTGGAGTTGAGTCCAAAAGTTGTTTTTTCCTCTCCAATGGGTACGGCTCTGTGAGCGAACATTCTGTGTCACATAAAGTGTGTCAAGTGACCTTTTGCCTTTCAAGCGGGTATGTGGGACTTCTCTTGAGATTTCGGAGCGCAAAATTTCCTCATCTCGCATTGAGGGGATAATTTTGTTGTGTCTCGAGTTTCGGCTTGGATCTGGGGTTACTTCTCGAGTTGCAGCGTGGACCTCAGGTACTCGTTCGTGTTGCTTCAGGGAAGTCATGTCACCTTTTTTTGGAAGTGGAACTTCCGGATTACTCTCGATCCCTTAAATGGGAATAGGTCCTCTTCTAGATTTGAGTGTTCTCTGCTCCAATAAGTACAGGTGTTAGGAAACTATCTGAATCGCATAAAGTGTGTCAAGTGCCCTTTTGACTTTCAAGCGGGAATGTGGGATTTCTATTTAATTGGCAGTGCAAAATTTCCTCATCTCACATTGAGCGGATAATTTTTTGGTGTTTCCCCTTTTGAGGCGGGAAGCTGGGGGTACTTCTCGAGTTGCGATAGGGACCTCAGGAACTCGCTTGTGTTGTTTCAGGGACGTTAGTCAACCTTTTCTACTGGAACGGGAAATTCGGGATTAATCTCGAGCCGTTAAATGGGAATAGGGCCTCTTCCCAAGTTGAGTCCATAATTTGTGTTCTCCTCTCCAATGGGAATGGCTGTGTGAGGGAATTTTCTGAGTCGCATAAAGGGTGTCAAATACAGTTTTGCCTTTCCAGCGGAACATGGGATTTCTCTTGAATTGTGCAGTGGAATATTTTCCTGATCTCGCATTGAGGGGATAATTTTCTGGTGTTTCTAGAGTTGCGGTGGGAACCTGGTTGAACTTCTCAGGTAGCGAAGAGGACCTCAGGAATTCTCTCTGGCTGCTTCAGGGAAGTCAGGAACCCTTTTGTGTTGGAAGGGGAATTTCGGGATTACTGTTGAACCTTTAATTGTGAATAGGGCCTCTTCTTGAGTTAAGTCCGTAAAGTGTGTTCTCCTCTCCAATGGGGACGACTGTTTGAGGGAATTTTTTGAGTCTCACCCAGCTGTGCAAAAGGGAGAAATACCAGCCCCACCCGCGCAGACACTAGAGATGCCGGCCCAGGTGGCGGAGACGCCAGAGACAGGGGCCTTGCCAGCGCAGACGCGAGAGAGGCCTTCCCCAACAGTGCAGAGGGGAGAGAACCCGGCCCCGCCCACGCAGACTTCAGAGACCCCGGCCCAGCCCGCTCAGACTCGAGAGACATTGGCCCCGCCCACTCAGAAGCTATTGTTGCTGGCGCAGCCAGCACAGAAGCAAGAGAAGCCGGCCCCGCCTGCGCAGATGCGAGAGACCCTTGCCCCGCCCGCGCAGACTCGAGAGAACACGGCCCCGCACGCCCAGATGGGAGAGACCCCGGCCCCGCCCACCAGACGCGGGATACGCAGGCCCTGCCCGCGCAGACTCCAGAGAAGCCGGCCATGGCGCAACCGACCATGCAAAGATGCGCAGTGGTGAGGAGCTACCCCATGCCTGAGGCCAGGGCAGGCGGCCGAGAGGAGGTACCCCACCTCCAATAGGCGGTGGCTGTGCGGGGGAGGGCCGAGAGGAGGTACTCACGTTCAAGGTCAGGAGGGGCGGCCTTGAGGACATACCCCTCATCCAAGGTAAGGTGCAGCAGCTGTGCTTTCTTGGAGCAGCTGTGAAGAGATATCCCACACCCAAGGTAAGAGAAACTCAAATCAGATGGTAGGTATTGCGAGGGGGCTTCAGATGGCAGACACACTGAAATCATAATCCCAGGAATCTACTCGATCTGATCACATGGACCACAGCCGAATGTGGTCCACTGGAGAAGGGAATGGCAAACCACTTCAGTATATTTGCGTTGAGAACCCCATGAACAGTATCAAACGGAAAAATGACAGGATACTGAATGAGGAATTCCCCAGGTCTGTAGGTGCCCAGTATGCTACTGGAGATCAGTGGAGAAATAACTCTAGAAGGAATGAAGGGATGGAGCAAAAGCAAAACCAGTACCCAGTTGTGGATGTGACCGGTGATAGAAGCAAGGTCTGGTGCTGTAAAGAGCAATATTGCATAGGAACCTGGAATGTAAGGTCCAGGAATCAAGGAAAATTGGAAGAGGTCAAGGAGGAGATGGCAAGAGTGAACATAGACATTCTAGGAATCAGTGAATTAAAATGGACTGGAATGTGTGAATTTAACTCACATGACCATTATATATATATAATACTGTGGGCAGAAATCCCTTAGAAGAAATGGAGTAGCCACAATGGTCAACAAAAGACTCCGAAATGCAGTACTTGGATGCAATCTTAAAAACGACAGAATGATTTCTGTTCGTTTCCAAGGCAAACCATTCAACATTACAGTAATCCAGGCCTATGCCCCAACCACTAACGCTGAAGAAGCCGAAGTTGAACGGTTCTATGAAGACCTACAAGGCCTTTTAGAACTAACACCCAAAAAAGATGTCCTTTTCATTATAGGGGACTGGAATGCAAAAGTAGGAAGTCAAGAAACACCTGGAGTAACAGGCAAATTTGGCCTTGGAGCACGGAATGAAGCAGGGCAAAGGCTAATAGAGTTTTGTCAAGAGAATGCACTAGTCATAGCAAACTCCCTCTTCCAACAACACAAGAGAAGACTCTACACATGGACATCACCAGATGGTCAACACCGAAATCAGAATGATTATATTCTTTGCAGCCAAAGATGCAGAAGCTGTATACAGTTAGCAAAAACAAGACCAGGAGCTGACTGTGGCTCAGATCATGAACTCCTTATTGCCAAATTCAGAATTAAATTGAAGAAAGTAGGGAAAACCCCTACACCATTCAGATATGACCTCAATCAAATCCCTTATGATTATACAGTGGAAGTGAGAAATAGAGTTAAGGGACTAGATCTGATAGATAGAGTGCCTGATGAACTCTGGATGGAGGTTCGTGACATTGTACAGGAGACAGGGACCAAGAGCATCCCCATGGAAAAGAAATGCAAAAAAAGCAAAATGGCTGTCTGAGGTGGCCTTACAAATAGCTGTGAAAAGAAGAGAAGCGAAAAGCAAAGGAGAAAGGGAAAGATATAAGCATTAGAATGCAGAGTTCCAAAGAATAGCAAGGAGAGATAAGAAAGCCTTCCCCAGTGATCAATGCAAAGAAATAGAGGAAAACAACAGAATAGGAAAAACAAGAGATCTCTTCAAGAACATTAGAGATTCCAAGGGAACATTTCATGCAAAGATGGGCTCGATAAAGGACAGAAATGGTATGGACCTAAGAGAAGCAGAAGATATTAAGAAGAGGTGGCAAGAACACACAGAAGAACTGTACAAAAAAGATCTTCACGACCAGGATAGTCACGAAAATGTGATCACTGGCCTAGAGCCAGACAACTTGGAATGTGAATTCAAGTGTGCCTTAGAAAGCATCACTACGAACAAAGCTAGTGGAAGTGATGGAATTCCAGTTGAGCTATTTCAAATCTTGAAAGAGGATGCTGTGAAAGTGCTGCACTCAATATGCCAGCAAATTTGGAAAACTCAGCAGTGGCCACAGGACTGGAAAAGGTCAGTCTTCATTCTAATCCCAAAGAAAGGCAATGCCAAAGAATGCTCAAACTACCGCACAATTGCACTCATCTCACACGCTAGTACAGTCATGCTCAAAATTCTCCAAGCCAGGCTTCAGCAATATGTGATCCGTGAACTCCCAGATGTTCAAGCAGGTTTTAGAAAAGGCAGAGCACCAGAGATCAAATTGCCAACATCCGCTGGATCATGGAGAAAGTGAGAGAGTTCCAGAAATACATCTATTTCTGCTTCATTGACTATGCCAAAGCCTTTGACTGTGTGGATCACCATAAACTGTGGAAGATTCTGAAAGAGATGGGAATACCAGACCACCTGACCTGCCTCTTGAGAAACCTGTATGCAGGTCAGGAAGCAACAGTCAGAACTGTGCATGGAACAACAGAATGGTTCCAAATAGGAAAAGGAGTACGTCAAGGCTGTATATTGTAATCTTGCTTATTTAACTTATATGCAGAGTGCATCGTGAGAAATGCTGGGCTGGAAGAAGAACAACTGGAATCAAGATTGCTGGGAGAAATATCAATAACCTCAGATATGCAGATGACACCACCTTTAGGGCAGAAAGTGAGGAGGAACTCAAAAGCCTCTTGATGAAAGTGAAAGAGGAGAGTGAAAAGGTTGGCTTGAAGCTCAACATTCAGAAAACAAAGGTGATGGAATCTGGTCCCAACACTTCACGGGAAATAGATGGAAAAACAGTGGAAACAGTGTCACACTTTATTTTTTGGGGCTCCAAAATCACTGCAGATGCTGATTGAAGCCATGAAATTAAAAGGCGCTTACTCCTTGGAAGGAAAGTTATGATCAACCTTGATAGTATATTAAAAAGCAGAGACATCACTTTGCCAAAAAAGCTCCATCTAGTCAAAGCTATGGTTTTTCCCGTGGTCATGTATGGATGTGAGAGTTGGACTGTGAAGAAAGCTGATCGCCGAAGAACGGATGCTTTTGAACTGTGGTATTGGAGAAGACTCTTGAGAGTCCCTTGGACTGCAAGAAGATCCAACCAGTCCATTCTAAGGGAGATCAATCATCGGTGTTCATTGGAAGGACTGATGCTAAAGCTGAAACTGCAATACTTCGGACACCTCATGCGATGAGTTGACTCACTGGAAAAGATTCTGATGCTAGGAGAGGGTGGGGGCTGGAGGAGAGGGGGACGACAGAGAATGAGATGGCTGGATAGCATCACCGACACTGTGGCCATGAGTTTGAATGAACTCCGGGAGTTGGTGTAGGACAGGGAGGCCTAGCATACAGTGATTCATGGGGCCGCAAAGAGTCGAACACAACTGAGCGACTGAACTGAACTGAACTGAATAAATTGTGTCAAATACCCTTTTCCCTTTCAGGCGGGAATGTGGGATTTCTCTTGAAATTCTGCAGCACAAAATTTCTTCATCTCGCATTGAGGGGATAATTTTGTGGTGTTTCTCGAATTGCGGAGGGAAGCTGGGGGTGGTTTTCGAGTTGCAAGGGGGACCTCAGGACCTCGCTGGGGTTTCTTTAGGGAAGTCAGGTCTCCTTTGGTGTTGGAAGGGGAACTTCCGGTTTCCTCTCCAGTCCTTAAATGTGAACAGGGTCTCATCTCGAATTGAGTCCATAAAGTGTGTTCTTCTCTCCAAAGGGGACGGCTGTGTGAGGGAAATTTCTGAGCCAAATAAAGGGTTCAAGTACCTTTTTGCCTTTCAAGAGGGAATGTGATATTTCTTTTGAGATTCTGCATGACAAAATTTCCTCCTCTTGCATTGAGGGGATAATTTTGTGGTGTTTCTCGAGTTGCGGTGGGAAGCTGGGGATGCTTCTCGAGTTGTGACCGGGACCTCAGGAACTCGCTGGGGTTGCCTCAGGGAACTCAGGTCCCCTTTGCTGTTGTAAGGAGAAATTCCGGTTTCCTCTAGAGCCCTTAAATGTGAAGAGGCTCTCATCTCGAATTGAGTCAATAAAGTGTGTTCTCCTCTCCGAACGGGACCGCTCTGTGAGGAAATTTCTGAATCGAATAAAGGGTGTCAAGTAACTTTTTGCCTTTCAAGAGGGAATGTGGTATTTCTCTTGAGATTCTGCATCACAGAATTTCCTAATCTCGCATTGAGGGGATAATTTTGGGGTGTTTCTCGAGTTGTGGCGGGAAGGTGGTGGTGCTTCTCGACTTGCGACGAGGACGTCAGGAACTCGCTTCGGATGCTTCAGGGTATTCAGGTCCCCTTTGGTGTTGGAAGGGTAAACTTCCAGTTACCTCTCGAGCCCTTAAAAGTGAACAGGGTCTCATCTCGAATTGAGTCCATAAAGTGTGTTCTCCTCTCCAAAGGGGTCGGGTGTGTGAGGGCACTTTCTGAGCCGAATAAAGGGTGTCAAGTAACTTTTTGCCTTTCAAGAGGGAATGTGATATTTCTCTTTAGATTTTGCATGGCAAAATTTCCTCCTCTCACATTGAGTGGATAATTTTGGGGTGTTTCTCGAGTTGCGGCGGGAAGCTGGGGGTGATTCTCGAGTTGAGACGGGGACCTCAGGAACTCGCTGGGGTTGCTTCAGGAAAGTCATGTGCCCTTTGGTATTGGATGGGGAACTTCCGGTTTCCTCTCGATCCCTTACATGTGAACAGGGGCTCATCTCGAATTGAGTCCATAAAGTGTGTTCTCCTCTCCAAAGTGGACGGCTGTGTGAGGGAACATTATCAGTCGAATACAGGGTGTCAAGTACCTTTTTGCCTTTCAAGAGGGAATGTGGTATTTCTCTTGAGATGCTGCATCGCAAAATTTCCTCATCTCGCATTGAGAGGATAATTTTCGGGTGTTTCTCGTGTTGCGGCGGGAAGCCGGGGTGCTCCTCGAGTTGTGACGGGGACCTCAGAAATTCGCTGGTGTTGCTTCAGGGAAGTCAGGTCCCCTTTGGTGTTGGAAGGGGAACTTCCGGTTTCCTCCCGATCCCTTAAATGTGAACAGGTTCTCATTTCGAATTGAGTCCATAAAGTGTGTTCTCCTCTCCAAAGGGGATGGCTGTGTGAGGGAACTTTCTGAGTCGAATAAAGGGTGTTAAGTACCTTTTTGACTTTCAAGAGGAAATGTGGTATTTCTCTTGACATTCTGCATCGTAAAATTTCCTCATCTCGCATTGAGGGGATAATTTTGGGGTGTTTCTTGAGTTGCAGCGGAAAGCTGGTTGTGCTTCTCAAGTTGCGAAGGGCACCTCAGTAACTCGCTCGGGTTGCTTTAGCAAAGTCCGGTCCCCTTTGTTGTTGGAAGGGAAACTTCCGGTTTCCTCTCTAGCTCTTAAATATGAACAGGGGCTCATCTCGAAAAGAGTTCATAAAGTGTGTTCTCCTCTCCAATGGGGACAGCTGTGTGATGGAACTTTCTGAGTCGAATAAATCGTTTCAAGTACCTTTCTGCCTTGCAAGAGGGAATGTGGTATTTCTCTTGAGATTCTGCATCGCTAAATTTTCTCATCTCGCATTGAGGGGATAATTTTGGGTTGTTTCTCCAGTTGCGGCAGGAAGCTAGGGGTGCTTCTCGCGTTGCAACAGGGACCTCAGTAACTCGCTTGGGTTGCTTCAGGGAAGTCAGGTCCCCTTTGTTGTTGGAAGGGGAACTTCCGGTTTCCTCTCGAGCCCTTAATTGTGAACAGAGGCTCATCTCGAATTGAGTCCATAAAGTGTGTTCTTTCTCCAAGTGGAAGACTGTTTGAGGGAATATTCTGAGTCGAGTAAAGGGTGTCAAGTAAGTTTTTGCATTTCAAGAGGGAATGTGGTATTTCTCTTGAGCTTCTGCATCGCAAAATTTCGTCCTCTCGTATTGAGGGGATAATTTTGTGGTGTTTCTCGATTTGCGGCGGGAAGATATGGGTACTTCCCGAGTTGCGACTGGGACCTCAGGAACTCGCTGAGGTTGGTACAGGGATGTGAGGTCATCTTTGGTGTTGGAAGGGGAACTTCAGCTTTGCTCTCGAGCCCTTAATTGTGAACAGTGGCTCATCTCGAATTGAGTCCATAAAGTGTGTTCTCCTCTCCAAAGGGGACGGCTGTGTGAGGGAAATTTCTGAGCCGAATAAAGGGTGTCAAGTACCTTTTGCCTTTCAAGAGGGAGTGTGGTATTTCTCTTGAGATTCTGCATGACAAAATTTCCTCCTCTGGCATTGAGGGGATAATTTTGGGGTGTGTCTCGAGTTGCGGCGGGAAGTTGGGGATGCTTCTCGAGTTGAGACGGGGACCTCAGGAACTTGCTGGGGTGGCTTCAGGGAAGTCAGGTCCCCTTTGCTGTTTGAAGGGGAACTTCCGTTTTCCTCTCGAGCCCTTAAATGTGAACAGGGGCTCATCTCGAATTGAGTCCATAAAGTGTGTTCTCCTCTCCAAGTGGACGGCTGTGTGAGGGAACTTTCTGAGTCGAATAAAGGGTGTTAAGTACCTTTTTGCCTTTCAAGAGGGAATGTGGTATTTCTCTTGAGATTCTGCATCGAAAAATTTCCTCCTCTCGCATTGAGGGGATGATTTTGTGGTGTTTCTCGAGGTGCGGCGGGAAGCTGGGGGTACTTCTCGAGTTGTGACGGGGACCTGAGGAACTTGCTCGGGTTGCTTCAGGGAAGTCAGCTCCCCTTTGGTGTGGGAAGGAGAACTTCCGCTTTGCTCTCGAGCCCTTAAATGTGAACTGTGGCTCATCTCGAATTGAGTCCATAAAATGAGTTCTCCTCGTGAATGCGTAGGGCTGTGTGTTAGAATTTTCTGAGTCGAATAAAGGGTGTCAAGTAACTTTTTGCCTTTGAAGAGGGAATGTGATATTTCTCTTGAGCTTCTGCATCGCAAAATTTCCTCCTCTCGCATTGAGGGGTTAATTTTGTGGTGTTTCACGAGTTGCGGCGGGAAGCTGGGGGTACTTCTCGAGTTGTGACTGGGACCTCAGACACTCGCTCGGGTTGCTTCAGGGAAGTCAGGTCCCCTTTGGTGTTTGAAGGGGAACTTCCGGTTTGCTCTTGAGCCCTTAAATGTGAACAGGGGCTCATCTCGAATTGAGTCCATAAACTGTGTTCTGCTATCCAAGTCGACGGCTATGTGAGGGAACTTTCTGAGTCGAATAAAGGATGTCAAGTAACTTTTTGCCTTTCAAGAGGGATTGTGTATTTCTCTTGAGATTTTGCATCGCAAAATTTCCTCATCTTCAATTGAGGCCATAATATTGTGGTGTTTCTCGAGTTGCGGCGGGAAGCTGGGGGTACTTCTCGAGTTGGGACGGGGACCTAAGGAACTCGCTCAGGTTGCTTCAGGGAAGTCAGGTTCCCTTTGGTGTTGGAAAGAGAACTTCCGCATTCCTCTCGAGCCCTTAATTGTGAACAGGGGCTCATCTAGAACTGAGTCCATAAAGTGTGTTCTCCTCTCCAAGTGGACGGCTGTGTGAGGGAACTTTCTGTTTCGAATAAAGGGTGTCAAGTACCTTTTTGCATTTCAAGAGGTAATGTGGTATTTCTCTTGAGATTCTGCATCGAAAAATTTCCTCCTCTCGCATTGAGGGGATAATTTTGTGGTGTTTCTCGAGTTGCGGCTAGAAAGTGGGAGTGTTTCTCGAGTTGCGACGGGGACCTCAGGAACTCGCTCGGGTTGCTTCAGGGAAGTCAGGTCCTCTTTTGTGTTGGGGGAAACTTCGCTTGGCTCTCGAGCCCTTAAATGTGAACAGGGACTCTTCTCGAATTGAGTCCATAAAGTGTGTTCTCCTCTCCAAAAGGGGACGGCTGTGTGAGGGAATTTTCTGAGTAGATTAAAGGGTGTCAAGTACCTTTTTTCCTTTCAAGAGGGAATGTGGTATTTCTCTTGAGATTCTGCATCGCAAAATTTCCTCATCTCGAATTGAGGGGATAATTTTGGGGTGTTTCTCGAGTTGCGGCGGAAAGCTGGGGGTGCTTCTCGAGTTGCGACTGGGACCTCAGGAACTCGCTGGGGTTGCTTCAGGGAAGTCAGGTCCCCGTTGCTGTTGGAAGGGGAACTTCCGGTTTCCTCTCGAGCCCTTAAATGTGAACAGGGGCTCATCTCGAATTGAGTCCTTAAAGTGTCTTCTCGATTCCAATGGGGACGGCTGTGTGAGGGAACTTTCTGAGTGGAATAAAGGGTCTCAAGTACCTTTTTGCCTTTCAAGAGGGAATATGGTATTTCTCTTGAGATGCTGCATCGCAAATTTTCCTCATCTCGCATTTAGGGGATAATTTTGTTGTGTCTCGAGTTTCGGCTTGGATCTGGGGGTACTTCTCAAGTTGCAGCGTGGACCTCAGGAACTCGTTCGTGTTGCTTCAGGGAAGTTAAGTCCCCTTTTTTTGGAAGTGGAACTTCCGGATTACTCTGGAGCCCTTAAATAGGAATAGGTCCTCTTCTAGATTTGAGTCCATAAAGTGTGTTCTGTGCTCCAATAAGTAAGGATGTTAGAAAACTATCTGAATCGCATAAAGTGTGTCAAGTGCCCTTTTGCCTTTCAAGCGGGAATGTGGGATTTCTATTTAATTGTGCAGTGCAAAATTTCCTCATCTCACATTGAGCGGATAATTTTTTGGTGTTTCCCCTTTTGAGGCCGGAAGCTGGGGGTACTTCTTGAGTTGCGACGGGGACCTCAGGAACTCGCTGGGGTTGCTTCAGCGAAGTTAGTCACCCTTTTCTACTGGAACGGCAATTTCGGGATTACTCTCGAGCAGTTAAATGGGAATAGGGCCTCTTCCCAAGTTGAGTCCATAATTTGTGTTCTCCTCTCCAATGGGGATGGCTGTGTGAGGGAATTTTCTGAGTCGCATAAAGGGTGTCAAATACAGTTTTGCCTTTCCAGCGGAACGTGGGATTTCTCTTGAATTGTGCAGTGGAATATTTTCCTGATCTCGCATTGAGGGGATAATTTTCTGGTGTTTCTAGAGTTGCGGTGGGAACCTGGTTGAACTTCTCAAGTAGCGAAGAGGACCTCAGGAATTCTCTCTGGCTGCTTCAGGGAAGTCAGGAACCCTTTTGTGTTGGAAGGGGAATTTCGGGATTACTGTTGAACCTTTAATTGGGAATAGGGCCTCTTCTCGAGTTAAGTCCGTAAAGTGTGTTCTCCTCTCCAATGGGGACGACTGTTTGAGGGAATTTTTTGAGTCTCACCCGGCTGTGCAAACGGGAGAAATAAGAGCCCCACCCGCGCAGACACGAGAGATGTCAGCCCAGGTGGCGGAGACGCCAGAGACACGGGCCTTGCCAGCGCAGACGCGAGAGAGGCCTTCCCCACCTGCGCAGACGGGAGAGAACCCGGCCCGGCCCGCGCAGACTCGAGAGACCCCGGCCCCGCCCGCTCAGACGCTATTGTTGCTGGAGCCGCCCGCGCAGATGCAAGAGAAGCCGGCCCCGACTGCGCAGATGCGAGAGACCCTTGCCCCGGCCGCTCAGACGCGAGATACGCAGGCCCCGCCCGCGCAGACTCCAGAGAAGCCGGCCATGGCGCAACCGACCATGCAAAGATGCAAAGCGGTGAGGAGCTACCCCATGCCTGAGGCCAGGGCAGGCGGCCGAGAGGAGGTACCCCACCTCCAATAGGCGGTGGCTGTGCGGGGGAGGGCCGAGAGGAGGTACTCACGTTCAAGGTCAGGAGGGGCGGCCTTGAGGACATACCCCTCATCCAAGGTAAGGTGCAGCAGCTGTGCTTTCTTGGAGCAGCTGTGAAGAGATATCCCACACCCAAGGTAAGAGAAACTCAAATCAGATGGTAGGTATTGCGAGGGGGCTTCAGATGGCAGACACACTGAAATCATAATCCCAGGAATCTACTCGATCTGATCACATGGACCACAGCCGAATGTGGTCCACTGGAGAAGGGAATGGCAAACCACTTCAGTATATTTGCGTTGAGAACCCCATGAACAGTATCAAACGGAAAAATGACAGGATACTGAATGAGGAATTCCCCAGGTCTGTAGGTGCCCAGTATGCTACTGGAGATCAGTGGAGAAATAACTCTAGAAGGAATGAAGGGATGGAGCAAAAGCAAAACCAGTACCCAGTTGTGGATGTGACCGGTGATAGAAGCAAGGTCTGGTGCTGTAAAGAGCAATATTGCATAGGAACCTGGAATGTAAGGTCCAGGAATCAAGGAAAATTGGAAGAGGTCAAGGAGGAGATGGCAAGAGTGAACATAGACATTCTAGGAATCAGTGAATTAAAATGGACTGGAATGTGTGAATTTAACTCACATGACCATTATATATATATAATACTGTGGGCAGAAATCCCTTAGAAGAAATGGAGTAGCCACAATGGTCAACAAAAGACTCCGAAATGCAGTACTTGGATGCAATCTTAAAAACGACAGAATGATTTCTGTTCGTTTCCAAGGCAAACCATTCAACATTACAGTAATCCAGGCCTATGCCCCAACCACTAACGCTGAAGAAGCCGAAGTTGAACGGTTCTATGAAGACCTACAAGGCCTTTTAGAACTAACACCCAAAAAAGATGTCCTTTTCATTATAGGGGACTGGAATGCAAAAGTAGGAAGTCAAGAAACACCTGGAGTAACAGGCAAATTTGGCCTTGGAGCACGGAATGAAGCAGGGCAAAGGCTAATAGAGTTTTGTCAAGAGAATGCACTAGTCATAGCAAACTCCCTCTTCCAACAACACAAGAGAAGACTCTACACATGGACATCACCAGATGGTCAACACCGAAATCAGAATGATTATATTCTTTGCAGCCAAAGATGCAGAAGCTGTATACAGTTAGCAAAAACAAGACCAGGAGCTGACTGTGGCTCAGATCATGAACTCCTTATTGCCAAATTCAGAATTAAATTGAAGAAAGTAGGGAAAACCCCTACACCATTCAGATATGACCTCAATCAAATCCCTTATGATTATACAGTGGAAGTGAGAAATAGAGTTAAGGGACTAGATCTGATAGATAGAGTGCCTGATGAACTCTGGATGGAGGTTCGTGACATTGTACAGGAGACAGGGACCAAGAGCATCCCCATGGAAAAGAAATGCAAAAAAAGCAAAATGGCTGTCTGAGGTGGCCATACAAATAGCTGTGAAAAGAAGAGAAGCGAAAAGCAAAGGAGAAAGGGAAAGATATAAGCATTAGAATGCAGAGTTCCAAAGAATAGCAAGGAGAGATAAGAAAGCCTTCCTCAGTGATCAATGCAAAGAAATAGAGGAAAACAACAGAATAGGAAAAACAAGAGATCTCTTCAAGAACATTAGAGATTCCAAGGGAACATTTCATGCAAAGATGGGCTCGATAAAGGACAGAAATGGTATGGACCTAAGAGAAGCAGAAGATATTAAGAAGAGGTGGCAAGAACACACAGAAGAACTGTACAAAAAAGATCTTCACGACCAGGATAGTCACGAAAATGTGATCACTGGCCTAGAGCCAGACAACTTGGAATGTGAATTCAAGTGTGCCTTAGAAAGCATCACTACGAACAAAGCTAGTGGAAGTGATGGAATTCCAGTTGAGCTATTTCAAATCTTGAAAGAGGATGCTGTGAAAGTGCTGCACTCAATATGCCAGCAAATTTGGAAAACTCAGCAGTGGCCACAGGACTGGAAAAGGTCAGTCTTCATTCTAATCCCAAAGAAAGGCAATGCCAAAGAATGCTCAAACTACCGCACAATTGCACTCATCTCACACGCTAGTACAGTCATGCTCAAAATTCTCCAAGCCAGGCTTCAGCAATATGTGATCCGTGAACTCCCAGATGTTCAAGCAGGTTTTAGAAAAGGCAGAGCACCAGAGATCAAATTGCCAACATCCGCTGGATCATGGAGAAAGTGAGAGAGTTCCAGAAATACATCTATTTCTGCTTCATTGACTATGCCAAAGCCTTTGACTGTGTGGATCACCATAAACTGTGGAAGATTCTGAAAGAGATGGGAATACCAGACCACCTGACCTGCCTCTTGAGAAACCTGTATGCAGGTCAGGAAGCAACAGTCAGAACTGTGCATGGAACAACAGACTGGTTCCAAATAGGAAAAGGAGTACGTCAAGGCTGTATATTGTAATCTTGCTTATTTAACTTATATGCAGAGTGCATCGTGAGAAATGCTGGGCTGGAAGAAGAACAACTGGAATCAAGATTGCTGGGAGAAATATCAATAACCTCAGATATGCAGATGACACCACCTTTAGGGCAGAAAGTGAGGAGGAACTCAAAAGCCTCTTGATGAAAGTGAAAGAGGAGAGTGAAAAGGTTGGCTTGAAGCTCAACATTCAGAAAACAAAGGTGATGGAATCTGGTCCCAACACTTCACGGGAAATAGATGGAAAAACAGTGGAAACGGTGTCACACTTTATTTTTTGGGGCTCCAAAATCACTGCAGATGCTGATTGAAGCCATGAAATTAAAAGGCGCTTACTCCTTGGAAGGAAAGTTATGATCAACCTTGATAGTATATTAAAAAGCAGAGACATCACTTTGCCAAAAAAGCTCCATCTAGTCAAAGCTATGGTTTTTCCCGTGGTCATGTATGGATGTGAGAGTTGGACTGTGAAGAAAGCTGATCGCCGAAGAACGGATGCTTTTGAACTGTGGTATTGGAGAAGACTCTTGAGAGTCCCTTGGACTGCAAGAAGATCCAACCAGTCCATTCTAAGGGAGATCAATCATCGGTGTTCATTGGAAGGACTGATGCTAAAGCTGAAACTGCAATACTTCGGACACCTCATGCGATGAGTTGACTCACTGGAAAAGATTCTGATGCTAGGAGAGGGTGGGGGCTGGAGGAGAAGGGGACGACAGAGAATGAGATGGCTGGATAGCATCACCGACACTGTGGCCATGTGTTTGAGTGAACTCCGGGAGTTGGTGTAGGACAGGGAGGCCTAGTGTACAGTGATTCATGGGGTCGCGGAGAGTCGGACACGACTGAGCAACTGAACTGAACTGAACTGAATAAAGTGTGTCAAATACCCTTTTCCCTTTCAGGCGGGAATGTGGGATTTCACTTGAAATTCTGCAGCGCAAAATTTCTTCATCTCGCATTGAGGGGATAATTGTGTGGTGTTTCTCGAATTGCGGCGGGAAGCTGGGGATATTCCTCGAGGTGCGAAGGGGACCTCAGGAACTCACTCGAGTTACTTCAGGGATGTCAGGTCCCCGTTTTTGCTGGAAGGGGAACTTCCGGATTACTCTCGAGCCGTTAAATGGGAATATTGCCTCTTCTGGATTTGAGTCCATAAAGTGTGTTCTCCTCTCCACTGAGGACGGATGTTAGGGACCATTCTGATTCGCCTAAAGGGAGTCAAGTACCCTTTTGCCTTTCAAGCGGGAATGTGGGATTTCTCTTGAGATTCTGCAGTGCAAAATTTCCTCATCTCGCATGGAGGGGATAATTATGTGCTGTTACACGAATTGGGTTGGGAAGCTGGGGGTGATTCTCCAGTTGCGACGAGGACCTCTGGAACACACTCGGATTACTTCAGGGAAGTCAGGTCCCCTTTTGTGTTGGGTGGGGAACTTCCGGATTGTTCTCGAGCCTTTTAATGGGAATAGGGCCTCCTCTCGATTTGAGTCCATAAATTGTGTTCTCCTCTCCAATGGGGATGGATGTTAGGGAACTCTCTGAGTGGCATAAAGTGTGTCAAGTACCCTTTTGCCTATCAAGCGGGAATGGGGGATTTCTCTGGAGATTCTGCAGCGCAAAATTGCCTCATCTCGCATTGAGGGGATAATTTTGTGGTATTTCTCGAGTTGTAGAGGGAAACAGGGAGTACTTCTCGAGTTGCAACGGGGACCTCAGGAACTCGCTCGGGTTGCTTCAGCGAAGTCAAGTCTCCTTTTGTGTTGGAAGGGGAACTTCCAGATTACACTCGAGACGTTAAATGGGAACATTGCCTCTGCTCGATTTGAGTCCGGAGAGTGTGTTCTCCTCTGCACTGAGGACGGATGTTAGGGACCATTCTGAGTGGCCTAAAGGGAGTCAAGTACACTGTTGCCTTTCAAGTGGGAATGTGGGATTTCTCTTGAGATTCTGCAGCGCAAAATTTCCTCATCACGCATGGAGGGGATAATTTTTTGGTGTTTCACGAATTGGGTTGGGAAGCTGGGGTTACTTCTGCAGTTCCGACGAGTACCTCTGGAACACACTCGAGTTACTTCAGGGAAGTCTGGTCCCATTTTGTGCTGGAAGGGGAACTTCCTTATTACTCTCGAACCCTTTAATGTGAATAGGGCCTCTTCTTGAATAGAGGCCATAAAGTGTGTTCTCCTCCCAATGGGGACAGCTGTGTGAGGGAAGTTACTGAGTTGCATAAAGGGTGTTTAGTACGCTTTTGCCTTTTATGAGGAAATGTGGTATTTCTCTTGAGATTCTGCATCGCAAAATTTCCTCATCTCGCATTGAGGGGATAATTTGGAGGTGTTTCTCGAGTTGTGGCGGGAAGCTGGGGGTGCTTCTCCAGCTGTGAAGGGCACCTCAGGAACTCGCTGGGGTTGCCTCAGGGAAGTCAGGTCCCCTTTTGTTTTGGAAGGGAACTTCCTGTTTACACTCGAGCCATTAAAAGTGAACAGGGGCTCATCTCCAATTGAGTCCATAAAGTGTGTTCTCTTCTCCAATGGGGACTGATTTTAGTGAAGTTCCTGAGTCGCATAAAGGGTTTCAAGTACACGTTTACCTTTCAAGAGGGAATGTGGTATTTCTCTTGAGATTCTTCAGCAAAAAATTTCTTCATCTCGCATTGAGGCAATAATTTTGTGGTGCTTCTCGAGTTGTAGCGGGAAGCTAGGGGTACTGCTCGAATTGCTATGGTGACCACAGGAACTCGCTCAGGTTGCTTCAGGGAAGTCAGGTCCCCTTTGGTGCTGGAAGGGGAACTTCCGTTTCCTCTCAAGCCCTTAAATGTGAACAGGGGCTGATCTCCAATTGAGTCCATAAAGTGTGTTCTCCTCTCCAAAGGGGACGGCTGTGTAAGGGAACTTTCTGAGTCGAATAAAGGGTGTCAAGTATCTTTTTGCCTTTCAAGAGGGAATGTGGTGTTTCTCTGGAGATTCTGCATCGCCAAATTTCCTCATCTCACATTGAGGGGATAATTTTGGGGTGTTTCTCGAGTTTCAGCGGGAAGCTGGGGGTCCTTCTCGAGATGAGACGGGGACTCCAGGAACTCGCTGGGGTTGCTTCAGGGAAGTCGGGTCCCCTTTTGAATTGTAAGTGGAACTTCCTGTTTCCTCTCGAGCCCTTAAATGTGCACAGGGGCTCATCTCGAATTGAGTCCATAAAGTGTGTTCTACTCTCCAAAGGGGACAGTTGTGTGAGGGAACTTTCTGAGTCAAATAAAGGGTTTCAAGTAACTTTGTGCATTTCAAGAGGGAATGTGGTATATCTCTTGAGATGCTGCATCGCAAAATTTCCTCATCTCGCATGGAGGGGATAATTTTTGGGTGTTTCTCGGGTTGCGACGGGAAGCTGGGGGTGCTTCTCGAGTTGAGACGGGGACTCCAGGAACTCGCTGGTGTTGCGTCAGGGAAGTCAGGTCCCCTTTTGAATTGTAAGTGGAAATTCAGGGTTCCTCTCGAGCCCTTAAATGTGAACAGGGGCTCATCTCGAATTGAGTCCATAAAGTGTGCTCTACTCTCCAAAGGGGACGGTTGTGTGAGGGAACTTTCTGAGTCCAATAAAGGGTGTCAAGTAACTTTGTGCGTTTCAAGAGGGAATGTGGTATTTCTCTTGAGATGCTGCATCGCAAAATTTCCTCATCTTGCATGGAGGGGATAATTTCGGGGTGTTTCTCGAGTTGCGACGGGAAGCTGGGGGTGCTTCTCGAGTTGCCACGGGGACCTCACGAACTCGCTGGGGTTGCTTCAGGGAAGTCAGGTCCAATATGGTGTTGGAAGGGGAACTTCCTGTTTGCCCTCTAGCCCTTATTGTGAACAGGGTCTCAGCTCGAATTGAGTCCATAAAGTGTGTTCTCTCCAAAGGGGACGGCTGTGTGAGGGAACTTTCTGAGTCGAATAAAGGGTGTCAAGTACCTTTTTGCCTTTCAAGAGGGAATGTGGTATTTCTCTTGAGATGCCGCATCGAAAAATTTCCTCATCTCGCATTGAGGGGATAATTTTGGGGTGTTTGTCGAGTTGCGGCGCGAAGCTCAGGGTGCCTCTTGAATTGCGACGGGGACCTCAGGAACTCGCTGGGGTTGCTTCAGGCAAGTCAGGTCCCCTTTGGTGTTGGAAGGGGAAATTCCGGATTCCTCTCGAGCACTTAAATGTGCACAGGGGCTCATCTCGAATTGAGTCCATAAAGTGTGTTCTCCGCTAAAAGGGAATGGCTGTGTGAGGGAACTTTCTGAGTCGAATAAAGGGTGTCAAGTACCTTTTTGCCTTTCAAGAGGGAATGTGGTATTTCTCTTGAGATGCTGCATCGCAAAATTTCCTCATCTCGCATTGAGGGGATAATTTTGGGGTGTTTCTCGAGTTGCGGCGGGGGGCTGGGGGTGCTTCTCGAGTTGCGACGGGTACCTCAAGAACTCGCTGGGGTTGCTTCAGGGAAGTCATGTCCCCTTTGGTTTTGGATGGGGAATTTCTGGATTCCTCTCGAGCATTTAAATGTGCCCAGGGGCTCATCTCGAATTGAGTCCATAAAGTGTGTTCTTTCCAAAGGGGATGGCTGTGTGAGGGAACTTTCTGAGTCGAATAAAGGGTGTCAAGTACCTTTTTGCCTTTCAAGAGGGAATGTGGTATTTCTCTTGAGATGCTGCATCGCAAAATTTCCTTATCTCGAATTGAGGGGTTAATTTTGGGGTGTTTCTCGAGTTGCGATGGGAAGCTGGGGGTGCTTCTCGAATTGCGAAGGGGACCTCAGGAAATCGTCGGGGTTGCTTCAGAGAAATCAGGTCCCCTTCGTGTTGGAAGGCTAACTTCGGGTTCCTCTCAATCCCTTAAATATGCACAGGTGCTCATCTCGAATTGAGTCCATAAAGGGTGTTCTCCTCTAAAAGGGGACGGCTCTGTGAGGGAACTTTCTGAGTCGAATAAAGGGTGTCAAGTACCTTTTTGCCTTTCAAGAGGGAATGTGGTATTTCTCTTGAGATGCTGCATCGCAAAATTTCCTCATCTCGCATTGAGGGAATAATTTTGGGGTGTTTCTCGAGTTGTGGCGCGAAGCTGGGGGTGTTTCTCGAGTTGCGATGTGGACCTCAGGAATTCGCTGGGGTTGCTTCAGGGAAGTCAGGTCCCCACTGGTGTTGGAAGGGGAATTTCCAGGTTCCTCTGGATCCCTTTAATGTGCACAGTGCCTCATCTGGAATTGTGTCCATAAAGTGTGTTCTCCTCTAAAAAGGGACGGCTGTGTGAGGGAACTTTCTGAGTCGAATAAAGGGTGTCAAGTACCTTTTTGTCTTTCAAGAGGGAATTTGGTATTTCTCTCGAGATGCTCCATCGCAAAATTTCCTCATCTCGCATTGAGGGGATAATTTTGGGGTGTTTCACGAATTGCGGCGGGAATCTGGGGGTGCTTCTCGAGTTGCCACGGGGACTTCATAAACTCGCTGGGGTTGCCTCAAGGAAGTCAGATCCCCAATGCTGTTGGAAGGGGAACCTCCGGGTTCCTCTCGAGCCCTTGAATATGCACAGGGGCTCATCTCGAATTGAGTCCATAACGTGTGTTCTCCTCTAAAAGGCCAGGGCTGTGTGAGGGAACTTTTTGAGTCATATAAAGGGTGTCAAGTACCTTTTTGACTTTCAAGAGGGAATGTGGTATTTCTCTTGAGATGCTGCATCGCAAAATTACCTCATCTCGCATTGAGGGGAAAATTTTGGGGTGTTTCTCGAGTTGTGGCGGGAAGCTGGGGGTGTTTCTCGAGTTAAGACGGGGACCTCAGGAACTCGATGGGGTGGGGTTGCTTCAGGGAAGTCAGGTCCCCACTGGTGTTGGAAGGGGAATATCCGGGTTCCTCTGGAGCCCTTTAACGTGCACAGTGCCTCATCTCGAATTGTGTCCATAAAGTGTGTTCTCCTCTAAAAAGGGACAGCTGTGTGAGGGAACTTTCTGAGTCGAATAACGGGTGTCAAGTACCTTTTTGCCTTTCAAGAGGGAATTTGGTATTTCTCTCGAGATGCTGCATCGCAAAATTTCCTCATCTCGCACTGAGGGGATAATTTTGGGGTGTTTCTGGAGTTGCGGCGGGAAGCTGGGGGTGCTTCAAGAGTTGCAACGGAGACCTCAGGAACTCGCTGGCGTTGCTTCAGGGAAGTCAGGTCTCCTTAGGTGTTGGAAGGGGAACTTCCGGTTTCATCTGGAGCCCTTAAATGTGCACAGGGGCTCATCTCGAATTGAGTTCATAAAGTGTGTTCTACTCTCCAAAGGGGACGGCTGTGTGGGGGAACTTTTTGAGTCTAATAAAGGGTGTCAAGTAACTTTTTGCCTTTCAAGAGGGAATGTGGTATTTTTCTTGAGATGCTGCATCGGAATATTTCCTCATCTCGCATTAAGGGGATAATTTTGGGGTGTTCACGAGTTTCGGCTGGTAGCTGGGGGTGCTTCTCGAGTTGCGACCGGGACCTCAGGAACTCGCTGGGGTTGCTTCAGGGAAATCAGGTCCCCTATGGTGTTGGAAGGGGAACTTCCGGGTTCCTCTCAAGCCCTTAAATGTGCACAGGGGATCATCTCGAATGCAGTACAGAAAGTGTGTTCTCCTTTCCAAAGGGGACAGCAGTGTGAGGGAACTTTCTGAGTCGAATAAAGGGTGTCAAGTACCTTTTTACCTTTCAAGAGGGAATGTGGTATTTCTCTTGAGATCCTTCATCGCAAAATTTCCTCATCTCGCATTGAGGGCATAATTTTGGGGTGTTTCTCGACGTGCGGCAAGAAGCTGGGGGTGCTTCTCGAGTTGCGTCGGGGACCTCAGGAACTCGCTGGGGTTGCTTCAGGAAGTCAGGTCCCCTTTGGTGTTGGAAGGGGAACTTCCGGTTTCCTCTCAATCCCTTAAAAGTGAACAGGGGCTCATCTTGAATTGAGTCCATAAAGAGTGTTCTCCTCTCCAAAGGGGTCGGCTGTGTGAGGGAACTTTCTGAGTCGAATAAAGGGTGTCAAGTACCTTTTTGCCTTTCACGAGGGAATGTGGTATTTCTCTTGAGATTCTGCATCGCAAAATTTCCTCCTCTCGTATTGAGGGGATAATTTTGGGGTGTTTCTCGAGTTGCAGCGGGAAGCTGGGGTTGCTTTTCGAGTTGCGACGGGTACCTCAGGAACTCGCTGGGGTTGCTTCAGGGAAGTCAGGTCCCCTTTGGTGTTGGAAGGGGAACTTCCGGTTTCCTCTGGATCCGGTAAATGTGCACAGGGGCTCATCTGGAATTGAGTCCTTAAAGTGTGTTCTCCTCTCCAAAGGGGACAGCTGTGTGAGGGAACATTCTGGATCATTTAAAAGGGTGTCAAGTAACTTTTTGCCTTTTAAGAGGGAATGTGGTATTTCTCTTGAGATGCTGCATCGCAAAATTTCCTCATCTCGCATTGAGGGGATAATTTTGGGGTGTTTCTCGAGTAGAGGCGGGAAGCTGGGGATGCTTCTCGAGTTGCGGCCGGGACCTCAGGAACTCGCTGGGGTTGCTTCAGGGAAGTCAGGTCCAATATGTTGTTGGAAGGGGAACTTCCTGTTTGCCCTCTAGCCCTTATTGTGAACAGTGTCTCATCTCAATTTGAGTCCGTAAAGTGTGTTCTCCTATTCAAGTGGAAGGTTGTGAGGGAAGTTTCAGAGTCGAATAAAGGGTGTCAAGTACCTTTTTACCTTTCAAGAGGGAATGTGGTATTTCTCTTGAGATGCTGCAACGCAATTTTTCCTCATCTCGCATTGAGGGGATAATTTTGGGGTGTTTGACGAGTTGCGGCGGGAAGCTGGTGGTGCTCCTTGAGTTGCGACGGTGACCTCGGTAACTCTTTGGGGTTTCTTCAGGGAAGTCAGGTCCCCTTTGGTGTTGGAAGGGGAACTTCCGGGTTCCTCTCGAGCCCTTAAATGTGTACAGGGGCTCATCTCGAATTGAGTCCATAAAGTGTGTTCTCCTCTAAAAGGGGACGGAAATGTGAGGGAACTTTCTGAGTGGCATAAAGGGTGTCAAGTACCTTTTTGCCTTTCAAGAGTGAATGTGGTATTTCTCTTGAGATGCTACATCGCAAAATTTCCTCTTTTCGCATTGAGGGGATAATTTTGAAGTGTTTCTCGAGTTGCGGCGGGAAGCTGGGGGTGCTTCTCGAGTTGTGACTGGGTCCTCAGGAAATCGCTGGGGTTGCTTCAAGGAAGTCAGGTCCCCTTTGGTGTTGGAAGGGGAACTGCCGGGTTCCTCTCGAGCCCTTAAATGTGCACAGGGGCTCATCTCGAATTGAGTCCATAAAGTGTGTTCTCTCCAAAGGGGACGGCTGTGTGAGGGAACTTTCTGAGTCGAATAAAGGGTGTCAAGTATCTTTTTGCCTTTCAAGAGGGAATGTGGTATTTCTCTTGAGATGCCGCATCGAAAAATTTCCTCATCTCGCATTGAGGGGATAATTTTGGGGTGTTTGTCGAGTTGGGGCGCGAAGCTCGGGGTGCTTCTTGAGTTGCGACGGGGACCTCAGGAACTCGCTGGGGTTGCTTCAGGCAAGTCAGGTCCCCTTTGGTGTTGGAAGGGGAACTTCCTGTTTGCCCTCGAGCCCTTAAATGTGCACAGGGTCTCATCTCAAATTGAGTCCATAAAGTGTGTTCTCCTCTCCAAAGGGGAGGGCTGTGTGAGGGAACTTTCAAGGTCGAATAAAGGGTGTCAATTACCTTTTTGCCTTTCAAGATGGAATGTGGTATTGCTCTTGAGATGCTGCATCGAAAATTTCCTCATCTCGCATTGAGGGGATAATTTTCGGGTGTTTCTCGAGTTGCGGCGGGAAGCTGGGGTGCTTCTCGATTTGCGACGGGGACCTCAGTAACTCGCTGGGGTTGCTTCAGGGAAGTCAGGTCCCCTTTGGTGTTTGAAAGGGAACTTGCTGTTTCCTCTCGAGCCCTTAAATTTGAACAGGGTCTCATCTCAAATTGAGTCCATAAAGTGTGTTCTCCTCTCCAAAGGGGACGGCTGTGTGAGGGAGCTTTCAGAGTCGAATAAAGGGTGTCAAGTACCTTTTTGCCTTTCAAGAGGGAATGTGGTATTTCTCTTGAGATGCTGCATCGCAAAATTTCCTCATCTCGCATTGAGGGAATAATTTTGGGGTGTTTCTCGAGTTGTGGCGCGAAGCTGGGGGTGTTTCTCGACTTGCGACGTGGACCTCAGGAACTCGCTGGGGTTGCTTCAGGGAAGTCAGGTCCCCACTGGTGTTGGAAGAGGAATTTCCGGGTTCCTCTGGAGCCCTTTAATGTGCACAGTGCCTCATCTGGAATATGTCCATAAAGTGTGTTCTCCTCTAAAAAGGGACGGTTGTATGAGGGAACTTTCTGAGTCGAATAAAGGGTGTCAAGTACCTTTTTGCCTTTCAAGAGGGAATTTGGTATTTCTCTCGAGATGCTGCATCGCAAAATTTCCTCATCTCGCATTGAGGGGATAATTTTGGTGTGTATCTGGAGTTGCGGCGGGAAGCTGGGGGTGCTTCAAGAGTTGCAACGGAGACCTCAGGAACTCGCTGGGGTTGCTTCAGGGAAGTCAGGTCTCCTTTGCTGTTGGAAGGGGAACTTCCGGTTTCATCTGGAGCCCTTAAATGTGCACAGGGGCTCATCTCGAATTGAGTTCATAAAGTGTGTTCTCTCAAAAGGGGACGGCTGTGTGAGGGAACTTTCTGAGTCGAATAAAGGGTGTCAAGTACCTTTTTACCTTTCAAGAGGGAATGTGGTATTTCTCTTGAGATCCTTCATCGCAAAATTTCCACATCTCGCATTGAGGGCATAATTTTGGGGTTTTTCTCGAGGTGCGGCAGGAAGCTGGGGGTGCTTCTCGAGTTGCGTCGGGGACCTCAGGAACTCGCCAGAGTTGCTTCAGGATGTCAGGTCCCCTTTGGTGTTGGAAGGGGAACTTCCGGTTTCCTCTCAATCCCTTAAAAGTGAACAGGGGCTCATCTTGAATTGAGTCCATAAAGAGTGTTCTCCTCTCCAAAGGGGTCGGCTGTGTGAGGGAACTTTCTGAGTCGAATAAAGGGTGTCAAGTACCTTTTTGCCTTTCAAGAGGGAATGTGGTATTTCTCTTGAGATTCTGCATCGCAAAATTTCCTCCTCTCGCATTGAGGGTATAATTTTGGGGTGTTTCTCGAGTTGCAGCGGTAAGCTGGGGCTGCTTTTCTAGTTGCGACGGGTACCTCAGGAACTCGCTGGGGTTGCTTCAGGGAAGTCAGGTCCCCTTTGGTGTTGGAAGAGGAACTTCCGGTTTCCTCTAGATCCGGTAAATGTGCACAGGGGCTCATCTGGAATTGAGTCCTTAAAGTGTGTTCTCCTCTCCAAAGGGGACGGCTGTGTGAGGGAACATTCTGGATCATTTAAAAGGGTGTCAAGTACCTTTTTGCCTTTCAAGAGGGAATGTGGTATTTCTCTTGAGATGCTGCATCGCCAAATTTCCTCATCTCGCATTGAGGGGATAATTTTAGGGTGTTTTTCTCGTTGCGTCGGGAAGCTGGGTTTGCTAATCGAGTTGCGACGGGGACCTCAGGAACTCGCTGGGTTTTCTTCAGGGAAGTCAGGTCCCCTTTGGTGTTGGAAAGGACACTTCCAATTTCCTCTCAAGCCCTTAAATGTGAACAGGGGCTCACCTCATATTGAGTCCATAAAGTGTGTTCTCCTCTCCAAAGGGGACGGCTGTGTGAGGGAACTTTCTGAGTCGA
Organism: Moschus berezovskii; assembly: GCF_049115385.1. Taxonomy (NCBI): domain Eukaryota; kingdom Metazoa; phylum Chordata; class Mammalia; order Artiodactyla; family Moschidae; genus Moschus; species Moschus berezovskii. The sequence continues at coordinate 150,034,487 of NC_142488.1, forward strand.
ATAAAGTGTGTCAATTACCTTTTTGCCTTTCAAGATGGAATGTGGTATTTCTCTTGAGATTCTGCATCGCAAAATTTCCTCATCTCGCATTGAAGGGATAATTTTGGGGTGTTTCTCGAGTTGCGGCGGGAAGCTGGGGGTGCTTCTTGAGTTGCGACGGGGACTTCAGGAACTCGCTGGGGTTGCTTCAGGGAAGTCAGGTCCCCTTTGGTGTTGGAAGGGGAACTTCCGGTGTCCTCTCCAGCCCTTAAATGTGCACAGGGGCTCATTTCGAATTGAGTCCATGAGGTGTGTTCTCCTCTCCAAAGGGGACGGCTGTGTGAGGGAACTTTCTGAGTCGAATAAAGTGTGTCAATTACCTTTTTGCCTTTCAAGATGGAATGTGGTATTTCTCTTGAGATGCTACATCACAAAATTTCCTCATCTCGCATTGAGGGGATAATTTTGGGGTGTTTCTCGAATTGCTGCGGGAAGCTGGGTTTGCTTCTCGAGTTGCGTCGGGGACCTCAGGAACTCGCTGGGGTTGCTTCAGGGAAGTCAGGTCCCCTTTGGTGTTGGAAGGGTAACTTCCGGTTTCCTCTCGAGCCCTTAAATGTGAACAGGCTCTCATCTCAAATTGAGTCCATAAAGTGTCTTCTCCTCTCCAAAGGGGACGGCTGTGTGAGGGAACTTTCTGAGTTGAATAAAGGGTGTCAAGTACCTTTATGCCTTCCAAGAGGGAATGTGGTATTTCTCTTGAGATTCTTCATCGCAAAATTTCCTCATGTCGCATTGAGGGCATAATTTTGGCGTGTTTCACGAGTTGCAGTGGGAAGCTGCCGGTGCTTCTCACGTTGCGACGGGGACCTCAGGAACTCGCTGGGGTTGCTTCAGGTAAGTCATGTCCCCTTTGGTGTTGGAATGGGAACTTCCGGGTTCCTCTCGATCCCTTAAATGTGAACAGGGGCTCATCTCGAATTGAGTCCATAAAGTGTGTTCTCCTCTCCAAAGGGGACGGCTGTGTGAGGGAACTTTGTGAGTCGCATAAAGGGTGTCATGTACCTTTTTGCCTTTCAAGAGGGAATGTGGTATTTCTCTTGAGATTCTGCATCGCAAAATTTTCTCCTCTCGCATTGAGGGGATAATATTGGTGTGTTTCTCGAGTTGCGGCGGGAAACTGGGGGTGCTACTCGGGTTGCGATGGGGACCTCAGGAACTCGCTGGGGTTGCTTCAGGGAAGTCAGGTCCCCTTTGGTGTTGGAAGGGGAACTTCCAGTTTCCTCTCGAGCCCTTAAATGTGAACAGGGGCTCATCTCGATTTGAGTCCATAAAGTTTGTTCTCCTCTCCAAAGGGACGGCTGTGTGAGGGAACTTTCTGAGTCGAATAAAGGGTGTCAAGTACCTTCTTGCCTTTCAAGAGGGAATGTGGTATTTCTCTTGAGATTCTGCATCGCAAAAATTCCTCATCTCACATTGAGGGGATAATTTTGGGGTGTTTCTCGAGTTGCGGTGGAAACTGGGGGTGCTTCTCGAGTAGCGACAGGGACCTCATGAACTCACTCGGGTTACTTCAGGGAAGTCAGGTCCCCTTTGGTGTTGGAAGGGGAACTTCCGATTTCCTCTCGAGCCCTTAAATGTGTACAGAGTCTCATCGTGAATTGAGTCCATAAAGTTTGTTCTCCTTCCAATGGGGATGAATGTTAGTGAACTTTCTGAGTGGCAAAGGAAGTCAAGTACCCTTTTGCCTTTCCAGCGGGAATGTGGGAATTCTCTTCAGATTTTGTGGTGTTGGTCAATTTGTCGGCGGAAGCAGTTGTTACTTCTCGAGTTGCGACGGGGACCTCAGAAACTCATTCACTTTCTTCAGTGATGTCAAGTCCCGTTTCCTGTTGGAAGGGGAACTTTCGGATTACTCTCAAGCCGTTAAATGGGAATATTAGCTCTTCTCGATTTCAGTCCATAAAGTGTGTTCCCCTCTCCACTGAGGACGGATGTTAGGGACCATTCTGAGTCGCCTTAAGTGTGTCAAGTACCCTTTTGCCTCAAGCCGGAATGTGGGATATCTCTTGAGATTCTGCAGGGCAAAATTACCTCATCTCACATTGAGAGCATAATTTTGTGGTGTTTCTCGAGTTGAGGCAGGAAGCAGGTTGTACGTCACGAGTTGCGACGGGGAACTCAGGAACTCCCTCGGGTTGCTTCAGGGAAGTCAAGTCCCCTTTTTGTTGGAAGGGGAATTTCCGGATTACTCAGGAGCTGTTAAATGGGACTATTGCCTCTTCTCGATTTAAGTCCATAAATTGTGTTATCCTCTCCACTGAGGATGGATGTTAGGGATCATTCTGAGTCACCTAAAGGGAGTCAAGTCCCCTTTTGCCTTTCAAGCGGGAATGTGGGATTTCTCTTGAGATTATGCAGCGCAAAATTTCCTCATGTCTCATTGAGGGGATAATATTGTGGTGTTTCTCGTATTGTGGAGGGAAGCTAGGGGTACTTCTCGAGTTGCGAAGGGGACCTCAGGAAATCATTCGAGTTACTGCAGGGAAGCCAGGTCCCCTTTTGTGCTGGAAGGGGAACTTCTGGATTACTCTCGAACCCTTTAATGGGAATAGGGCCTCTTCTCGAATTGAGTCCATAAATTGTGTTCTCCTCTCCATTGGGGACGGATATTAGGGAAATTTCTGAGTGGCATAAAGTTTGTCAAGTACACTTTTGCCTTTCAAGCGGGAATGGGCGATTTGTCTTGAGATTCTGCAGCACAAAATTACCTCATCTCTCATTGACGGGATAATTTTGTGGTGTTTCTTGAGTTGCGGTGGGAAGCAGGGGGTACATTTCGAGTTGCGATGGGGACCTCAGGAACTCACTCCGGTTTCTTCAGGGAAGTCAAGTCCCCTTGTGTGTTGATAGGGGAACTTTCGGATATCTCTCTAGCCGTTAAATAGGAATATTGCCTATTCTCGATTTGAGTCCATAAAGTGTGTTCTCCTCTCAAATGAGGATGGTTTTAGGGGCCATTCTTAGTCGTCTAAAGAGAGTCAAGTACCCTTTTGCCTTTCAAGCGGGAATGTAGGATTTCTCCTGGGATTCTGCAGGACAAAATTTCCTCAACTTGCATTGAGGGGATAATTTTGTGGTGTTTCTGGAATTGCGGCGGGAACCTGGGGGTACTTCTCCAGTTGCGACGGAACCTCAGGAACTCACTCAAGTTACTTCAGGGATGTCAGGTCCCCTTTTTTGCTGTAAGGGAACTTCCGGATTACTCTCGAGCACTTTAGTGGGAATAGGGCCTCTTCTCGAGTCCATAAAGTGTGTTCTCCTCTCCAATAAGGACGGTTTTTAGGGACCATACTGAGTCGCCTAAGGGGAGTCAAGTACCCTTTTGCCTTTCAAGCGGGAATGTGGCATTTCTCTTTAGATTCTGTAGCACAAAATTTCATCTCGCATTGAGTGGATAATTTTATGCTGTATCTCGAATTGCGGCGGGAAGCTGGGGTTACTTCTCCAGTTGGGAGGGGACCTCAGGAACTCACTCGAGTTGCCTCAGGGAAGTCAGGTCCCCTTTTGTGCTTGAAGGAGAACTTCCGCATTACTCTCCAGCCCTTTAACGGGAATAGGGCCTATTCTCTATTTGAGTCCATAAGGTGTGTTCTCTTCTCCAATGGGGACAGATGTCAGGGAACTTTCTGAGTGGCATAAAGTGTGTCAAGAACCCTTTTGCCTTTCAAGCGGGAATGCGGGAATTGTCTTAAGATTCTGTAGTGCAAAATTACCTCATCTCGCATTGAGGGGATAATTTTGTGGTGTTTCTCGAGTTTCGGCGGGAAGCAGGGAGTACTTCTCGAGTTGTGACGGGGACCTCAGAAACTCGTTCAGGATGATTCAGGGAGGGCAGGACCCGTTTTGAGTTGGAAGGGGAACTTCCGGTTTACTCTCGAGCCGTTAATTGGGGATAGGACCTCATCTCAAATTGAGTCCATAAGGTGTGTTCTCGTCTCCAATGGGAACTGACATTAGTGAAATTTCTCAGTCACATAAAGGGAGTCAACTACCCTTTTGCCTTTCAAGAGTGAATGTGGTATTTCTCTTGAGATTCTGCAGCGTATATTTTCCTCATCTCGCATTAGGGAATAATTTTTAGTGTTTCTCAGTTGCGAAGTGAAGATGTGGGTACTTCTCAAGTTTTGACGGGGACCTCAGGAACTCGCTTGGGTTTCATCAGGGAAGTCAGGTACCCTTTGGTGTTGGAATGGGAACTTCCGGTTTCCTCTAGAGCCGTTAAATGGGAATAGGGTCTCATCTCGAACTGAGTCCAGAAAGTGTGTTCTCCTCTCCAATGGGGACTGATGTTAGTGAAATTTCTGAGTCGTATAAAGGGTGTCAAGTACCCTTTTGCCTTTCAAGAGGTAATGTGGTATTTCTCTTGAGATTCTGCAACGTAAAATTTCCTCATCTCTCATTGAGGGAATAATTTTCTGGTGTTTCTCGAGTTGCGACTGGGACCTCAGGAAATCTCTCGGGTTTCTTCAGGGAAGGCAGGTCCCCTTTTTTGTTGGAACGGAACTCCCGGTTTACTCTCGAGCCGTTAAATGGGAATAGGGCCTCAACTCGAATTGAGTCCATAAAGTGTGTTCTCCTCTCCAATGGGGACGGAAAAACAGTGGAAACAGTGTCAGACTTTATTTTTTTTGGGCTCCAAAATCACTGCAGATGCTGATTGCAGCCATGAAATTAAAAGACGCTTGCTCCTTGGAAGGAAAGTTATGACCAACCTTGATAGTATATTAAAAAGCAGAGACATTACTTTGCCAACTAAGATCCGTCTAGTCAAGGCAATGGTTTTTCCCGTGGTCATGTATGGATGTGAGAGTTGGACTGTGAAGAAAGCTGATCACCAAAGAATCGATGCTTTTGAACTGTGGTGTTGGAGAAGACTCTTGAGAGTCCCTTATACTGCAAGGTTATCCAACCAGTCCATTCTAAAGGAGATCAATCCTGGGTGTTCATTGGAGGGACTGATGCTAAAGCTGAAACTGCAATACTTTGGCCACCTCATGCGACGAGTTGACTCACTGGAAAAGACTCTGATTCTGGGAAAAGTTGGGGGCGGGAAGAGAAGGGGACGACGGAGAATGAGATGGCGGGATGCCATCACCGACTCTGTGGACATGAGTTTGAGTGTACTCCGGGAGTTGCTGATGGACAGGGAGGCCTGGCGTGCTGTGATTCATGGGGTCGCGGAGAGTGGGACACGACTGAGCAACTGAACTGAACTGAACTGTGTGAGGAAACTTTCTGAGTCGCATAAAGAGTGTCAAGTACCCTTTTGCCTTTCAAGCGGGAATGTGGGAATTCTCTTCAGATCTGCAGCGCAAAATGACTTCATCTCGAATTGAGGGGATAATTTTGTGGTGTTGGTCAAGTTGCCAGCGGAAGCAGTGATTACTTCTCGAGTTGTGACGGGGACCTCAGGAACTCACTCACTTGCTTCAGTGAAGTCAAGTCCCCTTTGGTGTTGGAAGGGGAAATTCCGGATTATTCTCAAGCCGTTAAATGGGAATATTAGCTCTTCTCGATTTCAGTCCATAAAGTGTGTTCTCCTCTCCACTGAGGACTGATGTTAGGGACCATTCTGAGTCACCTAAACGGTGTCAAATACACTTTTACCTTTCAAGCGGGAATGTGGGATTTCTCTTGAGATTCTGCAGCACAAAATTTCCTCATCTCACATTGTGGGGATAATTATGTGGTGTTTCTCGAGTTGCGATGGGGACCTCAGAAACTTACTCGAGTTACTTCAGGGAATCGGGTCCCATTTGTGCTGGAAGGGGAACTTCCGGATTGCTCTCGAGCCCTTTAATGGGAATAGGGCCTCTTTTCTAGTTGAGTCCATAAAGTGTGTTATTCTCTCCAATGGGGACGGATATTTTTGAACTTTCTGAGTGGCATAAAGTGTGTCAAGTACCCCTTTGCCTTTCAAGCGGGAATGTGGGATATCTCTTGAGATTCCGCAGCGCAAAATAACCTCATCTCACATTGAAGGGATAATTTTGAGGTGTTCCTCCAGTTGTGGTGGGAAACAGGGGACACTTCTCTAGCTATGGCGGGGACTTCAGGAACTCGTTCGGGTTGCTTCAGGGAAGTCAAGTCGCCTTTTGTTTTGGAAGGGGAACTTCCGGATTACTGTCGAGATGTTAAAAGGGAATTTTGCCTCCTCTCCATTTGAGTCCATAAAATATGTTCTCCTCTCCACTGAGGATGGATGTTAGGGAACATTCTGAGTCGCCTAAAGGGAGTCAAGTACCCTTTTGACTTTCAAGCGGGAATGTGGGATTTCTCTTGAGATTCTGCAGCACAAAATTTCCTCATCTCGCAGTGAGGGGAATATTTTGTGGTGTTTCTCGAATTGCGGCGGGACGCTGGGGGTACTTCTTGAGTTTAGATGGCGACCTCAGGAACTCACTCGAGTTTCTTCAGGGAAGTCAGGTCCCCTTTTGTGCTGGAAGGGGAACTTCCGGAATACTTTTGAGCCCTGTAATGGGAATAGGGCCTCTTCTCCAGTTGAGTCCCTAAAGTGTGTTATCTTCTCCAATGGGACGGATATTATTGAATTTTCTGAGTGGCCTAAAGTGTGTCAAGTACGCTTTTGCCTTTCAAGCGGGAATGTGGGATTTCTCTTGAGATTCTGCAGCGCAAAAAACCTCATCTCTCATTGAGGGTATAATTTTGTGGTGTTTCTCGAATTGCGGCTGGAAGCTTGGGGTACTTCTTGAGTTGCGGCGGGGACCTCAGGAACTCGCTCGGGTTGCTTCAGGGAAGTCAAGTCCCCTTTTGTGTTTGAAGGGGAACTTCCGGAATACTCTCGAGCCATTAAAAGGGAATATTGCCTCTTCTCCATTTGAGTCCATAAAATATGTTCTCCTCTCCACTGAGTATGGATGTTAGGGAATATTCTGAATCGCTTAAAGGGAGTCAAGTACCCTTTTGCCTTTCAAGCGGGAATGTGGGATTTCTCTTGAGATTCTGCAGCGCAAATTTTCCTCATCTCGCATTGAGGGGATAATTTTGTGGTGTTTCTCGAATTGAGGCGGGAAGATGGGGGTACTTCTGGAGTTGCGACGGGGACCTCAGGAACTCACTCCAGTTACTTCAGGGAAGACAGGTCCCCTTTTTTTCTTGAAGGGGAGCTTCCGGATTACTCTGGAGCCCTTTAAATGGAATAGGGCCTCTTCTGGAGTTGAGTCCATAAAGTGTGTTCTCCTCTCCAATGGGGAAGGATGTTAGGGAACTTTCTGAGTGACATAAAGGGAGTCAAGTACGCTTTTGCCTTTCAATTGGGAATGTGGGATTTCTCTTCAGATTCTGCAGTGCAAAGTTTCCTCCTCTCGCATTGAGGGGATAATTTTGTGGTGTTTCCCGAATTTCGGCGGGAAGCTGGGGGTACTTCTCGAGTTTCAACGGGGACCTCAGGAACTCACTGGAGTTACTTCAGGGAAGTCAGTTCCCGCATTGTGCTGGACGGGGAACTTCCGGATTACTCTCGAGCCCTTTAATGGGAATAGGGGCTCTTCTAGAGTTGAGTCCATAAATTGAGTACGCCTCTGCAATGGGGACAGATTTTAGGGAACTTTCTGAGGGGCATAAAGTATGCCAACTTCCCTTTTGCCTTTCAAGCGGGAATGTGGGATTTCCCTTGAGATTCTGCAGCGCAAATTACCTCATGTCGCATTGAGGGGATAATATTGTGTTGTTTCTCGAGTTGTGGTGGGAAGTAGGGGATACTTCTGGAGTTGAAACGGGAACCTAAGGAACTCTCTCGGTTTGCTCCAGGGAAGTCAAGTTACCTTTTGTGTTGGAAGGGGGACTTCTTGATTACTCTTGAGCCTTTAAATGGGAATATTTCCTCTTCTCGATTTGAGTGTATGAAGAGTGTTCTCCTCTACATTGAGGATGGATGTTAGGGAACATTCTGAGTCGCATGAAGGGAGTCAAGTACCCTTTTGCCTTTCAAGCAGGAATATGGGATTTCTCTTGAGATTCTGCAGCGAAAATTATCCTCTTCTCGCATTGAGGGTATAATTTTGTGATGTTTCTCCAGTTGCGTCGGGAAGACGGGGTATGTCTCGAGTTGCGGCGGGGACCTCAGGAACTCGCTAGGGTTGCTTCAGGGAAGTCAAGTCCCCTTTTGTGTTGGAAGGGAAACTTCCGGATTACTCTCGAGACGTTAAAAGGGAATATTACCTCCTCTCCATTTGAGTCCATAAAATGTGTTCTCCTCTCCACTGAGGACAGATGTTAGGAAACATTTTAAGTTGTATAAAGGGGGTCAAGTACCCTTTTGCCTTTCAAGCAGGAATGTGGGATTTCTCTTGAGATTCTGCAGCGTTAAATTTCCTCATCTCGCACTGAGTGGATAATATTGTGTTATTTCTCAAGTTGCGGCTGGAAGCATGGGGTACTTCTCGAGTTGAGCTAGGAACCTCAGGAACTAGCTCGCGTTGCTTCAGGGAAGTCAAGTCCTTTTTGTGTTGGAAGGGGAAATTCTTGATTACTCTCTAGCCTTTAAATGGGAATATTGCCTCTTTTCCATTTGAGTCCATGAGGTGCGTTTTCCTCTCCACTGAGGAAGAATGTTAGGGAACATTCTGAGTCCCATAAACGGAGCCAGTACCATTTTCCTTTTAAGCCGGAATGTGGGATTTCTCTTGAGATTCTGAATCACAAAATTTCCTCATCTCGCATGGAGGGGATAATTTTGGGGTGTTTCTCGAGTTGCAATGGGAAGCTGGGAGTGCTTCGCGAGTTGCGACGGGACCTCAGGAACTCGCTGGTGTTGCTTCAGGGAACTCGGGTCCCCTTTGGAGTTGGAAGGGGAATTTCCGGATTCCTCTCGAGCCCTTAAATGTGAACAGGGGCTCATCTCGAATTGAGTCCATAAAGTTTGTTCTCCTCTCTAAAGGGGATGGCTGTGTGGGAACTTTCTGAGTCGAATAAAGGGTGTCAAGTAATTTTTGCCTTTCAAGAGGGAATGTGGTATTTCTCTTGAGATTCTGCATCGCGAAATTTCCTCATCTCGCATTGAGGGGATAATTTTGGGGTGATTCTCGAGTTGCGGAAGGAAGCTGGGGGTGTTTCTCGAGTTGCCACGGGGACCTCAGGAACTCGATGGGGTTGCTTCAGGGAAGTCAGGTCCCTTTGGTGTTGGAAGGGGAACTTCCGGATTCCTCTCGAGCCCTTAAATGTGAATAGGGGTCATCTCGAACTGAGTCCATAAATTGTGTTCTCCTCTCCAATGGGGACGGCTGTGTGAGGGAACTTTCTGAGTCGAATAAAGGGTGTCAAGTACCTTTTTGCCTTTCAAGAGGGAATGAGGTATTTCTCTTGAGATGCTGCATCGCCAAATTTCCTCATCTCGCATGGAGGGGATTATTTTGGGGTGTTTCTCGAGTTGCGGCGAGAAGCTGGGGGTGCTTCTCGAGTTGCGACGGGGACCACAGGAAGCTGCTGAGGTTTCTCCAGGGAAGTCAGGTCCCCTTTGGTGTTGGAAGGGGAACATCTGGTTTTCTCTCGAGCCCTGAAATGTGAACAGGGGCTCATTTCCAATTGAGTCCATAAAGTGTGTTCTCCTCTCAAAGGGGATGGCTGTGTGAGGGAACTTTCTGAGTCGAAGAAAGGGTGTCAAGTACCTTTTTGCCTTTCAAAAGGGAATCTGGTATTTCTCTTGAGATGCTGCATCGCCAAATTTCCTCATCTCGCATTGAGGGGATAATTTTGGGGTGTTTCTCGAGTTGCGGCGGGAAGCTGTGGGTGCTACTCAAGTTGCGAAGGGGACCTCAGGAACTCGCTGGGATTACTTCAGGGAAGTCAGGTCCCCTTTGGTGTTGGAAGGGGAACTTCCTGTTTCCTCTTGAGCCCTTAAATGTGTACAGGGGCTCATCTCGAATTGAGTCCATAAGTGTGTTCTCTTCTCCAATGGGGACGGCTGTTTGAGGGAATGTTCTGAGTCGAATAAAGGGTATGAAGTACCTTTTTGCCTTTATAGAGGGAATGTATATTTCTCTTGAGATTCTGCATCGCACAATTTCCTCATCTCGCATTGAGAGGATAATTTTGTGGTGTTTCTCCAGTTGCTGCGGGAGGCGGGGTGTGCTTCTTGCGTTGCGACGGGGACCTCAGAAAATTGCTGGGGTTGCTTCAGGGAAGTCAGGTCCCCTTAGGTATTGGACGGGAACTACCGGTTTCCTCTCGCTCCCTTAAATGTTAACAGGGGATCATCTCGAATTGAGTCCATAAAGTGTGTTCTCCTCTCCAAGGGTATGGCTGTGTGAGGGAACTTTCTGAGTCGAATAAAGGTTGTCAACAACTTTTTGCCTTTCAAGAGGGAATGTGGTATTTCTCTTGAGATTCTGCATCGCAAAATTTCCTGATCTCGCATTGAGGGGATAATTTTGTGGTGTTTCTCGAGTTGCGACGGGAAGCTGAGAATTCTTCTCGAGTTGCGACGTGGACCTCAGGAACTCGCTGGAGTTGCTTCAGGGATGTCAGTTCCCCTTTGGTGTTGGAAGGGGAACTTCCGATTTCCTCTCGAGCCCTTAATTGTGAACAGGGGCTCATCTCGTATTGAGTCCATAAAGTGTGTTTTCCTCTCCAAAGAGGACGGCTGTGTGCGGGAACTTTCTGAGTCGAATAAAGGGTGTCAAGTACCTTTTTGCCTTTCAAGAGGGAATGTGGTATTTCTCTTTAGATTCTACATCGCAAAATTTCCTGCTCTCGCATTGAGGGGATAGTTATGTGGTGTTTCTCTAGTTGCGGGGGGTAGCTGGGGTACTTCTCGAGTTGTGAGGGGGACCTCAGGAACTTGCTCGGGTTGCTTCAGGGAAGTCAGGTCCCCTTTGGTGTAGGAAGGGAAACTTCTGGTTTCCTCTCTAGCCCTAAAATGTGGACAGGGGCTCATCGCGAATTGAGTCCATAAAGTGTGTTCTCCTCTCCAAGTGGACATCTGTGTGAGGGAACTTTCTGAGTCAAATAAGTGTGTCAAGTAACTGTTTGCTTTTCAAGAGGGAATGTGGTATTTCTCTTGAGATTCTGCATCGCAAAATTTCTTTCTTCGCATTGAAGGGATAATTTTGGGTTTTTTCTCGAGTTGCGACGGCAAGCTGGGGGTGCTTCTCGAGTGGCGACGAGGACCTAAGGAACTGGCTTGGGTTGCTTCAGGGAAGTCAGGTCCCCTTTGGTGTTGGAAGGGGAACTTCCGGTTTCCTCTCGAGCCCTTCAATGTGAACAGGGGCTCATCTCGAATTGAGTCCATAAGTGTGTTCTCTTCTCCAATGGGGACAACTGTGTAAGGGAACTTTCTGAGTCGAATAAAGGGTGTCAAGTACCTTTTTGCCTTTCAAGAGGGAATGTGGTATTTCTCTTGAGATTCGGCATCGCAAAATTTCCTCATCTCGCATTGAGGGGATAATTTTGTGGTGTTTCTCAATTTGCGTCGGGAAGCTGGGTGTGCTTCTAGTGTTGCAACGGGGACCTCAGGAAATCGCATGGATTGCTTCAGGGAAGTCAGGTCCCCTTTTTTGTTGGAAGGGGAACTTCCGGTTTCCTCTCGAGCCCTTCAATGTGAACAGGTGCTCATCTCGAATTGAGTCCATAAAGTGTGTTCTTTCTCTCCAAAGGGGACGGCTGTGTGAGGGAACTTTCTGAGACTAATAAAGGGTGTCAAGTACCTTTTTGCCTTACAAGAGGGAATGTGGTATATCTCTTAGATTCTGCATTGCAAAATTTCCTCATCTTGCATTGAGCGGATAATTTTGGGGTGTTTCTCGAGTTATGGCGGGAAGCTGGGGGTGCCTCTCGAGTTGTGACGGGGACCTCAGACCTCGCTCGTGTTGCTTCAGAGAAGTCAGTTACCCTTTGGTGTTGGAAGGGGAATTTCCGGTTTACTATGGAGACCTTAAATGTGATCTGGGGCTCATCTCGAATTGAGTCCATAAAGTGTGTTTTCTTCTCAAATGGGGACGGCTGTTTGAGGGAACTTTCTGAGTCGAAGAAAGGGTGTCAAGTAAATTTTTGTCTTTCAAGAGGGAATATCGTATTCCTCTTGAGATTCTTCATCGCAAAATTTCCTCCTCTCGTATAGAAGAGATCATTTTCTTGTGTTTCTAGAGTTGCGGCGGTAAGCTGTGAGTGCTTCCCGAGTTGCGATGGGGACCTCAGGAACTCGCTGGGGTTGGTTCAGGGAAGTCAGGTCCCCTTTGGTGTTGGAAATGAACTTCCGGTTTTCTCTCCAGCCCTTAAATGTGTACAGGGGCTCATCTCGAATTGAGTCCATAAAGTGTGTTCTCCTCTCTATAGGGGACGGCTGTGTGAGGGAACTTTCTGAGTCGAATAAAGGGTGTCAAGTACCTTTTTGCCTTTCAAGAGGGAATGTGGTATTTCTCTTGAGATTCTGCATTGCAAAATTTCCTCATCTCGCATTGAGGGGATAATTTTGGGGTGTTTCTCGAGTTGCGGCGTGAAGCTGGGGGTGCTTCTCGAGTTGTGACGGGGCCCTCAAGAAATCGCTAGGTTTACATTAGGGAAGTCAGGTCCCCTTTGGTGTTGGAAGCGGAACTTCCGGTTTCCACTCGAGCCCTTAAATGTGAACAGGGTCTCATCTCGAATTGAGTCCATAAAGTGTGTTCTCCTCTCCAAAGGGGACGGCTGTGTGAGGGAACTTACTGAGTCGAATAAAGGGTGTCAAGTACATTTTTGCCTTTCAAGAGGGAATGTGACAATTCTCTTGAGATTCTGCAGGGCAAAATTACCTCATCTCACATTGAGAGCATAATTTTGTGGTCTTACTCGAGTTGAGGCCGGAAGCAGGTTGTACGTCTAGAGTTTCGAAGGGGAACTCAGGAACTCCCTCGGGTTGCTTCAGGCAAGTCAAGTCCCCTTTTTGTTGGAAGGGGAATTTCCGGATTACTCACGAGCTGTTAAATGGGAATATTGCCTCTTCTCGATTTAAGTCCATATATTGTGTTATCCTCTCCACTGAGGATGGATGTTAGGGATCATTCTGAGTCGCCTAAAGGGAGTCAAGTCCCCTTTTGCCTTTCAAGCGGAAATGTGGGATTTCTCTTGAGATTATGCAGCGCAAAATTTCCTCATGTCTCATTGAGGGGATAATATTGTGGTGTTTCTCGTATTGCGGAGGGAAGCTGGGGTACTTCTCGAGTTGCGAAGGGGACCTCAGGAAATCATTCGAGTTACTGCAGGGAAGCCAGGTCCCCTTTTGTGCTGGAAGGGGAACTCCCGGTTTACTCTCAAGCCGTTAAATGGGAACAGGTCCTCAACTCGAATTGAGTCCATAAAGTGTGTTCTCCTCTCCAATGGGGATGGCTGTGTGAGGAAACTTTCTGAGTCCCATAAAGAGTGTCAAGTACCCTTTTGCCTTTCAAGCGGGAATGTGGGAATTCTCTTCAGATCTGCAGATCAAAATGACCTCATCTCGAATTGAGGGGATAATTTTGTGGTGTTGGTCAAGTTGCCAGCGGAAGCAGTGATTACTTCTCGAGTTGCGACGGGAAACCTCAGGAACTCACTCACTTGCTTCAGTGAAGTCAAGTCCCCTTTTGTTTTGGAAGGGGAACTTCCGGATTACTCTCAAGCCGTTAAATGGGAATATTAGCTCTTCTCGATTTCAGTCCATAAAGTGTGTTCTCCTCTCCACTGACGACGGATGTTAGGGACCATTCTGAGTCGCCTAAACGGTGTCAAATACCCTTTTACCTTTCAAGCGGGAATGTGGGATTTCTCTTGAGATTCTGCAGCACAAAATTTCCTCATCTCACATTGTGGGGATAATTATGTGGTGTTTCGTTTCTCAAGTTGCGATGGGGACCTCAGAAACTTACTCGAGTTACTTCAGGGAATCGGGTCCCATTTGTGCTGGAAGGGGAACTTCCGGATTACTCTCGAGCCCTTTAATGGGAATAGGGCCTCTTTTCTAGTTGAGTCCATAAAGTGTGTTATTCTCTCCAATGGGGACTGATATTATTGAACTTTCTGAGTGGCATAAAGTGTGTCAAGTAAGCTTTTGCCTTTCAAGTGGGAATGTGGGATATCTCTTGAGATTCCGCAGCGCAAAATAACCTCATCTCACATTGAGGGGATAATTTTGTGGTGTTTCTCCAGTTGTGGTGGGAAGCAAGGGGCACTTCTCTAGCTATGGCGGGGACCTCAGGAACTCGCTCCGGTTGCTTCAGGGAAGTCAAGTCGCCTTTTGTTTTGGAAGGGGAACTTCCAGATTACTGTCGAGACGTTAAAAGGGAATATTGCCTCCTCTCCATTTGAGTCCATAAAATATGTTCTCCTCTCCACTGAGGATGGATGTTAGGGAACATTCTGAGTCGCCTAAAGGGAGTCAAGTACCCTTTTGACTTTCAAGCGGGAATGTGGGATTTCTCTTGAGATTCTGCAGCACAAAATTTCCTCATCTCGCAGTGAGGGGAATATTTTGTGGTGTTTCTCGAATTGCGGCGGGACGCTGGGGGTACTTCTTGAGTTTAGATGGCGACTTCAGGAACTCACTCGAGTTTCTTCAGGGAAGTCAGGTCCCCTTTTGTGCTGGAAGGGGAACTTCCGGATTAGTCTCGAGCCCTTTAATGGGAATAGGGCCTCTTCTGGAGTTGAGTCCATAAAGTGTGTATGCCTCTCCAATGGGGACGGATGTTAGGGAACATTCTGAGTGGCATAAAGTGTGTCAAGTTCCCTTTTTCTTTCAAGCGGGAATGCGGGATTTCTCTTGAGATTCTGCAGCAGAAAATTACCTCATCTCGCACTGAGGGGATAATATTGTGTCGTTTCTCGAGTTGGGGCGGGAAGCAGGGGGTACTTCTGGAGTTGAGACGGGACCCTCAGGAACTCGCTCAGGTTGCTTCAGGGAAGTCAAGTCCTTTTTTGTGTTGGAAGCGGAACTTCTTGATTACTCTCGAGCATTTCAATGGGAATATAGCCTCTTTTCGATTTGAGTCCATGAAGTGTGTTTTCCTCTCCACTGAGGAAGGATGTTAGGGAACATTCTGAGTTGCCTAAAGGGAGTCAGGTACCATTATGCCTTTCAAGCGGGAATGTGGGATATCTCTTGAGATTCTGCGGCGCAAAATTTCCTCATCTCGCATTGAGGGGATAATTTTGTTGTGTTTCTCGAGTTGTGAAGGGGACCTCAGGAACTTTCTCAAGTTACTTCAGGGAATCAGGCCCCTTTTTTCCTGGAAGGAGAACTTCCGGATTACTCTTGAGCCCTTTAATGGGAATAGGGCCTCTTTGGAGTTGAGTCCATCAAGTGTGTTATCCTCTCCACTGAGGACGAATGTTAGGGACCATTTGAGTCGGCTAAAGGGAGTCAAGTACCCTTTTGCCTTTCAAGCGGATATCTGGAATTTCACTTGAGATTCTGCAGTGCAAAGTTTCCTCATCTCACATTGTGGGGAAAATTTTGTGGTGTTTCTCCAGTTGCGATGGGGACCTCAGAAACTTACTCGAGTTACTTCAGGGAATCAGGTCCCATTTGTGCTGGAAGGGGAACTTCCGGAATACTTTTGAGCCCTGTAATGGGAATAGGGCCTCTTCTCCAGTTGAGTCCCTAAAGTGTGTTATCTTCTCCAATGGGGACGGATATTATTGAACTTTCTGAGTGGCATAAAGTGTGTCAAGTACGCTTTTGCCTTTCAAGCGGGAATGTGGGATTTCTCTTGAGATTCTGCATCGCAAAAAACCTCATCTCTCATTGAGGGTATAATTTTGTGGTGTTTCTCGAATTGCGGCTGGAAGCTTGGGGTACTTCTCGAGTTGCGGCGGGGACCTCAGGAACTCGCTCGGGTTGCTTCAGGGAAGTCAAGTCCCCCTTTGTGTTTGAAGGGGAACTTCCGGAATTCTCTCGAGCCATTAAAAGGGAATATTGCTTCTTCTCCATTTGAGTCCATAAAATATGTTCTCCTCTCCACTGAGTATGGATGTTAGGGAATATTCTGAATCGCGTAAAGGGAGTCAAGTACCCTTTTGCCTTTCAAGCGGGAATGTGGGATTTCTCTTGAGATTCTGCAGCGCAAATTTTCCTCATCTCGCATTGAGGGGATAATTTTGTGGTGTCTCTCGAATTGAGGCGGGAAGATGGGCGTACTTCTGGAGTTGCGACGGGGACCTCAGGAACTCACTCCAGTTACTTCAGGCAAGTCAGGTCCCCTTTTGTTCTTGAAGGGGAGCTTCCGGATTACTCTGGAGCCCTTTAAATGGAATAGGGCCTCTTCTGGAGTTGAGTCCATAAAGTGTGTTCTCCTCTCCAATGGGGAAGGATGTTAGGGAAACTTCTGAGTGACATAAAGGGAGTCAAGTACGCTTTTGCCTTTCAATTGGGAATGTGGGATTTCTCTTCAGATTCTGCAGCGCAAAGTTTCCTCCTCTCGCATTGAGGGGATAATTTTGTGGTGTTTCCCGAATTTCGGCGGGAAGCTGGGGGTACTTCTCGAGTTTCAACGGGGACCTCAGGAACTCACTGGAGTTACTTCAGGGAAGTCAGTTCCCCCATTGTGCTGGACGGGGAACTTCCGGATTACTCTCGAGCCCTTTAATGGGAATAGGGGCTCTTCTGTAGTTGAGTCCATAAATTGAGTACACGTCTGCAATGGGGACGGATTTTAGGGAACTTTCTGAGGGGCATAAAGTATGCCAACTTCCCTTTTGCCTTTCAAGCGGGAATGTGGGATTTCCCTTGAGATTCTGCAGCGCAAATTACCTCATGTCGCATTGAGGGGATAATATTGTGTTGTTTCTCGAGTTGTGGTGGGAAGTAGGGGATACTTCTGGAGTTGAAACGGGAACCTAAGGAACTCTCTCGGTTTGCTCCAGGGAAGTCAAGTTCCCTTTTGTTTTGGAAGGGGGACTTCTTGATTACTCTTGAGCCTTTAAATGGGAATATTTCCTCTTCTCGATTTGAGTGTATGAAGAGTGTTCTCCTCTCCATTGAGGATGGATGTTAGGGAACATTCTGAGTCGCATAAAGGGAGTCAAGTACCCTTTTGCCTTTCAAGCAGGAATATGGGATTTCTCTTGAGATTCTGCAGCGAAAATTTTCCTCTTCTCGCATTGAGGGTATAATTTTGTGGTGTTTCTTCAGTTGCGTCGGGAAGAGGGGGTATGTCTCCAGTTGCGGCGGGGACCTCAGGAACTCGCTAGGGTTGCTTCAGGGAAGTCAAGTCCCCTTTTGTGTTGGAAGGGGAACATCCGGATGACTCTCCAGCTGTTAAATGTGAATAATGCCTCTTCTCGATTTGAGTCCATACAGTGTGTTTTCCTCTCCACTGAGGAAGGATGTTAGGGAACATTCTGAGTCGCCTAAAGGGAGTCAAGTACCCTTTTGCCCTTCAAGCGGGAATGTGGGATTTCTCTTGAGATTCTGCAGCGCAAAATTTCCTCATCTCACACTGTGGGGATAATTTTGTGGTGTTTCTCGAGTTGCGAATACCTCAGAAACTTACCCGAGTTACTTCAGGGAATCAGGTGCCATTTGTGCCAGAAGGGGAACTTCCGGAATACTTTTGAGCCCTGTAATGGGAATACGGCCTCTTCTCCAGTTGAGTCCCTAAAGTGTGATTTCCTCTCCAGTGGAGACGGAGCTTAGGGAACTTTCTGAGTGGCATAAAGTGTGTCAAGTAAGCTTTTGCCTTTCAATGGTAATGTGGATTTTCTTTTGAGATTCTGCAGCGCAAAATTTCCTCATCTCGCATTGAGGTGATAATTTTGTGGTGTTTCTCCAGTTGTGGTGGGAAGCAGGGGGCACTTCTCTAGCTATGGCGGGGACCTCAGGAACTCGCTCGGGATGCTTCAGGGATGTCAAGTCGCCTTTTGTGTTGGAAGGGGAACTTCCGGATTACTGTCCAGACGTTAAAAGGGAATATTGCCTCCTCTCCATTTAAGTCCATAAAATATGTTCTCCTCTCCACTGAGGATGGATGTTAGGGAACATTCTGAGTCGCCTAAACTGAGTCAAGTACCCTTCTGCCTTTCAAGCGGGAATGTGGGATTTCTCTTGAGATTCTGAGCACAAAATTTCCTCATCTCCCATTGAGGGGATAATTTTGTGGTGTTTTTCGAATTGCGGCGGGAAGCTGGGGGTACTTCTCGAGTTGCAGCGGGGACCTCAGGAACTCGCTCGGGTTGTTTCAGGGAAGTCAAGTCCTTTTTTGTGTTGGAAGGGGAACTTCCGGATTACTCTCGAGCTGTTAAATGGGAAAAATGCCTCTTCTCAATTTGAGTCCATAAAGTGTGTTTTCCTCTCCACTGAGGAAGGATGTTAGGGAACATTCTGAGTAGCCAAATGGAGTCAGTACCCTTTTGCCTTTCAAGCCGGAATGTGGGATTTCTCTTGAGATTCTGCAGTGCAAATTTTCCTCATCTCACAGTGAGGGGAATATTTTGTGGTGTTGCTCGAATTGCGGCGGGACGCTGGGTGTACATCTTGAGTTTAGATGGGGACCTCAGGAACTCACTCGAGTTTCTTCAGGGAAGTCAGATCCCCTTTTGTGCTGGAAGGGAAACTTCCGGATTAGTCTCCAGCCCTTTAATGGGAATAGGGCCTCTTCTGGAGTTGAGTCCATAAAGTGTGTTCTCCTCTCCAATGGGGAAGGATGTTAGGGAACTTTCTGAGTGCCATAAAGGGAGTCAAGTACGCTTTTGCCTTTCAATTGGGAATGTGGGATTTCTCTTCAGATTCTGCAGCGCAAAGTTTCCTCATCTCGCATTGAGGGGATAATTTTGTGGTGTTTCCCGACTTTCGGTGGGAAGCTCGGGGTACTTCTCGAGTTTCAACGGTGACCTCAGGAACTCACTGGAGTTACTTTAGGGAAGTCAGGTCCCCTTTAGTGCTGGACGGGGAACTTCCGGATTACTCTCGAGCCCTTTAATGGGAATAGGGGCTCTTCTGGATTTGAGTCCATAAATTGTGTATGCCTCTGCAATGGGGACGGATCTTAGGGAACTTTCTGAGGAGCATAAAGTATGCCAAATTCCCTTTTGCCTATCAAGCGTTAATATGGTATTTCTCTTGAGATTCTGCAGCGCAAAATTTCCTCATCTCGCATTGAGGGGATAATTTTGTTGTGTCTCGAGTTTCGGCTTGGATCTGGGGGTACTTCTTGAGTTGCAGCGTGGACCTCAGGAACTCGTTCGTGTTGCTTCAGGGAAGTCAGGTCCCCTTTTTTTGGAAGTGGAACTTCCGGATTTCTCTCGAGCCCTTAAATGGGAATAGGTCCTCTTCTAGTTTTGAGTCCATAAAGTGTGTTACGGGTGTTAGGAAACTATCTGAATCGCATAAAGTGTGTCAAGTGCCCTTTTGCCTTTCAAGCGGGAATGTGGGATTTCTATTTAATTGTACAGTGCAAAATTTCCTCATCTCACATTGAGCAGATAATGTTTTGGTGTTTCCCCTTTTGAGGCGGGAAGCTGGGGGTACTTCTCGAGTTGTGACAGGGACCTCAGGAACTCGCTTGTGTTGCTTCAGGGAAGTTAGTCACTCTTTTCTACTGGAACGGGAATTTCGGGATTACTCTCGAGCCGTTAAATGGGAATAGGGCCTCTTCCCAAGTTGAGTCCATAAATTGTGTTCTCCTCTCCAATGGGGATGGCTGTGTGAGGGAACTTTCTGAGTCGAATAAAGGGTGTAAAGTACCTTTTTGCTTTTCAAGAGGGAATGTGGTATTTCTCTTGAGATTCTGCATCGCAAAATTTCCTCATCTCGCATTGAGGGGATAATTTTGTTTTGTCTCGAGTTTCGGCTTGGATCTGGGGGTACTTCTCAAGTTGCAGCGTGGACCTCAGGAACTCGTTCGTGTTGCTCCAGGGAAATCAAGTCCCCTTTTTTTGGAAGTGGAACTTCCGGATTACTCTTGAGCCCTTAAATGGGAATAGGTCCTCTTCTAGATTTGAGTCCATAAAGTGTGTTCTCCGCTCCAATAAGTACGGGTGTTAGGAAACTATCTGAATCGCATAAAGTGTGTCAAGTGCCCTTTTGCCTTTCAAGCGGGAATGTGGGATTTCTATTTAATTGTGCAGTGCAAAATTTCCTCATCTCACATTGAGCGAATAATTTTTTGGTGTTTCCCCTTTTGAGGCGGGAAGCTGGGGGTACTTCTCGAGTTGCGATGGGGACCTCAGGAACTCGCTTGTGTTGCTTCAGGGAAGTTAGTCACCCTTTTCTACTGGAACTGGAATTTCCGGATTACTCTCAAGCCATTAAATGAGAATAGGGCCTCTTCCCAAGTTGAGTCCATAAATTGTGTTCTCCTCTCCAACGGGGATGGCTGTGTGAGGGAATTTTCTAAGTCGCATAAAGGGTGTCAAATACAGTTTTGCCTTTCCAGCGGAACGTGGGATTTCTCTTGAATTATGCAGCGGAATATTTTCCTGATCTCGCATTGAGGGGATAATTTTCTGGTGTTTCTAGAGTTGCGGCGGGACCCTGGTTGAACTTCTCAGGTAGCGAAGAGGACCTCAGGAATTCTCTCTTGCTGCTTCAGGGAAGTCAGGAACCCTTTTGTGTTGGAAGGGGAATTTCGGGATTACTGTTGAGCCTTTAAATGGGAATAGGGCCTCTTCTCGAGTTAAGTCCGTAAAGTGTGTTCTCCTCTCCAATGGGGACGACTGTTTGAGGGAATTTTTTGATTCTCAACCGGCTGTGCAAACGGGAGAAATACCAGCCCGACCCGCGCAGACACGAGAGATGCCGGCCCAGGCGGCTGAGATGCCAGAGACACGGGCCTTGCTGGCGCAGACGCGAGAGAGGTCTTCCCCACCCGTGCAGACGGGAGAGAACCCAGCCCCGCCCGCGCAGACTCGAGAGACCCCGGCCCTGGCCGCTCAGACTCGAGAGACCTCGGCCCCGCCCGCTCAGACGCTATTGTTCCTGGCGCCGACCGCGCAGACGCAAGAAAAGCCGGCCCCGCCTGCGCAGATGCGAGAGACCCTTGCCCCGCCCGCGCAGACTCAAGAGAACCCGGCCCCGCCCGCCCAGATGGGAGAGACCCCGGCCCCGCCCACCAGACGCGGGATACACAGGCCCCGCCCGCGCAGACTCCAGAGAAGCCGGCCCTGGTGCAACCGACCATGCAAACATGCGCAGCGGAGAGGAGCTACCCCATGCCTGAGGCCAGGGCAGGCGGCCAAGAGGAGATACCCCACCTCCAATAGGCGGTGGCTGTGCGGGGGAGGGCCGAGAGGAGGAACTCACGTTCAAGGTCAGGAGGGTCGGCCTTGAGGACATACCCCTCATCCAAGGTAAGGTGCAGCAGCTGTGCTTTCTTGGAGCAGCTGTGAAGAGATATCCCACACCCAAGGTAAGAGAAACTCAAATCAGATGGTAGGTATTGCGAGGGGGCTTCAGATGGCAGACACACTGAAATCATAATCACAGGAATCTACTCGATCTGATCACATGGACCACAGCCGAATGTGGTCCACTGGAGAAGGGAATGGCAAACCACTTCAGTATATTTGCATTGAGAACCCCATGAACAGTATCAAAGGGCAAAATGACAGGATACTGAATGAGGAATTCCCCAGGTCTGTAGGTGCCCAGTATGCTACTGGAGATCAGTGGAGAAATAACTCTAGAAGGAATGAAGGGATGGAGCAAAAGCAAAACCGGTACCCAGTTGTGGATGTGACCGGTGATAGAAGCAAGGTCTGGTGCTGTAAAGAGCAATATTGCATAGGAACCTGGAATGTAAGGTCCAGGAATCAAGGAAAATTGGAAGTGGTCAAACAGGAGATGGCAAGAGTGAACATAGACATTCTAGGAATCAGTGAATTAAAATGGACTGGAATGTGTGAATTTAACTCAGATGACCATTATATATATACTACTGTGGGCAGAAATCCCTTAGAAGAAATGGAGTAGCCATCATGGTCAACAAGAGACTCCGAAATGCAGTACTTGGATGCAATCTTAAAAACGACAGAATGATTTCTGTTCGTTTCCAAGGCAAACCATTCAACATTACAGTAATCCAGGCCTATGCCCCAACCACTAACGCTGAAGAAGCCGAAGTTGAACGGTTCTATGAAGATCTACAAGACCTTTTAGAACTAACACCCAAAAAAGATGTCCTTTTCATTATAGGGGACTGGAATGCAAAAGAGGGAAGTCAAGAAACACCTGGAGTAACAGGCAAATTTGGCCTTGGAGCACGGAATGAAGCAGGGCCAAGTCTAATAGAGTTTTGTCAAGAGAACGCACTGGTCATAGCAAACTCCCTCTTCCAACAACACAAGAGAAGACTCTACACGTGGACATCACCAGATGGTCAACACCGAAATCAGATTGATTATATTCTTTGCAGCCAAAGATGGAGAAGCTGTATACAGTTAGCAAAAACAAGACCAGGAGCTGACTGTGGCTCAGATCATGAACTCCTTATTGCCAAATTCAGAATTAAATTGAAGAAAGTAGGGAAAACCCCTACACCATTCAGATATGAACTCAATCAAATCCCTTATGATTGTACAGTGGAAGTGAGAAATAGATTTAAGGCACTAGATCTGATAGATAGAGTGCCTGATGAACTCTGGATGGAGGTTCGTGACATTGTACAGGAGACAGGGACCAAGAGCATCCCCATGGAAAAGAAATGCAAAAAAAGCAAAATGACTGTCTGAGGTGGCCTTACAAATAGCTGTGAAAAGAAGAGAAGTGAAAAGCAAAGGAGAAAGGGAAAGATATAAGCATTAGAATGCAGAGTTCCAAAGAATAGCAAGGAGAGATAAGAAAGCCTTCCTCAGTGACCAATGCAAAGAAATAGAGGAAAACAACAGAATAGGAAAAACAAGAGATCTCGTCAAGAACATTAGAGATTCCAAGGGAACATTTCATGCAAAGATGGGCTCGATAAAGGACAGAAATGGTATGGACCTAACAGAAGCAGAAGATATTAAGAAGAGGTGGCAAGAATACACAGAAGAACTGTACAAAAAAGATCTTCACGACCAGGATAGTCACGAAAATGTGATCACTGGCCTAGAGCCAGACATCTTGGAATGTGAATTCAAGTGTGCCTTAGAAAGCAACACTACGAACAAAGCTAGTGGAAGTGATGGAATTCCAGTTGAGCTATTTCAAATCTTGAAAGATGATGCTGTGAAAGTGCTGCACTCAATATGCGAACAAATTTGGAAAACTCATCAGTGCCCACAGGACTGGAAAAGATCAGTCTTCATTCCAATCCCAAAGAAAGGCAATGCCAAAGAATGCTCATACTACCGCACAATTGCACTCATCTCACACGCTAGTACAGTCATGCTCAAAATTCTCCAAGCCAGGCTTCAGCAATATGTGATCCGTGAACTCCCAGATGTTCAAGCAGGTTTTAGCAAAGGCAGAGGCACCAGAGATCAAATTGACAACATCCGCTGGATCATGGAGAAAGCGAGAGAGTTCCAGAAAAACATCTATTTCTGCTTCATTGACTATGCCAAAGCCTTTGACTGTGTGGATCACAATAAACTGTGGAAGATTCTGAAAGAGATGGGAATACCAGACCACCTGACCTGCCTCTTGAGAAACCTGTATTCAGGTCAGGAAGCAACAGTCAGAACTGTGCATGGAACAACAGACTGGTTCCAAATAGGAAAAGGAGTACGTCAAGGCTGTATATTGTAATCTTGCTTATTTAAATTATATGCAGAGTGCATCATGAGAAATGCTGGGCTGGAAGAAGAACAACTGGAATCAAGATTGCTGGGAGAAATATCAATAACCTCAGATATGCAGATGAAACCACCTTTAGGGGAGAAAGTGAGGAGGAACTCAAAAGCCTTTTGATGAAAGTGAAAGAGGAGAGTGAAAAGGTTGGCTTGAAGCTCAACATTCAGAAAACAAAGGTGATGGAATCTGGTCCCAACACTTCACGGGAAATAGATGGAAAAACAGTTGAAACAGGGTCACACTTTATTTTTTGGGGCTCCAAAATCACTGCAGATGCCGATTGAAGCCATGAAATTAAAAGGTGCTTACTCCTTGGAAGGAAAGTTATGACCAACCTTGATGGTATATTAAAAAACAGAGTCATCACTTTGCCAAAAAAGCTCCATCTGGCCAAAGCTATGGTTTTTCCCATGGTCATGTATGGATGTGATTGTTGGACTGTGAAGAAAGTAGATCGCTGAAGAACTGATGCTTTTGAACTGTGCTATTGGAGAAGACCCTTGAGAGTCCCTTGGACTGCAAGAAGATACAACCAGTCCATTCTAAGGGAGATCAATCGTCGGTGTTCATTGGAAGGACTGATGCTAAAGCTTCCCTTCAGGGAAGTCAGGTCCCCTTTGGTGTTGGAAGGGGAACTTCCGTTTTAATCTCGAGCCTTTAAATGTGCACAGGGGCTCATCTCGAATTGAGTCCATAAAGTGTGTTCTCCTCTCCAAAGGGGAGGGCTGTGTGACGGAACTTTCTGAGTCGAATAAAGGGTGTCAAGTACCTTTTTGCCTTTCAAGAGGGAATGTGGTATTTCTCTTGAGATGGTGCATCGCCAAATTTCCTCATCTCGCATGGAGGGGATAATTAGGGGTGTTTCTCGAGTTGCGGCGGGAAGCTGGGGGTGCTTCTCGAGTTGCGACGGGGACCTCAGGAACTCGCTGGGGTTGCCTCAGGGAAGTCAGGTCCCCTTTGGTGTTGGAAGGGGAACTTCCGGGTTCCTCTCGAGCCCTTAAATGTGCACAGGGGCTCATCTCGAATTGAGTCTATAAAGTGTGTTCTCCTCTCCAAAGGGAACGGCTGTGTGAGGGAACTTTCTGAGTCGAATAAAGGGTGTCAAGTACATTTTTGACTTTCAAGAGGGAATGTGGTATTTCTCTTGCGATGCTGCATCGCAAAATATCCTTATCTCGCGTGGAGGGGATAATTTTGTGTTGTTTCTCAAGTTGTGGCGGGAAGCTGGGGGTTCTTCTCGAGTTGCGACGGGGACCTCAGGAACTCGCTGGGGTTGCTTCAGGGATGTCAGGTCCCCTTTGCTGTTGGAAGGGTAACTAACGGTTTCCTCTCGAACCCTTAAATGTGCACAGGGCCTCATCTCAAATTGAGTCGATAAAGTGTGTTCTCCTCTCCAAAGGGGACGGCTGTGTGAGGGAACTTTCTGAGTCGAATAAAGGGTGTCAAGTACCTTTTTGCCTTTCAAGAGGGCATGTGGTATTTCTCTTGAGATGCTGCATCGCAAAATTTCCTCATCTCGCATGGAGGGACTAATTTAGGGCTGTTTCTCGAGTTGCGGCGGGAAGCTGGGGGTGCTTCTCGAGTTGGGACGGGGACCTCAGGAACTCGCTGGGTTTGCTTCAGGGAAGTCAGGTCCCCTTTTGTGTTGGAAGTGGAACTTCCGGGTTCCCCTCCAGCCCTTAAATGTGCACAGGGGCTCATCTCGAATTGAGTCCATCAAGTGTGTTCTCCTCTCCAAAGGGGACGGCTGTGTGAGGGAACTTTCTGAGTCGAATAAAGTGTGTCAAGTACCTTTTTGCTTTTCAAGATGGAATGTGGAATTACTCTTCAGATGCTGCATCGCAAAATTTCCTCATCTCGCATGGAGGGATAATTTTGGGGTCTTTCTCGAGTTGCGGCGGGAAGCTGGGGGTGCTTCTCGAATTGCGACGGGGACCTCAGGAACTCGCTGCGGTTGCTTCAGGGAAGTCAGGTCTCCTTTGGTGTTGGAAGGGGAATTGCCGGTTTCCTCTCGAGCCCTTAAATGTGCACAGGGGCTCATCTTGAATTGAGTCCATAAAGTGTGTTCTCCTCTCCAAAGGGGACGGCTGTGTGAGGGAAATTTCTGAGTCGAATAAAGGGTGTCAAGTACCTTTTTGCCTTTAAAGAGGGAATGTCGTATTTCTCTTGAGATCCTGAATCGCAAAATTTCCTCATCTCTCAGGTAGGGGATAATTTTGGGGTGTTTCTCGAGTTGCGGCAGGAAGCTGGGGGTGCTTCTCGAGTTGCGACGGGGACCTCAGGAACTCGCTGGGGTTGCTTCAGGGAAGTCAGGTCCCCTTTGGTGTTGGAAGGGGAAATTCCGGGTTCCTCTCGAGCCCTTAAATGTGCACAGGGGCTCATCTCGAATTGAGTCCATAAAGTGTGTTCTCCTCTCCAAAGGGGACGGCTGTGTGAGGGAACTTTCTGAGTCGAATAAAGGTTGTCAAGTACCTTTTTGCCTTTCAAGAGGGAAAGTGGTATTTCTCTTGAGATGCTGCATCGCAAAATTTCCTCATCTCCATAGAGGGGATAATTGTGGTGTGTTTCTCGAATTGCGGCGGGAAGCTGGGGGTGCTTCTCGAGTTGCGACGGGGACCTCAGGAACTCGCTGGGGTTGCTTCAGGGATGTCAGGTCCCCTTTGGTGTTGGAAGGGTAACTTACGGTTTCCTCTCGAGCCCTTAAATGTGCACAGGGCCTCATCTCGAATTGAGTCCATAAAGTGTGCTCTCCGCTCCAAAGGGGACGGCTGTGTGAGGGAACTTTCTGTGTCGAATAAAGGGTGTCAAGTACCTTTTTGCCTTTCAAGAGGGAATTTGGTATTGATCTTGAGATGCTGCATCGCAAAATTTCCTCATCTCGCATGGAGCGGATAATTTTGGGGTGTTACTCGAGTTGCGGCGGAAAGCTGGGGGTGTTTCTCGAGTTGCGACGGGGACCTCAGGAACTCGCTGGGGTTGCTTCAGGGAAGTCAGGTCACCTTTGGTGTTGGAAGGGGAACTTTCGGGTTCCTCTCGAGCCCTTAAATGTGCACAGGGGCTCATCTCGAATTGAGTCCATAAAGTGTGTTCTCCTCTCCAAAGGGGACGGCTGTGTGAGGAATTTTCTGAGTCGAATAAAGGGTGTCAAGTACCTTTTTGCCTTTCAAGAGGGAATGTGATTTTTCTCTTGAGATGCTGCATCGCCAAAATTCCTCATCTCGCACGGAGCGGATAATTTTGGAGTATTTCTCGAGTTGCGGCGGGAAGCTGGGGGTGCTTCTCGAGTTGCGACGAGGACCTCATGAACTCGCTGGGGTTGCTTCAGGGAAGTCAGGTCCCCTTTGGTGTTGGAAGGGGAACTTCCGGGTTCCTCTCGAGCCCTTAAATGTGCACAGGGGCTCATCTCGAATTGAGTCCATAAAGTGTGTTCTCCTCTCCAAAGGGGACGGCTTTTTGAGGGAACTTTCTGAGTGGAAAAAAGGGTGTCAAGTACCTTTTTGCCTTTCACGAGGGAATGTGGTATTTCTTTTGAGATGCTGCATCGCAAAATTTCCTCATCTCGCATGGAGGGATAATTTTGGGGTGTTTCTCGAGTTGCGGCGGGAAGCTGGCGTTGCTTCTCGAGTTGCGACGGGGACCTCAGGAACTCTCTGGGGTTGCTTCAGGGAAGTAAGGTCCCCTTTGGTGTTGGAAGGCGTACTTTCTGTTTCCTCTCGATCCCTTAAATGTGCACTGGGACTCATCACGAATTGAGTCCGTAAAGTGTGTTCTCCTCTCCAAAGGGGAAGGCTGTGTGAGGGAACTTTCTGAGTCGAATAAAGGGTGTCAAGTACCTTTTTGCCTTTCAAGAGTGAATGTGGTATTTCTCTTGAGATGCTGCATCGCCAAATTTCCTCATTTCGCATCGAGGGGATAATTTGGGGGTGTTTCTCGAGTTGCAGCGGGCAGCTAGGGGCGCTTCTCAAGTTGCGACGCGGACCGCAGGAACTCGCTGTGGTTTCTTCAGGGAAGTCAGGTCCCCTTTGGTGTTGGAAGGGGAACTTCCGGTTTCCTCTCGAGCCCTTCAAGGTGCACAAGGGCTCATCTCGAATTGAGTCCATCAAGTGTGTTCTCCTCTCCAAAGGGGACGGCTGTGTGAGGGAATTTCTGAGTCGAATAAAGGCTGTCAAGTACCTTTTTGCCTTTCCAGAGGGAATGTGGTATTTCTCTTGAGATGTTGCATCGCCAAATTTCCTCATGTCGCATGGAGGGGATAATTTTGGGGTGTTTATCGTGTCGCGGCGGGAAGCTGGAGGTGCTTCTTGAGTTGCGACGGGGACCTCAGGAACTCGCTGGGGTTGCTTCAGGGAAGTCAGGTCCACTTTGGTGTTTTAAGAGGAACTTCCGGTTTCTTCTCGAGCCCTTAAATGTGCACAGGATCTCATCTCAAATTGAGTCCATCAAGTGTGTTCTCGTCTCCAAAGGGGACGGCTGTGTGAGGGAACTTTCTGAGTCGAATAAAGGGTGTCAAGTACCTTTTTGCCTTTTAAGAGGGAATGTGGTATTTCTCTTGAGATGCTGCATCGACAAATTTCCACATCTCGCATGGAGGGGATAATTTTGGGGTGTTACTCGAGTTGCGGCGGGAAGCTGAGGGTGCTTCTCGAGTTGCGACGGGGACCTCAGGAACTCGCTGGGGTTTCTCAGGGAAGTCAGGTCCCCTTTGGTGTTGGAAGGGGAACTTCCGGTTTCCTCTCGAGCCTTTAAATGTGCACAGGGGCTCATCTCGAATTGAGTCCATCAAGTTTGTTTTCCTCTCCAAAGGGGATGGCTGTTTAAGGGAACTTTCTGAGTCGAATAAAGGGTGTCACGTATCTTTTTGCCTTTCAAGAGGGAATGTGGTATTTCTCTTGAGATGCTGCATCGCCAAATTTCCTCATCTCGCATGTAGGGGATAATTTTGGGGTGTTTCTCGAGTTGCGGCGGGAAGCTGGGGGTACTTCTCGAGTTGCGACGGGGACCTCAGGAACTCGCTGCGGTTGCTTCAGGGAAGTCAGGTCCCCTTTGGTGTTGGAAGGGGAACTTCCGGATTCCTCTCGAGCCCTTCAATGTGCACAGGGGCTCCTCTCGAATTCAGTCCGTAAAGTGTGTTCTCCTCTCCAAAGGGGACGGCTGTGTGAGGGAAGTTTCTGAGTCAAATAAAAAGTGTCAAGTACCTTTTTGCCTTTCCAGAGGGAATGTGGTATTTCTCTTGAGATGCTGCATCGCCAAATTTCCTCATCTCGCATGGAGGGATAATTTTGGGGTGTTTCTGGAGTTGCGGCGGGAAGCTGGGGGTGCTTCTCGAGTTGCGACGGGGACCTCAGGAACTTGCTGGGGTTGCTTCAGGGAAGTCAGGTCCCCTTTGGTGTTGGAAGGGGAACTTCCGGTTTCCTCTCGAGCCCTTCAGTGTGCACAGGGGCTCCTCTCGAATTCAGTCCGTAAAGTGTGTTCTCCTCTCCAAAGGGGACGGCTGTGTGAGGGAACTTTCTGAGTTGAATAAAGGGTGTCAAGTACCTTTTTGCCTTTCCAGAGGGAATGTGGTATTTCTCTTGAGATGCTGCATCGCCAAATTTCCTCATCTCGCATGGAGGGGAAAATTTTGGGGTGTTTCTCGAGTTGCGGCGGGAAGCAGGGGGTGCTTCTCGAGTTGCGACGGGGACCTCAGGAACTCGCTGGGGTTGCTTCAGGGAAGTCAGGTCCCCTTTGGTGTTGGAAGGGGAACTTCCGGTTTCCTCTCGAGCTCTTCAGTGTTCACAGGGGCTCCTCTCGAATTGAGTCCGTAAAGTGTGTTCTCCTCTCCAAAGGGGACGGCTGTATGAGGGAACTTTCTGAGTTGAATAAAGGGTGTCCAGTACCTTTTTGCCTTTCCAGAGGGAATGTGGTATTTCTCTTGAGATGCTGCATCGCCAAATTTCCTCATCTCGCATGGAGGGGATAATTTTGGGGTGTTTCTCGAGTTGCGGCAGGAAGCTGGGGGTGCTTCTCGAGTTGCGACGGGGACCTCAGGAACTCGCTGGGGTTGCTTCAGGGAAGTCAGGTCCCCTTTTGTGTTGGAAGGGGAAATTCAGGGTTCCTCTCGAGCCCTTAAATGTGCACAGGGGCTCATCTCGAATTGAGTCCATAAAGTGTGTTCTCCTCTCCAAAGGGGACGACTGTGTGAGGGAACTTTCTGAGTCGAATAAAGGTTGTCAAGTACCTTTTTGCCTTTCAAGAGGGAAAGTGGTATTTCCCTTGAGATGCTGCATCGCAAAATTTCCTCATCTCCATGGAGGGGATAATTGTGGTGTGTTTCTCGAATTGCGGCGGGAAGCTGGGGGTGCTTCTCGAGTTGCGAAGGGGACCTCAGGAACTCGCTGGGGTTGCTTCAGGGATGTCAGGTCCCCTTTGGTGTTGGAAGGGTAACTTACGGTTTCCTCTCGAGCCCTTAAATGTGCACAGGGCCTCATCTCGAATTGAGTCCATAAAGTGTGCTCTCCTCTCCAAAGGGGACGGCTGTGTGAGGGAACTTTCTGTGTCGAATAAAGGGTGTCAAGTACCTTTTTGCCTTTCAAGAGGGAATTTGGTATTGATCTTGAGATGCTGCATCGCAAAATTTCCTCATCTCGCATGGAGCGGATAATTTTGGGGTGTTACTCGAGTTGCGGCGGAAAGCTGGGGGTGTTTCTCGAGTTGCGACTGGGACCTCAGGAACTCGCTGGGGTTGCTTCAGGGAAGTCAGGTCACCTTTGGTGTTGGAAGGGGAACTTTCGGGTTCCTCTCGAGCCCTTAAATGTGCACAGGGGCTCATCTCGAATTGAGTCCATAAAGTGTGTTCTCCTCTCCAAAGGGGACGGCTGTGTGACGGAACTTTCTGAGTCGAATAAAGGGTGTCAAGTACCTTTTTGCCTTTCAAGAGGGAATTTGGTATTTCTCTTGAGATGGTGCATCGCCAAATTTCCTCATCTCGCATGGAGGGGATAATTAGGGGTGTTTCTCGAGGTGCGGCGGGAAGCTGGGCGTGCTTCTCGAGTTGCGACGGGGAGGTCAGGAACTCGCTGGGGTTGCTTCAGGTAAGTCAGGTCCCCTTTGGTGTTGGAAGGGGAACTTCCGGGTTCCTCTCGAGCCCTTAAATGTGCACAGGGGCTCATCTCGAATTGAGTCCATAAAGTGTGTTCTCCTCTCCAAAGGGGACGGCTGTGTGAAGAACTTTCTGAGTCGAATAAAGGGTGTCAAGTACCTTTTTGCCTTTCCAGAGGGAATGTGGTATTTCTCTTGAGATGCTGCATCGCCAAAATTCCTCATCTCGCACGGAGCGGATAATTTTGGAGTATTTCTCGAGTTGCGGCGGGAAGCTGGGGGTGCTTCTCGAGTTGCGACGAGGACCTCATGAACTCGCTGGGGTTGCTTCAGGGAAGTCAGGTCCCCTTTGGTGTTGGAAGGGGAACTTCCGGTTTCCTCTCGAGCCCTTAAATGTGCACAGGGGCTCATCTCGAATTGAGTCCATAAAGTGTGTTCTCCTCTCCAAAGGGGACGGCTTTTTGAGGGAACTTTCTGAGTGGAAAAAAGGGTGTCAAGTACCTTTTTGCCTTTCACGAGGGAATGTGGTATTTCTTTTGAGATGCTGCATCGCAAAATTTCCTCATCTCGAATGGAGGGATAATTTTGGGGTGTTTCTCGAGTTGCGGCGGGAAGTTGACGTTGCTTCTCGAGTTGCGACGGGGACCTCAGGAACTCGCTGGGGTTGCTTCAGGGAAGTAAGGTCCCCTTTGGTGTTGGAAGGCGTACTTTCTGTTTCCTCTCGATCCCTTAAATGTGCACTGGGACTCATCACGAATTGAGTCCGTAAAGTGTGTTCTCCTCTCCAAAGGGGAAGGCTGTGTGAGGGAACTTTCTGAGTCGAATAAAGGGTGTCAAGTACCTTTTTGCCTTTCAAGAGGGAATGTGATTTTTCTCTTGAGATGCTGCATCGCCAAAATTCCTCATCTCGCACGGAGCGGATAATTTTGGAGTATTTCTCGAGTTGCGGCGGGAAGCTGGGGGTGCTTCTCGAGTTGCGACGCGGACCTCAGGAACTCGCTGGGGTTTCTTCAGGGAAGTCAGGTCCCCTTTGGTGTTGGAAGGGGAACTTCCGGTTTCCTCTCGAGCCCTTCAAGGTGCACAGGATCTCATCTCAAATTGAGTCCATCAAGTGTGTTCTCGTTTCCAAAGGGGACGGCTGTGTGAGGGAACTTTCTGAGTCGAATAAAGGGTGTCAAGTACCTTTTTGCCTTTTAAGAGGGAATGTGGTATTTCTCTTGAGATGCTGCATCGACAAATTTCCACATCTCGCATGGAGGGGATAATTTTGGGGTGTTACTCGAGTTGCGGCGGGAAGCTGAGGGTGCTTCTCGAGTTGCGACGGGGACCTCAGGAACTCGCTGGGGTTTCTCAGGGAAGTCAGGTCCCCTTTGGTGTTGGAAGGGGAACTTCCGGTTTCCTCTCGAGCCTTTAAATGTGCACAGGGGCTCATCTCGAATTGAGTCCATCAAGTTTGTTTTCCTCTCCAAAGGGGATGGCTGTTTAAGGGAACTTTCTGAGTCGAATAAAGGGTGTCACGTATCTTTTTGCCTTTCAAGAGGGAATGTGGTATTTCTCTTGAGATGCTGCATCGCCAAATTTCCTCATCTCGCATGTAGGGGATAATTTTGGGGTGTTTCTCGAGTTGCGGCGGGAAGCTGGGGGTACTTCTCGAGTTGCGACGGGGACCTCAGGAACTCGCTGGGGTTGCTTCACGGAAGTCAGGTCCCCTTTGGTGTTGGAAGGGGAACTTCCGGTTTCCTCTCGAGCCCTTCAATGTGCACAGGGGCTCCTCTCGAATTGAGTCCGTAAAGTGTGTTCTCCTCTCCAAAGGGGACGGCTGTGTGAGGGAACTTTCTGCGTCGAATAAATTGTGTCAAGTACCTTTTTGCCTTTCCAGATGGAATGTGGTTTTTCTCGTGAGATGCTGCATCGCCAAATTTCCTCATCTCGCATGGAGGGGATAATTTTGGGGTGTTTCTCGAGTTGCTGCGGGAAGCTGGGAGTGCTTCTCGAGTTGCGACGGGGACCTCGGGAACTCGCTGTGGTTGCTTCAAGGAAGTCAGGTCCCCTTTGGTGTTGGAAGGGGAACTTCCGGTTTCCTCTCGAGCCCTTCAATGTGCACACGGGCTCCTCTCGAATTGTTTCCTAAAGTGTGTTCTCCTCTCCAAAGGGGACGGCTGTGTGAGGGAACTTTCTGAGTTGAATAAAGGGTGTCAAGTACTATCGGGTTCCAGCCCCGATATGACCCAGGGTATCCTCGGGATGAACGTCTTCGGCGTCAGAGAGAGAGAGAGAAAGAGAGAGAGACAGGGGCTGATGATTCCTTGGTTTACGCTGGAAACCAATAAAACCCCAGCACGGGGCTTGCTCTGTTTACGTAGGCCGCAGGCGCCCTCTCGAATCACTTGAGGCACCCCACCAGGGCACCCCCTCGAGTGGGTCTTAGAAGCCCAGGCATATAAGTAAACTCAGAGGGCCCAGCGCTCCAAAGATCTCAACCAGAAAAAGGAGAATAGAGAAAAGGATGGAAAGAGAGAAAGAACGACACGGGGAGACCAAGCTTCAGTGAGCAAGGCCCAAAACTTTATTTTCCAGTGCTGCTTTTATACCCTAAGTTGTGCACATAAAAAACAGAGAAAGAGAGGTATAGAGTCACGCCAAAATCACGCGGGGTCAGCAGTCTTGACCCTTATCAGGATCAGGGCTCATTTTTGTATGTCTCGTGATATACAAAAGTTTTGGGTGGTTTACATCATCTTCTGGCCAGGTGGCCTGCTAACAATTTATGGCCCTCTCTCCTAACAAAGGTTAGTTAGCTAGAAAAAGGCTTATATTCTTTTAAGTTGATTTTCCTAAAGTCAGGTGCTATACACATGACAAGGTTACATTCCTATAAGGTACAGGTGTAGTGAGCTACAAGAAAGGAATTTATTAACTTAAGATCTGATGTGGTTAAATCAAAGGCTACTACTTATATTCTCTATATGTGATTAATATATTTCCAAGGATACAACAGATACAGGAAACTTTGCAGCAAGCATTGATTCAACAATGAAATCTCTTTTAGTACTATTCTAATGATTTTAACTTCTTCAACAGATTTCTGTATTTTAGAATATCAGACTTTCTGTCCTTGCATGGCTGGGAGGCTATAAACAGTCACACTCATAGTTGTAAGAGCCCGGACAAACTTGTCATGCAAGTTAGAAAGCTATCAGAGGGGCTTGGATTGGAACACTCCTATTAAGCCGAGGAGAACTTTTAAACTACAGCTCTGAATTAATGTTTTCAGAGAAAGGTGGTTGGGGGGAAACCCCCGTAAGTATTAGAGGACTTGGTAAGAGGCGTAAAATAGTAAAGCAGTCAGATTCCGGTTTTCTTTGGGGTAGATGCTCAGGTAGGTCCAGGGGGCTCCTCGAGTCCTGATTAGCCTTTGCCCGTCAGGCCTCTTCCCCAGTTGACCTTTGCCACGGGTAGGATTTCCCTCGCTGGCTCCCGGCATCTCCCCCTTTTTTATTTCTTAAAACAGCCAGATGTAGTTCAGCTGCCAGCTTCTGAGTGCTCTGCTGGAGAGTTCTGACGACACAAGGAAGAATTATAATGAGAAGCAAAATTATAGCAGCCACAGCAATATAGCTGAAAACAGTAGATAGAATGTTTTTTCCAGAAATGAAGTTAGAGAAAGTATGAAAAAAGTCATTTGCTACTCCTGCAGCAGTAAAGTCTAGTCGGGAGTGTTCCAAAGTCTATCTGATTTTGAAGTTTTCCTAAATCCAAACTAATGTTGGAACTGTTCCAAACCCCCAAAATGTGGCTTTTAATTTTCTCCCAGTCATAATCTGTTTCGTTTACTCTCAGGGGTGTAACACATATCCACCGATAGTCAGCGTGACAGGACAATGCCAATTTTACTTTTAAAGCCTGTAATTCAGTCCCAATATACATCATCGCCTCTTCTAGGGTATTTACCCTTATTTCTAGCTTCCTATCTATAACTTCCTGTGTAGCTAGCATTAAAGAAACATCTTTGGACATACTGTCAACATATTGAGCAGTATGTACTTGTTGAGTCAATGACTCTGCTGCTGCAGTAACAGAAGTGATTGCTGCTACTAAAGCTGAAATTCCTAGGATAAGCAAGCCCACAAATCGTCACGGTCACATTAAATCTTGTAGTTGTAGCACAGCAAGACCATAGTTATCATACCAATAAGTAGTTATAGTTACAGGCACCATTAGATAGGGTGGTCATTGTAATATCACAAAAGAGCAGACATTGTATTGGGGAGTCAGACAAGATGAGAGCATACATTGTTTACAAGACACTACATTAGGCCCGCCTGAATAATTCATACATATATTAATTTTCTCAGAGTGATTAGTAAAGAGAAAAACATAGTGAGATGGTAAGCAAAAATATTCTTTGGTCAAATTAGAGTAATGGGGGCAGTAGCGGCAAGCAAAGTACAGAAGCAAAAATGCATTACAGG
The DNA here is from genome assembly GCF_049115385.1 of Moschus berezovskii. Taxonomy (NCBI): domain Eukaryota; kingdom Metazoa; phylum Chordata; class Mammalia; order Artiodactyla; family Moschidae; genus Moschus; species Moschus berezovskii. The sequence continues at coordinate 150,069,746 of NC_142488.1, forward strand.
AGAATTAAGTTCTACATTAGGTTACAGCGTCTAATCTGAAATCACACCCATAATATCATTTTTTAGGATATCTGGGAAATAGTTATTTCCCAGGATGTTTGAACCATAGCTACTTTATTTTGACTTTTAATTGTAAAAAAATTTTTTTTTTATAACCAAAGCAGATGTCACCATTAATGACGTCAGTGTTTTTCTAGGTATGAGAAGATGCAAGAATTGGAAGTCATACTCTGGACCACTGTCTTACTAGCCTCCTGATCCAGGAAAATACTCCCTCTTGTTGCTTTTTCTCATACCCAGAGTCACACTATTACAATTATTGATCTCATATGGAACTGCATATCAGCATTATATCACAGGCTCAGTGAAACAAGTGACATAGAAAATAATATAGCCATAGCTAGCAGTTATTAGTAAAATAAGAATTATCAGTCAAGAACTTTTATTAGATAAAGCTTGGTATACCCCAAGTCACCTGACTTCATTTGTTAAATGACTATAGCCTGGTGTTAATCTCCTGGTTGTACATTATGGAGCATCTGACCTTTATCGAACTGTCTCAGCAGTGAGTCTTAGTAAACACTAGACCTTAATTAACAAAACTAGAAACTTAATTTATCAATTTACAAAACTTAAATATTAGAGGTCTAAGAAGTCAGGAAAACATTATAAATGATCATACGAATCAGGTCCAGCATCTTGGGCAAGCTGTCTACCTCTGATGTCATCATCTTCTCATCCTGGTGTAGTGTAGTTTCTTCTGAAAAAAGTCCTTCCATCCAGGTTGGAGACAGTCCCTTAAATTATGTCTTTTTTTTTTTTGTCCTGGTTGCAGGTCATGAGACATCTGATCTTCATCCAAAGATGAAGTAATCTACTGAGATAAGCTTCAGAAACAAACTTAGGGTGTTCTTTAAGAATTCAATTAAATTTTATATTAATATCACATAACAGCAAAGATCTATTCAGGAAATGAGTCTTAGTAGATACAGACTTCCATTAACAAACTGGAATTCAACATTCATTGAAACATCTGTTTTGTTTTTTTTTTACTCTCATTTTTATCAAATATAACCAAATTAAGACTTGTTTACAAAATAGATCTGTTCTCAATAAACTTGACCTGATTATATATATAACCATAGACCTTTTTTTTTTTTTTTTTTTTGCTGAAACTTTTATGGAGTCTCAAACTTAACTTTAAAATAAAATCTTTCAGGGCTAGAAAAGTCATCCCAAAGGCTTATCACAGATTTCGCCTAACAGATCTAAGTGAATTCCTCCCTTTATTTTTTAGTGAGATAACCTTTCTAATTTATCTGATAAAGTTACTGGAAGCCTAAGAGTTTCCAGTCTCTGAATGGGTCAGATAAAAATGTTAAATGCTTTAATTTGTTTAATAAATACCATTTTACCAAATTACTGTTAAATCATAATTAGTTTGAGGGGAAGATTTCCTAAGATCTGGAAAACACAGATTCAAACCAGTAATTTTTCAGAAACCATAAAAGTTATAAGCATATTTGCCAGTTCATTCGGTCCTTTTGATAACCTTTTTACAGTCATTAGGTTTCCCACTAGAATCTTTTAATTTCTTACCCAGTTCAGAAACTTATATTTATCCTAAAGTCCTTTCCATAAATCTTCTGGAAGAGGAAGAATTTTTACAAGAAACTTGGTTAGTGCTGTGATAACACTTTAAGATAGTAATCAGAATTATGGCAACATTTTACCTGAATAAATCAGAATTTATGTATAAATTGTTTCTAGGATATCTGTATTAGTAACATCTACCATACAATATAGCCGAGATTTATTATTTACTTGACAATACTTTCTATGTAATTTAATCATGGAAGTTGAACCCAATTACTCTAATATCTCCCTTTGGGATGTTTCAGGGGCCCTCTGAAGCATTCCAAAGTTAGCTAGAAGCCAAAAGTGCTACATCAGATTGATTTAGAAAGTTTTGTCAACAAATATCAGAAAGGTTTAGAGCATTCAGTCAGATGGGATTATAGGTCACTATGAAATAATAGCTATTCACTCATCCATAGTAACAATATAGGATTTCAGAGGAAAATATGGAACAGACCATAAAACTTAAATCTATTGTCAAATGCAGTTTAAAATCTCAAGAAAACGTTTATTTATACACAAAACTCTTTCTTTGGGGTCCACTTTCCACAAAACCTTTTTATCACTTTCTGTACCCATTTGTTCTCCCATCCTGGAACAGCCAACTGTAAGTCAGACCTACTACCTTTTTTCTTTATAAAATGTAACTTCATTCTTCATACCTTCTTTACTAAACACACATATCTTACTTTCCTTAAGCAACCAAGAATTTACCTTTATATTAGCATTCTATAGATTGGTGAACATAAATATCAGTGATAACTTAAAAAATTTAGCTAACATCTCAGGATGGCATCAAACATTATTTATTAATAGTCTAAAAATCTTTAGTTTTTCTGATTAGTATTCAGTAGTGATTGTTTCAGAATCTTATTTTATTTGGAAATGACCTAGCTAGTCAATAAACTTTTGTTACTTAATTTAGCACAACCTTAGAAATTCAGGTTACCAAAATCTAGAGAAACTGTTTAAGACAGACATTTTTAATCTTAATAGAGTTTATCTAAAAGCTCATATCTCATTTACTTTTTTTTTTTTTAACTAGAGGTACCTTTTTTGCCAACAAACTTATGACAGATATAACAATATAACTATTTAACTTATAATAAACCTAGGTACAATGAAAATATGCTTAATGTTAATGACTCTTAGACATGTCTATATTGGATTAGCAAACAAACATTAATACTAGATATTTAATATTTACCAGTTCACGTGACTCTGAAACTCAGGTTAATTTTTTTGTACTTAGAATTGTCTGATTTGTAAGCGCTTATTTATTTATTTTTTAGGCCAATTAAATTAGAGCTCACAGCTTCAGCAATATTGTGAAATAAACAAGAAACAAAAAACAAAAGACACACACTGAGACATACATAAATCCAGACAGACAGACTTTAAAGTCTCTTGTTTCTTACAGGTCGGGGCACTCTGGCCAGTTGTCTGCATCAGGAGGAGACCAGGGACAAAAGTGTCCCAGTTGCGGCCGCTGGGTCTGGTCCATTGGCAGGCAAGCTGGCCCCTGAGTAACTCGAGTACTTTTTTAAAAACCCAATTTTAACTGCATTCGGTCTTCATCGGCCCCAAATTTATCAATTTTTGCCAACATTCCCTGCGTAATATGTTCTGGGCCATGTCTGCCAAAGTATATTAGGTTTGAGACCGCGAGGGTTAACTCTCATATGCAAACTATTTGTAGTAGTGGGACAATGTGAACAAGAATGAACAATCTCCCAAGCAGATTCTCCAGGAATCTTAAAATGATATCTTAAAGCCATAGCATTTTGATGGTGCAGTGAGTGAGAAGTTTGGGCCTCTTCAAAAGCAGAGGCCACTGTAATCTTGGTCAATGCATCTGCCAAATCATTGAAAGCAATTAAAGGGCCAGGCAGCCCAGAATGAGCTCGAATGTGGCCAATAAAAAATGGTCGGTTTCGCTTCCAAATTTGTTGGTGTAATTTAGTTAGCAAATGAAATATTGTCGTTTTATTTTCAGGCAGAACTGCAGTCTCAATATGTGGGAATAATCTGACTACATAATGAGAGTCAGAAAAAAGGTTGAAATCTTCTTTTGCAAACATGACAAAGGCTTCTATAACAGCTGTGAGTTCAGCTCTTTGAGCTGAAGTCTCCTGTGTTTGTAGAACCTTATGTTGATTTTTTGTCATCAAACATTAAAAGAGCATCAAGCTGTTCTTTGTTATATGGAATTGCAATCTCTGATGGCTCTTTACCAAATAGTTCAATGCTCCGCCTTCTTCCTTTTAATATCAAAGTAGCTATCAACCCCGGATAAGAAGCCACTATCTTATTTGCTTGAGCAGGAAGATAGACCCATTCTAAGACTCCATAAGACTCCCGTAGGTGCAGTGGGGGTAGCTAAGCAAAGGAATTGCCAAGTGGCTGCTAAATCTATTTGTTTTACATAACTATTAGATAGGGCCTTTTTCACTGTAAGCAAGGCTTCTTGAGCCTCAGTAGTTAATTGCCTTTTTGAAGCTGGGTCGGGATCCCCGCGCAAAATGTTAAAGAGAGGTTTTAGCTCAGTAGTGGTTAATTTTAAGTAAGGCCGAATCCAGTTAATATCACCTAAAAGTCTTTGAAAGTCATTAAGAGTAACAAGATGATCTTTTCTTAATTGTAGTGGGGCATGAGTCACTGTTTCTGAATGTATAATCCTTCCTAAATAAGTTATGGGTGGGTTGGTTTGAAATTTTTCCGGGGCAATTTTTAAGCCTCTAGCTGATAACGCCTGAGTTAACTCTTGGAGGACAGTTTGTAAATGAGCTCTATCTGGATGAGCTATTAAAATATCATCCATATAATGAATCATATATACCTGCTCATATTTAGCCCTAATATCTTGTATAGCGGTATTAACAAATTTTTGACATAAGGTGGGGCTATTTTTCATTCCCTGAGGTAACACTTTCCATTGAAACCTCAAATAGGGCTGTTTAAAATTTTCTGACGGCAGGCTAAAAGCAAATCGCTTTTTATCCATGGCGTTTAAGGGAATAGTGAAAAATCAGTCTTGTAAATCAATTACAATTGTATTATATCCCTCTGGAACAGCTACTGGGGAGGGGAGTCCCGGCTGTAAGGCCCCCATGTCCTCCATAGTGGCATTAATAGCCCTAAGATCTTGTAAAAGCCTCTCAAGGTGTGGATCAAACTCATCTCCAGGGCTAGAGAGAACTCTTCTCTGGGGAACTTCCAGCGGTGGTCTCTCGCCCCTATAAGGGGAGGGAGGCAAAGGGGGACGAGAATGTCCCACATATTTGGTCTCTAGTTTGGGAGAGCCTTTCTGATGTTTAGATTTTGAGGACAGTTTATTTGAGGATTTTTTTTTTAAGCTTTTAGGAGTATCAATAGCTAAAAAGTATTCATCCTCATCAGAATGGTATTGATCTATTATCTTATCTAAATATTCCTCATCTTGAGGAGGAGCAGAGGGTGAAACCTGTTCTTGTTTTTCATCCCCGCTTTCTGAATGACTATTGGTGTTCTTGGTGGCTTGATAACTAGGTATAGCCTCTTTATTTCCATTACCTTTTTTAATGGGTGGTCGTTTAGATTCATGGGCAGGATCTAAAGCATCTCTGATTATATTCCATAAATAAAAGGTATTGGTGGGCACTTTTTCTGGACCCTGCTGAGTATAGTAAATTTTTAGCTGTTTTCCCACCTTTTCCCAGGTATCTAAATTAACAGTGCCCTCTTCCAGAAACCAAGGACACTGCTCCTGAACAACAGTAATTTAGCTTTTTTGACCTTAATTCCTCTTTTGTTTAATAGTTGTAAAATGACTCGTATAAAGAGTTGTCATCGTTTTGACTTACTGTTACCCATGTCTGAAGTTTTAGTCTCTTAAAGAAAGTGTAAACCCTTCCACTTTTACTCACCATACCTATCTTATGCAGGGGGGTTCCGGAAACCCTAAGTGGGGTCCTAGCCGTCCCGAAAACTGGACAATGGGGGAGACTTACCCTTGGAAGCCTGGTTCGGGCGCCACTTATCGGGGTCCAGCCCCGAAATGACCCAGGGTATCCTCGGGATGAACGTCTTCGGCGTCAGAGAGAGAGAGAGAAAGAGAGAGAGACAGGGGCTGATGATTCCTTGGTTTACGCTGGAAACCAATAAAACCCCAGCACGGGGCTTGCTCTGTTTACGTAGGCCGCAGGCGCCCTCTCGAATCACTTGAGGCACCCCACCAGGGCACCCCCTCGAGTGGGTCTTAGAAGCCCAGGCAGATAAGTAAACTCAGAGGGCCCAGCGCTCCAAGGATCTCAACCAGAAAAAGGAGAATAGAGAAAAGGATGGAAAGAGAGAAAGAACGACACGGGGAGACCAAGCTTCAGTGAGCAAGGGCCAAAACTTTATTTTCCAGTGCTGCTTTTATACCCTAAGTTGTGCACATAAAAAACAGAGAAAGAGAGGTATAGAGTCACGCCAAAATCACGCGGGGTCAGCAGTCTTGACCCTTATCAGGATCAGGGCTCATTTTTGTATGTCTCGTGATATACAAAAGTTTTGGGTGGTTTACATCATCTTCTGGCCAGGTGGCCTGCTAACAGTTTATGGCCCTCTCTCCTAACAAAGGTTAGTTAGCTAGAAAAAGGCTTATATTCTTTTAAGTTGATTTTCCTAAAGTCAGGTGCTATACACATGACAAGGTTACATTCCTATAAGGTACAGGTGTAGTGAGCTACAAGAAAGGAATTTATTAACTTAAGATCTGATGTGGTTAAATCAAAGGCTACTACTTATATTCTCTATATGTGATTAATATATTTCCAAGGATACAACAGATACAGGAAACTATGCAGCAAGCATTGATTCAACAATGAAATCTCTTTTAGTACTATTCTAATGATTTTAACTTCTTCAACAGATTTCTGTATTTTAGAATATCAGACTTTCTGTCCTTGCATGGCTGGGAGGCTATAAACAGTCACACTCATAGTTGTAAGAGCCCGGACAAACTTGTCATGCAAGTTAGAAAGCTATCAGAGGGGCTTGGATAGGAACACTCCTATTAAGCCGAGGAGAACTTTTAAACTACAGCTCTGAATTAATGTTTTCAGAGAAAGGTGGTTGGGGGGAAACCCCCGTAAGTATTAGAGGACTTGGTAAGAGGCGTAAGATAGTAAAGCAGTCAGATTCCGGTTTTCTTTGGGGTAGATGCTCAGGTAGGTCCAGGGGGCTCCTCGAGTCCTGATTAGCCTTTGCCCGTCAGGCCTCTTCCCAAGTTGACATTTGCCACGGGTAGGATTTCCCTCGCTGGCTCCCGGGAAAGTACCTTTTTGCCTTTCCAGAGGGAATGTGATATTTCTCTTGAGATGCTGCATCGCCAAATTTCCTCATCTCGCATGGAGGGGATAATTTTGGGGTGTTTCTCGAGTTGCGGCGGGAAGCTGGAGGTGCTCATAGAGTTGCGACGGGGAGCTCAGGAACTCGCTGGGGTTGCTTCAGGGAAGTCAGGTCCCCTTTGGTGTAGGAAGGGGAACTTCCGGTTTCCTCTCGAGCCCTTCAATGTGCACAGGGGCTCCTCTCGAATTGAGTCCGTAAAGGGTGTTCTCCTCTCCAAAGGGGACAGCTGTGTGAGGGAACTTTCTGAGTCGAATAAAGGGTGTCAAGTAACTTTTTGCCTTTCCAGAGGGAATGTGGTATTTCTCTTGAGATGCTGCATCGCCAAATTTCCTCATCTCGCATGGAGGGGATAATTTTGGGGTGGTTCTCGAGTTGCGGCGGGAAGCTGGGGGTGCTTCTCGAGTTGAAAAGGGGACCTCAGGAACTCGCTGGTGTTGCTTCAGGGAAGTCAGGTCCCCTTTGGTGTTGGAAGGGGAACTTCCGGTTTCCTTCGAGCCCTTCAATGTGCACAGGGGCTCCTCGAGAATTGAGTCCGTAAAGTGTGTTCTCCTCTCCAAAGGGGACGGCTGTGTGAGGGAACTTTCTGAGTCGAATAAAGGGTGTCAAGTACCTTTTTGCCTTTCCAGAGGGAACGTGGTATTTCTCTTGAGATGCTTCATCGCCAAATTTCCTCATCTCGATTGGAGGGGATAATTTTGGGGTGTTTCTCGAGTTGCGGCGGGAAGCTGGGGGTGCTTCTCGAGTTGCGACAGGGACCTCAGGAACTCGCTGGGGTTGCTTCAGGGAAGTCAGGTCCCCTTTGGTGTTGGAAGGGGAGCTTTCGGTTTCTTCTCGAGCCCTTCAATGTGCACAGGGGTTCCTCTCGAATTGAGTCCGTAAATTGTGTTCTCCTCTCCAAAGGGGACGGCTGTGTGAGGGTACTTTCTGAGTCGAATAAAGGGTGTCAAGTACTTTTTGCCTTTCCAGAGGGAATGTGTTATTTCTCTTGAGATACTGCATCGCCAAATTTCCTCTTCTCGCATGGAGGGAAATATTTTGGGGTGTTTGTTGAGTTGCGGCGGGAAGCTGGGGGTGCTTCTCGAGTTGCGACAGGGACCTCAGGAACTCGCTGGGGTTGGGTCAGGGAAGTCAGGTCCCCTTTGGTGTTGGAAGGGGAACTTCCAGTTTCCTTTCGAGCCCTTCAATATGCACAGGGGCTCTTCTCGAATGGAGTCCGTAAAGTGTGTTCTCCTCTCCAAAGGGGACGGCTGTGTGAGGGAACTTTCTGAGTCGAATAAAGGGTGTCAAGTACCTTTTTGCCTTTCCAGGGAATGTGGTATTTCTCTTGAGATGCTGCATCGCCAAATTTCCTCATCTCGCATGGAGGGGATAATTTTGGGGTGTTTCTCGAGTTGCGGCGGGAAGCTGGGGGTGCTTCTCGAGTTGCGACGGGGACCTCCGGAACTCGCTGGGGTTGCTTCAGGGAAGTCAGGTCCCCTTTGGTGTTGGAAGGGGAACTTCCGGTTTCCTCTGGAGCCCTTCAATGTGCACAGGGGCTCCTCCCGAATTGAGTCCGTAAAATGTGTTCTCCTCTCCAAAGGGGACGGCTGTGTGAGGGAACTTTCTGAGTCGAATAAAGGGTGTCAAGTACCTTTTTGCCTTTCCAGAGGGAATGTGGTATTTCTCTTGAGATGCTGCATCGCCAAATTTCCTCATCTCGCATGGAGGGGATAATTTTGGGGTGTTTCTCGAGTTGCGGCTGGAAGCTTGGGGTGCTTCTCCAGTTGCGACGGGTACCTCAGGAACAAGGTGGGGTTGCTTCAGGGAAGTAAGGTCCCCTTTGTTGTCGGAAGGGGAACTTCTGGTTTCCTCTCGAGCCCTTCAATGTGCACAGGGGCTCCTCTCGAATTGAGTCCATAAAGTGTGTTCTCCTCTCCAAAGGGGACGGCTGTGTGAGGGAACTTTCTGAGTCGAATAAAGGGTGTCAAGTACCTTTTTGCCTTTCCAGAGGGAACGTGGTATTTCTCTTGAGATGCTTCATCGCCAAATTTCCTCATCTCGATTGGAGGGGATAATTTTGGGGTGTTTCTCGAGTTGCGGCGGGAAGCTGGGGGTGCTTCTCGAGTTGCGACAGGGACCTCAGGAACTCGCTGGGGTTGCTTCAGGGAAGTCAGGTCCCCTTTGGTGTTGGAAGGGGAGCTTTCGGTTTCTTCTCGAGCCCTTCAATGTGCACAGGGGTTCCTCTCGAATTGAGTCCGTAAATTGTGTTCTCCTCTCCAAAGGGGACGGCTGTGTGAGGGTACTTTCTGAGTCGAATAAAGGGTGTCAAGTACTTTTTGCCTTTCCAGAGGGAATGTGGTATTTCTCTTGAGATGCTGCATCGCCAAATTTCCTCTTCTCGCATGGAGGGAAATATTTTGCGGTGTTTGTTGAGTTGCGGCGGGGCGCTGGGGGTGCTTCTCGAGTTGCGACGGGGACCTCAGGAACTCGCTGGGGTTGGGTCAGGGAAGTCAGGTCCCCTTTGGTGTTGGAAGGGGAACTTCCAGTTTCCTTTCGAGCCCTTCAATATGCACAGGGGCTCTTCTCGAATGGAGTCCGTAAAGTGTGTTCTCCTCTCCAAAGGGGACGGCTGTGTGAGGGAACTTTCTGAGTCGAATAAAGGGTGTCAAGTACCTTTTTGCCTTTCCAGGGAATGTGGTATTTCTCTTGAGAAGCTGCATCGCCAAATTTCCTCATCTCGCATGGAGGGGATAATTTTGGGGTGTTTCTCGAGTTGCGGCTGGAAGCTTGGGGTGCTTCTCCAGTTGCGACGGGTACCTCAGGAACTCGCTGGGGTTGCTTCAGGGAAGTAAGGTCCCCTTTGTTGTCGGAAGGGGAACTTCTGGTTTCCTCTAGAGCCCTTCAATGTGCACAGGGGCTCCTCTCGAATTGAGTCCATAAAGTGTGTTCTCCTCTCCAAAGGTGACGGATGTGTGAGGGAACTTTCTGAGTCGAATAAAGGGTGTCAAGTACCTTTTTGCCTTTCCAGAGGGAATGTGGTATTTCTCCTGAGATGCTGCATCGCCAAATTTCCTCATCTCGAATGGAGGGGATAATTTTGGGGTGTTTCTCGAGTTGCGGCGGAAAGCTGGGGGTGCTTTTCGAGTTGCGACGGGGACCTCAGGAACTCGCTGGGGTTGCTTCAGGGAAGTCGGGTCCCCTTTCGTGTTGGAAGGGGAACATCCGGTTTCCTCTCGAGCCCTTCAGTGTGCACAGGGGCTCCTCTCGAATCAAGTCCATAAAGTGTGTTCTCCTCTCCAAAGGGGACGGCTGTGTGAGGGAACTTTCTGAGTCTAATAAAGGGTGTCAAGTACCTTTTGGACTTTCCAGATGGAATGTGGTATTTCTCTTGAGATGCTGCATCGCCAAATTTCCTCATCTCGCATGGAGGGGATAATTTTGGGGTGTTTCTAGATTTCCGGCGGGAGCTGGGGGTGCTTCTCGAGTTGCGACGGGGACCTCAGGAACTCTCTGGGGTTGCTTCAGGGAAGTCAGGTCCCCTTTGTTGTCGTAAGGGGAACTTCTGGTTTCCTCTGGAGCCCTTCAATGTGCACAGGGGCTCCTCGAGAATTGAGTCCGTAAAGTGTGTTCTCCACTCCAAAGGGGACGGCTGTGTGAGGGAACCTTCTGAGTCGAATAAAGGGTGTCAAGTACCTTTTTGCTTTTCCAGAGGGAATGTGGTATTTCTCTTAAGAGGCTGCATCGCCAAATTTCCTCATCTCGCATGGAGGGGATAATTTTGCGGTGTTTCTCGAGTTGCGGCGGGAAGCCGTGTGTGCGTCTCGAGTTGCGACGGTGACCTCAGGAACTCGCTGGGGTTGCTTCAGGGAAGTCAGGTCCCCTTTGGTGTTGGAAGGGGAACTTCCGGTTTCCTCTTGAGCCCTTCAATGTGCACAGGGGCTCCTCTCAAATAGAGTCCGTAAAGTGTGTTCTCCTCTCCAAAGGGGACGGCTGTGTGAGGGAACTTTCTGAGTCGAATAAAGGGTGTCAAGTACCTTTTTGGCTTTCCAGGGAATGTGGTATTTCTCTTGAGATGCTGCATCGCCAAATTTCCTCATCTCGCATGGAGGGGATAATTTTGGGGTGTTTCTCGAGTTTGGCGGGAAGCTGGGGGTGCTTCTCGAGTTGCGACGGGGACCTCCGGAACTCGCTGGGGTTGCTTCAGGGAAGTCACGTCCCCTTTGGTGTTGGAAGGGGAATTTCCGGTTTCCTCTCGAGCCCTTCAATGTGCACAGGGGCTCCTCTCGAATTGAGTCCATAAAGTGTGTTCTCCTCTCCAAAGGGGACGGCTGTGTGAGGGAACTTTCTGAGTCGAATAAAGGGTGTCAAGTACCTTTTTGCCTTTCCAGAGGGAATGTGGTATTTCTCCTGAGATGCTGCATCGCCAAATTTCCTCATCTCGAATGGAGGGGTTAATTTTGGGGTGTTTCTCGAGTTGCGGCGGGAAGCTGGGGGTGCTTTTCGAGTTGCGACGGGGACCTCAGGAACTCGCTGGGGTTGCTTCAGGGAAGTCAGGTCCCCTTTCGTGTTGGAAGGGGAACTTCCGGTTTCCTCTCGAGCCCTTCAGTGTGCACAGGGGCTCCTCTCGAATCAAGTCCGTAAAGTGTGTTCTCCTCTCCAAAGGGGACGGCTGTGTGAGGGAACTTTCTGAGTCGAATAAAGGGTGTCAAGTACCTTTTGGCCTTTCCAGATGGAATGTGGTATTTCTCGTGAGATGCTGCATCGCCAAATTTCCTCATCTCGCATGGAGGGGATAATTTTGGGGTCTTTCTCGAGTTGCGGCGGGAAGCTGGGTTGCTTCTCGAGTTGCGACTGGGACCTCAGGAACTCGTTGGGGTTGCTTCAGGGAAGTCAGATCCCCTTTGGTGTTGGAAGGGGAACTTCCGGTTTTCTCACGATCCCTTCAATGTGCACAGGGGCTCCTCTCGAATTGAGTCCGTAAATTGTGTTCTCCTCTCCAAAGGGGACGGCTGTGTGAGGGAACTTTCTGAGTCGAATAAAGGGTGTCAAGTACCTTTTTGCCTTTCCAAAGGGAATGTGGTATTTCTCTTGAGATGCTACATCGCCAAATTTCCTCATCTCGCATGGAGTGGATAATTTTGGGGTGTATCTCGAGTTGCGGCGGTAAGCTGGGGGTGCTTCTCGAGTTGCGACAGGGACCTCAGGAATTCGTTGGGGTTGCTTCAGGGAAGTCAGGTCCCCTTTGGTGTTTGAAGGGGAACTTCCGGTTTCCTCTCGAGCCCTTCAATGTGCACAGGGGCTCCTCTCGAATTGAGTCCGTAAAGTGTGTTCTCCTCTCCAAAGGGGACGGTTTGTGAGGAAACTTCTGATTCGAATCAAGGGTGTCAAGTACCTTTTTGCCTTTCCAGAGGGAATGTGGTATTTCTCTTGAGATGCTGCATCGCCAAATTTCCTCATCTCACATGGAGGGGATAATTTTGGGGTGTTTCTCGAGTTGCGCCGGGAAGCTGGGGGTGCTTCTAGAGTTGCGACGGGGACCTCAGGAACTCGCTGGGGTTGCTTCAGGGAAGTCAGGTCCCCTTTGGTGTTGGAAGGGGAACTTCCGGTTTCCTCTCGAACCCTTCAATGTGCACAGGGGCTCCTCGAGAGTTGAGTCCGTAAAGTGTGTTCTCCTCTCCAAAGGGGACGGCTGTGTGAGGGAACTTTCTGAGTCGAATAAAGGGTGTCAAGTACCTTTTTGCCTTTCCCGATGGAATGTGGTATTTCTCTTGAGATGCTGCATCGCCAAATTTCCTCATCTCACATGGAAGGGATAATTTTGGGGTGTTTCTCGAGTTGCGTCGGGAAGCTTGGGGTTCTTCTCGAGTTGCGACGGGGACCTCAGGAACTCGCTGGGGTTGCTTCAGGGAAGTCAGGTCCCCTTTGGTGTTGGAAGGGGAACTTCCGGTTTCCTCTCGAGCCCTTCAATGTGCACATGGGCTCCTCTCGAATTGAGTCCGTAAAGTGTGTTCTTCTTTCCAAAGGGGACGGCTGTGTGAGGGAACTTTCTGAGTCGAATAAAGGGTGTCAAGAACTTTTTGCCTTTCCAGAGGGAATGTGGTATTTCTCTTGAGATGCTGCATCGCCAAATTTCCTCATCTCGCATGGAGGGGATAAGTTTGGTGTGTTTCTCGAGTTGGGGCGGGAAGCTGGGGGTGCTTCTCGAGTTGCTACGGGGACCTCAGGAACTCGCTGGGGTTGCTTCAGGGAAGTCAGGTCCCCTTTGGTGTTGGAAGGGGAACTTCCGGTTTCCTCTCGAGCCCTTCAATGTGCACAGGGGCTCCTCTCGAATTGAGTCCGAAAAGTGTGTTCTCCTCTCCAAAGGGGACGGCTGTGTGAGGGAACTTTCTGAGTCGAATAAAGGGTGTCAAGTACCATTTTGCCTTTCCAGAGGGAATGTGGTATTTCTCTTGAGATGCTGCATCGCCAAATTTCCTCATCTCGCATGGAGGGGATAATTTTGGTGTGTTTCTCCAGTTGGGGCGGGAAGCTGAGGGTGCTTCTCGAGTTTCGACGGGGACCTCAGGAACTCGCTGGGGTTGCTTCAGGTAAGTCAGGTCCCCTTTGGTGTTAGAAGGGGAACTTCCTGTTTCCTCTCGAGCCGTTCAATGTGCACAGGGGCTCCTCTCGAATTGAATCCGTGAAGTGTGTTCTCCTCTCCAAAGGGGACGGCTGTGTGAGGGAACTTTCTGTGTCGAATAAAGGGTGTCAAGTACCTTTTTGCCTTTCAAGAGGGAATGTTGTAATTCTCTTGAGATGCTGCATCGCAAAATGTCTTCCTCTCGCATTGAGGGGATAATTTTGGGGTGTTTCTCGAGTTTCGGCACAACGCTGGTGGTGATTCAAGAGTTGCGACGGGGATCTGAGGATCTGGCTGGGGTTGCTTCAGGGAAGTCAGGTCCCCTTTGTGTTGGAAGGGGAACTTCCGGGTTCCTCTCGAGCCCTTAAATGTGCATAGGGGCTCATCTCGAATTGAGTCCATAAAGTGTGTTCTCCTCTAAAATGGGATGACTGTGTGAGGGAACTTTCTAAGTCGAATAAAGGGTGTCAAGTACCTTTTTGTCTTTCAAGAGGGAATGTGGTATTTCTCTTGAGATGCTGCGTCGCAAAATTTCCTCATCTCGCATTGAGGCGATAATTAGGGGTGTTTCTGGAGTTGCGGCGGGAAGCTGGGGGTGCTTCTCGATTTGTGATTTGCGACAGGGACCTCAGGAACTGGCTGGGGTTGTTTCAGGGAAGTCAGGTTCCCTTTGGTGTTGGAAGGGGAACTTCCGGGTTCCTCTCGAGCCCTAAAATGTGCAGAGGGGCTCATCTCGAATTGAGTCCATAAACTGTGTTCTCCTCTAAAAGGGGATGGCTGTGTTACGGAAGTTTCTTTGAGGAATAAAGGGTGTCAAGTACCTTTTTGCCTTTCAAGAGGGAATGTGGTATTTCTTTTGAGATGCTGCGTCGCAAAATTTCCTCATCTCGCATTGAGGGGATAATTTTGGGGTGTTTGTGGAGTTGAGGCGGGAAGCTGGGGGTGCCTCTCGAGTTGCGACGGGAACCACAGGAATTTGCTGGGGTTGCTTCAGGGAAGTCAGTTCCCCTTTGTTGTTGGAAGAGGAGCTTCTGGGTTCCTCTGGAGCCCTTAAATATGCAAAGGGGCTCAAATCCAATTAAGTCCATAAAGTGTGTTCTCTCCAAAGTTGATGGCTGTGTGAGGGAACTTTCTGAGTCGAATAAAGGGTGTCAAGTAACTTTTTGCCTTTCAAGAGGGAATGTGGTATTTCTCTTGAGATGCTGCATCGCAAAATTTCCTTATCTCGCATTGAGGAGATAATTTTGGGGTGTTTCTCGAGTTGCGGCGGGAAGCTGTGGGTGCTTCGAGAGTTGCGACGGGGACCACAGGAATTTGCTGGGGTTCGTTCAGGGAAGTCAGTTCCCCTTTGTTGTTGGAAGGGGAGCTTCCGGGTTCTTCTGGAGCCCTTAAACATGCAAAGGGGCTCAAATCCAATTAAGTCCATAAAGTGTGTTCTCTCCAAAGTTGATGGCTGTGTGAGGGAACTTTCTGAGTCGAATAAACGGTGTCAAGTAACTTTTTGCCTTTCAAGAGGGAATGTGGTATTTCTCTTGAAATGCTGCATCGCAAAATTTCCTTATCTCGCATTGAGGGGATAATTTTGGGGTGTTTCTCGAGTTGCGGCAGGAAGCTGGGGGTGCTTCTAGAGTTGCGACGGGGACCTCAGGAACTCGCTGGGGTTGCTTCAGGGAAGTCAGGTCCCCTTTGTTGTTGGAAGGGGAACTTCCGGGTTCCTCTCGAGCTCATAAATATGCACAGGGGCTCATCTCCAATTGAGTCCATAAAGTGTGTTCTCTTCTAAAAAGGGACAGCTGTGTGAGAGAACTTTCTGAGTCGAAAAAAGGGTGTCAAGTACCTTTCTGCCTTTCAAGAGGGAATGTGGTATTTCTCTTGAGATGCTGCATCGCAAAATTTCCTCATCACGCATTGAGGGAATAATTTTTGAGTGTTTCTCGAGTTGCGGCGGGAAGCTGGGGGTGCTTCAAGAGTTGCGACGGGGACCTTAGGAACATGCTTGGGTTGCTTCAGGGAAGTCAGGTCCCCTTTGGTGTTGGAAGGGGAACTTCCGGGTTCCTCTCGAGCCCTTGAATGTGCACAGGGTCTCATCTGGAATTGAGTCCGTGAAGTGTGTTCTCCCCTCCAAAGGGGACAGCTGTGTGAGGGAACATTCTGAGTGGAATAAAAGGTGTCAAGAACCTTTTTGCCTTTCGAGAGGGAATGTGGTATTTCTCTTGAGATGCTGCATCGCCAAATTTCCTCATCTCGCATGGAGGGGTTAATTTTGGGTTGTTTCTCGAGGTGCGGCGGGAAGCTGGGGGTGCTTCTCGAGTTGCGACGGGGACCTCAGGGACTCGCTGGGGTTGCTTCAGGGAAGTCAGGTCCCCTTTGGTGTTGGAAGGGGACTTCTGGTTTCCTCTCGAGCCCTTCAATGTGCACAGGGGCTCCTCTCGAATTGAGTCCATAAAGTGTGTTCTCCTGTAAGGGGAACGGCTGTGTGAGGCAACGTTCTGAGTGGAATAAAGGGTTTCAAGTACCTTTTTGCCTTTCAAGAGATAATGTGGTATTTCTCTATAGATGCTGCATCGCAAAATTTCCTCATCTCGCATGGAGCGGATAATTTTGGGGTGCTTCACGAGTTGCGCCGGGGACCTCATGAATTCGCTGGGGTTGCTTCAGGGATATCAGTTCCCCTTTGGTGTTGTAGGTGGAACTTCCGGTTTCCTTTCAAGCCCTTAAATGTGCAGAGGGGCTCATCTCGAATTGAGTACATAAGTTTGATCTGCTCTCCAAAGGGGACGGCTGTGTGAGGGAACTTTCTGTGTCGAATAAAGGGTGTGAAGTACCTTTTGGCCTTTCAAGAAGGAATGTGGTATTTCTCTTGAGATGCTGCATCGCAAAATTTCCTCATCTCGCATGGAGGGGATAATTTTGGGGTGCTTCTCCAGTTGCGACGGGAACCTTTGGAACTCACTGGGGTTGCTTCAGGGAAGTCAGGTCCCCTTTGGTGTTGGAAGGGGAACTTCCGGGTTCCTCTCGAGCCCTTAAATGTGCACAGGGTCTCATCTCGAATTGAGTCCATAAAGTGGGTTCTCCTCTCCAAAGGGGACGGCTGTGTGAGGGAACTTTCTGAGTCGAATAAAGGGTGTCAAGTACCTTTTTGCCTTTCGAGAGGGAATGTGGTGTTTCTCTTGAGATGCTGCATCGCAAAATTTCTTCAACTCGCATTGAGTGGATAATTTTGTGGTGTTTCTGGAGTTGCGGCGGGAAGCTGGGGGTGCTTCAAGAGTTGCCACGGTTACCTCAGGAACTCGGTGGGGTTACTTCAGGGAATCAGGTCGCCTTTGGTGTTGGAAGGGGAACTTCCGGGTTCCTCTGGAACCCTTAAATGTGCACAGGGTGTCATCTCGAATTGAGTCCATAAAGTGTGTTCTCCTCTCCAAAGGGGACAGCTGTGTGAGGGAATTTTCTGAGTCGAATAAAGGGTGTCAAGTACCTTTTTGCCTTTCAAGAGAGAATGTGGTAATTCTCTTGAGATGCTGCATCGCCAAATTTCTTCCTCTCGCATTGAGGGAATAATTTTGGGGTGTTTCTCGAGTTTCGGCACAAAGCTGGTGGTGCTTCAAGAGTTGCGACGGGGACCTGAGGATCTCGCTGGGGTTGCTTCAGGAAAGTCAGGTCCCCTTTGGTGTTGGAAGGGGAACTTCCGGGTTCCTCTCGAGCCCTTAAATGTGCAGAGGGGCTCATCTCGAATTGAGTCCATAAAGTGTGTTCTCCTCTAAAATGGGATGGCTGTGTGAGGGAAATTTCTAAGTCGAATAAAGGGTGTCAAGTACCTTTTTGCCTTTCAAGAGGGAATGTGGTATTTCTCTTGAGATGCTGCATCGCAAAATTTCCTCATCTCGTATTGAGATGATAATTAGGGGTGTTTCTGGAGTTGCGGAGGGAAGCTGGGGGTTCTTCTGGATTTGCGATTTTCCACGGGGACCTCAGGAACTGGCTGGGTTTGTTTCAGGGAAGTCAGGTTCCCTTTGGTGTTGGAAGGGGAACTTCCGGGTTCCTCTCGAGCCCTTAAATGTGCAGAAGGGCTCAACTGGAATTGAGTCCATAAACTGTGTTCTCCTCTAAAAGGGGATGGTTGTGTTAGGGAGGTTTCTGAGAGGAATAAAGGGTATCAAGTAAGTTTTTGCCTTTCAAGAGGGAATGTGGTATTTCTCTTGAGATGCTGCATCGCAAAATTTCCTCATCCCGCATTGAGGGAATAATTTTGGGGTGTTTCTCTAGTTGCGGCGGGAAGCTGGGGGTGCTTCAAGAGTTGTGACGGGGACCTCAGGAACTCGCTGCGGTTGCTTCAGGGATGTCAGGTCCCATTTGCTGTTGGAAGGGGAACTTCTGGGTTCCTCTGGAGCACTTAAATGTGCACAGGGGCTCATCTCGTATTGAGTACATAAAGTGTGTTCTCCTCTAAAAGGGGACGGCTGTGTGAGGGAACTTTCTGTGTCGAATAAAGGGTGTCAAGTACCTTTTTGCCTTTCCAGAGGGAATGTGGTATTTCTCTTGAGATGCTGCATCGCCAAATTTCCTCATCTCGCATTGAGGGGATAATTTTGTGGTGTTGGTCATGTTGCAGGCGGAAGCAGTGATTACTCTCGAGTTGCCCCGGGGACCTCAGGCACTCACTCACTTGCTTCAGTGAAGTCAAGTCCCCTTTGGTTTTGCAAGGGGAACTTCCGGATTACTCTCGAGCCGTTAAATGGGAATATTAGCTCTTCTCGATTTCAGTCCATAAAGTGTGTTCTCCTCTCCACTGAGGACGGATGTTAGGGACCATTCTGAGTCGCCTAAACGGTGTCAAATACCCTTTTACCTTTCAAGCGGGAATATGGGATTTCTCTTGAGATTCTGCAGCGCAAAATTTCTCATCTCACTTTGTGGGGCTAATTATGTGGTGTTTCTCGAGTTGCGTTGGAGACCTCAGAAACTTACTCCAGTTACTTCAGGGAATCGGGTCCCATTTGTGCTGGATGGGGAACTTCCGGATTACTCTCGAGCCCTTTAATAGGAATAGGGCCTCTTTTGTAGTTTAGTCCATAAAGTGTGTTATTCTCTCCAATGGGAACGGATATTTTTGAACTTTCTGAGTGGCATAAATTGTGTCAAGTACCCTTTTGCCTTTCAAGCGGGAATGTGGGATATCTGTTGAGATTCTGCAGCGCAAAATAACCTCATCTCACATTGAGGGGATAATTTTGTGGTGTTTCTCCAGTTGTGGTGGGAAGCAGGGGGCACTTCTCTAGCTATGGCGGGGATCTCCGGAACTCGCTCGGGTTGCTTCAGGGAAGTCAAGTCGCCTTTTGTGTTGGAAGGGGAACTTCCGGATTACTGTCGAGATGTTAAAAGTGAATATTGCCTCCTCTCCATTTGTGTCCATAAAATATGTTCTCCTCTCCACTGAGGATGGATGTTAGGGAACATTCTGAGTCGCGTAAAGGGAGTCAAGTACTCTTTTGACTTTCAAGTGGGAATGGGGATTTCTCTTGAGATTCTGCAGCGCAAAATTTCCTCATCTCGCATGGAGGGGATAATTTTTGGGTGTTTCTCGAGTTGGGACGGGAAGCTCGGAGTGCTTCTCGAGTTGCGACAGGGACCTCAGGAACTCGCTGGGGTTGCTTCAGGGAAGTCAGGTCCCCTTTGGTGTTGGAAGGGGAAGTGCCAGTTTCCCCTCGAACCCTCAAATGTGAACGGGGACTTATCTCGTACTGAGTTCATAAAGTGTGATCTCCTCTCCAAAGGGGACGGCTGTGTGAGGGAACTTTCTGAGTCGAATTATGGGTGTCAAGTACTTTTTGCCTTTCAAGAGGGAATGTGGTATTTCTCTTGAGATGCTGCATCGCAAAATTTCCTCATCTCGCATTGAGGGGATAATTTTGAGGTGTTTCTCGAGTTGCGGTGGGAAGCTGGGGGTGCTTCTCGCGTTGCTGCGGGGACCTCAGGAAGTCACTCACTTGCTTCAGTGAAGTCAAGTCCCCTTTGGTTTTGCAAGGGGAACTTCCGGATTACTCTCGAGCCGTTAAATGGGAATATTAGCTCTTCTCGATTTCAGTCCATAAAGTGTGTTCTCCTCTCCACTGAGGACGGATGTTAGGGACCATTCTGAGTCGCCTAAACGGTGTCAAATACCCTTTTACCTTTCAAGCGGGAATGTGGGATTTCTCTTGAGATTCTGCAGCGCAAAATTTCCTCATCTCACATTGTGGGGATAATTATGTGGTGTTTCTCGAGTTGCGATGGGGACCTCAGAAACTTACTCGATTTACTTCAGGGAATCGGGTCCCTTTTGTGCTGGAAGGGGAACTTCCGGATTACTCTCGAGCCCTTTAATGGGAATAGGGCCTCTTTTGTAGTTTAGTCCATAAAGTGTGTTATTCTCTCCAATGGGGACGGATATTTTTGAACTTTCTGAGTGGCATAAAGTGTGTCAAGTACCCTTTTGCCTTTCAAGCGGGAATGTGGGATATCTCTTGAGATTCCGCAGCGCAAAATTTCCTCATCTCCCATTGAGGGGATAATTTTGTGGTGTTTCTCGAGTTGCGACGGGAAGCTGGGGGTACTTCTCGAGGTGCGTTGGGGACCTCAGGAACTCGCTTGGGTTGCTTCAGGGAAGTCAAGTCCTTTTTTGTGTTGGAAGGGGAACTTCCGGATTACTCTCGAGCTGTTAAATGGGAAAAATGCCTCTTCTCGATTTGAGTCCATAAAGTGTGTTTTCCTCTCCACTGAGGAAGGATGTTAGGGACCATTCTGAGTCGGCTAAAGGGAGTCAAGTACCCTTTTGCCTTTCAAGCGGATATCTTGGATTTCACTTGAGATTCTGCAGCGCAAATTTTCCTCATCTCACATTGTGGGGAAAATTTTGTGGTGTTTCTACAGTTGCGATGGGGACCTCAGAAACTTACTCGAGTTACTTCAGGGAATCAGGTACCATTTGTGCTGGAAGGGGAACTTCCGGAATACTTTTGAGCCCTTTAATGGGAATAGGGCCTCTTCTCCAGTTGAGTCCCTAAAGTGTGTTATCTTCTCCAATGGGACGGATATTATTGAACTTTCTGTGTGGCATAAAGTGTGTCAAGTACGCTTACGCTTTTGCCTTTCAAGCGGATATCTGGGATTTCTCTTGAGATTCTGCAGCGCAAAAAACCTCATCTCTCATTGAGGGGATAATTTTGTGGTGTTTCTCGAATTGCGGCGGGAAGCTGGGGGTACTTCTCGAGTTGCGGCGGGGACCTCAGGAACTTGCTCGGGTTGCTTCAGGGAAGTCAAGTCCACTTTTGTGTCGGAAGGGGAACTTCCGGAATACTCTCGAGCCATTAAAAGGGAATATTGCCTCTTCTCCATTTGAGTCCATAAAATATGTTCTCCTCTCCACTGAGGATGGATGTTAGGGAATATTCTGAATCGCATAAAGGGATTCAAGTACCCTTTTGCCTTTCAAGCGGGAATGTGGGATTTCTCTTGAGATTCTGCAGCGCAAATTTTCCTCATCTCGCATTGAGGGGATAATTTTGTGGTATTTCTCGAATTGAGGCGGGAAGATGGGGGTACTTCTGGAGTTGCGACGGGGACCTCAGGAACTCACTCCAGTTACTTCAGGGAAGTTAGGACCCCTTTTGTTCTTGAAGGGGAGCTTCCAGATTACTCTGGAGCCCTTTAAATGGAATAGGGCCTCTTCTGGAGTTCAGTCCACAAAGTGTGTTCTCCTCTCCAATGGGGAAGGATGTTAGGGAACTTTCTGAGTGACATAAAGGGAGTCAAGTAAGCTTTTGCCTTTCAATTGGGAATGTGGGATTTCTCTTCAGATTCTGCAGCGCAAAGTTTCCTCCTCTCGCATTGAGGGGATAATTTTGTGGTGTTTCCCGAATTTCGGCGGGAAGCTGGGGGTACTTCTCGAGTTTCAACGGGGACCTCAGGAACTCACTGGAGTTACTTCAGGGAAGTCAGTTCCCCCATTGTGCTGGACGGCGAACTTCCGGATTACTCTCGAGCCCTTTAATGGGAATAGGGGCTCTTCTGGAGTTGAGTCCATAAATTGAGTACGCCTCTGCAATGGGGACGGATTTTAGGGAACTTTCTGAGGGGCATAAAGTATGCCAAGTTCCCTTTTGCCTTTCAAGCGGGAATGTGGGATTTCCCTTGAGATTCTGCAGCGCAAAATTACCTCATGTCGCATTGAGGGGATAATATTGTGTTGTTTCTCGAGTTGTGGTGGAAAGTAGGGGATACTTCTGGAGTTGAAACGGGAACCTAAGGAACTCTCTCAGTTTGCTCCAGGGAAGTCAAGTTCCCTTTTGTGTTGGAAGGGGAACTTCTTGATTACTCTTGAGCCTTAAATGGGAATATTGCCTCTTTTCGATTTGAGTCCATGAGGTGTGTTTTCCTCTCCACTGAGGAAGGATGTTAGGGAACATTCTGAGTCGCATAAACGGAATCAGTACCCTTTTGCTTTTCAAGCCGGAATGTAGGATTTCTCTTGAGATTCTGCAGCGCAAAATTTCCTCATCTCGCAGTGAGGGGAATATTTTGTGGTGTTTCTCGAATTGCGGCAGGACGCTGGGGGTACTTCTTGAGTTTAGATGGCGACCTCAGGAACTCACTCGAATTTCTTCAGGGAAGTCAGGTCCCCTTTTGTGCTGGAAGGGGAACTTCCGGATTAGTCTCGAGCCCTTTAATGGGAATAGGGCCTCTTCTGGAGTTGAGTCCATAAAGTGTGTATGTCTCTCCAATGGGGACGGATATTAGGGAACATTCTGAGTGGCATAAAGTGTGTCAAGTTCCCTTTTGCTTTCAAGCAGGAAGGCGGGATTTCTCTTGAGATTCTACAGCAGAAAATTACCTCATCTCGCACTGAGGGGATAATATTGTGTCGTTTCTCGAGTTGGGGCCGGAAGCAGGGGATACTTCTGGAGTTGAGACGGGACCCTCAGGAATTCGCTCAGGTTGCTTCAGGGAAGTCAAGTACTTTTTTGTGTTGGAAGGGGAACTTCTTGATTACTCTCGAGCCTTTAAATGGGAATATTGCCTCTTTTCGATTTGAGTCCATGAAGTGTGTTTTCCTCTCCAATGAGGAAGGATGTTAGGGAACATACTGAGTCGCCTAAAGGGAGTCAGGTACCCTTATGCCTTTCAAGCTGGAATGTGGGATTTCTTTTGAGATTCTGAAGCGCAAGATTTCCTCATCTCACATTGAGGGGATAATTTTGTGGTGTTTCTCGAGTTGTGGCATGAAGCAGGGAGTACTTCTCTAGTTCCAGCGGGGACCTCAGGAATTCGCTCGGGTTGCTTCAGGGAAATCAAGTCCCCTCTTGTGTTGGAAGGGGAACTTCTGGATGACTCTCGAGCTGTTAAATGTGAATAATGCCTCTTCTCGATTTGAGTCCATAAAGTGTGTTTTCCTCTCCACTGAGGAAGGTTGTTAGGGAAAATTCTGAGTCGCCTAAAGGGAGTCAAGTACCCTTTTGCCCTTCAAGCGGGAATGTGGGATTTCTCTTGAGATTCTGCAGCGCAAAATTTCCTCATCTCGCATTGAGGGAATAATTTTGTTGTGTTTCTCGAGTTGCGAAGGGGACCTCAGAAACTTACCCGAGTTACTTCAGGAAATCAGGCCCCTTTTTCCCTGGAAGGAGAACTTCCGGATTACTCTTGAGCTCTTTAATGGGAATATGGCCTCTTCCGGAGTTGAGTCCATAAAGTGTGTTTTCCTCTCCACTGAGGACAAATGTTAGGGACCATTCTGAGTCGCCTAAAGGGAGTCAACTAACCTTTTGCCTTTCAAGCGAAAATGTGGGATTTCACTTGAGATTCTGCAGCGCAAAATTTCCTCATCTCACATTGTGGGGATAATTTTGTGGTGTTTCTCGAGTTGCGAATACCTCAGAAACTTACCCGAGTTACTTCAGGGAATCAGGTGCCATTTGTGCTGGAAGGGGATCTTCCGGAATACTTTTGAGCCCTGTAATGGGAATAGGGCCTCTTCTCCAGTTGAGTCCCTAAAGTGTGATTTCCTCTCCAGTGGAGACGGAGCTTAGGGAACTTTCTGAGTGGCATAAAGTGTGTCAAGTAAGCTTTTGCCTTTCAATGGTAATGTGGATTTTCTTTTGAGATTCTGCAGCGCAAAATTTACTCATCTCGCATTGAAGTGATAATTTTGTGGTGTTTCTCCAGTTGTGGTGGGAAGCAGGGGGCACTTCTCTAGCTATTTCGGGGACCTCAGGAACTCGCTCGGGTTGCTTCAGGGAAGTCAAGTCGCCTTTTGTGTTGGAAGGGGAACTTCAGGATTACTGTCAAGACGTTAAAAGGGAATATTGCCTCCTCTCCATTTAAGTCCATAAATTATGTTCTCCTCTACTGAGGATGGATGTTAGGGAACATTCTGAGTCGCCTAAAGGGAGTCAAGAAACCTTCTGCCTTTCAAGCGGGAATGTGGGATTTCTCTTGAGATTCTGCAGTGCAAAATTTCCTCATCTCCCATTGAGGGGATAATTTTGTGGTGTTTCTCGAATTGCGGCGGGAAGCTGGGGGTACTTCTCGAGTTGCAGCGGGGACCTCAGGAACTCGCTTGGGTTGCTTCAGGGAAGTCAAGTCCTTTTTTGTGTTGGAAGGGGAACTTCCGGATTACTCTCGAGCTGTTAAATGGGAAAAATGCCTCTTCTCGATTTGAGTCCATAAAGTGTGTTTTCCTCTCCACTGAGGAAGCATGTTAGGGAACATTCTGAGTCGCATAAACGGAGTCAGTACCCTTTTGCCTTTCAAGCCGGAATGTGGAATTTCTCTTGAGATTCTCAGCGCAAAATTTCCTCATCTCGCAGTGAGGGGAATATTTTGTGGTGTTTCTTGAATTGCGGCGGGACGCTGGGGGTACTTCTTGAGTTTAGATGGGGACCTCAGGAACTCACTCGTGTTTCTTCAGGGAAGTCAGGTCCCCTTTTGTGCTGGAAGGGGAACTTCTGGATTAGTCTCGAGCCCTTTAATGGGAATAGGGTCTCTTCTGGAGTTGAGTCCATAAAGTGTATTCTCCTCTCCAATGGGGAAGGATGTTAGGGATCTTTCTGAGTGACATAAAGGGAGTCAAGTACGCTTTTGCCTTTCAATTGGGAATGTTGGATTTCTCTTCAGATTCTGCAGCGCAAAGTTTCCTCATCTCGCATTGAGGGGATAATTTTGTGGTGTTTCCCGAATTTCGTTGCGAAGCTGGGGGTACTTCTCGAGTTTCAACGGGGACCTCAGTAACTCACTGGAGTTACTTTAGGGAAGTCAGTTCCCCTTTAGTGCTGGACGGGGAACTTCCGGATTTCTCTCGAGGCCTTTAAGGGAATAGGGGCTCTTCTGGAGTTGAGTCCATAAATTGTGTATGCCTCTGCAATGGGGATGGATTTTAGGGAACTTTCTGAGGAGCATAAAGTATGCCAAGTTCCCTTTTGCCTTTCAAGCGGGAATGTGGGATTTCTCTTGAGATTCTGCAGTGCAAAATTACCTCTTGCGGGGATAATACTGTGTTGTTTCTCGAGTTGTGGTTTGAAGTAGGGGATACTTCTGTAGTTGAAACGGGAACCTCAGGAACTCTCTCAGGTTGCTCCAGGGAAGTCAAGTCCCCTTTTGTGTTGGGAGGGGAACTTCTTGATTACTCTTGAGCTTTTAAATGGGAATATTGCCTCTTCTCGATTTGACTGCATGAAGAGTGTTCTCCTCTCCACTGAGGATGGATGTTCGGGAACATTCTGATTCTCATAAAGGGAGTCAAGAACCCTTTTGCCTTTCAAGAGGGAATGTGATATTTCTCTTGAGATTCTGCAGAGCAATATTTCCTCATCTAGCATTGAGGTGATAATTTTGTGGTGTATGTCCAGTTGCGGAGGGAAGCTGGGGGTACTTCTCGAGTTGCGATGGGGACATCAGGACATCGCTCGGGTTTCTTCAGGTAAGGCAGGACCCGTTTTGTGTTTGAAGGGGAACTTCCGGTTCACTATCAAGCCGTTAAGTGGGAATCGGTCCTCATCTCGAATTGAGTCCATAAAGTGTGTTCTCCTCTCCAAAGGGGACTGCGGTTGAGGGAACTTTCTGAGTTGAATAAAGGGTGTCAAGTACCTTTTTGCCTCTCAAGAGGGAATGTGGTATTTCTCGTGAGATTCTGCATGGCAAAATTTCCTCATCTCGCATAGAGGGGATAATTTGGTGGTGTTTCTCGAGTTGTGGCGGGAAGCTGGGGGTGCTTCTCGAGTTGCGACGGGGACCTCAGAAACTCGCTGGGGTTTCTTCAGGGAAGTCAGGTCCCCTTTGTTGTTGGAAGGGGAACTTCCGGTTTCCTTTCGAGCCCTTAAATGTGAACAGGGGCTCATCTCGAAATGAGTCCATAAACTGACTTCTCCTCTCCAAAGGGACGGCTGTGTGAGGGAACTTTCTGAGTCGAATAAAGGGTATAAAAAACCTTTTTGCCTTTCCAGAGGGAATGTGGTATTCGTGAGATTCTGCATCGCCAAATTTCCTCATCTCGCATGGAGTGGATAATTTTGGGGTGTTTCTCGAGTTGCGGCGGGAACCTGGGGGTGCTTCTCCAGTTTAGACGAGGACTTCAGCA
Organism: Moschus berezovskii; assembly: GCF_049115385.1. Taxonomy (NCBI): domain Eukaryota; kingdom Metazoa; phylum Chordata; class Mammalia; order Artiodactyla; family Moschidae; genus Moschus; species Moschus berezovskii. Next base: position 150,095,959 of record NC_142488.1, read on the forward strand.
AATCGCTGGGGTTGCTTCAGGTAAGTCACGTCCTCTTTGATGTAGGAAGGGGAACTTCCGGTTTACTCTAGAGGCCTCAAATATGAACAAGGGCTCATCTCGAATGGAGTCCATAAAGTGTGTTCTCCTCTCCAATGTGGATGGCAGTGAGGGCACTTTCTGAGTCGAATAAAGTGTGTCAAGTACCTTTTTGCCTTTGAAGAGGAAATGTGGTATTTCTCTTGAAATTCTGCATCGCAAAATTTCCTCATCTCGCATTGAGAGTATAATTTTGGTGTGTTTCTCGAGTTGCGGCGGGAAGCTGGGGCTCCTCTCGAGTTGCGATGGGGACCTCAGGAGCTCGCTGGGGTAGCTTCAGGGAAGTCAGGTCCCCTTTGGTGTTCGAAGGGAACTTCCGGGTTCCTCTCGAGCCCATAAATGTGCACAGGGGCTCCACTCGAATTGAGTCCATAAACTGTGTTCTCTCCAAAGGGGAAGGTCGTGTTAGGGAACTTTCTGAGTCGAATAAAGGGTTTCAAGTAACTTTTTGCCTTTCAAGAGGGAATGTGGTATTTCTCTTGAGATGCTGCATCGCAAAATTTCCTCATCTCACATTGAGGGGATAATTTTGGGGTGTTTCTCGTGTTGCGGCGGGAAGCTGGTGGTGCTTCTCGAGTTGCAACGGGGACCTCAGGAACTCACTGGGGTTGCTTCAGGGAAGTCAGCTTCCCTTTGTTGTTGGAAGGGGAACTTCCGGGTTCCTCTCGAGCTCTTAAATGTGCACAGGGGCTCATCTCGAATTGAGTCCATAAAGTGTGTTCTCCTCTCCAATTGGGACGGCTGTGTGAGGGTACTTTCTGAGTCGCATAAAGGGTGTCAAGTACCCTTTTGCCTTTCAAGCGGGAATGTGGTATTTCTCTTGAGATTCTGCAGCACACAATTTCCTCATCTCGCATTGAGGGGATAATTCTGTGGTGTTTGTCGAGTTGCTGCGGGATGCTGGGGGTGCTTCTCGAGTTGCAACGGGGACCTCAGGATGTGGCTCGGGTTGCTTCAGGGAAGTCAGGTCCCCTTTTGTGTTGGAACGGGAACTTCCGGTTTACTTTCGAGCCGTTCATTGGGAATAGGGATTCATCTGGAGTTGAATCCAAAAGGTGTTTTTTCCTCTCCAATGGGTACGGCTCTGTGAGCGAACTTTCTGGGTCACATAAAGTGTGTCAAGTGACCTTTTGCCTTTCAAGCGGGTATGTGGGACTTCTCTTGAGATTTCGGAGCGCAAAATTTCCTCATCTCGCATTGTGGGGATAATTTTGTTGTGTCTCGGGTTTCGGCTTGGATCTGGGGGTACTTCTCGAGTTGCAGCGTGGACCTCAGGAACTCGTTCGTGTTGCTTCAGCGAAGTCAGGTCCCCTTTTTTTGGAAGTGAACTTCCAGATTACTCTCGAGCCCTTAAATGGGAATAGGTCCTCTTCTAGATTTGAGTCCATGAAGTGTGTTCTCTGCTCCAATAAGTACGGGTGTTAGGAAACTATCTGAATCGCATAAAGTGTGTCAAGTGCCCTTTTGCCTTTCAAGCGGGAATGTGGGATTTCTATTTAATTGTGCAGTGCAAAATTTCCTCATCTCACATTGAGCGGATAATTTTTTGGTGTTTCCCCTTTTGAGGCGGGAAGCTGGGGGTACTTCTCGAGTTGCGACGGGGACCTCAGGAACTCGCTTGTGTTGCTTCAGGGAAGTTAGTCACCCTTTTCTACTGGAACAGGAATTTCGGGATTACTCTCGAGCCGTTAAATGGGAATAGGGCCTCTTCCCAAGTTGAGTCCATAAATTGTGTTCTCCTCTCCAATGGGGATGGCTGTGTGAGGGAATTTTCTGAGTCGCATAAAGGGTGTCAAATACAGTTTTGCCTTTCCAGCGGAACGTGGGATTTCTCTTGAATTGTGCAGCGGAATATTTTCCTGATCTCGCATTGAGGGGATAATTTTGTGGTGTTTCTAGAGTTGCGGCGGGAACCTGGTTGAACTTCTCAGGTAGCGAACAGGACCTCAGGAATTTTCTCTGGATGCTTCAGGGAAGTCAGGAACCCTTTTGTGTTGGAAGGGGAATTTCGGGATTACTGTTGAGCCTTTAAATGGGAATAGGGCCTCTTCTCGAGTTAAGTCCGTAAAGTGTGTTCTCCTCTCCAATGGGGACGACTGTTTGAGGGAATTTTTTGAGTCTCACCCGGCTGTGCAAACGGGAGAAATAAGAGCCCCACCCGCGCAGACACGAGAGATGCCGGCCCAGGCGGCTGAGATGCCAGAGACACGGGCCTTGCCGGCGCAGACGCGAGAGAGGCCTTCCCCACCCGCGCAGACGGGAGAGAACCCGGCCCCGCCCGCGCAGACGCGAGAGACCCCGGCCCCGCCCGCCCAGATGGGAGAGACCCCGGCCCCGCCCATCAGACGCGGGATACGAAGGCCCCGCCCGCGCAGACTCTGAGAGAAGCCGGCCCTGGCGCAACCGACCTTGCAGAGATGTGCAGCTGTGAGGAGCTACCCCATGCCTGAGGCCAGGGCAGGCGGCCAAGAGGAGGTACCCCACCTCCAATAGGCTGTGGCTGTGTGGGAGAGCCGAGAGGAGGTACTCACGTTCAAGGTCAGGAGGGGCGGCCTTGAGAACATACCCCTCATCCAAGGTAAGGTGCAGCAGCTGTGCTTTCTTGGAGCAGCTGTGAAGAGATATCCCACACCCAAGGTAAGAGAAACTCAAATCAGATGGTAGGTATTGCGAGTGTGCTTCAGATGGCAGACACACTGAAATCATAATCCCAGGAATCTACTCGATCTGATCACATGGACCACAGCCGAATGTGGTCCACTGGAGAAGGGAATGGCAAACCACTTCAGTATATTTGCATTGAGAACCCCATGAACATTATCAAAGGGCAAAATGACAGCATACTGAATGAGGAATTCCCCAGGTCTGTAGGTGCCCAGTATGCTACTGGAGACCAGTGGAGAAATAACTCTAGAAGGAATGAAGGGATGGAGCAAAAGCAAAACCAGTACCCAGTTGTGGATGTGACCGGTGATAGAAGCAAGGTCTGGTGCTGTAAAGAGCAATATTGCATAGGAACCTGGAATGTAAGGTCCAGGAATCAAGGCAAATTGGAAGTGGTCAAACAGGAGATGGCAAGAGTGAACATAGACATTCTAGGAATCAGTGAATTAAAATGGACTGGAATGTGTGAATTTAACTCAGACGACCATTATATATATACTACTGTGGGCAGAAATCCCTTAGAAGAAATGGAGTAGCCATCATGGTCAACAAGAGACTCTGAAATGCAGTACTTGGATGCAGTCTTAAAAATGACAGAATGATTTCTGTTCGTTTCCAAGGCAAACCATTCAACATTACAGTAATCCAGGCCTATGCCCCAACCACTAACGCTGAAGAAGCCGAAGTTGAACGGTTCTATGAAGACCTACAAGACCTTTTAGAACTAACACCCAAAAAGATGTCCTTTTCATTATAGGGGACTGGAATGCAAAAGTAGGAAGTCAAGAAACACCTGGAGTAACAGGCAAATTTGGCCTTGGAGCACGGAATGAAGCAGGGCCAAGTTAATAGAGTTTTGTCAAGAGAACGCACTGGTCATAGCAAACTCCCTCTTCCAACAACACAAGAGAAGACTCTACACGTGGACATCACCAGATGGTCAACACCGAAATCAGATTGATTATATTCTTTGCAGCCAAAGATGGAGAAGCTGTATACAGTTAGCAAAAACAAGACCAGGAGCTGACTGTGGCTCAGATCATGGAGTCCTTATTGCCAAATTCAGACTTAAATTGAAGAAAGTAGGGAAAACCCCTAGACCATTCAGATATGACCTCAATCAAATCCCTTATGATTATACAGTGGAAGTGAGAAATAGATTTAAGGCACTAGATCTGATAGATAGAGTGCCTGATGAACTCTGGATGGAGGTTCGTGACATTGCACAGGAGACAGGGACCAAGAGCAGCCCCATGGAAAAGAAATGCAAAAAAAAAGCAAAATGGCTGTCTGAGGTGGCCTTACAAATAGCTCTGAAAAGAAGAGAAGCGAAAAGCAAAGGAGAAAGGGAAAGATATAAGCATTAGAATGCAGAGTTCCAAAGAATAGCAAGGAAAGATAAGAAAGCCTTCCTCAGTGATCAATGCAAAGAAATAGAGGAAACCAACAGAATAGGAAAAACAAGAGATCTCTTCAAGAACATTAGAGATTCCAAGGGAACATTTCATGCAAAGATGGGCTCGATAAAGGACAGAAATGGTATGGAGCTAACGGAAGAAGAAGATATTAAGAAGAGGTGGCAAGAATACACAGAAGAACTGTACAAGAAAGATCTTCACGACCAGGATAGTCACGAAAATGTGATCACTGGCCTAGATCCAGACATCTTGGAATGTGAATTCAAGTGTGCCTTAGAAAGCAACACTACGAACAAAGCTAGTGGAAGTGATGGAATTCCAGTTGAGCTATTTCAAATCTTGAAAGATGATGCTGTGAAAGTGCTGCACTCAATATGCCAACAAATTTGGAAAACTCAGCAGTGGCCACAGGACTGGAAAAGGTCAGTCTTCATTCTAATCCCAAAGAAAGGCAGTGCCAAAGAATGCTCAAGCTACCGCACAATTGCACTCATCTCACAAGCTAGTACAGTCATGCTCAAAATTCTCCAAGCCAGGCTTCAGCAATATGTGATCCGTGAACTCCTAGATGTTCAAGCAGGCTTTAGAAAAGGCAGAGACACCAGATATCAAATTGCCAACATCCGCTGGATCATGGAGAAAGCGAGAGAGTTCCAGAAAAACATCTATTTCTGCTTCATTGACTATGCCAAAGCCTTTGACTGTGTGGATCACAATAAACTGTGGAAGATTCTGAAAGAGATGGGAATACGAGACCGCCTGACCTGCCTCTTTAGAAACCTGTATGCAGGTCAGGAAGCAACAGTCAGAACTGTGCATGGAACAACAGACTGGTTCCAAATAGGAAAAGGAGTACGTCAAGGCTGTATATTGTAATCTTGCTTATTTAACTTATATGCAGAGTGCATCCTGAGAAATGCTGGGCTGGAAGAAGAACAACTGGAATCAAGATTGCTGGGAGAAATATCAATAACCTCAGATATGCAGATGACACCACCTTTAGGGCAGAAAGTGAGGAGGAACTCAAAAGCATCTTGATGAAATTGAAAGAGGAGAGTGAAAAGGTTGGCTTGAAGCTCAACATTAAGAAAACAAAGGTGATGGAATCTGGTCCCAACACTTCACAGGAAAGAGATGGAAAAACAGTGGAAACAGTGTCACACTTTATTTTTGGGGGCTCCAAAATCACTGCAGATGCTGATTGAAGCCATGAAATTAAAAGGCGCTTACTCCTTGGAAGGAAAGTTATGATCAAACTTGATAGTATATTAAAAAGCAGAGACATCACTTTGCCAAAAAAGCTCCATCTAGTCAAAGCTATGGTTTTTCCCGTGGTCATGTATGGATGTGAGAGTTGGACTGTGAAGAAAGCTGACCGCCGAAGAACTGATGCTTTCGAACTGTGGTATTGCAGAAGACTCTTGAGAGTCCCTTGGACTGCAAGAAGATCCAACCAGTCCATTCTAAGGGAGATCAATCGTCGGTGTTCATTGGAAGGACTGATGCTAAAGCTGAAATTGCAATACTTCGGCCACCTCATGCGATGAGTTGACTCACTGGAAAAGATTCTGATGCTAGGAGAGGTTGGGGGCTGGAGGAGAAAGGGACGACAGAGAATGAGATGGCTGGATAGCATCACCGACTCTGTGGCCATGAGTTTGAGTGAACTCCAGGAGTTGGTGTAGGACAGGGAGGCCTAGCGTACAGTGATTCATGGGGTCGCGGAGAGTCGGACACGACTGAGCGACTGAACTGAACTGAACTGAATAAAGTGTGTCAAATACCCTTTTCCCTTTCAGGCGGGAATGTGGGATTTCTCATGAAATTATGCAGCGCAAAATTTCTTCATCTCGCATTGAGGGGATAATTTTGTGGTGTTTCTCGAATTGCGGCGGGAAGTTGGGGGTATTCCTCCAGGTGCGAAGGGGACCTCAGGAACTCACTCGAGTTACTTCAGGGAAGTCAGGTCCCCGATTGTGCTGGAAGGGGAACTTCCAGATTACTCTCGAGCCATTAAATGGGAATATTGCCTCTTCTCGATTTGAGTCCTTAAAGTGTGTTCTCCTCTCCACTGAGGACTGATGTTAGGGACCATTCTGATTCACCTAAAGGGAGTCAAGTACGCTTTTGCCTTTCGAGCGGGAATGAGGGATTTCTCTTGAGATTCTGCAGCGTAAAATTACCTCATCTCGCATTGAGGGGATAATTTTGTGGTATTTCTCGAGTTGCAGAGGGAAGCAGGGGATACTTCTCGACTTGCAACGGGGACGTCAGGAACTCGCTCGGGTTACTTCAGCGAAGTCAAGTCCCCTTTTGTGTTGGAAGGGGAACTGCCAGATTACTCTCGAGCCGTTAAATGGGAACATTGCCTCTTCTCTAATTGAGTCAAGAGAATGTGTTCTCCTCTGCACTGTGTACGGATGTTAGGGAACATTCTGAGTCGCCTAAAGGGAGTCAAGTACACTGTTGCCTTTCAAGCGGGAATGTGGGATTTCTCTTGAGATTCTGCAGCGCAAAATTTCCTCATCACGCATGGAGGGGATAATTTATTGGTGTTTCACGAATTGGGTTGGGAAGCTGGGGGTACTTCTGCAGATCCGACGAGTACCTCTGGACCACACTCGAGTTACTTCAGGGAAGTCTGGTCCCAATTTGTGTTGGAAGGGGTACTTCCGTAATATTCTCGAACAATTTAATGTGAATAGGGCCTCTTCTCGAATAGAGTCCATAAAGTGTGTTCTCCTCCCAATGGGGACGGCTGTGTGAGGGAACTTTCTGAGTCGAATAAAGGGTGTTTAGTACCCTTTTGCCTTTTATGAGGAAATGTGGTATTTCTCTTGAGATTCTGCAGCGACAAATTTCCTCATCTCGCATTGAGGGGATAATTCTGGGGTGTTTCTCGAGTTGCGGCGGGAAGCTGGGGGTGCTTCTAGAGTTGCGACGGGAACCTCAGGAACTCGCTGGGGTTGCTTCAGGGAAGTCAGGTCCCCTTTGGTGTTGGAAGGGGAACTTCCGGGTTCCTCTCGAGCCCTTCAATGTGCATAGGGGCTCATCTCGAATTGAGTCCATAAGTGTGTTCTCCTCTAAAAGGGGACGGCTGTGTGAGGTAACTTTCTGAGTCGAATAAAGGGTGTCAAGTACCTTTTTGCCTTTCAAGAGCGAATGTGGTATTTCTCTTGAGATGCTGCATCGCCAAATTTGCTCTTCTCGCAGGGAGGGGATAATTTTGGGCTGTTTCTCGAGTTACGGCGGGAGCTGGGGGTGCTCTCGAGTTGGAACTGGGACCTCAGGAACTCGCTGGGGTTGCTTTAGGGAAGTCAGGTCCCCTTTGGTGTTGGAAGGGGAACTTCCGGGTTACTCTCGAGCCCTTAAATGTGCACAGGGGCTCATCTCGAATTGAGTCCATAAAGTGTGTTCTCCTCTAAAAGGAGACGGCTGCGTGAGGGATCTTTGTGAGTCGAATAAAGGGTGTCAAGTAACTTTTTGCCTTTCAAGAGGGAACGTGGTATTTCTCTTGAGAAGCTGCATCGCAAAATTTCCTCATCTCGCATTGAGGGGATAATTTTGGGGTGTTTCTCGAGTTGCGGCGGGAAGCTGGGGGTGCTTCTCGAGTTGAGACGGGGACCTCAGGCACTCGCTGGGGTTGCTTCAGGGAAATCAGTTCCCCTTTGTTGTTGGAAGGGGAAATTCCGGGTTCCTCTCAAGCCCTTAAATATGCAGAGGGGCTCATCTCAAATTGAGTCCATATAGTGTGTTCTCATCTAAAAGGGGACGGCTGTCTGAAGGAACTTTCTGAGTCGAATAAAGGGTGTCAAGTACCTTTTTGCCTTTCCAGAGGGAATGTGGTATTTCTCTTGAGATGCTGCATCGCCAAATTTCCTAATCTCACATGGAGGGGATAATTTTGGGGTGTTTCTGGAGTTGCGGCGGGAAGATGGGGGTGCTTCTCGAGGTGCGACGGGGATCTCAGGAACTCGCTGGGGTCGCTTCAGGGAAGTCAGGTCCCCTTTGGTGTTGGAGGGGGAAAGTCCGGTTTCCTCTCGAGCCCTTAAATATGCACAGGGTCTCCTCTCAAATTGAGTCCGTAAAGTGTGTTCTCCTCTCCAACGGGGACGGCTGTTTGAGGGAACATTCTGAGTCGAATAAAGGGTGTCAAGTACCTTTTTGCCTTTCCAGAGGGAATGTAGTATTTCCCTTGAGATGCTGAATCGACAAAATTTCCTCATCTCCCATGGAGGGGATAATTTTGGGGAGTTACTCGAGTTGCGGCGGGAAGCTGGGTGTGCTTCTCGAGTTGCGCCGGGGACCTCAGGAACTCGCTGGGATTGCTTCAGGGAAGTCAGGTCCCCTTTGCTGTTGGAAGGGGAACTTCCGGTTTCCTCTCGAGCCCTTGAATGTGCACAGGGGCTCCTCTCGAGTTGAGTCCGTAAAGTGTGTTCTCCTCTCCAAAGGGGACAGATGTGTGATGGCACTTTCTGAGTCGAATAAAGCGTGCCAAGTACCTTTTTGCCTTTCCAGAGGGAAGGTGGTATTTCTCTTGAGATGCTGCATCGCCAAATTTCCTCATCTCGCATGGAGGGGATAATTTTGGGGTGTTTCTCGAGTTGCGGCGGGAAGCTGGGGGTGCTTCTCGAGTTGCGACGTGAACCTTAGGAACTCGCTGGTTTTGCTTCAGGGAAGTCAGGTCCCCTTTGGTGTTGGAAGGGGAACTTCCGGTTTCCTCTCGAGCCCTTCAATGTGCACAGGGGCTCCTCTCGAATTGAGTCCGTAAAGTGTGTTCTCCTCTCCAAAGGGGAGGGCTGTGTGAGGGAACTTTCTGAGTCGAAAAAAGGGTGTCAAGTACCTTCTTGCCTTTCCAGAGGGATGTGGTATTTCTCTTGAGGTGCTGCATTGCCAAATTTCCTCATCTCGCATGGAGGGGATAATTTTGGGTTGTTTCTCCAGTTGCGGGGGGAAGCTGGTTGTACTTCTTGAGTTGCGACGGGGACCTCAGGAACTCGCTGGGGTGGCTTCAGGGAAGTGAGGTCCCCTTTGGTGTTGGAAGGGGAACATCCTGTTTCCTCTCGAGCCCTTCAATGTGCACAGGGGCTCCTCTCGAATTGAGTCCGTAAAGTGTGTTCCCCTCTCCAAATGTGACGGCTGTGTGAGGGAACTTTCTGAGTCGGATACAGGGTGTGAAGAACCTTTTTGCCTTTCCAGATTTAATGTGGTATTTTTCTTGAGATGCTGCATCGCCAAATTTCCTCATCTCGCATGGAGCGGATAATTTTGGGGTGTTTCTCGAGTTGCGGCGGGAAGCTGGGGGTGCTTCTCGAGTTGCGACGGGGACCTCAGGAACTCGCTGGGGTTGCTTGAGGGAAGTCAGGTCCCCCTTGGTGTTGGAAGGGGAACTTCCGGTTTCCTCTCGAGCACTTCAATGTGCACAGGGGCTCCTCTCGAATTGAGTCCGTAAAGTGTGTTCTCCTCTCCAAAGGGGACAGATATGTGATGGCACTTTCTGAGTCGAATAAAGGGTGCCAAGTACCTTTTTGCCTTTCCAGAGGGAAGGTGGTATTTCTCTTGAGATGCTGCATCGCCAAATTTCCTCATCTCGCATGGAGGGGATAATTTTGGGGTGTTTCTCGAGTTGCGGCGGGAAGCTGGGGGTGCTTCTCGAGTTGCGACGGGGACCTTAGGAACTCGCTGGTTTTGCTTCAGGGAAGTCAGGTCCCCTTTGGTGTTGGAAGGGGAACTTCCGGTTTCCTCTCGAGCCCTTCAATGTGCACAGGGGCTCCTCTCGAATTGAGTCCGTGAAGTGTGTTCTCCTCTCCAAAGGGGAGGGCTGTGTGAGGGAACTTTCTGAGTCGAAAAAAGGGTGTCAAGTACCTTTTTGCCTTTCCAGAGGGATGTGGTATTTCTCTTGAGATGCTGCATCGCCAAATTTCCTCATCTCGCATGGAGGGGATAATTTTGGGGTGTTTCTCCAGTTGCGGGGGGAAGCTGAGGGTGCTTCTCGAGTTGCGACGGGGACCTCAGGAACTCGCTGGGGTGGCTTCAGGGAAGTGAGGTCCCCTTTGGTGTTGGAAGGGGAACATCCTGTTTCCTCTCGAGCCCTTCAATGTGCACAGGGGCTCCTCTCGAATTGAGTCCGTAAAGTGTGTTCTCCTCTCGAAATGTGACGGCTGTGTGAGGGAACTTTCTGAGTCGGATACAGGGTGTGAAGAACCTTTTTGCCTTTCCAGATTTAATGTGGTATTTCTCTTGAGATGCTGCATCGCCAAATTTCCTCATCTCGCATGGAGCGGATAATTTTGGGGTGTTTCTCGAGTTGCGGCGGGAAGCTGGGGGTGCTTCTCGAGTTGCGACGGGGACCTCAGGAACTCGCAGGGGTTGCTTGAGGGAAGTCAGGTCCCCTTTGGTGTTGGAAGGGGAACTTCCGGTTTCCTCTCGAGCCCTTCAATGTGCACAGGGGCTCCTCTTGAATTGAGTCCGTAAAGTGTGTTCTCCTCTCCAAAGGGGACAGATATGTGATGAAACTTTCTGAGTCGAATAAAGGGTGCCAAGTACCTTTTTGCCTTTCCAGAGGGAATGTGGTATTTCTCTTGAGATGCTGCATCGCCAAATTCCCTCATCTCGCATGGAGGGGATAATTTTGGGGTGTTTCTCGAGTTGCGGCGGGAAGCTGGGGGTGCTTCTCGAGTTGCGACGGGGACCTTAGGAACTCGCTGGTTTTGCTTCAGGGAAGTCAGGTCCCCTTTGGTGTTGGAAGGGGAACTTCCGGTTTCCTCTCGAGCCCTTCAATGTGCACAGGGGCTCCTCTCGAATTGAGTCCGTAAAGTGTGTTCTCCTCTCCAAAGGGGAGGGCTGTGTGAGGGAACTTTCTGAGTCGAAAAAAGGGTGTCAAGTACCTTCTTGCCTTTCCAGAGGGATGTGGTATTTCTCTTGAGGTGCTGCATTGCCAAATTTCCTCATCTCGCATGGAGGGGATAATTTTGGGTTGTTTCTCCAGTTGCGGGGGGAAGCTGGTTGTACTTCTTGAGTTGCGACGGGGACCTCAGGAACTCGCTGGGGTGGCTTCAGGGAAGTGAGGTCCCCTTTAGTGTTGGAAGGGGAACATCCTGTTTCCTCTCGAGCCCTTTAATGTGCACAGGGGCTCCTCTCGAATTGAGTCCGTAAAGTGTGTTCCCCTCTCCAAATGTGACGGCTGTGTGAGGGAACTTTCTGAGTCGGATACAGGGTGTGAAGAACCTTTTTGCCTTTCCAGATTTAATGTGGTATTTTTCTTGAGATGCTGCATCGCCAAATTTCCTCATCTCGCATGGAGCGGATAATTTTGGGGTGTTTCTCGAGTTGCGGCGGGAAGCTGGGGGTGCTTCTCGAGTTGCGACGGGGACCTCAGGAACTCGCTGGGGTTGCTTGAGGGAAGTCAGGTCCCCTTTGGTGTTGGAAGGGGAGCTTCCGGTTTCCTCTCGAGCACTTCAATGTGCACAGGGGCTCCTCTCGAATTGAGTCCGTAAAGTGTGTTCTCCTCTCCAAAGGGGACAGATATGTGATGGCACTTTCTGAGTCGAATAAAGGGTGCCAAGTACCTTTTTGCCTTTCCAGAGGGAATGTGGTATTTCTCTTGAGATGCTGCATCGCCAAATTCCCTCATCTCGCATGGAGGGGATAATTTTGGGGTGTTTCTCGAGTTGCGGCGGGAAGCTGGGGGTGCTTCTCGAGTTGCGACGGGGACCTTAGGAACTCGCTGGTTTTGCTTCAGGGAAGTCAGGTCCCCTTTGGTGTTGGAAGGGGAACTTCCGGTTTCCTCTCGAGCCCTTCAATGTGCACAGGGGCTCCTCTCGAATTGAGTCCGTAAAGTGTGTTCTCCTCTCCAAAGGGGAGGGCTGTGTGAGGGAACTTTCTGAGTCGAAAAAAGGGTGTCAAGTACCTTCTTGCCTTTCCAGAGGGATGTGGTATTTCTCTTGAGGTGCTGCATTGCCAAATTTCCTCATCTCGCATGGAGGGGATAATTTTGGGTTGTTTCTCCAGTTGCGGGGGGAAGCTGGTTGTACTTCTTGAGTTGCGACGGGGACCTCAGGAACTCGCTGGGGTGGCTTCAGGGAAGTGAGGTCCCCTTTGGTGTTGGAAGGGGAACATCCTGTTTCCTCTCGAGCCCTTTAATGTGCACAGGGGCTCCTCTCGAATTGAGTCCGTAAAGTGTGTTCCCCTCTCCAAATGTGACGGCTGTGTGAGGGAACTTTCTGAGTCGGATACAGGGTGTGAAGAACCTTTTTGCCTTTCCAGATTTAATGTGGTATTTTTCTTGAGATGCTGCATCGCCAAATTTCCTCATCTCGCATGGAGCGGATAATTTTGGGGTGTTTCTCGAGTTGCGGCGGGAAGCTGGGGGTGCTTCTCGAGTTGCGACGGGGACCTCAGGAACTCGCTGGGGTTGCTTGAGGGAAGTCAGGTCCCCTTTGGTGTTGGAAGGGGAGCTTCCGGTTTCCTCTCGAGCACTTCAATGTGCACAGGGGCTCCTCTCGAATTGAGTCCGTAAAGTGTGTTCTCCTCTCCAAAGGGGACAGATATGTGATGGCACTTTCTGAGTCGAATAAAGGGTGCCAAGTACCTTTTTGCCTTTCCAGAGGGAAGGTGGTATTTCTCTTGAGATGCTGCATCGCCAAATTTCCTCATCTCGCATGGAGGGGATAATTTTGGGGTGTTTCTCGAGTTGCGGCGGGAAGCTGGGTGTGCTTCTCGAGTTGCGACGGGGACCTTAGGAACTCGCTGGTTTTGCTTCAGGGAAGTCAGGTCCCCTTTGGTGTTGGAAGGGGAACTTCCGGTTTCCTCTCGAGCCCTTCAATGTGCACAGGGGCTCCTCTCGAATTGAGTCCGTAAAGTGTGTTCTCCTCTCCAAAGGGGAGGGCTGTGTGAGGGAACTTTCTGAGTCGAAAAAAAGGGTGTCAAGTACCTTCTTGCCTATCCAGAGGGATGTGGTATTTCTCTTGAGATGCTGCATCGCCAAATTTCCTCATCTCGCATGGAGGGGATAATTTTGGGGTGTTTCTCCAGTTGCGGGGGGAAGCTGAGGGTGCTTCTCGAGTTGCGACGGGGACCTCAGGAACTCGCTGGGGTGGCTTCAGGGAAGTGAGGTCCCCTTTGGTGTTGGAAGGGGAACATCCTGTTTCCTCTCGAGCCCTTCAATGTGCACAGGGGCTCCTCTCGAATTGAGTCCGTAAAGTGTGTTCTCCTCTCCAAATGTGACGGCTGTGTGAGGGAACTTTCTGAGTCGGATACAGGGTGTGAAGAACCTTTTTGCCTTTCCAGATTTAATGTGGTATTTCTCTTGAGATGCTGCATCGCCAAATTTCCTCATCTCGCATGGAGCGGATAATTTTGGGGTGTTTCTCGAGTTGCGGCGGGAAGCTGGGGGTGCTTCTCGAGTTGCGACGGGGACCTCAGGAACTCGCTGGGGTTGCTTGAGGGAAGTCAGGTCCCCTTTGGTGTTGGAAGGGGAACTTCCGGTTTCCTCTCGAGCCCTTCAATGTGCACAGGGGCTCCTCTCGAATTGAGTCCGTAAAGTGTGTTCTCCTCTCCAAAGGGGACAGATATGTGATGAAACTTTCTGAGTCGAATAAAGTGTGCCAAGTACCTTTTTGCCTTTCCAGAGGGAATGTGGTATTTCTCTTGAGATGCTGCATCGCCAAATTCCCTCATCTCGCATGGAGGGGATAATTTTGGGGTGTTTCTCGAGTTGCGGCGGGAAGCTGGGGGTGCTTCTCGAGTTGCGACGGGGACCTTAGGAACTCGCTGGTTTTGCTTCAGGGAAGTCAGGTCCCCTTTGGTGTTGGAAGGGGAACTTCCGGTTTCCTCTCGAGCCCTTCAATGTGCACAGGGGCTCCTCTCGAATTGAGTCCGTAAAGTGTGTTCTCCTCTCCAAAGGGGAGGGCTGTGTGAGGGAACTTTCTGAGTCGAAAAAAGGGTGTCAAGTACCTTCTTGCCTTTCCAGAGGGATGTGGTATTTCTCTTGAGATGCTGCATCGCCAAATTTCCTCATCTCGCATGTAGCGGATAATTTTGTGGTGTTTCTCCAGTTGCGGGGGGAAGCTGAGGGTGCTTCTCGAGTTGCGACGGGGACCTCAGGAACTCGCTGGGGTGGCTTCAGGGAAGTGAGGTCCCCTTTGGTGTTGGAAGGGGAACATCCTGTTTCCTCTCGAGCCCTTCAATGTGCACAGGGGCTCCTCTCGAATTGAGTCCGTAAAGTGTGTTCTCCTCTCCAAATGTGACGGCTGTGTGAGGGAACTTTTTGAGTCGGATACAGGGTGTGAAGAACCTTTTTGCCTTTCCAGATTTAATGTGGTATTTCTCTTGAGATGATGCATCGCCAAATTTCCTCATCTCGCATGTAGCGGATAATTTTGGGGTGTTTCTCGAGTTGCGGCGGGAAGCTGGGGGTGCTTCTCGAGTTGCGACGGGGACCTCAGGAACTCGCTGGGGTTGCTTGAGGGAAGTCAGGTCCCCTTTGGTGTTGGAAGGGGAACTTCCGGTTTCCTCTCGAGCACTTCAATGTGCACAGGGGCTCCTCTCGAATTGAGTCCGTAAAGTGTGTTCTCCTCGCTAAAGGGGACGGCTGTGTGAGGGAACTTTCTGAGTCGAATACAGGGTGTCAAGTACCTTTTTGCCTTTCCAGAGGGAATGTGGTATTTCTCTTAAGATGCTGCATCGCCAAATTTCCTCATCTCGCACGGAGGGGATAATTTTGGGGTGTTTCTCGAGTTGCGGCGGGAAGCTGGGGATGCTTCTCGAGTTGCGACGGGGACCTCAGGAACTCGCTGGGGTTACTTCAGGGAAGTCAGGTCAAATTTCGTGTTGGAAGGGGAACTTCCGTTTTCCTCTCGAGCCCTTCAATCTGCACAGGGGCTCCTCTGGAATTGAGTCCGTAAAGTGTGTTCTCCTCTCCAAAGGTGACGGCTGTGTGAGGGAACTTTCTGAGTTGAATACAGGGTGTCAAGTACCTTTTTGCCTTTCCAGATGGAATGTGGTATTTCTCTTGAGATGCTGCATCGCCAAATTTCCTCATCTCGCATGGAGGGGATAATTTTGTGGTATTTCTCGAGTTGAGGCGCGAAGCTGGGGGTGCTTCTCGAGTTGCGACGGGGACCTCAGGAACTCGCTGGGATTGCTTCAGGGAAGTCAGGTCCCCTTTGGTGTTGGAAGGGGAACTTCTGGTTTCCTCTCGAGCCCTTCAATGTTCACAGGGGCTCCCCTCGAATTGATTCCGTAAAGTGTGTTCTCCTCTCCAAAGGGGACGGCTGTGTGAGGGAACTTTCTGAGTCGAATAAAGGGTGTCAAGTACCTTTTGGTCTTTCAAGAGGGAATGTGTTATTTCTCTTGAGATACTGCATCGCAAAATTTCCTCATCTCGCAAGGAGCGGGTAATTTTGGGGTGTTTCTCGTGTTGCGGCGGGAAGCTGGGGGTGCTTCTCGAGTTGTGACGGGGACCTCAGGAACTCGCTGTGTTTGCTTCAGGGAAGTCAGGTCTCCTTTGGTGTTGGAAGGGGAACTTCCGCTTTCCTCTCAAGCCCTTAAATGTGCACAGGGGCTCATCTCGAATTGAGTCCATAAAGTGTGTTCTCCTCTCCAAAGGGGACGGCTGTGTGAGGGAACTTTCTGAGTCGAATAAAGGGTGTCAAGTAACTTTTTGCCTTTCAGGAGGGAATGTGGTATTTCTCTTGAGATGCTGCATCGCAAAATTTCCTCATCTCGCATGGAGGGGATAATTTTGGGGTGTTTCTCGAGTTGCGGCGGGAAGCTGGGTTTGATTCTCGAGTTGCGACGGGGACCTCAGGAACTCGCTGGGGTTGATTCAGGGAAGTCAGGTCCCCTTTGCTGATGGAAGGGGAACTTCAGGTTTCCTCTCGAGCCCTTAAATGTGCACAGGGGCTCATCTCGAATTGATTCCATAAATTGTGTTCTCCTCTAAAAAGGGACGGCTGTGTGAGGGAACATTCTGAGTCGAATAAAGGGTGTCAAGTACCTTTTTGCCTTTCCAGAGGGAATGTGGTATTTCTCTTGAGATGCTGCATCGCAAAATTTCCTCATCTCGCATTGAGGGGATAATTTTGGGGTGTTTCTTGAGTTGCGGCAGGAAGCTGGGAGTGATTCTCAAGTTGCGACGGGGACCTCAGGAACTTGCTGTGGTTGCTTCAGGGAAGTCAGGTCCCCTTTGCTGTTGGAAGGGGAACTGCCTGGTTCCTCTCGAGCCCTTAAATGTGCACTGGGGATCATCTCGAATTGAGTCCATAAATTGTGTTCACCTCTAAATGGGGACGGCTGTGTGAGGGAACTTTCTAAGTCGAATAAAGGGTGTCAAGTAACTTTTTCCCTTTTAAGAGGGAATGTGGTATTTCTCTTGACATGCTGCATCGCAAAATTTCCTCATCTCGCATTGAGGGAAAAATTTTGGGGTATTTCTCGTGTTGCAGCGGGAAGCTGGGGGTGCTTCAAGAGTTCCGATGGGGACCTCAGGAAATCGCTGTGGTTGCTTCAGCGAAATCAGGTCCCCTTTGGTGTTGGAAGGGGAACTCCGGGTTCCTCTGGAGCCCTTAAATGTGCACAGGGGCTCATCTCGAATTGATTCCATAAATTGTGTTCTCCTCTAAAAAGGGACGGCTGTGTGAGGGAACTTTCTGAGTCGAATAAAGGGTGTCAAGAACCTTTTTGCCTTTCAAGAGGGAATGTGGTATTTCTCTTGAGATGCTGCATCGCAAAATTTCCTCATCTCGCATTGAGGGAAAAATTTTGGGGTGTTTCTCGAGTTCCAGCAGGAAGCTGGGGGTGCTTCTCTAGTTGTGACGTGGACCTCAGGAACTCGCTGGGGTTGCTTCAGGGAAGTCAGGTCCCCTTTGCTGATGGAAGGGGAACTTCAGGTTTCCTCTCGAGCCCTTAAATGTGCACAGGGGCTCATCTCGAATTGATTCCATAAATTGTGTTCTCCTCTAAAAAGGGACGGCTGTGTGAGGGAACATTCTGAGTCGAATAAAGGGTGTCAAGTACATTTTTGCCTTTCAAGAGGGAATGTGGTATTTCTCTTGAGATGCTGCATCGCAAAATTTCCTCATCTCGCAATAAGGGGATAATTTTGGGGTGTTTCTTCAGTTGCGGCAGGAAGCTGTGGGTGATTCTCAAATTGCGACGGGGACCTCAGGAACTTGCTGGGGTTGCTTCAGGGAAGTCAGGTCCCCTTTGATGTTGGAAGGGGAACTTACGGTTATCTCTCGAGCCCTTAAATATGAACAGGGGCTCATCTCTAATTCAGTCCATAAAGTGTGTTCTCCTCTCCAAAGGGGACGGCTGTGTGAGGGAAATTTCTGAGTCGAATAAGGGGTGTCAAGTTCCTTTGTGCCTTTCAAGAGGGAATGCGGTATTTACCTTCAGATTCTGCATGGCATAATTTCCTCATCTCGCATTGAGGGGATAATTTTGGGGTTTTTCTCGAGTTGCGGCGGGAAGTTCGGTGTGCTTCTCGAGTTGCGACGCGTACCTCAGGAACTCGCTCGGGTTTCTTCAGGAAAGTCAAGTCCTTTTTTGTGTTGGAATAGGAACTTCCTGATTACTCTGGAGCTGTTAAATGGGAAAAATGCCTCTTTTCGATTTGAGTCCATAAAGTGTGTTTTCCTTTCCACTGAGGAAGGATGTTAGGGAACATTCTGAGTCGCATAGAAGGAGTCAGTACCCTTTTGCCTTTCAACCCGGATGTGGGATTTCTCTTGAGATTCTGCAGCGCAAAATTTCCTCATCTTGCAGTGAGGGGAATATTTTGTGGTGTTTCTCTAATTGCGGCGGGACGCTGGGGGTACTTCTTGAGTTTAGATGGGGACCTCAGGAACTCACTCTAGTTTCTTCAGGGAAGTCAGGTCCCCTTTTGTGCTGGAAGGGGAACTTCCGGATTACTCTCGAGCCCTTTAATGGGAATAGGGCCTCTTCTGGAGTTGAGTCCATAAAGTGTGTTCTCCTCTCCAATGGGGAAGGATGTTAGGGAACTTTCTGAGTGACATAAAGGGAGTCAAGTACGTTTTTGCCTTTCAATTAGAAATGTGGGATTTCTCTTCAGATTCTGCAGCGCAAAGTTTCCTCATCTCACATTGAGGGGATAATTTTGTGGTGTTTCCCGAATTTCGGCGGGAAGCTGGGGGTACTTCTCGAGTTTCAACGGGGACCTCAGGAACTCACTGGAGTTACTTTAGGGAAGTCAGGTCCCCTTTAGTGCTGGACGGGGAACTTCTGGATTACTCTTGAGGCCTTTAAGGGAAAAGGGGCTCTTCTTGAGTTGAGTCCATAAATTGTGTATGCCTCTGCAATGGGGACGGATTTTAGGGAACTTTCTGAGGAGCATAAAGTATGCCAAGTTCCCTTTTGCCTTTCAAGCATTAATATGGGATTTCTCTTGAGATTCTGCAGTGCAAAATTACCACATGTCACATTGAGGGGATAATATGGTGTTGTTTCTCGAGTTGTGGTGGGAAGTAGGGGATACTTCTGGAGTTGAAACAGGAACCTCAGGAACTCTCTCGGGTTGCTCCAGGGAAGTCAAGTTCCCTTTTGTGTTGGAAGGGGAACTTCTTGATTACTCTTGAGCCTTTAAATGGGAATATTGCCTCTTCTCGATTTGAGTGCATGAAGAGTGTTCTCCTCTCCACTGAGGATGGATGTTAGGGAACATTCTGAGTCGCATAAAGGGCGTCAAGAACCCTTTTGCCTTTCAAGAGGGAATGTGATATTTCTTTTGAGATTCTGCAGAGCAATATTTCCTCATCTCGCATTGAGGGGATAATTTTGGGGTGTATGTCCAGTTGCGGCGGGAAGCTGGGGGTACTTCTCGAGTTGCGATGGGGACATCAGGAACTCGCTCGGGTTTCTTCAGGTAAGGCAGGTCCCGTTTTGTGTTTGAAGGGGAACTTCCGGTTCACTATCTAGCCGTTAAGTGGGAATCGGTCCTCATCTCGAATTGAGTCCATAAAGTGTGTTCTCCTCTCCTATGGGGACTGATACTAGTGAAATTTCTGAGTCGCATAAAGGGTATCAAGTACTTTTTGCCTTTCAAGAAAGAATAGTGGTATTTCTCTTGAGATTCTTCAACGCAAAATTTCCTCTTCTCGCATTGAGGGGATAATTTTGTGGTGTTTCTCTAGTTGCGGCAGGAAGCTTGGGGTACTTCTCGAGTTGCCATGGGGACCTCAAGAACTTGCTTGGGTTTCTTCAGGTAAGGCAGGTCCCCTTTTGTCTTAGAAAGGGCACTTCCGGTTTACTCTCCAGCCATTAAATGGGAATAGGGCCTCATCTCGAATTGAGTCCATAAAGTGTGTTCTCCTCTCCAATGGGGACGGCTGTGTGAGAGTACTTTCTGAGTCGCATTAAGGGTGTCAAGTACCCTTTTGCCTTTCAAGAGGGAATGTGGTATTTCTCTTGAGATTCTGAAGCGCACAATTTCCTCCTCTCGCATTGAGGGGATAATTCTGTGGTGTTTGTCGAGTTGCGGCGGGATGCTGGGGGTGCTTCTCGAGTTGCAATGGCGACCTCAGGAAGTGGCTCGGGTTGCTTCAGGGAAGTCAGGTCCCCTATTGTGTTGGAACGGGAACTTCCGGTTTACATTCGAGCCATTAATTAGGAATAGGGATTCATCTGGAGTTGAGTCCAAAAGGTGTTTTGTCCTCTCCAATGGGTACGGCTCTGTGAGCGAACTTTCTGGGTCACATAATGTGTGTCAAGTGACCTTTTGCCTTTCAAGCACGTATGTGGGATTTCTATTTAATTGTGCAGTGCAAAATTTCCTCATCTCGCATTGAGGGGATAATTCTGTGGTGTTTGTCGAGTTGCGGCGGGATGCTGGGGGTACTTCTCGAGTTGCAGCGTGGACCTCAGGAACTCGTTCGTGTTGCTTCAGAGAAGTCAGGTCCCGTTTTTTTGGAAGTGGAACTTCCGGATTACTCTCGAGCCCTTAAATGGGAATAGGGCCTCTTCTAGATTTGAGTCCATAAAGTGTGTTCTCCGCTCCAATAAGTAGGGGTGTTAGGAAACTATCTGAATCGCATAAAGTGTGTCAAGTGCCCTTTTGCCTTTCAAGCGAGAATTTGGGATTTCTATTTAATTGTGCAGTGCAAAATTTCCTCATCTGACATTGAGCGGATAATTTTTTGGTGTTTCCCCTTTTGAGGCGGGAAGCTGGGGATACTTCTCGAGTTGCGACGGGGACCTCAGGTACTTTCTTGTGTTGCTTCAGGGAATTTAGTCACCCTTTTCTACTGGAATGGGAATTTCGGGATTACTCGAGCCGTTAAATGGGAATAGGGCCTCTTCCCAAGTTGTGTCCATAAATTGTGTTCTCCTCTCCAATGGGGATGGCTGTTTGAGGGAATTTTCTGAGTCGCATAAAGGGTGTCAAATACAGTTTTGCCTTTCCAGCGGAACGTGGGATTTCTCTTGAATTGTGCAGCGGAATATTTTCCTGATCTTGCATTGAGGGGATAATTTTGTGGTGTTTCTAGAGTTGTGGCGGGAACCTGGTTGAACTTCTCAGGTAGCGAACAGGACCTCAGGAATTTTCTCTGGCTGCTTCAGGGAAGTCAGGAACCCTTTTGTGTTGGAAGGGGAATTTCGGGATTACTGTTGAGCCTTTAAATGGGAATAGGGCCTCTTCTCGAGTTAAGTCCATAAAGTGTGTTCTCCTCTCCAATGGGGACGGCTGTTTGAGGGAATTTTTTGAGTCTCACCCGGCTGTGCAAACGGGAGAAATACCAGCCCCACCCGCGCAGACACGAGAGATGCCGGCCCAGGCGACTGAGACGCCAGAGACACGGGCCTTGCCGGCGCAGAGGCCAGAGAGGCCTTCCCCACCCGCGCAGACGGGAGAGATCCCGGCCCCAACCGCGCAGACTCGAGAGACCCCGGGCCCGCCCGTTCAGACTCTAGAGACCTCGGCCCCACACGCTGAGACGTTATTGTTGCTGGTGCTGCCCGCACAGAAGACGCAAGAGAAGCTGCCCCTGCCTGCGCAGATGCGAGAGACACTTGCCCCGCCCGCGCAGACGCGAGAGACCCCGGCCCTGCCCGTCCAGATGGAAGAGACCCCGGCCCCGCACACCAGACGCGGGATACGCAGGCCCCGCCCGCGCAGACTCCAGAGAAGCCGGCCCTGGTGCAACCGACCATGCAAAGATGCGCAGCGGTGAGGAGCTACCCCATGCCTGAGGCCAGGGAAGGCGGCCGAGAGGAGGTACCCCACCTCCAATAGGCGGTGGCTGTGCGGGGAGGGCCGAGAGGAGGTACTCACATTCAAGGTCAGGAGGGGCGGCCTTGAGGACATACCCCTCATCCAAGGTAAGGTGCAGCAGCTGTGCTTTCTTGGAGCAGCTGTGAAGAGATATCCCACACCCAAGGTAAGAGGAACTCAAATCAGATGGTAGGTATTGCGAGGGGGCTTCAGATGGCAGACACACTGAAATCATCATCACAGGAATCTACTCCATCTGATCACATGAACCAGAGCCGAATGTGGTCCACTGGAGAAGGGAATGGCAAACCACTTCAGTATATTTGCATTGAGAACCCCATGAACATTATCAAAGGGCAAAATGACAGGATACTGAATGAGGAATTCCCCAGGTCTGTAGGTGCCCAGTATGCTACTGGAGATCAGTGGAGAAATAACTCTAGAAGGAATGAAGGGATAGAGCAAAAGCAAAACCAGTACCCAGTTGTGGATGTGACCCGTGATAGAAGCAAGGTCTGGTGCTGTAAAGAGCAATATTGCATAGGAACCTGGAATGTAAGGTCCAGAAATCAAGGCAAATTGGAAGTGGTCAAACAGAAGATGGCAAGAGTGAACATAGACATTCTAGGAATCAGTGAATTAAAATGGACTGCAATGTGTGAATTTAACTCAGATGACATTATATATATATATATATACTACTGTGGGCAGAAATCCCTTAGAAGAAATGGAGTAGCCATCATGGTCAACAAGAGACTCCGAAATGCAGTACTTGGATGCAATCTTAAAAACGACAGAATGATTTCGGTTCGTTTCCAAGGCAAACCATTCAACATTACAGTAATCCAGGCCTATGCGCAAATCACTAACGCTGAAGAAGCCGAAGTTGAACGGTTCTATGAAGACCTACAAGACCTTTTAGAACTAACACCCAAAAAAATGTCCTTTTCATTATAGGGGACTGGAATGCAAAAGTAGGAAGTCAAGAAACACCTGGAGTAACAGGCAAATTTGGCCTTGGAGCATGGAATGAAGCAGGGCCAAGTCTAATAGAGTTTTGTCAAGAGAACGCACTGGTCATAGCTAACTCCCTCTTCCAACAACACAAGAGAAGACTCTACACGTGGACATCACCAGATGCTCAACACCGAAATCAGATTGATTATATTCTTTGCAGCCAATTATGGAGAAGCTGTATACAGTTAGCAAAAACAAGACCAGGAGCTGACTGTGGCTCAGATCATGAACTCCTTATTGCCAAGTTCAGACTTAAATTGAAGAAAGTAGGGAAAACCCCTAGACCATTCAGATATGACCTCATTCAAATCCCTTATGATTATACAGTGGAAGTGAGAAATAGATTTAAGGGACTAGACCTGATAGATAGAGTGCCTGATGAACTCTGGATGGAGGTTCGTGACATTGTACAGGAGACAGGGACCAAGAGCATCCCCATGGAAAAGAAATGCAAAAAAAAGCAAAATGGCTGTCTGAGGTGGCCTTTCAAATAGCTGTGAATAGATGAGAAGCGAAAAGCAAAGGAGAAAGGGAAAGATATAAGCATTAGAATGCAGAGTTCCAAAGAATAGCAGGCAGAGATAAGAAAGCCTTCCTCAGTGATCAATGCAAAGAAATAGAGGAAAACAACAGAATAGGAAACACAAGAGATCTCTTCAAGAACATTAGAGATTCCAAGGGAATATTTCATGCAAAGATGGGCTCGATAAAAGACAGAAATGGTATGGACCTAACAGAAGCAGAAGATATTAAGAAGAGGTGGCAAGAATACACAGAAGAACTGTACAGAAAAGATCTTCACGACCAGGATAGTCACGAAAATGTGATCACTGGCCTAGAGCCAGTCATCTTGGAATGTGAATTCAAGTGTGCCTTAGAAAGCAACACTACGAACAAAGCTAGTGGAAGTGATGGAATTCCAGTTGAGCTCTTTCAAATCTTGAAAGATGATGCTGTGAAAGTGCTGCACTCAATATGCCAACAAATTTGGAAAACTCAACAGTGGCCACAGGACTGGAAAAGGTCAGTCTTCATTCTAATCCCAAAGAAAGGCAATGCCAAAGAATGCTCAAACTACTGCACAATTGCACTCATCTCACACGCTACTACAGTCATGCTCAAAATTCTCCAAGCCAGGCTTCAGCAATATGTGATCCGTGAACTCCCAGATGTTCAAGCAGGTTTTAGAAAAGGCAGAGGCACCAGAGATCAAATTGCCAACATCCGCTGGATCATAGAGAAAGCGAGAGAGTTCCAGAAAAACATCTATTTCTGCTTCATTGACTAAGCCAAAGCCTTTGACTGTGTGGATCACAATAAACTGTGGAAGATTCTGAAAGAGATGGGAATCCCAGACCACCTGACCTGCCTCTTTAGAAACCTGTATGCAGGTCAGGAAGCAACAGTCAGAACTGTGCATGGATCAACACACTGGTTCCAAATAAGAAAAGGAGTACGTCAAGGCTGTATATTGTAATCTTGCTTATTTAACTTATATGCAGAGTGCATCATGAGAAATGCTGGGCTGGAAGAAGAACAACTGGAATCAAGATTGCTGGGAGAAATATCAATAACCTCAGATATGCAGATGACACCACCTTTAGGGCAGAAATTGAGGAGGAACTCAAAAGCCTCTTGATGAATGTGAAAGAGGAGAGTGAAAAGGTTGGCTTGAAGCTCAACATTCAGAAAACAAAGGTGATGGAATCTGGTCCCAACACTTCACGGGAAATAGATGGAAAAACAGTGGAAACAGTGTCACACTTTATTTTGGGGGGCTCCAAAATCACTGCAGATGCTGATTGAAGCCATGAAATTAAAAGGCGCTTACTCCTTGGAAGGAAAGTTATGATCAACCTTGATAGTATATTAAAAAGCAGAGACATCACTTTGCCAAAAAAGCTCCATCTAGTCAAAGCTGTGGTTTTTCCCGTGGTCATGTATGGATGTGAGAGTTGGACTGTGAAGAAAGCTGATCGCCGAAGAACTGAGGCTTTCGAACTGTGGTATTGGAGAAGACTCTTGAGAGCCCCTTGGACTGCAAGAAGATCCAACCAGTCCATTCTAAGGGAGATCAATCGTCGGTGTTCATTGGAAGGACTGATGCTAAAGCTGAAACTGCAATACTTCGGCCACCTCATGTGATGAGTTGACTCACTGGAAAAGATTCTGATGCTAGGAGAGGTTGGGGGCTGGAGGAGAAGGGGACGACAGAGAATGAGATGGCTGGATAGCATCACCGACTCTGTGGCCATGAGTTTGAGTGAACTCTGGGAGGTGGTGTAGGACAGGGAGGCCTAGCATACAGTGATTCATGGGGTCGCAGAGAGTCGGACACGACTGAGCGACTGAACTGAACTGAACTGAACTGAATAAAGTGTGTCAAATACGCTTTTCCCTTTCAGGCGGGAATGTGGGATTTCTCTTGAAATTCTGCAGCGCAAAATTTCTTCATCTCGCATTGAGGGGATAATTTTGTGGTGTTTCTCGAATTGCGGCGGGAAGCTGGGGGTATTCCTCAAGGTGCGATGGGGACCACAGGAACTCACTCGAGTTACTTCAGGGAAGTCAGTTCCCAGTTTGTGCTGGAAGGGGAACTTCCGGATTACTCTCGAGCCGTTAAATGGGAATATTGCCTATTCTCTATTTGAGTCCGTAAAGTGTGTTCTCCTCTCCACTGAGGATGGATGTTAGGGACCATTCTGATTCGCCTAAAGGGAGTCAAGTACTCTTTTACCTTTCAAGCGGGAATGTGGGATTTCTCTTGAGATTCTGCAGTGCAAAATTTCCTCATCTCGCATGGAGGGGATAATTATGTGCTGTTACACGAATTGGGTTTGGAAGCTGGGGGTGATTCTCCAGTTGTGACGAGGACCTCTGGAACACACTCGGATTACTTCAGGGAAGTCAGGTCCCCTTTTGTGCTGGAAGGGGAACTTCCGGATTGTTCTCGAGCCCTTTAATGGGAATAGGGCCTCCTTTCAATTTGAGTCCATAAATTGTGTTCTCCTCTCCAATGGGGATGGATGTTAGGGAACTTTCTGAGTGGCATAAAGTGTGTCAAGTACCCTTTTGCCTTTCAAGCGGGAATGTGGGATTTCTCTTGAGATTCTGCAGCGCAAAATTACCTCATCTCGCATTGAGGGGATAATTTTGTGGTATTTCTCGAGTTGCCGAGGGAAGCAGGGGGTACTTCTCGAGGTGCAACGGGGACCTCAGGAACTCGATTGGGTTGCTTTAGCGAAGTTAAGTCCCCTTTTGTGTTGGAAGGGGAACTTCCAGATTACTCTCCAGCCGTTAAATGGGAACTTTGCCTCTTCTCGATTTTTGTCCGGAGAGTGTGTTCTCCTCTGCACTGAGGACAGATGTTAGGGACCATTCTGAGTCGCCTAAAGGGAGTCAAGTACACTGTTGCCTTTCAAGCGAGAATGTGGATTTATCTTGAGATTCTGCAGCGCAAAATTTCCTCATCTCGCATGGAGGGGATAATTTTTTGGTGTTTCACGAATTGGGTTGGGAAGCTGGGGGTACTTCTGCAGTTCCGACGAGTACCTCTGGAACACACTCGAGTTACTTTAGGGAAGTCTGGTCCCATTTTGTGCTGGAAGGGGAACTTGCGTATTACTCTCCAACCCTTTAATGTGAATAGGGCCTCTTCTCGAATAGAGTCCATAAAGTGTGTTCTCCTCTCAATGGGGACGGCTGTGTGAGGGAAGTTTCTGAGTTCCATAAAGGGTGTTTTGTACGCTTTTGCCTTTGATGAGGAAATGTGTTATATCTCTTGAGATTCTACATCGCAAAATTTCCTCATCTCGCATTGAGGGGATAATTTTGTGGTGTTTCTCTAGTTGGGGCGGGAAGCTGGGCTTGCTTCTCGAGTTGCGACGGGGACCACAGGAACTCGCTCGGGTTGCTTAAGGAAAGTCAGTCACCTTTTGTGTTGGAAGGGGAACTTCTGGTTTCTTCTCGAGCCCTTAAATGTGAACAGGAGCTCATCTCAAATTGAGTCCTTAAAGTGTGTTGTCCTCTCCAATGGGGACGGCTGTGTGATCGAAATTTCAGAGTCGAATAGAAGGTGTCAAGTACCTTTTTGCCTTTCAAGACTGAATGGGGTATTTCTCTTTAGATTCTGCATCGCACAAATCCTCATCTCGCATTGAGGATATCATTTTGGGGTGTTTCTCGAGTTGCGGCGGGAAGCTGGGGTTGCTTCTTGAGTTGCGACGGGGACCAGAGGAACTCGCTGGGGTTGCTTCAGGGAAGTCAGATCCCCTTTGGTGTTGGAAAGGGAACTTTCGGTTTCCGCTGGAGCCCTTAAATGTGAACAGGGGCTCATCCTGAATTGAGTCCATAATGTGTGTTCTGCTCTCCAAAGGGGACGGATGTGTGAGGAAACTTTCTGAGTCGAATAAAGGGTGTCAAGTACATTTTTGCATTTCAAGAGGGAATGTGGTATTTCTCTTGAGATTCTGCAGCGCGAAATTTCCTCATCTCCCATTGAGGGAATGATTTTGGGGTGTTTCTCGAGTTGCGGCGGCCAGCTGGGGGTACTTCTCGAGTTGCAGCGGGGACCTCAGGAACTCGCTCGGGTTGCTTCAGGAAAGTCAAGTCCTTTTTTGTGTTGGAAGGGGAACTTCCGGATTACTCTCGATCTGTTAAATGGGAAAAATGCCTCTTCTTGATGTGAGACCATAAAGTGTGTTTTCCTCTCCACTGAGGAAGGATGTTAGGGAACATTCTGAGTCGCATAAATGGAGTCAGTACCCTTTTGCCTTTCAAGCCGGAATGTAGGATTTCTCTTGAGATTCTGCAGCGCAAAATTTCCTCATCTCGCAGTGAGGGGAATATTTTGTGGTGGTTCTCGAATTGCGGCGGGACGCTGGGGGTACTTCTTGAGTTTAGATGGGGACCTCAGAAACTCACTCGAGTTTCTTCAGGGAAGTCAGGTCCCCTTTTGTGCTGGAAGGGGAACTTCTGGATTACTCTCGAGCCCTTTAATGGGAATAGGGCCTCTTCTGGAGTTGAGTCCATAAAGTGTGTTCTCCTCTCCAATGGGGAAGGATGTTAGGGAACTTTCTGAGTGACATAAAGGGAGTCAAGTACGCTTTTGCCTTTCAATTGGGAATGTGGGATTTCTCTTCAGATTCTGCAGCGCAAAGTTTCATCTCGCATTGAGGGGATAATTTTGTGGTGTTTCCCGAATTTCGGCGGGAAGCTGGGGGTACTTCTTGAGTTTCAACGGGGACCTCAGGAACTCACTGGAGTTACATTAGGGCAGTCAGGTCCCCTTTAGTGCTGGACGGGGAACTTCCGGATTACTCTCGAGGCCTTTAAGGGAAAAGGGGCTCTTCTGAAGTTGAGTCCATAATTGTGTATGCCTCTGCAATGGGGATGGATTTTAGGGAACTTTCTGAGGAGCATAAAGTATGCCAAGTTCCCTTTTGCCTTTCAAGCGGGAATGTGGGATTTCTCTTGAGATTCTGCAGCGCAAATTTACCTCATGTCGCATTGAGGGGATAATACTGTGTTGTTTCTCGAGTTGCGGTTGGAAGTAGGGGATACTTCTGGAGTTGAAACGGGAAC
Source organism: Moschus berezovskii (assembly GCF_049115385.1). Classification (NCBI taxonomy): domain Eukaryota; kingdom Metazoa; phylum Chordata; class Mammalia; order Artiodactyla; family Moschidae; genus Moschus; species Moschus berezovskii. Next base: position 150,123,949 of record NC_142488.1, read on the forward strand.
CTCAGGAACTCTCTCAGGTTGTTCCAGGGAAGTCAAGTCCCCTTTTGTGTTGGAAGGGGAACTTCTTGATTACTCTTGAGACTTTAAATGGGAATATTGCCTCTGCTCGATTTGACTGCATGAAGAGTGTTCTCCTCTCCACTGAGGATGGATGTTAGGGAACATTCTGAGTCGCATAAAGGGAGTCAAGAACCCTTTTGCCTTTCAAGAGGGAATGTGATATTTCTCTTGAGATTCTGCAGAGCCATATTTCTTCATCTCGCATTGAGGTGATAATTTTATGCTGTATGTCCAGTTGCGGCGGGAAGCTGGGGGTACTTCTAGATTTGCGATGGGGACATCAGGAACTCGCTCGGGTTTCTTCAGGTAAGGCAGATGCCGTTTTGTGTTTGAAGGGGAACTTCCGGTTCACTATCGAGCTGTTAAGTGGGAATCAGTACTCATCTCGAATTGAGTCCATAAAGTGTGTTCTCCTCTCCAGTGGGCACTGCTGTGTGAGGGAACTTTCTGAATCGCATAAAGGGTGTTAAGAGTGCTTTTGCCTTTCAAGAGGGAATGTGGTATTTTACTTGAGATTCTGCATCGCAAAATTTCCTCCTCTCGCACTGAGGGGATAATTTTGGAGTGTTTCTCAAGTTGCGGTGGGAAGTTGGGGGTGCTTCTCGAGTTGCGACGGAGACCTCAGGAACTCGCTGGGGTTGCTTCAGGGAAGTCAGGTCCCCTTTGGTATTCGAGGGGAACTTTCGGTTTCCACTTGAGCCCATAAATGTGAACAGGGGCTCATCTCGAACTGAATCCATAAAGTGTGTTCTCCTCTCCAAAGAGGACGGCTGCGTGAGGGAACTTTCTGAGTCGAATAAAGGGTGTCAAGTACTTTTTGCGTTTCAAGAGGGAATGTGGTATTTCTCTTGAGATTCTGCATCGCAAAATCTCCTCATGTCGCATTGAGGGGATATATTTGTGGTGTTTCTCGAGGTGCGGTTGGAAGCTGGGGTGCTTCTCGAGTTGCGACGTTTACCTCAAAAACTCGCTGGGGTTACTTCAGCCAAGTCAGGTCCCCTTTGGTGTTGGAAGGGGAACTTCCAGTTTCCTCTCTAGCACTTAAATGTGAACAGGGGCTCATCTCGAATTGAGTCCATAAAGTGTCTTCTCCTCTGCAAAGAGGACGGCTGTGTGAAGGAACTTTCTGAGTCGATAAAAGGCTGTCAAATACCTTTATCCCTTTCAAGAGGGAATGTGGTATTTCTATTGAGATTCTGAGTCGCATAATGTCCTCATCTCGCATTGAGGGGATATTTTGTGGTTCTTCTCGAGTTGCGGCGTGAAACTGGGGGTGCTTCTCGAGTTGCGACGTTGACCTCAGGAAGTCGCTGGGGTTGCTTCAGGGAAGTCAGGTCCCCTTTGGTGTTGGAAGGGGAATTTCCGGTTTCCTCTCCAGCCCTTAAATGTGAAGAGGGTCTCATCTCGAATTGAGTCCATAAAATGTGTTCTCCTCTCCAAAGGGGACGGCTGTGTGAGGGAACTTTCTGAGTCGAATAAAGGGTGTCAAGTAACTTTTTGCATTTCAAGAGGGACTTGGTTTTCTCTTGAGAAACTGCATCGCAAAATTTCCTCATCTCGCATGGAGGGGATAATTTTGGGGTGTTTCTGGAGTTGCGGCGGGAAGCTGGGGGTTCTTCTCGAGTTGCGACGGGGACCTCAATAGCTCGCTGGGGTTGCTTCAGGGAAGTCAATTCCCCTTTGGTGTTGGAAGGGGAACTTCCGGGTTCCTCTCGAGCCCTTAAATGTGAACAGGGTCTCATCTCGAATTGAGTCCATAAAATGTGTTCTACTCTCCAAATTGGACGGCTGTGTGAGGGAACTTTCTGAGTCGAATAAAGGGTGTCAAGTACCATTTTGCCTTTCAAGGGGGAATGTGATATTTCTCTTGAGGTTCTGCATCACAAAATTTCCTCATCTTGCATTGAGGGGATAATTTTCGGGTGCTTCTCGAGTTGCGATGGGGGCCTCAGGAACTCGCTGAGTTTACTACAGGGAAGTCAGGTCCCCTTTGGTGCTGGAAGGGGAACTTCCGGTTACCTCGAGAGCCTCTAATTGTGAACAGGAGCTCAGCTCAATTGAGTCCTTAGAGTGTGTTCTCCTCTCCAATGGTGACGGCTGTGTGAGTGAAATTTCTGAGTCAAATAAAGAGTGTCAAGTACCTTTTTGCCTTTGAAGACAGAATGTGATATTTCTCTTGAGATTCTGCAACACAAAATTTCCTCATCTCGCATTGGGTGGATAATTTTGCGGTGCTTCTGGAGTTGCGGCGGGATGATGGGGGTGTTTGTCGAGTTGCCTCGGGGACCTCAGGAACTCGCTGGGTTGTCTCAGGGAAGTCAGGTCCCCTTTGGTCTTGGAAAAGGAACTTCCGCTTAGTTCTCGAGCCCTTAAATGTGAACAGGGACTCTTCTCGAATTGAGTTCATAAAGTGTGTTCTCCTCTCCCTGTGGACGGCTGGGTGAGGGAACCTTCTGAGTCGAATAAAGGCTGTCAAGTACCATTTTCCCTTTCAAGAGGTAATGTGGTATTTCTCTTGAGATTCTGCATCGCAAAATTTCCTCCTCTTGCATTAGGGGATAATTTTGTGGTGTTTCTCGCGTTGTGGCGGGAAGCTGGGGGTACTTCGCGAGTTGCGACGGGGACCTCAGGAATAGGCTCTGGTTGCTTCAGGGAACTCAGGTCCGCTTTGCTGTTAGAAGGGGAACTTCCACTTTGCTCTCGAGCCCTTAAATGTGAACAGGGTCTCATCTCGAATTGAGTCCATAAAGTGTGCTCTCTTCTCCAATGGGTAGGGCTGTGTGATGGAACTTTCTGAGTCGAATAAAGGGTGTCAAGTATCTTTTTGCCTTTCAAGAAGGAATGTGGTATTTCTCTTGAGCTTCTGCATCGAAAAATTTCCTCCTCTCGCATTGAGGGGATAATTTTGTTTTGTTTCTCGATTTGGGGCCGAAAGCTTGGGGTACTTCTCGAGTTGCGACGGGGACCACAGGAAATCGCGGGAGTGGCTTCAGGGAAGTTAAGTCCCCTTTGGTATTGGAAAGGGAACTTCCGGGTTCCTCTCGAGCCCTTAAATGTGAACAGGGTCTCATCTCGAATTGATTCCATAACGTGTTTTCTCCTCTCCAAGGGGACGGCTGTGTGAGGGAACTTTCTGAGTCGAATAAAGGGTGTCAAGTAAATTTTGCCTTTCTAGAGGGAATGTGGTATTTCTCTTGAGATGCTGCATCGCAAAATATCCTCATCTCGCATGGAGGGGATAATTTGGGGTGTTTATCGAGTTGCGCCGGGAAGATGAGGTGCTTCTCGAGTTGTGACGGGGACCTCAGGAACTCGCTGGGGTTGCTTCAGGGAATTCAGCTCCCCTTTCGTGTTGGAAGGGGATCTTCCGGTTTCCTCTCGAGCCCTTAAATGTACACAGGGGCTCATCTCGAATTGAGTCCATAAAGTGTGTTCTCCTCTCCAAAGGGGACGGCTGTGTGAGGGAGCTTTCTGACTCGAATAAAGGATGCCAAGTACGTTTTTGCCTTTCAAGAGAGAATGTTGTATTTCTCTTGAGATCCTGCATAGCAAAATTTCCTCCTCTCGCATTGAGGGGATAATTCAGGGTTGTTTTTCGAGTTGCGGTTGGAAGCTGGGGGTGCTTTTCGAGTTGCGACGGGGACCTCGGGAACTCGCTGCGGTTGCTTGACGGAAGTCAGGTCCCCTTTGACGTTGGATGGGGAAATTGCGGTTTCCTCTCGAGCCCTTAAATGTGAACAGGGGCTCATCCTGAATTGACTCCATAAAGTGTGTTCTCCTCTCCAAAGGGGACTGCTGTGTGATGGAACTTTCTGAGTCGAATAAAGGGTGTCATATAACTTTTTCCCTTTCAAGAGGGAATGTGGTATTTCTCTTGAGATTCTGCATAACAAAATTTCCTCATTTCGCATTCAGGGGAAAATTTTTGGGTGTTTCTCGAGTTGCTGCGGGGACCTCAGGAATTCCCTCGGGTTGCTTCAGGGAACTCAGGTCCCCTTTGGTGTTGTAAGGGGAACTTGCGGTTTCCTCTCGAGCCCTTAAATGTGAACAGGGGCTCATCTCGAATTGAGTTCATAAAGTGTGTTCTCCTCTCCAAAGGGGACGGCTGTGTGAGGGAACATTCTGAGTCGAATAAAGGGTGTCATGTAACTTTTTGCCTTTCAAGAGGTAATGTGGTATTTCTCTTGAGATTCTGCATCGCAAAATTTCCTCATCTCGCATTGAGGGGATAATTTTGTGGTGTTTCTCGCGTTGCGGCGGGAAGCTGGGGGTACTTCGCGAGTTGCGACGGGGACCTCAGGAATAGGCTCTGGTTGCTTCAGGGAACTCAGGTCCACTTTGCTGTTGGAAGGGGAACTTCCACTTTGCTCTCGAGCCCTTAAATGTGAACAGGGTCTCATCTCGAATTGAGTCCATAAAGTGAGTTCTCTCCAAAGGGGACGGCTGTGTGAGGGAACTTTCTGAGTCGAATAAAGGGTGTCAAGTACCTTTTTGCCTTTCAAAATGGAATGTGGTATTTCTCTTGAGATGCCGCATCGCAAAATTTCCTCATCTCGCATGGAGGGGATACTTTTGGGGTGTTTCTCGAGTTGCAGCGGGAAGCTGGGGGTGCTTCTCCAGTTGTGACGGGGACCTCAGGAACTCGCTGGGGTTGATTCAGGGAAGTCAGGTCCCCTTTGGTGTTGGAAGGGGAACTTCCGGGTTCCTCTCGAGCCCTTAAAACTGCACAGGGGCTCATCTCGAATTGAGTCCATCAAGTGTGTTCTCCTCTCCAAAGAGTTCAGCTGTGTGAGGGAACTTTCTAAGTCGAATAAAGGGTGTCAAGTACCTTTTTGCCTTTCAAGAGTGAATGTGGTATTTCTCTAGAGATGCTGCATCGCAAAATTTCCTCATCTCGCATGGAGGGGATAATATTGGGGTGTTTCTCGAGTTGCGCCGGGAAGCTGGGTGTGTTCCTCGAGTTGCGACGGGAACGTCCAGAACTCGCTGGGGTTGCTTAAGGGAAGTCAGGTCCCCTTTGGTGTTGGAAGGGGAACTTCCGGTTTCCTCTAGAGCCCTTAAATGAGCACAGGGGCTCATCTCGAATTGAGTCCATGACGTGTGTTCTCCTCTCCAACGGGGACGTCTGTGTGAGGGAACTTTCTGAGTCGAATAAAGGGTGTCTAGAACCTTTTTCCCTTTCAAAAGGGAATGTGGTATTTCTCTTGAGATGCTGCATCGCAAAATTTCCTCATCTCGCATGGAGGGGATAATTCTGGGGTGTTTCTCGAGTTGCGGCGCGACGTTGGGGATGCTTCTCGAGTTGCGAAGGGGACCTCAGGAACTCCCTGGGGTTGCTTCAGGGAAGTCAGGTCCCCTTTGGTGTTGGAAGGGGAACTTCCGATTTCCTTTCGAGCCCTTAGATGTGCACAGGGGCTCATCTCGAATTGAGTCAATCAAGTGTTTTCTCCTCTCCAAAGGCGACAGCTGTGTGAGGAAACTTTCTAAGTCGAATAAACGGTGTCAAGTACCTTGTTGCCTTTCAAGAGTGAATGTGGTATTTCTCTAGAGATGCTGCATCGCAAAATTTCCTCATCTCGCATGGACGGGATAATTTTGGGGTGTTTCTCGAGTTGCGCCGGGAAGCTGGGGGTGTTCCTCGAGTTGCGACGGGAACGTCCGAAACTCGCTGGGGTTGCTTAAGGGAAGTCAGGTCCCCTTTGGTGTTGGAAGGGGATCTTCCGGTTTCCTCTCGAGCCCTTAAATGTGCAGATGGTTTCATCTCGAATTGAGTCCATTACGTGTGTTCTCCTCTCCAAAGGGGACGGATGTGTGAGGGAACTTTCTGAGTCGAATAAAGGGTGTCAAGTTCCTTTTTGCCTTTCAAGAGGGAATGTGGTATTTCTCCTGAGATGCTGCATTGCAAAATTTCCTCATCTCGCATGGAGGGGATAATTTTGGGGTGTTTCTCGAGTTGCGGCGTGAAGGTGGGGGTGCTTCTCCAGTTGCGACGGGGACCTCAGGAACTAGCTGGGGTTCAATCTACCGCACAATTGCACTCATCTCACACGCTAGTACAGTCATGCTCAAAATTCTCCAAGCCAGGCTTCAGCAATATGTGATCCGTGAACTCCTAGATGTTCAAGCAGGCTTTAGAAAAGGCAGAGGTACCAGAGATCAAATTGCCAACATCTGCTGGGTCATGGAGAAAGCGAGAGAGTTCCAGAAAAACATCTATTTCTGCTTCATTGACTATGCCAAAGCCTTTGACTGTGTGGATCACAATAAACTGTGGAAGATTCTGAAAGAGATGGGAATACGAGACCGCCTGACCTGCCTCTTTAGAAACCTGTATGCAGGTCAGGAAGCAACAGTCATAACTGTGCATGGAACAACACACTGGTTCCAAATACTAAAAGGAGTACGTCAAGGCTGTATATTGTAATCTTGCTTATTTAACTTATATGCAGAGTGCATCCTGAGAAATGCTGGGCTGGAAGAAGAACAACTGGAATCAAGATTGCTGGGAGAAATATCAATAACCTCAGATATGCAGATGACACCACCTTTAGGGCAGAAAGTGAGGAGGAACTCAAAAGCATCTTGATGAAAGTGAAAGAGGAGAGTGAAAAGGTTGGCTTGAAGCTCAACATTCAGAAAACAAAGGTGATGGAATCTGGTCCCAACACTTCACGGGAAATAGATGGAAAAACAGTGGAAACAGTGTCACACTTTATTTTGGGGGGCTCCAAAATCACTGCAGATACTGATTGAAGCCATGAAGTTAAAAGTCGCTTACTCCTTGGAAGGAAAGTCATGATCAAACTTGATAGTATATTAAAAAGCAGAGACATCACTTTGCCAAAAAAGCTCCATCTAGTCAAAGCTATGGTTTTTCCCGTGGTCATGTATGGATGTGAGAGTTGGACTGTGAAGAAAGCTGACCGCCGAAGAACTGATGCTTTCAAACTGTGGTATTGCAGAAGACTCTTGAGAGTCCCTTGGACTGCAAGAAGATCCAACCAGTCCATTCTAAGGGAGATCAGTCGTCGGTGTTCATTGGAAGGACTGATGCTAAAGCTGAAATTGCAATACTTCGGCCACCTCATGGGATGAGCTGACTCACTGGAAAAGATTCTGATGCTAGAAGAGGTTGGGGGCTGGAGGAGAAGGGGACCACAGAGAATGAGATGGCTGGATAGCATCACCGGCTCTGTGGCCATGAGTTTGAGTGAACTCCAGGAGTTGGTGTAGGACAGGGAGGCCTAGCGTACAGTGATTCATGGGGTCGCGGAGAGTCGGACACGACTGAGCGACTGAACTGAACTGAACTGAATAAAGTGTGTCAAATACCCTTTTCCCTTTCAGGCGGGAATGTGGGATTTCTCTTGAAATTATGCAGCGCAAAATTTCCTCATCTCGCATTGAGGGGATAATTTTGTGGTGTTTCTCGAATTGCGGCGGGAAGCTGTGGGTATTCCTCGAGGTGCGAAGGGGACCTCAGGAACTCACTCGAGTTACTTCAGGGAAGTCAGGTCCCCGATTGTGCTGGAAGGGGAACTTACAGATTACTCTCGAGCCATTAAATGGGAATATTGCCTCTTCTCGATTTGAGTCCTTAAAGTGTGTTCTCCTCTCCACTGAGGACGGATGTTAGGGATCATTCTGATTCACCTAAAGGGAGTCAAGTAAGCGTTTGCCTTTCAAGCGGGAAGGTGGGATTTCTCTTGAGATTCTGCAGCGTAAAATTACCTCATCTCGCATTGAGGGGATAATTTTGTGGTATTTCTCGAGTTGCAGAGGGAAGCAGGGGATACTTCTCGACTTGCAACGGGGACCTCAGGAACTCGCTCAGGTTGCTTCAGCGAAGTCAAGTCCCCTTTTGTGTCGGAAAGGGAACTTCCGTATTACTCTCGAGCCATTAAATGGGAACATTACCTCCTCTCGATTTGAATCAAGAGAGTGTGTTCTCCTCTGCACTGAGGACAGATGTTAGGGAACATTCTGAGTCGCCTAAAGGGAGTCAAGTACACTGTTGTCTTTCAAGCGGGAATGTGGGATATCTCTTGAGATTCTGCAGCGCAAAATTTCCTCATCTCGCATGGAGGGGATAATTTATTGCTGTTTCACGAATTGGGTTGGGAAGCTGGGGGTACTTCTGCAGTTCCGAGGAGTACCTCTGGACCACACTCGAGTTACTTCAGAGAAGTCTGGTCCCATTTTGTGCTGGAAGGGGAACTTCCGTATTATTCTCGAAACCTTTAATGTGAATAGGGTCTCTTCTCGAATAGAGTCCATAAAGTGTGTTCTCCTCCCAATGGGGACAGCTGTGTGAGGGAAATTACTGAGTTGCATAAAGGGTGTTTAGTACCCTTTTGCCTTTTATGAGGAAATGTGGTATTTCTCTTGAGATTCTGCAGCGCAAAATTTCCTCATCTCGCATTGAGGGGATAATTTTGGGGTGTTTCTTGAGTAGCGGCGGAAAGCTGGGGGTGCGTCTATAGTTGCGACTGGAACCTCAGGAACTCGCTGGGGTTGCTTCAGGGAAGTCAGGTCCCCTTTGCTGTTGGAAGGGGAACTTCCGGGTTCCTCTCCAGCCCTTAAATGTGCACAGGGGCTCATCTCGAATTGAGTCCATAAAGTGTGCTCTCCTCTCCAAAGGAGACGGCTGTGAGGGAACTTTCTGAGTCGAATAAAGGGTTTCAAGTACCTTTTTGCCTTTCAAGAGGGAATGTGGTATTTCTCTTGAGATGCTGCATTGCAAAATTTCCTCATCTCGCATTGAGGGGATAATTTTGGGGTGTTTCTCGAGTTGCGGCGGGAAGCTGGGGGTGCTTCTCGAGTTGCGACGGGGACCTCAGGAACTCGGTGGGGTTGCTTCAGGGGAGTCAGGACCCCTTTGTTGTTGGAAGGGAAACTTCGGGTTCCTCTCGAGCCCTTAAATGTGCACAGGGGCTCATCTGGAATTGAGTCCATGAAGTGTTTTCTCCTCTAAAAGGGGAAGGCTGTGTGAGGGAACTTTCTGAGTCGAATAAAGGGTGTCAAGTACCTTTTTGCCTTTCAAGAGGGAATGTGGTATTTCTCTTGAGATGCTGCATCGCAAAATTTCCTCTTCTTGCATTTAGGGGATAATTTTGGGGTGTTTCTCGAGTTGCGGCGGGAAGCTGGGGTGCTTCAAGAGTTGAGACGGGGACCTCAGGAACTCGCTGGGGTTGCTTCAGGTAAGTCAGTCCCCTTTGGTGTTGGAAGTGGAACTTCGGGTTCCTCTCGAACCCTTAAATGTGCACAGGGGCTCATCTCGAATTGAGTCCATAAAGTGTGTTCTCCTCTAATAGGGGTCGGCTCTGTGAGGGAAGTTTCTGAGTCGAATAAAGGGTGTCAAGTAACTTTTTGCCTTTCAAGAGGGAATGTGGTATTTCTCTTGAGATGCTGCATAGCAAAATTTCCTCATCTCGCATTGAGGGGATAATTTTGGGGTGTTTCTCGAGTTGTGGCGGGAAGCTGGGGGTGCTTCTAGAGTTGCGACGAGGACTTCAGGAACTGGCTGGGGTTGCTTCAGGGAAGTCAGGTCCCCTTTGGTGTTAGAAGGGGAACTTCCGGGTTCCTCTCCAGTCCTTAAATGTGCACAGGGACTCATCACAAATTGAGTCTATAAAGTGTGTTCTACTCTAAAAGGGGACGTCTTTGTGAGGGAACTTTCTGAGTCGAATAAAGGGTGTCAAGTAACTTTTTCCCTTTCAAGAGGGAATGTGGTGTTTCTCTTGAGATGCTGCATCGCTAAATTTCCTCATCTCGCATTGAGGGGATAATTTTGTGGTGTTTCTCGAGTTGCAGAGGGAAGCAGGGGATACTTCTCGACTTTCAACAGGGACCTCAGGAACTCGCTCGGGTTGCTTCAGCGAAGTCAAGTCCCCTTTTGTGTTGGAAGGGAAATTTCCAGATTACTCTCAAGCCGTTAAATGGGAACATTGCCTCTTCTCGATTTGAGTCAAGAGAGTGTGTTCCCCTCGGCAATGAAGACAGATGTTAGGGAACATTCTGAGTCGCCTAAAGGGAGTCAAGTACACTGTTGCCTTTCAAGCGGGAATGTGGGATTTCTCTTGAGATTCTGCAGCGCAAAATTTCCTCATCTAGCATGGAGGGGTTAATTTATTGGTGTTTCACCAATTGGTTTGGGAAGCTGGGGGTACTTCTGCAGTTCCGAGGAGTACCTCTGGACCACACTCGAGTTATTTCAGGGAAGTCTGGTTCCATTTTCTGCTGGAAGGGGAACTTCCGTATTATTCTCGAACCCTTTAATGTGAATAGGGCCTCTTCTCGAATAAAGTCCATAAAGTGTGTTCTCCTCCCAAAGGGGAAGGCTGTGTGAGGGAACTTTCTGAGTTGCATAAAGGTTGTTTAGTACCCTTTTGCCTTTTATGAGGAAATGTGGTATTTCTCTTGAGATTCTGCAGCGCAAAATTTCCTCATCTCGCATTGAGGGGATAATTTTGGGGTGTTTCTCAAGTTGCGGCCAGAACGTGGAGGTGCTTCTAGAGTTGCGATGGGGACCTCAGGAACTCGCTGGGGTTGCTTCAGGGATGTCAGGTCCCCTTTGGTGATGGAAGGGGAACTTCCGGGTTCCTCTGGAGCCCTTAAATATGCACAGGGGCTCTTCTCGAATTGAGTCCATAAAGTGTGTTCTCCTCTAAAAGGGGCCGGCTGTGTGAGGGAACTTTCTGATTCGAATAAAGGGTGTGAAGTACTTTTTGCCTTTCAAGAGGGAATGTGGTATTTCTCTTGAGATGCTGCATCGCAAAATTTCTTCATCTCGCATTGAGGGGATAATTTTGGTGTTTTTCAAGTTGTGGCGGGAAGCTAGGGGTGCTTCTCGAGTTGCGCTGGGGACTTCAGGAACTCTCTGGGGTTGCTTCAGGGAAGTCAAGTCCATTTTGGTGTTGGAAGGGGAGCTTCTGGATTCCTCTCGACCCCTTAAATGTGCGCAAGGGCTCATCTCAAATTGAGTCCATAAAGTTTGTTCTCCTCTAAAAGGGACGGCTGTGTGAGGGAACTTTCTGACTCGATTAAAGGATGTCAAGTACGTTTTTGCCTTTCAAGAGGGAATGTGGTATTTCTCTTGAGATGCTGCATCGCAAAATTTCCTCATCTCGCATTGAGGGGATAATTTTGGGGTTTTTCTCGAGTTGCGGGGGGAAGCTGGGGGTGCTTCTCGAGTTGCGACGGGGACCTCAGTAACTCTCTGGGGTTGCATCAGGGAAGTCAGGTCCCCTTTGGTGGTGTAAGGGGAACTTCCGGGTTCCTCTCGAGCCGTTAAATGTGCACAGGGGCTCATCTCGTATTGAGTCAATAAAGTGTGTTCTCCTCTAAAAGTGGACGGCTGTGTGAGGGAACTTTCTGAGTCGAATAAAGGGTGTCAGGTAACTTTTTGCCTTTCCAGAGGGAATGTGGTATTTCTCTTTAACGCTGCATCGCAAAATTTCCTCATCTCGCCTTGAGGGAATAATCTTGGGGTGTTTCTTGAGTTGCGGCGGGAAGCTGGGAGTGCTTCAAGAGTTGCGACGGGGACCTCAGGAACTCGCTGGGGTTACTTCAAGGAAGTCAGGTCCCCTTTGCTGTTGGAAGGGGAACTTCCGGTTTCCTCTGGAGCCCTTAAATGTGCACAGGGGCTCATCTCGATTTGAGTCCATAAAATGTGTTCTCTCCAAAAGGGACTGCTATGTGAGGGAACTTTCTGAGTCGAATAAAGGGTGTCAAGTACCTTTTTGCCTTTCAAGAGGGAATGTGGTATTTCTCTTGTGATGCTGCCTCGCAAAATTTCCTCATCTCGCATTGAGGGGATAATTTTGTGGTATTTCTCGAGTTGCGGCGTGAAGCTGGGGGTGCTTCAAGAGTTGCGACGGGGATCTCATGAACTCGTTGGGGTTGATTCAAGGAAGTCAGGTCCTGTTTGCTTTTGGAAGGCTAACTTCCGGGTTCCTCTGGAGCCCTTAAATGTGCACAGGGGCTCATCTCGTTTTGATTCCATCAAGTGTGTTCTCTCCAAAGGGGACGGCTGGGTCAGGGAATTTTCTGAGTCGAATAAATGGTGTCAAGTACCTTTTTGCCTTTCAAGAGGGAATGTGGTATTTCTCTTGAGATGCTGCGTCGCAAATCTTCCTCATCTCACATTGAGGGGATAATTTTGTGGTATTTCTCGAGTTGCAGAAGGAAGCAGGGGATACTTCTCAACTTGCAGCGGGGACCTCAGGAACTCGCTCGGGTTGCTTCAGCGAAGTCAAGTCCCCTTTTGTGTTGGAAGGGGAACTTCCACATTACTCTCGAGCCGTTAAATGGGAACATTGCCTCTTCTCGATTTGAGTCAAGTGAGTGTGTTCTCCTCTGCACTGAGGACGGATGTTAGGGAACATTCTGAGTCGCCTAAAGGGAGTCAAGTACACTGTTGCCTTTCAAGCGGGAATGTGGGATTTCTCTTGAGATTCTGCAGCGCAAAATTTCCTCATCTAGCATTGAGGGGATAATTTATTGGTGTTTCACGAATTGGGTTGGGAAGCTGGGGGTACTTCTGCAGTTCCGAGGAGGACCTCTGGACCACACTCGAGTTACTTCAGGGAAGTCTGGTTCCATTTTCTGCTGGAAGGGGAACTTCCGTATTATTCTCGAACCCTTTAATGTGAATAGGGCCTCTTCTCGAATAGAGTCCATAAAGTGTGTTCTCCTCCCAAAGGGGACGGCTGTGTGAGGGAACTTTCTGAGTCGAAAAAAGGGTGTAAAGTACCTTTTTGCCTCTCAAGTGGGAATGTGGTATTTCTCTTGAGATCCTGCATCGGAAAATTTCCTCATCTCGCATGGAGGTGATAATTTTGGGGTGATTCTCGAGTTGCGGCGGGAAGCTGGTGGTGCTTCTCGAGTTGCGACGGGGACCTAAGGAACTCGCTGGGGTTGCTTCAGGGAAGTCAGGTCCCCTTTGCTGTTGGAAGGGGAACTCCCAGTTTCCTCTCGAGCCCTTAAATGTGCACAAGGGCTCATTTCGAATTGAGTCCATAAAGTGTGTTCTCCTCTCCAAAGGGGATGGCTGTGTGAGGGACCTTTATGAGTTGAATAAAGGGTGTCAAGTACCTTTATGCCTTTTAAGAGGGAATGTGGTGTTTCCCTTGATGTGCTGCATCGCAAAATTTCCTCATCTCACATGGAGGGGATAATTTTGGGGTGTTTCTCAAGTTCTGCCGGGAAGCTGGGGGTGATTCTCGAGTTGAGACGGGGATCTCAGGAACTCGCTGGGGTTGCTTCAGGGAAGTCAGGTCCTCTTTGGTGTTGGAAGGGGAATTTCCGGTTTCCTCTCGAACCCTAAATGTGCACAGGGGCTCATCTCGAATTGAGTCCATAAAGTGTGTTCTCCTCCCAAAGGGGACGGCTGTGTGAGGGAACCTTCTGAGTTGCATAAAGGGTGTTTAGTACCTTTTTGCCTTTTATGAGGAAATGTGGTATTTCTCTTGAGATTCTGCAGCGCAAAATTTCCTCATCTCGCATTGAGGGGATAATTTTGGGGTGTTTCTGGAGTTTTGGCCGGAACGTGGGGGTGCTTCTAGAGTTGCGATGGGGACCTCAGGAACTCGCTGGGGTTGCTTCAGGGATGTCAGGTCCCCTTTGGTGATGGAAGGGGAACTTCCGGGTTCCTCTGGAGCCCTTAAATATGCACAGGGGCTCTTCTCGAATTGAGTCCATAAAGTGTGTTCTCCTCTAAAAGGGGACGGCTGTGTGAGGGAACTTTCTGATTCGAATAAAGGGTGTCAAGTACCTTTTTGTCTTTCAAGAGGGAATGTGGTATTTCTATTGAGATGCTGCATCGCAAAATTTCTTCATCTCGCATTGAGGGGATAATTTTGGTGTTTCTCGAGTTGTGGCGGGAAGCTAGCGGTGCTTCTCGAGTTGCGCTGGGGACTTTAGGAACTCGCTGGGGTTGCTTCAGGGAAGTCAGGTCCACTTTGGTGTTGGAAGGGGAACTTCTGGATTCCTCTCGACCCCTTAAATGTGCTCAGGGGCTCATCTCAAATTGAGTCCATAAAGTTTGTTCTCCTCTAAAAGGGACGGCTGTGTGAGGGAACTTTCTGACTCGATTAAAGGATGTCAAGTACGTTTTTGCCTTTCAAGAGGGAATGTGGTATTTTTCTTGAGATGCTGCATCGCAAAATTTCCTCATCTCGCATTGAGGGGATAATTTTGGAGTGTATCTCGAGTTGCGGCGTGAAGTTGGTGGTGCTTCAAGAGTTGCCACGGGGATCTCATGAACTCGTTGGGGTTGCTTCAAGGAAGTCAGGTCCCGTTTGCTGTTGGAAGGCTAACTTCCGGGTTCCTCTGGAGCCGTTAAATGTGCACAGGGGCTCATCTCGATTTGAGTCCATCAAGTGTGTTCTCTCCAAAGGGGACGGCTGGGTCAGGGAATTTTCTGAGTCGAATAAATGGTCTCAAGTACCTTTTTGCCTTTCAAGAGGGAATGTGGTATTTCTCTTGAGATGCTGCGTCGCAAAATTTCCTCATCTCGCATTGAGGGGATAATTTTGTGGTATTTCTCGAGTTGCAGAAAGAAGCAGGGGATACTTCTCAACTTGCAGCGGGGACCTCAGGAACTCGCTCGGGTTGCTTCAGCGAAGTCAAGTCCCCTTTTGTGTTGGAAGGGGAACTTCCACATTACTCTCGAGCCGTTAAATGGGAACATTGCCTCTTCTCGATTTGAGTCAAGTGAGTGTGTTCTCCTCTGCACTGAGGACGGATGTTAGGGAACATTCTGAGTCGCCTAAAGGGAGTCAAGTACACTGTTGCCTTTCAAGCGGGAATGTGGGATTTCTCTTGAGATTCTGCAGCGCAAAATTTCCTCATCTAGCATGGAGGGGATAATTTATTGGTGTTTCACGAATTGGGTTGGGAAGCTGGGGATACTTCTGCAGTTCCGAGGAGTACCTCTGGACCACACTCGAGTTACTTCAGGGAAGTCTGGTTCCATTTTCTGCTGGAAGGGGAACTTCCGTATTATTCTCGAACCCTTTAATGTGAATAGGGCCTCTACTCGAATAGAGTCCATAAAGTGTGTTCTCCTCCCAAAGGGGACGGCTGATTGAGGGAACTTTCTGAGTTGCATAAAGGGTGTTTAGTACCCTTTTGCCTTTTATGAGGAAATGTGGTATTTCTCTTGGGATTCTGCAGCGCAAAATTTCCTCATCTCGCATTGAGGGGATACTTTGGGGTGTTTCTCGAGTTGCGGCGGGAAGCTGGGGGTGCTTCTAGAGTTGCGACGGGGACCTCAGGAAGTCGCTGGGGTTGCTACAGGGAGGTCAGGTCCCCTTTGGTGATGGAAGGGGAATTTCCGGTTTCCTCTGGAGCCCTTAAATATGCACAGGGGCTCTATTCGAATTGAGTCCTTAAAGTGGGTTCTCCTCTAAACGGGGACAGATGTGTAAGGGAAATTTCTGAGTCGAATAAAGGGTGTCAAGTACCTTTTTGCCTTTCAAGAGGGAATGTGGTATGTCTTTTGAGATATTGCATCGCAAAATTTCCTCATCTTGCATTGAGGGGATAATTTTGGGGTGTTTCTCAAGTTGGGGCAGGAAGCTGGGAGTGCTTCAAGAGTTGAGACGAGGACATCAGGAACTCGCTGGGGTTGCTTCAGGGAAGTCAGGTCCCCTTTGGTGTTGGAACGGGAACTTCAGGGTTCCTCTCCAGCCCTTAAATGTGCACAGGGGCTCATCTCGAATTGAGTCAATGAAGTGCATACTTCTCTCAAAAGGGACTGTTGTGTGAGCGAACTTTCTGTGTCGAATAAAGGCTGTCAAGTACCTTTTTGCCTTTCAAGAGCGAATGTGGTATTTCTCTTGAGATGCCGCATCGCAAATTTTCCTGATCTGGCATTGAGGGGATAATTTTGGGGTGTTTCTCGAGTTGCGGCGGGAAGCTGGGGGTGCTTCTCGAGTTGCGACGCAGACCTCAGGACCTCGCTGGGGTTGCATCAGGGAAGTCAGGTCTCCTTTGGTGTTGGAAGGGGAACTTCCGGTTTCCTCTCGAGCCCTTATATGTGCACAGGGGCTCATATCGAATTGAGTCCATGACCTGTGTTCTCCTCTCCAACGGGGACGGCTGTGTTAGTGAATTTTCTGAGTCGTATAAAGGGTGTCAAATACATTTTTCACTTTCAAGAGGAAATGTGGTATTTCTCTTGAGATTCTGGAGCGCAAAATTTCCTCATCTCGCATTGAGGGAATAATCTTGGGGTGTTTCTTGAGTTGCGGCGGGAAGCTGGGAGTGCTTCATGAATTGCGACGGGGACCTCAGGAACTCGCTGGGGTTACTTCAAGGAAGTCAGGTCCGCTTTGCTGTTGGAAGGGGAACTTCCGGTTTCCTCTCGAGCCCTTAAATGTGCACAGGGGCTCATCTCGGTTTGAGTCCATAAAGTGTGTTCTCTCCAAAGGGGACGGCTGTGTGAGGGAACCTTCTGAGTCGAATAAGTGGTGTCAAGTACCTTTTTACTTTTCAAGAGGGAATGTGGTATTTCTTTTGAGATGCTGCATCGCCAAATTTCCTCATCTCGCATGGAGGGGATAAATTTGGGGTGTTTCTCGAGTTGCGGCGGGAAGCTGGGGTTGCCTCTCGAGTTCCGATGGGGACCTCAGGAACTCGCTGGGGTTGCTTCAGGGAAGTCAGGTCCCCTTTGGTGTTGGAAGGGGAACTTCCGGTTTCCTCTACAGCACTTAAATGTGCACAGGTGCTCATTTCGAATTGAGTCAATGAAGTGTACACTCCTCTCAAATGGGACTGCTGTGTGAGGGACTTTCTGAGTGGAATAAAGGCTGTCAAGTATCGTTTTGCCTTTCAAGAGGGAATGTGGTATTTCTCTTGAGATTCTGTCGCAAAATTTCCTCATCTCGCATTGAGGGGATAATTTTGGGGTGTTTCTCGAGTTGCGGCGGGAAGCTGGGGGTGCTTCAAGTGTTGCGACAGGGACCTCAGGAACTCGTTGGGGTTGCTTCAAGGAAGTCAGGTCCCGTTTGCTGTTGGAAGGCTAACTTCCGGGTTCCTCTGGAGCCCTTCAATGTGCACAGGGGCTCATCTCGATTTGAGTCCATAAAGTGTGTTCTCTCCAAAGGGGACGGCTGGGTCAGGGAATTTTCTGAGTCGAATAAATGGTGTCAAGTACCTTTTTGCCTTCAAGAGCGAATGTGGTATTTCTCTTGAGATGCTGCATGGCCAAATTTCCTCATCTCGCATGGAGGAGATAATTTTGGGCTGTTTCTCGAGTTGCGGCGTGAAGCTGGGTGTGCTTCAAGAGTTGCGACGGGGATCTCATGAAATCGTTGGGGTTGATTCAAGGAAGTCAGGTCACGTTTGCTGTTGGAAGTCTAACTTCCGGGTTCCTCTGGAGCCCTTAAATGTGCACAGGGTTTCATCTCGAATTGAGTCCATCAAGTGTGTTCTCTTCTCCAACGGGGACGGCTTTGTGATGGAATTTTCTGTGTCGAATAAAGGGTGTCAAGTACCTTTTTGCCTTTTAAGAGGGAATGTGGTATTTCTCTTGAGATGCTGCATCGCCAAATTTCCTCATCTCGCATGGAGGGGATAATTTTGGTGTGTTTCTCGAGTTGCGGCGGGAAGCTGGGAGTGCTTCTCGAGTTGCGACGGGGACCTCAGAAACACGCTGGGGTTGCTTCAGGGAAGTCAGGTCGCCTTTTCAGTTGGAAGGGGAACTTCCGGTTTCCTCTCGAGCCCTTAAATGTGCACAGGGGCTCATCTCGAATTGAGTCCATAAAGTCTGTTCTCCTCTCCAAAGGGGACGGCTGTGTGAGGGAAATTTCTGAGTCGAATAAAGGGTGTCAAGTACCTTTTGCATTTCAAGAGGGAATGTGGTATTTCTCTTGAGAGGTTGCATCGAAAATTTCCTCATCTCGCATGGAGGGGATAATTTTGGGGAGTTTCTCTAGTTTCGGCAGGAAGCTGGGGGTGCTTATCGAGTTGCGATGGGGACCTCAGGAACTCGCTGGGCTTGCTTCAGGGAAGTCAGGTCCCCTTTGTTGTTGGAAGGGGAACTTCCGGTTTCCTCTCGAGCCCTTCAATGTGCACAGGGGCTCCTCTCGAATTGAGTCCCTAAAGTGTGTTCTCCTCTCCAAAGCGGACGGCTTTGTGAGGGAACTTTCTGAGTCGAATAAAGGGTGTCAAGTACCTTTTTGCCTTTCCAGAGGGAATGTGGTATTTCTCTTTAGATGCTGCATTGCCAAATTTCCTCATCTCGCATGGAGGGGATAATTTTGGGGTGTTTGTCGAGTTGCGACGGGAAGCTGGGTGTGCTTCTCGAGTTGCGACGGGGACCACAGGAACTCGCTGGGCTTGCCTCAGGGAAGTCAGTTCCCCTTTGGTGTTGGATGGGGAACTTCTGGTTGCCTCTCGAGCCCTTCAGTGTGCACAGGGGCTCCTCTCGAATTGAGTCCGTAAAGTGTGTTCTCCTCTCCAAAGGGGACGGCTGTGTGAGGGAACTTTCTGAGTTGAATAAAGGGTGTCAAGTACCTTTTTGCCTTTCCAGAGGGAATGTGGTATTTCTCTTGAGATGCTGCATCGCCAAATTTCCTCATCTCGCATGGAGGGGATAATTTTGGGATGTTTCTCGAGTTGCGGCGGGAAGCTGGGGGTGCTTCTCGAGTTGCGACCGGAACCTCAGGAACTCGCTGGGGTTGCTTCAGGGAACTCAGGTCCCCTTTGGTGTTGGAAGGGGAACTTCCGGTTTCCTCTCGAGCCCTTCAATGTGCACAGTGTCTAATCTCGAAATGAGACCGTAAATTGTATTCTCCTCTCCAAAGGGGACGGCTGTGTGAGGGAACTTTATGAGTCGAATAAACGCTGTCAAGTAGCTCTTTGCCTTTCCAGAGGGAATGTGGTAATTCTCTTGACATGCTGCATCGCCAAATTTCCTCATCTCTCATGGAGGTGATAATTTTGGGGTGTTTGTCGAGTTGGGGCGGGAAGCTTGGGGTGCTTCTCGAGTTGCGACGGGGACGTCAGGAACTCGCTGGGGTTGCTTCAGGTAAGTCAGGTCCCATTTGGTGTTGGAAGGGGAACTTCCGGATTCCTCTCGAGCCCTTCAATGTGCACAGGGGCTCCTCTCAAATTGAGTCCTTAAAGTGTGTTCTCCTCTCCAAAGGGGACGGCTGTGTGAGGGAAGTTTCTGAGTCGAATAAAAAGTGTCAAGTAACTTTTTGCCTTTCCAGAGGGAATGTGGTATTTCTCTTGAGATGCTGCATCGCCAAATTTCCTCATCTCGCATGGAGCGGAAAATTTTGGTGTGTTTCTCGAGTTGCGGCGGGAAGCTGGGGGTGCTTCTCGATTTTCGACGATGACCTCAGGAACTCGCTGCGGTTGCTTCAGGGAAGTTAGGTCCCTTTGGTGTTGGAAGGGGAACTACCGGTTTGCTCTCGAGCCCTTCAATGTGCACAGGGACTCCTATGGAATTGAGTACGTAAAGTGTGTTATCCTCTCCAAAGGGGACAGCTGTGTGAGGGAACTTTCTGAGTCGAATAAAGGGTGTCAAGTACCTTTTTGCCTTCCCAGAGGGAATGTGGTATTCTCTTGAGATGCTGATTCACCAAATTTCCACATTTCGCATGAAGGGGATTATTTTGGGGTGTTTCTCGAGTTGCGGCGGGAAGCTAGGAGTGCTTCTCGAGTTGCGACGGGTACCTCAGGAACTCGCTGGGGTTGCTTCAGGGAAGTCAGGCCCCCTTTGGTGTTGGAAGGGGTACTTCCGGTTTCCACTCGAGCCCTTCAATGTGCCCAGGGGCTCCTCTCCAACTGAGTCCGTAAAGTGTGTTCTCCTCTCCAAAGGGAACGGCTGTGTGCGGGAACTTTCTGAGTCGAATAAAGGGTGTCAATTACCTTTTTGCCTTTCCAGAGGGAATGTGGCATTTCTCTTGAGATGCTGCATCGCCAAATTTCCTCATCTCGCATGGAGGGGATAATTTTGGGGTGTTTCTCTAGTTGCGGCGGGAAGCTGGGGGTGCTTCTCGAGTTGCGACGTTGAACTCAGGAACTCGCTGGGGTTGCTTCAGGGAAGTCAGGTCCCCTTTGGTGTTGGAAGGGGAACTTCCGGTTTCCTCTCGAGCCCTTCAATGTGCACAGGGGCTCCTCTCGAATTGAGTCCCTAAAGTGTGTTCTCCTCTCCAAAGCGGAGGGCTGTGTGAGGGAACTTTCTGAGTCGAATAAAGGGTGTCAAGTACCTTTTTGCCTTTCCAGAGGGAATGTGGTATTTCTCTTTAGATGCTGCATCGCCAAATTTCCTCAGCTCGCATGGAGGGCATAATTTTGGGGTGTTTCTCGAGTTGCGGCGGGAAGCTGGGGGTGCTTCTCGAGTTGCGACCGGGACCTCAGGAACTCGCTGGGGTTGCTTCAGGGAAGTCAGGTCCCCTTTGGTGTTGGAAGGGGAAGTACCGGTTTCCTCTCGATCCTTTCTGTGTTCACAGGGGCTCCTCTTGAATTGAGTCCGTAAAGTGTGTTCTCCTCTCCAAAGGGGACGGCTGTGTGAGGGAAGTTTCTGAGTCGAATAAAGGGTTTCAAGTACCTTTTTGCCTTTCCAGAGGGAATGTGGTATTTCTCTTGAGATGCTGCATCGCCAAATTTCCTCATCTCGCATGGAGGGGATAATTTTGGGGTGTTTCTCGAGTTGCGGCGGGAAGATGGGGGTGCTTCTCGAGTTTCGACGGGGACCTCAGGAACTCGCTGGGGTTGCTTCAGGGAAGTCAGGTCCCCTTTGGTGTTGGAAGGGGAACTTCCGGTTTCCTCTCGAGCCCTTCAATGTGCACAGGGGCTCATCTCGAATTGAGTCCGTAAAGTGTGTTCTCCTCTCCAAATGGGACGGCTGTGTGAGGGAAGTTTCTGAGTCGAATAAAGGGTGTCAAGAACCTATGCCTTTCCAGAGGGAATGTGGTATTTCTCTTGAGATGCTGCATCGCCAAATTTCCTCATCTCGCATGGAGGGGATAATTTTGTGGTGTTTCTCGAGTTGCGGCGGGAAGATGGGGGTGCTTCTCGAGTTTCGACGGGGACCTCAGGAACTCGCTGGGGTTGCTTCAGGGAAGTCAGGTCCCCTTTGGTGTTGGAAGGGGAACTTCCGGTTTCCTCTCGAGCCCTTCAATGTGCACAGGGGCTCCTCTCGAATTGAGTCCGTAAAGTGTGTTCTCCTCTCCAAAGGGGACGGCTGTGTGAGGGAAGTTTCTGAGTCGTATAAAGGGTGTCAAGTACCTATGCCTTTCCAGAGGGAATGTGGTATTTCTCTTGAGATGCTGCATCGCCAAATTCCCTCATCTCGCATGGAGGGGATAATTTTGGGGTGTTTCTCGAGTTGCGGCGGGAAGCTGGGGGTGCTTCTCGAGTTTCGACGGGGACGTCAGGAACTCGCTGGGCTTGCTTCAGGGAAGTCAGGTCCCGTTTGGTGTTGGAAGGGGAACTTCCGGTTTCCTCTCGAGCCCTTCAATGTGCACAGGGGCTCCTCTCGAATTGAGTCCGTAAAGTGTGTTCTCCTCTCCAAACCGGACGGCTGGGTGAGGGAACTTTCTGAGTCGAATAAAGGGTGTCCAGTACCTTTTTGCCTTTCCAGAGGGAATGTGGTATTTCTTTTGAGATGCTGCATGGTCAAATTTCCTCATCTCGCATGGAGGGGATAATTTTGGGGTGTTTCTCGAGTTGCGGCGGGAAGCTGGGGGTGCTTCTCGAGTTGCGACGGGGACCTCAGGAACTCGCTGGGGTTGCTTCAGCGAAGTCAGGTCCCCTTTGGTGTTGGAAGGGGAACTTCCGGTTTCCTCTCGAGCCCTTCAATGTGCACAGGGGCTCCTCTCGAGTTGAGTCCGTAAAGTGTGTTCTCCTCTCCAAAGGGGACGGCTGTGTGAGGGAACTTTCTGAGTCGAATAAAGGGTGTCAAGTACCTTTTTCCCTTTCCACAGGGAATGTGGAATTTCTCTTGAGATGCTGCATCGCTAAATTTCCTCATCTCGCATGGAGGTGATAATCTTGGGGTGTTTCTCGAGTTGCGGCGGGAAGCTGGGGGTGCTTCTTGAGTTGGGACCGGGACCTCAGGAACTCGCTGGGGTTGCTTCAGCGAAGTCAGGTCCCCTTTGGTGTTGGAAGGGGAACTTCCGGTTTCCTCTCGAGCCCTTCAATGTGCACAGGGGCTCCTCTCGATTTGAGTCGGTAAAGTGTGTTCTCCTCTCCAAAGGGGACGGCTGTGTGAGGGAACTTTCTGAGTCGAATAAAGGGTGTTAAGTACCTTTTGGCCTTTCCAGAGGGAATGTGGTATTTTTCCTGAGATGCTGCATCGCAAAATATCCTCATCTCGCATGGAGGGGATAATTTTGGGGTGTTTCTCGAGTTGCGGCGGGAAGCTGGGGGTGCTTCTCGAGTTGCGACTGGGACCTCAGGAACTAGCTGGGGTTGCTTCAGGGAAGTCGGGTACCCTTTGGTGTTGGAAGGGGAACTTCCGGTTTCCTCTCCAGCCCTTCTATGTGCGCAGGGGCTCCTCTCGAATTGAGTCCGTAAAGTGTGTTATCCTCTACAAAGGGGACGGCTGTGTGACGGAACTTTCTGCATCGAATAAAGGGTGTCAAGTACATTTTTGCCTTTCCAGAGGGAATGTGCTATTTCTCTTGAGATGATGCATCGCCAAATTTCCTCATCTCGCATGGAGCGGATAATTTTGGGGTGTTTCTCCAGTTGCGGCGGGAAGCTGGGGTTGCTTCTCTATTTTGGACATTGACCTCAGGAACTCGCTGCGGTAGCTTCAGGGAAGTCAGGTCCCTTTGGTGTTGGAAGGGGAACTTCCGGTTTGCTCTCGAGCCTTTCAATGTGCACAGGGGCTCCTATGGAATTCAGTCCGTAAAGTGTGTTATCCTCTCCAAAGGGGACGGCTGTGTGAGGGAACTTTCTGAGTCGAATAAAGGGTGTCAAGTAACTGTTTGCCTTCCCAGAGGGAATGTGGTATTTCTCTTTAGATGCTGCATCACCAAATTTCCTCATCTCGTATGGAGGGGATAATTTTGGCGTGTTTGTCGAGTTGAGAGGGGAAGCTGGGGGTGCTTCTCGAGTTGCGACGGGGACCTCAGGAACTCGCTGGGGTTGCCTCAGGGAAGACAGTTCCCATTTGTTGTTGGATGGGGAACTTCCGGTTCCCTCTCAAGCCCTTCAGTGTGCACAGGGTCTCCTCTCGAATTGAGTCCGTAAAGTGTGTTCTCCTCTTCAAAGGGGACGGCTGTGTGAGGGAACTTTCTGAGTTGAATAAAGGGTGTCAAGTACGTTTTTGCCTTTCCAGAGGGAATGTGGTATTTCTCTTGAGATGCTGCATCGCCAAATTTCCTCATCTCGCATGGAGGGGATAATTTTGGGGTGTTTCTCGAGTTGCGGCGGGAAGCTGGGGGTGCTTCTCGAGTTGCGACCGGGACCTCAGGAACTCGCTGGGGTTGCTTCAGGGAACTCAGTTCCCCTTTGCTGTTGGAAGGGGAACTTCCGGTTTCCTCTCGAGCCCTTCAATGTGCACAGTGGCTAATCTCGAATTGAGTCCGTAAAGTGTGTTCTCGCCTCGAAAGTGGACGGCTATGTGAAGGAATTTTCTGAGTCGAATAAAGGGTGTCAAGTACCTTTTTGCCTTTCCAGAGGGAATGTGGTATTTCTCTTGAGATGCTGCATCGCCAAATTTCCTCATCTCGCATGGAGGGGATAATTTTGGGGTGTTTCTCGAGTTGCGGCGGGAAGCTGGGGGTACTTCTCAAGTTGCGACGGGGACCTCAGGAGCTCGCTGGGGTTGCTTCAGGGAAGTCATGTCCCCTTTGGTGTTGGAAGGAGAACTTCCAGTTTCCTCTCGAGCCCTTCAATGTGCACAGGGGCTCAACTCAAATTGAGTCCCTAAAGTGTGTTCTTCTCTCCAAAGTGGACGGCTGTGTGAGGCAACTTTCTGAGTCGAATAAAGGGTGTCAAGTACCTTTTTGCCTTTCCAGAGGGAATGTGGTATTTCTCTTGAGATGCTGCATCGCCAAATTTCCTCATCTCGCATGGAGGGTTAAAATTTTGGGGTGTTTCTCGAGTTGCGGAGGGAAGCTGGGGGTGCTTCTAGAGTTGCGACGGGGACCTCAGGAACTCGCTGGCGTTGCTTCAGGGAAGTCAGGTCCCCTTTGGTGTTGGAAGGGGAACTTCCGGTCTCCTCTCCAGCCCTTCAATGTGCACAGTGGCTCCTCTCCAATTTAGTCCGTAAAGTGTGTTCTCCTCTCTAAAGGGGACGGCTGTGTGAGGGAAATTTCTGAGTCGAAAAAGGGTTTCAAGTACCTATTTGCCTTTCCGGAGTGAATGTGGTCTTTCTCTTGAGATGCTGCATCGCAAAATTTCCTCATCTCGCTAGGAGGGGATAATTTTGAGGTGTTTCACGAGTTGCGGCGGGAAGCTGGGGGTGATTCTCGAGTTGCGAAGGGGACCTCAGGAACTCGCTGGGGTTGCTTCACGGAAGTCAGGTCCCCTTTGGTGTTGGAAGGCTAGCTTCCGTTTACCTCTTCAGCCTTTCAATGTGCACAGGGGTTCCTCTCGAATTGAGTCCGTAAAGTGTGTTCTCCTCTGCAAAGAGGATGGCTGAGTGAGTGAACTTTCTGAGTCGAATAAAGGGTGTCAAGTACCTTTTTGTCTTTCCAGAGGGAATGTGGTATTTCTCTTGAGATGCTGCATCGCCAAATTTCCTCATCTCGCATGGAGGGGATAATTTTGGGGTGTTTCATGAGTTGCGGCGGGAAGCTGGGGGTGCTTCTCGAGTTGCGACGGGGACCTCAGGAACTCGCTGGGGTTGCTTCAGTGAAGTCAGGTCCCCTTTGGTGTTGGAAGGGGAACTTACGGTTTCCTCTCTGGCCCTTCCATGTGCACAGGGGCTCCTCTCGAATTGAGTCCGTAAAGTGTGTTCTCCTCTCCAAAGGGGACGGCTGTGTGAGGGAACTTTCTGAGTCGAATAAAGGGTGTCAAGTACCTTTTTGCCTTTCCAGAGTGAACGTGGTATTTCTCTTGAGATGCTGCATCGTCAAATTTCCTCATCTCGCATGGAGGGGATAATTTTGGTGTGTTTCTCGAGTTGCGGCAGGAAGCTGGGGGTGCTTCTCGAGTTGCGACGGGGACCTCAGGCACTCGCTGGGGTTGCTTCCGGGAATTGAGTTCCCCTTTGGTGTTGGAAGGGGAACTTCCGGTTTCCTCTCGAGCTCTTCAATGTTCACAGGGGCTCCTCTCGAATTGAGTCCGTAAAGTGTGTTCTCCTCTCCAAAGGGGACGGCTCTGTGAGGGAATTTTCTGATTCGAATAAAGGGTGTCAAGTACCTTTGGCCTTTCCAGAGGGAATGCGGTATTTCTCTTGAGATGCTGCATCGCCAAATTTCCTCATCTGGCATGGAGGGGATAATTTTGGGGTGTTTCTCGAGTTGCGGCGGGAAGCTGGTGGTTCTTCTCGAGTTGCGACGGGGACCTCAGGAACTCGCTGGGGTTGGTTTAAGGAAGTCAGGTCCCTTTGGTGTTGGAAGGGGAACTTCCGGTTTCCTCTTGAGCCCTTCAATGTGCTAGGGGCTCCTCTCGAATTGAGTCCGTAAAGTGTGTTCTCCTCTCCAAAGGGGACGGCTCTGTGAGGGAACTTTCTGAGTCGAATAAAGGGTGTCATGTACCTTTTTGCCTTTCCAGCGGGAAAGTGGTATTTATCTTGAGATGCTGCATCGCCAAATTTCCTCTTCTCGCATGGAGAGGATAATTGTGGGGTGTTTCTCGAGTTGCGGCTGGAAGCTGGGGGTGCTTCTCGAGTTGCGACGGGGACCTCAGGAACTCGCTGGGGTTGCTTCAGGGAAGTCAGGTCCTCTTTGGTGTTGGAAGGGGAAATTCCAGTATCCTCTAGAGCCCTTCAATGTGCACAGGGGCTCCTTTCGAATTGAGTCCGTAAAGTGTGTTCTCTCCAAAGGGGACGTCTGTGTGAGGGAACTTCTGAGTCGAATAAAGGGAGTCAAGTACCTTTTTGCCTTTCCAGAGGGAATGTGGTATTTCTCTTGAGATGCTGCATCGCCAAATTTCCTCATCTCATATGGAGGGGTTAATTTTCGGTTGTTTCTCGCGTTGCTACGGGAAGCTGTGCGTGCTTCTCGAGTTGAGACGTGGACCTCAGGAACTCGCTGGGGTTGCTTCAGGGAAGTCAGGTCCCCTTTTGTGTTGGAAGGGGAACTTCCGGTTTCCTCTAGAGCCCTTCAATGTGCACAGGGGCTCCTCTCGAATTGAGTCCGTAAAGTGTGTTCTCCTCTCCAAAAGGGACGGCTGTGTGAGGGAACTTTCTGAGTCGAATAAAGGGTGTCAAGTACCTTTTTCCCTTTCCAGAGGGAACGTGGTATTTCTCTTGACATGCTGCATCGCCAAATTTCCTCATCTTGCATGGAGTGGATAATTTTGGGGTGTTTCTCGAGTTGGGGCAGGAGCTGGGGGTGCTTCTCGAGTTGCGATGGGGACCTCAGGAACTCGCTGGGATTGGTTTAAGGAAGTCAGGTCCCCTTTGGTGTTGGAAGGGGAACTTCCAGTTTCCTCTTGAGCCCTTCAATGTGCTAGGGGCTCCTCTCGAATTGAGTCCATAAAGTGTGTTCTCCTCTCCAAAGTGCACGGCTGTGTGAGGGAACTTTCTGAGTCGAATAAAGGGTGTCAAGTACCTTTTTGCCTTTCCAGAGGTAATGTGGTATTTCTCTTGAGATGCTGCATCGCCAAATTTCCTCATCTCGCATGGAGGGGATAATTTTGGGGTGTTTCTCGAGTTGCGGCGCGAAGCTGGGGGTGCTTCTCGAGTTGCGACGGGGACCTCAGGAACTCGCTGGGGTTGCTTCAGGGAAGTCAGGTCCCCTTTGGTGTTGGAAGGGGAACTTCCGGTTTCATCTCCAGCCCTTCAATGTGCACAGGGTCTCCTCTCGAATTGAGTCCGTAAAGTGTGTTCTCCTCTCCAAAGGGGACGGCTGTGTGAGGGAACTTTCTGAGTCGAATAAAGGGTGTCAAGTACCATTTTGCCTTTCCAGAGGGAATGTGGTATGTCTCATGAGATACTGCATCGCCAAATTTCCTCATCTCGCATGGAGAGGATAATTTTTGGGTGTTTCTCGAGCTGCGGCGGGAAGCTGGGGGTGCTTCTCGAGTTGCGACTGGGACCTAAGGAACTCGCTGTGGTTGCTTCAGGGAAGTCAGGTCCCCTTTGGTGTTAGAAGGGGAACTTCCGGTTTCCTCTGGAGCCCTTCAATGTGCACAGGGGCTCCTCTCGAATTGAGTCCGTAAAGTGTGTTCTCCTTTCCAAAGGGGACGGCTGTGTGAGGGAGGTTTCTGAGTCGAATAAAGGGTGGCAAGTACCTTTTTGCCTTTCCAGAGGGAATGTGGTATTTCTCTTGAGATGCTGCATCGCCAAATGTCCTCATCTCGCATGGAGGGGATAGTTTTGGGGTGTTTCTCGAGTTGCGGCGGGAAGCTGGGGGTGCTTCTCGAGTTGCGACGGGGACCTCAGGAACTCGCTGGGGTTGCTTCAGGGAAGTCAGGTCCCCTTTGGTGTTGGAAGGGGAACTTCCGGTTTCCTCTCCAGCCCTTCAATGTGCACAGGGGCTTCTCTCGAATTGAGTCCGTAAAGTGAGTTCTCCTCTCCAAAGGGGACGGCTGTGTGAGGGAACTTTCTGAGTCGAATAAAGGGTGTCAAGTACCTTTTTGCCTTTCCAGAGGGAATGTGGTATTTCTCTTGAGATGCTGCATCGCCAAATTTCCTCATCTCGCATTGAGGGGATAATTTTGGGGTGTTTCTCGAGTTGCGGCGGGAATCTGGGGATGCTTCTTGAGTTGCGACGGGGACCTCAGGAACTCGCTGGCGTTGCTTCAGGGAAGTCAGGTCCCCTTTGGTGTTGGAAGGGGAACTTCCGGTTTCCTCTCGAGCCCTTCAATGTGCACAGGGTCTCCTCTCGAATTGAGTCCGTAAAGTGTGTTCTCCTCTCCAAAGGGGACGGCTGTGTGAGGGAACTTTCTGAGTCGAATAAAGGGTGTCAAGTACCATTTTGCCTTTCAGAGGGAATGTGGTATGTCTCTTGAGATGCTGCATCGCCAAATTTCCTCATCTCGCATGGAGGGGATAATTTTTGGGTGTTTCTCGAGCTGCGGCGGGAAACTGGGGGTGCTTCTCGAGTTGCGACTGGGACCTAAGGAACTCGCTGGGGTTGCTTCAGGGAAGTCAGGTCCCCTTTGGTGTTAGAAGGGGAACTTCCGGTTTCCTCTCGAGCCTCTCAATGTGCACAGGGGCTCCTCTCGAATTGAGTCCGTAAAGTGTGTTCTCCTCTCCAAAGGGGACGGCTGTGTGAGGGAGGTTTCTGAGTCGAATAAAGGGTGTCAAGTACCTTTTTGCCTTTCCAGAGGGAATGTGGTATTTGTCTTGAGATGCTGCATCGCCAAATGTCCTCATCTCGCATGGAGGGGATAGTTTTGGGGTGTTTCTCGAGTTGCGGCGGGAAGCTGGGGGTGCTTCTCGAGTTTTGACGTGGACCTCAGGAACTCGCTGGGGTTGCTTCAGGGAAGTCAGGTCCCCTTTGGTGTTGGAAGGGGAACTTCCGGTTTCCTCTGGAGCCCTTCAATGTGCACAGGGGCTCCTCTCGAATTGAGTCCATAAAGTGTGATCTCCTCTCCAAAGGGGACGGCTGTGTGAGGGAATTTTCTGAGTCGAATAAATTGTGTCATGTACCTTTTTGCCTTTCCAGCGGGAAAGTGGTATTTCTCTTGAGATGCTGCATCGCCAAATTTCCTCATCTCGCATGGAGAGGATAATTGTGGGGTGTTTCTCGAGTTGCGGCTGGAAGCTGGGGGTGCTTCTCGAGTTGCGACGTGGACCTCAGGAACTCGCTGGGGTTGCTTCAGGGAAGTCAGGTCCTCTTTGGTGTTGGAAGGGGAAATTCAAGTATCCTCTAGAGCCCTTCAATGTGCACAGGGGCTCCTTTCGAATTGAGTCCGTAAAGTGTGTTCTCTCCAAAGGGGACGTCTGTGTGAGGGAACTTCTGAGTCGAATAAAGGTTGTCAAGTACCTTTTTGCCTTTCCAGAGGGAATGTGGTATTTCTCTTGAGATGCTGCATCGCCAAATTTCCTCATCTCGTATGGAGGGGTTAATTTTGGGTTGTTTCTCGCCTTGCTACGGGAAGCTGTGCGTGCTTCTCGAGTTGAGACGTGGACCTCAGGAACTCGCTGGGGTTGCTTCAGGGAAGTCAGGTCCCCTTTTGTGTTGGAAGGGGAACTTCCGGTTTCCTCTCGAGCCCTTCAATGTGCACAGGGGCTCCTCTCGAATTGAGTCCGTAAAGTGTGTTCTCCTCTCCAAAAGGGACGGCTGTGTGAGGGAACTTTCTGAGTCGAATAAAGGGTGTCAAGTACCTTTTTCCCTTTCCAGACGGAACGTGGTATTTCTCTTGACATGCTGCATCGCCAAATTTCCTCATCTTGCATGGAGGGGATAATTTTGGGGTGTTTCTCGAGTTGGGGCGGGAGCTGGGGGTGCTTCTCGAGTTGCGATGGGGACCTCAGGAACTCGCTGGGATTGGTTTAAGGAAGTCAGGTCCCCTTTGGTGTTGGAAGGGGAACTTCCAGTTTCCTCTTGAGCCCTTCAATGTGCTAGGGGCTCCTCTCGAATTGAGTCCATAAAGTGTGTTCTCCTCTCCAAAGTGCACGGCTGTGTGAGGGAACTTTCTGAGTCGAATAAAGGGTGTCAAGTACCTTTTTGCCTTTCCAGAGGTAATGTGGTATTTTTCTTGAGATGCTGCATCGCCAAATTTCCTCATCTCGCATGGAGGGGATAATTTTGGGGTGTTTCTCGAGTTGCGGCGGGAAGCTGGGGGTGCTTCTCGAGTTGCGACGGGGACCTCAGGAACTCGCTGGGGTTGCTTCAGGGAAGTCAGGTCCCCTTTGGTGTTGGAAGGGGAACTTCCGGTTTCATCTCCAGCCCTTCAATGTGCACAGGGTCTCCTCTCGAATTGAGTCCGTAAAGTGTGTTCTCCTCTCCAAAGGGGACGGCTGTGTGAGGGAACTTTCTGAGTCGAATAAAGGGTGTCAAGTACCATTTTGCCTTTCCAGAGGGAATGTGGTATGTCTCATGAGATGCTGCATCGCCAAATTTCCTCATCTCGCATGGGGAGGATAATTTTTGGGTGTTTCTCGAGCTGCGGCGGGAAGCTGGGGGTGCTTCTCGAGTTGCGACTGGGACCTAAGGAACTCGCTGTGGTTGCTTCAGGGAAGTCAGGTCCCCTTTGGTGTTAGAAGGGGAACTTCCGGTTTCCTCTGGAGCCCTTCAATGTGCACAGGGGCTCCTCTCGAATTGAGTCCGTAAAGTGTGTTCTCCTTTCCAAAGGGGACGGCTGTGTGAGGGAGGTTTCTGAGTCGAATAAAGGGTGTCAAATACCTTTTTGCCTTTCCAGAGGGAATGTGGTATTTGTCTTGAGATGCTGCATCGCCAAATGTCCTCATCTCGCATGGAGGGGATAGTTTTGGGGTGTTTCTCGAGTTGCGGCGGGAAGCTGGGGGTGCTTCTCGAGTTGCGACGGGGACCTCAGGAACTCGCTGGCGTTGCTTCAGGGAAGTCAGGTCCCCTTTGGTGTTGGAAGGGGAACTTCCGGTTTCCTCTCGAGCCCTTCAATGTGCACACGGTCTCCTCTCGAATTAAGTCCGTAAAGTGTGTTCTCCTCTCCAACGGGGACGGCTGTGTGAGGGAACTTTCTGAGTCGAATAAAGGGTGTCAAGTACCATTTTGCCTTTCAGAGGGAATGTGGTATGTCTCTTGAGATGCTGCATCGCCAAATTTCCTCATCTCGCATGGAGGGGATAATTTTTGGGTGTTTCTCGAGCTGCGGCGGGAAACTGGGGGTGCTTCTCGAGTTGCGACTGGGACCTAAGGAACTCGCTGGGGTTGCTTCAGGGAAGTCAGGTCCCCTTTGGTGTTAGAAGGGGAACTTCCGGTTTCCTCTCGAGCCTCTCAATGTGCACAGGGGCTCCTCTCGAATTGAGTCCGTAAAGTGTGTTCTCCTCTCCAAAGGGGACGGCTGTGTGAGGGAGGTTTCTGAGTCGAATAAAGGGTGTCAAGTACCTTTTTGCCTTTCCAGAGGGAATGTGGTATTTCTCTTGAGATGCTGCATCGCCAAATGTCCTCATCTCGCATGGAGGGGATAGTTTTGGGGTGTTTCTCGAGTTGCGGCGGGAAGCTGGGGGTGCTTCTCGAGTTGCGACGGGGACCTCAGGAACTCGCTGGGGTTGCTTCAGGGAATTCAGGTCCCCTTTGGTGTTGGAAGGGGAACTTCCGGTTTCCTCTCGAGCCCTTCAATGTGCACAGGGGCTCCTCTCGAATTGAGTCCGTAAAGTGTGTTCTCCTCTCCAAAGGGGACGGCTGTGTGAGGGAAGATTCTGAGTCGAATAAAGGGTGTCAAGTACCTTTTTGCCTTTCCAGAGGGAATGCGGTATTTCTCTTGACATGCTGCATCGCCAAATTTCCTCATCTCGCATGGAGGGGATAATTTTGGGGTGTTTCTCGAGTTGCGGCGGGAAGCTGGGGGTGCTTCTCGAGTTGCGACGGGGACCTCAGGAACTCGCTGGGGTTGCTTCAGGGAAGTCAGGTCCCCTTTGGTGTTGGAAGTGGAACTTCCGGTTTCCTCTCGAGCCCTTCAATGTGCACAGGGGCTCCTCTCGATTTGAGTCCATAAAGTGTGATCTCCTCTCCAAAGGGGACGGCTGTTTGAGGGAACTTTCTTAGTCGAATATATTGTGACAAGTACCTTTTTGCCTTTCCAGAGCGAATGTGGTATTTCTCTTGAGATGCTGCATCGCCAAATTTCCTCATCTCGCATGGAGTGGTTAATTTTGGGTTGTTTCTCGCGCTGCGAAGGGAAGCTGTGCGTGCTTCTCGAGTTGAGACGTGGACCTCAGGAACTCGCTGGGGTTGCTTCAGGGAAGTCAGGTCCCCTTTTGTGTTGGAAGGGGAACTTCCGGTTTCCTCTCGAGCCCTTCAATGTGCACCTGGGCTCCTCTCGAATTGAGTCCGTAAAGTGTGTTCTCCTCTCCAAAAGGGACAGCTGTGTGAGGGAACTTTCTGAGTCGAATAAAGGGTGTCAAGTACCTTTTTCCCTTTCCAGAGGGAACGTGGTATTTCTCTTGACATGCTGCATCGCCAAATTTCCTCATCTTGAATGGAGTGGATAATTTTGGGGTGTTTCTCGAGTTGGGGCGGGAGCTGGGGGTGCTTCTCGAGTTGCGATGGGGACCTCAGGAACTCGCTGGGATTGGTTTAAGGAAGTCAGGTCCCCTTTGGTGTTGGAAGTGGAACTTCCGGTTTCCTCTCGAGCCCTTCAATGTGCACAGGGGCTCCTCTCGATTTGAGTCCATAAAGTGTGATCTCCTCTCCAAAGGGGACGGCTGTTTGAGGGAACTTTCTTAGTCGAATATATTGTGACAAGTACCTTTTTGCCTTTCCAGAGCGAATGTGGTATTTCTCTTGAGATGCTGCATCGCCAAATTTCCTCATCTCGCATTGAGGGGATAATTTTGGGGTGTTTCTCGAGTTGCGGCGGGAATCTGGGGATGCATCTTGAGTTGCGACGGGGACCTCAGGAACTCGCTGGCGTTGCTTCAGGGAAGTCAGGTCCCCTTTGGTGTTGGAAGGGGAACTTCCGGTTTCCTCTCGAGCCCTTCAATGTGCACAGGGTCTCCTCTCGAATTGAGTCCGTAAAGTGTGTTCTCCTCTCCAAAGGGGACGGCTGTGTGAGGGAACTTTCTGAGTCGAATAAAGGGTGTCAAGTACCATTTTGCCTTTCAGAGGGAATGTGGTATGTCTCTTGAGATGCTGCATCGCCAAATTTCCTCATCTCGCATGGAGGGGATAATTTTTGGGTGTTTCTCGAGCTGCGGCGGGAAACTGGGGGTGCTTCTCGAGTTGCGACTGGGACCTAAGGAACTCGCTGGGGTTGCTTCAGGGAAGTCAGGTCCCCTTTGGTGTTAGAAGGGGAACTTCCGGTTTCCTCTCGAGCCTCTCAATGTGCACAGGGGCTCCTCTCGAATTGAGTCCGTAAAGTGTGTTCTCCTCTCCAAAGGGGACGGCTGTGTGAGGGAGGTTTCTGAGTCGAATAAAGGGTGTCAAGTACCTTTTTCCCTTTCCAGAGGGAATGCGGTATTTCTCTTGACATGCTGCATCGCCAAATTTCCTCATCTCGCATGGAGGGGATAATTTTGGGGTGTTTCTCGAGTTGCGGCGGGAAGCTGGGGGTGCTTCTCGAGTTGCGACGGGGACCTCAGGAACTCGCTGGGGTTGCTTCAGGGAAGTCAGGTCCCCTTTGGTGTTGGAAGTGGAACTTCCGGTTTCCTCTCGAGCCCTTCAATGTGCACAGGGGCTCCTCTCGATTTGAGTCCATAAAGTGTGATCTCCTCTCCAAAGGGGACGGCTGTTTGAGGGA
The DNA here is from genome assembly GCF_049115385.1 of Moschus berezovskii. Taxonomy (NCBI): domain Eukaryota; kingdom Metazoa; phylum Chordata; class Mammalia; order Artiodactyla; family Moschidae; genus Moschus; species Moschus berezovskii. Next base: position 150,157,477 of record NC_142488.1, read on the forward strand.
ACTTTCTGAGTCGAATATATTGTGACAAGTACCTTTTTGCCTTTCCAGAGCGAATGTGGTATTTCTCTTGAGATGCTGCATCGCCAAATTTCCTCATCTCGCATGGAGTGGTTAATTTTGGGTTGTTTCTCGCGTTGCGACGGGAAGCTGTGCGTGCTTCTCGAGTTGAGACGTGGACCTCAGGAACTCGCTGGGGTTGCTTCAGGGAAGTCAGGTCCCCTTTTGTGTTGGAAGGGGAACTTCCGGTTTCCTCTCGAGCCCTTCAATGTGCACAGGGGCTCCTCTCGAATTGAGTCCGTAAAGTGTGTTCTCCTCTCCAAAAGGGACAGCTGTGTGAGGGAACTTTCTGAGTCGAATAAAGGGTGTCAAGTACCTTTTTCCCTTTCCAGAGGGAACGTGGTATTTCTCTTGACATGCTGCATCGCCAAATTTCCTCATCTTGCATGGAGTGGATAATTTTGGGGTGTTTCTCGAGTTGGGGCGGGAGCTGGGGGTGCTTCTCGAGTTGCGATGGGGACCTCAGGAACTCGCTGGGATTGGTTTAAGGAAGTCAGGTCCCCTTTGGTGTTGGAAGGGGAACTTCCGGTTTCCTCTTGAGCCCTTCAATGTGCTAGGGGCTCCTCTCGAATTGAGTCCATAAAGTGTGTTCTCCTCTCCAAAGGGCACGGCTGTGTGAGGGAACTTTCTGAGTCGAATAAAGGGTGTCAAGTACCTTTTTGCCTTTCCAGAGGTAATGTGGTATTTTTCTTGAGATGCTGCATCGCCAAATTTCCTCATCTCGCATGGAGGGGATAATTTTGGGGTGTTTCTCGAGTTGTGGCGAGAAGCTGGGGATGCTTCTCGAGTTGCGACGGGGACCTCAGGAACTCGCTGGGGTTGCTTCAGGGAAGTCAGGTCCCCTTTGGTGTTGGAAGGGGAACTTCCGGTTTCATCTCCAGCCCTTCAATGTGCACAGGGGCTCCTCTCGAATTGAGTCCGTAAAGTGAGTTCTCCTCTCCAAAGGGGACGGCTGTGTGAGGGAACTTTCTGAGTCGAATAAAGGGTGTCAAGTACCTTTTTGCCTTTCCAGAGGGAATGTGGTATTTCTCTTGAGATGCTGCATCGCCAAATTTCCTCATCTCGCATTGAGGGGATAATTTTGGGGTGTTTCTCGAGTTGCGGCGGAAATCTGGGGATGCTTCTTGAGTTGCGAAGGGGACCTCAGGAACTCGCTGGCGTTGCTTCAGGGAAGTCAGGTCCCCTTTGGTGTTGGAAGGGGAACTTCCGGTTTCCTCTCGAGCCCTTCAATGTGCACAGGGTCTCCTCTCGAATTGAGTCCGTAAAGTGTGTTCTCCTCTCCAAAGGGGACGGCTGTGTGAGGGAGCTTTCTGAGTCGAATAAAGGGTGTCAAGTACCATTTTGCCTTTCAGAGGGAATGTGGTATGTCTCTTGAGATGCTGCATCGCCAAATTTCCTCATCTCGCATGGAGGGGATAATTTTTGGGTGTTTCTCGAGCTGCGGCGGGAAAATGGGGGTGCTTCTCGAGTTGCGACTGGGACCTAAGGAACTCGCTGGGGTTGCTTCAGGGAAGTCAGGTCCCCTTTGGTGTTAGAAGGGGAACTTCCGGTTTCCTCTCGAGCCTCTCAATGTGCACAGGGGCTCCTCTCGAATTGAGTCCGTAAAGTGTGTTCTCCTCTCCAAAGGGGGCGGCTGTGTGAGGGAGGTTTCTGAGTCGAATAAAGGGTGTCAAGTACCTTTTTGCCTTTCCAGAGGGAATGTGGTATTTCTCTTGAGATGCTGCATCGCCAAATGTCCTCATCTCGCATGGAGGGGATAGTTTTGGGGTGTTTCTCGAGTTGCGGCGGGAAGCTGGGGGTGCTTCTCGAGTTGCGACGGGGACCTCAGGAACTCGCTGGGGTTGCTTCAGGGAATTCAGGTCCCCTTTGGTGTAGGAAGGGGAACTTCCGGTTTCCTCTCGAGCCCTTCAATGTGCACAGGGGCTCCTCTCGAATTGAGTCCGTAAAGTGTGTTCTCCTCTCCAAAGGGGACGGCTGTGTGAGGGAAGATTCTGAGTCGAATAAAGGGTGTCAAGTACCTTTTTCCCTTTCCAGAGGGAATGCGGTATTTCACTTGAGATGCTGCATCGCCAAATTTCCTCATCTCGCATGGAGGGGATAATTTTGGGGTGTTTCTCGAGTTGCGGCGGGAAGTTGGGGGTGCTTCTCGAGTTGCAACGGGTACCTCAGGAACTCGCTGGGGTTGCTTCAGGGAAGTCAGGTCCCCTTTGGTGTTGGAAGTGGAACTTCCGGTTTCCTCTCGAGCCCTTCAATGTGCACAGGGGCTCCTCTCGATTTGAGTCCATAAAGTGTGATCTCCTCTCCAAAGGGGACGGCTGTTTGAGGGAACTTTCTGAGTCAAATATATTGTGACAAGTACCTTTTTGCCTTTCCAGAGCGAATGTGGTATTTCTCTTGAGATGCTGCATCGCCAAATTTCCTCATCTCGCATGGAGGGGTTAATTTTGGGGCGTTTCTCGCGTTGCGACTGGAAGCTGTGCGTGCTTCTCGAGTTGAGACGTGGACCACAGGAACTCGCTGGGGTTGCTTCAGGGAAGTCAGGTCCCCTTTGGTGTTGGAAGGGGAACTTCCGGTTTCCTCTTGAGCCCTTCAATGTGCTAGGGGCTCCTCTCGAATTGAGTCCATAAAGTGTGTTCTCCTCTCCAAAGGGCACGGCTGTGTGAGGGAACTTTCTGAGTCGAATAAAGGGTGTCAAGTAACTTTTTGCCTTTCCAGAGGGAATGTGGTATTTCTCTTGAGATGCTGCATCGCCAAATTTCCTCATCTCGCATTGAGGGGATAATTTTGGGGTGTTTCTCGAGTTGCGGCGGGAATCTGTGGGTGCTTCTTGAGTTGAGCCGGGGACCTCAGGAACTCACTGGCGTTGCTTCAGGGAAGGCAGGTCCCCTTTGGTGTTGGAAGGGGAACTTCCGGTTTCCTCTCGAGCCCTTCAGTGTGCACAGGGTCTCCTCTCGAATTGAGTCCGTAAAGTGTGTTCTCCTCTCCAAAGGGGACGGCTGTGTGAGGGAACTTTCTGAGTCGAATAAAGGGTGTCAAGTACCATTTTGCCTTTCCAGAGGGAATGTGGTATGTCTCTTGAGATGCTGCATCGCCAAATTTCCTCATCTCGCATGGAGGGGATAATTTTTGGGTGTTTCTCGAGCTGCGGCGGGAAGCTGGGGGTGCTTCTCGAGTTGCGACTGGGACCTAAGGAAGTCGCTGAGGTTGCTTCAGGGAAGTCAGGTCCCCTTTGGTGTTAGAAGGGGAACTTCCGGTTTCCTCTCGAGCCTCTCAATGTGCACAGGGGCTTCTCTCGAATTGAGTCCGTAAAGTGTGTTCTCCTCTCCAAAGGGGACGGCTGTGTGAGGGAGGTTTCTGAGTCGAATAAAGGGTGTCAAGTATCTTTTTGCCTTTCCAGAGGGAATGTGGTATTTCTCTTGAGATGCTGCATCGCCAAATGTCCTCATCTCGCATGGAGGGGATAGTTTTGGGGTGTTTCTCGAGTTGCGGCGGGAATCTGGGGGTGCTTCTTGAGTTGCGACGGGGACCTCAGGAACTCGCTGACGTTGCTTCAAGGAAGTCAGGTCCCCTTTGGTGTTGGAAGGGGAACTTCCGGTTTCCTCTCGAGCCCTTCAATGTGCACAGGGTCTCTTCTCGAATTGAGTCCGTAAAGTGTGTTCTCCTCTCCAAAGGGGACGGCTGTGTGAGGGAACTTTCTGAGTCGAATAAAGGGTGTCAAGTACCTTTTTGCCTTTCCAGAGGGAATGTGGTATGTCTCTTGAGATGCTGCATCGCCAAATTTCCTCATCTCGCATGGAGGGGATAATTTTTTGGTGTTTCTCGAGCTGCGGCGGGAAACTGGGGGGGCTTCTCGAGTTGCGACGGGGACCTCAGGAACTCGCTGGGGTTGCTTCAGGGAATTCAGGTCCCCTTTGGTGTTGGAAGGGGAACTTCCGGTTTGCTCTCGAGCCCTTCAATGTGCACAGGGGCTCCTCTCGAATTGAGTCCGTAAAGTGTGTTCTCCTCTCCAAAGGGGACGGCTGTGTGAGGGAACTTTCTGAGTCGAATAAAGGGTGTCAAGTACCTTTTTCCCTTTCCAGAGGGAATGCGGTATTTCTCTTGAGATGCTGCATCGCCAAATTTCCTCATCTCGCATGGAGGGGATAATTTTGGGGTGTTTCTCGAGTTGCGGCGGGAAGCTGGGGGTCCTTCTCGAGTTGCGACGGGGACCTCAGGAACTCGCTGGGGTTGCTTCAGGGAAGTCAGGTCCCCTTTGGTGTTGGAAGTGGAACTTCCGGTTTCCTCTCGAGCCCTTCAATGTGCACAGGGGCTCCTCTCGATTTGAGTCCATAAAGTGTGATCTCCTCTCCAAAGGGGACGGCTGTTTGAGGGAACTTTCTGAGTCGAATATATTGTGACAAGTACGTTTTTGCCTTTCCAGAGCGAATGTGGTATTTCTCTTGAGATGCTGCATCGCCAAATTTCCTCATCTCCCATGGAGGGGTTAATTTTGGTGTGTTTCTCGCGTTGCGACTGGAAGCTGTGCGTGCTTCTCGAGTTGAGACGTGGACCTCAGGAACTCGCTGGGGTTGCTTCAGGGAAGTCAGGTCCCCTTTTGTGTTGGAAGGGGAACTTCCGGTTTCCTCTGGAGCCCTTCAATGTGCACAGGGGCTCCTTCGAATTGAGTCCGTAAAGTGTGTTCTCTCTAAAAGGGACAGCTGTGTGAGGGAACTTTCTGAGTCGAATAAAGGGTGTCAAGTACCTTTTTCCCTTTCCAGAGGGAACGTGGTATTTCTCTTGACATGCTGCATCGCCAAATTTCCTCATCTTGCATGGAGTGGATAATTTTGGGGTGTTTCTCGAGTTGGGGCGGGAGCTGGGGGTGCTTCTCGAGTTGCGATGGGGACCTCAGGAACTCGCTGGGATTGGTTTAAGGAAGTCAGGTCCCCTTTGGTGTTGGAAGGGGAACTTCCGGTTTCCTCTTGAGCCCTTCAATGTGCTAGGGGCTCCTCTCGAATTGAGTCCATAAAGTGTGTTCTCCTCTCCAAAGGGCACGGCTGTGTGAGGGAACTTTCTGAGTCGAATAAAGGGTGTCAAGTACCTTTTTGCCTTTCCAGAGGTAATGTGGTATTTTTCTTGAGATGCTGCATCGCCAAATTTCCTCATCTCGCATGGAGGGGATAATTTTGGGGTGTTTCTCGAGTTGCGGCGAGAAGCTGGGGATGCTTCTCGAGTTGCGACGGGGACCTCAGGAACTCGCTGGGGTTGCTTCAGGGAAGTCAGGTCCCCTTTGGTGTTGGAAGGGGAACTTCCGGTTTCCTCTCCAGTCCTTCAATGTGCACAGGGGCTCCTCTCGAATTGAGTCCGTAAAGTGAGTTCTCCTCTCCAAAGGGGACGGCTGTGTGAGGGAACTTTCTGAGTCGAATAAAGGGTGTCAAGTACCTTTTTGCCTTTCCAGAGGGAATGTGGTATTTCTCTTGAGATGCTGCATCGCCAAATTTCCTCATCTCGCATTGAGGGGATAATTTTGGGGTGTTTCTCGAGTTGCGGCGGGAATCTGGGGGTTCTTCTTGAGCTGCGACGGGGACCTCAGGAACTCGCTGGCGTTGCTTCAGAGAAGTCAGGTCCCCATTGGTGTTAGAAGGGGAACTTCCGGTTTCCTCTCGAGCCTCTCAATCTGCACAGGGGCTCCTCTCGATTTGAGTCCGTAAAGTGTGTTCTCCTCTCCAAAGGGAACGGCTGTGTGAGGGAGGTTTCGGAGTCGAATAAAGGGTGTCAAGTACCTTTTTGCCTTTCCAGAGGGAATGTGGTATTTCTCTTGAGATGCTGCATCGCCAAATGTCCTCATCTCGCATGGAGGGGATAGTTTTGGGGTGTTTCTCGAGTTGCGGCGGGAAGCTGGGGGTGCTTCTCGAGTTGCGACTGGGACCTCAGGAACTCGCTGGGGTTGCTTCAGGGAATTCAGGTCCCCTTTGGTGTTGGAAGAGGAACTTCCGGTTTCCCCTCGAGCCCTTCAATGTGCACAGGGGCTCCTCTCGAATTGAGTCCGTAAAGTGTGTTCTCCTCTCCAAAGGGGACGGCTGTGTGAGGGAAGATTCTGAGTCGAAAAAAGGGTGTCAACTACCTTTTTGCCTTTCCAGAGGGAATGCGGTATTTCTCTTGAGATGCTGCATCGCCAAATTTCCTCATCTCTCATGGAGGGGATAATTTTGGGGTGTTTCTCGAGTTGAGGCGGGAAGCTGGGGGTGCTTCTCGAGTTTTGACGTGGACCTCAGGAACTCGCTGGGGTTGCTTCAGGGAAGTCAGTTCCCCTTTGGTGTTGGAAGGGGAACTTCCGGTTTCCTCTGGAGCCCTTCAATGTGCACAGGGGCTCCTCTCGAATTGAGTCCGTAAAGTGTGATCTCCTCTCCAAAGGGGACGGCTGTGTGACGGAAATTTCTGAGTCGAATAAATTGTGTCAAGTACCTTTTTGCCTTTCCAGAGGGAATGTGGTATTTCTCTTGAGATGCTGCATCGCCAAATTTCCTCATCTCGCATGGAGGGGATAATTTTGGGGTGTTTCTCGAGTTGCGGCGGGAAGCTGGGTGTGCTTCTCGAGTTGCGACGCGGACTTCAGGAACTCGCTGGTGTTGCTTCAGGGAAATCAGGTCCCCTTTGTTGTTGGAAGGGAAAGTTCCGGTTTCCTCTAGAGCCTTTCAAGGTGCACAGGGGCTCCTCTCGAATTGAGTCCGTAAAGTGTGTTCTCCTCTCCAAAGGGGACAGCTGTGTGAGGGAAGTTTCTGAGTCCAATAAAGGGTGTCAAGTAACTTTTTGCCTTTCCAGTGGGAATGTGGTATTTCTCTTGAGATGCTGCATCGCCAAATTTCCTCATCTCGCATGGAGGGGATAGTTTTGGGGTGTTTCTCGAGTTGCGGCGGGAAGCTGGGGGTGCTTCTCGAGTTGAGACGGGGACCTCAGGAAATCGCTGGGGTTGCTTCAGGGAAGTCAGGTCCCCGTTGGTGTTGGAAGGGGAACTTCCGGTTTCCTCTCGAGCCCTTCAATGTGCACAGGGGCTCCTCTCGAATTGAGTCCGTAAAGTGTGTTCTCCTCTCCAAAGGGCACGGCTGTGTGAGGGAACTTTCTGATTCGAATAAAGGGTGTCAAGTACCTTTTTGCCGATCAAGAGCGAATGTGGTATTTCTCTTGAGATGCTGCATCGCCAAATTTCCACATTTCGCATTGAGTGGATAATTTAGGTGTGTTTCTCGAGTAGCGGCGGGAAGCTGGGGGTGCTTCTCGAGTAGCGACGGGGACCTCAGGAACTCGCTGGGGTTGCTTCAGGGAAGTCAGGTCCCCTTTGGTGTTCGAAGGGGAACTTCCGGATTCCTCTCGAGCCCTTCAATGTGCACAGGGGCTCCTCTCGAATTGAGTCCGTAAAGTGTGCTCTCCTCTCCAAAGTGCACGGCTGTGTGAGGGAACTTTCTGAGTCGAATAAAGGGTGTCAAGTACCTTTTTGCCTTTCCAGAGGTAATGTGGTATTTCTCTTGAGATGCTGCATCGCCAAATTTCCTCATCTCGCATGGAGGGGATAATTTTGGGGTGTTTCTCGAGTTGCGGCGGGAAGCTGGGGGTGCTTCTCGAGTTGCGACGGGGACCTCAGGAACTCGCTGGGGTTGCTTCAGGGAAGTCAGGTCCCCTTTGGTGTTGGAAGGGGAACTTCCGGTTTCATCTCCAGCCCTTCAATGTGCACAGGGTCTCCTCTCGAATTGAGTCCGTAAAGTGTGTTCTCCTCTCCAAAGGGGACGGCTGTGTGAGGGAACTTTCTGAGTCGAATAAAGGGTGTCAAGTACCATTTTGCCTTTCCAGAGGGAATGTGGTATGTCTCATGAGATACTGCATCGCCAAATTTCCTCATCTCGCATGGAGAGGATAATTTTTGGGTGTTTCTCGAGCTGCGGCGGGAAGCTGGGGGTGCTTCTCGAGTTGCGACTGGGACCTAAGGAACTCGCTGTGGTTGCTTCAGGGAAGTCAGGTCCCCTTTGGTGTTAGAAGGGGAACTTCCGGTTTCCTCTGGAGCCCTTCAATGTGCACAGGGGCTCCTCTCGAATTGAGTCCGTAAAGTGTGTTCTCCTTTCCAAAGGGGACGGCTGTGTGAGGGAGGTTTCTGAGTCGAATAAAGGGTGGCAAGTACCTTTTTGCCTTTCCAGAGGGAATGTGGTATTTCTCTTGAGATGCTGCATCGCCAAATGTCCTCATCTCGCATGGAGGGGATAGTTTTGGGGTGTTTCTCGAGTTGCGGCGGGAAGCTGGGGGTGCTTCTCGAGTTGCGACGGGGACCTCAGGAACTCGCTGGGGTTGCTTCAGGGAAGTCAGGTCCCCTTTGGTGTTGGAAGGGGAACTTCCGGTTTCCTCTCCAGCCCTTCAATGTGCACAGGGGCTTCTCTCGAATTGAGTCCGTAAAGTGAGTTCTCCTCTCCAAAGGGGACGGCTGTGTGAGGGAACTTTCTGAGTCGAATAAAGGGTGTCAAGTACCTTTTTGCCTTTCCAGAGGGAATGTGGTATTTCTCTTGAGATGCTGCATCGCCAAATTTCCTCATCTCGCATTGAGGGGATAATTTTGGGGTGTTTCTCGAGTTGCGGCGGGAATCTGGGGATGCTTCTTGAGTTGCGACGGGGACCTCAGGAACTCGCTGGCGTTGCTTCAGGGAAGTCAGGTCCCCTTTGGTGTTGGAAGGGGAACTTCCGGTTTCCTCTCGAGCCCTTCAATGTGCACAGGGTCTCCTCTCGAATTGAGTCCGTAAAGTGTGTTCTCCTCTCCAAAGGGGACGGCTGTGTGAGGGAACTTTCTGAGTCGAATAAAGGGTGTCAAGTACCATTTTGCCTTTCAGAGGGAATGTGGTATGTCTCTTGAGATGCTGCATCGCCAAATTTCCTCATCTCGCATGGAGGGGATAATTTTTGGGTGTTTCTCGAGCTGCGGCGGGAAACTGGGGGTGCTTCTCGAGTTGCGACTGGGACCTAAGGAACTCGCTGGGGTTGCTTCAGGGAAGTCAGGTCCCCTTTGGTGTTAGAAGGGGAACTTCCGGTTTCCTCTCGAGCCTCTCAATGTGCACAGGGGCTCCTCTCGAATTGAGTCCGTAAAGTGTGTTCTCCTCTCCAAAGGGGACGGCTGTGTGAGGGAGGTTTCTGAGTCGAATAAAGGGTGTCAAGTACCTTTTTGCCTTTCCAGAGGGAATGTGGTATTTGTCTTGAGATGCTGCATCGCCAAATGTCCTCATCTCGCATGGAGGGGATAGTTTTGGGGTGTTTCTCGAGTTGCGGCGGGAAGCTGGGGGTGCTTCTCGAGTTTTGACGTGGACCTCAGGAACTCGCTGGGGTTGCTTCAGGGAAGTCAGGTCCCCTTTGGTGTTGGAAGGGGAACTTCCGGTTTCCTCTGGAGCCCTTCAATGTGCACAGGGGCTCCTCTCGAATTGAGTCCATAAAGTGTGATCTCCTCTCCAAAGGGGACGGCTGTGTGAGGGAATTTTCTGAGTCGAATAAATTGTGTCATGTACCTTTTTGCCTTTCCAGCGGGAAAGTGGTATTTCTCTTGAGATGCTGCATCGCCAAATTTCCTCATCTCGCATGGAGAGGATAATTGTGGGGTGTTTCTCGAGTTGCGGCTGGAAGCTGGGGGTGCTTCTCGAGTTGCGACGTGGACCTCAGGAACTCGCTGGGGTTGCTTCAGGGAAGTCAGGTCCTCTTTGGTGTTGGAAGGGGAAATTCAAGTATCCTCTAGAGCCCTTCAATGTGCACAGGGGCTCCTTTCGAATTGAGTCCGTAAAGTGTGTTCTCTCCAAAGGGGACGTCTGTGTGAGGGAACTTCTGAGTCGAATAAAGGTTGTCAAGTACCTTTTTGCCTTTCCAGAGGGAATGTGGTATTTCTCTTGAGATGCTGCATCGCCAAATTTCCTCATCTCGTATGGAGGGGTTAATTTTGGGTTGTTTCTCGCCTTGCTACGGGAAGCTGTGCGTGCTTCTCGAGTTGAGACGTGGACCTCAGGAACTCGCTGGGGTTGCTTCAGGGAAGTCAGGTCCCCTTTTGTGTTGGAAGGGGAACTTCCGGTTTCCTCTCGAGCCCTTCAATGTGCACAGGGGCTCCTCTCGAATTGAGTCCGTAAAGTGTGTTCTCCTCTCCAAAAGGGACGGCTGTGTGAGGGAACTTTCTGAGTCGAATAAAGGGTGTCAAGTACCTTTTTCCCTTTCCAGACGGAACGTGGTATTTCTCTTGACATGCTGCATCGCCAAATTTCCTCATCTTGCATGGAGGGGATAATTTTGGGGTGTTTCTCGAGTTGGGGCGGGAGCTGGGGGTGCTTCTCGAGTTGCGATGGGGACCTCAGGAACTCGCTGGGATTGGTTTAAGGAAGTCAGGTCCCCTTTGGTGTTGGAAGGGGAACTTCCAGTTTCCTCTTGAGCCCTTCAATGTGCTAGGGGCTCCTCTCGAATTGAGTCCATAAAGTGTGTTCTCCTCTCCAAAGTGCACGGCTGTGTGAGGGAACTTTCTGAGTCGAATAAAGGGTGTCAAGTACCTTTTTGCCTTTCCAGAGGTAATGTGGTATTTTTCTTGAGATGCTGCATCGCCAAATTTCCTCATCTCGCATGGAGGGGATAATTTTGGGGTGTTTCTCGAGTTGCGGCGGGAAGCTGGGGGTGCTTCTCGAGTTGCGACGGGGACCTCAGGAACTCGCTGGGGTTGCTTCAGGGAAGTCAGGTCCCCTTTGGTGTTGGAAGGGGAACTTCCGGTTTCATCTCCAGCCCTTCAATGTGCACAGGGTCTCCTCTCGAATTGAGTCCGTAAAGTGTGTTCTCCTCTCCAAAGGGGACGGCTGTGTGAGGGAACTTTCTGAGTCGAATAAAGGGTGTCAAGTACCATTTTGCCTTTCCAGAGGGAATGTGGTATGTCTCATGAGATGCTGCATCGCCAAATTTCCTCATCTCGCATGGGGAGGATAATTTTTGGGTGTTTCTCGAGCTGCGGCGGGAAGCTGGGGGTGCTTCTCGAGTTGCGACTGGGACCTAAGGAACTCGCTGTGGTTGCTTCAGGGAAGTCAGGTCCCCTTTGGTGTTAGAAGGGGAACTTCCGGTTTCCTCTGGAGCCCTTCAATGTGCACAGGGGCTCCTCTCGAATTGAGTCCGTAAAGTGTGTTCTCCTTTCCAAAGGGGACGGCTGTGTGAGGGAGGTTTCTGAGTCGAATAAAGGGTGTCAAATACCTTTTTGCCTTTCCAGAGGGAATGTGGTATTTGTCTTGAGATGCTGCATCGCCAAATGTCCTCATCTCGCATGGAGGGGATAGTTTTGGGGTGTTTCTCGAGTTGCGGCGGGAAGCTGGGGGTGCTTCTCGAGTTGCGACGGGGACCTCAGGAACTCGCTGGCGTTGCTTCAGGGAAGTCAGGTCCCCTTTGGTGTTGGAAGGGGAACTTCCGGTTTCCTCTCGAGCCCTTCAATGTGCACACGGTCTCCTCTCGAATTAAGTCCGTAAAGTGTGTTCTCCTCTCCAACGGGGACGGCTGTGTGAGGGAACTTTCTGAGTCGAATAAAGGGTGTCAAGTACCATTTTGCCTTTCAGAGGGAATGTGGTATGTCTCTTGAGATGCTGCATCGCCAAATTTCCTCATCTCGCATGGAGGGGATAATTTTTGGGTGTTTCTCGAGCTGCGGCGGGAAACTGGGGGTGCTTCTCGAGTTGCGACTGGGACCTAAGGAACTCGCTGGGGTTGCTTCAGGGAAGTCAGGTCCCCTTTGGTGTTAGAAGGGGAACTTCCGGTTTCCTCTCGAGCCTCTCAATGTGCACAGGGGCTCCTCTCGAATTGAGTCCGTAAAGTGTGTTCTCCTCTCCAAAGGGGACGGCTGTGTGAGGGAGGTTTCTGAGTCGAATAAAGGGTGTCAAGTACCTTTTTGCCTTTCCAGAGGGAATGTGGTATTTCTCTTGAGATGCTGCATCGCCAAATGTCCTCATCTCGCATGGAGGGGATAGTTTTGGGGTGTTTCTCGAGTTGCGGCGGGAAGCTGGGGGTGCTTCTCGAGTTGCGACGGGGACCTCAGGAACTCGCTGGGGTTGCTTCAGGGAATTCAGGTCCCCTTTGGTGTTGGAAGGGGAACTTCCGGTTTCCTCTCGAGCCCTTCAATGTGCACAGGGGCTCCTCTCGAATTGAGTCCGTAAAGTGTGTTCTCCTCTCCAAAGGGGACGGCTGTGTGAGGGAAGATTCTGAGTCGAATAAAGGGTGTCAAGTACCTTTTTGCCTTTCCAGAGGGAATGCGGTATTTCTCTTGACATGCTGCATCGCCAAATTTCCTCATCTCGCATGGAGGGGATAATTTTGGGGTGTTTCTCGAGTTGCGGCGGGAAGCTGGGGGTGCTTCTCGAGTTGCGACGGGGACCTCAGGAACTCGCTGGGGTTGCTTCAGGGAAGTCAGGTCCCTTTGGTGTTGGAAGTGGAACTTCCGGTTTCCTCTCGAGCCCTTCAATGTGCACAGGGGCTCCTCTCGATTTGAGTCCATAAAGTGTGATCTCCTCTCCAAAGGGGACGGCTGTTTGAGGGAACTTTCTTAGTCGAATATATTGTGACAAGTACCTTTTTGCCTTTCCAGAGCGAATGTGGTATTTCTCTTGAGATGCTGCATCGCCAAATTTCCTCATCTCGCATGGAGTGGTTAATTTTGGGGTTGTTTCTCGCGCTGCGAAGGGAAGCTGTGCGTGGCTTCTCGAGTTGAGACGTGGACCTCAGGAACTCGCTGGGGTTGCTTCAGGGAAGTCAGGTCCCCTTTTGTGTTGGAAGGGGAACTTCCGGTTTCCTCTCGAGCCCTTCAATGTGCACCTGGGCTCCTCTCGAATTGAGTCCGTAAAGTGTGTTCTCCTCTCCAAAAGGGACAGCTGTGTGAGGGAACTTTCTGAGTCGAATAAAGGGTGTCAAGTACCTTTTTCCCTTTCCAGAGGGAACGTGGTATTTCTCTTGACATGCTGCATCGCCAAATTTCCTCATCTTGAATGGAGTGGATAATTTTGGGGTGTTTCTCGAGTTGGGGGCGGGAGCTGGGGGTGCTTCTCGAGTTGCGATGGGGACCTCAGGAACTCGCTGGGATTGGTTTAAGGAAGTCAGGTCCCCTTTGGTGTTGGAAGTGGAACTTCCGGTTTCCTCTCGAGCCCTTCAATGTGCACAGGGGCTCCTCTCGATTTGAGTCCATAAAGTGTGATCTCCTCTCCAAAGGGGACGGCTGTTTGAGGGAACTTTCTTAGTCGAATATATTGTGACAAGTACCTTTTTGCCTTTCCAGAGCGAATGTGGTATTTCTCTTGAGATGCTGCATCGCCAAATTTCCTCATCTCGCATTGAGGGGATAATTTTGGGGTGTTTCTCGAGTTGCGGCGGGAATCTGGGGATGCATCTTGAGTTGCGACGGGGACCTCAGGAACTCGCTGGCGTTGCTTCAGGGAAGTCAGGTCCCCTTTGGTGTTGGAAGGGGAACTTCCGGTTTCCTCTCGAGCCCTTCAATGTGCACAGGGTCTCCTCTCGAATTGAGTCCGTAAAGTGTGTTCTCCTCTCCAAAGGGGACGGCTGTGTGAGGGAACTTTCTGAGTCGAATAAAGGGTGTCAAGTACCATTTTGCCTTTCAGAGGGAATGTGGTATGTCTCTTGAGATGCTGCATCGCCAAATTTCCTCATCTCGCATGGAGGGGATAATTTTTGGGTGTTTCTCGAGCTGCGGCGGGAAACTGGGGGTGCTTCTCGAGTTGCGACTGGGACCTAAGGAACTCGCTGGGGTTGCTTCAGGGAAGTCAGGTCCCCTTTGGTGTTAGAAGGGGAACTTCCGGTTTCCTCTCGAGCCTCTCAATGTGCACAGGGGCTCCTCTCGAATTGAGTCCGTAAAGTGTGTTCTCCTCTCCAAAGGGGACGGCTGTGTGAGGGAGGTTTCTGAGTCGAATAAAGGGTGTCAAGTACCTTTTTGCCTTTCCAGAGGGAATGCGGTATTTCTCTTGACATGCTGCATCGCCAAATTTCCTCATCTCGCATGGAGGGGATAATTTTGGGGTGTTTCTCGAGTTGCGGCGGGAAGCTGGGGGTGCTTCTCGAGTTGCGACGGGGACCTCAGGAACTCGCTGGGGTTGCTTCAGGGAAGTCAGGTCCCCTTTGGTGTTGGAAGTGGAACTTCCGGTTTCCTCTCGAGCCCTTCAATGTGCACAGGGGCTCCTCTCGATTTGAGTCCATAAAGTGTGATCTCCTCTCCAAAGGGGACGGCTGTTTGAGGGAACTTTCTGAGTCGAATATATTGTGACAAGTACCTTTTTGCCTTTCCAGAGCGAATGTGGTATTTCTCTTGAGATGCTGCATCGCCAAATTTCCTCATCTCGCATGGAGTGGTTAATTTTGGGTTGTTTCTCGCGTTGCGACGGGAAGCTGTGCGTGCTTCTCGAGTTGAGACGTGGACCTCAGGAACTCGCTGGGGTTGCTTCAGGGAAGTCAGGTCCCCTTTTGTGTTGGAAGGGGAACTTCCGGTTTCCTCTCGAGCCCTTCAATGTGCACAGGGGCTCCTCTCGAATTGAGTCCGTAAAGTGTGTTCTCCTCTCCAAAAGGGACAGCTGTGTGAGGGAACTTTCTGAGTCGAATAAAGGGTGTCAAGTACCTTTTTCCCTTTCCAGAGGGAACGTGGTATTTCTCTTGACATGCTGCATCGCCAAATTTCCTCATCTTGCATGGAGTGGATAATTTTGGGGTGTTTCTCGAGTTGGGGCGGGAGCTGGGGGTGCTTCTCGAGTTGCGATGGGGACCTCAGGAACTCGCTGGGATTGGTTTAAGGAAGTCAGGTCCCCTTTGGTGTTGGAAGGGGAACTTCCGGTTTCCTCTTGAGCCCTTCAATGTGCTAGGGGCTCCTCTCGAATTGAGTCCATAAAGTGTGTTCTCCTCTCCAAAGGGCACGGCTGTGTGAGGGAACTTTCTGAGTCGAATAAAGGGTGTCAAGTACCTTTTTGCCTTTCCAGAGGTAATGTGGTATTTTTCTTGAGATGCTGCATCGCCAAATTTCCTCATCTCGCATGGAGGGGATAATTTTGGGGTGTTTCTCGAGTTGTGGCGAGAAGCTGGGGATGCTTCTCGAGTTGCGACGGGGACCTCAGGAACTCGCTGGGGTTGCTTCAGGGAAGTCAGGTCCCCTTTGGTGTTGGAAGGGGAACTTCCGGTTTCATCTCCAGCCCTTCAATGTGCACAGGGGCTCCTCTCGAATTGAGTCCGTAAAGTGAGTTCTCCTCTCCAAAGGGGACGGCTGTGTGAGGGAACTTTCTGAGTCGAATAAAGGGTGTCAAGTACCTTTTTGCCTTTCCAGAGGGAATGTGGTATTTCTCTTGAGATGCTGCATCGCCAAATTTCCTCATCTCGCATTGAGGGGATAATTTTGGGGTGTTTCTCGAGTTGCGGCGGAAATCTGGGGATGCTTCTTGAGTTGCGAAGGGGACCTCAGGAACTCGCTGGCGTTGCTTCAGGGAAGTCAGGTCCCCTTTGGTGTTGGAAGGGGAACTTCCGGTTTCCTCTCGAGCCCTTCAATGTGCACAGGGTCTCCTCTCGAATTGAGTCCGTAAAGTGTGTTCTCCTCTCCAAAGGGGACGGCTGTGTGAGGGAGCTTTCTGAGTCGAATAAAGGGTGTCAAGTACCATTTTGCCTTTCAGAGGGAATGTGGTATGTCTCTTGAGATGCTGCATCGCCAAATTTCCTCATCTCGCATGGAGGGGATAATTTTTGGGTGTTTCTCGAGCTGCGGCGGGAAAATGGGGGTGCTTCTCGAGTTGCGACTGGGACCTAAGGAACTCGCTGGGGTTGCTTCAGGGAAGTCAGGTCCCCTTTGGTGTTAGAAGGGGAACTTCCGGTTTCCTCTCGAGCCTCTCAATGTGCACAGGGGCTCCTCTCGAATTGAGTCCGTAAAGTGTGTTCTCCTCTCCAAAGGGGGCGGCTGTGTGAGGGAGGTTTCTGAGTCGAATAAAGGGTGTCAAGTACCTTTTTGCCTTTCCAGAGGGAATGTGGTATTTCTCTTGAGATGCTGCATCGCCAAATGTCCTCATCTCGCATGGAGGGGATAGTTTTGGGGTGTTTCTCGAGTTGCGGCGGGAAGCTGGGGGTGCTTCTCGAGTTGCGACGGGGACCTCAGGAACTCGCTGGGGTTGCTTCAGGGAATTCAGGTCCCCTTTGGTGTAGGAAGGGGAACTTCCGGTTTCCTCTCGAGCCCTTCAATGTGCACAGGGGCTCCTCTCGAATTGAGTCCGTAAAGTGTGTTCTCCTCTCCAAAGGGGACGGCTGTGTGAGGGAAGATTCTGAGTCGAATAAAGGGTGTCAAGTACCTTTTTCCCTTTCCAGAGGGAATGCGGTATTTCACTTGAGATGCTGCATCGCCAAATTTCCTCATCTCGCATGGAGGGGATAATTTTGGGGTGTTTCTCGAGTTGCGGCGGGAAGTTGGGGGTGCTTCTCGAGTTGCAACGGGTACCTCAGGAACTCGCTGGGGTTGCTTCAGGGAAGTCAGGTCCCCTTTGGTGTTGGAAGTGGAACTTCCGGTTTCCTCTCGAGCCCTTCAATGTGCACAGGGGCTCCTCTCGATTTGAGTCCATAAAGTGTGATCTCCTCTCCAAAGGGGACGGCTGTTTGAGGGAACTTTCTGAGTCAAATATATTGTGACAAGTACCTTTTTGCCTTTCCAGAGCGAATGTGGTATTTCTCTTGAGATGCTGCATCGCCAAATTTCCTCATCTCGCATGGAGGGGTTAATTTTGGGGCGTTTCTCGCGTTGCGACTGGAAGCTGTGCGTGCTTCTCGAGTTGAGACGTGGACCACAGGAACTCGCTGGGGTTGCTTCAGGGAAGTCAGGTCCCCTTTGGTGATGGAAGGGGAACTTCCGGTTTCCTCTTGAGCCCTTCAATGTGCTAGGGGCTCCTCTCGAATTGAGTCCATAAAGTGTGTTCTCCTCTCCAAAGGGCACGGCTGTGTGAGGGAACTTTCTGAGTCGAATAAAGGGTGTCAAGTAACTTTTTGCCTTTCCAGAGGGAATGTGGTATTTCTCTTGAGATGCTGCATCGCCAAATTTCCTCATCTCGCATTGAGGGGATAATTTTGGGGTGTTTCTCGAGTTGCGGCGGGAATCTGTGGGTGCTTCTTGAGTTGAGCCGGGGACCTCAGGAACTCACTGGCGTTGCTTCAGGGAAGGCAGGTCCCCTTTGGTGTTGGAAGGGGAACTTCCGGTTTCCTCTCGAGCCCTTCAGTGTGCACAGGGTCTCCTCTCGAATTGAGTCCGTAAAGTGTGTTCTCCTCTCCAAAGGGGACGGCTGTGTGAGGGAACTTTCTGAGTCGAATAAAGGGTGTCAAGTACCATTTTGCCTTTCCAGAGGGAATGTGGTATGTCTCTTGAGATGCTGCATCGCCAAATTTCCTCATCTCGCATGGAGGGGATAATTTTTGGGTGTTTCTCGAGCTGCGGCGGGAAGCTGGGGGTGCTTCTCGAGTTGCGACTGGGACCTAAGGAAGTCGCTGAGGTTGCTTCAGGGAAGTCAGGTCCCCTTTGGTGTTAGAAGGGGAACTTCCGGTTTCCTCTCGAGCCTCTCAATGTGCACAGGGGCTTCTCTCGAATTGAGTCCGTAAAGTGTGTTCTCCTCTCCAAAGGGGACGGCTGTGTGAGGGAGGTTTCTGAGTCGAATAAAGGGTGTCAAGTATCTTTTTGCCTTTCCAGAGGGAATGTGGTATTTCTCTTGAGATGCTGCATCGCCAAATGTCCTCATCTCGCATGGAGGGGATAGTTTTGGGGTGTTTCTCGAGTTGCGGCGGGAATCTGGGGGTGCTTCTTGAGTTGCGACGGGGACCTCAGGAACTCGCTGACGTTGCTCCAAGGAAGTCAGGTCCCCTTTGGTGTTGGAAGGGGAACTTCCGGTTTCCTCTCGAGCCCTTCAATGTGCACAGGGTCTCTTCTCGAATTGAGTCCGTAAAGTGTGTTCTCCTCTCCAAAGGGGACGGCTGTGTGAGGGAACTTTCTGAGTCGAATAAAGGGTGTCAAGTACCTTTTTGCCTTTCCAGAGGGAATGTGGTATGTCTCTTGAGATGCTGCATCGCCAAATTTCCTCATCTCGCATGGAGGGGATAATTTTTTGGTGTTTCTCGAGCTGCGGCGGGAAACTGGGGGGGCTTCTCGAGTTGCGACGGGGACCTCAGGAACTCGCTGGGGTTGCTTCAGGGAATTCAGGTCCCCTTTGGTGTTGGAAGGGGAACTTCCGGTTTGCTCTCGAGCCCTTCAATGTGCACAGGGGCTCCTCTCGAATTGAGTCCGTAAAGTGTGTTCTCCTCTCCAAAGGGGACGGCTGTGTGAGGGAACTTTCTGAGTCGAATAAAGGGTGTCAAGTACCTTTTTCCCTTTCCAGAGGGAATGCGGTATTTCTCTTGAGATGCTGCATCGCCAAATTTCCTCATCTCGCATGGAGGGGATAATTTTGGGGTGTTTCTCGAGTTGCGGCGGGAAGCTGGGGGTCCTTCTCGAGTTGCGACGGGGACCTCAGGAACTCGCTGGGGTTGCTTCAGGGAAGTCAGGTCCCCTTTGGTGTTGGAAGTGGAACTTCCGGTTTCCTCTCGAGCCCTTCAATGTGCACAGGGGCTCCTCTCGATTTGAGTCCATAAAGTGTGATCTCCTCTCCAAAGGGGACGGCTGTTTGAGGGAACTTTCTGAGTCGAATATATTGTGACAAGTACGTTTTTGCCTTTCCAGAGCGAATGTGGTATTTCTCTTGAGATGCTGCATCGCCAAATTTCCTCATCTCCCATGGAGGGGTTAATTTTGGTGTGTTTCTCGCGTTGCGACTGGAAGCTGTGCGTGCTTCTCGAGTTGAGACGTGGACCTCAGGAACTCGCTGGGGTTGCTTCAGGGAAGTCAGGTCCCCTTTTGTGTTGGAAGGGGAACTTCCGGTTTCCTCTGGAGCCCTTCAATGTGCACAGGGGCTCCTTCGAATTGAGTCCGTAAAGTGTGTTCTCTCTAAAAGGGACAGCTGTGTGAGGGAACTTTCTGAGTCGAATAAAGGGTGTCAAGTACCTTTTTCCCTTTCCAGAGGGAACGTGGTATTTCTCTTGACATGCTGCATCGCCAAATTTCCTCATCTTGCATGGAGTGGATAATTTTGGGGTGTTTCTCGAGTTGGGGCGGGAGCTGGGGGTGCTTCTCGAGTTGCGATGGGGACCTCAGGAACTCGCTGGGATTGGTTTAAGGAAGTCAGGTCCCCTTTGGTGTTGGAAGGGGAACTTCCGGTTTCCTCTTGAGCCCTTCAATGTGCTAGGGGCTCCTCTCGAATTGAGTCCATAAAGTGTGTTCTCCTCTCCAAAGGGCACGGCTGTGTGAGGGAACTTTCTGAGTCGAATAAAGGGTGTCAAGTACCTTTTTGCCTTTCCAGAGGTAATGTGGTATTTTTCTTGAGATGCTGCATCGCCAAATTTCCTCATCTCGCATGGAGGGGATAATTTTGGGGTGTTTCTCGAGTTGCGGCGAGAAGCTGGGGATGCTTCTCGAGTTGCGACGGGGACCTCAGGAACTCGCTGGGGTTGCTTCAGGGAAGTCAGGTCCCCTTTGGTGTTGGAAGGGGAACTTCCGGTTTCCTCTCCAGTCCTTCAATGTGCACAGGGGCTCCTCTCGAATTGAGTCCGTAAAGTGAGTTCTCCTCTCCAAAGGGGACGGCTGTGTGAGGGAACTTTCTGAGTCGAATAAAGGGTGTCAAGTACCTTTTTGCCTTTCCAGAGGGAATGTGGTATTTCTCTTGAGATGCTGCATCGCCAAATTTCCTCATCTCGCATTGAGGGGATAATTTTGGGGTGTTTCTCGAGTTGCGGCGGGAATCTGGGGGTTCTTCTTGAGCTGCGACGGGGACCTCAGGAACTCGCTGGCGTTGCTTCAGAGAAGTCAGGTCCCCATTGGTGTTAGAAGGGGAACTTCCGGTTTCCTCTCGAGCCTCTCAATCTGCACAGGGGCTCCTCTCGATTTGAGTCCGTAAAGTGTGTTCTCCTCTCCAAAGGGAACGGCTGTGTGAGGGAGGTTTCGGAGTCGAATAAAGGGTGTCAAGTACCTTTTTGCCTTTCCAGAGGGAATGTGGTATTTCTCTTGAGATGCTGCATCGCCAAATGTCCTCATCTCGCATGGAGGGGATAGTTTTGGGGTGTTTCTCGAGTTGCGGCGGGAAGCTGGGGGTGCTTCTCGAGTTGCGACTGGGACCTCAGGAACTCGCTGGGGTTGCTTCAGGGAATTCAGGTCCCCTTTGGTGTTGGAAGAGGAACTTCCGGTTTCCCCTCGAGCCCTTCAATGTGCACAGGGGCTCCTCTCGAATTGAGTCCGTAAAGTGTGTTCTCCTCTCCAAAGGGGACGGCTGTGTGAGGGAAGATTCTGAGTCGAAAAAAGGGTGTCAACTACCTTTTTGCCTTTCCAGAGGGAATGCGGTATTTCTCTTGAGATGCTGCATCGCCAAATTTCCTCATCTCTCATGGAGGGGATAATTTTGGGGTGTTTCTCGAGTTGAGGCGGGAAGCTGGGGGTGCTTCTCGAGTTTTGACGTGGACCTCAGGAACTCGCTGGGGTTGCTTCAGGGAAGTCAGTTCCCCTTTGGTGTTGGAAGGGGAACTTCCGGTTTCCTCTGGAGCCCTTCAATGTGCACAGGGGCTCCTCTCGAATTGAGTCCGTAAAGTGTGATCTCCTCTCCAAAGGGGACGGCTGTGTGACGGAAATTTCTGAGTCGAATAAATTGTGTCAAGTACCTTTTTGCCTTTCCAGAGGGAATGTGGTATTTCTCTTGAGATGCTGCATCGCCAAATTTCCTCATCTCGCATGGAGGGGATAATTTTGGGGTGTTTCTCGAGTTGCGGCGGGAAGCTGGGTGTGCTTCTCGAGTTGCGACGCGGACTTCAGGAACTCGCTGGTGTTGCTTCAGGGAAATCAGGTCCCCTTTGTTGTTGGAAGGGAAAGTTCCGGTTTCCTCTAGAGCCTTTCAAGGTGCACAGGGGCTCCTCTCGAATTGAGTCCGTAAAGTGTGTTCTCCTCTCCAAAGGGGACAGCTGTGTGAGGGAAGTTTCTGAGTCCAATAAAGGGTGTCAAGTAACTTTTTGCCTTTCCAGTGGGAATGTGGTATTTCTCTTGAGATGCTGCATCGCCAAATTTCCTCATCTCGCATGGAGGGGATAGTTTTGGGGTGTTTCTCGAGTTGCGGCGGGAAGCTGGGGGTGCTTCTCGAGTTGAGACGGGGACCTCAGGAAATCGCTGGGGTTGCTTCAGGGAAGTCAGGTCCCCGTTGGTGTTGGAAGGGGAACTTCCGGTTTCCTCTCGAGCCCTTCAATGTGCACAGGGGCTCCTCTCGAATTGAGTCCGTAAAGTGTGTTCTCCTCTCCAAAGGGCACGGCTGTGTGAGGGAACTTTCTGATTCGAATAAAGGGTGTCAAGTACCTTTTTGCCGATCAAGAGCGAATGTGGTATTTCTCTTGAGATGCTGCATCGCCAAATTTCCACATTTCGCATTGAGTGGATAATTTAGGTGTGTTTCTCGAGTAGCGGCGGGAAGCTGGGGGTGCTTCTCGAGTAGCGACGGGGACCTCAGGAACTCGCTGGGGTTGCTTCAGGGAAGTCAGGTCCCCTTTGGTGTTCGAAGGGGAACTTCCGGATTCCTCTCGAGCCCTTCAATGTGCACAGGGGCTCCTCTCGAATTGAGTCCGTAAAGTGTGCTCTCCTCTCCAAAGGGGACGGCTGTGTGAGGGAACTTTCTGAGTCGAAAAAAGGGTGTCAAGTACCTTTTTGTCTTTCCAGAGGGAATGTGGTATTTCTCTTGAGATGCTGCATCGCCAAATTTCCTCATCTCGCATGGAGGGGATAATTTTGGGGTGTTTCTCGAGTTGCGGCTGGAACTGGGGGTGCTACTCGAGGTGCGACGGGGACCTCAGGAACTCGCTGGGGTTGCTTCAGGGAAGTCAGGTCCCCTTTGATGTTGGAAGGGGAACTTCCAGTATCCTCTCGAGCCCTTCAATGTGCACAGGGGCTCCTTTCGAATTGAGTCCGTAAAGTGTGTTGTCCTCTCCAAAGGGGACGGCTGTGTGAGGGAAGTTTCTGAATCGAATACAGGGTGTCAAGTACCTTTTGGCCTTTCCAGAGGGAATGTCGTATTTTTCTTGAGATGCTGCATATCCAAATTTCCTCATCTCGCATGGAGCGGATAATTTTGGGGTGTTTCTCGAGTTGCGGAAGGAAGCTGTGGGTGCTTCTCGAGTTGCCTCGGGGACCTCAGGAACTCGCTGGGGTTGCTTCAAGGAAGTCAGGTCCCCTTTGGTGTTGGAATGGGAACTTGCGGTTTCCTCTGGAGCCCTTCAATGTGCACAGGGGGTCCTCCCGAATTGAGCTGGTAAAGTGTGTTCTCCTCTCAAAAGGGGACGGCTGTGTGAGGGAACTTTCTGAGTCGAATAAAGGGTGTCAAGTAACTTTTTGCCTTTCCAGAGGGAATGTGGTATTTCTCTTGAGATGTTTCATCGCCAAATTTCCTCATCTCGCATGGAGGGGATAATTTTTGGGTGTTTCTCGAGCTGAGGCGGGAAGCTGGGGGTGCTTCTCGATTTGCGACTGGGACCTAAGGAACTCGCTGGGGTTGCTTCAAGGAAGTCAGGTCCCCTTTGGTGTTAGAAGGGGAACTTCCGGTTTCCTCTCGAGCCTCTGAATGTGCACAGGGGCTCCTCTCAAATTGAGTCCGTAAAGTGTGTTCTCCTCTCCAAAGGGGACGGCTGTTTGAGGGAGGTTTCTGAGTCGAATAAAGGGTGTCAAGTACCTTTTTGCCTTTCCAGAGGGAATGTGGTATTTCTCTTGAGATGCTGCATCGCCAAATTTCCTCATCTCGCATGGAGGGGATAATTTTGGGGTGTTTCTTGAGTTGAGGCGGGAAGCTGGGGGTGCTTCTCGAGTTGCGACGGGGACCTGAGGAACTCTCTGGGGTTGATACAGGGAAGTCAGGTCCCCTTTGGTGTTGGAAAGGGAACTTCCGGTTTCCTCTCGAGGCCTTCAATGTGCTCAGTGGCTCCTCTCGAATTGAGTCTGTAAATTGAGTTCTCCTCTCCAAAGGGGACGGCTGTGTGAGGGAACTTTCTGAGTCGAAAAAAGGGTGTCAAGTACCTTTTTGCCTTTCCAGAGGGAATGTGGTATTTCTCTTGAGATGTTTCATCGCCAAATTTCCTCATCTTGCATGGAGGGGATAATTTTTGGGTGTTTCTCGAGCTGAGGCGGGAAGCTGGGGGTGCTTCTCGAGTTGCGACGGGGACCTCAGGAACTCGCTGGGGTTGCTTCAGGGAAGTCATGTCCCCTTTCGTGTTGGAAGGGGAACTTCCGGTTTCCTCTCGAGCCCTTCAATGTGCACAGGGTCTCCTCTCGAATTGAGTCCGTGAAGTGTGTTCTCCTCTCCAAAGGGGACGGCTGTGTGAGGGAACATTCTGAGTCGTATAAAGGGTGTCAAGTACCTTTTTGCCTTTCCAGAGGGAATGTGGTATTTCACTTGAGATGCTGAATCTCCAAATTTCCTCATCTCGCATGGAGGTTATAGTTTTGGGGTGTATCTCGAGATGCGGCGGGAAGCTGGGGCTGCTTCTCGACTTGCGACGGGGACCTCAGGAACTCGCTGGGGTTGCTTCAGGGAAGTCAGGTCCACTTTGGTGTTGGAAGGGGAACTTCCGGTTTCCTCTCGAGTCATTAAATGTGCACAGGGGCTCCTCCCGAATTGAGTCCGTAAAGTGTGTTCTCCTCTCCAAAGGTCACGGCTGTGTGAGGGAACGTTCTGAGTCGAATACAGGGTGTCGAGTACCTTTTTGCCTTTCCAGAGGGAATGTGGTATTTCTCTTGAGATGCTGCATCCCAAAATTTCCTCATCTCGCATGGAGGGGATAATTTTGGGGTGTTTCTCGAGTTGCGGCGGGAAGCTGGGGGTGCTTCTCGAGTTGCGACGGGGACCTCAGGAACTCGCTGGGGTTGCTTCAGGGAAGTCAGGTCCCCTTTGGTGTTGGAAGTGGAACTTCCGGTTTCCTCTCGAGCCCTTCAATGTGCACAGGGGCTCCTCTCGATTTGAGTCCATAAAGTGTGATCTCCTCTCCAAAGGGGACGGCTGTTTGAGGGAACTTTCTGAGTCGAATATATTGTGACAAGTACGTTTTTGCCTTTCCAGAGCGAATGTGGTATTTCTCTTGAGATGCTGCATCGCCAAATTTCCTCATCTCCCATGGAGGGGTTAATTTTGGTGTGTTTCTCGCGTTGCGACTGGAAGCTGTGCGTGCTTCTCGAGTTGAGACGTGGACCTCAGGAACTCGCTGGGGTTGCTTCAGGGAAGTCAGGTCCCCTTTTGTGTTGGAAGGGGAACTTCCGGTTTCCTCTGGAGCCCTTCAATGTGCACAGGGGCTCCTTCGAATTGAGTCCGTAAAGTGTGTTCTCTCCAAAAGGGACAGCTGTGTGAGGGAACTTTCTGAGTCGAATAAAGGGTGTCAAGTACATTTTTCCCTTTCCAGAGGGAACGTGGTATTTCTCTTGACATGCTGCATCGCCAAATTTCCTCATCTTGCATGGAGTGGATAATTTTGGGGTGTTTCTCGAGTTGGGGCGGGAGCTGGGGGTGCTTCTCGAGTTGCGATGGGGACCTCAGGAACTCGCTGGGATTGGTTTAAGGAAGTCAGGTCCCCTTTGGTGTTGGAAGGGGAACTTCCGGTTTCCTCTTGAGCCCTTCAATGTGCTAGGGGCTCCTCTCGAATTGAGTCCATAAAGTGTGTTCTCCTCTCCAAAGGGCACGGCTGTGTGAGGGAACTTTCTGAGTCGAATAAAGGGTGTCAAGTACCTTTTTGCCTTTCCAGAGGTAATGTGGTATTTTTCTTGAGATGCTGCATCGCCAAATTTCCTCATCTCGCATGGAGGGGATAATTTTGGTGTGTTTCTCGAGTTGCGGCGAGAAGCTGGGGATGCTTCTCGAGTTGCGACGGGGACCTCAGGAACTCGCTGGGGTTGCTTCAGGGAAGTCAGGTCCCCTTTGGTGTTGGAAGGGGAACTTCCGGTTTCCTCTCCAGTCCTTCAATGTGCACAGGGGCTCCTCTCGAATTGAGTCCGTAAAGTGAGTTCTCCTCTCCAAAGGGGACGGCTGTGTGAGGGAACTTTCTGAGTCGAATAAAGGGTGTCAAGTACCTTTTTGCCTTTCCAGAGGGAATGTGGTATTTCTCTTGAGATGCTGCATCGCCAAATTTCCTCATCTCGCATTGAGGGGATAATTTTGGGGTGTTTCTCGAGTTGCGGCGGGAATCTGGGGGTTCTTCTTGAGCTGCGACGGGGACCTCAGGAACTCGCTGGCGTTGCTTCAGAGAAGTCAGGTCCCCATTGGTGTTAGAAGGGGAACTTCCGGTTTCCTCTCGAGCCTCTCAATCTGCACAGGGGCTCCTCTCGATTTGAGTCCGTAAAGTGTGTTCTCCTCTCCAAAGGGAACGGCTGTGTGAGGGAGGTTTCGGAGTCGAATAAAGGGTGTCAAGTACCTTTTTGCCTTTCCAGAGGGAATGTGGTATTTCTCTTGAGATGCTGCATCGCCAAATGTCCTCATCTCGCATGGAGGGGATAGTTTTGGGGTGTTTCTCGAGTTGCGGCGGGAAGCTGGGGGTGCTTCTCGAGTTGCGACTGGGACCTCAGGAACTCGCTGGGGTTGCTTCAGGGAATTCAGGTCCCCTTTGGTGTTGGAAGAGGAACTTCCGGTTTCCCCTCGAGCCCTTCAATGTGCACAGGGGCTCCTCTCGAATTGAGTCCGTAAAGTGTGTTCTCCTCTCCAAAGGGGACGGCTGTGTGAGGGAAGATTCTGAGTCGAAAAAAGGGTGTCAACTACCTTTTTGCCTTTCCAGAGGGAATGCGGTATTTCTCTTGAGATGCTGCATCGCCAAATTTCCTCATCTCTCATGGAGGGGATAATTTTGGGGTGTTTCTCGAGTTGAGGCGGGAAGCTGGGGGTGCTTCTCGAGTTTTGACGTGGACCTCAGGAACTCGCTGGGGTTGCTTCAGGGAAGTCAGTTCCCCTTTGGTGTTGGAAGGGGAACTTCCGGTTTCCTCTGGAGCCCTTCAATGTGCACAGGGGCTCCTCTCGAATTGAGTCCGTAAAGTGTGATCTCCTCTCCAAAGGGGACGGCTGTGTGACGGAAATTTCTGAGTCGAATAAATTGTGTCAAGTACCTTTTTGCCTTTCCAGAGGGAATGTGGTATTTCTCTTGAGATGCTGCATCGCCAAATTTCCTCATCTCGCATGGAGGGGATAATTTTGGGGTGTTTCTCGAGTTGCGGCGGGAAGCTGGGTGTGCTTCTCGAGTTGCGACGCGGACTTCAGGAACTCGCTGGTGTTGCTTCAGGGAAATCAGGTCCCCTTTGTTGTTGGAAGGGAAAGTTCCGGTTTCCTCTAGAGCCTTTCAAGGTGCACAGGGGCTCCTCTCGAATTGAGTCCGTAAAGTGTGTTCTCCTCTCCAAAGGGGACAGCTGTGTGAGGGAAGTTTCTGAGTCCAATAAAGGGTGTCAAGTAACTTTTTGCCTTTCCAGTGGGAATGTGGTATTTCTCTTGAGATGCTGCATCGCCAAATTTCCTCATCTCGCATGGAGGGGATAGTTTTGGGGTGTTTCTCGAGTTGCGGCGGGAAGCTGGGGGTGCTTCTCGAGTTGAGACGGGGACCTCAGGAAATCGCTGGGGTTGCTTCAGGGAAGTCAGGTCCCCGTTGGTGTTGGAAGGGGAACTTCCGGTTTCCTCTCGAGCCCTTCAATGTGCACAGGGGCTCCTCTCGAATTGAGTCCGTAAAGTGTGTTCTCCTCTCCAAAGGGCACGGCTGTGTGAGGGAACTTTCTGATTCGAATAAAGGGTGTCAAGTACCTTTTTGCCGATCAAGAGCGAATGTGGTATTTCTCTTGAGATGCTGCATCGCCAAATTTCCACATTTCGCATGGAGTGGATAATTTAGGTGTGTTTCTCGAGTAGCGGCGGGAAGCTGGGGGTGCTTCTCGAGTAGCGACGGGGACCTCAGGAACTCGCTGGGGTTGCTTCAGGGAAGTCAGGTCCCCTTTGGTGTTCGAAGGGGAACTTCCGGATTCCTCTCGAGCCCTTCAATGTGCACAGGGGCTCCTCTCGAATTGAGTCCGTAAAGTGTGCTCTCCTCTCCAAAGGGGACGGCTGTGTGAGGGAACTTTCTGAGTCGAAAAAAGGGTGTCAAGTACCTTTTTGTCTTTCCAGAGGGAATGTGGTATTTCTCTTGAGATGCTGCATCGCCAAATTTCCTCATCTCGCATGGAGGGGATAATTTTGGGGTGTTTCTCGAGTTGCGGCTGGAACTGGGGGTGCTACTCGAGGTGCGACGGGGACCTCAGGAACTCGCTGGGGTTGCTTCAGGGAAGTCAGGTCCCCTTTGATGTTGGAAGGGGAACTTCCAGTATCCTCTCGAGCCCTTCAATGTGCACAGGGGCTCCTTTCGAATTGAGTCCGTAAAGTGTGTTGTCCTCTCCAAAGGGGACGGCTGTGTGAGGGAAGTTTCTGAATCGAATACAGGGTGTCAAGTACCTTTTGGCCTTTCCAGAGGGAATGTCGTATTTTTCTTGAGATGCTGCATATCCAAATTTCCTCATCTCGCATGGAGCGGATAATTTTGGGGTGTTTCTCGAGTTGCGGAAGGAAGCTGTGGGTGCTTCTCGAGTTGCCTCGGGGACCTCAGGAACTCGCTGGGGTTGCTTCAAGGAAGTCAGGTCCCCTTTGGTGTTGGAAGGGGAACTTGCGGTTTCCTCTGGAGCCCTTCAATGTGCACAGGGGGTCCTCCCGAATTGAGCTGGTAAAGTGTGTTCTCCTCTCAAAAGGGGACGGCTGTGTGAGGGAACTTTCTGAGTCGAATAAAGGGTGTCAAGTAACTTTTTGCCTTTCCAGAGGGAATGTGGTATTTCTCTTGAGATGTTTCATCGCCAAATTTCCTCATCTCGCATGGAGGGGATAATTTTTGGGTGTTTCTCGAGCTGAGGCGGGAAGCTGGGGGTGCTTCTCGATTTGCGACTGGGACCTAAGGAACTCGCTGGGGTTGCTTCAAGGAAGTCAGGTCCCCTTTGGTGTTAGAAGGGGAACTTCCGGTTTCCTCTCGAGCCTCTGAATGTGCACAGGGGCTCCTCTCAAATTGAGTCCGTAAAGTGTGTTCTCCTCTCCAAAGGGGACGGCTGTTTGAGGGAGGTTTCTGAGTCGAATAAAGGGTGTCAAGTACCTTTTTGCCTTTCCAGAGGGAATGTGGTATTTCTCTTGAGATGCTGCATCGCCAAATTTCCTCATCTCGCATGGAGGGGATAATTTTGGGGTGTTTCTTGAGTTGAGGCGGGAAGCTGGGGGTGCTTCTCGAGTTGCGACGGGGACCTGAGGAACTCTCTGGGGTTGATACAGGGAAGTCAGGTCCCCTTTGGTGTTGGAAAGGGAACTTCCGGTTTCCTCTCGAGGCCTTCAATGTGCTCAGTGGCTCCTCTCGAATTGAGTCTGTAAATTGAGTTCTCCTCTCCAAAGGGGACGGCTGTGTGAGGGAACTTTCTGAGTCGAAAAAAGGGTGTCAAGTACCTTTTTGCCTTTCCAGAGGGAATGTGGTATTTCTCTTGAGATGTTTCATCGCCAAATTTCCTCATCTTGCATGGAGGGGATAATTTTTGGGTGTTTCTCGAGCTGAGGCGGGAAGCTGGGGGTGCTTCTCGAGTTGCGACGGGGACCTCAGGAACTCGCTGGGGTTGCTTCAGGGAAGTCATGTCCCCTTTCGTGTTGGAAGGGGAACTTCCGGTTTCCTCTCGAGCCCTTCAATGTGCACAGGGTCTCCTCTCGAATTGAGTCCGTGAAGTGTGTTCTCCTCTCCAAAGGGGACGGCTGTGTGAGGGAACATTCTGAGTCGTATAAAGGGTGTCAAGTACCTTTTTGCCTTTCCAGAGGGAATGTGGTATTTCACTTGAGATGCTGAATCTCCAAATTTCCTCATCTCGCATGGAGGTTATAGTTTTGGGGTGTATCTCGAGATGCGGCGGGAAGCTGGGGCTGCTTCTCGACTTGCGACGGGGACCTCAGGAACTCGCTGGGGTTGCTTCAGGGAAGTCAGGTCCACTTTGGTGTTGGAAGGGGAACTTCCGGTTTCCTCTCGAGTCATTAAATGTGCACAGGGGCTCCTCCCGAATTGAGTCCGTAAAGTGTGTTCTCCTCTCCAAAGGTCACGGCTGTGTGAGGGAACGTTCTGAGTCGAATACAGGGTGTCGAGTACCTTTTTGCCTTTCCAGAGGGAATGTGGTATTTCTCTTGAGATGCTGCATCCCAAAATTTCCTCATCTCGCATGGAGGGGATAATTTTGGGGTGTTTCTCGAGTTGCAGCGGGAAGCTGGGGATGCTTCTCGAGTTGCGACGGGGACCTCATGAAATCGCTGGGGTTGCTTCAGGGATGTCAGGTCCGCTTTGATATTGGAAGGGGAACTTCCGGGTTCTCTTCAGTCCTTAAATGTGCACAGGGGTTCATCTCGAATTGAGTCCATAAAGTGTGTTCTCCTCTCCAAAGGTCACGGGTGTGTGAGGGAACTTTCTGAGTCGAATAAGGGGTGTCAATTGCCTTTTTTCCTTTCAAGAGGGAATGTGGTATTTCTCTTGAGATGCTGCATCGCAAAATTTCCTCATCTCGTATTGAGGGAATAATATTGAGTTGTTTCTCGAATTGCGACGGGACCTCAGGAACTCGCTGGGGTTGCTTCAGGGAATTCAGGTCCCCTTTGGTGTTGGACGGGGAACTTCCGGTTTCCTCTCGAGCCCTTAAATGTGCACAGGGGCTCATCTCGAATTGAGTCCATAATGTGTGTTCTCATCTCCAAAGGGGTCGTCTGTGACAGGGAACTTTCTGAGTCGAATGAAGGGTATCAAGTAACTTTTTGCCTTTCAAGAGGGAATGTGGTATATTTCTTGAGAAGCTACATCGCAAAATTTCCTCCTCTAGCATTATGGGGATAATTTTGTTGTGTCTGGAGTTTCGGCTTGGATCTGGGGGTACTTCTCGCGTTGCAGCGTGGACCTCAGGAACTCGTTCGTGTTGCTTCTGGGAAGTCAGGTCCCCTTTTTTTGGAAGTGGAACTTCCAGATTACTCTCGAGCCCTTAAATGGGAATAGGTCCTCTTCTAGATTTGAGTCCATGAAGTGTGTTCTCCGTTCCAATAAGTGCTGGTGTTAGGAAACTATCTGAATCGCATAAAGTGTGTCAAGTTCCCTTTTGCCTTTCAAGCGGGAATGTGGGATTTCTATTTAATTGTGCAGTGCAAAATTTCCTCATCTCACGTTGAGGGGATAATTTCTTGGTGTTTCCCCTTCTGAGGCGGGAAGCTGGGGGTACTTCTCGAGTTGCAATGGGGACCTCAGGAACTCGCTTGTGTTGCTTCAGGGAAGTTAGTCACCCTTTTCCACTGGAACGGGAATTTCGGGATTACTCTGCAGCCGTTAAATGGGAATAGGGCCTCTTCCCAAGTTGAGTCCATAAATTGTGTTCTCCTCTCCAGTGGGGATGGCTGTGTGAGGGAATTTTCTGAGTCGCATAAAGGGTGTCAAATACAGTTTTGCCTTTCCAGCGGAACGTGGGATTTCTCTTGAATTGTGCAGCGGAATATTTTCCTGATCTCGCATTGAGGGGATAATTTTGTGGTGTTTCTAGAGTTGTGGCGGGAACCTGGTTGAACTTCTCAGGTAGCGAACAGGACCTCAGGAATTCTCTCTGGCTGCTTCAGGGAAGTCAGGAACCCTTGTGTGTTGGAAGGGGAATTTCGGGATTACTGTTGAGCCTTTAAATGGGAATAGGGCCTCTTCTCGAGTTAAGTCCGTAAAGTGTGTTCTCCTCTCCAATGGGGACGGCTGTTTGAGGGAATTTTTTGAGTCTCACCCGGCTGTGCAAATGGGAGAAATACCAGCCCCACCGGCGCAGACACGAGAGATGCCATGCCCGCCCAGGCGACTGAGACGCCAGAGACATGGGCCTAGCAGGCACAGACGCGAGAGAGGCCTTCCCCACCCGCGCAGACAGGAGAGAACCCGGCCCCGCCCGCACAGACTCCAGAGACCCCGGCCCCGCCCTCTCAGACGCTATTGTTGCTGGTGCCGCCCGCACAGATGCAAGAGAAGCCGGCCCCGCCTGCGCAGATGCGAGAGACCCTTGCCCCGCCCGCGCAGACGCCAGAGACCCCGGCCCCGACCGCCCAGATGGGAGAGACCCCAACCCTGCACACGAGACGCGGGATACGCATGCCCCGCCAGTGCAGACTCCAGAGAAGCCGGCCCTGGCGCAACCGACCATGCAGAGATGCCCAGTGGTGAGGAGCTACCCCATGCCTGAGGCCAGGGCAGGCGGCCGAGAGGAGGTACCCCACCTCCAATAGGCGGTGGCTGTGCGGGGGAGGGCCGGGAGCAGGTACTCACGTTCAAGGTCAGGAGGGGCGGCCTTGAGGACATACCCCTCATCCAAGGTAAGGTGCAGCAGCTGTGCTTTCTTGGAGCAGCTGTGAAGAGATATCCCACACCCAAGGTAAGAGAAACTCAAATCAGATGGTAGGTATTGCGAGGGGGCTTCAGATGGCAGACACACTGAAATCATCATCACAGGAATCTACTCCATCTGATCACATGGACCACAGCCGAATGTGGTCCACTGGAGAAGGGAATGGCAAACCATTTCAGTATATTTGCATTGAGAACCCCATGAACAGTATCAAAGGGCAAAATGACAGGATACTGAATGAGGAATTCCCCAGGTCTGTAGGTGCCCAGTATGCTACTGGAGATCAGTGGAGAAATAACTCTAGAAGGAATGAAGGGATGGAGCAAAAGCAAAACCAGTACCCAGTTGTGGATGTGACCGGTGATAGAAGCAAGGTCTGGTGCTGTAAAGAGCAATATTGCATAGGAACCTGGAATGTAAGGTCCAGGAATCAAGGCAAATTGGAAGTGGTCAAACAGGAGATGGCAAGAGTGAACATAGACATTCTAGGAATCAGTGAATTAAAATGGACTGGAATGTGTGAATTTAACTCAGATGTCCATTATATATATACTACTGTGGGCAGAAATCCCTTAGAAGAAATGGAGTAGCCATCATGGTCAACAAGAGGCTCCGAAATGCAGTACTTGGATGCAATCTTAAAAACGACAGAATGATTTCTGTTCGTTTCCAAGGCAAACCATTCAACATTACAGTAATCCAGGCCTATGCCCCAACCACTAACGCTGAAAAAGCCGAAGTTGAACGGTTCTATGAAGACCTACAAGACCTTTTAGAATTAACACCCAAAAAGATGTCCTTTTCATTATAGGGGACTGGAATGCAAAAGGAGGAAGTCAAGAAACACCTGGAGTAACAGGAAAATTTGGCCTTGGAGCACGGAATGAAGCAGGGCCAAGTCTAATAGAGTTTTGTCAAGAGAACGCACTGGTCATAGCAAACTCCCTCTTCCAACAACACAAGAGAAGACTCTACACGTGGACATCACCAGATGCTCAACACCGAAATCAGATTGATTATATTCTTTGCAGCCAAAGATGGAGAAGCTGTATACAGTTAGCAAAAACAAGACCAGGAGCTGACTGTGGCTCAGATCATGAACTCCTTATTGCCAAATTCAGACTTAAATTGAAGAAAGTAGGGAAAACCCCTAGACCATTCAGATATGACCTCAATCAAATCCCTTATGATTATGCAGTGGAAGTGAGAAATAGATTTAAGGCACTAGATCTGATAGATAGATTGCCTGATGAGCTCTGGATGGAGGTTCGTGACATTGTACAGGAGACAGGGACCAAGAGCATCCCCATGGAAAAGAAATGCAAAAAAAAGCAAAATGGCTGTCTGAGGTGGCCTTACAAATAGCTGTGAAAAGAAGAGAAGCGAAAAGCAAAGGAGAAAGGGAAAGATATAAGCATTAGAATGCAGAATTCCAAAGAATAGCAAGGAGAGATAAGAAAGACTTCCTCAGTGATCAATGCAAAGAAATAGAGGAAAACAACAGAATAGGAAAAACAAGAGATCTCTTCAAGAACATTAGAGATTCCAAGGGAACATTTCATGCAAAGATGGGCTCGATAAAGGACAGAAATGGTATGGACCTAACAGAAGCAGAAGATATTAAGAAGAGGTGGCAAGAATACACAGAAGAACTGTACAAAAAAGATCTTCACGACCAGGATAGTCACGAAAATGTGATCACTGGCCTAGAGCCAGACATCTTGGAATGTGAAGTCAAGTGTGCCTTAGAAAGCAACTCTACGAACAAAGCTAGTGGAAGTGATGGAATTCCAGTTGAGCTATTTCAAATCTTGAAAGACGATGCTGTGAAAGTGCTGCACGCAATATGCCAACAAATTTGGAAAACGCAGCAGTGGCCACAGGACTGGAAAAGGTCAGTCTTCATTCTAATCCCAAAGAAAGGCAATGCCAAAGAATGCTCAAGCTACCGCACAATTGCACTCATCTCACAAGCTAGTACAGTCATGCTCAAAATTCTCCAAGCCAGGCTTCAGCAATATGTGATCCGTGAACTCCCAGATGTTCAAGCAGGTTTTAGAAAAGGCAGAGCACCAGAGATCAAATTGCCAACATCCACTGGATCATGGAGAAAGCGAGAAAGTTCCAGAAAAACATCTATTTCTGCTTCATTGACTATGCCAAAGCCTTTGACTGTGTGGATCACAATAAACTGTGGAAGATTCTGAAAGAGATGGGAATACCACACCACCTGACCTGCCTCTTTAGAAACCTGTATGCAGGTCAGGAAGCAACAGTCAGAACTGTGCATGGAACAACAGACTGGTTCCAAATAGGAAAAGGAGTACGTCAAGGCTGTATATTGTAATCTTGCTTATTTAACTTATATGCAGAGTGCATCATGAGAAATGCTGGGCTGGAAGAAGAACAACTGGAATCAAGATTGCTGGGAGAAATATCAATAACCTCAGATATGCAGATGACACCACCTTTAGGGCAGAAAGTGAGGAGGAACTCAAAAGCCTCTTGATGAAAGTGAAAGAGGAGAGTGAAAAGGTTGGCTTGAAGCTCAACATTCAGAAAACAAAGGTGATGGAATCTGGTCCCAACACTTCACGTGAAATAGATGGAAAAACAGTGGAAACAGTGTCAGACTTTATTTTAGGGGGGCTCCAAAATCACTGCAGATGCTGATTGAAGCCATGAAATTAAAAGGCGCTTACTCCTTGGAAGGAAAGTTATGATCAACCATGATAGTATATTAAAAAGCAGAGACATCACTTTGCCAAAAAAGCTCCATCTAGTCAAAGCTATGGTTTTTCCCGTGGTCATGTATGGATGTGAGAGTTGGACTGTGAAGAAAGCTGATCGCTGAAGAACTGATGCTTTCGAACTGTGGTATTGGAGAAGACTCTTGAGAGTCCCTTGGACTGCAAGAAGCTCCAACCAGTCCATTCTAAGGGAGATCAATCGTTGGTGTTCATTGGAAGGACTGATGCTAAAGCTGAAACTGCAATACTTCGGCCACCTCATGCGATGAGTTGACTCACTGGAAAAGATTCTGATGCTAGGAGAGGTTGGGGGCTGGAGGAGAAGGGGACGACAGAGAATGAGATGGCTGGATAGCATCACCGGCTCTGTGGCCATGAGTTTGAGTGAACTCCGGGAGTTGGTGTAGGACAGGGAGGCCTAGCGTTCAGTGATTCATGGGGTCACGGAGAGTCGGACACGACTGAGCGACTGAACTGAACTGAACTGAATAAAGTGTGTCAAATACCCTTTTCCCTTTCAGGCGAGAATGTGGGATTTCTCTTCAAATTCTGCAGCGCGAAATTTCTTCCTCTCGCATTGAGGGGATAATTTTGTGGTGTTTCTCGAATTGCGGCGGGAAGCTGGGGGTATTCCTCGAGGTGCGAAGGGGACCTCAGGAACTCACTCGAGTTACTTCAGGGAAGTCAGGTCCCTGATTGTGCTGGAAGGGGAACTTCCGGATTACTCTCGAGCCGTTAAATGGGAATATTGCCTCTTCTCGATTTGAGTCCTTAAAGTGTGTTCTCCTCTCCACTGAGGATGGATGTTAGGGACCATTCTGATTCGCCTAAAGGGAGTCAAGTACCCTTTTTCCTTTCAAGCGGGAATGTGGAATTTCTCTTGAGATTCTGCAGTGCAAACTTTCCTCATCTCGCATGGAGGGGATGATTATGTGCTGTTACACGAATTGGGCTGGGAAGCTGGGGGTGTTTCTCCAGTTGCGACAAGGCCCTTGGAAAACACTCGGATTACTTCAGAGAAGTCAGGTCCCCTTTTGTGCTGAAAGGGGAACTCCCGGATTGTTCTCGAGCGCTTTAATGGGAATAGGGCCTCATCTCGAATTGAGTCCATAAATTGTGTTCTCCTTTCCAATGGGGACGGATGTTAGGGAACTTTCTGAGTGGCATAAAGTGTGTCAAGTACCCTTTTGCCTTTCAAGCGGGAATGTGGGATTTCTCTTGAGATTCTGCAGCGTAAAATTACCTCATCTCGCATTGAGGGGATAATTTTGTGGTATTTCTCCAGTTTAGAGGGAAGCAGGGTATACGTCTCGACTTGCAACGGGGACCTCAGGAACTAGCTCCGATTGCTTCAGTGAAGTCAAGTCCCCTTTTGTGTTGGAAGGGGAACTTCCAGATTACTCTCGAGCCATTAAATGGGAAAATTGCCTCTTCTCGATTTGAGTCCAGAGAGTTTGTTCTCCTCTGCACTGAGGACGGATGTTTGGGACCATTCTGAGTCTCCTAAAGGGAGTCAAGTACACTGTTGCCTTTCAAGCGGGAATGTGGTATTCTCTTGAGATTCTGCAGCGCAAAATTTCCTCATCTCGCATGGAGGGGATCATTTTTTGCTGTTTCACGAATTGGGTTGGGAAGCTGGGGGTACTTCTGCAGTTCCGACGAGTACCTCTGGACCACACTCGAGTTACTTCAGGGAAGTCTGGTCCCATTTTGTGCTGGAAGGGGAACTTCCGTATTACTCTCGAACCCTTTAATGTGAATAGGGCCTCTTCTAGAATACAGTCCATAAAGTGTGTTCTCCTCCCAGTGGGGACCGCTGTGTGAGGGAACTTTCTGAGTTGCATAAAGGGTGTTTAGTACCCTTTTGCCTTTTATGAGGAAATGTGGTATTTCTCTTGAGATTCTGCAGCGCAAAATTTCCTCATCTCGCATTGAGGGGATAATTTTGGTGTGTTTCTCGAGTTGCGGCGGGAAGCTGGGGGTGCTTCTCGAGTTGCGACGGGGACCTCAGGACCTCGCTGGGGTTGCTTCAGAGAAGTCAGGTCCCCTTTGATGTTGGAAGGGGAACTTCCGGTTTCCTCTCCAGCCCTTAAATGTGAACAGGGGCTCATCTTGAAATGAGTCCATAAAGTGTGTTCTCCTCTCTAAAGGGGACGGCTGTGTGAGGGAACTTTCTGATTCGAATAAAGGGTGTCAAGTACCTTTTTGCCTTAAAGAGGGAATGTGGTATTTCTTTTGAGATGCTTCATCGAAAAATTTCCTCATCTCGCATTGAGGGGATAATTTTGAGGTGTTTCTCGAGTTGCGGCGGGAAGCTGGGGGCGCTTCTCGAGTTGCGACGGGGACCTCAGGAACTCGCTGGGGTGCTTCAGGGAATTCAGGTCCCCTTTGGTGTTGGAATGGGAACTTCCGGTTTCCTCTCGAGCCCTTAAATGTGCACAGGGACCCATCTCGAATTGAGACCATAACGTGTGTTCTCCTCTCCAAAGGGGACGGCTGTGTGAGGGAACTTTCTGAGTCAAATAAAAGGTATCATACCGTTATGCCTTTATAGATGGAATGTGGTATTTCCCTTGAGATGCTGCATCGCAAAATTTCCTCATCTCGCATTGAGGGGATAATTTTGGAGTGTTTCTCGAGTTGCAGCAGGAAGCTTGGGGTGCTTCGCGAGTTGCGACAGGGACCTCAGGAACTCGCTGGGGTTTCTTCATGGAAGTCAGGTCCCCTTTGGTGTTGGCAGGGGAACTTCCGGTTTCCTCTCGAGCCCTTAAATGTGCACAGGGGCTCATCTCGAATTGAGTCCATAAAGTGTGTTCTCCTCTCCAAAGGGGACGGAAGTGTGAGGGAAATTTCTGAGTCGAATAAAGGGTGTTAAGTACCGTTTTACCTTTCAAGAGTGAATGTGGTATTTCTCTTAAGATGCTGCATCGCAAAATTTTCACATCTCGCATTGAGGGGATAATTTTGGGGTGTTTCTCGAGTTGCGGCGGGAAGCTGGCAGTGCTCCTCGAGTTGGGACGGGGAACTCAGGAACTCGCTGGGGTTGCTTTAGGGAAGTCAGGTCCCCTTTGGTGTTGGAAGGGAAACTTCCGGTTTCCTCTCGAGCCCTTAAATGTGCCCAGGGGCTCATCTCGAATAGATTCCATAAAGTGTGTTTTCCTCTCTAAATGGGACGGCTGTGTGAGGGAACTTTCTGAGTCGAATAAAGGGTGTCAAGTACCGTTTTGACTTTCAAGAGGGAATGTGGTATTTCTCTTGAGATGCTGCATCGCAAAATTTCCTCATCTCGCATGGAGGGGATAATTTTCGGGTGTTTCTAGAGTTGCGGCGGGAAGCTGGGGGTGCTTCTCGAGTTGGGACGGGGAACTAGGAACTAGCTGGGGTTGCTTCATGGAAGTCAGGTCCCCTTTGGTGTTGGAAGTGGAACTTCCGGTTTCCTCTCAAAGTCTTAAATGTGCACAGGGGCTCATCTCGAATTGAGTCCATAAAGTGTGTTCTCCTCTCCAAAGGGGACGGCTGTGTGAGGGAACTTTCTGAGTCGAATAAAGGGTGTCAAGTTCCTTTTTGCCTTTCAAGTTTGAATGTGGTATTTCTCTTGAGATGGTGCATCGCAAAATTTCCTCATCTCGCATGGAGGGGATAATTTTGGGGTGTTCCTCGAGTTGGAGCGGGAAGCTGGGGGCGCTTCTCGAGTTGCGAAGGGGACCTCAGGAACTCCCTGGGGTTGCTTCAGGGAAGTCAGGTCCCCTTTGGTGTTGGAAGGGGAGCTTCCGGTTTCCTCTCGAGCCCTTAAATGTGCACAAAGGCCCATCTCGAATTGAGTCCATAAAGTGTGTTCTCCTCTCCAAAAGGGACGGCTGTGTGAGGGAATTTTCTGAGTCGAATAAAGGGTGTCAAATACCTTATTGCCTTTCAAGAGGGAATGTGGTATTTCTCTTGAGATGCTGCATCGCAAAATTTCCTCTTCTCGCATAGAGGGGATAATTTTGGGTTGTTTCTCAAGATGCGGCGGGAAACTCGGGGTGCTACTCGAGTTGCAACGGGGACCTCAGGAACTTTCTGGGGTTTCTTCAGGGAAGTCAGGTCCCCTTTGTTGTTGGAAGGGGAACTTCCGGTTTCCTCTCGAGCCCTTAAATGTGCACAGGGGCTCATCTCGAATTGAGTCCATAAAGTGTGTTCTGTTCTCCAAAGGTGACAGCTGTGTGAGGGAACTTTCTGAGTCGAATAAAGGGTGTCAAGTACCTTTTTGCCTTTCAAGAGGGAATGTGGTTTTTCTCTTGATATTCTGCATCTCAAAATTTCCTCATCTAGCACTGAGGGGATAAGTTTGGTGTGTTTCTCGAATTACGGCGGTAATTTTTGGGTGCTTCTCGAGTTGCGACTTGACATCAGGAACTCGCTGGGGTTGCTTCAGGGAAGTCAGGTCCCGTTTTCATGTTTTAAGGGAAACTTCCGATTTCCCCTCGAGCCCTTTAATGTGAACAGGGGCTCATCTCCATTTGAGTCCTTAAATTGTGTTCTCCTCTCCAATGAGGACGGATGTGTGAGTGAACTTTCTGAGTCGAATAAACAGTGTTAAGTAACTTTTTGCCTTTCAAGTGGGTATGTGGTATTTCTCTTGACATACTGCAGCGTTAAATTTCCTCATCTCGCATTGAGGGGATAATTTTGGGGTGTTTCTCGAGTTGCGGCGGGAAGCTTGGTGTGCTACTCGAGTTGCGATGGGGATCTCAGGAACTCGCTTGGGTTACTTCAGGGAAGTCAGTTCCCCTTTGTTGTTGGAAGGGGAAATTCCAGTTTGCTCTGTTGCCCTTATATATGAACAGGGGCTCATCTCGAATTGAGTCCATAAAGTGTGCTCAAATCTCCAAAGGGGATGGCTGAGCGAACTTTATGAGTCGAATAAATGGTGTCAAGTATTTTATCCATTTCAAGAGGGAATGTGGTATTTCTCTTGAGATTCTGCATCGCAAAATTTCCTCATCTCGCATTGAGGGGATGATTTTGGGTTGTTTCTCGAGTTGCGGCGGGAAGCGGTGGGTCCTTCTCAAGTTGCGACGGGGACCTCAGGAACTCGCTGGGGTTACTTCAGAGAAGTCAGTTCCCCTTTGTTGTTGGAAGGGAAAATTCAGGTTTCCTGTCGATCCCTTCAATGTGAGCGGGCTCTCATCTCGAATTGAGTCAATAAACTGTGTTGTCCTCTCCAAAGGGGATACCTGTGTGAGGGAACTTTCTGAGTCGAATAAAAGGTGTCAAGTATCTTTTTGCCTTTCAAGAGGAAATGTGGTATTTCTCTTGAGATTCTGCATCGCACAATTTCCTCATTTCGCATTGAGGGGATAAATTAGTGGTGTTTCTCGAATTGTGGCGGGAAGCTGGGGGTGTTTCTCGAGTTGCGATGCGGACCTCAGGAACTCGCTGTTGTTGCTTCAGGAAATCAGGTCCCCTGTTTTGTTTGAAGGGGAACTTCCGGTTTCCTCTCGAGCTCTTCAATGTGAAAGGGGCTCATCTCGAATTGAGTTCATAAAGTGTGTTCTCCTCTCATAGGGGACGGCTGTGTGAGGGAAGTTTCTGAGTCAAATAAAGGGTGTCGAGTACCTTTTTGCCTTTCAAGAGGGAATGTGTTATTTCTCTTGAGATGCTACATCGCAAAATTTCCTCATCTCACATTGAGGGGATAATTTTGTTGTGTTTCTCGAGTTGCGGCCGGAAGCTGAGGGTGCTTCTCGAGTGCCAACGGGGACCTAAGAGACTCGCTGCGGTTGCTTCAGGGAAGTCAGGGCCCCTTTGGTGTTGGAACGGGAACTTCCAGTTTTCTCTCGAGCCCTTAAATGTGAACAGGGGGGCTCATCTCGAATTGAGGTCATAAAGTGTGTTCTCCTCTCATAGGGGACGGCTGTGTGAGGGAACTTTCTGAGTCGAATAATGCTGTCAAGTATCTTTTTGCCTTTCAAGAGGAATTGTGGTATTTCTCTTGAGATTCTGCAGCGCACAAATTCCTCCTCTCGCGTTGAGGGGATAATGTTTGGGTGTTTCGCGTGTTCCGGCGGGAAGCTGGGGGTGCTTCTCGAGTTGCGACTGGGACCTCAGGATATCGCAGGGGTTGCTTCAGGGAAGTCAGGTCCCCTTTGATGTTGCTAGGGGAACTTCCGGTTTTTTCTCTAGCCGTTAATTTTAAACAGAGGCTCATCTCGAATTGTGTCCTTAAAGTGAGTTCTCCTCTCAAATGGGGACGGCTGTGTGAGTGAACTTTCTGAGTCGAATAAAGAGTGTTAAGTAACTTTTTGACTTTCAAGAGGGAATGTGATATTACTCTTGAGATTCTGCATGTGAAAATTTCCTCATCTCGCATTGAGGGGATAATTATGGGGTGTTTCTCGAGTTGCGGCGGGACTGGGGTGCTTCTCTATTTGCGACGCAGGCCTCAGAAACTCGGTGGGGTTTCTTCAGGTAAGTCAGTTCCCCTTGGGGTTGGAATGGTAACTACCTGTTTCCTCTCGAGCCCTTAAATGTGAACAGGGGTTCATCTCGAATTGAGTCCATAAAGTGTGTTCTCTTCTCCAAAGGGGACGGCTGTGTGAGGGAATTTTCTGAGTCGAATAAACGGTGTCAAGTACATTTTTGCCTTTCAGAGGGAATGTGGTATTTCTCTTCAGATTCTGCATCGCAAAATTTCCTAATCTCGCATTGAGGGGATAATTTTTGTGTGGTTCTCGAGTTGCGGCGGGAAGCTGGGGTTGCTTCTCGAGTTGCGACGGGGACCTCAGGAATTCGCTGGGGTTGCTTCAGGAAAGTCAGGTCCCCATTGGTGTTGGAAGTGGAACTTCCGGTTTCCTCTCGAACCCCTAAATGTGAACAGGCGCTCATTTCGAATTGAGTCCATAAAGTGTGTTCTCCTCTCCAAAGCGGACGGCTGTGTGAGGGAACTTTCTGAATCGCATAAAGGGTGTCAAGTACATTTTTGCCTTTCAAGAGGGAATGTGTATTTCTCTTGAGATTCCGAAGGGCAAAATTTCCTCATCTCGCATTGACGGGATAATTTTGGTGTAGTTCTCGAGTTGCGGCGAGAAGCTTCGGGTGCTTCTCGAGTTTCGACGGGGACCTCCGGAACCCGCTCTGGTTGCTTCAGGAAACGATGTTCCCCTTTAGTGTTGGAAGGAGATCTTCCTGTTTCCTCTCGAGCCCTTAAATGGGAACAGGGGGCTCTTCTCGGATTGAGTCCAAAAATTGTGTTTTCCTCTCCAAAGGGGACGGCTGTATGAGGGAACTTTCTGAGTCGAATAAAGGGTGTCTAGTACCTTTTTAAAAAGCCTCTTGATAAAAGTGAAAGAACAGTGTGAAAAGTTTGGCTTGAAGCTCAACATTCAGAAAACAAAGATCATGTCATCTGTTCCCATCACTTTATGGAAAATAGATGGAAAAACTGTGGAAACAGTGTCAGACTTTATTTTTCTGGGCTCCAAAATCACTGCAGATGCTGAGTGCAGGCATGAAATTAAAAGACGCTTGCTTCTTGAAAGGAAAATTATGACCCACCTTGATAGTATATTAAAAAGCAGAGACATTACTTTGTCAACCAAGGTCCGTCTAGTCAAGGCAATGGTTTTTCCCGTGGTCATGTATGGATGTGAGAGTTGGACTGTGAAGAAGGCTGATCGCCGAAGAATTGATGCTTTTGAACTGTGGTGTTGGAGAAGACTCTTGAGAGTACCTTATACTGCAAGGAGTTCCAACCAGTCCATTCTAGAGGAGATCAATCCTGGATGTTCATTGGAGGGACTGATGCTAAAGCTGAAGCTGCAATACTTTGGCCACCTCATGCGACGAGTTGACTCACTGGAAAAGACTCTGATGCTGGGAAATGTTGGGGGCGGGAGGAGAAGGGGACGACGCAGAATGAGATGGCTGGGTGGCATCACCGACTCTGTGGACATGAGTTTCAGTGAACTCCGGGAGTTGGTGATGGACAGGGAGGCATGGCGTGCTGTGATTCATGGAGTCTCGGAGAGTCGGACACGACTGAGCGACTGAACTGAACTGAATGGAACTGAGTACCTTGTTGCCTTTCAAGAGGGAA
This sequence comes from Moschus berezovskii, assembly GCF_049115385.1. Taxonomy (NCBI): domain Eukaryota; kingdom Metazoa; phylum Chordata; class Mammalia; order Artiodactyla; family Moschidae; genus Moschus; species Moschus berezovskii. Next base: position 150,199,886 of record NC_142488.1, read on the forward strand.
TGTGGTATTTCCCTTGAGATTCTGCATGGCAAAATTTCCTCATCTCGCATTGAGGATATAATTTTGTGGTGACTTTCGAGTTACGGCGGGAAGCTGGGGGTGCTTCTCGAGTTGCGACTGGGACCTCAGGAACTCGCTGGGGTTGCGTCAGGGAAGTCAGGTCCCCTTTGGTTTTGGACGGGGAACTTCCGGTTTCCTCTCGAGCCCTTAAATGTGAACAGGGGCTTTTCTCCAATTGAGTACATAAAGTATGTTCTCTCCAAAGGGGACAGCTGTGTGAGGGAACTTTCTGAGTCGAATAAATCGTGTCAAGTACCTTTTTGCCTTTCAAGAGGGAATGTGGTATTTCTCTTGAGATTCTGCATCGCTAAATTTCCTCATATCGCACTTTGGGGATAATTTTCGGGTGTTTCTCGAGTTGCGGCGGGAAGCTTGGGGTACTTCTCGAGTTGCCATGGGGACCTCAAGAACTTGCTTGGGTTTCTTCAGGTAAGGCAGGTCCCCTTTTTTGTTGGAAAGGGCACTTCCCGTTTACTCTCCAGCCATTAAAAGGGAATAGGGCCTCATCTCGAATTGAGTCCATAAAGTGTGTTCTCCTCTCCAATGGGGACGGCTGTGTGAGGGTATTTTCTGAGTCGCATAAAGGGTGTCAAGTACCCTTTTGCCTTTCAAGCGGGAATGTGGTATTTCTCTTGAGATTCTGCAGCGCAAAATTTCCTCATCTCGCATTGAGGGGATAATTTTGTTGTGTCTCGAGTTTCGGCTTGGATCTGGGGGTACTTCTCAAGTTGCAGCGTGGACCTCACGAACTCGTTCGTGTTGCTTCAGGGAAGTCAAGTCCCCGTTTATTGGAAGTGGAACTTCCGGATTACTCTCGAGCTTTTAAATGGGAATAAGGCCTCTTCTAGATTTGAGTCCATAAAGTGTGTTCTCAGCACCAATAAGTACGGGTGTTAGGAAACAATCTGAATCGCATAGTGTGTCAAGTGCCCTTTTGCCTTTCAAGCGGGAATGTGGGATTTCTATTTAATTGTGCAGTGCAAAATTTCCTCATCTCACATTGAGCGGATAATTTTTTGGTGTTTCCCCTTTTGAGGCGGGAAGCTGGGGGTACTTCTAGAGTTCCGACGGGGACCTCAGGAACTCGCTGGGGTTGCTTCAGGGAAGTTAGTCACCCTTTTCTACTGGAACGGGAATTTCGGGATTACTCTCGAGCCATTAAATGGGAATAGGGCCTCTTCCCAAGTTGAGTCCATAAACTGTGATCTCCTCTCCAATGGGGATGGCTGTGTGAGGGAATTTTCTGAGTCGCATAAAGGGTGTGAAATACAGTTTTGCCTTTCCAGCGGAACGTGTGATTTCTCTTGAATTGTGCAGCGGAATATTTTCCTGATCTCGCGTTGAGGGGATAATTTTGTGGTGTTTCTAGAGTTGCGGCGGGAACCTGGTTGAACTTCTCAGGTAGCGAAGAGGACCTCAGGAATTCTCTCTGGCTGCTTCAGGGAAGTCAGGAACCCTTTTGTGTTGGAAGGGGAATTTCGGGATTACTGTTGAGCCTTTAAATGGGAATAGGGCCTCTTCTCGAGTTAAGTCCGTAACGTGTGTTCTCGTCTGCAATGGGGACGACTGTTTGAGGGAATTTTTTGAGTCTCACCCAGCTGTGCAAACGGGAGAAATACCAGCCCCACCCGCGCAGACACGAGAGATGCCGGCCCAGGCTGCTGAGACGCCAGAGACACGGGCCTTGCCGGCACAGACGCGAGAGAGGCCTTCCCCACCCGCGCAGAGGGGGGAGAACCCGGCCCCGCCCGCGCAGACTCGAGAGACCCCGGCCCCGCCCGCTCAGACGCTATTGTTGCTGGCGCCGCCCGCACAGACGCAAGAGAAGCCTGCCCCTCCTGCACAGATGCGAGAGACCCTTGCCCCGCCCGCCCAGATGGGAGAGACCCCGGCCCCGCCCACCAGACGCGGGATACGCAAGCCCCGACCGCGCAGACTCCAGAGAAGCCGGCCCTGGCGCAACCAACCATGCAAAGATGTGCAGAGGTTAGGAGCTACCCCACGCCTGAGGCCAGGGCAGGCGGCCGAGAGGAGGTACCCCACATCCAATAGGCGGTGGCTGTGCGGGGGAGGGCCGGGAGCAGGTACTCACGTTCAAGGTCAGGAGGGGTGGCCTTAAGGACATACCCCTCATCCAAGGTAAGGTGCAGCAGCTGTGCTTTCTTGGAACAGCTGTGAAGAGATATCCCACACCCAAGGTAAGAGAAACTCAAATCAGATGGTAGGTATTGCGAGGGGGCTTCAGATGGCAGACACACTGAAATCATCATCACAGGAATCTACTCCATCTTATCACATGGACCACAGCCGAATGTGGTCCACTGGAGAAGGGAATGGCAAACCACTTCAGTATATTTGCAATAAGAACCCCATGAACAGTATCAAAGGGCAAAATGACAGGATACTGAATGAGGAATTCCCCAGGTCTGTAGGTGCCCAGTATGCTACTGGAGATCAGTGGAGAAATAACTCTAGAAGGAATGAAGGGATGGAGCAAGAGCAAAACCAGTACACAGTTGTGGATATGACCGGTGATAGAAGCAAGGTCTGGTGCTGTAAAGAGCAATATTGCATAGGAACCTGGAATGTAAGGTCCAGGAATCAAGGCAAATTGGAAGTGGTCAAACAGGAGATGGCAAGAGTGAACATAGACATTCTAGGAATCAGTGAATTAAAATGGACTGGAATGTGTGAATTTAACTCAGATGACCATTATATATATATACTACTATGGGCAGAAATCCCTTAGAAGAAATGGAGTAGCCATCATGGTCAACAAGAGGCTCCGAAATGCAGTGCTTGGATGCAATCTTAAAAACGACAGAATGATTTCTGTTCGTTTCCAAGGCAAACCATTCAACATTACAGTAATCCAGGCCTATGCCCCAACCACTAACGCTGAAGAAGCCGAAGTTGAACGGTTCTATGAAGACCTACAAGACCTTTTAGAACTAACACCCAAAAAGATGTCCTTTTCATTATAGGGGACTGGAATCCAAAAGTAGGAAGTCAAGAAACACCTGGAGTAACAGGCAAATTTGGCCTTGGAGCACGGAATGAAGCAGGGCCAAGTCTAATAGAGTTTTGTCAAGAGAACGCACTGGTCATAGCAAACTCCCTCTTCCAACAACACAAGAGAAGACTCTACACGTGGACATCACCAGATGGTCAACACCGAAATCAGATTGATTATATTCTTTGCAGCCAAAGATGGAGAAGCTGTATACAGTTAGCAAAAACAAGACCAGGAGCTGACTGTGGCTCAGATCATGAACTCCTTATTGCCAAATTCAGACTTAAATTGAAGAAAGTAGGGAAAACCCCTAGACCATTCAGATATGACCTCAATCAAATCCCTTATGATTGTACAGTGGAAGTGAGAAATAGATTTAAGGCACTAGATCTGATAGATAGAGTGCCTGATGAACTCTGGATGGAGGTTCGTGACATTGTACAGGAGACAGGGACCAAGAGCATCCCCATGGAAAAGAAATGCAAAAAAAGCAAAATGGCTGTCTGAGGTGGCCTTACAAATAGCTGTGAAAAGAAGAGAAGCGAAAAGCAAAGGAGAAAGTGAAAGATATAAGCATTAGAATGCAGAGTTCCAAAGAATAGCAAGGAGAGATAAGAAAGCCTTCCTCAGTGATCAATGCAAAGAAATAGAGGAAAACAACAGAATAGGAAAAACAAGAGATCTCTTCAAGAACATTAGAGATTCCAAGGGAACATTTCATGCAAAGATGGGCTCGATAAAGGACAGAAATGGTATGGACCTAACAGAAGCAGAAGATATTAAGAAGAGGTGGCAAGAATACACAGAAGAACTGTACAAAAAAGATCTTCACGACCAGGATAGTCACGAAAATGTGATCACTGGCCTAGATCCAGACATCTTGGAATGTGAATTCAAGTGTGCCTTAGAAAGCAACACTACGAACAAAGCTCGTGGAAGTGATGGAATTCCAGTTGAGCTATTTCAAATCTTGAAAGATGATGCTGTGAAAGTGCTGCACTCAATATGCCAACAAATTTGGAAAACTCAGCAGTGGCCACAGGACTGGAAAAGGTCAGTCTTCATTCCAATCCCAAAGAAAGGCAATGCCAAAGAATGCTCAAATTACCGCACAATTGCACACATCTCACACGCTAGTACAGTCATGCTCAAAATTCTCCAAGCCAGGCTTCAGCAATATGTGATCCATGAACTCCCAGATGTTCAAGCAGGTTTTAGAAAAGGCAGAGCACCAGATATCAAATTGCCAACATCCGCTGGATCATGGAGAAAGCGAGAGAGTTCCAGAAAAACATCTATTTCTGCTTCATTGACTATGCCAAAGGCTTTGACTGTGTGGATCACAATAAACTGTGGAAGATTCTGAAAGAGATGGGAATACCACACCACCTGACCTGCCTCTTTAGAAACCTGTATGCAGGTCAGGAAGCAACAGTCAGAACTGTGCATGGAACAGACTGGTTCCAAATAGGAAAAGGAGTACGTCAAGGCTGTATATTGTAATCTTGCTTATTTAACTTATATGCAGAGTGCATCATGAGAAATGCTGGGCTGGAAGAAGAACAACTGGAATCAAGATTGCTGGGAGAAATATCAATAACCTCAGATATGCAGATGACACCACCTTTAGGGCAGAAAGTGAGGAGGAACTCAAAAGCCTCTTGATGAAAGTGAAAGAGGAGAGTGAAAAGGTTGGCTTGAAGCTCAACATTCAGAAAACAAAGGTGATGGAATCTGGTCCCAACACTTCACGGGAAATAGGTGGAAAAACAGTGGAAACAGTGTCACACTTTATTTTTTGGGGCTCCAAAATCACTGCAGATGCTGATTGAAGCCATGAAATTAAAAGGCGCTTACTCCTTGGAAGGAAAGTCATGATCAACCATGATAGTATATTAAAAAGCAGAGACATCACTTTGCCAAAAAAGCTCCATCTAGTCAAAGCTATGGTTTTTCCCGTGGTCATGTATGGATGTAAGAGTTGGACTGTGAAGAAAGCTGATCGCTGAAGAACTGATGCTTTTGAACTGTGGTATTGGAGAAGACTCTTGAGAGTCCCTTGGACTGCAAGAAGCTCCAACCAGTCCATTCTAAGGGAGATCAATCGTCGGTGTTCATTGGAAGGACTGATGCTAAAGCTGAAACTGCAATACTTCGGCCACCTCATGCGATGAGTTGACTCACTGGAAAAGATTCTGATGCTAGGAGAGGTTGGGGGCTGGAGGAGAAGGGGACGACAGAGAATGAGATGGCTGGATAGCATCACCGACTCTGTGGCCATGAGTTTGAGTGAACTCCGGGAGTTGGTGTAGGACAGGGAGTCCTAGCATACAGTGATTCATGGGGTCGCGGAGAGTCGGACACGACTGAGCGACTGAACTGAACTGAACTGAATAAAGTGTGTCAAATACCCTTTTCCCTTTCAGGCGGGAATGTGGGATTTCTCTTCATATTCTGCAGCGCAAAATTTCTTCCTCTCGCATTGAGGGGATAATTTTGTGGTGTTTCTCGAATTGCGGCGGGAAGCTGGGGGTATTCCTCGAGGTGCGAAGGGGACCTCAGGAACTCACTCGAGTTACTTCAGGGAAGTCAGTTCCCTGATTGTGCTGGAAGGGGAACTTCCGGATTACTCTCGAGCCGTTAAATGGGAATATTGCCTCTTCTCGATTTGAGTCCATAAAGTGTGTTCTCCTCTCCACTGAGGACGGATGTTAGGGACCATTCTGATTCGCCTAAAGGGAGTCAAGTACCCTTTTGCCTTTCAAGCGGGAATGTGGGATTTCTCTTGAGATTCTGCAGTGCAAACTTTCCTCATCTCGCATGGAGGGGATAATTATGTGCTGTTACACGAATTGGGTTGGAAAGCTGGGGGTGATTCTCCAGTTGCGACGAGGACCTCTGGAACACACTCGGATTACTTCAGGGAAGTCAGGTCCCCTTTTGTGCTGGAAGGGGACCTTCCGAATTGTTCTCGAGCCCTTTAATGGAAATCGGGCCTCCTCTCGATTTGAGCCCATATATTGTGTTCTCCTCTCCAATGGGGACGGATGTTAGGGAACTTTCTGAGTGGCATAAATTGTGTCAAGTACCCTTTTGCCTTTCAAGCGGGAATGTGGGATTTCTCTTGAGATTCTGCAGCGCAAAATTACCTCATCTCGCATTGAGGGGATAATTTTGTGGTATTTCTCGAGTTGCAGAGGGAAGCAGGGGGTACTTCTCGAGTTGCAACGGGGACCTCAGGAACTCGCTCGGGTTGCTTCAGCGAAGTCAAGTCCCCTTTTGTGTTGGAAGGGGAACTTCCAGATTACTCTCGAGCCATTAAATGGGAACATTGCCTCTTCTCGATTTGAGTCCGGAGAATGTGTTCTCCTCTGCACTGAGGACGGATGTTAGGGACCATTCTGACTCGCCTAAAGGGAGTCAAGTACACTGTTGACTTTCAAGAGGGAATGTGGGATTTCTCTTGAGATTCTTCAGGGCAAAATTTCCTCATCTCGCATGGAGGGGATAATTTTTTGCTGTTTCACGAATTGTGTTGGGAAGCTTGGGGTACTTCTGCAGTTCCAACGAGTACCTCTGGAACAGACTCGAGTTACTTCAGGGAAGTCTGGTCCCATTTTGTGCTGGAAGGGGAACTACCCTATTACTCTCGAACCCTTTAATGTGAATAGGGCCTCTTCTAGAATAGAGTCCATTAAGTGTGTTCTCCTACCAATGGGGACGGCTGTGTGAGGGAAGTTTCTGAGTTGCATAAAGAATGTTTAGTAAGCTTTGCCTTTTATGAGGAAATGTGGTATTTCTCTTGAGATTCTGCATCGCAAAATTTCCTCCTCTCGCATTGAGGGGATAATTTTGTGGTGTTTCTCAAGTTGCGGCGGGAAGCTGGGGGTGCTTCTCCAGTTGCGACGGGGACCTCAGGAACTCGCTCGGGTTGACTCAGGGAAGTCAGGTCCCTTTTGTTTTGGAAGGGAACTTTCTGTTTACACTAGAGCCGTTAAATGAGAACAGGGGCTCATCTCGTATTGAGTCCATAAAGTGTGTTCTCTTCTCCAATGGGGACTGATGTTAGTGAAGTTCCTGAGTCGCATAAAGGGTTTCAAGTACACATTTACCTTTCAAGAGGGAATGTGGTGTTTCTCTTGAGATTCTTCAGCAAAAAATTTCTTCATCTCGCATTAAGGGGATAATTTTGTAGTGTTTCTCGAGTTGTAGCGGGAAGCTAGGGGTACTTCTCAAATTGCTACGGGGACCTCAGGAAATCGCTCCGGTTGCTTCAGGGAAGTCAGGTCCCCTTTGGTGTTGGAAGGGGAACTTCCGGTTTCCTCTCGAGCCCTAAAATGTGAACAGGGGCTCATCTCGAATGGAAACATAAAGTGTGTTCTCATCTCCAAAGGGGACGGCTGTGTGAGGGAACTTTCTGAGTCGAATAAAGGGTGTCAAGTACCTTTTTGCCTGTCAAGAGGGAATGTGGTATTTCGCTTGAGATTCTGCATCGCAAAATTTCCTCATCTGGCATTGAGGGGATAATTTTGGGTTGTTCTCGAGTTGCGGCGGGAAGCTGGGGGTGCTTCTCGAGTTGCGACGGGAACCTCAGGAACTCGCTGGGGTTGCTTCAGGGAAGTCAGGTCCCCTTTGGTGTTGGAAGGGGAACTTCCGGGTTCCTCTCGAGCCCTTTAATGTGAACAGGGTCTCATCTCGAATTGAGTCCATAAAGTGTGTTCTCCTCTCCAAAATGGGACTGCTGTGTGATGGAACTTTCTGAGTCGAATAAAGGGTGTCTAGTACAGTCTTGCCTCTCAAGAGGGAATGTGGTATTTCTCTTAAGATGCTGCACCGCAAAATTTCCTCATCTCCCATGGAGGGGATACTTTTGTGGTGTTTCTCGAGTTGCGGCGATAAGCTGGGGGTGCTTCTCGAGTCGTGACGGGGACCTCAGGAACTCGCTCTTGTTGCTTCAGGGAAGTCAGGTCCCCTTTGGTGTTGGAAGGGGAACATCCGGTTTCCTCTGGAGCCCTTCAATGTGCACAGTGGCTCATCTCGAATTGAGTCCATAAAGGGTGTTCTCCTCTCCAAAGGGGTCTGCTGTGGGAGGAAACTTTCTGAGTCGAATAAACTGTGTCAGGTAACTTTTTGCCTATCAAGTGGGAATGTGGTGTTTAACTTGAGATGCTGCATCGCAAAATTTCCTCATCTCGCATGGACGGGATAATTTTGGGGTGTTCTCGAGTTGCGATACTTCTGCAGTTCCGAAGAGTACCTCTGGACCACACTCGAGTTACTTCAGGGAAGTCTGGTTCCATTTTCTGCTGGAAGGGGAACTTCCGTATTATTCTCGAACCCTTTAATGTGAATAGGGCCTCTTCTCGAATAGAGTCCATAAAGTGTGTTCTCCTCCCAAAGGGGAAGTCTGTGTGAGGGAACTTTCTGAGTTGCATAAAGGGTGTGTAGTACCCTTTTGCCTTTTATGAGGAAATGTGGTATTTCTCTTGAGATTCTGCAGCGCAAAATTTCCTCATTTCGCATTGAGGGGATAATTTTGGGGTGTTTCTCGAGTTGCGGCCGGAACGTGGGGGTGCTTCTAGAGTTGCGATGGGGACCTCAGGAACTCGCTGGGGTTGATTCAGGGATGTCAGGTCCCCTTTGGTGATGGAAGGGGAACTTCCGGGTTCCTATGGAGCCCTTTAATATGCACAGGGGCTCTTCTCGAATTGAGTCCATAAAGTGTGTTCTCCTCTAAAAGGGGCCGGCTGTGTGAGGGAACTTTCTGATTCGAATAAAGGGTGTCAAGTACCTTTTTGCCTTTCAAGAGGGAATGTGGTATTTCTCTTGAGATGCTGCATCGCAAAATTTCTTCATCTCGCATTGAGGGGATAATTTTGGTGTTTCTCGAGTTGTGGCGGGAAGCTAGGGGTGCTTCTCAAGTTGCGCTGGGGACTTCAGGAACTCGCTGGGGTTGCTTCAGGGAAGTCAGGTCCATTTTGGTGTTGGAAGGGGAACTTCTGGATTCCTCTCGACCCCTTAAATGTGCGCAGGGGCTCATCTCAAATTGAGTCCATAAAGTTTGTTCTCCTCTAAAAGGGACGGCTGTGTGAGGGAACTTTCTGACTCGATTAAAGGATGTCAAGTACGTTTTTGCCTTTCAAGAGAGAATGTGGTATTTCTCTTGAGATGCTGCATCGCAAAATTTCCTCATCTCGCATTGAGGGGATAATTTTGGGGTGTTTCTCGAGTTGCGGGGGGAAGCTGGGGATACTTCTCAACTTGCAGCGGGGACCTCAGGAACTCGCTCGGGTTGCTTCAGTGAAGTCAAGTCCCCTTTTGTGTTGGAAGGGGAACTTCCACATTACTCTCGAGCCGTTAAATGGGAACATTGCCTCTTCTCGATTTGAGTCAAGTGAGTGTGTTCTCCTCTGCACTGAGGACGGATGTTAGGGAACATTCTGAGTCGCCTAAAGGGAGTCAAGTACACTGTTGCCTTTCAAGCGGGAATGTGGGATTTCTCTTGAGATTCTGCAGCGCAAAATTTCCTCATCTCGCATGGAGGGGATAATTTATTGGTGTTTCACGAATTGTGTTGGGAAGCTGGGGGTACTTCTGCAGTTCCGAGGAGTACCTCTGGACCACACTCGAGTTACTTCAGGGAAGTCTGGTTCCATTTTCTGCTGGAAGGGGAACTTCCATATTATTCTCGAACCCTTTAATGTGAATAGGGCCTCTTCTCGAATAGAGTCCATAAAGTGTGTTCTCCTCCCAAAGGGGACGTCTGTGTGAGGGAACTTTCTGAGTTGCATAAAGGGTGTTTAGTACCCTTTTGCCTTTTATGAGGAAATGTGGTATTTCTCTTGAGATTCTGCAGCGCAAAATTTCCTCATCTCGCATTGAGGGAATAATCTTGGGGTGTTTCTTGAGTTGCGGCGGAAAGCTGAGAGTGCTTCATGAGTTGCGACGGGGACCTCAGGAACTCCCTGGGGTTACTTCAAGGAAGTCACGTCCGCTTTGCTGTTGGAAGTGTAACTTCCGGATTCCTCTCGAGCCCTTAAATGTGCACAGGGGCTCTTCTCGATTTGAGTCCATAAAGTGTGTTCTCTCCAAAGGGGACGGCTGCGTGAGGGAACTTTCTGAGTCGAATAAGTGGTGTCAAGTACCTTTTTGCCTTTCAAGAGGGAATGTGGTATTTCTTTTGAGATGTTGCATCGCAAAATTTCCTCACCTCGCATTGAGGGGATAATTTTGGGGTGTTTCTCGAGTTGCGGCGGGAAGCTGGGGTTGCCTCTCGAGTTGCGATGGGGACCTCAGGAACTTGCTGGGGTTGCTTCAGGGAAGTCAGGTCCCCTTTGGTGTTGGAAGGGGAACTTCCGGTTTCCTCTCCAGCACTTAAATGTGCACAGGTGCTCATTTCGAATTGAGTCAATGAAGTGTATACTCCTTTCAAATGGGACTGCTGTGTGAGGGAACTTTCTGAGTGGAATAAAGGCTGTCAAGTACCGTTTTGCCTTTCCAGAGGGAATGTGGTATTTCTCTTGAGATGCTGTCGCAAAATTTCCTCATCTCGCATTGAGGGGATAATTTTGGGGTGTTTCTCGAGTTGCGGCGGGAAGCTGGGGGTGCTTCAAGTGCTGCGACGGGGACCTCAGGAACTCTTGGGGTTGCTTCAAGGAAGTCAGGTCCCGTTTGCTGTTGGAAGGATAGCTTCCGGGTTCCTCTCGAGCCCTTAAATATGCACAGGGGCTCATCTCGAATAGAGTCCATAAAGTGTGTTCTCATGTAAAAGGGGACGGCTGTGTGAGGGAACTTTCTCAGTCGAATAAAGGATGTCAAGTATCTTTTTGCCTTTCAAGAGGGAATGTGGTATTTCTCTTGAGATGCTGCATCGCAAAATTTCCTCATCTCGCATGGAGGGGATAATTTTGGGGTGTTTCTCGAGTTGCGGCAGGAAGCTGGGGGTGCTTCTATAGTTGCGATGGGGACGTCAGGAATTCGCTGGGGTTGCTTCAGTTAAGTCAGGTCCCCTTTGGTGTTGGAAGGGGAACTTCCGGTTTCCGATTGAGCCCTTCAATGTGCACAAGGGCTCCTCTCGAATTGAGTCCATAAAGTGTGTTCTCCTCTCCAAAGGGGACAGCTGTGTGAGGGAACTTTCTGAGTCGAAAAAAGGGTGTCAAGTACCTTTTTGCCTTTCAAGAGGGAATGTGGTATTTCTCTTGAGATGCTGCGTCGCAAAATTTCTTCATCTCGCATTGAGGGGATAATTTTGGTGTTTCTCGAGTTGTGGCGGGAAGCTAGGGGTGCTCTTCAAGTTGCGCTGGGGACTTCAGGAACTCGCTGGGGTTGCTTCAGGGAAGTCAGGTCCATTTTGGTGTTGGAAGGGGAACTTCTGGATTCCTCTCGACCCCTTAAATGTGCGCAGGGGCTCCTCTCGAATTGAGTCCATAAAGTGTGTTCTCCTCTCCAAAGGGGACGGCTGTGTGAGGGACCTTTCTGAGTTGAATAAATGGTGTCAAGTACCTTTTTGCCTTTTAAGAGGGAATGTGGTGTTTCCCTTGAGATGCTGCATCGCAAAATTTCCTCGTCTCGCATGGAGGGGATAATTTTGGGGTGTTTCTAAAGTTCTGGCGGGAAGCTGGGAGTGCTTCTCGAGTTGAGACGGGGATCTCAGGAACTCGCTTGGGTTGATTCAGGGAAGTAAGGTCCTCTTTGGTATTGGAAGGCGAACTTCCGGTTTCCTCTGGAGCCCTTAAATGTGCACAGGGGCTCATCTCTAATTGAGTCCATCAACTGTGTTCTCCTCTCCAAAGGGGACGGCTGTGTGAGGGAACTTTCTGAGTCGAATAAAGGGTGTCAAGAAACTTTTTGCCTTTCAAGAGGGAATGTGTTATTTCTCTTGAGATGCTGCATCGCAAAATTTCCTCACTCGCATGGAGGGGATAATTTTGGGGTGTTTCTGGATTTGAGGCGGGAAGCTGGGGGTGCTTCTCGAGTTGCGACGGGGACCTCAGGAACTCACTGGGGTTGCTTCAGGGAAGTCAGGTCCCCTTTTGTGTTGGAAGGGGAACTTCCGGTTTCCTCTCGAGCCCTTAAAAGTGCACAGGGGCTCATCTCGAAATGAGTCTATAAAGTGTGTTCTCCTCTCCAAAGGGGACGGCTGTGTGAGTTAACTTTTGAGTCGAATAAAGGGTGTCAAGTACCTTTTTGCCTTTCCTGAGGGAATGTGGTATTTCTCTTGAGATGCTGCATCGCCAAATTTCCTCATCTCGCATGGAGGGGATAATTTTGGGGTGTTTCTCGAGTTGCGGGGGGAAGCTGGGGTGCTTCTCGAGTTGCGACGGGGACCTCAGTAACTCGCTGGGGTTGCATCAGGGAAGTCAGGTCCCCTTTGTTGTTGGAAGGGGAATTTCCTGGTTCCTCTCGAGCCCTTAAATGTGCACAGGGGCTCATCTCGAATTGAGTCCATAAAGTGTTTTCTTCTCAAAACGTGGACGGCTGTGTGAGGGAACTTTGAGTCGAATAAAGGGTTCCAAGTACCTTTTTGCCTTTCCAGAGAGAATGTGGTATTTCTCTTGTGATGCTGCATCGCCACATTTCCTCATCTCGCTTGGAGAGGATAATTTTGGGTTGTTTCTCGCGTTGCGGCGGGAAGCTGGGGGTGCTTCTCGCGTTGCGACGGGGACCTCAGGAACTCGCTGGGGTTGCTTCAGGGAAGTCAGGTCCCCTTTGGTGTTGGAAGGGGAACTTCCGGTTTCCTCTCGAGCCCTTCAATGTGCACAGGGTTCCTCTCGAATTGAGTCCGTAAAGTGTGTTCACCTCTCCAAAGGGGACGGCTGTGTGAAGGAACTTTCTGAGTCGAATAAAGGGTGTCTAGTAACTTTTTGCCTTTCCAGAGGGAATGTGGTATTTCTCTTGAGATGCTGCATCGCCAAATTTCCTCATCTCGCATGGAGGGGATAATTTTGGGGTGTTTCTAGAGTTGCGGCGGGAAGCTGGGGTTGCTTCTCGAGTTGCGACGGGGACCTCAGGAACTCACTGGGGTTGCTTCAGGGAAGTCAGGTCCCCTTTGGTGTTGGAAGGGGAACTTCCGGTTTCCTCTCGAACCCTTCAATGTGCACAGGGGCTCCTCTCGAATTGAGTCCGTAAAGTGTGTTCTCCTCTCCAAAGGGGACGGCTGTGTGAGGGAACTTTCTGAGTTGAATAAAGGTTGTCAAGTAACTTTATGCCTTTCCAGAGGGAATGTGGTATTTCTCTTGAGATGCTGCATCGCCAAATTTCCTCATCTCGCATGGAGGGGATAATTTTGAGGTGTTTCTCGAGTTCCGACGGGAAGCTGGGGGTGTTTCTCGAGTTGCGACGGGGACCTCAGGAACTCGCTGGGGTAGCTTCCGGGAAGTCAGGTCCCCTTTGGTGTTGGAAGGGGAACTTCCGGTTTCCTCTCGACCCCTTCAATGTGCACAGGGGCTCCTCTCGAATTGAGTCCGTAAAGTGTGTTCTCCTCTCCAAAGGGGACGGCTGTGTGAGGGAACTTTCTTAGTCGAATAAAGTGTGCCAGGTACCTTTTTGCCTTTCCAGAGGGAATGTGGTATTTCTCTTGAGATGCTGCATCGCCAAATTTCCTCATCTCGCATGAAGAGGATAATCTTGGGTTGTTGCTCGCGTTGCGGTGGGAAGCTGGGGGTGCTTCTCGAGTTGCGACGGGGACCTCAGCAACTCGCTGGTGTTGCTTCAGGGAAGTCAGGTCCCCTTTGGTGTTGGAAGGGGAACTTCCGGTTTCCTCTCGATGCCTTCAATGTGCACAGGGTTCCTCTCGAATTGAGTCCGTAAAGTGTGTTCTCCTCTCCAAAGGGGACGGCTGTGTGAGGGAACTTTCTGGGTCGAATAAAGGGTGTCTAGTAACTTTTTGCCTTTCCAGAGGGAATGTGGTATTTCTCTTGAGATGCTGCATCGCCAAATTTCCTCATCTCACATTGAGGGGATAATTTTGGGGTGTTTCTCAAGTTGGGGCGGGAAGCTAGGAGTGCTTCAAGATTTGCGCCGGGCACCTCATGAACACGCTGGGGTTGCTTTAAGGAAGTAGGTCCCCTTTGCTGTTCGAAAGGGAACTTCCGGGTTCCTCGCGAGCCCTTAAAAGTGCACAGGGGCTCATCTCGATTTGAGTCCATAAAGTGTGTTCTGTCCAAAGGGGACAGCTTTTTGAGGGAATTTTCTGAGTCGAATAAATGGTGTCAAGTACCTTTTTGCCTTGAAAGAAGGAATGTGGTATTTCTCTTGAGATGCTGCATCGCAAAATTTCCTCATCTCGCATTGAGGGGATAATTTTGGGGTGTTTCTCGAGTTGCGGCGGGAAGCTGGGAGTGCTTCTCGTGTTGAGACGAGGACCTCAGGAACTCGCTGGGGTTGCTTCAGGGAAGTCAGGTCCCCTTTGGTGTTGGAACGGGAACTTCAGGGTTCCTCTCCAGCCCTTAAATGTGCACAGGGGCTCATCTCGACTTGAGTCAATGAAGTGCATACTCCTCTCAAAAGGGACTGTTGTGTGAGCGAACTTTCTGAGTCGAATAAAGGCTGTCAAGTACCTTTTTGCCTTTCAAGAGGGAATGTGGTATTTCTCTTGAGATGCTTCATCGCAAAATTTCCTCATCTTGCATTGAGGGGATAATTTTGGTGTGTTTCTCGAGTTGCGGCGGGAAGCTCGGGGTGTTTCTCGAGTTGCGACGGGGACCTCAGGAACTCGCTGGGCTTGCTTCAGTAAAGTCATGTCCCGTTTGTTGTTGAAAGGGGTACTTCCGTTTTCCTCTCGAGCCCTTAAATGTGCACAGGGGCTCATTTCGAATTGAGTGCATAAAGTGTGTTCTCCTCTCCAAAGGGGACGGCTGTGTGAGGGAACTTTCTGAGTCGAATAAAGGGTGTAAAGTACCTTTTTGCCTTTCAAGTGGGAATGTGGTATTTCTCTTGAGATCCTGCATCGCAAAATTTCCTCATCTCGCAAGGAGGTGATAATTTTGGGGTGATTCTCGAGTTGCGGCGGGAAGCTGGTGGTGCTTCTCGAGTTGCGACGGGGACCTAAGGAACTCGCTGGGGTTGCTTCAGGGAAGTCAGGTCCCCTTTTCTGTTGAAAGGGGAACTCCCAGTTTCCTCTCGAGCCCTTAAATGTGCACAAGGGCTCATTTCGAATTGAGTCCATAAAGTGTGTTCTCCTCTCCAAATGGGACGGCTGTGTGAGGGACCTTTCTGAGTTGAATAAATGGTGTCAAGTACCTTTTTGCCTTTTAAGAGGGAATGTGGTGTTTCTCTTGAGATGCTGCATCGCAAAATTTCCACGTCTCGCATGGAGGGGATAATTTTGGGGTGTTTCTCAAGTTCTGGCGGGAAGCTGGGAGTGCTTTTCGAGTTGAGACGGGGATCTCAGGAACTCGCTTGGGTTGATTCAGGGAAGTAAGGTCCTCTTTGGTGTTGGAAGGCGAACTTCCGGTTTCCTCTGGAGCCCTGAAATGTGCACAGGGGCTCATCTCTAATTGAGTCCATCAACTGTGTTCTCCTCTCCAAAGGGGACGGCTGTGTGAGGGAACTTTCTGAGTCGAATAAAGGGTGTCAAGAAACTTTTTGCCTTTCAAGAGGGAATGTGTTATTTCTCTTGAGATGCTGCATCGCAAAATTTCCTCACTCGCATGGAGGGGATAATTTTGGGGTGTTTCTGGATTTGAGGCGGGAAGCTGGGGTGCTTCTATAGTTGCGATGGGGACGTCAGGAATTCGCTGGGGTTGCTTCAGTTAAGTCAGGTCCCCTTTGGTGTTGGAAGGGGAACTTCCGGTTTCCGCTTGAGCCCTTCAATGTGCACAAGGGCTCATCTCGAAATGAGTCTATAAAGTGTGTTCTCCTCTCCAAAGGGGACGGCTGTGTGAGTTAACTTTTGAGTCGAATAAAGGGTGTCAAGTACCTTTTTGCCTTTCCTGAGGGAATGTGGTATTTCTCTTGAGATGCTGCATCGCCAAATTTCCTCATCTCGCATGGAGGGGATAATTTTGGGGTGTTTCACGAGTTGCGGCGGGAAGCTGGGGGTGCTTTTCGAGTAGCTAGGGGGATCTCAGGAACTCGCTGTGCTTGCTTCAGATAAGTCAGGTCCCCCTTGGTGTTGGAAGGGGAACTTCAGGGTTCCTCTCGAGCCCTTCAATGTGCACAGGGGCTCATTTTGAATTGCGTCCATCAAGTGTGTTCTCCTCCCCAAAGGGGACGGCTGTGTGAGTTAACTTTTGAGTCGAATAAAGTGTGTCAAGTAACTTTTTGCCTTTCAAGACGGAATGTGGTATTTCTCTTGAGATGCTGCATCGACAAAAGTCCTCATCTCGCATGGAGGGGATACTTTTTAGTTATTCCTCGAGTTGCGGCGGGAAGCTTGGGGTGCTTCTCGAGTTGCTAGGGGGACCTCAGGAACTCGCTGGGGTTGCTTCAGATAAGTCAGGTCCCCTTTGGTGTGGAAGGGGAACTTCCGGTTTCCTCTCGAGCCCTTCAATGTGCACAGGAGATCCTCTCGAATTGAGTCCGTAAAGTGTGTTCTCCTCTCCAAAGGGGACGTCTGTGTGAGGGAAGTTTATGAGTCGAAAAAAGGGTGTCAAGTACCTTTTTGCCTTTCCAGAGGGAATGTGGTATTTCTCGTGAGATGCTGAATCGCCAAATTTCCTCATCTCGCATGGAGGGGATAATATTGGCGTGTTTCTCGAGTTGCGGCGGGAAGCTGGGGGTGCTTCTCGAGTTGCGATGGGGATATCAGGAACTCGCTGCGGTTGCTTCAGGGAAGTCAGGTCCCCTTTGGTGTTGGAAGGGGAACTGCCGGTTTCCTCTCCAGCCCTTCAATGTGCACAGGGGCTCCTCTCGAATTGAGTCCCTAAAATGTGTTCTCCTCTCCAAAGGGGACGGCTGTGTGAGTTAACTTTTGAGTCGAATAAAGGGTGTCAAGTACCTTTTTGCCTTTCCTGAGGGAATGTGGTATTTCTCTTGAGATGCTGCATCGCCAAATTTCCTCATCTCGCATGGAGGGGATAATTTTGGGGTGTTTCTCGAGTTGCGGCGGGAAGCTGGGGGTGCTTTTCGAGTAGCTAGGGGGATCTCAGGAACTCGCTGTGCTTGCTTCAGATAAGTCAGGTCCCCCTTGGTGTTGGAAGGGGAACTTCAGGGTTCTTCTCGAGCCCTTCAATGTGCACAGGGGCTCATTTTGAATTGCGTCCATCAAGTGTGTTCTCCTCCCCAAAGGGGACGGCTGTGTGAGTTAACTTTTGAGTCGAATAAAGGGTGTCAAGTAACTTTTTGCCTTTAAAGACGGAATGTGGTATTTCTCTTGAGATGCTGCATCGACAAAAGTCCTCATCTCGCATGGAGGGGATACTTTTTAGGTATTCCTCGAGTTGCGTCGGGAAGCTGGGGGTGCTTCTCGAGTTGCTAGGGGGACCTCAGGAACTCGCTGGGGTTGCTTCAGATAAGTCAGGTCCCCTTTGGTGTGGAAGGGGAACTTCCGGTTTCCTCTCGAGCCCTTCAATGTGCACAGGGGATCCTCTCGAATTGAGTCCGTAAAGTGTGTTCTCCTCTCCAAAGGGGACGTCTGTGTGAGGGAAGTTTATGAGTCGAAAAAAGGGTGTCAAGTACCTTTTTGCCTTTCCAGAGGGAATGTGGTATTTCTCCTGAGATGCTGCATCGCCAAATTTCCTCATTTCGCATGGAGGGGATAATATTGGCGTGTTTCTCGAGTTGCGGCGGGAAGCTGGGGGTGCTTCTCGAGTTGCGATGGGGATATCAGGAACTCGCTGTGGTTGTTTCAGGGAAGTCAGGTCCCCTTTGGTGTTGGAAGGGGAACTGCCGGTTTCCTCTCCAGCCCTTCAATGTGCACAGGGGCTCCTCTCGAATTGAGTCCCTAAAATGTGTTCTCCTCTCCAAAGGGGACGGCTGTGTGAGTTAACTTTTGAGTCGAATAAAGGGTGTCAAGTACCTTTTTGCCTTTCCTGAGGGAATGTGGTATTTCTCTTGAGATGCTGCATCGCCAAATTTCCTCATCTCGCATGGAGGGGATAATTTTGGGGTGTTTCTCGAGTTGCGGCGGGAAGCTGGGGGTGCTTTTCGAGTAGCTAGGGGGATCTCAGGAACTCGCTGTGCTTGCTGCAGATAAGTCAGGTCCCCCTTGGTGTTGGAAGGGGAACTTCAGGGTTCCTCTCGAGCCCTTCAATGTGCACAGGGGCTTATTGTGAATTGCCTCCATCAAGTGTGTTCTCCTCCCCAAAGGGGACGGCTGTGTGAGTTAACTTTTGAGTCGAATAAAGGGTGTCAAGTAACTTTTTGCCTTTCAAGACGGAATGTGGTATTTCTCTTGAGATGCTGCATCGATAAAAGTCCTCATCTCGCATGGAGGGGATACTTTTGAGGTGTTCCTCGAGTTGCGGCGGGAAGCTGGGGATGCTTCTCGAGTTGCTAGGGGGACCTCAGGAACTCGCTGGGGTTACTTCAGATAAGTCAGGTCCCCTTTGGTGTGGAAGGGGAACTTCCGGTTTCCTCTCGAGCCCTTCAATGTGCACAGGGGCTCCTCTCGAATTGAGTCCGTAAAGTGTGTTCTCCTCTCCAAAGGGGACGGCTGTGTGATGGAACTTTCTGAGTCGAATACAGGGTGTGAAGTACCTTTTTGCCTTTCCCGAGGGAATGTGGTATTTCTCTTGAGATGCTGCATCGCCAAATTTCCTCATCTCGCAAGGAGGGGATAATGTTGGGGTGTTTCTCGAGTTGCGGCGGGAAGCTGGGTGTCCTTCTCGATTTGCGACGGGGACCTCAGAAACTCGCTGGGGTTGCTTCAGGGAAGTCAGGTCCCCTTTGGTGTTGGAAGGGGAACTTCCGGTTTCCTCTCGAGCCCTTCAATGTGCACAGAGGCTCCTCTCGAATTGAGTCCGTAAAGTGTGTTCTCCTCTCCAGAGGGGACGGCTGTGTGAGGGAACTTTCTGAGTCGAATAAAGGGTGTCAAGTACCTTTTTGCTTTTCCAGAGGGAATTTGGTATTTCTCTTGAGATGCTGCATCGCCAAATTTCCTCATCTCGCATGGAGGGGATAATTTTGGGGTGTTTCTCGAGTTGCGACGGTAAGCTGGGAGTGCTTCTCGAGTTTCGACGGGGACCTCAGGAACTCGCTGGGGTTGATTCAGGGAAGTCAGGTCCCCTTTGGTGTTCGAACGGGAACTTCCGGGTTGCTCTCGAGCCCATCAGTGTGCACAGGGGCTCCTCTCGACGTGAGTCCGTAAAGTGTGTTCTCCTCTCCAAAGGGGACGGCTGTGTGAGGGAACTTTCTGAGTCGAATAAAGGGTGTCAAGTACCTTTTTGCCTTTCCAGAGGGAATGTGGTATTTCTCTTGAGATGCTGCATCGCCAAATTTCCTCATCTCGCATGGAGTGGATAATTTTGGTGTGTTTCTCGAGTTGCGGCGGGAAGCTGGGGGTGCTTCTCGAATTCAGACGGGGACCTCAGGAACTCGCTAGGGTTGCTTCAGGGAAGTCAGGTCCCCTTTGGTGTTGGAAGGGGAACTTCCTGGTTCCTCTCGAGCCCTTCAATTTGCAGAGGGGCTCCTCTCCAATTGATTCCGTAAAGTGTGTTCTCATCTCCAAAGGGGACGGCTGTGTGAGGGAACTTTCTGAGTCGAATAAAGGGTGTGAAGTACCTTTTTGCCTTTCCATAGGGAATGTGGTATTTCTCTTGAGATGCTGCATCGCCAAATTTCCTTATCTCGCATTGAGGGGATAATTTTGGGGTGTTTCTTGAGTTGCGGCAGGAAGCTGGGGGTGCTTCTAGAGTTGCGACGGGGACCACAGGAATTTGCTGGGGTTGCTTCGGGGAAGTCAGTTCCCCTTTGTTGTTGGAAGGGGAACTTCCGGGTTCCTCTCGAGCTCATAAATATGCACAGGGGCTCATCTCCAATTGAGTCCATAAAGTGTGTTCTCTTCTAAAAAGGGACCGCTGTGTGAGAAAACTTTCTGAGTCCAAAAATGGGTGTCAAGTACCTTTCTGCCTTTCAAGAGGGAATGTGGTATTTCTCTTGAGATGCTGCATCGCAAAATTTACTAATCACGCATTGAGGGAATAATTTTTGTGTGTTTCTCGAGTTGCGGCGGGAAGCTGGGGGTGCTTCAAGAGTTGCGTTGGGGACCTCAGGAACATGCTTGGGTTGCTTCAGGGAAGTCAGGTCCCCTTTGGTTTTGGAAGGGGAACTTCCGGGTTCCTTTCGAGCCCTTCAATGTGCACAGGGTCTCATCTGGAATTGAGTCCATGAAGTGTTTTCTCCCCTCCAAATGGGACAGCTGTGTGAGGGAACATTCTGAGTCGAATAAAAGGTGTCAAGAACCTTTTTGCCTTTCGAGAGGGAATGTGGTATTTCTCTTGAGATGCTGCATCGCCAAATTTCCTCATCTCGCATGGAGGGGTTAATTTTGGGTTGTTTCTCGAGGTGCGGCGGGAAGCTGGGGGTGCTTCTCGAGTTGCGACGGGGACCTCAGGGACTCGCTGGGGTTGCTTCAGGGAAGTCAGGTCCCCTTTGGTGTTGGAAGGGGACTTCTCGTTTCCTCTCGAGCCCTTCAATGTGCACAGGGGCTCCTCTCGAATTGAGTCCATAAAGTGTGTCTCCTCTCCAAAGGGCACGGCTGGGTGAGTGAACATTCTCAGTCGAATAAAGGGTGTCAAGTACCTTTTTGCCTTTCAAGAGGGAATGTGGGGTTTCTCTTGAGATTCTGCATAGCAAAATTTCCTCATCTCGCATTGAGGGGATAATTTTGTGGTGTTGGTCATGTTGCCGGCGGAAGCAGTGATTACTTCTCGAATTGCGACGGGGACCTCAGGAACTCACTCACTTGCTTCAGTGAAGTCAAGTCCCCTTTGGTTTTGCAAGGGGAACTTCCGGATTACTCTCGAGCCGTTAAATGGGAATATTAGGTCTTCTCGATTTCAGTCCATAAAGTGTGTTCTCCTCTCCACTGAGGACGGATGTTAGGGACCATTCTGAGTCGCCTAAACGGTGTCAAATACCCTTTTACCTTTCAAGCGGGAATGTGGGATTTCTCTTGAGATTCTGCAGCGCAAAATTTCCTCATCTCACATTGTGGGGATAATTATGTGGTGTTTCTCGAGTTGCGATGGGGACCTCAGAAACTTACTCGATTTACTTCAGGGAATCGGGTCCCTTTTGTGCTGGAAGGGGAACTTCCGGATTACTCTCGAGCCCTTTAATGGGAATAGGGCCTCTTTTGTAGTTTAGTCCATAAAGTGTGTTATTCTCTCCAATGGGGACGGATATTTTTGAACTTTCTGAGTGGCATAAAGTGTGTCAAGTACCCTTTTGCCTTTCAAGCGGGAATGTGGGATATCTCTTGAGATTCCGCAGCGCAAAATTTCCTCATCTCCCATTGAGGGGATAATTTTGTGATGTTTCTCGAGTTGCGACGGGAAGCTGGGGGTACTTCTCGAGGTGCGTTGGGGACCTCAGGAACTCGCTTGGGTTGCTTCAGGGAAGTCAAGTCCTTTTTTGTGTTGGAAGGGGAACTTCCGGATTACTCTCGAGCTGTTAAATGGGAAAAATGCCTCTTCTCGATTTGAGTCCATAAAGTGTGTTTTCCTCTCCA
Organism: Moschus berezovskii; assembly: GCF_049115385.1. Taxonomy (NCBI): domain Eukaryota; kingdom Metazoa; phylum Chordata; class Mammalia; order Artiodactyla; family Moschidae; genus Moschus; species Moschus berezovskii. Next base: position 150,221,572 of record NC_142488.1, read on the forward strand.
CTGAGGAAGGATGTTAGGGACCATTCTGAGTCGGCTAAAGGGAGTCAAGTACCCTTTTGCCTTTCAAGCGGATATCTGGGATTTCACTTGAGATTCTGCAGCGCAAATTTTCCTCATCTCACATTGTGGGGAAAATTTTGTGGTGTTTCTACAGTTGCGATGGGGACCTCAGAAACTTACTCGAGTTACTTCAGGGAATCAGGTACCATTTGTGCTGGAAGGGGAACTTCCGGAATACTTTTGAGCCCTTTAATGGGAATAGGGCCTCTTCTCCAGTTGAGTCCCTAAAGTGTGTTATCTTCTCCAATGGGACGGGTATTATTGAACTTTCTGTGTGGCATAAAGTGTGTCAAGTACGCTTACGCTTTTGCCTTTCAAGCGGATATCTGGGATTTCTCTTGAGATTCTGCAGCGCAAAAAACCTCATCTCTCATTGAGGGGATAATTTTGTGGTGTTTCTCGAATTGCGGCTGGAAGCTGGGGGTACTTCTCGAGTTGCGGCGGGGACCTCAGGAACTTACTCGGGTTGCTTCAGGGAAGTCAAGTCCACTTTTGTATCGGAAGGGGAACTTCCGGAATACTCTCGAGCCATTAAAAGGGAATATTGCCTCTTCTCCATTTGAGTCCATAAAATATGTTCTCCTCTCCACTGAGGATGGATGTTAGGGAATATTCTGAATCGCATAAAGGGAGTCAAGTACCCTTTTGCCTTTCAAGCGGGAATGTGGGATTTCTCTTGAGATTCTGCAGCGCAAATTTTCCTCATCTCGCATTGAGGGGATAATTTTGTGGTATTTCTCGAATTGAGGCGGGAAGATGGGGGTACTTCTGGAGTTGCGACGGGGACCTCAGGAACTCACTCCAGTTACTTCAGGGAAGTTAGGACCCCTTTTGTTCTTGAAGGGGAGCTTCCAGATTACTCTGGAGCCCTTTAAATGGAATAGGGCCTCTTCTGGAGTTCAGTCCACAAAGTGTGTTCTCCTCTCCAATGGGGAAGGATGTTAGGGAACTTTCTGAGTGACATAAAGGGAGTCAAGTAAGCTTTTGCCTTTCAATGGGAATGTGGGATTTCTCTTCAGATTCTGCAGCGCAAAGTTTCCTCCTCTCGCATTGAGGGGATAATTTTGTGGTGTTTCCCGAATTTCGGCGGGAAGCTGGGGGTACTTCTCGAGTTTCAACGGGGACCTCAGGAACTCACTGGAGTTACTTCAGGGAAGTCAGTTCGCCCATTGTGCTGGACGGGGAACTTCCGGATTACTCTGGAGCCCTTTAATGGGAATAGGGGCTCTTCTGGAGTTGAGTCCATAAATTGAGTACGCCTCTGCAATGGGGACGGATTTTAGGGAACTTTCTGAGGGGCATAAAGTATGCCAAGTTCCCTTTTGCCTTTCAAGCGGGAATGTGGGATTTCCCTTGAGATTCTGCAGCGCAAAATTTCCTCATCTCGCATTGAGGGAATAATTTTATTGTGTTTCTCGAGTTGCGAAGGGGACCTCAGAAACTTACCCGAGTTACTTCAGGAAATCAGGCCCCTTTTTTCCTGGAAGGAGAACTTCCGGATTACTCTTGAGCCCTTTAATGGGAATATGGCCTCTTCTGGAGTTGAGTCCATAAAGTGTGTTTTCCTCTCCACTGAGGACAAATGTTAGGGACCATTCTGAGTCGCCTAAAGGGAGTCAAGTAACCTTTTGCCTTTCAAGCGAAAATGTGGGATTTCACTTGAGATTCTGCAGCGCAAAATTTCCTCATCTCACATTGTGGGGATAATTTTGTGGTGTTTCTCGAGTTGCGAATACCTCAGAAACTTACCCGAGTTACTTCAGGGAATCAGGTGCCATTTGTGCTGGAAGGGGATCTTCCGGAATACTTTTGAGCCCTGTAATGGGAATAGGGCCTCTTCTCCAGTTGAGTCCCTAAAGTGTGATTTCCTCTCCAGTGGAGACGGAGCTTAGGGAACTTTCTGAGTGGCATAAAGTGTGTCAAGTAAGCTTTTGCCTTTCAATGGTAATGTGGATTTTCTTTTGAGATTCTGCAGCGCAAAATTTACTCATCTCGCATTGAGGTGATAATTTTGTGGTGTTTCTCCAGTTGTGGTGGGAAGCAGGGGGCACTTCTCTAGCTATTTCGGGGACCTCAGGAACTCGCTCGGGTTGCTTCAGGGAAGTCAAGTCGCCTTTTGCGTTGGAAGGGGAACTTCAGGATTACTGTCAAGACGTTAAAAGGGAATATTGCCTCCTCTCCATTTAAGTCCATAAATTATGTTCTCCTCTACTGAGGATGGATGTTAGGGAACATTCTGAGTCGCCTAAAGGGAGTCAAGTACCCTTCTGCCTTTCAAGCGGGAATGTGGGATTTCTCTTGAGATTCTGCAGTGCAAAATTTCCTCATCTCCCATTGAGGGGATAATTTTGTGGTGTTTCTCGAGTTGCAGCGGGAAGCTGGGGGTACTTCTCGAGTTGCAGCGGGGACCTCAGGAACTCGCTCGGGTTGCTTCAGGGAAGTCAAGTCCTTTTTTGTGTTGGAAGGGGAACTTCCGGATTACTCTCGAGCTGTTAAATGGGAAAAATGCCTCTTCTCGATTTGAGTCCATAAAGTGTGTTTTCCTCTCCACTAAGGAAGGATGTTAGGGAACATTCTGAGTCGCATAAACGGAGTCAGTACCCTTTTGCCTTTCAAGCCGGAATGTGGAATTTCTCTTGAGATTCTCAGCGCAAAATTTCCTCATCTCGCAGTGAGGGGAATATTTTGTGGTGTTTCTCGAATTGCGGCGGGACGCTGGGGATACTTCTTGAATTTAGATGGGGACCTCAGGAACTCACTCGTGTTTCTTCAGGGAAGTCAGGTCCCCTTTTGTGCTGGAAGGGGAACTTCCGGATTAGTCTCGAGCCCTTTAATGGGAATAGGGCCTCTTCTGGAGTTGAGTCCATAAAGTGTGTTCTCCTCTCCAATGGGGAAGGATGTTAGGGATCTTTCTGAGTGACATAAAGGGAGTCAAGTACGCTTTTGCCTTTCAATTGGGAATGTTGGATTTCTCTTCAGATTCTGCAGCGCAAAGTTTCCTCATCTCGCATTGAGGGGATAATTTTGTGGTGTTTCCCGAATTTCGGTGGGAAGCTGGGGGTACTTCTCGAGTTTCAACGGGGACCTCAGGAACTCACTGGAGTTACTTTAGGGAAGTCAGTTCCCCTTTAGTGCTGGACGGGGAACTTCCGGATTTCTCTCGAGGCCTTTAAGGGAATAGGGGCTCTTCTGGAGTTGAGTCCATAAATTGTGTATGCCTCTGCAATGGGGATGGATTTTAGGAAACTTTCTGAGGAGCACAAAGTATGCCAAGTTCCCTTTTGCCTTTCAAGCGGGAATGTGGGATTTCTCTTGAGATTCTGCAGTGCAAAATTACCTCTTGCGGGGATAATACTGTGTTGTTTCTCGAGTTGTGGTTTGAAGTAGGGGATACTTCTGTAGTTGAAACGGGAACCTCAGGAACTCTCTCAGGTTGCTCCAGGGAAGTCAAGTCCCCTTTTGTGTTGGGAGGGGAACTTCTTGATTACTCTTGAGCTTTTAAATGGGAATATTGCCTCTTCTCGATTTGACTGCATGAAGAGTGTTCTCCTCTCCACTGAGGATGGATGTTAGGGAACATTCTGATTCTCATAAAGGGAGTCAAGAACCCTTTTGCCTTTCAAGAGGGAATGTGATATTTCTCTTGAGATTCTGCAGAGCAATATTTCCTCATCTAGCATTGAGGTGATAATTTTGTGGTGTATGTCCAGTTGCGGCGGGAAGCTGGGGGTATTTCTCGAGTTGCGATGGGGACATCAGGACATCGCTCGGGTTTCTTCAGGTAAGGCAGGTCCCGTTTTGTGTTTGAAGGGGAACTTCCGGTTCACTATCAAGTCGTTAAGTGGGAATCGGTCCTCATCTCGAATTGAGTCCATAAAGTGTGTTCTCCTCTCCAAGGTGACTGCGGTTGAGGGAACTTTCTGAGTCGAATAAAGGGTGTCAAGTACCTTTTTGCCTTTCAAGAGGGAATGTGGTATTTCTCGTGAGATTCTGCATGGCAAAATTTCCTCATCTCGCATAGAGGGGATAATTTGGGGGTGTTTCTCGAGTTGTGGCGGGAAGCTGGGGGTGCTTCTCGAGTTGCGACGGGGATCTCAGAAACTCGCTGGGGTTTCTTCAGGGAAGTCAGGTCCCCTTTGTTGTTGGAAGGGGAACTTCCGGTTTCCTTTCGAGCCCTTAAATGTGAACAGGGGCTCATCTCGAAATGAGTCAATAAACTGACTTCTCCTCTCCAAAGGGACGGCTGTGTGAGGGAACTTTCTGAGTCGAATAAAGGGTGTAAAAAACCTTTTTGCCTTTCCAGAGGGAATGTGGTATTTCTCGTGAGATTCTGCATCGCCAAATTTCCTCATCTCGCATGGAGTGGATAATTTTGGGGTGTTTCTCGAGTTGCGGTGGGAACCTGGGGGTGCTTCTCCAGTTGAGACGAGGACTTCAGCAAATCGCTGTGGTTGCTTCAGGTAATTCACGTCCACTTTGATGTTGGAAGGGGAACTTCCGGTTTACTCTAGAGGCCTCAAATATGAACAAGGGCTCATCTCGAATGGAGTCCATAAAGTGTGTTCTCCTCTCCAATGTGGATGGCAGTGAGGGCACTTTCTGAGTCGAATAAAGTGTGTCAAGTACCTTTTTGCCTTTGAAGAGGAAATGTGGTATTTCTCTTGAAATTCTGCATCGCAAAATTTCCTCATCTCGCATTGAGAGTATAATTTTGGTGTGTTTCTCGAGTTGCGGCGGGAAGCTGGGGCTCCTCTCGAGTTGCGATGGGGACCTCAGGAGCTCGCTGGGGTAGCTTCAGGGAAGTCAGGTCCCCTTTGGTGTTGGAAGCGGAACTTCCGGTTTCCCCTCGAGCCCTTCAATGTGAACAGGGGCTCATCTCGAATTGAGTCCATAAAGTATGTTCTCCTCTCCAAAGGTGATGGCTGTCTGAGGGAACTTTCTGAGTCGAATAAAGGTTGTCAAGTACGTTTTTGACTTTCAAGAGGGAATGTGGTATTTCTCTTGAGATTCTGCAGTGCGAAATTTCCTCATCTCGCATTGAGGGGATAATTTTGGGATATTTCTCGAGTTGCGGCGGGAAGCTGGGGGTGCTTCTCGAGTTGCGATGGGGACCTGAGGAACTCGCTGGGGTTGCTTCAGGGAAGTCAGGTCCCCTTTGCTGTTGGAAGGGGAACTTCCGGGTTCCTCTCGAGCCCTTAAATGTGCACAGGGGCTCATCTCGAATTGAGTCCATAAAGTGTGTTTTCCTCTCCATTTGGGACGGCTGTGTGAGGGTACTTTCTGAGTCGCATAAAGGGTGTCAAGTACCCTTTTGCCTTTCAAGCGGGAATGTGGTATTTCTCTTGAGATTCTGCAGCACACAATTTCCTCATCTCGCATTGAGGGGATAATTCTGTGGTGTTTGTCGAGTTGCTGCGGGATGCTGGGGGTGCTTCTCGAGTTGCAACGGGGACCTCAGGAAGTGGCTCGGGTTGCTTCAGGGAAGTCAGGTCCCCTTTTGTGTTGGAACGGGAACTTCCGGTTTACTTTCGAGCCGTTCATTGGGAATAGGGATTCATCTGGAGTTGAATCCAAAAGGTGTTTTTTCCTCTCCAATGGGTACGGCTCTGTGAGCAAACTTTCTGGGTCACATAAAGTGTGTCAAGTGACCTTTTGCCTTTCAAGCGGGTATGTGGGACTTCTCTTGAGATTTCGGAGCACAAAATTTCCTCATCTCGCATTGTGGGGATAATTTTGTTGTGTCTCGGGTTTCGGCTTGGATCTGGGGGTACTTCTCGAGTTGCAGCGTGGAACTCAGGAACTCGTTCGTGTTGCTTCAGCGAAGTCAGGTCCCCTTTTTTTGGAAGTGGACTTCCAGATTACTCTCGAGCCCTTAAATGGGAATAGGTCCTCTTCTAGATTTGAGTTCATGAAGTGTGTTCTCTGCTCCAATAAGTACGGGTGTTAGGAAACCATCTGAATCGCATAAAGTGTGTCAAGTGCCCTTTTGCCTTTCAAGCGGGAATGTGGGATTTCTATTTAATTGTGCAGTGCAAAATTTCCTCATCTCACATTGAGCGGATAATTTTTTGGTGTTTCCCCTTTTGAGGCGGGAAGCTGGGGGTACTTCTCGAGTTGCGACGGGGACCTCAGGAACTCGCTTGTGTTGCTTCAGGGAAGTTAGTCACCCTTTTCTACTGGAACAGGAATTTCGGGATTACTCTCGAGCCATTAAATGGGAAGAGGGCCTCTTCCCAAGTTGAGTCCATAAACTGTGTTCTCCTCTCCAATGGGGATGGCTGTGTGAGGGAATTTTCTGAGTCGCATAAAGGGTGTCAAATACAGTTTTGCCTTTCCAGTGGAATGTGGGATTTCTCTTGCATTGTGCAGGGGAATATTTTCCATATCTCGCATTGAGGGGATAATTTTGTGGTGTTTCTAGAGTTGCGGCGGGAACCTGGTTGAACTTCTCAGGTAGCGAACAGGACCTCAGGAATTTTCTCTGGCTGCTTCAGGGAAGTCAGGAACCCTTTTGTGTTGGAAGGGGAGTTTCGGGATTACTGTTGAGCATTTAAATGGGAATAGGGCCTCTTCTCGAGTTAAGTCCGTAAAGTGTGTTCTCCTCTCCAATGGGGACGACTGTTTGAGGGAATTTTTTGAGTCTCACCCGGCTGTGCAAACGGGAGAAATACCAGCCCCACCCGCGCAGACACGAGAGATGCCGGCCCAGGCGGCTGAGACGCCAGAGACACGGGCCTTGCCAGCGCAGACGCGAGAGAGGCCTTCCCCACCCGCGCAGACTGGAGAGAAGCCGGCCCTGGCGCAACCAACCTTGGAGAGATGTGCAGCAGTGAGGAGCTACCCCATGCCTGAGGCCAGGGCAGGCGGCCAAGAGGAGGTACCCCACCTCCAATAGGCGGTGGCTGTGTGGGAGAGCCGAGAGGAGGTACTCACGTTCAAGGTCAGGAGGGGCGGCCTTGAGGACATACCCCTCATCCAAGGTAAGGTGCAGCAGCTGTGCTTTCTTGGAGCAGCTGTGAAGAGATATCCCACACCCAAGGTAAGAGAAACTCAAATCAGATGGTAGGTATTGCGAGTGGGCTTCAGATGGCAGACACACTGAAATCATAATCACAGGAATCTACTCGATCTGATCACATGGACCACAGCCGAATGTGGTCCACTGGAGAAGGGAATGGCAAACCACTTCAGTATATTTGCATTGAGAACCCCATGAACAGTATCAAAGGGCAAAATGACAGCATACTGAATGAGGAATTCCCCAGGTCTGTAGGTGCCCAGTATGCTACTGGAGACCAGTGGAGAAATAACTCTAGAAGGAATGAAGGGATGGAGCAAAAGCAAAACCAGTACCCAGTTGTGGATGTGACCGGTGATAGAAGCAAGGTCTGGTGCTGTAAAGAGCAATATTGCATAGGAACCTGGAATGTAAGGTCCAGGAATCAAGGCAAATTGGAAGTGGTCAAACAGGAGATGGCAAGAGTGAACATAGACATTCTAGGAATCAGTGAATTAAAATGGACTGGAATGTGTGAATTTAACTCAGATGACCATTATATATATACTACTGTGGGCAGAAATCCCTTAGAAGAAATGGAGTAGCCATCATGGTCAACAAGAGACTCTGAAATGCAGTACTTGGATGCAGTCTTAAAAATGACAGAATGATTTCTGTTCGTTTCCAAGGCAAACCATTCAACATTACAGTAATCCAGGCCTATGCCCCAACCACTAACGCTGAAGAAGCTGAAGTTGAACGGTTCTATGAAGACCTACAAGACCTTTTAGAACTAACACCCAAAAAGATGTCCTTTTCATTATAGGGGACTGGAATGCAAAAGTAGGAAGTCAAGAAACACCTGGAGTAACAGGCAAATTTGGCCTTGGAGCACGGAATGAAGCAGGGCCAAGTTAATAGAGTTTTGTCAAGAGAACGCACTGGTCATAGCAAACTCCCTCTTCCAACAACACAAGAGAAGACTCTACACGTGGACATCACCAGATGGTCAACACCGAAATCAGATTGATTATATTCTTTGCAGCCAAAGATGGAGAAGCTGTATATAGTTAGCAAAAACAAGACCAGGAGCTGACTGTGGCTCAGATCATGAACTCCTTATTGCCAAATTCAGACTTAAATTGAAGAAAGTAGGGAAAACCCCTAGACCATTCAGATATGACCTCAATCAAATCCCTTATGATTATACAGTGGAAGTGAGAAATAGATTTAAGGCACTAGATCTGATAGATAGAGTGCCTGATGAACTCTGGATGGAGGTTCGTGACATTGCACAGGAGACAGGGACAAAGAGCATCCCCATGGAAAAGAAATGCAAAAAAAAGCAAAATGGCTGTCTGAGGTGGCCTTACAAATAGCTGTGAAAAGAAGAGAAGCGAAAAGCAAAGGAGAAAGGGAAAGATATAAGCATTAGAATGCAGAGTTCCAAAGAATAGCAAAGAGAGATAAGAAAGCCTTCCTCAGTGATCAATGCAAAGAAATAGAGGAAAACAACAGAATAGGAAAAACAAGAGATCTCTTCAAGAACATTAGAGATTCCAAGGGAACATTTCATGCAAAGATGGGCTCGATAAAGGACAGAAATGGTATGGACCTAACGGAAGCAGAAGATATTAAGAAGAGGTGGCAAGAATACACAGAAGAACTGTACAAAAAAGATCTTCACGACCAGGATAGTCACGAAAATGTGATCACTGGCCTAGATCCAGACATCTTGGAATGTGAATTCAAGTGTGCCTTAGAAAGCAACACTACGAACAAAGCTAGTGGAAGTGATGGAATTCCAGTTGAGCTCTTTCAAATCTTGAAAGATGATGCTGTGAAAGTGCTGCACTCAATATGCCAACAAATTTGGAAAACGCAGCAGTGGCCACAGGACTGGAAAAGGTCAGTCTTCATTCTAATCCCAAAGAAAGGCAATGCCAAAGAATGCTCAAGCTACCGCACAATTGCACTCATCTCACACGCTAGTACAGTCATGCTCAAAATTCTCCAAGCCAGGCTTCAGCAATATGTGATCCGTGAACTCCTAGATGTTCAAGCAGGCTGTAGAAAAGGCAGAGGCACCAGAGATCAAATTGCCAACATCCGCTGGATCATGGAGAAAGCGAGAGAGTTCCAGAAAAACATCTATTTCTGCTTCATTGACTATGCCAAAGGCTTTGACTGTGTGGATCACAATAAACTGTGGAAGATTCTGAAAGAGATGGGAATACGAGACCGCCTGACCTGCCTCTTTAGAAACCTGTATGCAGGTCAGGAAGCAACAGTCAGAACTGTGCATGGAACAACAGACTGGTTCCAAATAGGAAAAGGAGTACGTCAAGGCTGTATATTGTAATCTTGCTTATTTAACTTATATGCAGAGTGCATCCTGAGAAATGCTGGGCTGGAAGAAGAACAACTGGAATCAAGATTGCTGGGAGAAATATCAATAACCTCAGATATGCAGATGACACCACCTTTAGGGCAGAAAGTGAGGAGGAACTCAAAAGCCTCTTGATGAAAGTGAAAGAGGAGAGTGAAAAGGTTGGCTTGAAGCTCAACATTCAGAAAACAAAGGTGATGGAATCTGGTCCCAACACTTCACAGGAAATAGATGGAAAAACAGTGGAAACAGTGTCACACTTTATTTTTGGGGGCTCCAAAATGACTGCAGATGCTGATTGAAGCCATGAAATTAAAAGGCGCTTACTCCTTGGAAGGAAAGTTATGATCAACCTTGATAGTATATTAAAAAGCAGAGACATCACTTTGCCAAAAAAGCTCCATCTAGTCAAAGCTATGGTTTTTCCCGTGGTCATGTATGGATGTGAGAGTTGGACTGTGAAGAAAGCTGATCGCTGAAGAACTGATGCTTTCGAACTGTGGTATTGCAGAAGACTCTTGAGAGTCCCTTGGACTGCAAGAAGATCCAACCATTCCATTCTAAGGGAGATCAATCGTCGGTGTTCATTGGAAGGACTGATGCTAAAGCTGAAATTGCAATACTTCGGCCACCTCATGCGATGAGTTGACTCACTGGAAAAGATTCTGATGCTAGGAGAGGTTGGGGGCTGGAGGAGAAAGGGACGACAGAGAATGAGATGGCTGGATAGCATCACCGACTCTGTGGCCATGAGTTTGAGTGAACTCCAGGAGTTGGTGTAGGACAGGGAGGCCTAGCGTACAGTGATTCATGGGGTCGCGGAGAGTCGGACACGACTGAGCGACTGAACTGAACTGAACTGAATAAAGTGTGTCAAATACCCTTTTCCCTTTCAGGCGGGAATGTGGGATTTCTCTTGAAATTCTGCAGCGCAAAATTTCTTCATCTCGCATTGAGGGGATAATTTTGCGGTGTTTCTCGAATTGCGGCGGGAAGCTGTGGGTATTCCTCGAGGTGCGAAGGGGACCTCAGGAACTCACTCGAGTTACTTCAGGGAAGTCAGGTCCCCGATTGTGCTGGAAGGGGAACTTCCAGATTACTCTCGAGCCATTAAATGGGAATATTGCCTCTTCTCGATTTGAGTCCTTAAAGTGTGTTCTCCTCTCCACTGAGGACTGATGTTAGGGACCATTCTGATTCACCTAAAGGGAGTCAAGTACGCTTTTGCCTTTCGAGCGGGAATGAGGGATTTCTCTTGAGATTCTGCAGCGTAAAATTACCTCATCTCGCATTGAGGGGATAATTTGGTGGTATTTCTCGAGTTGCAGAGGGAAGCAGGGGATACTTCTCGACTTGCAACGGGGACCTCAGGAACTCGCTCGGGTTACTTCAGCGAAGTCAAGTCCCCTTTTGTGTTGGAAGGGGAACTGCCAGATTACTCTCGAGCCGTTAAATGGGAACATTGCCTCTTCTCTAATTGAGTCAAGAGAATGTGTTCTCCTCTGCACTGAGGACGGATGTTAGGGAACATTCTGAGTCGCCTAAAGGGAGTCAAGTACACTGTTGCCTTTCAAGCGGGAATGTGGGATTTCTCTTGAGATTCTGCAGTGCAAAATTTCCTCATCACGCATGGAGGGGATAATTTATTGATGTTTCACGAATTGGGTTGGGAAGCTGGGGGTACTTCTGCAGATCCGACGAGTACCTCTGGACCACACTCGAGTTACTTCAGGGAAGTCTGGTCCCATTTTGTGTTGGAAGGGGAACTTCCGTAATATTCTCGAACAATTTAATGTGAATAGGGCCTCTTCTCGAATAGATCCATAAAGTGTGTTCTCCTCCCAATGGGGACGGCTGTGTGAGGGAACTTTCTGAGTCGAATAAAGGGTGTTTAGTACCCTTTTGCCTTTTATGAGGAAATGTGGTATTTCTCTTGAGATTCTGCAGCGACAAATTTCCTCATCTCGCTTGAGGGGATAATTTTGGGGTGTTTCTCGAGTTGCGGCGGGAAGCTGGGGGTGCTTCTAGAGTTGCGACGGGAACCTCAGGAACTCGCTGGGGTTGCTTCAGGGAAGTCAGGTCCCCTTTGGTGTTGGAAGGGGAACTTCCGGTTTCCTATCGAGCCCTTCAATGTGCACAGGGGCTCATCTCGAATTGAGTCCATAAAGTGTGTTCTCCTCTCCAAAGGGGACGGCTGTGTGAGGGAACTTTCTGAGTCGAATAAAGGGTGTCAAGTACCTTTTTGCCTTTCAAGAGCGAATGTGGTATTTCTCTTGAGATGCTGCATCGCCAAATTTGCTCTTCTCGCAGGGAGGGGATAATTTTGGGCTGTTTCTCGAGTTACGGCGGGAGCTGGGGGTGCTCTCGAGTTGCAACTGGGACCTCAGGAACTCGCTGGGGTTGCTTTAGGGAAGTCAGGTCCCCTTTGGTTTTGGAAGGGTAACTTCCGGTTTCCTCTAGAGCCCTGAAAAGTGCACAAGTTCTCATCTCGAATTGAGTCCATAAAGTGTGTTCTCCTCTCCAAATGGGACGGATGTGTGAGGGAACTTTCTGAGTCGAATAAAAGGTGTCAAGTACCTTTTTGCCTTTCAAGAGGGAATTTGGTATTTCTCTTGAGATGCTGCATCGCCTAATTTCCTCATCTCGCATGGAGGGGATAATTTTGGGTTGTTTCTCGAGTTGCGGTGGGAAGCTGGGGGTGCTTCTCGAGTTGCGACGGGGACCTCAGGAACTCGCTGGGGTTGCTTCAGGGAAGTCATGTCCGCTATGGTGTTGGAAGGGGAACTTCCGGGTTCCTCTCGAGCCCTTAAATGTGCACAGGGGCTCATCTCCAATTGAGTCCATAAAGTGTGTTCTCGCCAAAGCGGACGGTTGTGTGAGAGAACTTTCTGAGTCGAATAAAGGGTGTCAAGTAACTTTTTGCGTTTCAAGAGGGAATGTGGTATTTCTCTTGAGATGCTGCATCTCAATATTTCCTCTTCTCGCATTAAGGGGATAATTTTGGGTGATTCTCGAGTTGCGGCGGGAAGCTGGGGGTGCTTTTAGAGTTCTGACGGGGACCTCAGGAACTCGCTGGGGTTCCTTCAGGGAAGTCAGTTCCCCTTTGCTCATGAAAGGGGAACTTCCGGGTTACTCTCGAGCCCTTAAATGTGCACAGGGGCTCATCTTGAATTGAGTCCATAAAGTGTGTCCTCATCTAAAAGGAGACGGCTGTGTGAGGGATCTTTGTGAGTCGAATAAAGGGTGTCAAGTAACTTTTTGCCTTTCAAGAGGGAATGTGGTATTTCTCTTGAGAAGCTGCATCGCAAAATTTCCTCATCTCGCATTGAGGGGATAATTTTGGGTTGTTTCTCGAGTTGCGGCGGGAAGCTGGGGGTGCTTCATGAGTTGCGACGGGGACCTCAGGCACTCGCTGGGGTTGCTTCAGGGAAATCAGGTCCCCTTTGTTGTTGGAAGGGGAAATTCCGGGTTCTTCTCAAGCCCTTAAATGTGCAGAGGGGCTCATCTCAAATTGAGTCCATATAGTGTGTCCTCATCTAAAAGGGGACGGCTGTCTGAAGGAACTTTCTGAGTCGCATAAAGGGTGTCAAGTAACTTTTTGCCTTTCCAGAGGGAATGTGGTATTTCTCTTGAGACGCTGCATCGCCAAATTTCCTAATCTCGCATGGAGGGGATAATTTTGGGGTGTTTCTGGAGTTGAGGCGGGAAGATGGGGGTGCTTCTCGAGTTGCGACGGGGACCTCAGGAACTCGCTGGGGTCGCTTCAGGGAAGTCAGGTCCCCTTTGGTGTTGGAGGGGGAACGTCCGGTTTCCTCTCGAGCCCTTAAATGTGCACAGGGTCTCCTCTCGAATTGAGTCCATAAAGTGTGTTCTCCTCTCCAAAGGGGACGGCTGTGTGAGGTAAGTTTCTGAGTCGAATAAAGGGTGTCAAATATCTTTTTGCCTTTACAGAGGGAATGTGGTATTTCTCTTGAGATGCTGCATCGCCAAATTTCCTCATCTCGCATGGAGGGGATAATTATGGGGTGTTTCTCGAGTTGCGGCGGGAAGCTGGGGGTGCTGCTTAGTTGCGACGGGGACCTCAGGAACTCGCTGGGGTTGCTTCAGAGAAGTAATGTCCCCTTTGGTGTTGGAAGGGGAACTTCCGGTTTCCTCTCGAGCCCTTCAATGTTCACAGGGGCTCCTCTCGAATTGAGTACGTAAAGTGTGTTCTCCTCTCCAAAGGGGACGGCTGTGTGAGGTAAGTTTCTGAGTCGAATAAATGGTGTCAAATACCTTTTTGCCTTTCCAGAGGGAATGTGGTATTTCTCTTGAGATGCTGCATCGCCAAATTTCCTCATCTCGCATGGAGGGGATAATTGTGGGGTGTTTCTCGAGTAGCGGCGGGAAGCTGGGGGTGCTGCTCGAGTTGCGACGGGGACGTCACGAACTCGCTGGGGTTGCTTCAGGGAAGTCAGTTCCCCTTTGGTGTTGCAAGGGGAATTTCCGGTTTCCTCTCGAGCCCTTCAATGTGCACAGGGGCTCCTCTCGAATTGAGTCCCTTAAATGTGTTCTCCTCTCCATAGGGGACGGCTGTGTGAGGGAACTTTCTGAGTCGAATAAAGGGTGTCAAGTACCTTTTTGCCTTTCCAGAGGGAATGTGGTATTTCTCTTGAGATGCTGCATCGCAAAATTTCCTCATCTAGCACTGAGGGGATAATTGTGGGGTGTTTCTCGAGTAGCGGCGGGAAGCTGGGGGTGCTGCTCGAGTTGCGACGGGGACGTCACGAACTCGCTGGGGTTGCTTCAGGGAAGACAGGTCCCCTTTGGTGTTGGAAGGGGAACATCCGGTTTCCTCCCGAGCCCTTCAATGTGCACAGGGGCTCCTCTCGAATTGAGTCCGTAAAGTGTGTTCTCCTCTCCAAATGTGACGGCTGTGTGAGGGAACTTTCTGAGTCGGATACAGGGTGTCAAGTACATTTTTGCCTTTCCAGATTTAATGCGGTATTTCTCTTGAGATGCGGCATCGCCAAATTTCCTCATCTCGCATGGAGGGGATAATTTTGGGGTGTTTCTCGAGTTGCGGCGGGAAGCTGGGGGTGCTTGTCGAGTTGCGACGGGGACCTCAGGAACTCGCTGAGGTTGCTTGAGGGAAGTCAAGTCCCCTTTGGTGTTGGAAGGGGAACTTCCGGTTTCCTCTCGAGCACTTCAATGTGCACAGGGGCTCCTCTCGAATTGAGTCCATAAAATGTGTTCTCCTCTCCAAAGGGGACGGCTGTGTGAGGGAACTTTCTGAGTCGAATACAGGGTGTCAAGTACCTTTTTGCCTTTCCAGAGGGAATGTGGTATTTCTCTTGAGATGCTGCATCGCCAAATTTCCTCATCTCGCACGGAGGGGATAATTTTGGGGTGTTTCTCGAGTTGCGGCGGGAAGCTGGGGGTGCTTCTCGAGTTGCGACGGGGACCTCAGGAACTCCCTGGGGTTGCTTCAGGGAAGTCAGGTCAAATTTCTTGTTGGAAGGGGAACTTCCGGTTTCCTCTCGAGCCCTTCAATCTGCACAGGGGCTCCTCTCGAATTGAGTCCGTAAAATGTGTTCTCCTCTCCAAAGGGGACGGTTGTGTGAGGGAACTTTCTGAGTCGAATACAGGGTGTCAAGTAACTTTTTGCCTTTCCAGAGGGAATGTGTATTTCTCTTGAGATGCTGAATCGCCAAATTTCCTCATCTCGCATGGAGGGGATAATTTTGGGGTGTTTCTCGAGTTGCGGCGGGAAGCTGGGTTGCTTGTCGTGTTGCGACGGGGACCTCAGGAACTCCCTGGGGTTGCTTCAGGGAAGTCAGGTCCCCTTGAGTGTTGGAGGGGAACTTTCGGTTTCCTCTCGAGCCATTCAATGTGCACAGGGGCTCCTCTCGAATTGAGTCCGTAAAGTGTGTTATCCTCTCCAAAGGGGAAGGCTGTGTGAGGGAACTTTCTGAGTCGAATAAAGGGTGTCAAGTACCTTTTTGCCTTTCCAGAGGGAAGGTGGTATTTCTCTTGAGATGCTGCATCGCCAAATTTCCTCATCTCCCATGGCGGGGATAATTTTGGGGTGTTTTACGAGTTGCGGCGGGAAGCTGGGGGTGCTTGTCGAGTTGCAACGGGGACCTCAGGAACTCGCTGGGGTTGCTTCAGGGAAGTCAGGTCAAATTTCTTGTTGGAAGGGGAACTTCCGGTTTCCTCTCGAGCCCTCAATCTGCACAGGGGCTCCTCTCGAATTGAGTCCGTAAAATGTGTTCTCCTCTCCAAAGGGGACGGCTGTGTGAGGGAACTTTCTGAGTCGAATACAGGGTGTCAAGTACCTTTTTGCCTTTCCAGAGGGAATGTGTATTTCTCTTGAGATGTTGAATCGCCAAATTTCCTCATCTCGCATGGAGGGGATAATTTTGCGGTTTATCTCGAGTTGCGGCGGGAAGCTGGGGGTGCTTCTCGAGTTGCGACGGGGACCTCAGGAACTCGCTGGGGTTGCTTCAGGGAAGTCAGGTCCCCTTTAGTGTTGGAGGGGAACTTTCGGTTTCCTCTCGAGCCGTTCAATGTGCACAGGGGCTCCTCTCGAATTGATTCCGTAAAGTGTGTTCTCCTCTCCAAAGGGGAAGGCTGTGTGAGGGAACATTCTGAGTCGGATACATTGTGTCAAGTAACTTTTTGCCTTTCCAGAAGGAATGTGGTATTTCTCTTGAGATGCTGCATCGCCAAATTTCCTCATCTCGCATGGAGGGGATAATTTTGGGGTGTTTCTCGAGTTGAGGCGGGAAGCTGGGGGTGCTTCTCGAGTTGCGACGGGGACCTCAGGAACTCGCTGGGGTTGCTTGAGGGAAGTCAGGTCCCCTTTGTTGTTGGAAGGGGAACTTCCGGTTTCCTCTCGAGCCCTTCAATGTGCACAGGGGCTCCTCTCGAATTGATTCCGTAAAGTGTGTTCTCCTCTCCAAAGGGGACGGCTGTGTGAGGGAACTTTCTGAGTCGAATACAGGGTGTCAAGTACCTTTTTGCTTTTACACAAGGAATGTGGTATTTCTCTTGAGATGCTGCATCGCCAAATTTCCTCATCTCGCATGGAGGGGATAATTTTGGGGTGTTTCTCGAGTTGCGGCGGGAAGCTGGGTGTGCTTGTCGAGTTGCGACGGGGACCTCAGGAACTCGCTGGGGTTGCTTCAGGTAAATCCGGTCCCCTTTATTGTTGGAGGTGAACTTTCGGTTTGCTCTCGAGCCCTTCAATGTGCACAGGGGCTCCACTCGAATTGAGTCCGTAAAGTTTGTTCTCCTCTCCAAAGGGGACGGCTGTGTGAGGGAACTTTCTGAGTCGAATAAAGAGTGTCAAGTACCTTTTTGCCTTTCCAGACGGAATGTGGTATTTCTCTTGAGATGCTGCATCGCCAAATTTCCTCATCTCGCATGGAGGGGATAATTTTGGGGTGTTACACGTGTTGCGGCGGGAAGCTGGGGGTGCTTCTCTAGTTGCGACGTGAACCTCAGGAACTCGCTGGGGTTGCTTCAGGGAAGTCAGGTCCCCTTTGGTGTTCGAAGGGGAACTTACGGTTTTCTCTCGAGCCCTTCAATGTGCACAGAGGCTCCTCTCGAATTGAGTCCATAAAGTGTGTTCTCCTCTCCAAAGGGGACGGCTGTGTGAGGGAACTTTCTGAGTCGAATAAAGGGTGTCAAGTACCTTTTTGCCTTTCCAGAGGGAATGTGTATTTCTCTTGAGATGTTGAATCGCCAAATTTCCTCATCTCGCATGGAGGGGATAATTATGGGGTGTTTCTCGAGTTGCGGCGGGAAGCTGGGGTTCTTCTCGAGTTGCGACGGGGACCTCAGGAACTCGCTGGGGTTGCTTCAGGGAAGTCAGGTCAAATTTCTTGTTGGAAGGGGAATTTCCGGTTTCCTCTCGAGCCCTTCAATCTGCACAGGGCCTCCTCTTGAATTGAGTCCGTAAAATGTGTTCTCCTCTCCAAAGGGGACGGCTGTGTGAGGGAACTTTCTGAGTCGAATACAGGGTGTCAAGTACCTTTTTGCCTTTCCAGATGGAATGTGGTATTTCTCTTGAGATGCTGCATCGCAAAATTTCCTCATCTCGCATGGAGGGGATAATTTTGGGGTGTTTCTCGAGTTGAGGCGGGAAGCTGGGGGTGCTTCGCGAGTTGCGACGGGGACCTCAGGAACTCGCTGGGGTTACTTGAGGGAAGTCAGGTCCCCTTTGGTGTTGGAAGGGGAACTTCCGGTTTCCTCTCGAGCCCTTCAATGTGCACAGGGGCTCTTCTCGAATTGATTCCGTAAAGTGTGTTCTCCTCTCCAAAGGGGACGGCTGTGTGAGGGAACTTTCTGAATCGAATACAGGGTGTCAAGTACCTTTTTGCTTTTCCAGAAGGAATGTGGTATTTCTCTTGAGATGCTGCATCGCCAAATTTCCTCATCTCGCATGGAGGGGATAATTTTGGGGTGTTTATCGAGTTGCGGCGGGAAGCTGGGTGTGCTTGTCGAGTTGCGACGGGGACCTCAGGAACTCGCTGGGGTTGCTTCAGGGAAGTCAGGTCCCCTTTCGTGTTGGAAGGGGAACTTTCGGTTTCCTCTCGAGCCCTTCAATGTGCACAGGGGCTCCACTCGAATTGAGTCCGTAAAGTGTGTTCTCCTCTCCAAAGAGGACGGCTGTGTGAGGGAATTTTCTGAGTCGAATAAAGGGTGTCAAGTACCTTTTTGCCTTTCCAGATGGAATGTGGTATTTCTCTTGAGATGCTGCATCGCAAAATTTCCTCATCTCGCATGGAGGGGATAATTTTGGTGTGTTTCTCGAGTTGAGGCGGGAATCAGCGGGTGCTTCAAGAGTTGCAATGGCGACCTCAGGAATTTGCTGGGGTTGCTTTAGGGAAGTCAGGTCCACTTTCGTGTTGGAAGTGGAACTTCTGGATTCCTCTCGAGCCCTTAAATGTGCACAGGGGCTCATCTAGAATTGAGTCCATATAGTGTGTTCTCATCTAAAAGGGACGGCTGAGTGAGGGAACTTTCTGAGTCGAATAAAGGGTGTCAAGTACCTTTTTGCCTTTCAGGAGGGAAAGTGGTATTTCTCTTGAGATGCTGCATCGCAAAATTTCCTCATCTCGCATTGAGGGGAAAATTTTTGGGTGTTTCTCGAGTTGCGGCGGGAAGCTGGGGGTGCTTATCGAGATTCGACGGGGACCTCAGGAACTCGTTGGGGTTACTTCAGGGAAGTCAGTTCCCCTTTGGTGTTGGAATGGGAACTTCCGGGTTCCCTTCGAGCACTTAAATATTCATATGGGCTCATCTCGCATTGAGTCCATAAAGTGTGTTCTCTCCAAAGGTGACGGCTGTGTGAGGGAATTTTCTGAGTCGAATAAAGGGTGTCAAGTACCTTTTTGCCTTTCAAGAGGGAATGTGGTATTTCTCTTGAGATGCTGCATTGCAAAATTTCCTCATCTCGCATTGAGGGGATAATTTTGGTGTGTTTCTCGAGTTGCGGCGGGAAGCTGAGGTTGCTTCTCGAGTTGCGAGGGGAACCTCAGGAACTGGCTGGGGTTACTTCAGGGAAGTCAGGTCCCCTTTGGTGTTGAAGGGGAATTTCCGGGTTGCTCTGGAGCCCTTAAATGTGCACAGAACCTCATCTCGAATTGAGTCCATAAAGTGTGTTCTCCTCTAAAAGGGGACGGCTGTGTGAGGGAACTTTCTGAGTGGAATAAAGGGTGTCAAGTACATTTTTGCCTGTCAAGAGGGAATGTGGTATTTCTCTTGAGAGGCTGCATCGCAAAATTTCCTCATCTCGCATGGAGGGGATAATTTTGGGGTGTTTCTCGAGTTGCGGCGGTAAGCTGAGGGTGCTTCTCGAGTTGCGACTGGGACCTCAGGAACTCGCTGGGGTTGCTTGAGCGAAGTCAGGGCCACTTTGCTTTTGGAAGGGGAACATCCGGGTCCTCTCGAGCCCTTAAAGGTGCACAGGGGATCATCTCGAATTGAGTCCATAAACTGTGTTCACTCCAAAGGGGACGGCCGTGTGAGGGAACTTTCTGAGTCGAATAAAGGGTGTCAAGTACCTTTTTGCCTTCCAAGAGGGAATGTGGTATTTCTCTGGAGATGCTGCATCGCAAAATTTCCTCATCTCGCATTGAGGGGATAATTTTGGTGTGTTTCTCGAGTTGCGGCGGGAAGCTGGGTGTGCTTCTCGAGTTGAGACCGGGACATCAGGAACTCGCTTTGGTTGCTTCAGGGAAGTCAGGTCCCCTTTGGTGTTGGAAGGGGAACTTCCGGGTTCCTCTGGAGCCCTTAAATGTGCACAGGGGCTCATCTCGAAATGAGTCCATAAAGTGTGTTCTCCTCTAAAAGGGGATGGCTGTGTGAGGGGACTTTCTGAGTCGAATAAAGGGTGTCAAGTACCTTTTTGCCTTTCAAGAGGGAATGTGGTATTTCTCTTGAGATGCTGCATCGCAAAATTTCGTATCTCGCATTTAGAGGATAATTTTGGGCTGTTTCACGAGTTGCGGCGGGAAGCTGGTGGTGCTTCTCGAGTTGCGATGGGGACCTCAGGAACTCGCTGGGGTTGATTCAGGGAAGTCAGGTCCCCTCTGCTGTTGGAAGGGGAACTTCCCGGTTTCTCTAGAGCCCTTAAATGTGCACAGGGGCTCATCTCGAATTGAGTCCATAAAGTGTGTTCTTCTCTAAAAGGGGACAGCTGTTTTTGGGAACATTCTTAGTCGAATAAAGGGTGTCAAGTACCTTTTTGCCTTTCAAGAGGGAATGTGGTATTTCTCTTGAGATGCTGCATCGCAAAATTTCCTCATCTCGTATTGAGGGGATAATTATGGGGTGTTTCTCGAGTTGCGGCGGGAAGCTGGGGGTGCTTCTCGAGTTGCGACGGGGACCTCAGGAACTCGCTGGGGTTGCTTCAGGGAAGTCAGGTCCCCTTTTCCGTTGGATGGGGATATTCCGGGTTCCTCTCAAGCACTTAAATGTGAACAGGGGCTCATCTCGAATTTAGTCCATAAAGTGTGTTCTCCTCTAAAAGGGGAGGGCTGTGTGAGGAAACTTTCTGAGTCGAATAAAGGATGTCAAGTACCTTTTTGCCTTTCAAGACGGAATGTGGTATTTCTCTTGAGATGCTGCATCGCAAAATTTCCTCATCTCGCATTGAGGGAATAATTTGGGGGTGTTTCTCGTGTTGCGGCGGGAAGCTGGGTGTGCTTCTTGATTTGCGACGGGGACCTCAGGAACTCGCTTTGGTTGCTTCAGGGAAGTCAGGTCCCCTTTGCTGTTGGAAGGGGAACTTCCGGTTTCCTCTCGAGCCCTTAAATGTGAACAGGGGCTCATCTCGAAATTAGTCCATAAAGTGTGTTCTCTCCAAAGGGGACGGCTGTGTGAGGGAACTTTCTGGGTCGAATAATGGGTGTCAAGTACCTTTTTGCCTTTCAAGAGGGAATGTGGTATTTCTCTTGAGATGCTGCATCGCAAAATTTCGTATCTCGCATTGAGAGGATAATTTTGGGCTGTTTCACGAGTTGCGGCGGGAAGCTGGGGGTGCTTCTTGAGTTGCGACGGGCACCTCAGGAACTCGCTAGTGTTGATTCAGGGAAGTCAGGTCCCATTTGCTGTTGGAAGGGGAACTTCCCGGTTTCTCTAGAGCCCTTAAATGTGCACAGGGGCTCATCTCGAATTGAGTCCATAAAGTGTGTTCTTTTCTAAAAGGGGACAGCTGTGTGAGGGAACTTTCTTAGTCGAATAAAGGGTGTCAAGTATTTTTTGCCTTTCAAGAGGGAATGTGGTATTTCTCTTGAGATGCTGCATCGCAAAATTTCCTCATCTCGTATTGAGGGGATAATTTTGGGGTGTTTCTCGAGTTGCGGCGGGAAGCTGGGGGTGCTTCTCGAGTTGCGACAGGGACCTCAGGAACTCGCTGGGGTTGCTTCAGGGAAGTCAGATCCCTTTTTCCGTTGGATGGGGAACTCCCGGGTTCCTCTCAAGCACTTAAATGTGAACAGGGGCTCATCTCGAATTGAGTTCATAAAGTGTGTTCTACTCTAAAAGGGGAGGGCTGTGTGAGGAAAATTTCTGAGTCGAATAAAGGATGTCAGGTACCTTTTTGCCTTTCAAGAGGGAATGTGGTATTTCTCTTGAAATGCTGCATCGCAAAATTTCCTCATCTCGCATTGAGGGAATAATTTTGGGGTGTTTCTCGAGTTGCGGCGAGAAGCTGGGTGTGCTTCTGGAGTTGCGAAAGGGACCTCAGAAACTCGCTGTTGTTGCTTCAGGGAAGACATGTCCCCTTTTTTGTTTTTAGGGGGAAGTTCCGGGTTCCTCTCGAGCCCTTAAATGTGCACAGGGGCACGTTCAAATTGAGTCCATAAAGTGTGTTCTCCTCTCCAAAGGGTATAGCTGTGTGAGGGAACTTTCTGAGTCGAATAAAGGGTGTCAAGTACCTTTTTGCCTTTCAAGAGGGAATTTGGTATTTCTCTTGAGATGCTGCATCGCAAAATTTCCTCATCTCGCATTGAGGGTTAAATTTGGGGTGTTTCTCCACTTGCGGAGGGAAGCAGGGGGTGCTTCTCGAGTTGCGACGGGGACCTCAGGAACTCGCTGGAGTTGCTTCAGGGAAGTTAGTTCCCCTTTGATGTTGGAAGTGGAATTTCCGGTTTCTTTTGAGCCCTTAAATATGCACAGGGCCTGATCTGGATTTGAGTCCATTAAGTGTGTTCTCCTCTCCAAAGGGTACAGCTGTGTGAGGGAACCTTCTGAGTGGAATAAAGGGTGTCAAGTACCTTTTTGCCTTTCAAGAGTGAATGTGGTATTTCTCTTGAGATGCTGCATCGCAAAATTTCCTCATCTCGCATGGAGGGGATAATTTTGGGGTGTTTCTCGAGTTGCGGCGCCAAGCTCGGTGTGCTTGTCGAGTTGCGACGGGGACGTCAGGAACTCGCTGGGGTTGCTTCAGGGAAGTCAGGTCCCCTTTGGTGTTGGAAGGGGAACAACCGGTTTCCTCTCGAGCCGTTCAAGGTGCACAGGGGCTCCTCTGGAATTGAGTCCGTAAAGTGTGTTCTCCTCTCCAAAGGGGACGGCTGTGTGAGGGAACTTTCTGAGTCGAATAAAGGGTTTCAAGTACCTTTTTGCCTTACAAGAAGGAATGTGGTATTTCTCTTGAGATGCTGCATCGCCAAATTTCCTCATCTCGCATGGAGGGGATAATTTTGGGGTGTTTCTCGAGTTGCGGCGGGAAGCTGGGGGTGCTTCTCGATTTGCGACGTAGATCTCAGGAACTCGCTGTGGTTGCTTCAGGGAAGTCAGGTCCCCATTGTTGTTGGAAGGGGAACTTCCGGGTTCCTCTCGAGCCCTTCAATGTGCACAGGGGCTCCTCTCGAATTGAGTCCATAAAGTGTGTTCTCCTCTCCAAAGGGGACGGCTGTGTGAGGGAACTTTCTGAGTCGAATAAAGGGTGTCAAGTACCTTTTTGCCTTTCAAGAGTGAATGTGGTATTTCTCTTGAGATGCTGCATCGGAAAATTTCCTCATCTCGCATTGAGGGTTAAATTTGGGGTGTTTCTCGACTTGCGGAGGGAAGCAGGGGGTGCTTCTCGAGTTGCGACTGGGACCTCAGGAACTCGCTGGAGTTGCTTCAGGGAAGTTAGTTCCCCTTTGATGTTGCAAGGGGAATTTCCGGTTTCTTTTGAGCCCTTAAATATGCACAGGGCCTGATCTGGATTTGAGTCCATTAAGTGTGTTCTCCTCTCCAAAGGGTACAGCTGTGTGAGGGAACCTTCTGAGTGGAATAAAGGGTGTCAAGTACCTTTTTGCCTTTCAAGAGGGAATGTGGTATTTCTCTTGAGATGCTGCATCGCAAAATTAACTCATCTCGCATGGAGGGGATAATTTTGGGGTGTTTCTCGAGTTGCGGCGGGAAGCTGGGGTGCTTCTGGAGTTGCGACGGGGACCTCAGGAACTGGCTGGGGTTGCTTCAGGGAAGTCAGGTCCCCTTTGCTGTTGGAAGGGGAACTTCCGGGTTCCTCTCAAGCCCTTAAATGTGCACAGGGGATCATCTCGAATTGAGTCCATAAAATGTGTTCTCCTCTAAAAGGGGATGGCTGTGTGAGGGGACTTTCTGAGTCGAATAAAGGGTGTCAAGTACCTTTTTGCCTTTCAAGAGGGAATGTGGTATTTCTCTTGAGATGCTGCATCGCAAAATTTCGTATCTCGCATTGAGAGAATAATTTTGGGCTGTTTCACGAGTTGCGGCGGGAAGCTGGGGGTGCTTCTCGAGTTGGGACGGGGACCTCAGGAACTCGCTGGGGTTGCTTCAGGGAAGTCAGGTCCCCTTTGATGTTGGAAGGGGAAGTTCCCGGTTTCTCTAGAGCCCTTAAATGTACACAGGGTCTCATCTCGAATTGAGTCTATAAAGTGTGTTCTTCTCTAAAAGGGGACAGCTGTGTGAGGGAACTTTCTTAGTCGAATTAAGGGTGTCAAGTACCTTTTTGCCTTTCAAGAGGGAATGTGGTATTTCTCTTGAGATGCTGCATCGCAAAATTTCCTCATTTCGCATTGAGGGGATAATTTTGGGGTGTATCTCGAGTTGCGGCGGGAAGCTGGGAGTGCTTATCGAGTTGCGATGGGAACCTCAGGAACTCGCTGGGGTTGCTTCAGGGAAGTCAGATCTCCTTTGGTGTTGGAAGGGGAACTTCCGGGTTCCTCTCGAGCCCGTAAATGTGCACAGGGGCTCATCTCGAATTGAGTCCATAAAGTGTGTTCTCCTCTAAAATAGGACGGCTGTGTGAGGGAACTTTCTGAGTCGAATAAAGGGTGTCAAGTACCTGTTTACCTTTCAAGAGGGAGTGTGGTATTTCTCTTGAGATGCTGCATTGCAAAATTTCCTCATCTCGCATTGAGGGAATAATTTTGGCGTGATTCTCGATTGCGGCGGGATGCTTGGGTTGCTTCTCGAGTCTCGACGGGGACCTCAGAAAATCGCTGGAGTTGCTTCAGGGAAGTCAGGACCCCTTTGGTGTTGGAACGGGAACTTCTGGGTTCCTCTCCAATCCTTAAATGCACAGGGGCTCATCTCGAATTGAGTCCATAAAGTGTGTTCTCTTCTAAACGGGGACGGCTGTGTGAGGGAACTTTCTGAGTCGAATAAAGGTTGTCAAGTACCTTTTTGCCTTTCAAGAGGGAATGTGGTATTTCTCTTGAGATGCTGCATCGAAAATTTCCACATCTCACATTGAGGGGATAATTTTGGTGTGTTTCTCGAGTTGCGGCGGGAAGCTGGGTGTGCTTCTCGAGTTGAGACGGGGACCTCAGGAAATCGCTTTGGTTGCTTCAGGAAGTAGGTCCCCTTTGCTGTTGGAAGGGGAACTTCCGGGTGACTCTCGAGCCCTTAAATGAGCTCAGGGGCTCATCTCAAATTGAGTCCATAAAGTGAGTTCTCTCCAAAGGGGACGGCTGTGTGAGGGAACTTTCTGAGTCGAATAAAGGGTGTCAAGTACCTTTTTGCCTTTCAAAATAGAATGTGGTATTTCTCTTGAGATGCTGCATCGCAAAATTTCCTCATCTCGCATGGAGGGGATATTTTGGGGTGTTTCTCGAGTTGCGGCGGGAAGCTGGGGGTGCTTCTCCAGTTGTGACGGGGACCTCAGGAACTCGCTGGGGTTTATTCAGGGAAGTGAGGTCCCCTTTGGTGTTGGAAGGGGAACTTCCGGGTTCCTCTCGAGCCCTTAAATGTGCACAGGGGCTCATCTCGAATTTAGACCATAAAGTGTGTTCTCTCCAAAAGGGAAGGCTGTGTGAGGGAACTTTCTGAGTCGAATAAAGGGTGTCAAGTAACTTTTTGCCTTTCAACAGGGAATGTGGTATTTCTCTTGAGATGCTCCATTGCAAAATTTTCTCATCTCACATTGAGGGGATAATTTTGGGGTGTTTTTCGAGTTGCGGCGGGAAACTGGGGGTGCTTCTCGAGTTGCGAAGGGGACCTCAGAAACTCGCTGTAGTTGCTTCAGGGAAGACATGTCCCCTTTTTTGTTTTTAGGGGGAAGTTCCGGGTTCCTCTCGAGCCCTTAAATGTGCACAGGGGCACGTTCAAATTGAGTCCATAAAGTGTGTTCTCCTCTCCAAAGGGGACGGCTGTGTGAGGGAACTTTCTGAGTCCAATAAAGGGTGTCAAGTACCTTTTTGCCTTTCAAGAGGGAATGTGGTATTTCTCTTGAGATGCTGCATCGCAAAATTTCCTCATCTCGCATTGAGGGTTAAATTTGGGGTGTTTCTCGACTTGCAGAGGGAAGCTGGGGGTGCTTCTCGAGTTGCGACGGGGACCTCAGGAACTCGCTGGAGTTGCTTCAGGGAAGTTAGTTCCCCTTTGATGTTGGAAGGGGAATTTCCGGTTTCTTTTGAGCCCTTAAATATGCACAGGGCCTGATCTCGGTTTGAGTCCATTAATTGTGTTCTCCTCTCCAAAGGGTACAGCTGTGTGAGGGAACTTTCTGAGTGGAATAAAGGGTGTCAAGTACCTTTTTGCCTTTCAAGAGGGAATGTGGTATTTCTCTTGAGATGCTGCATCGAAAAATTTCCTCATCTCGCATTGAGGGGTTAATTTTGGGGTGTTTCTCGAGTTGCGGCGGGAAGCTGGGGTGCTACTCGAGTTGCGACGGGGACCTCAGGAACTGGCTGGTGTTGCTTCAGGGAAGTCAGGTCCCCTTTGGTGTTGGAAGGGGAACTTCCGGGTTCCTCTCGAGCCCATAAATGTGCACAGGGGCTCATCTCGAAATGAGTCAATGAAGTGTATCCTCCTCTAAAATGTCACAGTTGTGTGAGGGAAGTTTCTGAGCCGAATACATGGTATGAAATATTTTTTGCCTTTCAAGAGGGAATGTGGTATTTCTCTTAAGATGCTGCATTGCAAAATTTCCTCATCTCGCATTGAGTGGATAATTTTTGTGTGTCTCGAGTTGCGGCGGCAAGCTGGGGGTGCTTCGAGAGTTTTGACGGGGACCTCAGGAACTCGCTGGGGTTGCTTCAGGGAAGTCAGGTAACCTTTGCTGTTGGAAGGGGAACTTCCGGGTTCCTCTCGAGCCCTGAAATGTGCACAGGGGCTCATCTCGAATTGATTCCATAAATTGTGTTCTCTCCAAAGGGGAGGGCTGTGTGAGGGAACTTTCTGAGTTGAATAAAGGGTGTCAAGTACTTTTTTGCCTTTCAAGAGGGAATGTGGTATTTGTCTTGAGATGCTGCATCGCAAAATTTGATCATATCGCATTGAGGGGATAATTTTGGGGTGTTTCTCGAGTTGCGGCGGGAAGCTGGGGGTGCTTCTCCAGTTGCGACGGGGAACTCAGGAACTCGCTGTGGTTGCTTCAGGGAAGTCAGGTCCACTTTGCTGTTGTAAGGGGAACTTCCGGCTTCCTCTCCAGCCCTTTATGTGCACAGGGGCTCATCTCGATTTGAGTCCATAAAGTGTGTTCTCCTCTAAAAGGGGACAGCTGTGTGAGGGAACTTTCTGAGTCGAATAAATGGTGTCAAGTACCTTTTTTCCTTTCAAGAGGGAATGTGGTATTTCTCTTGAGATGGTGCATCGCAAAATATCCTCAACTCGCATTGAGGGGATAATTGTGGTGTGTTTCTTGAGTTGCGCCGGGGAGCTGGGGGTGCTTCTCGAGTTGCGACGGGGACCTCAGGAATTCGCTGGGGTTGCTTCAGGGAAGTCAGGTCCCCTTTGGTATTGGAAGGGGAACTTCCGGGTTCCTCTGGAGCACTTAAATGTGCACAGGGCCTCATCTCGAATTGAATCCATAAAGTGTGTTCTCCTCTCCAAAGGGGACGGCTGTGTGAGGGAATTTTCTGAGTCGAATAAATGGTGTCAAGAACCTTTTTGCCTTTCAAGAGGGAATGTGGTATTTCTCTTGAGATGCTGCATTGGAAAATTTGATCATCTCGCATTGAGGGGATAATTTTGGGGTGTTTCTCGAGTTGAGGCGGGAAGCTGGGTGTGATTCTCCAGTTGCGACGGGGAACTCAGGAACTCGCTGGGGTTGCTTCAGGGAAATCAGGTCCCCTTTGGTGTTGTAAGGGGATCTTCCGGCTTCCTCTCCAGCCCTTAAATGTGCACAGGGGCTCATCTCGAATTGAGTCCGGTAAAGTGTGTTCTCCTCTAAAAGGAAACGGCTGTGTGAGGGAATTTTCTGAGTTGAAAAAAGGGTGTCAAATACCTTTTTCCCTTTCAAGAGGGAATGTGGTATTTCTCTTGAGATGCTGCATCGCAAAATTTCCTCATCTCGCATTGAGGGGATAATTTTGGAGTGTTTTTTGAGTTGCCGCGGGAAGCTGGGAGTGCTACTCGAGTAGGGACGCGGACCTCAGGAACTCACTGGGGTTGCTTCAGGGAAGTCAGGTCCCCTTTGGTGTTGGAAGGGGAACTTCCGCGTTCCTCTTGAGCCCTAATATCAGCTCAGGGGCTCATCTGCAATTGAGTCCATAAAGTGTGTTCTCCTCTAAAAGGGGACGGCTGTGTGAGGGAACTTTCTGAGTCGAATAAAGGGTGTCAAGTACCTTTTTGCCTTTCAAGAGGGATTGTGGTATTTCTCTTGAGATGCTGCATTGCAAAATTTCCTCATCTCGCATTGAGGGGATAATTTTGGGGTGTTTCTCGAGTTGCGGCGGGAAGCTGGGGGTGCTTCTCGAGGTGCGTCGGGTACCTCAGGAACTCGCTGGGTTTGCTTCAGGGAAGTCATGTCCTTTTTTGTGTTGAAGGGGAACTTCCGGATTACTCTCGAGCTGTTAAATGGGAAAAATACCTCTTCTAGATTTGAATCCATAATTTATGTTTTCCTCTCCACTGAGGAAGGATGTTAGGGAACATTCTGAGTCGCATAAACGGAGTCAGTACCCTTTTGCCTTTCAAGCCGGAATGTAGGATTTCTCTTGAGATTCTGCAGCGCAAAAAACCTCATCTCTCATTGAGGGGAATATTTTGTGGTGTTTCTCGAATTGCGGCGGGGCGCTGGGGGTACTTCTTGAGTTTAGATGGAGACCTCAGGAACTCACTCGAATTTGTTCAGGGAAGTCATGTCCCCTTTGTGCTGGAAGGGGAACTTCCGGATTAGTCTCGAGCCCTTTAATGGGAATAGGGCCTCTTCTGGAGTTGAGTCCATAAAGTGTGTATACCTCTCCAATGGGGACGGATGTTAGGGCACATTCTGAGTGGCATAAAGTGTGTCAAGTTCCCTTTTGCTTTCAAGCGGGAAGGCGGGATTTCTCTTGAGATTCTGCAGCAGAAAATTACCTCGTCTCGCACTTGTGTCGTTTCTCGAGTTGGGGCGGGAAGCAGGGGGTACTTCTGGAGTTGAGAGGGGACCCTCAGGAACTCGCTCAGGTTGCTTCAGGGAAGTCAAGTCCCCTTTTGTGTTGGAAGGGGAACTTCCGGATGACTCTCGAGCTGTTAAATGTGAATAATGCCTGTCTCGATTTGAGTCCATGAAGTGTGTTTTCCTCTCCACTGAGGACGGATGTTAGGGAACATTCTGAGTCGCCTAAAGGGAGTCAGGTACCATTATGCCTTTCAAGCGGGAATGTGGGATATCACTTGAGACTCTGCAGTGCTAAATTTCCTCATTGAGGGGATAATTTTGTTGTGCTTCTCGAGTTGCGAAGGGGACCTCAGGAACTTTCTCGAGTTACTTCAAGGAATCAGGCCCTTTTTTTTCTGGAAGGAGAACTTCCGGATTATTCTTGAGCCCTTTAATGGGAATAGGGCCTCTTCTGGATTTGAGTCCATAAAGTGTGTTATCCTCTCCACTGAGGACGAATGTTAGGGACCATTCTGAGTTGGCTAAAGGGAGTCAAGTACCCTTTCGCCTTTCAAGCGGAAATGTGGGATTTCACCTGAGATTCTGCAGCGCAAATTTTCCTCATCTCACATTGTGGGGAAAATTTTGTGGTGTTTCTCCAGTTGCGATGGGGACCTCAGAAACCTACTCGAGTTACTTCAGGGAATCAGGTACCATTTGTGCTGGAAGGGGAACTTCCGGAATACTTTTGAGCCCTTTAATGGGAATAGGGTCTCTTCTCCAGTTGAGTCCCTAAAGTGTGTTATCTTCTCCAATGGGACGGATATTTTTGAACTTTCTGAGTGACATAAAGTGTGTCAAGTACGCTTTTGCCTTTCAAGCGGGAATGTGGGATTTCTCTTGAGATTCTGCAGCGCAAAAAACCTCATCTCTCATTGAGGGGATAATTTTGTGTTGTTTCTCGAATTGCGGAGGGAAGCTGGGGGTACTTCTCGAGTTGCGGTGGGGACCTCAGGAACTCGCTCGGGTTGCTTCAGGGAAGTCAAGTCCACTTTTGTGTCGGAAGGGGAACTTCCGGTATACTCTCGAGCCATTAAAAGGGAATATTGCCTCTTCTCCATTTGAGTCCATAAAATATGTTCTCCTCTCCACTGAGGATGGATGTTAGAGAATATTCTGAATCGCATAAAGGGAGTCAAGTACCTTTTTGCCTTTCAAGCGGGAATGTGGGATTTCTCTTGAGATTCTGCAGCGCAAATTTTCCTCATCTCGCATTGAGGGGATAATTTTGTTGTGTTTCTCGAATTGAGGCGGGATGATGGGGGTACTTCTGGAGTTGCGACGGGGACCTCAGCAACTCACTCCAGTTACTTCAGGGAAGTCAGGACCCCTTTTGTTCTTGAAGGGGAGCTTCCGGATTACTCTGGAGCCCTTTAAATGGAATAGGGCCTCTTCTGGAGTTGAGTCCACAAAGTGTGTTCTCCTCTCCAATGGGGAAGGATGTTAGGGAACTTTCTGAGTGACATAAAGGGAGTCAAGTAAGCTTTTGCCTTTCAATTGGGAATGTGGGTTTTCTCTTCAGATTCTGCAGCGCAAAGATTCCTCCTCTCGCATTGAGGGGATAATTTTGTGGTGTTTCCCGAATTTCGGCGGGAAGCTGGGGGTACTTCTCGAGTTTCAACGGGGACCTCAGGAACTCACTGAAGTTACTTCAGGGAAGTCAGTTCCCGAATTGTGCTGGACGGCGAACTTCCGGATTACTCTCGAGCCCTTTAATGGGAATAGGGGCTCTTCTGGAGTTGAGTCCATAAATTGAGTACGCCTCTGCAATGGGGACGGATTTTAGGGAACTTTCTGAGGGGCATAAAGTATGCCAAGTTCCCTTTTGCCTTTCAAGCAGGAATGTGGGATTTCCCTTGAGATTCTGCAGCGCAAAATTACCTCATGTCGCATTGAGGGGATAATATTGTGTTGTTTCTAGAGTTGTGGTGGGAAGTATGGGATACTTCTGGAGTTGAAACGGGAACCTAAGGAACTCTCTCGGTTTGCTCCAGGGAAGTCAAGTTCCCTTTTGTGTTGGAAGCGGAACTTCTTGATTACTCTTGAGCCTTTAAATGGGAATATTGCCTCTTTTCGATTTGAGTCCATGAGGTGTGTTTTCCTCTCCACTGAGGAAGGATGTTAGGGAACATTCTGAGTCGCATAAACGGAGTCAGTACCCTTTTGCCTTTCAAGCCGGAATGTAGGATTTCTCTTGAGATTCTGCAGCGCAAAATTTCCTCATCTCGCAGTGAGGGGAATATTTTGTGGTGTATCTCGAATTGCGGCGGGACGCTGGGGGTACTTCTTGAGTTTAGATGGCGACCTCAGGAACTCACTCGAGTTTCTTCAGGGAAGTCAGGTCCCCTTTTGTGCTGGAAGGGGAACTTCCGGATTAGTCTCGAGCCCTTTCATGGGAATAGGGCCTCTTCTGGAGTTGAGTCCATAAAGTGTGTATGTCTCTCCAATGGGGACGGATATTAGGGAAATTTCTGAGTGGCATAAAGTGTGTCAAGTTCCCTTTTGCTTTCAAGCGGGAAGGCGGGATTTCTCTTGAGATTCTACAGCAGAAAATTACCTCATCTCGCACTGAGGGAATAATATTGTGTCGTTTCTCGAGTTGGGGCCGGAAGCAGGGGATACTTCTGGAGTTGAGACGGGACCCTCTGGAACTCGCTCAGGTTGCTTCAGGGAAGTCAAGTACTTTTTTGTGTTGGAAGGGGAACTTCTTGATTACTCTCGAGCCTTTAAATGGGAATATTGCCTCTTTTCGATTTGAGTCCATGAAGTGTGTTTTCCTCTCCAATGAGGAAGGATGTTAGGGAACATTCTGAGTCGCCTAAAGGGAGTCAGGTACCCTTATGCCTTTCAAGCTGGAATGTGGGATTTCTTTTGAGATTCTGCAGCGCAAGATTTCCTCATCTCACATTGAGGGGATACTTTTGTGGTGTTTCTCGAGTTGTGGCAGGAAGCAGGGAGTACTTCTCTAGTTCCAGCGGGGACCTCAGGAATTTGCTAGGGTTGCTTCAGGGAAGTCAGGTCCCCTTTTGTGTTGGAAGGGGAACTTCTGGATGACTCTAGAGCTGTTAAATGTGAATAATGCCTCTTCTCGATTTGAGTCCATAAAGTGTGTTTTCCTCTCCACTGAGGAAGGTTGTTAGGGAACATTCTGAGTCGCCTAAAGGGAGTCAGGTACCCTTTTGCCCTTCAAGCGGGAATGTGGGATTTCTCTTGAGATTCTGCAGCACAAAATTTCCTCATCTCGCATTGAGGGAATAATTTTGTTGTGTTTCTCAAGTTGCGAAGGGGACCTCAGAAACTTACCCGAGTTACTTCAGGAAATCAGGCCCCTTTTTTCCTGGAAGGAGAACTTCCGGATTACTCTTGAGCCCTTTAATGGGAATATGGCCTCTTCTGGAGTTGAGTCCATAAAGTGTGTTTTCCTCTCCACTGAGGACAAATGTTAGGGACCATTCTGAGTCGCCTAAAGGGAGTCAAGTAACCTTTTGCCTTTCAAGCGAAAATGTGGGATTTCACTTGAGATTCTGCAGCGCAAAATTTCCTCATCTCACATTGTGGGGATAATTTTGTGGTGTTTCTCGAGTTGTGAATACCTCAGAAACTTACCCGAGTTACTTCAGGGAATCAGGTGCCATTTGTGCTGGAAGGGGATCTTCCGGAATACTTTTGAGCCCTGTAATGGGAATAGGGCCTCTTCTCCAGTTGAGTCCCTAAAGTGTGATTTCCTCTCCAGTGGAGACGGAGCTTAGGGAACTTTCTGAGTGGCATAAAGTGTGTGAAGTAAGCTTTTGCCTTTCAATGGTAATGTGGATTTTCTTTTGAGATTCTGCAGCGCAAAATTTCCTCATCTCGCATTGAGGTGATAATTTTGTGGTGTTTCTCCAGTTGTGGTGGGAAGCAGGGGGCACTTCTCTAGCTATGGCGAGCACCTCAGGAACTCGCTCGGGTTGCTTCAGGGAAGTCAAGTCGCCTTTTGTGTTGGAAGGGGAACTTCCGGATTACTGTCAAGACGTTAAAAGGGAATATTGCCTCCTCAACATTTAAGTCCATAAATTATGTTCTCCTCTACTGAGGATGGATGTTAGGGAACATTCTGAGTCGCCTAAAGGGAGTCAAGTACCCTTCTGCCTTTCAAGCGGGAATGTGGGATTTCTCTTGAGATTCTGCAGCGCAAAATTTCCTCATCTCCCATTGAGGGGATAATTTTGTGGTGTTTCGCGAATTGCGGCGGGAAGCTGGGGGTACTTCTCGAGTTGCAGCGGGGACCTCAGGAACTCGCTCGGGTTGCTTCAGGGAAGTCAAGTCCTTTTTTGTGTTGGAAGGGGAACTTCCGGATTACTCTGGAGCTGTTAAATGGGAAAAATGCCTCTTATCGATTTGAGTCCATAATTTCTGTTTTCTTCTCCACTGAGGAAGGATGTTAGGGAACAATCTGAGTCGCATAAACGGAGTCAGTACCCTTTTGCCTTTCAAGCCGGAATGTGGGATTTCTCTTGAGATTCTCAGCGCAAAATTTCCTCATCTCGCAGTGAGGGGAATATTTTGTGGTGTTTCTCGAATTGCGGCGGGACGCTGGGGGTACTTCTTGAGTTTAGATGGGGACCTCAGGAACTCACTCGAGTTTCTTCAGGGAAGTCAGGTCCCCTTTTGTGCTGGAAGGGGAACTTCCGGATTAGTCTCAAGCCCTTTAATGGGAATAGGGCCTCTTCTGGAGTTGAGTCCATAAAGTGTGTTCTCCTCTCCAATGGGGTAGGATGTTAGGGATCTTTCTGAGTGACATAAAGGGAGTCAAGTACGCTTTTGCCTTTCAATTGGGAATGTTGGATTTCTCTTCAGATTCTGCAGCGCAAAGTTTCCTCATCTCGCATTGAGGGGATAATTTTGTGGTGTTTCCCGAATTTCGGCGGGAAGCTGGGGGTAATTCTCGATTTGCGATGGGGACATCAGGAACTCGCTCGGGTTTCTTCATGTAAGGCACGTCCCGTTTTGTGTTTGAAGGGGAACTTCCGGTTCACTATCGAGCCATTAAGTGGGAATCGGTCCTCATCTCGAATTGAGTCCATAAAGTGTGTTCTCCTCTCCAATGGGCACTGCTCTGTGAGGGAACTTTCTGAATCGCGTAAAGGGTGTTAAGAGTCCTTTTGCCTTTCAAGAGGGAATGTGGTATTTCTCTTGAGATTCTGCATCGCAAAATTTCCTCATCTCGCACTGAGGGGATAATTTTGTGGTGTTTCTCTAGTTGCGGCTGGAGGCTAGGGTATTTCTCGAGTTGTGACGGGGACCTCAGGAACTCGCTTGGGTTGCTTCAGGGAAGTCAGGTCCCCTTTGGTGTTGGAAGGGGAACTTCCGGTTTACTCTCGAGCCGATTATTGGGAATTGGCCTCATCTTGATTTGAGTCTGTAAAGTGTGTTCTCCTGTCCAATGAGGACGGCTGTGTGAGGGAACTTTCTGAGTCGCATAAAGGGTTTCAAGAACCGTTTTGCCTTTCAAGAGGGAATGTGGTATTTCTCTTGAGATTCTGTAACGCAAAATTTCCTATTCTTGCATTGACAGGATATTTTGTGGTGTTTCTCGAGTTGCGGCAGGAAGCTGGGGGTCCTCCTCAAGTTGCTATTCGTACCTCAGGAACTCACTCGGGTTTCTTCAGGTAAGGCAGGTCCCCTTTTTGTTCTAAGGGGAACTTCCGATTTACTCTCGAGCAGTTAATTGGCAATAGTGCCTCATTTTGAATTGAGTACATTAAGTTCGTTCACCTCTCCAATGGGGACTGATGTTAGTGAAATTTCTGAGTCGCATAAAAGTTGTCAAGTACCCTTTTGCATTTCAAGAGGGAATGTGGTATTTCTCTTGAGATTCTGCAGCGCACAATATCCTCATCTCGCATTGAGGAGATAATTTTGTGGTGTATGTCAAGTTGTGGCGGGAATTTTGGATTACTTCTCATGTTGCGACGGGGACCTCAGGAATTTGCTTGAGTTGCTTCAGGGAAGTCAGGTCCCCTTTTGTGTTGGAAGGGGAACTTCCGGTTTAGTCTGGAGCTGTTAAATGGGAATAGAGCCTCATCTCAAATTGAGTCCATAAAGTGTGTTCTCCTCTCCTATGGGGAATGATATTTGTGAAATTTCTGAGTCGCATAAACGGTATCAAGTACTTTTTGCCTTTCAAGAGGGAATAGTGGTATTTCTCTTGCGATTCTGCAGCCCAAAATTTCCTCTTCTCGCATTGAGGGGATAATTTTGTGGTGTTTCTCTAGTTGCGGCAGGAAGCTTGGGGTACTTCTCGAGTTGCCATGTGGACCTCAAGAACTTGCTTGGGTTTCTTCAGGTAAGGCAGGTCCCCTTTTGTGTTGGAAAGGGCACTTCCTGTTTACTCTCCAGCCATTAAATGGGAATAGGGCTTCATCTCGAATTGAGTCCATAAAGTGTGTTCTCCTCTCCAATGGGGACGGCTGTGTGAGGGTACTTTCTGAGTCGCATAACGGGTGTCAAGTACCCTTTTACCTTTCAAGCGGGAATGTGGTATTTCTCTTGAGATTCTGAAGCACACAATTTCCTCATCTCGCATTGAGGGGATAATTCTGTGGTGTTTGTCGAGTTGCGGCGGGATGCTGGGGGTGCTTCTCGAGTTGCAACGGGGACCTCAGGAAGTGGCTCGGGTTGCTTCAGGGAAGTCAGGTCCCCTTTTTTGTTGGAACGGGAACTTCCGGTTTACTTTCGAGCCGTTCACTGGGAATAGGGATTCATCTGGAGTTGAGTCCAAAAGGTGTTTTGTCCTCTCCAATGGGTACGGCTCTGTGAGCGAACTTTCTGGGTCACATAAAGTGTGTCAAGTGACCTTTTGCCTTTCAAGCGGGTATGTGGGACTTCTCTTGAGATTTCGGAGCGCAAAATTTCCTCATCTCGCATTGTGGGGATAATTTTGTTGTGTCTCGAGTTTCGGCTTGGATCTGGGGGTACTTCTCGAGTTGCAGCGTGGACCTCAGGAACTCGTTCGTGTTGCTTCAGGGAAGTCAGGTCCCCTTTTTTTGGAAGTGGAACTTCCAGATTACTCTCGAGCCCTTAAATGGAAATAGGTCCTCTTCTAGATTTGAGTCCATGAAGTGTGTTCTCCACTCCAATAAGTACGGGTGTTAGGAAACTATCTGAATCGCATAAAGTGTGTCAAGTGCCCTTTTGCCTTTCAAGCGGGAATGTGGGATTTCTATTTAATTGTGCAGTGCAAAATTTCCTCATCTCACATTGAGCGGATAATTTTTTGGTGTTTCCCCTTTTGAGGCGGGAAGCTGGGAGAACTTCTCGAGTTGCGACGGGGACCTCAGGAACTCGCTTGTGTTGCTTCAGGGAAGTTAGTCACCCTTTTCTACTGGAACGGGAATTTCAGGATTACTCTCGAGCCTTTAAATGGGAATAGGGCCTCTTCCCAAGTTGAGTCCATAAATTGTGTTCTCCTCTCCAATGGGGATGGCTGTGTGAGGGAATTTTCTGAGTCGCATAAAGGGTGTCAAATACAGTTTTGCCTTTCCAGCGGAACGTGGGATTTCTCTTGAATTGTGCAGCGGAATATTTTCCTGATCTCGCATTGAGGGGATAATTTTGTGGTGTTTCTAGAGTTGCAGCGGGAACCAGGTTGAACTTCTCAGGTAGCGAACAGGACCTCAGGAATTCTCTCTGGCTGCTTCAGGGAAGTCAGGAACCCTTTTGTGTTGGACGGGGAATTTCGGGATTACTGTTCAGCTTTTAAATGGGACTAGGGCCTCTTCTCGAGTTAAGTCTGTAAAGTGTGTTCTCCTCTCCAATGGGGACGACTGTTTGAGGGAATTTTTGAGTCTCACCCTGTTGTGCAAACGGGAGAAATACCAGCCCCACCCGCGCAGACACGAGAGATGCCGGCCCAGGCGGCTGAGACGCCAGAGACAAGGGCCTTGCTGCCGCAGACTCGAGAGAGGCCTTCCCCACCCGCGCAGACTCGAGAGACCCGGCCCCGACCGCGCAGACTCCAGAGACCCCGGCCCCGCCCGCTCAGACGCGAGAGACCTCGCCCCCGGCCGCTCAGATGCTATTGTTGCTGGCGCCGCCCTCGCAGATGCAAGAGAAGCTGGCCCCGCCTGCGCAGATGCGAGAGACCCTTGCCCCGCCCGCGCAGACGCGAGAGACCCCGGCCCCGCCCGCCCAGATGGGAGAGACCCCGGCCCCGCCCACCAGACGCAGGATACGCTGGCCCCGCCCGTGCAGACTCCAGAGAAGCCGGCCCTGGCACAACCGACCATGCAGAGATGCGCAGTGGTTAGGAGCTACCCCATGACTGAGGCCAGGGCAGGTGGCCGAGAGGAGGTACCCCACCTCCAATAGGCGGTGGCTGTGCGGGGGAGGGCCGAGAGGAGGTACTCACGTTCAAGGTCAGGAGGGGCGGCCTTGAGGACATACCCCTCATCCAAGGTAAGGTGCAGCAGCTGTGCTTTCTTGGAGCAGCTGTGAAGAGATATCCCACACCCAAGGTAAGAGAAACTCAAATCAGATGGTAGGTATTGCGAGGGGGCTTCAGATGGCAGACACACTGAAATCATAATCCCAGGAATCTACTCGATCTGATCACATGGACCACAGCCGAATGTGGTCCACTGGAGAAGGGAATGGCAAACCACTTCAGTATATTTGCATTGAGAACCCCATGAACAGTATCAAAGGGCAATATGACAGGATACTGAATGAGGAATTCCCCAGGTCTGTAGGTGCCCAGTATGCTACTGGAGATAAGTGGAGAAATAACTCTAGAATGAATGAAGGGATGGAGCAAAAGCAAAACCAGTACCCAGTCGTGGATGTGACCAGTGATAGAAGCAAGGTCTGGTGCTGTAAAGAGCAATATTGCATAGGAACCTGGAATGTAAGTTCCAGGAATCAAGGCAAATTAGAAGTGGTCAAACAGGAGATGGCAAGAGTGAACATAGACATTCTAGGAATCAGTGAATTAAAATGGACTGGAATGTGTGAATTTAACTCAGATGACCATTATATATATACTACTGTGGGCAGAAATCCCTTAGAAGAAATGGAGTAGCCATCATGGTCAACAAGAGACTCCGAAATGCAGTCCTTGGATGCAATCTTAAAAACGACAGAATGATTTCTGTTCGTTTCCAAGGCAAACCATTCAACATTACAGTAATCCAGGCCTATGCCCCAACCACTAACGCTGAAGAAGCTGAAGTTGAACGGTTCTATGAAGACCTACAAGCCCTTTTAGAACTAACACCCAAAAAGATGTCCTTTTCATTATAGGGGACTGGAATGCAAAAGGAGGAAGTCAAGAAACACCTGGAGTAACAGGCAAATTTGGCCTTGGAGCACGGAATGAAGCAGGGCCAAGTCTAATAGAGTTTTGTCAAGAGAACGCACTGGTCATAGCAAACTCCCTCTTCCAACAACACAAGAGAAGACTCTACACGTGGACATCACCAGATGGTCAACACCGAAATCAGATTGATTATATTCTTTGCAGCCAAAGATGGAGAAGCTGTATACAGTTAGCAAAAACAAGACCAGGAGCTGACTGTGGCTCAGATCATGAACTCCTTATTGCCAAATTCAGACTTAAATTGAAGAAAGTAGGGAAATCCCCTAGACCATTCAGATATGACCTCAATCAAATCCCTTATGATTATACAGTGGAAGTGAGAAATAGATTTAAGGCACTAGATCTGATAGATAGAGTGCCTGATGAACTCTGGATGGAGGTTCGTGACATTGTACAGGAGACAGGGACCAAGAGCATCCCCATGGAAAAGAAATGCAAAAAAAAAGCAAAATGGCTGTCTGAGGTGGCCTTACAAATAGCTGTGAAAAGAAGAGAAGCGAAAAGCAAAGGAGAAAGGGAAAGATATAAGCATTAGAATGCAGAGTTCCAAAGAATAGCAAGGAGAGATAAGAAAGCCTTCCTCAGTGATCAATGCAAAGAAATAGAGGAAACCAACAGAATAGGAAAAACAAGAGATCTCTTCAAGAACATTAGAGATTCCAAGGGAACATTTCATGCAAAGATGGGCTCGATAAAGGACAGAAATGGTATGGACCTAACGGAAGCAGAAGATATTAAGAAGAGGTGGCAAGAATACACAGAAGAACTGTACAAAAAAGATCTTCACGACCAGGATAGTCACGAAAATGTGATCACTGGCCTAGAGCCAGATATCATGGAATGTGAATTCAAGTGTGCCTTAGAAAGCAACACTACGAACAAAGCTAGTGGAAGTGATGGAATTCCAGTTGAGTTATTTCAAATCTTGAAAGATGATGCTGTGAAAGTGCTGCACTCAATATGCCAACAAATTTGGAAAACGCAGCAGTGGCCACAGGACTGGAAAAGGTCAGCTGGGGGTGCTTCTCGAGTTGCAACGGGAACCTCAGGAACTCGCTGGTTTGCTTCAGGGAAATCAGGTCCCTTTCGGTGTTGGAAGGGGAACTTCCGATTTCCTCTCGAGCCCTTCAATGTGCACAGGGGCTCATCTCGAATTGAGTCCATAAAGTGTGTTCTCCTCTAAAAGGGGACGGCTATGTGAGGGAACTTTCTGAGTCGAAAAAAGGGTGTCAAGTACCTTTTTGTCTTTCAAGAGGGAATGTGGTATTTCTCTTGAAATGCTGCATGGCAAAATTTCCTCAACTCGCATTGAGAGGATAATTTGGGGTGTTTCTCGAGTTGCGGCGCGAAGCTGGGGGTGCCTCTCGAATTGCGACGTGGACCTCAGGAACTCGCTGTGGTTGTTTCAGGATGTCAGGTCCCCTTTGGTGTTGGAAGAGGAACTTCCGGGTTCCTCTCGAGCCCTTAAATATGCACAGGTGCTTATCTCGAATTGAGTCCATATAGTGTGTTCTCCTCTAAAAGGGATCGACTGTGTGAGGGAACTTTCTGAGTCGAATAAAGGGTGTCAAGTACCCTTTTCCCTTCAAGAGGGAATGTGGTATTTCTCCTGAGATGCTGCATCGCAAAATATCCTCATCTCGCATTGAGGGGATAATTTTGTGGTGTTTCTCGAGTTGCGGCGGGAAGCTGGGGATGCTTCTTGATTTGCGACGGGGACCTAAGGAACTCGCTGGTGTTGCTTCAGGGAAGTGAGGTCCCCTTTGGTGTTGGAAGGGGAACTTCATGGTTCCTCTCGAGCCCTTAAATATGAACAGGGGCTCATCTCGAATTGAGTCCAAAAAGTGTGTTCTCCTCTAAAAGGGGACGGCTGTGCCAGGGAACTTTCTGAGTCGAATAAAGCTTGTCAAGTACCTTTTAGCCTTTCAAGAGGGAATGTGGCATGTCTCTTGAGATGCTGCATCGCAAAATTTCCTCATTTCGCATTGAGGGGCTAATTTTGGGGTGTTTCTCGAGTTGCGACGGGCAGCTGGGGGTGCTTCTCGAGTTGCGACGGGGACCTCAGGAACTCACTGGGGTTGCTTCAGGGAAGTCAGGTCCCCTTTGGTGTTGGAAGGGGAACTTCCGGTTTCCTCTCGAGCCCTTAAGTGTGCACAGGGGCTCATCTGGAATTGAGTCCATAAAGTGTGTTCTCCTCTAAAAGGGGATGGCTGTGTGAGGGAAATTTCTGAGTCGAATAAAGGGTGTCCAGTACCTTTTTGCCTTTCAAGAGGGAATGTGGTATTTCACTAGAGATGGTGCATCGCAGAATTTCCTCATCTCGCATTGAGGGGAAAATTTTGAGGTGTTTCTCGAGTGCGGTGGGAAGCTGGAGGTGCTTCTCGAGTTGCGACGGGAACTTCAGGAACTCGCTGGGTTTGCTTCAGGAAAGTCAGGTCCCCTTTGGTGTTGGAAGGGGATCTTCCGGTTTTCTCTCGAGCTCTTCAATGTGCACAGGGGCTCATCCAGTATTGAGTCCATAAACTGTGTTCTCCTCTAAAAGGGGACGGCTGTGTGAGAGTACTTTCTGAGTCGAATAAAGGGTGTCAAGTACTTTTTTTCTTTCAAGAAGGAATGTGGTATTTCTCTTGAGATGCTGCATGGCAAAATTTCCTCATCTCGCATTGAGAGGATAATTTGTGGTGTTTCTTGAGTTGCGGCCCGAAGCTGGGGGTGCTTCTCGACTTGAGACGTGGACCTCAGGAGCTCGCTGGGGTTGTTTCAGGGTGTCAGGTCCCCTTTGGTATTGAAAGGGGAACTTCTGGGATCCTCTCGAGCCCTTAAAATTGCACTGGAGCTCATCTCGAATTGAGTCCATAAAGTGTGTTCTCCTCTCCAAAGGGGACGGCTGTGTCAGGGAACTTTCCGAATTGAATATAGGGTGTCAAGTATCTTTTTGCCTTTCAAGAGGGAATGTGGTATTTTTCCTGAGATTCTGCATGGCAAAATTTCCTCTTCTCGCATTGAGGGGATAATTTTGGGTTGTTTCTCGAGTCGCGGCGGGAAGCTGGGGGTGCTTCTCGAGTTGCGACGGGGACCTCAGGAACTCGCTGGGGTTGCATCAGGGAAGTCAGGTCCCCTTTGGTGTGGGAAGGGGAACTTCCGGTTTCATCTCGAGCCCTTAAGTGTGCACAGGGGCTAATCTCCAATTGAGTCCATAAAGTGTGTTCTCCTCTCCAAGGGGACGGCTGTGTGAGGGAACTTTCTGAGATGAATAAAGGGTGTCAAGTACCTTTTTGCGTTTCAAGAGGGAATGTGGTATTTCTCTTGAGATGCTGCATCGCAAAATTTCCTCATCTCGCATTGAGGGAATAATTTTGGGGTGTTTCTCGAGTTGCGGCGGGAAGCTGGGGGTGATTCTCGAGTTGCGACAGGGACCTGAGGAACTCGCAGGGGTTGCTTTAGGGAACTCAGGTCCCCCTTGTTGTTGGAAGGGGAACTTCCGGTTTCCTCTCGAGCCCTTAAATTTGAACAGGGTCTCATCTCGAATTGAGTCCATAAAGTGTGATCACCTCTCCACAGGGGACGGCTGTGTTAAGGAACATTCTGAGTCGAATAAAGGGTGTCAAGTACCTTTTTGCGTTTCAAGAGGGAATGTGGTATTTCTCTGAGATGCTGCATTGCAAAATTTCCTCATCTCGAATGGAGGTGTTAATTTTGGCGTGTTTCTCGAGTTGCGGTAGGAAGCTGGGGGTGCTTCTCGAGTTGCGACGGGGACCTCAGGAACTCGCTGGGGTTGCTTCAGGGAAGTCAGGTCCCCTTTGGTTATGGAAGGGGAACTTCCGGTTTTCTCTTTAGCCCTTCAATGTGCACAGGGGCTCATCTCGAATTGAGTCCATAAAGTGTGTTCTCCTCTAAAAGGGTCGGCTGTGTGAGGGAACTTTCTGAGTCGAATAAAGGGTGTCAAGTACCTTTTTGTCTTTCAAGAGGGAATGTGGTATTTCTCTTGAGATGCTGCATGGCAAAATTTCCTCATCTCGCATTGAGAGGATAATTTGGGGTGTTTCTCGAGTTGCGGCGCGAAGCTGGGGGTGCTTCTCGAATTGCGACGCGGACCACAGGAACTCGCTGTGTTTGTTTCAGGATGTCAGGTCCCCTTTGGTGTTTAAAGGGGAACTTCCGGGTTCCTCTCGAGCCCTTAAATATGCACTGGGGCTCATCTCGAATTGAGTCCATAAAGTGTGTTCTCCTCTCCAAAGGGGACGGCTGTGTGAGGGAACTTTCCGAGTCGAATAAAGGGTGTCAAGTACCTTTTTGCCTTTTAAGAGGGAATGTGGTATTTCTCTTGAGATGCTGCATGGCAAAATTTCCTCATCTTGCATTGAGGGGATAATTTTGGCGTGATTCTCAGTTGCGGCGCGAAGCTGGGGGTGTTTCTCGAGTTGCGACGCGGACCCAGGAACTCGCTGGGGTTGCTTCAGGGAAGTCAGGTCCCCTTTGGTGTTGGAAGGGGAACTTCCGGTTTCCTCTAGAGCCCTCAAATGTCAACAGGGGCTTATCTCGAATTGAGTTCATAAAGTGTGTTCTCCTCTCCACTGAGGACGGATGTTAGGGACCATTCTGAGTCGCCTAAACTGTGTCAAATACCCTTTTACCTTTCAAGCGGGAATGTGGGATTTCCCTTGAGATTCTGCAGCGCGAAATTTCCTCATCTCACATTGTGGGGATAATTATGTGGTGTTTGTCGAGTTGGGATGGGGACGTCAGAAACTTACTCGAGTTACTTCAGGGAATTGGGTCCCATTTGTGCTGGAAGGGGAACTTCCGGATTACTCTCGAGCCCTTTAATGGGAATAGGGCCTCTTTTGTAGTTTAGTCCATAAAGTGTGTTATTCTCTCCAATGGGGAGGGATATTTTTGAACCTTCTGAGTGGCATAAAGTGTGTCAAGTACCCTTTTGCCTTTCAAGCGGGAATGTATGTTATCTCTTGATATTCCGCAGCGCAAAATAACCTCATCTCACATTGAGGGGATAATTTTGTGGTGTTTCTCCAGTTGTGGTGGGAAGCAGGGGGCACTTCTCTAGCTTGGCGGGGACCTCAGGAACTCGCTCGGGTTGCTTCAGGGAAGTCAAGTTGCCTTTTGTTTTGGAAGGGGAACTTCCGGTTTACTGTCGAGATGTTAAAAGGGAA
The DNA here is from genome assembly GCF_049115385.1 of Moschus berezovskii. Classification (NCBI taxonomy): domain Eukaryota; kingdom Metazoa; phylum Chordata; class Mammalia; order Artiodactyla; family Moschidae; genus Moschus; species Moschus berezovskii. Next base: position 150,264,871 of record NC_142488.1, read on the forward strand.
TATTGCCTCCTCTCCGTTTGAGTCCATAAAATATGTTCTCCTCTCCACTGAGGATGGATGTTAGGGAACATTCTGAGTCGCCTAAAGAGAGTCAAGTACTCTTTTGACTTTCAAGTGGGAATTTGGGATTTCTCTTGAGATTCTGCAGCGCAAAATTTCCTCATCTCCCATTGAGGGGATAATTTTGTGGTGTTTCTCGAATTGCGGCGGGAAGCTGGGGGTACATCTCGAGGTGCGTCGGGGACCTCAGGAACTCGCTCGGGTTGCTTCAGGGAAGTCAAGTCCTTTTTTGTGTTGAAGGGGAACTTCCGGATTACTCTCGAGCTGTTAAATGGGAAAAATGCCTCTTCTCGATTTGAGTCCATAAAGTGTGTTTTCCTCTCCACTGAGGAAGGATGTTAGGGAATATTCTGAGTAGCATAAACTGAGTCAGTACCGTTTTGCCTTTCAAGCCGGAGTGTAGGATTTCTCTTGAGATTCTTCAGCGCAAAAAACCTCATCTCTCATTGAGGGGAATATTTTGTGGTGTTTCTCGAATTGCGGCGGGACGCTGGGGGTACTTCTTGAGTTTAGATGGAGACCTCAGGAACTCACTCGAGTTTGTTCAGGGAAGTCAGGTCCCCTTTTGTGCTGGAAGGGGAACTTCCGGATTAGTCTTGAGCCCTTTAATGGGAATAGGGCCTCTTCTGGAGTTGAGTCCATAAAGTGTGTATACCTCTCCAATGGGGACGGATATTAGGGAACATTCTGAGTGGCATAAAGTGTGTCAAGTTCCCTTTTGCTTTCAAGCGGGAAGGCGGGATTTCTCTTGAGATTCTGCAGCAGAAAATTACCTCATCTCGCACTTGTGTCGTTTCTCGAGTTGGGGCGGGAAGCAGGGGGTACTTCTGGAGTTGAGAGGGGACCCTCAGGAACTCGCTCAGGTTGTTTCTGGGAAGTCAAGTACTTTTTTGTATTTGAATCGGAACTTCTTGATTACTCTCGAGCCTTTAAATGGGAATATAGCCTCTTTTCGATTTGAGTCCATGAAGTGTGTTTTCCTCTCCACTGAGGACGGATGTTAGGGAACATTCTAAGTCGCCTAAAGGGAGTCAGGTGCCATTATGCCTTTCAAGCGGGAATGTGGGATATCACTTGAGACTCTGCAGCGCTAAATTTCCTCATTGAGGGGATAATTTTGTTGTGCTTCTCGAGTTGCGAAGGGGACCTCAGGAACTTTCTCGAGTTACTTCAGGGAATCAGGCCCTTTTTTTCCTGGAAGGAGAACTTCCGGATTACTCTTGAGCCCTTTAATGGGAATAGGGCCTCTTCTGGAGTTGAGTCCATAAAGAATGTTATCCTCTCCACTGAGGACGAATGTTAGGGACCATTCTGAGTTGGCTAAAGGGAGTCAAGTACCCTTTTGCCTTTCAAGCGGATATCTGGGAATTCACTTGAGATTCTGCAGCGCAAATTTTCCTCATCTCACATTGTGGGGAAAATTTTGTGGTGTTTCTCCAGTTGCGATGGGGACCTCAGAAACTTACTCGAGTTACTTCAGGGAATCAGGTACCATTTGTGCTGGAAGGGGAACTTCCGGAATACTTTTGAGCCGTTTAATGGGCATAGGGCCTCTTCTCCAGTTGAGTCCCTAAAGTGTGTTATCTTCTCCAATGGGACGGATATTATTGAACTTTCTGAGTGGCATAAAGTGTGTCAAGTACGCTTTTGCCTTTCAAGCGGGAATGTGGGATTTCTCTTGAGATTCTGCAGCGCAAAAAACCTCATCTCTCATTGAGGGGATAATTTTGTGGTGTTTCTCGAATTGCGGCAGGAAGCTGGGGGTACTTCTCAAGTTGCAGCTGGGACCTCAGGAACTCGCTCGGGTTGCTTCAGGGAAGTCAAGTCCTTTTTTGTGTTGGAAGGGGAACTTCCAGATTACTCTCGAGCTGTTAAATGGGAAAAATGCCTCTTCTCGATTTGAGTCCATAATTTGTGTTTTCCTCTCCACTGAGGAAGGATGTTAGGGAACAATCTGAGTCGCATAAACGGAGTCAGTACCCTTTTGCCTTTCAAGCCGGAATGTGGGATTTCTCTTGAGATTCTCAGCGCAAAATTTCCTCATCTCGCAGTGAGGGGAATATTTTGTGGTGTTTCTCGCATTGCGGCGGGATGCTGGGGGTACTTCTTGAGTTTAGATGGGGACCTCAGGAACTCACTCGAGTTTCTTCAGGGAAGTCAGGTCCCCTTTTGTGCTGGAAGGGGAACTTCCGGATTAGTCTCGAGCCCTTTAATGGGAATAGGGCCTCTTCTGGAGTTGAGTCCATAAAGTGTGTTCTCCTCTCCAATGGGGAAGGATCTTAGGGATCTTTCTGAGTGACATAAAGTGAGTCAAGTACGCTTTTGCCTTTCAATTGGGAATGTTGGATTTCTCTTCAGATTCTGCAGCGCAAAGTTTCCTCATCTCGCATTGAGGGGATAATTTTGTGGTGTTTCCCGAATTTCGGCGGGAAGCTGGGGGTACTTCTCGAGTTTCAACGGGGACCTCAGGAACTCACTGGAGTTACTTCAGGGAAGTCAGTTCCCCTTTAGTGCTGGACAGGGAACTTCCGGATTACTCTCGAGGCCCTTAAGGGAATAGGGACTCTTCTGGAGTTGAGTCCATAAATTGTGTATGCCTCTGCAATGGGGATCGATTTTAGAGAACTTTCTGAGGGGCATAAAGTATGCCAAGTTCCCTTTTGCCTTTCAAGCGGGAATGTGGGAATTCCCTTGAGATTCTGCAGCGCAAAATTACCTCATGTAGTATTGACGGCATAATATTGTGTTGTTTCTCGAGTTGAGGTGGGAAGTAGGGGATACTTCTGGAGTTGAAACGGGAACCTAAGGAACTCTCTCGGTATGCTCCAGGGAAGTCAAGTTCCCTTTTGTGTTGGAAGGGGAACTTCTTGATTACTCTTGAGCCTTTAAATGGGAATATTGCCTCTTTTCGATTTGAGTCCATGAGGTGTGTTTTCCTCTCCACTGAGGATGGATGTTAGGGAACATTCTGGGTCGCATAAACGGAGTCAGTACCCTTTTGCCTTTCAAGCCGGAATGTAGGATTTCTCTTGAGATTCTGCAGCGCAAAATTTCCTCATCTCGCAGTGAGGGGAATATTTTGTGGTGGTTCTCGAATTGCGGCGGGACGCTGGGGGTACTTCTTGAGTTTAGATGGTGACCTCAGGAACTCACTCGAGTTTCTTCAGGGAAGTCAGGTCCCCTTTTGTGCTGGAAGGGGAACTTCCGGATTAGTCTCGAGCCCTTTAATGGGAATAGAGCCTCTTCTGGAGTTGAGTCCATAAAGTGTGTATGTCTCTCCAATGGGGACGGATATAAGGGAAATTTCTGAGTGGCATAAAGTGTGTCAAGTTCCCTTTTGCTTTCAAGCGGGAAGGCGGGATTTCTCTTGAGATTCTACAGCAGAAAATTACCTCATCTCGCACTGAGGGAATAATACTGTGTCGTTTCTCGAGTTGGGGCCGGAAGCAGGGGATACTTCTGGAGTTGAGACGGGACCCTCTGGAACTCGCTCAGGTTGCTTTAGGGAAGTCAAGTACTTTTTTGTGTTGGAAGGGGAACTTCTTGATTACTCTCGAGCCTTTAAATGGGAATATTGCCTCTTTTCGATTTGAGTCCATGAAGTGTGTTTTCCTCTCCAATGAGGAAGGATGTTAGGGAACATTCTGAGTCGCCTAAAGGGAGTCAGGTACCCTTATGCCTTTCAAGCTGGAATGTGGGATTTCTTTTGAGATACTGCAGCGCAAGATTTCCTCATCTCACATTGAGGGGATACTTTTGTGGTGTTTCTCGAGTTGTGGCAGGAAGCAGGGAGTACTTCTCTAGTTCCAGCGGGGACCTCAGGAATTCGCTCGGGTTGCTTCAGGGAAGTCAAGTCCCCTTTTGTGTTGGAAGGGGAACTTCCGGATGACTCTGGAGCTGTTGAATGTGAATAATGCCTCTTCTCGATTTGAGTCCATAAAGTGTGTTTTCCTCTCCACTGAGGAAGGTTGTTAAGGAACATTCTGAGTCGCCTAAAGGGAGTCAAGTACCCTTTTGCCCTTCAAGCGGGAATGTGGGATTTCTCTTGAGATTCTGCAGCGTAAAATTTCCTCATCTCACATTGTGGGGATAATTTTGTGGTGTTTCTCGAGTTGCGAATACCTCAGAAACTTACCCGAGTTACTTCAGGGAATCAGGTGCCATTTGTGCTGGAAGGGGATCTTCCGGAATACTTTTGAGCACTGTAATGGGAATAGGGCCTCTTCTCCAGTTGAGTCCCTAAAGTGTGATTTCCTCTCCAGTGGAGACGGAGCTTAGGGAACTTTCTGAGTGGCATAAAGTGTGTCAAGTAAGCTTTTGCCTTTCAATGGTAATGTGGATTTTCTTTTGAGATTCTGCAGCGCAAAATTTCCTCATCTCGCATTGAGGTGATAATTTTGTGGTGTTTCTCCAGTTGTGGTGGGAAGCAGGGGGCACTTCTCTAGCTATGGCGAGCACCTCAGGAACTCGCTCGGGTTGCTTCAGGGAAGTCAAGTCGCCTTTTGTGTTGGAAGGGGAACTTCCGGATTACTGTCAAGACGTTAAAAGGGAATATTGCCTCCTCTCCATTTAAGTCCATAAATTATGTTCTCCTCTACTGAGGATGGATATTAGGGAACATTCTGAGTCGCCTAAAGGGAGTCAAGTACCCTTCTGCCTTTCAAGCGGGAATGTGGGATTTCTCTTGAGATTCGGCAGCGCAAAATTTCCTCATCTCCCATTGAGGGGATAATTTTGTGATGTTTCTGGAGTTGCCGCGGGAAGCTGGGGATACTTCTCGAGTTGCAGCGGGGACCTCAGGAACTCGCTCGGGTTGCTTCAGGGAAGTCAAGTCCTTTTTTGTGTTGGAAGGGGAACTTCCGGATTAGTCTCGAGCTGTTAAATGGGAAAAATGCCTCTTCTCGATTTGAGTCCATAAAGTGTGTTTTCCTCTCCACTAAGGAAGGATGTTAGGGAACAATCTGAGTCGCATAAACGGAGTCAGTACCCTTTTGCCTTTCAAGCCGGAATGTGGGATTTCTCTTGAGATTCTCAGCGCAAAATTTCCTCATCTCGCAGTGAGGGGAATATTTTGTGGTGTTTCTCGCATTGCGGCGGGACGCTGGGGGTACTTCTTGAGTTTAGATGGGGACCTCAGGAACTCACTCGAGTTTCTTCAGGGAAGTCAGGTCCCCTTTTGTGCTGGAAGGGGAACTTCAGGATTAGTCTCGAGCCCTTTAATGGGAATAGGGCCTCTTCTGGAGTTGAGTCCATAAAGTGTGTTCTCCTCTCCAATGGGGAAGGATCTTAGGGATCTTTCTGAGTGACATAAAGGGAGTCAAGTACGCTTTTGCCTTTCAATTGGGAATTTTGGATTTCTCTTCAGATTCTGCAGCGCAAAGTTTCCTCAGCTCGCATTGAGGGGATAATTTTGTGGTGTTTCCCGAATTTCGGCGGGAAGCTGGGGGTACTTCTCGAGTTTCAACGGGGACCTCAGTAACTCACTGGAGTTGCTTTAGGGAAGTCAGTTCCCCTTTAGTGCTGGACGGGGAACTTCCGGATTACTCTCGAGGCCTTTAAGGGAATAGGGGCTCTTCTGGAGTTGAGTCCATAAATTGTGTATGCCTCTGCAATGGGGATGGATTTTAGGGAACTTTCTGAGGAGCATAAAGTATGCCAAGTTCCCTTTTGCCTTTCAAGCGGGAATGTGGGATTTCTCTTGAGATTCTGCAGTGAAAAATTACCTCATGTCGTATTGCGGGGATAATACTGTGTTGTTTCTCGAGTTTTGGTGGGAAGTAGGGGATACTTCTGGAGTTGAAACGGGAACCTCATGAACTCTCTCAGGTTGCTCCAGGGAAGTCAAGTCCCCTTTTGTGTTGGAAGGGGAACTTCTTGATTACTCTTGAGCTTTTAAGTGGGAATATTGCCTCTTCTCGATTTGACTGCATGAAGAGTGTTCTCCTCTCCACTGAGGATGGATGTTAGGGAACATTCTGATTCTCATAAAGGGAGTCAAAAACCCTTTAGCCTTTCAAGAGGGAATGTGATATTTCTCTTGAGATTCTTCAGAGCAATATTTCTGCATCTCGCATTGAGGTGATAATTTTGTGGTGTATGTCCAGTTGCGGCGGGACGCTGGGGGTACTTCTCGAGTTGCGATGGGGACATCAGGAACTCGCTCGGGTTTCTTCAGGTAAGGCAGGTCCCGTTTTGTGTTTGAAGGGGAACTTCCGGTTCACTATCGAGCCGTTAAGTGGGAATCGGTCCTCATTTCGAATTGAGTCCATAAAGTGTGTTCTCCTCTCCAATGGGCACTGCTCTGTGAGGGAACTTTCTGAATCGCATAAAGGGTGTTAAGAGTCCTTTTGCCTTTCAAAAGGGAATGTCGTATTTCTCTTGAGATTCTGCATCGCAAAATTTCCTCATCTCGCACTGAGGGGATAATTTTGTGGTGTTTCTCGAGTTGCGGCTGGAGGCTAGGGTATTTCTCGAGTTGCGACGGGGACCTCAGGAACTCGCTTGGGTTGCTTCAGGGAAGTCAGGTCCCCTTTGGTGTTGGAAGGGGAACTTCCGGTTTACTCTCGAGCCGTTTATTGGGAATAGGGCCTCATCTTGATTTGAGTCCGTAAAGTGTGTTCTCCTGTCCAATGAGGACGGCTGTGTGAGGGAACTTTCTGAGCCGCATAAAGGGTTTCAAGAACCGTTTTGCCTTTCAAGAGGGAATGTGGTATTTCTCTTGAGATTTTGTAACGCAAAATTTCCTATTCTTGCATTGACGGGATATTTTGTGGTGTTTCTCGAGTTGCGGCGGGAAGCTGGGGGTACTTCTCAAGTTGCTATTCGTACCTCAGGAACTCACTCGGGTTTCTTCAGATAAGGCAGGTCCCCTTTTTGTTCGAAGGGGAACTTCCAATTTACTCTCGAGCAGTTAATTGGCAATAGTGCCTCATTTTGAATTGAGTACATAAAGTTCGTTCATCTCTCCAATGGGTACTGATATTAGTGAAATTTCTGAGTCGCATCAAGGATGTCAAGTACCCTTTTGCATTTCAAGAGGGAATGTGGTATTTCTCTTCAGATTCTGCAGCGCAAAATATCCTCATCTCGCATTGAGGAGATAATTTTGTGGTGTATATCAAGTTGTGGCGGGAATTTTGGATTACTTCTCGTGTTGCAACGGGGACCTCAGGAATTAGCTCGAGTTGCTTCTGGAAAGTCAGGTCCCCTTTTGTGTTGGAAGGGGAACTTCCGGTTTAGTCTGGAGCCGTTAAATGGGAATAGGGCCTCATCTCGAATTGAGTCCATAAAGTGTGTTCTCCTCTCCTATGGGGAATGATATTTGTGAAATTTCTGAGTCGCATAAACGGTATCAAGTACTTTTTGCCTTTCAAGAGGGAATAGTGGTATTTCTCTTGTGATTCTGCAGCCCAAAATTTCCTCTTCTCGCATTGAGGGGATAATTTTGTGGTGTTTCTCTAGTTGCGGCAGGAAGCTTGGGGTACTTCTCGAGTTGCCATGTGGACCTCAAGAACTTGCTTGGGTTCCTTCAGGTAAGGCAGGTCCCCTTTTGTGTTGGAAAGGGCACTTCCTGTTTACTCTCCAGCCATTAAATGGGAATAGGGCTTCATCTCGAATTGAGTCCATAAAGTGTGTTCTCCTCTCCAATGGGGACGGCTGTGTGAGGGTACTTTCTGAGTCGCATAAAGGGTGTCAAGTACCCTTTTGCCTTTCAAGCGGGAATGTCGTATTTCTCTTGAGATTCTGCAGCGCACAATTTCCTCATCTCGCATTGAGGGGATAATTCTGTGGTGTTTGTCGAGTTGCGGCGGGATGCTGGGGGTGCTTCTCGAGTTGCAACGGGGACCTCAGGAAGTGGCTCGGGTTGCTTCAGGGAAGTCAGGTCCCCTTTTGTGTTGGAACGGAACTTCCGGTTTACTTTCGAGCCGTTCATTGGGAATAGGGATTCATCTGGAGTTGAGTCCAAAAGGTGTTTTTTCCTCTCCAATGGGTACGGCTCTGTGAGCGAACTTTCTGGGTCACATAAAGTGTGTCAAGTGACCTTTTGCCTTTCAAGCGGGTATGTGGGACTTCTCTTGAGATTTCGGAGCGCAAAATTTCCTCATCTCGCATTGTGGGGATAATTTTGTTGTGTCTCGAGTTTCGGCTTGGATCTGGGGGTACTTCTCGAGTTGCAGCGTGGACCTCAGGAACTCGTTCGTGTTGCTTCAGGGAAGTCAGGTCCCCTTTTTTTGGAAGTGGAACTTCCAGATTACTCTCGAGCCCTTAAATGGGAACAGGTCCTCTTCTAGATTTGAGTCCATGAAGTGTGTTCTCCGCTCCAATAAGTACGGGTGTTAGGAAACTATCTGAATCGCATAAAGTGTGTCAAGTGCCCTTTTGCCTTTCAAGCGGGAATGTGGGATTTCTATTTAATTGTGCAGTGCAAAATTTCCTCATCTCACATTGAGCGGATAATTTTTTGGTGTTTCCCCTTTTGAGGCGGGAAGCTGGGGGTACTTCTCGAGTTGCGACGGGGACCTCAGGAACTCGCTTGTGTTGCTTCAGGGAAGTTAGTCACCCTTTTCTACTGGAACGGGAATTTCAGGATTACTCTCGAGCCTTTAAATGGGAATAGGGCCTCTTCCCAAGTTGAGTCCATAAATTGTGTTCTCCTCTCCAATGGGGATGGCTGTGTGAGGGAATTTTCTGAGTCGCATAAAGGGTGTCAAATACAGTTTTGCCTTTCCAGCGGAACGTGGGATTTCTCTTGAATTGTGCAGCGGAATATTTTCCTGATCTCGCATTGAGGGGATAATTTTGTGGTGTTTCTAGAGTTGCAGCGGGAACCAGGTTGAACTTCTCAGGTAGCGAACAGGACCTCAGGATTTCTCTCTGGCTGCTTCAGGGAAGTCAGGAGCCCTTTTGTGTTGGAAGGGGAGTTTCGGGATAACTGTTGAGCCTTTAAATGGGACTAGGGCCTCTTCTCGAGTTAAGTCCGTAAAGTGTGTTCTCCTCTCCAATGGGGACGACTGTTTGAGGGAATTTTTTGAGTCTCACCCGGCTGTGCAAACGGGAGAAATACCAGCCCCACCCGCGCAGACACGAGAGATGCCGGCCCAGGCGGCTAAGACGCCAGAGACACGGGCCTTGCCGGCGCAGACGCGAGAGAGGCCTTCCCCACCCGCGCAGAAGGGAGAGAACCCGACCCCGCCCGCTCAGACGCGAGAGACCTCGGCACCGCCCGCTCAGACGCTATTGTTGCTGGAGCTGCCCGCACAGACGCAACAGAAGCCGGCCCCGCCTGCTCAGATGCGAGAGACCCTTGCCCCGCCCGCCCAGATGGGAGAGACCGCGGCCCCGCCCACCAGACGCGGGATACGCAGGCCCCGCCCGCGCAGACTCCAGAGAAGCCGGCCCTGGCACAGCCGACCATGCATATATGCGCAGCGGTGAGGAGCTACCCCATGACTGAGGCCAGGGCAGGCGGCCGAGAGGAGGTACCCCACCTCCAATAGGCGGTGGCTGTGCGGGGGAGGGCCGATAGGAGGTACTCATGTTCCAGGTCAGAGGGGCGGCCTTGAGGACATACCCCTCATCCAAGGTAAGATGCAGCAGCTGTGCTTTCTTGGAGAAGCTGTGAAGAGATATCCCACACCCAAGGTAAGAGAAACTCAAATCAGATTGCGAGGGGGCTTCAGATGGCAGACACACTGAAATCATAATCACAGGAATCTACTCGATCTGATCACATGGACCACAGCCGAATGTGGTCCACTGGAGAAGGGAATGGCAAACCACTTCAGTATATTTGCATTGAGAACCCCATGAACAGTATCAAAGGGCAAAATGACAGCATACTGAATGAGGAATTCCCCAGGTCTGTAGGTGCCCAGTATGCTACTGGAGATCAGTGGAGAAATAACTCTAGAAGGAATGAAGGGATGGAGCAAAAGCAAAACCGGTACTCAGTTGTGGATGTGACCGGTGATAGAAGCAAGGTTTGGTGCTGTAAAGAGCAATATTGCATAGGAACCTGGAATGTAAGGTCCAGGAATCAAGGCAAATTCAAGTGGTCAAACAGGAGATGGCAAGAGTGAACATAGACATTCTAGGAATCATTGAATTAAAATGGACTGCAATGTGTGAATTTAACTCAGATGACCATTATATATATACTACTGTGGGCAGAAATCCCTTAGAAGAAATGGAGTAGCCATCATGGTCAACAAGAGACTCCGAAATGCAGTACTTGGATGCAATCTTAAAAACGACAGAATGATTTCTGTTCGTTTCCAAGGCAAACCATTCAACATTACAGTAATCCAGGCCTATGCCCCAACCACTAACGATGAAGAAGCCGAAGTTGAACGGTTCTATGAAGACCTACAAGACCTTTTAGTACTAACACCCAAAAAGATGTCCTTTTCATTATAGGGGACTGGAATGCAAAAAGAGGAAGTCAAGAAACACCTGGAGTAACAGGCAAATTTGGCCTTGGAGCACGGAATGAAGCAGGGCCAAGTCTACTAGAGTTTTGTCAAGAGAACGCACTGGTCATAGCAAACTCCCTCTTCCAACAACACAAGAGAAGACTCTACACGTGGACATCACCAGATGGTCAACACCGAAATCAGATTGATTATATTCTTTGCAGCCAAAGATGGAGAAGCTGTATACAGTTAGCAAAAACAAGACCAGGAGCTGACTGTGGCTCAGATCATGAACTCCTTATTGCCAAATTCAGACTTAAATTGAAGAAAGTAGGGAAATCCCCTAGACCATTCAGATATGACCTCAATCAAATCCCTTATGATTATACAGTGGAAGTGAGAAATAGATTTATGGCACTAGATGTGATAGATAGAGTGCCTGATGAACTCTGGATGGAGGTTCGTGACATTGTACAGGAGACAGGGACCAAGAGCATCCCCATGGAAAAGAAATGCAAAAAAAAGCAAAATGGCTGTCTGAGGTGGCCTTACAAATAGCTGTGAAAAGAAGAGAAGCGAAAAGCAAAGGAGAAAGGGAAAGATATAAGCATTAGAATGCAGAGTTCCAAAGAATAGCAAGGAGAGATAAGAAAGCCTTCCTCAGTGATCAATGCAAAGAAATAGAGGAAACCAACAGAATAGGAAAAACAAGAGATCTCTTCAAGAACATTAGAGATTCCAAGGGAACATTTCATGCAAAGATGGGCTCGATAAAGGACAGAAATGGTATGGACCTAACGGAAGCAGAAGATATTAAGAAGAGGTGGCAAGAATACACAGAAGAACTGTACAAAAAAGATCTTCACGACCAGGATAGTCACGAAAATGTGATCACTGGCCTAAAGCCAGACATCTTGGAATGTGAATTCAAGGGTGCCTTAGAAAGCAACACTACGAACAAAGCTAGTGGAAGTGATTCAATTCCAGTTGAGCTCTTTCAAATCTTGAAAGATGATGCTGTGAAAGTGCTGCACTCAATATGCCAACAAATTTGGAAAACGCAGCAGTGGCCACAGGACTGGAAAAGGACAGTCTTCATTCTAATCCCAAAGAAAGGCAATGCCAAAGAATGCTCAAGCTACCGCACAATTGCACTCATCTCACACGCTAGTACGGTCATGCTCAAAATTCTCCAAGCCAGGCTTCACCAATATGTGATCCGTGAACTCCCAGATGTTCAAGCAGGTTTTAGAAAAGGCAGAGGCACCAGAGATCAAATTGCCAACATCCGCTATATCATGGAGAAAGCGAGAGAGTTCCAGAAAAACATCTATTTCTGCTTCATTGACTATGCCAAAGCCTTTGACTGTGTGGATCACAATAAACTGTGGAAGATTCTGAAAGAGATGGGAATACGAGACCACCTGACCTGCCTCTTTAGAAACCTGTATGCAGGTCAGGAAGCAACAGTCAGAACTGTGCATGGAACAACAGACTGGTTCCAAATAGGAAAAGGAGTACGTCAAGGCTGTATATTGTAATCTTGCTTATTTAACTTATATGCAGAGTGCATCATGAGAAATGCTGGGCTGGAAGAAGAACAACTGGAATCAAGATTGCTGGGAGAAATATCAATAACCTCAGATATGCAGATGACACCACCTTTAGGGCAGAAATTGAGGAGGAACTCAAAAGCCTCTTGATGAAAGTGAAAGAGGAGAGTGAAAAGGTTGGCTTGAAGCTCAACATTCAGAAAACAAAGGTGATGGAATCTGGTCCCAACACTTCACGGAAAATAGATGGGAAAACAGTGGAAACAGTGTCACACTTTATTTTTGGGGGCTCCAAAATGACTGCAGATGCTGATTGAAGCCATGAAATTAAAAGGCGCTTACTCCTTGGAAGGAAAGTTATGATCAACCTTGATAGTATATTAAAAAGCAGAGACATCACTTTGCCAAAAAAGCTCCATCTAGTCAAAGCTATGGTTTTTCCCGTGGTCATGTATGGATGTGAGAGTTGGACTGTGAAGAAAGCTGATCGCCGAAGAACTGAGGCTTTCGAACTGTGGTATTGGAGAAGACTCTTGAGAGTCCCTTGGACTGCAAGAAGATCCAACCAGTCCATTCTAAGGGAGATCAATCGTCGGTGTTCATTGGAAGGACTGATGCTAAAGCTGAAATTGCAATACTTCGGCCACCTCATGCGATGAGTTGACTCACTGGAAAAGATTCTGATGCTAGGAGAGGTTGGGGGCTGGAGGAGAAGGGGACGACAGAGAATGAGATGGCTGGATAGCATCACCGGCTCTGTGGCCATGAGTTTGAGTGAACTCCGGGAGTTGGTATAGGACAGGGAGGCCTAGCGTACAGTGATTCATGGGGTCGCGGAGAGTCGGACACGACTGAGCGACTGAACTGAACTGAACTGAATAAAGTGTGTCAAATACCCTTTTCCCTTTCAGGCGGGAATGTGGGATTTCTCTTGAAATTCTGCAGCGCAAAATTTCTTCATCTCGCATTGAGGGGATAATTTTGTGGTGTTTCTCGAATTGCGGCGGGAAGCTGGGGGTATTCCTCGAGGTGCGAAGGGGACCTCAGGAACTCACTCGAGTTACTTCAGGGAAGTCAGGTCCCCGATTGTGCTGGAAGGGGAACTTCCGGATTACTCTCGAGCCGTTAAATGGGAAAATTGCCTCTTCTCGATTTGAGTCCTTAAAGTGTGTTCTCCTCTCCACTGAGGACGGATGTTAGGGACCATTCTGATTCGCCTAAAGGGAGTCAAGTACCCTTTTGCCTTTCAAGCGGGAATGTGGGATTTCTCTTGAGATTCTGCAGTGCAAAATTTCCTCATCTCGCATGGAGGGGATAATTATGTGCTGTTACACGAATTGGGCTGGGAAGCTGGCCGTGATTCTCCAGTTGCGAAGAGGACCTCTGGAACACACTCGGATTACTTCAGGGAAGTCAGGTCCCCTTTTGTGCTGGAAGGGGAACTTCCGGATTGTTCTCGAGCCCTTTAATGGGAATAGGGCCTCCTCTCGATTTGAGTCCATAAATTGTGTTCTCTCCAATGGGGACGGATGTTAGGGAACTTTCTGAGTGGCATAAAGTGTGTCAAGTACCCTTTTGCTTTTCAAGCGGGAATGTGGGATTTCTCTTGAGATTCTGCAGCGTAAAATTACCTCATCTCGCATTGAGGGGATAATTTTGTGGTATTTCTCAAGTTGCAGAGGGAAGCAGGGGATACTTCTCGACTTGCAACGGGGACCTCAGGAACTCGCTCGGGTTGCTTCAGCGAAGTCAAGTCCCCTTTTGTGTTGGAAGGGGAACTTCCGGATTACTCTCGAGCCGTTAAATGGGAACATTGCCTCTTCTCGATTTGAGTCCAGAGAGTGTGTTCTCCTCTGCACTGAGGACGGATGTTAGGAAACATTCTGAGTCGCCTAAAGGGAGTCAAGTACACTGTTTCCTTTCAAGCGGGAATGTGGGATTTCTCTTGAGATTCTGCAGCGCAAAATTTCCTCATCTCGCATGGAAGGGATAATTTTTTAGTGTTTCACGAATTGGGTTGGGAAGCTGGGGGTACTTCTGCAGTTCCGACGAGTTCCTCTGGACCACACTCGAGTTACTTCAGGGAAGTCTGGTCCCATTTTGTGCTGGAAGGGGAACTTCCGTATTACTCTCGAACCCTTTAATGTGAATAGGACCTCTTCTCGAATAGAGTCCATAAAGTGTGTTCTCCTCCCAATGGGGACGGATGTGTGAGGGAACTTTCTGAGTTGCATAAAGGGTGTTTAGTACCCTTTTGCCTTTTATGAGGAAATGTGGTATTTCTCTTGAGATTCTGCAGTGCAAAATTGCCTCATCTCGCATTGAGGGGATAATTTTGGGGTGTTTCTCGAGTTGCGGCAGGAATCTGGGGGTGCTTCAAGAGTTGGGACGGGCACCTCAGGAACTCGCTGGGGTTGCTTCAGGGAATTCAGGTCCCCTTTGGTGTTGGAAGGGGAACTTCCGGTTTCCTCTCGAGCCCTTAAATGTGAACAGGTTCTCATCTCGAAATGAGTCCATAAAGTGTGTTCTCCTCTCTAAAGTGGATGGCTGTGTGAGGGAACTTTCTGAGTCTAATAAAGGGTGTCAAATAAAATTTTGCCTTTTCAAAAGAAAATGTGGTATTTCTCTTGAGATTCTGCATCGCAAAATTTCCTCCTCTCACATTGAGGGGATAATTTTGTGGTGTTTCTCGATTTGCGGCGGGAACCTGGGGGTGCTTCTCAGGTTGAGTCGGGGACTTCAGGAACTCGCTCGGGTTGCTTCACGGAAGTCAGGACCCCTTTTTTCTTGGAAGGGGAACCTCCGGTTTACTCTCGAGCCGTTAATGGGAATAGGGGCTCATCTTGAATTGAGTCCATAAAATGTGTTCTCCTCTCCAATGGGGACTGATGTTAGTGAAATTTCTGAGTCGAATAAAGGGTGTCAAGTACCCATTGCCTTTCAAGCGGGAATGTGGTATTTCACTTGAGATTCTGCAGCACAAAATTTCCTCATCTCGCATTGAGTCTATAATATTGTGGTGTTTCTATAGTTGCGGGGAGAAGCTGGGGGTACTTCTCGAAGTGCGTCGGGGACCTCAGGAACTCGCTTGGGTTTATTCAGGGAAGTCAGGTCCCCTTTCGTTTTGGAATAGGAACGTCCGGTTTACTCTGGAGCCGTCAAAAGGGAATAGGGCCTCCTCTGGAATTGACTCCTTAAGTTTGTTCTCCTATCCAATGGGGACGGCTGTGTGAGGGAACATTTTGAGTCGCATAAAGGGTGTCAAGTACCCTTTTGCCTTTCAAGAGGGAATGTGGTATTTCTCTTGAGATGCTGCATCGCAAAATTTCCTCATCTCGCATTGAGGGGATAATTTTGGGGTGTTTCTCGAGTTGCCGGGGGAAGCTGGGGGTGCTTCTCGAGTTGCGACGGGAACCTCAGGAACTCGCTGGTGTTGCTTCAGGGAAGTCAGGACCCCTTTCGTGTTGGAAGGGGAACTTCCCGTTTACTCCCGAGCCCTTAAATGTGCACAGGGGCTCATTTCGAATTGAGACCATAAAATCTGTTCTCCTCTCCAAAGGGGATGGCTGTGTGAGGGAACTTTATGAGTCGAATAACGGGTGTCAAGTAATTTTTTGCCTTTCAAGAGCGAATGTGGTATTTCACTTGAGATGCAGCATTGCAGAAATTCCTCATCTCGCATTGAGGGGATAATTTGGGGGTGTTTCTCGAGTGCGGCGGAAAGATGGTGGTGCTTCTCGAGTTGCGACGGGGACCTCCGGAATTCGCTGAAGTTGCTTCAGGGAAGTCAGGTCCACTTTGGTATTGGAAGGGGAAACTCCGGTTTCCTCTCGAGCCCTTCAATGTGCACAGGGGATCCTCTCGAATTGAGTCCGTAAAGTGTGTTCTCCTCTCCAAAGGGGACGGCTGTTTTAGGTAATTTTCTGAGTCGAATAAAGGGTGTCAAGTCCCCTTTTGCCTTTGAAGAGGGAATGTGGCATGTCTCTTGAGATACTGCATAGCAAAATTTCCTCATCTCGATTTCAGGGGATAATTTTGGGGTGCTTCTCGAGTTACGACTGGGACCTCAGGAACTCGCTGTGTTTGTTTCAGGGAAATCAGGTCCCCTTTGGTGTTGGAAGGGGAAATTCCGGTATCCTCAGGAGCCCTTAAATGTGAACAGGGGCTCATCTCTAAATGAGTCCATAAAATGTGTTCTCCTCTCCAAAGGGGACAGCTGTTTGAGGGAACTTTCTGAGGCGAATAAAGGGTGTCAAGTACCTTTTTGCCTTTCAAGAGGGAATGTGGTATTTCTCTTGAGAGGCTGCATCACAAAATTTCCTCATCTCGCATTGAGGGGATAATTTTGGGTTGTTTCTCGAGTTTCGGCGGGAATCTCGGGGTGCATCTCGAGATGCGACAGGGACCTCAGCAACTCGCTGAGGTTGCGTCAGGGAAGTCAGGTCCCCTTTGGTGTTAAAAGGGTAACTTCCGGTTTCCTCTGGAGCCCATAATGTGAACAGGGTCTCATCTCTAATTGAGTCCATAAAATGTGTTCTTCTCTCCAAAGGGGACGGCTGTGTGAGGGAACTTTCTGAGTCGAATAAAGGGTGTCAAGTACCTTTTTGCCTTTCAAGAGGGAATGTGGTATTTCTCTTGAGATGCTGCATTGCAAAATTTCCTTATCTCGCATTGAGGGATAATTTTGGGGTGTTTATCGACTTGCGGAGGGAAGCTTGGTGTGCTTCTCGAGTTGCGACAGGGACCTCAGGTACTCGCTGTGGTTGCTTCAGGGAAGTCACGTCCCCTTTGGTGTTGGACGGGAAACTTCCAGTTTCCTCTCGAGCCCTTCAATGTGAACAGGGGCTCATCTCGAATTGACTCCATAAAGTGTGTTTTCCTCTTCAAAGGAGACGGCTGTTGTGTGAACTTTCTGAGTAGAATAAAGAGTTTCAAGTACCTTTTTGCCTTTCAAGAGGGAATGTGGTATTTCTCTTGAGATTATGTATTGCAAAATTTCCTCATCTCGCATTGAGGGGATAATTTTGGGGTGCTTCTCGAGTTGCGAAGGGGACCTCAGGAACTCACTCAAGTTACTTCAGGGAAGTCAGGTCCCCTTTGGGGTTGGAAGGGAACTTCCGGGTTCCTCTCGAGTCCTTCAATGTGCACAGGGGCTCATCTCGAATTGAGTCCATAAAGTGTGTTCTCCTCTCCAAAGGGGACGGCTGTGTGAGGGAACTTTCTGAGTCGATTAAAGGGTGTCAAGTACCTTTTGGCCTTTCAAGAGGGAATGTGGTATTTCGCTAGAGATGGTGCATCGCAGAATTTCCTCATCTCGCATTGAGGGGAAAATTTTGAGGTGTTTCTCGAGTGCGGTGGGAAGCTGGAGGTGCTTCTCGAGTTGCGACGGGAACTTCAGGAACTCGCTGGGTTTGCTTCAGGAAAGTCAGGTCCCCTTTGGTGTTGGAAGGGGATCTTCCGGTTTTCTCTCGAGCTCTTCAATGTGCACAGGGGCTCATCCAGTATTGACTCCATAAACTGTGTTCTCCTCTAAAAGGGGACGGCTGTGTGAGAGTACTTTCTGAGTCGAATAAAGGGTGTCAAGTACTTTTTTTCTTTCAAGAAGGAATGTGGTATTTCTCTTGAGATGCTGCATGGCAAAATTTCCTCATCTCGCATTGAGAGGATAATTTGTGGTGTTTCTTGAGTTGCGGCCCGAAGCTGGGGGTGATTCTCGACTTGAGACGTGGACCTCAGGAGCTCGCTGGGGTTGTTTCAGGGTGTCAGGTCCCCTTTGGTATTGAAAGGGGAACGTCCGGGTTCTTCTCGAGCCCTTAAATGTGCACAGGGGCTCATCTCGAATTCAGTCCATAAAGTGTGTTCTCTCCAAAGGGGACGGCTGTGTGAGGGAACTTTCTGAGTCGAATAAAGGGTGTCAAGTAACTTTTTGCCTTTCACGAGGGAATGTGGTATTTCTCTTGAGATGCTGCATTGCAAAATTTCCTCATTTCGCATTGAGGGAATAATTTTGGGGTGTTTCACGAGTTGTGTCTGGAAGCTGGGGGTGCTTCAAAAGTAGCGACGGGGACCTCAGGAACTCGCTGGGGTTGCTTCAGGGAAGTCAGGTCCCCTTTGGTGTTGGAAGGGGAACGTCCGGGTTCCTCTCGAGCCCTTAAATGTGCACAGGGGCTCATCTCGTATTGAGTCCATAAAGTGTGTTCTCCTCTGAAAGGGGACGGCTGTGTGAGGGAACTTTCTGAGTCGAAAAAAGGGTGTCAAGTACCTTTTTGCCTTTCAAGAGGGAATGTGGTATTTCTCTTGAGATGCTGCATCGCAAAATTTCCTCACCTCGCATTGAGGGAATAATTTTCGTTTGTTTCTCGAGGTGCGTCGAGAAGCTGTGGGTGATTCAAGAGTTGCCACGGGGACCTCAGGAACTCGCTGGGGTTGCTTCAGGGAATTCAGGTCCCCTTTGGTGTTGGAAGCGGACCTTCCAGGTACCTCTCGAAGCTTTAAATGTGCACAGGTGCTCATCTCGAATTGAGTCCATAAAGTGTGTTCTCCTCTAAAATGGGACGGCTGTGTGAGGGAACTTTCTGAGTCGAACAAAGGGTGTCAAGTACCGTTTTGCCTTTCAAGAGGGAATGTGGTATTTCTCTTGAGATGCTGCATCGCAAAATTTCCTCATCTCGCATTGAGGGAATAATTTTGCAGTGTTTCTCGAGTTGCGACTGGAAGCTGTGGGTGCTTCAAGAGTTGAGACAGGGACCTCAGGAACTCGCTGTGGTTACTTCAAGGAAGTCAGGTCCCCTTTGCTGTTGGAAGGGGAACGTCCGTGTTCCTCTAGAGCCCTTAAATGTGCAGAGGGGCTCATCTCGAATTGAGTCCATAAAGTGTGTTCTCCTCTCCAAAGGGGATGGCTGTGTGAGGGAACATTCTGAGTCGAATAAAGGTTGTCAAGTACTTGTTTACCTTTCAAGAGGGAATGTGGTATTTCTCTTGAGATGCTGCATTGCAAAAATCCTCATCTCGCATTGAGGGAATAATTTTGGCGTGTTTCTCGATTGCGGCGGGATGCTTGGGTTGCTTCTCGAGTCTCGACGGGGACCTCAGAAAATCGCTGGAGTTGCTTCAGGGAAGTCAGGTCCCCTTTGGTGTTGGAACGGGAACTTCTGGGTTCCTCTCCAGCCCTTAAATGCACAGGGGCTCATCTCGAATTGAGTCCATAAAGTGTGTTCTCCTCTAAAAGGGGACGGCTGTGTGAGGGAACTTTCTGAGTCGAATAAAGGGTGTCAAGTACCTTTTTGCCTTCCAAGAGGGAATGTGGTATTTCTCTGGAGATGCTGCATCGCAAAATTTCCTCATCTCGCATTGAGGGGATAATTTTGGTGTGTTTCTCGAGTTGCGGCGGGAAGCTGGGTGTGCTTCTCGAGTTGCGACGGGGACCTCAGGAACTCGCTTTGGTTGCTTCAGGGAAGTCAGGTCCCCTTTTCTGTTGGAAGGGGAACTTCCGGTTACCTCTCGAGCCCTTAAATGTGAACAGGGGCTCATCTCGAATTTAGTCCATAAAGTGTGTTGTCTCCAAAGTAGACGGCTGTGTGAGGGAACTTTCTGCGTCGAATAATGGGTGTCAAGTACCTTTTTGCCTTCAAGAGGGAATGTGGTATTTCTCTTGAGATTTTGCATCACAAAATTTCCTCATCTCGCATTGAGGGGATAATTTTGAGGTGTTTCTCGAGTGGCGACGGGAAGCTGGGGTTGCTTCTCGAGTTGCGACGGGGACCTCAGGAACTCCCTGGGGTTGCTTCAGGGAAGTCAGGTCCCATTTGCTGTTGGAATGGGAACTTCCAGGTTCCTCTCCAGCCCTTAAATGTGCACAGAGGCTCAACTCGAATTGAGTCCATAAAGTGTGTTTCCTCTGAAAGGGGACGGCTGTGTGAGGGAACTTTCTGAGTCGAATAAAGGGTGTCAAGTATATTTTTGCCTTTCAAGAGGGAACGTGGTATTTCTCCTGAGATTTTGCATCACAAAATTTCCTCATCTCGCATTGAGGGGATAATTTTGGGTTGTTTCTCGATTTGCGGCGGGAACCTGGGTGTGCTTCTCGAGTTGCGACAGGGATGTCAGAACTCGCTGGGGTTGCTTCAGGGAAGTCAGGCCCCTTTGCTATTGGAAGGGGAACGTCCGGGTTCCTCTCGAGCACTTTAATGTGCACAGGGGCTCATCTCGAATTGAGTCCATAAAGTGTGTTCTCTCCAAAGGTGACGGCTCTGTGAGGGAACTTTCTGAGTCGAATAAAGGGTGTCAAGTACCTTTTTGCCTTTCAAGAGGGAATGTGGTATTTCTCTTGAGATGTTGCATCGCAAAATTTCCTCATCTCGCATTGAGGGGATAATTTTGGGGTGTTTCTCGATTTGCGGCGTGAAGCTGGGGATGCTTCTCGAGTTTCGACGGGGACCTCACAACTCACTGCGGTTGCTTCAGGGAAGTCAGGCCCCTTTCGTGTTGTAAGGGGAACGTCCGGGTTCCTCTCGAGCCCTTAAATGTGCACAGGGGCTCATCTCCAAATCAGTCCATAAAGTGTGTTCTCTCCAAAGGGGACGGCTGTGTGAGGGAACTTTCTGAGTCGAATAAAGGGTGTCAAGTAACTTTTTGCCTTTCACGAGGGAATGTGGTATTTCTCTTGAGATGCTGCATTGCAAAATTTCCTCATTTCGCATTGAGGGAATAATTTTGGGGTGTTTCACGAGTTGTGTCTGGAAGCTGGGGGTGCTTCAAAAGTAGCGACGGGGACCTCAGGAACTCGCTGGGGTTGCTTCAGGGAAGTCAGGTCCCCTTTGGTGTTGGAAGGGGAACGTCCGGGTTCCTCTCGAGCCCTTAAATGTGCACAGGGGCTCATCTCGTATTGAGTCCATAAAGTGTGTTCTCCTCTGAAAGGGGACGGCTGTGTGAGGGAACTTTCTGAGTCGAAAAAAGGGTGTCAAGTACCTTTTTGCCTTTCAAGAGGGAATGTGGTATTTCTCTTGAGATGCTGCATCGCAAAATTTCCTCACCTCGCATTGAGGGAATAATTTTCGTTTGTTTCTCGAGGTGCGTCGGGAAGCTGTGGGTGATTCAAGAGTTGCCACGGGGACCTCAGGAACTCGCTGGGGTTGCTTCAGGGAATTCAGGTCCCCTTTGGTGTTGGAAGCGGACCTTCCGGGTACCTCTCGAAGCTTTAAATGTGCACAGGTGCTCATCTCGAATTGAGTCCATAAAGTGTGTTCTCCTCTAAAATGGGACGGCTGTGTGAGGGAACTTTCTGAGTCGAACAAAGGGTGTCAAGTACCGTTTTGCCTTTCAAGAGGGAATGTGGTATTTCTCTTGAGATGCTGCATCGCAAAATTTCCTCATCTCGCATTGACGGAATAATTTTGCAGTGTTTCTCGAGTTGCGACTGGAAGCTGTGGGTGCTTCAAGAGTTGAGACAGGGACTTCAGGAACTCGCTGTGGTTACTTCAAGGAAGTCAGGTCCCCTTTGCTGTTGGAAGGGGAACGTCCGTGTTCCTCTCCAGCCCTTAAATGCACAGGGGCTCATCTCGAATTGAGTCCATAAAGTGTCTTCTCCTCTAAAAGGGGACGGCTGTGTGAGGGAACTTTCTGAGTCGAATAAAGGGTGTCAAGTACCTTTTTGCCTTCCAAGAGGGAATGTGGTATTTCTCTGGAGATGCTGCATCGCAAAATTTCCTCATCTCGCATTGAGGGGATAATTTTGATGTGTTTCTCGAGTTGCGGGGGGAAGCTGGGTGTGCTTCTCGAGTTGAGACGGGGACCTCAGGAACTCGCTTTGGTTGCTTCAGGGAAGTAGGTCCCCTTTGCTGTTGGAAGGGGAACTTCCGGGTGACTCTCGAGCCCTTAAATGAGCTCAGGGGCTCATCTCGAATTGAGTCCATAAAGTGTGTTCTCTCCAAAGGGGACGGCTGTGTGAGGGAACTTTCTGAGTCGAATAAAGGGTGTCAAGTACTTTTTGCCTTTCAAGAGGGAATGTGGTATTTCTCTTGAGATGTTGCATCGCAAAATTTCCTCATCTCGCATTGAGGGGATAATTTTGGGGTGTTTCTCGATTTGCGGCGTGAAGCTGGGGATGCTTCTCGAGTTTCGACGGGGACCTCACAACTCGCTGCGGTTGCTTCAGGGAAGTCAGGCCCCTTTCGTGTTGTAAGGGGAACGTCCGGGTTCCTCTCGAGCCCTTAAATGTGCACAGGGGCTCATCTCGAATTCAGTCCATAAAGTGTGTTCTCTCCAAAGGGGACGGCTGTGTGAGGGAACTTTCTGAGTCGAATAAAGGGTGTCAAGTAACTTTTTGCCTTTCACGAGGGAATGTGGTATTTCTCTTGAGATGCCGCATTGCAAAATTTCCTCATTTCGCATTGAGGGAATAATTTTGGGGTGTTTCACGAGTTGTGTCTGGAAGCTGGGGGTGCTTCAAAAGTAGCGACGGGGACCTCAGGAACTCGCTGGGGTTGCTTCAGGGAAGTCAGGTCCCCTTTGGTGTTGGAAGGGGAACGTCCGGGTTCCTCTCGAGCCCTTAAATGTGCACAGGGGCTCATCTCGTATTGAGTCCATAAAGTGTGTTCTCCTCTGAAAGGGGACGGCTGTGTGAGGGAACTTTCTGAGTCGAAAAAAGGGTGTCAAGTACCTTTTTGCCTTTCAAGAGGGAATGTGGTATTTCTCTTGAGATGCTGCATCGCAAAATTTCCTCACCTCGCATTGAGGGAATAATTTTCGTTTGTTTCTCGAGGTGCGTCGAGAAGCTGTGGGTGATTCAAGAGTTGCCACGGGGACCTCAGGAACTCGCTGGGGTTGCTTCAGGGAATTCAGGTCCCCTTTGGTGTTGGAAGCGGACCTTCCGGGTACCTCTCGAAGCTTTAAATGTGCACAGGTGCTCATCTCGAATTGAGTCCATAAAGTGTGTTCTCATCTAAAATGGGACGGCTGTGTGAGGGAACTTTCTGAGTCGAACAAAGGGTGTCAAGTACCGTTTTGCCTTTCAAGAGGGAATGTGGTATTTCTCTTGAGATGCTGCATCGCAAAATTTCCTCATCTCGCATTGAGGGAATAATTTTGCAGTGTTTCTCGAGTTGCGAATGGAAGCTGTGGGTGCTTCAAGAGTTGAGACAGGGACCTCAGGAACTCGCTGTGGTTACTTCAAGGAAGTCAGGTCCCCTTTGCTGTTGGAAGGGGAACGTCCGTGTTCCTCTAGAGCCCTTAAATGTGCAGAGGGGCTCATCTCGAATTGAGTCCATAAAGTGTGTTCTCCTCTCCAAAGGGGATGGCTGTGTGAGGGAACATTCTGAGTCGAATAAAGGTTGTCAAGTACTTGTTTACCTTTCAAGAGGGAAAGTGGTATTTCTCTTGAGATGCTGCATCGCAAAATTTCCTCATCTCGCATTGAGGGAATAATTTTGCAGTGTTTCTCGAGTTGCGACTGGAAGCTGTGGGTGCTTCAAGAGTTGAGACAGGGACCTCAGGAACTCGCTGTGGTTACTTCAAGGAAGTCAGGTCCCCTTTGCTGTTGGAAGGGGAACGTCCGTGTTCCTCTCCAGCCCTTAAATGCACAGGGGCTCATCTCGAATTGAGTCCATAAAGTGTGTTCTCCTCTAAAAGGGGACGGCTGTGTGAGGGAACTGTCTGAGTCGAATAAAGGGTGTCAAGTACCTTTTTGCCTTCCAAGAGAGAATGTGGTATTTCTCTGGAGATGCTGCATCGCAAAATTTCCTCATCTCGCATTGAGGGGATAATTTTGGTGTGTTTCTCGAGTTGCAGCGGGAAGCTGGGTGTGCTTCTCGAGTTGCGACAGGGATGTCAGAACTCGCTGGGGTTGCTTCAGGGAAGTCAGGCCCCTTTGCTATTGGAAGGGGAACGTCCGGGTTCCTCTCGAGCACTTTAATGTGCACAGGGGCTCATCTCGAATTGAGTCCATAAAGTGTGTTCTCTCCAAAGGTGACGGCTCTGTGAGGGAACTTTCTGAGTCGAATAAAGGGTGTCAAGTACCTTTTTGCCTTTCAAGAGGGAATGTGGTATTTCTCTTGAGATGTTGCATCGCAAAATTTCCTCATCTCGCATTGAGGGGATAATTTTGGGGTGTTTCTCGATTTGCGGCGTGAAGCTGGGGATGCTTCTCGAGTTTCGACGGGGACCTCACAACTCACTGCGGTTGCTTCAGGGAAGTCAGGCCCCTTTCGTGTTGTAAGGGGAACGTCCGGGTTCCTCTCGAGCCCTTAAATGTGCACAGGGGCTCATCTCCAAATCAGTCCATAAAGTGTGTTCTCTCCAAAGGGGACGGCTGTGTGAGGGAACTTTCTGAGTCGAATAAAGGGTGTCAAGTAACTTTTTGCCTTTCACGAGGGAATGTGGTATTTCTCTTGAGATGCTGCATTGCAAAATTTCCTCATTTCGCATTGAGGGAATAATTTTGGGGTGTTTCACGAGTTGTGTCTGGAAGCTGGGGGTGCTTCAAAAGTAGCGACGGGGACCTCAGGAACTCGCTGGGGTTGCTTCAGGGAAGTCAGGTCCCCTTTGGTGTTGGAAGGGGAACGTCCGGGTTCCTCTCGAGCCCTTAAATGTGCACAGGGGCTCATCTCGTATTGAGTCCATAAAGTGTGTTCTCCTCTGAAAGGGGACGGCTGTGTGAGGGAACTTTCTGAGTCGAAAAAAGGGTGTCAAGTACCTTTTTGCCTTTCAAGAGGGAATGTGGTATTTCTCTTGAGATGCTGCATCGCAAAATTTCCTCACCTCGCATTGAGGGAATAATTTTCGTTTGTTTCTCGAGGTGCGTCGGGAAGCTGTGGGTGATTCAAGAGTTGCCACGGGGACCTCAGGAACTCGCTGGGGTTGCTTCAGGGAATTCAGGTCCCCTTTGGTGTTGGAAGCGGACCTTCCGGGTACCTCTCGAAGCTTTAAATGTGCACAGGTGCTCATCTCGAATTGAGTCCATAAAGTGTGTTCTCCTCTAAAATGGGACGGCTGTGTGAGGGAACTTTCTGAGTCGAACAAAGGGTGTCAAGTACCGTTTTGCCTTTCAAGAGGGAATGTGGTATTTCTCTTGAGATGCTGCATCGCAAAATTTCCTCATCTCGCATTGACGGAATAATTTTGCAGTGTTTCTCGAGTTGCGACTGGAAGCTGTGGGTGCTTCAAGAGTTGAGACAGGGACTTCAGGAACTCGCTGTGGTTACTTCAAGGAAGTCAGGTCCCCTTTGCTGTTGGAAGGGGAACGTCCGTGTTCCTCTCCAGCCCTTAAATGCACAGGGGCTCATCTCGAATTGAGTCCATAAAGTGTCTTCTCCTCTAAAAGGGGACGGCTGTGTGAGGGAACTTTCTGAGTCGAATAAAGGGTGTCAAGTACCTTTTTGCCTTCCAAGAGGGAATGTGGTATTTCTCTGGAGATGCTGCATCGCAAAATTTCCTCATCTCGCATTGAGGGGATAATTTTGATGTGTTTCTCGAGTTGCGGGGGGAAGCTGGGTGTGCTTCTCGAGTTGAGACGGGGACCTCAGGAACTCGCTTTGGTTGCTTCAGGGAAGTAGGTCCCCTTTGCTGTTGGAAGGGGAACTTCCGGGTGACTCTCGAGCCCTTAAATGAGCTCAGGGGCTCATCTCGAATTGAGTCCATAAAGTGTGTTCTCTCCAAAGGGGACGGCTGTGTGAGGGAACTTTCTGAGTCGAATAAAGGGTGTCAAGTACTTTTTGCCTTTCAAGAGGGAATGTGGTATTTCTCTTGAGATGTTGCATCGCAAAATTTCCTCATCTCGCATTGAGGGGATAATTTTGGGGTGTTTCTCGATTTGCGGCGTGAAGCTGGGGATGCTTCTCGAGTTTCGACGGGGACCTCACAACTCGCTGCGGTTGCTTCAGGGAAGTCAGGCCCCTTTCGTGTTGTAAGGGGAACGTCCGGGTTCCTCTCGAGCCCTTAAATGTGCACAGGGGCTCATCTCGAATTCAGTCCATAAAGTGTGTTCTCTCCAAAGGGGACGGCTGTGTGAGGGAACTTTCTGAGTCGAATAAAGGGTGTCAAGTAACTTTTTGCCTTTCACGAGGGAATGTGGTATTTCTCTTGAGATGCCGCATTGCAAAATTTCCTCATTTCGCATTGAGGGAATAATTTTGGGGTGTTTCACGAGTTGTGTCTGGAAGCTGGGGGTGCTTCAAAAGTAGCGACGGGGACCTCAGGAACTCGCTGGGGTTGCTTCAGGGAAGTCAGGTCCCCTTTGGTGTTGGAAGGGGAACGTCCGGGTTCCTCTCGAGCCCTTAAATGTGCACAGGGGCTCATCTCGTATTGAGTCCATAAAGTGTGTTCTCCTCTGAAAGGGGACGGCTGTGTGAGGGAACTTTCTGAGTCGAAAAAAGGGTGTCAAGTACCTTTTTGCCTTTCAAGAGGGAATGTGGTATTTCTCTTGAGATGCTGCATCGCAAAATTTCCTCACCTCGCATTGAGGGAATAATTTTCGTTTGTTTCTCGAGGTGCGTCGAGAAGCTGTGGGTGATTCAAGAGTTGCCACGGGGACCTCAGGAACTCGCTGGGGTTGCTTCAGGGAATTCAGGTCCCCTTTGGTGTTGGAAGCGGACCTTCCGGGTACCTCTCGAAGCTTTAAATGTGCACAGGTGCTCATCTCGAATTGAGTCCATAAAGTGTGTTCTCATCTAAAATGGGACGGCTGTGTGAGGGAACTTTCTGAGTCGAACAAAGGGTGTCAAGTACCGTTTTGCCTTTCAAGAGGGAATGTGGTATTTCTCTTGAGATGCTGCATCGCAAAATTTCCTCATCTCGCATTGAGGGAATAATTTTGCAGTGTTTCTCGAGTTGCGAATGGAAGCTGTGGGTGCTTCAAGAGTTGAGACAGGGACCTCAGGAACTCGCTGTGGTTACTTCAAGGAAGTCAGGTCCCCTTTGCTGTTGGAAGGGGAACGTCCGTGTTCCTCTAGAGCCCTTAAATGTGCAGAGGGGCTCATCTCGAATTGAGTCCATAAAGTGTGTTCTCCTCTCCAAAGGGGATGGCTGTGTGAGGGAACATTCTGAGTCGAATAAAGGTTGTCAAGTACTTGTTTACCTTTCAAGAGGGAAAGTGGTATTTCTCTTGAGATGCTGCATCGCAAAATTTCCTCATCTCGCATTGAGGGAATAATTTTGCAGTGTTTCTCGAGTTGCGACTGGAAGCTGTGGGTGCTTCAAGAGTTGAGACAGGGACCTCAGGAACTCGCTGTGGTTACTTCAAGGAAGTCAGGTCCCCTTTGCTGTTGGAAGGGGAACGTCCGTGTTCCTCTCCAGCCCTTAAATGCACAGGGGCTCATCTCGAATTGAGTCCATAAAGTGTGTTCTCCTCTAAAAGGGGACGGCTGTGTGAGGGAACTGTCTGAGTCGAATAAAGGGTGTCAAGTACCTTTTTGCCTTCCAAGAGAGAATGTGGTATTTCTCTGGAGATGCTGCATCGCAAAATTTCCTCATCTCGCATTGAGGGGATAATTTTGGTGTGTTTCTCGAGTTGCAGCGGGAAGCTGGGTGTGCTTCTCGAGTTGCGACGGGGACCTCAGGAACTCGCTTTGGTTGCTTCAGGGAAGTCAGGTCCCCTTTTCTGTTGGAAGGGGAACTTCCGGTTACCTCTCGAGCCCTTAAATGAGCTCAGGGGCTCATCTCGAATTGAGTCCATAAAGTGTGTTCTCTCCAAAGGGGACGGCTGTGTGAGGGAACTTTCAGAGTCGAATAAAGGGTTTCAAGTACCTTTTTGCCTTTCAAGAGGGAATGTGGTATTTCTCTTGAGATGCTGCATCGCAAAATTTCCTCATCTCGTATTGAGGGGATAATTTTGGGGTGTTTCTCGAGTTGCGGCGGGAAGCTGGGGGTGTTTCTCGAGTTGCGACGGGGACCTCAGGAACTCGCTGGGGTTGCTTCAGGGAAGTCAGATCCCCTTTTCCGTTGGATGGGGAACTCCGGGTTCCTCTCAAGCACTTAAATGTGAACAGGGGCTCATCTCGAATTGAGTTCATAAAGTGTGTTCTCCTCTAAAAGGGGAGGGCTGTGTGAGGAAAATTTCTGAGTCGAATAAAGGATGTCAAGTACCTTTTTGCCTTTCAAGAGGGAATGTGGTATTTCTCTTGAGATGCTGCATCGCAAAATTTCCTCATCTCGCATTGAGGGAATAATTTTGGGGTGTTTCTCGAGTTGCGGCGGGAAGCTGGGTGTGCTTCTTGAGTTGCGAAAGGGACCTCAGAAACTCGCTGTTGTTGCTTCAGGGAAGACATGTCCCCTTTTTTGTTTTTAGGGGGTAGTTCCGGGTTCCTCTCGAGCCCTTAAATGTGCACAGGGGCACGTTCCAATTGAGTCCATAAAGTGTGTTCTCCTCTCCAAAGGGTATAGCTGTGTGAGGGAACTTTCTGAGTCGAATAAAGGGTGTCAAGTACCTTTTTGCCTTTCAAGAGGGAATGTGGTATTTCTCTTGAGATGCCGCATCGCAAAATTTCCTCATCTCGCATTGAGGGTTAAATTTGGGGTGTTTTTCGACTTGCGGAGGGAAGCTGGGGGTGCTTCTCGAGTTGCGACGGGGACCTCAGGAACTCGCTGGAGTTGCTTCAGGGAAGTTAGTTCCCCTTTGATGTTGGAAGGGGAATTTCCGGTTTCTTTTGAGCCCTTAAATATGCACAGGGGCTGATCTGGATTTGAGTCCATTAAGTGTGTTCTCCTCTCCAAAGTGTACAGCTGTGTGAGGGAACTTTCTGAGTGGAATAAAGGGTGTCAAGTACCTTTTTGCCTTTCAAGAGGGAATGTGGTATTTCTCTTGAGATGCTGCATCGCAAAATTTCGTATCTCGCATTGAGAGGATAATTGTGGGCTGTTTCACGAGTTGCGGCGGGAAGCTGGGGGTGCTTCTCGAGTTGCGATGGGGACCTCAGGAACTCGCTGGGGTTGATTCAGGGAAGTCAGGTCCCCTTTGCTGTTGGAAGGGGAACTTCCCGGTTTCTCTAGAGCCCTTAAATGTGCACAGGGGCTCATCTCGAATTGAGTCCATAAAGTGTGTTCTTCTCTAAAAGGGGACAGCTGTTTGAGGGAACTTTCTTAGTCGAATAAAGGGTGTCAAGTACCTTTTTGCCTTTCAAGAGGGAATGTGGTATTTCTCTTGAGATGCTGCATCACGAAATTTCCTCATCTCGTATTGAGGGGATAATTATGGGTTGTTTCTCGAGTTGCGGCGGGAAGCTGGGGGTGCTTCTCGAGTTGCGACGGGGACCTCAGGAACTCGCTGGGGTTGCTTCAGGGAAGTCAGGTCCCCTTTGGTGTTGGAAGGGAAACGTCCGGGTTCCTCTCGAGCCCTTAAATGTGCACAGGGGCTCATCTCGTATTGAGTCCATAAAGTGTGTTCTCCTCTGAAAGGGGACGGCTGTGTGAGGGAACTTTCTGAGTCGAAAAAAGGGTGTCAAGTACCGTTTTGCCTTTCAAGAGGGAATGTGGTATTTCTCTTGAGATGCTGCATCGCAAAATTTCGTATCTCGCATTGAGAGAATAATTTTGGGCTGTTTCACGAGTTGCGGCGGGAAGCTGGGGGTGCTTCTCGAGTTGCGACGGGGACCTCAGGAACTCGCTGGGGTTGCTTCAGGGAAGTCAGGTCCCCTTTGATGTTGGAAGGGGAAGTTCCCGGTTTCTCTAGAGCCCTTAAATGTACACAGGGTCTCATCTCGAATTGAGTCTATAAAGTGTGTTTTTCTCTAAAAGGGGACAGCTGTGTGAGGGAACTTTCTTAGTCGAATAAAGGGTGTTAAGTACCTTTTTGCCTTTCAAGAGGGAATGAGGTATTTCTCTTGAGATGCTGCATCGCATAATTTCCTCATCTCGCATTGAGGGGATAATTTTGGCGTGATTATCGATTGCGGCGTGATGCTTGTGTTGCTTCTCGAGTCTCGACGGGGACCTCAGAAAATCGCTGGAGTTGCTTCAGGGAAGTCAGGACCCCTTTGGTGTTGGAACGGGAACTTCTGGGTTCCTCTCCAACACTTAAATGCACAGGGGCTCATCTCAAATTGAGTCCATAAAGTGTGTTCTCCTCTTAAAGGGGACGGCTGTGTGAGGGAACTTTCTGAGTCGAATAAAGATTGTCAAGTACCTTTTTGCCTTTCAAGAGGGAATGTGGTATTTCTCTTGAGATGCTGCATCGCAAAATTTCCACATCTCACATTGAGGGAATAATTTTGGTGTATTTCTCGAGTTGCGGCGGGAAGCTGGGGGTGTTTCTCGAGTTGCGACGTCGACCTCAGGAACTCGCTGGGGTTGCTTCAGGGAAGTCAGGTCCCCTTTGCTGTTGGAAGGGGAACGTCCGGGTTCCTCTCGAGCCCTTAAATGTGCACAGGGGCTCATCTCGAATTGAGTCCATAAAGTGTGTTCTCCTCTCCAAAGGGGACCGCTGTGTGAGGGACCTTTCTGAGTCGAATAAACGGTGTCAAGAACCTTTTTGCCTTTCAAGAGGGAATGTGGTATTTCTCTTGAGATGCTGCATCGCGCATTTCTTCATCTCGCATTGAGGGGATAATTTTGGGGTGTTTCTCGAGTTGCGGCGGGAAGCTGGGGGTGCTTCAAGAGTTGCGACGGGGACCTCAAGAACTCTCTGTGGTTGCTTCAGGGAAGTTAGGTCCCCTTTGGTGGTGGAAGGGGAACTTCCGCGTTCCTCTCGAGCCCTAAAATGTGCTCAGGGGCTCATCTGGAATTGAGTCCATAAAGTGTGTTCTCCTCTAAAAGGGGACAGCTGTGTGAGGGAACTTTGAGTCGAATAAAGGGTGTCAAGTACCCTTTTGCCTGTCAAGAGGGAATGTGGTATGTTTCTTGAGATGCTGCATCGCAAAATTTCCTCATCTCGCATTGAGGGGATACTTTTGGGGTGTTTATCGAGTTGCGGCGGGAAGCTGGGGGTGCTTCTCGAGTTGCGACGGGGACCTCAGGAACTCGCTGGGGTTGATTCAGGGAAGTCAGTTCCCCTTTGCTGTTGGAAGGGGAACTTCCGGGTTCCTCTCCAGCCCTTCAATGTTCACAGGGGCTCATCTCGAATTGAGTCCATAAACTGTGTTCTCTCCAAAGGGGACGGCTGTGTGAGGGAACTTTCTGAGTGGAATAAAGGGTGTCAAGTACCTTTTTTCCTTTCAAGAGGGAATGTGGTATTTCTCTTGAGATGCTGCATTGGAAAATTTGATCATCTCGCATTGAGGGGATAATTTTGGGGTGTTTCTCGAGTTGAGGCCGGAAGCTGGGTGTGATTCTCCAGTTGCGACGGGGAACTCAGGAACTCGCTGGGGTTGCTTCAGGGAAGTCAGGTCCCCTTTAGTGTTGTAAGGGGATCTTCCGGCTTCCTCTCCAGCCCTTAAATGTGCACAGGGGCTCATCTCGAATTGAGTCCGGTAAAGTGTGTTCTCCTCTAAAAGGAAACGGCTGTGAAGGGAACTTTCTGAGTCGAAAAAAGGGTGTCAAATACCTTTTTCCCTTTCAAGAGGGAATGTGGTATTTCTCTTGAGATGCTGCATCGCAAAATTTCCTCATCTCGCATTGAGGGGATAATTTTGGAGTGTTTTTTGAGTTGCAGCGGGAAGCTGGGGGTGCTACTCGAGTAGGGACGCGGACCTCAGGAACTCACTGGGGTTGCTTCAGGGAAGTCAGGTCCCCTTTGGTGTTGGAAGGGGAACTTCCGCGTTCCTCTTGAGCCCTAATATCAGCTCAGGGGCTCATCTGCAATTGAGTCCATAAAGTGTGTTCTCCTCTAAAAGGGGAGGGCTGTGTGAGGGAACTTTCTGAGTAGAATAAAGGGTGTCAAGTACCTTTTTGCCTTTCAACAGGGAATGTGGTATTTCTTTTGAGATGCTGCATCACAAAATTTCCTCATCTCGCATTGAGGGGATAATTTTGGGGTGTTTCTCGAGTTAAGGCGAGAAGCTGGGGGTGTTTCTCGAGTTGCGACGGGGACCTCAGGAACTCGCTTGGGTTGCTTCAGGGAAGTCAGGTCCCCTTTGCTGTTGGAAGGGAACTTCCGGGTTCCTCCGGTGCCCTTAAATGTGCACAGGGGCTCATCTCGAATTGAGTCCATAAAGTGTGTTCTCCTCTAAATTGGGACGGCGGTGTGAGGGAACTTTCTGAGTCGAATAAAGGGTGTCAAGTACCTTTTTGCCTTTCAAGAGGGATTGTGGTATTTCTCTTGAGATGCTGCATTGCAAAATTTCCTCATCTCGCATTGAGGGGATAATTTTGGGGTGTTTCTCGAGTTGCGGCGGGAAGCTGGGGGTGCTTCTCGAGGTGCGTCGGGGACCTCAGGAACTCGCTGGGTTTGCTTCAGGGAAGTCATGTCCTTTTTTGTGTTGGAAGGGGAACTTCCGGATTACTCTCGAGCTGTTAAATGGGAAAAATACCTCTTCTAGATTTGAATCCATAATTTATGTTTTCCTCTCCACTGAGGAAGGATGTTAGGGAACATTCTGAGTCGCATAAACGGAGTCAGTACCCTTTTGCCTTTCAAGCCGGAATGTAGGATTACTCTTGAGATTCTGCAGCGCAAAAAACCTCATCTCTCATTGAGGGGAATATTTTGTGGTGTTTCTCGAATTGCGGCGGGACGCTGGGGGTACTTCTTGAGTTTAGATGGAGACCTCAGGAACTCACTCGAATTTGTTCAGGGAAGTCATGTCCCCTTTGTGCTGGAAGGGGAACTTCCGGATTAGTCTCGAGCCCTTTAATGGGAATAGGGCCTCTTCTGGAGTTGAGTCCATAAAGTGTGTATACCTCTCCAATGGGGACGGATGTTAGGGCACATTCTGAGTGGCATAAAGTGTGTCAAGTTCCCTTTTGCTTTCAAGCGGGAAGGCGCGATTTCTCTTGAGATTCTGCAGCAGAAAATTACCTCGTCTCGCACTTGTGTCGTTTCTCGAGTTGGGGCGTGAAGCAGGGGGTACTTCTGGAGTTGAGAGGGGACCCTCAGGAACTCGCTCAGGTTGCTTCAGGGAAGTCAAGTCCCCTTTTGTGTTGGAAGGGGAACTTCCGGATGACTCTCGAGCTGTTAAATGTGAATAATGCCTCTTCTCGATTTGAGTCCATGAAGTGTGTTTTCCTCTCCACTGAGGACGGATGTTAGGGAACATTCTGAGTCGCCTAAAGGGAGTCAGGTACCATTATGCCTTTCAAGCGGGAATGTGGGATATCACTTGAGACTCTGCAGCGCAAAATTTCCTCATTGAGGGGATAATTTTGTTGTGCTTCTCGAGTTGCGAAGGGGACCTCAGGAACTTTCTCGAGTTACTTCAGGGAATCAGGCCCTTTTTTTTTCTGGAAGGAGAACTTCCGGATTATTCTTGAGCCCTTTAATGGGAATAGGGCCTCTTCTGGAGTTGAGTCCATAAAGTGTGTTATCCTCTCCACTGAGGACGAATGTTAGGGACCATTCTGAGTCGGCTAAAGGGAGTCAAGTACCCTTTCGCCTTTCAAGCGGAAATGTGGGATTTCACCTGAGATTCTGCAGCGCAAATTTTCCTCATCTCACATTGTGGGGAAAATTTTGTGGTGTTTCTCCAGTTGCGATGGGGACCTCAGAAACTTACTCGAGTTACTTCAGGGAATCAGGTACCATTTGTGCTGGAAGGGGAACTTCCGGAATACTTTTGAGCCCTTTAATGGGAATAGGGTCTCTTCTCCAGTTGAGTCCCTAAAGTGTGTTATCTTCTCCAATGGGACGGATATTTTTGAACTTTCTGAGTGGCATAAAGTGTGTCAAGTACGCTTTTGCCTTTCAAGCGGGAATGTGGGATTTCTCTTGAGATTCTGCAGCACAAAAAACCTCATCTCTCATTGAGGGGATAATTTTGTGTTGTTTCTCGAATTGCGGCGGGAAGCTGGGGGTACTTCTCGAGTTGCGGTGGGGACCTCAGGAACTCGCTCGGGTTGCTACAGGGAAGTCAAGTCCACTTTTGTGTCGGAAGGGGAACTTCCGGAATACTCTCGAGCCATTAAAAGGGAATATTGCCTCTTCTCCATTTGAGTCCATAAAATATGTTCTCCTCTCCACTGAGGATGGATGTTAGGGAATATTCTGAATCGCATAAAGGGAGTCAAGTACCTTTTTGCCTTTCAAGCGGGAATGTGGGATTTCTCTTGAGATGCTGCATTGCAAAATTTCCTCATCTTGCATTGAGGGAATAATTTTGGCGTGATTCTCGATTGCGGCGGGATGCTTGGGTTGCTTCTCGAGTCTCGACGGGGACCTCAGAAAATCGCTGGAGTTGCTTCAGGGAAGTCAGGACCCCTTTGGTGTTGGAACGGGAACTTCTGGGTTCCTCTCCAACACTTAAATGCACAGGGGCTCATCTCGAATTGAGTCCATAAAGTGTGTTCTCCTCTAAAAGGGGACGGCTGTGTGAGGGAACTTTCTGAGTCGAATAAAGGTTGTCAAGTACCTTTTTGCCTTTCAAGAGGGAATGTGGTATTTCTCTTGAGATGCTGCATCGCAAAATTTCCACATCTCACATTGAGGGAATAATTTTGGGGTATTTCTCGAGTTGCGTCGGGAAGCTGGGGGTGTTTCTCGAGTTGCGACGTCGACCTCAGGAACTCGCTGGGGTTGCTTCAGGGAAGTCAGGTCCCCTTTGCTGTTGGAAGGGGAACGTCCGGGTTCCTCTCGAGCCCTTAAATGTGCACAGGGGCTCATCTCGAATTGAGTCCATAAAGTGTGTTCTCCTCTCCAAAGGGGACCGCTGTGTGAGGGAACTTTCTGAGTCGAATAAACGGTGTCAAGAACCTTTTTGCCTTTCAAGAGGGAATGTGGTATTTCTCTTGAGATGCTGCATCGCGCATTTCTTCATCTCGCATTGAGGGGATAATTTTGGGGTGTTTCTCGAGTTGCGGCGGGAAGCTGGGGGTGCTTCAAGAGTTGCGACGGGGACCTCAAGAACTCTCTGTGGTTGCTTCAGGGAAGTTAGGTCCCCTTTGGTGGTGGAAGGGGAACTTCCGCGTTCCTCTCGAGCCCTAAAATGTGCTCAGGGGCTCATCTGGAATTGAGTCCATAAAGTGTGTTCTCCTCTAAAAGGGGACAGCTGTGTGAGGGAACTTTGAGTCGAATAAAGGGTGTCAAGTACCCTTTTGCCTGTCAAGAGGGAATGTGGTATGTTTCTTGAGATGCTGCATCGCAAAATTTCCTCATCTCGCATTGAGGGGATACTTTTGGGGTGTTTATCGAGTTGCGGCGGGAAGCTGGGGGTGCTTCTCGAGTTGCGACGGGGACCTCAGGAACTCGCTGGGGTTGATTCAGGGAAGTCAGTTCCCCTTTGCTGTTGGAAGGGGAACTTCCGGGTTCCTCTCCAGCCCTTCAATGTTCACAGGGGCTCATCTCGAATTGAGTCCATAAACTGTGTTCTCTCCAAAGGGGACGGCTGTGTGAGGGAACTTTCTGAGTGGAATAAAGGGTGTCAAGTACCTTTTTTCCTTTCAAGAGGGAATGTGGTATTTCTCTTGAGATGCTGCATTGGAAAATTTGATCATCTCGCATTGAGGGGATAATTTTGGGGTGTTTCTCGAGTTGAGGCGGGAAGCTGGGTGTGATTCTCCAGTTGCGACGGGGAACTCAGGAACTCGCTGGGGTTGCTTCAGGGAAGTCAGGTCCCCTTTGGTGTTGTAAGGGGGTCTTCCGGCTTCCTCTCCAGCCCTTAAATGTGCACAGGGGCTCATCTCGAATTGAGTCCGGTAAAGTGTGTTCTCCTCTAAAAGGAAACGGCTGTGTGAGGGAACTTTCTGAGTCAAAAAAGGGTGTCAAATACCTTTTTCCCTTTCAAGAGGGAATGTGGTATTTCTCTTGAGATGCTGCATCGCAAAATTTCCTCATCTCGCATTGAGGGGATAATTATGGGGTGTTTCTCGAGTTGCGGCGGGAAGCTGGGGATGCTTCTCGAGTTGCGACGGGGACCTCAGGAACTCGCTGGGGTTGCTTCAGGGATTCAGGTCCCCTTTTCCGTTGAATGGGGATATTCCTGGTTACTCTCAAGCACTTAAATGTGAACAGGGGCTCATCTCGAATTTAGTCCATAAAGTGTGTTCTCCTCTAAAAGGGGAGGGCTGTGTGAGGAAACTTTCTGAGTCGAATAAAGGATGTCAAGTACCTTTTTGCCTTTCAAGACGGAATGTGGTATTTCTCTTGAGATGCTGCATTGCAAAATTTCCTCATTTCGCATTGAGGGAATAATTTTGGGGTGTTTCACGAGTTGTGTCGGGATGCTGGGGGTGCTTCAAAAGTAGCGACGGGGACCTCAGGAACTCGCTGGGGTTGCTTCAGGGAAGTCAGGTCCCCTTTGGTGTTGGAAGGGGAACGTCCGGGTTCCTCTCGAGCCCTTAAATGTGCACAGGGGCTCATCTCTTATTGAGTCCATAAAGTGTGTTCTCCTCTGAAAGGGGACGGCTGTGTGAGGGAACTTTCTGAGTCGAAAAAAGGGTGTCAAGTACCTTTTTGCCTTTCAAGAGGGAATGTGGTATTTCTCTTGAGATGCTGCATCGCAAAATTTCCTCATCTCGCATTGAGGGAATAATTTTGCAGTGTTTCTCGAGTTCGACTGGAAGGTGTGGGTGCTTCAAGAGTTGAGACAGGGACCTCAGGAACTCGCTGTGGTTACTTCAAGGAAGTCAGGTCACCTTTGCTGTTGGAAGGGGAACGTCCGTGTTCCTCTAGAGCCCTTAAATGTGCAGAGGGGCTCATCTCGAATTGAGTCCATAAAGTGTGTTCTCCTCTCCAAAGGGGATGGCTGTGTGAGGGAACATTCTGAGTCGAATAAAGGTTGTCAAGTACTTGTTTACCTTTCAAGAGGGAATGTGGTATTTCTCTTGAGATGCTGCATTGCAAAATTTCCTCATCTCGCATTGAGGGAATAATTTTGGCGTGTTTCTCGATTGCGGCGGGATGCTTGGATTGCTTCTCGAGTCTCGACGGGGACCTCAGAAAATCGCTGGAGTTCCTTCAGGGAAGTCAGGTCCCCTTTGGTGTTGGAAAGGGAACTTCTGGGTTCCTCTCCAGCCCTTAAATGCACAGGGGCTCATCTCGAATTGAGTCCATAAAGTGTGTTCTCCTCTAAAAGGGGACGGCTGTGTGAGGGAACTTTCTGAGTCGAATAAAGGGTGTCAAGTACCTTTTTGCCTTCCAAGAGGTAATGTGGTATTTCTCTGGAGATGCTGCATCGCAAAATTTCCTCATCTCGCATTGAGGGGATAATTTTGGTGTGTTTCTCGAGTTGCGGCGGGAAGCTGGGTGTGCTTCTCGAGTTGAGACGGGGACCTCAGGAACTCGCTTTGGTTGCTTCAGGGAAGTAGGTCCCCTTTGCTGTTGGAAGGGGAACTTCCGGGTGACTCACGAGCCCTTAAATGAGCTCAGGGGCTCATCTCGAATTGAGTCCATAAAGTGTGTTCTCTCCAAAGGGGACGGCTGTGTGAGGGAACTTTCAGAGTCGAATAAAGGGTTTCAAGTACCTTTTTGCCTTTCAAGAGGGAATGTGGTATTTCTCTTGAGATGCTGCATCGCAAAATTTCCTCATCTCGTATTGAGGGGATAATTTTGGGGTGTTTCTCGAGTTGCGGCGGGAAGCTGGGGGTGCTTCTCGAGTT
This sequence comes from Moschus berezovskii, assembly GCF_049115385.1. Lineage (NCBI taxonomy): Eukaryota > Metazoa > Chordata > Mammalia > Artiodactyla > Moschidae > Moschus > Moschus berezovskii. The sequence goes on from NC_142488.1 coordinate 150,302,504, forward strand.
GCGATGGGGACCTCAGGAACTCGCTGGGGTTGCTTCAGGGAAGTCAGATCCCCTTTTCCGTTGGATGGGGAACTCCGGGTTCCTCTCAAGCACTTAAAAGTTAACAGGGGCTCATCTCGAATTGAGTTCATAAAGTGTGTTCTCCTCTAAAAGGGGAGGGCTGTGTGAGGAAAATTTCTGAGTCGAATAAAGGATGTCAAGTACCTTTTTGCCTTTCAAGAGGGAATGTGGTATTTCTCTTGAGATGCTGCATCGCAAAATTTCCTCATCTCGCATTGAGGGAATAATTTTGGGGTGTTTCTCGAGTTGCGGCGGGAAGCTGGGTGTGCTTCTTGAGTTGCGAAAGGGACCTCAGTAACTCGCTGTAGTTGCTTCAGGGAAGACATGTCCCCTTTTTTGTTCTTAGGGGGAAGTTCCGGGTTCCTCTCGAGCCCTTAAATGTGCACAGGGGCACGTTCCAATTGAGTCCATAAACTGTGTTCTCCTCTCCAAAGGGTATAGCTGTGTGAGGGAACTTTCTGAGTCGAATAAAGGGTGTCAAGTACCTTTTTGCCTTTCAAGAGGGAATGTGGTATTTCTCTTGAGATACTGCATCGCAAAATTTCCTCATCTCGCATTGAGGGTTAAATTTGGGGTGTTTCTCGACTTGCGGAGGGAAGCTGGGGGTGCTTCTCGAGTTGCGACGGGGACCTCAGGAACTCGCTGGAGTTGCTTCAGGGAAGTTAGTTCCCCTTTGATGTTAGAAGGGGAATTTCCGGTTCCTTTTGAGCCCTTAAATATGCACAGGGGCTGATCTGGATTTGAGTCCATTAAGTGTGTTCTCCTCTCCAAAGTGTACAGCTGTGTGAGGGAACTTTCTGAGTGTAATAAAGGGTGTCAAGTACCTTTATGCCTTTCAAGAGGGAATGTGGTATTTCTCTTGAGATGCTGCATCGCAAAATTTCGTATCTCGCATTGAGAGGATAATTGTGGGCTGTTTCACGAGTTGCGGCGGGAAGCTGGGGGTGCTTCTCGAGTTGCGATGGGGACCTCAGGAACTCGCTGGGGCTGCTTCAGGGGAGTCATGTCCCCTTTGCTGTTGGAAGGGGAACATCCCGGTTTCTCTAGAGCCCTTAAATGTGCACAGGGGCTCATCTCGAATTGAGTCCATAAAGTGTGTTCTTCTCTAAAAGGGGACAGCTGTTTGAGGGAACTTTCTTAGTCGAATAAAGGGTGTCAAGTACCTTTTTGCCTTTCAAGAGGGAATGTGGTATTTCTCTTGAGATGCTGCATCACGAAATTTCCTCATCTCGTATTGAGGGGATAATTATGGGTTGTTTCTCGAGTTGCGGCGGGAAGCTGGGGGTGCTTCTCGAGTTGCGACGGGGACCTCAGGAACTCGCTGGTGCTGCTTCAGGGAACTCAGGTCCCCTTTGGTGTTGGAAGGGGAACTTCCGGTTTCCTCTCAAGCCCTTCAATGTGCACAGGGGCTCCTCTCGAATTGAGTGCGTAAAATGTGTTCTCCTCTCCAAAGGGGACGGCCGTGTGAGGGAACTTTCTGAGTCGAACAAAGGGTATCAAGTACCTTTATGCCTTTCCAGAGGGAATGTGGTATTTCTCGTGAGATGCTTCATCGCCAAATTTCCTCATTTCGCTTGGAGGGGAGAATTTTGGGCTGTTTCTCGAATAGGGGCGGGAAGCTGGGGGTGCTTCTCGAGTTGCGACGGGGACCTCAGGAACTCACTGGGGTTGCATCAGGGAAGTCAGGTCCCCTTTGGTGTTGGAAGGGGAACTTCCGGTTTCCTCTCGAGCCCTTCAATGTGCACAGGGGCTCCTCTCGAATTGAGTCCGTAAAGTGTATTCTCCTCTCCAAAGGGGACGGCTGTGTGAGGGAACTTTCTGAGTCGAATAAAGGGTGTCAAGTAACTTTTTGCCTTTCCAGAGGGAATGTGGTATTTCTCTTGAGATGCTGCATCGCCAAATTTCCTCATCTCGCATGGAGGGGATAATTTTGGGGTCTTTCTCGAGTTGCGGCGGGAAGCTAGCGGTGCTTCTCGAGTTACGACGGGGACCTCAGGAACTCGCTGGGGTTGCTTGAGGGAAGTCAGGTCCCCTTTGTTGTTGGAAGGGGAACTTCCGGTATCCTCTCGAGAACTTCAATGTGCACAGGGGCTCCTCTCGAATTGAGTCCGTAAAGTGTGTTCTCCTCTCCAAATGGGACGGCTGTGTGAGAGAACTTTCTGAGTCGAATAAAGGGTGTCAAGTACTTTTTGCCTTTCCAGAGGGAATATGGTATTTCTCGTGAGATGCTGCATCGCCAAACTTCCTCATCTCGCATGGAGGGGAGAATTCTGGGGTGTTTCTCGAGTTGCGGCGGGAAGATGGGGGTGCTTCTCGCGTTGGGACGGGGACCTCAGGAACTCGCTGCGGTTGCTTCAGGGAAGTCAGGTCCACTTTGGTTTTGGAAGGGGAACTTCCGGTTTCCTCTCGAGCCCTTCAATGTGCACAGGGGCTCCTCTCGAATTGAGTCCGCAAAATGTGTTCTCCTCTCCAAAGGGGACGACTGAGTGAGGGAACTTTCTGAGTCGAATAAAGGGTATCAAGTACATTTTTGCCTTTCCAGAGGGAATGTGGTATTTATCTTGAGATGCTGCATCCCCAAATTTCCTCATCTCGCGTGGAGGGGATAATTTTGGGGTGTTTCTCGAGTTGCGGCGGGAAGGTGGGGGTGCTTCTCGAGTTGCGACGGGGACCTCAGGAACTCGCTGGGGTTGCTTCAGGGATGTGAGGTCCCCTTTGGTGTTGGAAGGGGAACTTCCTGTTTCTCTCGAGCCCTTCAATGTGCACAGGGGCTCCTCTCGAATTGAGTCCGTAAAATGTGTTCTCCTCTCCAAAGTGGACGGCTGTGTGAGGGAAGTTTCTGAGTCGAATAAAGGGTGTCAAGTACCTTTTTGCCTTTCCAGAGGGAATGTGGTATTTCTCTTGAGATCCTGCATCGCCAAATTTCCTCATCTCGCAAGGAGGGGAGAATTTTGGGGTGTTTCTCGAGTTGCGGCGGGAAGCTGAGGGTGCTTCTAGAGTTGCGATGGGGACGTCAAGAACTCTCGGAGTTGCTTCAGGGAAGTCAGGTCCCCTTTGGTGTTGGAAGGGGAACTTCCGGTTTCCTCTCGAGCCCCTCAATGTGCACAGGGGCTCCTCTCGAATTGAGTCCGTAAAGTGTGTTCTCCTCTCCAAAGGGGACGGCTGTGTGAGGGAACTTTGAGAGTCGAATAAAGGGTGTCAAGTACCTTTTTGCCTTTCCAGAGGGAATGTGGTATTTCTCGTGAGATGCTGCATCGCCAAATTTCCTCATCTCGCATGGAGGGGAGAATTTATGGGTGTTTCTCATGATGCGGCGGGAAGCTGGGGGTGCTTCACGAGTTGCGACGGGGACCTCAGGAACTCGCTGGGGTTGCTTCAGGGAAGTCAGGTCCCCTCTGGTGTTGGAAGGGGAACTTCCGGTTTCCACTCGACCCCTTCAATGTGCACAGGGGCTCCTCTCGAATTGAGTCCGTAAAGTGTGTTCTCCTCTCCAAAGGGGACGGCTGTGTGAGGGAACTTTCTGAGTCGAATAAAGGCTGTCAAGTACCTTTTTGCCTTTCGAGAGGGAATGTGGTATTTCTCTTGAGATGCTGCATCGCCAAATTTCCTCATCTCGAATGGAGGGGATAATTTTGGGGTGTTTCTCGAGTTGCGGCGGGAAGCTGGGGGTGATTCTCCAGTTGCGACGGGGACCTCAGGAACTCGCTGGGGTTGCTTCAGGGAAGTCAGGTCCCCTTTGGTGTTGGAAGGGGAACTTCCGATTTCTCTCGAGCCCTTCAATGTGCACAGGGGCTCCTCTCGAATTGAGTCCGTAAAGTGTGTTCTCCTCTCCAAAGGGGACGGCTGTGTGAGGGAACTTTCTGAGTCGAATAAAGTGTGTCAAGTACCTTTTTTCCTTTCCAGAGGGAATGTGGTATTTCTCTTGAGATGCTGCATCGCCAAATTTCCTCATCTCGCATGGAGAGGAGGATTTTGGGGTGTTTCTCGAGTTGCGGCGGGAAGCTTTGAGTGCTTCTAGAGTTGCGATGGGGACCTCAGGAACTCTCGGAGTTGCTTCAGGGAAGTCAGGTCCCCTTTGGTGTTGGAAGGGGAACTTCCAGTTTCCTCTCGAGCCCTTCAATGTGCACAGGGGCTCTTCTCAAATTGAGTCCGTAAATTGTGTTCTCCTCTCCAAAGGGGACGGCAGTGTGAGGGAACTTTCTGAGTCGAATAAAGGGTGTCAAGTACCTTTTTGCCTTTCCAGAGGGAATGTGGTATTTCTCTTCAGATGCTGCATCGCCAAATTAACTCATCTCGCTTGGAGGGGATAATTTTGGGGTGTTTCTGGAGTTGCGGCGGGATGCTGGGGGTGCTTCTCGAGTTGCGACGGGGACCTCAGGGACTCGCTGGGGTTGCTTCAGGGATGTCAGGTCCCCTTTGGTGTTGGAAGGGGAACTTCCGGTTTCCTCTCGAGCCCTTCAATGTGCATAGGGGCTCCTCTCGAATTGAGTCCGTAAAGTGTGTTCTCCTCTCCAAAGGGACGGCTCTGTGAGGGAATTTTCTGAGTCGAATAAAGGGTGTCAAGTACCATTTTGCATTTCCAGAGGGAATGTCGTATTTCACTTGAGATGCTGCATCGCCAAATTTCCTCATCTCGCATGGAGGGGATAATTTTGGGGTGTTTCTCGAGTTGCGGCGGGAAGCTGGGGTTGCTTCAAGGAAGTCAGGTCCCCTTTGGTGTTGGAAGGGGAACTTCCGGTTTCCTCTCGAGCCTTTCAATATGCACAGGGGCTCCTCTCGAATTGAGTCCGTGAAGTGATTTCTCCTCTCCAAAGGGACAACTGTGTGAGGGAACTTTCTGAGTCGATTAAAAGGTGTCAAGTACCTTTTTGCTTTTCCAGAGGGAATGTGGTATTTCTCGTGAGATGCTGCATCGCCAAATTTCCTCATCTCGCATGGAGGGGAGAATTTTGGGGTGTTTCTCGAGTTGCGGCGGGAAGCTGGGGGTGCTTCTCGAGTTTCGACGGGGACCTCAGGAACTCGCTGGGGTTGCTTCAGGGAAGTCAGGTCCCCTTTGGTGTTGAAGGGGAACTTCCGGTTTCCTCTCGAGCCCTTCAATGTGCACAGGGGCTCCTCTCGAATTGAGTCCGAAAAGTGTGTTCTCCTCTCCAAAGGGGACGGCTGTGTGAGGGAACTTTCTGAGTCGAATAAAGGGTGTCAAGTACTTTTTTGCCATTCCAGAGGGAATGTGGTATTTCTCTTGAGATGCTTCATCACCAAATTTCCTCATCTCGCATGGAGGGGAGAATTTTGGGCTGTTTCTCGAGTTGCGGCGGGAAGCTGGGGGTGCTTCTCGAGTTGCGACAGGGACCTCAGGAACTCGGTGGCGTTGCTTCAGGGAAGTCAGGTCCCCTTTGGTGTTGGAAGGGGAACTTCCCATTTCCTCTCGAGCCCTTCAATGTGCACAGGGGCTCCTCTCGAATTGAGTCCGTAAAGTGTGTTCGCCTCTCCAAGGGGGACGGCTGTGTGAGGGAACATTCTGAGTCGAATAAAGGGTGTCAAGTACCTTTTTGCCTTTCCAGAGGGAATGTGGTATATCTCGTGAGATGCTGCATCGCCAAATTTCCTCATCTCACATGGAGGGGAGAATTTTGGGGTGTTTCTCGAGTTGCGGCGGGAAGCTGGGGGTGCTTCTCGAGTTGCGACGGGGACCTCAGTAACTCGCTGGGGTTGCTTCAGGGAAGTCAGGTCCCCTTTTGTGTTGGAAGGGGAACTTCTGATTTCCTCTCGAGCACTTCAATGTGCACAGGGGCTCCTCTCGAATTGAGTCCGTAGAGTGTATTCTCCTCTCCCAAGGGGACGGCTGAGTGAGGGACCTTTCTGTGTCGAATCAAGGGTGTCATGTACATTTTTGCCTTTCCAGCGAGAATATGGTATTTCTCTTGAGATGTTCCATCGCGTAATTTCCTCATCTCGCATGGAGGGGATAATTTTGGGGTGATTCTCGAGTTGCGGCGGGAAGCTGGGGGTGCTTCTCGAGTTGCGACGGGGACCTCAGGAACTCGCTGGGGTTGCTTCAGTGAAGTCAGGTCCCCTTAGGTGTTGGAAGGGGAACTTCCGGTTTCCTCTCGAGCCGTTCAATGTGCACAGGGACTCCTCTCGAATTGAGTCCATAAAGTGTGTTCTCCTCTCCAAAGGGGACGGCTGTGTGAGGGAACTTTCTGAGTCGAATGAAGGGTGTCAAATAACTTTTTGCCTTTCCAGAGGGAACGTGGTATTTCTCTTGAGATGCTGCATCTCCAAATTTCCTCATCTCGCAAGGATGAGATAATTTTGGTGTGTTTCTCGAATTGCGGGGGGAAGCTGGGTGTGCGTCTCGAGTTGCGACTGGGACCTCAGGAACTCTCTGGGTTTGCTTCAGGGAAGTCAGGTCCCCTTTGGTGTTGGAAGGGGAACTTCCGGTTTCCTCTCGAGCCCTTCAATGTGCTCAGGGGCTACACTCGAATTGACTCCCTAAAGTGTGTTCTCCTCTCCAAAGGGGACAGCTGTGTGAGGGAACTTTCTGAGTCGAATAAAGGGTGTCAAGTAACTTTTTGCCTTTCCAGAGGGAATGTGGTATTTCTCCAGAGATGCTGCATCGCCAATTTTCCTCATCTCGCATAGAGGGGATAATTTTGGGGTGTTTCTCGAGTTGCGGAGGGAAGCTGGGGGTGCTTCTGAGTTGCGACGGGGACATCAGGAACTCGCTGGGGTTGCTTCAGGGAAGCTAGGTCCCATTTGGTGTTGGAAGGGGAACTTCCGGTTTCCTCTCGAGCCCTTCAATGTGCACAGGGGCTCCTCTCGAACTGAGTCCGTAAAGTGTGTTCTCCTCTCCAAAGGGGACGCCTGTGTCAGGGAACTTTCTGAGTCGAATAAAGGGTGTCAAGTACATTTTTCCCTTTCCCGAAAGAATGTGGTATTTCTCTTGAGATGCTGCCTCGCCAAATTTCCTCATCTCGCACGGAGGGGATAATTTTGGGGTGTTGCTCGAGCTGAGGCGGGAAGCTGGGAGTGCTTCTCGAGTTGCGACGGGGACCTCAGGAACTCGCTGGGATTGCTTCAGGGAAGTCAGGTCCCCTTTGGTGTTGGAAGGGGAACTTCCAGTTTCCTCTCGAGCCCTTCAATGTGCACAGGGGCTCCTCTCGAATTGAGTCCGTAAACTGTGTTCTCCTCTCCAAAGGGGACGGTAGTGTGAAGGAACATTCTGAGTCGAATAAAGGGTGTCAAGTTACTTTTTGCGTTTCCAGAGGGAATGTGGTATTTGTCTTTAGATGCTGCATCGACAAATTTCCTCATCTCACATGGAGGGGATAATTTTGGGATGTTTCACGAGTTGCGCCGGGAAGCTGGGGGTGCTTCTCGATTTGCGACGGGGACCTCAGGAACTCGCTGGGGTTGCTTCAGGGAAGACAGTTCCCCTTTGATGTTGGATGGGGAACTTCCGGTTTCCTCTCGAGCCGTTCAAAGTGCACAGGGGCTCCTCTCGAATTGAGTCTGTAAAGTGTGTTCTCCTCTCCAAAGGGGACGGCTGTGTGAGGGAACTTTCTGAGTCGAATAAAGGGTGTCAAGTAACTTTTTGCCTTTACAGACCGAATGTGGTATTTCTCTTGAGATGCTGCATCGCCAAATTTCCTCATCTAGCATGGAGGGGATAATTTTGGGGTGTTTCATGCGTTGCGGCGGGAAACTGGGGGTGCTTCTCGAGTTGCGACGGGGACCTCAGGAACTCGCTGGGGTTGCTTCAGGGAAGTCAGGTCCCCTTTGGTGTTGGAAGGGGAACTTCCGGTTTCCTCTCGAGCCCTTCAATGTGCACAGTGACTCCTCTCGAATTGAGTCCCTAAAGTTTGTTCTACTCTCCTTAGGGGACGGCGGTGTGAGGGAGCTTTCTGAGTCGAATAAAGGGTGTCAAGCACCTTTTTGCCTTTAGAGAGGGAATGTGGTATTTCTCTTGAGATGCTGCATCGCAAAATTTCCTCATCTCCCATGGAGGGGATAAATAGGTGTGTTTCTCGAGTTGCGGCGGGAAGCTGGGGGTGTTTCACGAGTTGCGACGGGGACCTCAGGAACTCGCTGGGGTAGCTTCAGGGAAGTCAGGTCCCCTTTGGTGTTGGAAGGGGAACTTCCGGTTTCCTCTGGAGCCCTTCAATGTTCACAGGGGCTCCTCTCGAATTTAGTGCGTAAAGTGTGTTCTCCTCTCCAAAGGGGATCGCTGTGTATGGGAACTTTCTGAGTGGAATAAAGGGTGTCAAGTACCTTTTTGCCTTTCCAGAGGGAATGTGGTATTCCTCTTGAGATGCTGCATCGCCAAATTTCATCATCTCGCATGGAGGGGTTAATTTTGGGGTGTTTCTCGAGTTGCGGCGGGAAGCTGGGGGTGCTTCTCGAGTGCGACGGGGACCTCAGGAACTCGCTGGTGTTTCTTTAGGGAAGTGAGGTCTCCTTTGGTGTTGGAAGGGAAACTTCTGGTTTGCTCTCGAGCCCTTCAATGTGCACAGGGGCTCCTCTCGAATTGAGTCTGTAAAGTGTGTTCTCCTCTCCAAACGGGACGGCTGTGTGAGGGAACTTTCTGAGTCGAATAAAGGGTGTCAAGTACCTTTTTGCCTTTCCAGAGGGAATGTGGTATTTCTCTTGAGATCCTGCATCGACATATTTCCTCATCTCGCATGGAGGGGAGAATTTTGGGGTGTTTCTCGAGTTGCGGCGGGAAGCTGGGGGTGCTTCTCCAGTTGCGACGGGGCCCTCAGGAAGTCGCAGTGGTTGCTTCAGGGAACTCAGGTCCCCTTTGCTGTTGGAAGGGGAACTCCCGATTTTCTCTCGAGCCCTTCAATGTGCACAGGGGCTCCTCTCGAATTGAGTCCGTAAAGTGTGTTCTCCTCTCCAAAGGGGACGGCTGTGTGAGGGAACTTTCTGAGTCGAATAAAGGGTGTCAAGTACCTTTTTTCCTTTCCAGAGGGAATGTGGTATTCTCTTGAGATGCTGCATCGCCAAATTTCCTCATCTCGCATGGAGGGGATAATTTTGGGGTGTTTCTCGAGTTGCGGCGGGAAGCTGGGGGTGCTTGTCGAGTTGCGACGGGGACCTCAGGAACTCGCTGGGGTTGCTGCAGGAAAGTCAGGTCGCCTTTGTTGTTGGAAGGGGATCTTCCGGTTTCCTCTCGAGCCCTTCAATGTGCACAGGGGCTCCTCTCGAATTGAGTCTGTAAAGTGTGTTCCCCTCTCCAAACGGGACGGCTGTGTGAGGGAACTTTCTGAGTCGAGTAAAGGGTGTCAAGTACCTTTTTGCCTTTCCAGAGGGAATGTGGTATTTCTCTTGAGATTATGCATCGCAAAAATTCCTCATCTCGCATGGACGGGATAATTTTGGGGTGTTTCTGGAGTTGCGGCGGGAAGCTGGGGGTGCTTCTCGAGTTGCGACGGGGACCTCAGGAACTCTCTGGTGTTGCTTCAGGGAAGTCAGGTCCCCTTTGGTGTTGGAAGGGGACCTTCCGGTTTCCTCTCGAGCCCTTCAATGTGCACAGTGACTCCTCTCGAATTGAGTCCCTAAAGTTTGTTCTACTCTCCTTAGGGTTCGGCGGTGTGAGGGAGCTTTCTGCGTCGAATAAAGGGTGTCAAGCACCTTTTTGCCTTAAGAGAGGGAATGTGGTATTTCTCTTGAGATGCTACATCGCAAAATTTCCTCATCTCCCATGGAGGGGATAAATAGGTGTGTTTCTCGAGTTGCGGCGGGAAGCTGGGGGTGTTTCACGAGTTGCGACGGGGACCTCAGGAACTCGCTGGGGTAGCTTCAGGGAAGTCAGGTCCCCTTTGGTGTTGGAAGGGGAACTTCCGGTTTCCTCCGGAGCCCTTCAATGTTCACAGGGGCTCCTCTCGAATTTAGTGCGTAAAGTGTGTTCTCCTCTCCAAAGGGGACGGCTGTGTATGGGAACTTTCTGAGTGGAATAAAGGGTGTCAAGTACCTTTTTGCCTTTCCAGAGGGAATGTGGTATTCCTCTTGAGATGCTGCATCGCCAAATTTCATCATCTCGCATGGAGGGGATTATTTTGGGGTGTTTCTCGAATTGCGGCGGGAAGCTGGGGGTGCTTCTCGAGTTGTGACGGGGACCTCAGGAACTCGCTGGGGTTGCTTCAGGGAAGTCAGTTCCCCTTTATTGTTGGAAGGGGAACTTCCGGTTTCCTCTCGAGCCCTTCAATGTGCACAGGGGCTCCTCTGGAATTGAGTCCGTAAAGTGTGTTCTCCTCTCCAAAGGGGACGGCTGTGTGAGGGAACTTTCTGAGTAGATTAAAGGGTGTCAAGTACCTTTTTGCCTTTCAAGAGGGAATGTGTTATTACTCTTGTGATGCTGCATCTCAAAATTTCCTCATGTCGCATGGAGGGAAAAATTTTGGGGTGTTTTCGAGTTGCGGCGGGAAGCTGGGGGTCCTTCCAGAGTTTTGACAGGGACCTAGGAACTCGCTGGGGTTGATTCAAGGAAGTCAGATCCCCTTTGGTGTTGAAAGGGGAACTTCCGGTTTCCTCTCGAGCCCTTAAATGTGCAAAGGGCCTCAGGTCGATGTGAGTCCATAAAGTGTGTTCTCCTCTCCAAAGGGTACTGCAGTGTGAGGGAACTTTCTGTGTCGAATAAACGGTGTCAAGTACCTTTTTGCCTTTCAAGAGGGAATGTGGTATTTCTCTTGAGATGCTGCATCGCAAAATTTCCTCATCTCGCATTGAGGGGATAATTTTGGTGTGTTTCTCGAGTTGCGGACAAAAGCTTGGGATGCTTCTCGAGTTGCGACGGGGACCTCATGAACTCGATGGGGTTGTTTCAGGGAAGTCAGGTCCCCTTTGGTGTTGGAAGGGGTACTTCCGGGTTCTTTTCGAGCCCTTTAATATGAACAGGGGCTCATCTCTATTGAGTCCATAAAGTGTGATCTCTCCAAAGGGGACGGCTTTGTGAGGGAACTTTCTGAGTGGAATAAAGGGTTTCAAGTACCTTTTTGTCTTCAAGAGGGAAAGTGGTATTTCTCTTGAGTTGCTGCATCGCAAAATTTCCTCATCTCGCATTGAGGGGATAATTTTTGTTTCTTTTTCGAGGTGCGGCGGGAAGTTGGGGGTGCTTCTCGAGTTGCGACGGGGACCTCATGAACTCGCTGGGGTTGCTTCAGGGAACTCAGGTCCACTTTGTTGTTGGAAGGGGAACTTCCGGGTTCCTCTCAAGCCCTTAAATGTGCACAAGGGCTCATTTCGAATTGAGTCCAAAAAGTGTGTTCTCCTCTAAAATGGGACGGCTCTGTGAGGGAACTTTCTGAGTCGAATATAGGGTGTCAAGTACCTTTTTGCGTTTCAAGAGGGAATGTGGTTTTTCTCTTGAGATGCTGCATCGCAAAATTTCCTCATCTCGCATTGAGGGGTTAATTTTGGTGTGTTTCTCAAGTTGCGGGGGGAAGCTTCGGGTGCTTCAAGAGTTGAGACTGGGACCTCAGGAACTCGCCGCGGTTACTTCAAGGAAGTCAGTTCCCCTTTGGTGTTGGAGGGGAACTTCCGGGTTCCTCTGGAACCCTTAAAGGTGCACAGGGGTTCATCTCAAATTAAGTCTATAAAGTGTGTTCTCCTCTAAAAGGGAACGACTGTGTGAGGGAACTTTCTGAGTCGAATAAAGGGTGTCAAGTACCTTTTTGCCATTCAATAGGGAATGTGGTATTTCTCTTGAGATGCTGCATTCCAAAATTTCCTCATCTCGCATAGAGGGCATAATTTTTGGTTGTTTCTCGAGTTGCGGCCGGAAGCGGGGGGTGCTTCTCGATGTACGACGGGCACCTGAGGAACTCGCTGGGGTTGCTTCAGGGAAGTCAAGTCCCCTTTGTTGTTGGAAGGGGAACTTCCGGGTTCCTCTCGAGACCTTAAATGTGCACAGGGGCTCATCTCGAATTGAGTCCATAAAGTGTTTTCTCCTCTAAAAGGGAACGGCTGTGTGAGGGAACTTTTGAGTCGAATAAAGGGTGTCAAGTAACTTTTTGCCTTTCAAGAGGGAATGTGGTATTTCTCTTGAGAATCTGTATCGCAAAATTTCCTCATCTCGCATAGAGGGAATAATTTTGGGGTGTTTCTCGAGTTGCCGCAGGAAGCTGGGTGTGTTTCAAGAGTTGCGACGGGGACCTCAGGAACTCGCCGGGGTTGCTTCAAGGAAGTCAGGTCCACTTTGGTGTTGAAAGGGGAAGTTCCGGGTTCCTCTGGAGCCCTTAAATGTGCACAGGGGATCATCTCGAATTGAGTCCGTAAAGTGTGTTCTCCTCTAAAAGGGGACGGCTGTGTGAGGGAACTTTCTCAGTCGAATAAAGGGTGTCAAGTACCTTTTTGCCTTTCAAGAGGGAATGTGGTATTTCTCTTGAGATGCTGCATCACAAAATTTCCTCATCTCGCATTGAGGGGATAATTTGGGGTGTTTCACGTGTTGCGAGGGGAAACTGGGGGTGATTCTCGAGATGCGACGGGGACCTCAAGAACTCGCTGGTGTTACTTCAGGGAAGTCAGGTCCCCTTTGGTGTTTCAAGGGGAACTTCCAGGTTCCTCTCTTGCCCTTAAATGTACACAGGGGTCATCTCGAATTGAGTCCATAAAGTGTGTTCTCCTCTAAAATGGGACGGCTGTATGAGGGAAGTTTCTAAGTCGAATAAAGGGTATCAAGTAACTTTTTCCATTTCAAGAGGGAATGTGGTATTTCTCTTGAGATGCTGCATCGCAAAATTTCCTCATCTCGCATTGAGGGGATAATTTTGGGGTGTTTCTCGAGTTGCGGAGGGAAGCTTGGGGTGCTTCTCGAGTTGCGACGAGGACCTCAGGAACTCGCTGGGTTTGCTTCAGGGAAGTTAGGTCCCCTTTGGTGTTGGAAGAAGAACTTCCGGGTTCCTCTGGAGCCGTTAAATGTGCACATGTCTCATCTCGAATTGAGTCCATAAAGTGAGTTCTCTCCAAAGGGGACGGCTGTGTGAGGGACCTTTCTGAGGCGAATAAACGTTCAAGTACCTTTTTGCCTTTCAAGAAGAAATGTGGTGTTTCTCTTGACATGCTGCATCACAAATATTACTCATCTCGCATTGAGGGAATAATTTTGGGGTGTTTCTCGAGTTGCGGCGGGAAGCTGGGGGTGCTTCTCGAGTTGCGACGGGGACCTCAGGAACTCGCTGGGGTTGTTTCAGGGAAGTCAGGTCCCCTTTGGTGTTGGAAGTGGAACTTCCGGGTTCCACTCGAGCCCTTAAATGTGCACAGGGCCTCATCTCGAATTGAGTCCATAAAGTGTGTTCTCCTCTAAACGGGGACGGCTGTGTGAGGGAACTTTCTGAGTCGAATAAAGGGTGTCAAGTACCTTTTTTGCCTTTCAAGAGGGAATGTGGTATTTTCTTGAGATGCGTCTTCGCAAAATTTCCTCATCTCGCATTGAGTGTATAATTTTGCGGTGTTTCTCGAATTACGGCGGGAAGCTGGGCGTGCTTCGAGCGTTGCGACTGGGACCTCAGTAACTCGCTGGGGTTGCTTCAGGGAAGTCAGGTCCCCTTTGCTGTTGGAACGGGAACTTCCGGTTTCCTCTCTAGCCCTTAAATGTGCACAGGGGCTCATCTCGAATTGAGTCCATAAAGTGTGTTCTCCTCTAAAATGGGACGGTTGTGTGAGGGAAATTTCTGAGTCGAATAACGGGTGTCAAGACCTATTTGGCTTTCAAGAGGGAATGTGTTATTTCTCTTGAGATGCTGAATCGCAAAATTTCCTCATCTCGCATTGAAGGGATAATTTTGGGGTGTTTCTCGAGTTGCTGCACGAAGCTGGGGGTGCTTCTCGAGTTACGACAGGGACCTCAGGAACTCGCTGTGGTTGCTTCAGGGAAGACAGATCCCCTTTGTTCTTGGAAGGGGAACTTCCGGGTTCCTCTCGAGCCCTTAAATGTGCAGAGGTGCTCATCTCGAATTGAGTCCATAAAGTGTGTTCTCCTCTAAAAGGGGACGGCTGTGTGAGGGAACTTTCTGTGTAGAATCAAGGGTTTCAAGTAACTTTTTGCCTTTCATGAGGGAATGTGGTATTTCTCTTGAGATGGGGCTTCGCAAAATTTCCTCATCTCGCATTGAGTGGATAATTTTGGGGTGTTTCTCGAGTTACGGCGGGAAGCTGGGGGTGCTTCAAGAGTTGCGACAGGGACCACAGTGACTCGCTGGGGTTGCTTCAGGAAAGTCAGGTCCCCTTTGCTGTTGGAAGTGGAAATTCCGGTTTCCTCTCGAGCACTTAAATGTGCACAGGGGCTCATCTCGAATTCAGTCCATAAAGTCTGTTCTCCTCTAAAAGGGGATGGCTGTGTGAGGGAACTTTCTGAGTGGAATAAAGTGTGTCAAGACCTTTTTGCCTTTCAAGAGGGAATGTGGTATTTCCCTTGAGATTCTGCATCGCAAAATTTCCTCATCTCCCATTGAGGTTATAATTTTGGTGTGTTTCTCGTGTTGCGGCGGGAAGCTGTGGGTGCTTCTCGAGTTGAGACGGGGAACTCAGGACCTCGCTGGGGTTTCTTCAGGGAAGTCAAGTCCCCTTTGGTGTTGGAAGGGGAACTTCCGGATTCCTCACGAGCCCTTAAATGTGCACAGGGGTTCATATCGAATTGAGTCCATAAAGTGTGTTCTCTCCAAAGGGGACGGCTGTTTGAGGGAACTTTCTCAGTCGAATAAAGGGTGTCAAATACCTTTTTGCCTTACAAGAGGGAATGTGGTATTTCTCTTGAGATGCTGCATCGCAAAATTTCCTCATCTCTCATTGAGGGGATAATTTGGGGTGTTTCACGTGTTGCGAGCGGAAGCCTGGGGTGCTTCTCGAGATGCGACGGGGACCACAGGAACTCGCTGGGGTTGCATCAGGGAAGTCAGGTCCCCTTTGGTGTTGGAAGGGGAACTTCCAGGTTCCTCTCTTGCCCTTAAATGTACACAGGGGTCATCTCGAACTGAGTCCATATAGTGTGTTCTCCTCTAAAATGGGACGGCTGTATGAGAGAAGTTTCTAAGTCGAATAAAGGGTGTCAAGTACCTTTTTCCATTTCAATAGGGAATGTGGTATTTCTCTTGAGATGCTGCATCGCAAAATTTCCGCATCTCACATGGAGGGGATAATTTTGGGGTGTTTCTCGAGTTGCGGCGGGAAGCTTGGGGTGTTTCTCGAGTTGCGACGAGGACCTCAGGAACTCGCTGTGGTTGCTTCAGGGAAGTCAGTTCCCCTTTGGTGTTGGAAGGGGAACTTCCGGGTTCCTCTCGAGCCCTTAAATGTGCACAGGGGCTCATCTCGAATTGAGTCCATAACGTGAGTTCTCTCAAAAGGGGACGGCTGTGTGAGGGAAATTTCTGAGGCGAATAAAGGTGTCAAGTACATTTCTGCCTTTCAAGAAGGAATGTGGTATTTCTCTTGACATGCTGCATCACAAATATACCTCATCTCGCATTGAGGGAATAATTTTGGGGTGTTTCTAGAGTTGCGGTGGGAAGCTGGGGGTGCTTCTCGAGTTGCGACGGGGACCTCAGGAACTCGCTGGTGTTGTTTCAGGGAAGTCAGGTCCCGTTTGGTGTTGGAAGGGGAACTTCCGGGTTCCACTCGAGCCCTTACTTGTGAACAGGGTCTCATCTGGAATTGAGTCCTTAAAGTGTGTTCTCCTAAAAAATGGGACGGCTGTTGTGTGGACTTTCTCAGTACAATAAAGAGTTTCAAGTACCTTTTTGCCTTTCAAGAGGGAATGTGGTATTTCTCTTCAGATTCTGCATTGCAAAATTTCCTCATCTCGCATTGAGGGGATAATTTTGGGGTGTTTCACGAGTTGCGGCGGGAAGCTGTGGGTGATACTGGAGTTGCGACGGGGAACTCAGGAACTCGCTGGGGTTGCTTGAGGGAAGTCAGGTCCCCTTTGGTGTTGGAAGGGGAACTTCCGTGTTCCTCTCGAGCCCTTAAATATGCACAGGGGCTCATCTCAAATTGAGTCCACAAAGTGTGTTCTCTCCGAAGGGGACGGCTGTGTGAGGGAAATTTCTGAGTCGAATAAAGGGTGTCAAGTACCTTTTTGCCTTTCAAGAGGGAATGTGGTATTTGTCTTGAGATGCTGCATCGCAAAATTTCCTCATCTCGCATTGAGCGGATAATTTTGGCGTGTTTTTCGAGTTGCGGCGGGAAGCTGGGCGTGCTTCTCGAGTTGCGACGGGGACCTCAGAAACTCGCTGGGGTTGCTTCAGGAAAGTCAGGTCCCATTTTGTGTTGGAAGGGGAAATTTGGGGTTCCCATCGAGCCCTTAAATATGCACAGGGGCTCATCTCGAATTGAGTCCATAAAGTGAGTTCTCTCCAAAGGGGATGGCTGTGTGAGGGAACTTTCTGAGTCGAATAAAGGGTGTCAAATACCTTTTTGCCTTTCAAGAGGGAATGTGGTATTTCTCTTGAGATGCTGCCTCGCAAAATTTCCTCATCACGCATTGAGGGGATAATTTTGGGGTGTTTCTCGAGTTTCAGCGGGAAGCTGGGGGTGCCTCTCGTGTTGCGACGGGGACCTCAGGAACTCGCTGGGGTTGCTTAATGGAAGTCAGGTCCCCTTTGCTGTTGGAAGTTGAACTTCCGGATTCCTCTCGAGCCCTTAAATATGCACAGTGTCTGATCTTGAATTGAGTTCATAAATTGTGTTCTCCTCTAAAAGTGGACGGCTGTGTGAGGGAACTTTCTGAGTCGAATACAGGGTGTCAAGTACCTTTTTGCCTTTCAAGAGGTAATGTGGTATTTCTCTTGAGATGCTGCATCGCAAAATTTCCTCATCTCTCATTGAGTGAATAATTTTGGGGTGTTTCATGAGTTGCGGCGAGAAGCTGGGTATGCTTCTCGTGTTGCGACGGGGACCTCAGGAACTCGCTGGAGTTGCTTCAGGAAAGTCAGATCCCCATTGGTGTTGGAAGGGGAACTTCCGGGTTCCTCTAGAGCCCTTAAATGTGCACAGGGGCTCATCTCGAATTGAGTCCATAAAGTGTGTTCTCCTCCTAAAGAGGACGGCTGTGTGAGGGAACTTTCTTAGTCGAATAAAGGGTGTCAAGTAACTTTTTGCCTTTCAAGAGGGAATGTGGTATTTCTCTTGAGATGCTGCATCGCAAAATTTCCTCATCTCAAATTGAGGGGATAATTGTGGGGTGTTTCTCGAGTTGCGGCGGGTAGCTTAGGGTGCTTCAAGTGTTTCGACTGGGACCTCAGGAACTCGCTGGGGTTACTTCAGGGAAGTCAGTTCCCCTTTGGTGTTGGAAGGGGAGCTTCCGGGTTCCTCTCGAGCCCTTAAATGTGCACAGGGTCTCATCTCGAATTGAGTCCATAAAGTGAATGCTCCTCTAAAAGTGGACGTCTGTGTGAGGGAACTTTCTGATACGAATAAAGGATGTCAAGTAACTTTTTGCCTTTCCAGAGGGAATGTGGTATTTCTCTTGAGATGCTGCATCGCCAAATTTCCTCATCTCGCATTGAGGGGAGAATTTTCGGGTGTTTCTCGAGTTGTGGCGGGAAGCTGGGTGTGCTTTTCGAGTTGCTACGGGGACCTCAGGAACTTGCTGTAGTTGCTTCAGGGAACTCAGGTCCACTTTGGTGTTGGAAGGGGAACTTCCGGGTTCTTCTCGAGCCCTTATATGTACACAGGTTCTCATCTGGAATTGAGTCCATAAAGGGTGTCCTCCTCTCCAAAGGGGACGGCTGTGTGAGGGAACTTTCTGAGTCGAACAAATGGTGTCAAGTAACTTTTTGCCTTTCAAGATGGAATGTGGTATTTCTCTTGAGATAGTGCATCGCAAAATTTCCTTATCTTGCATTGAGGGAATAATTTTGGGGTGTTTCTCGGGGTGCGGCGGGAAGCTGTGGGTGCTTCTCGAGTTGCGACGGGGACCTCAGGAACTCGCTGGGGTTGCTTCAGGAAAGTCAGGTCCCATTTGGTGTTGGAACGGGAAATTCCAGGTTCCTCTCGAGCCCTGAAATGTGCACATTGGTTCATCTCGAATTGAGTCCGAAAAGTGTGTTCTCCTCTAAAAGGGGACGGCTGTGTGAGGGAACTTTCTGAGTCGAATAAAGGGTTTCAAGTACCTTTTTGCCTTTCAAGACGGAATGTGGTATTTCTCTAGAGATGCTGCATCGCAAAATTCCTCATCTCGCATTGAGGGGATAATTTTAGGTTGTTTCACGAGTTGCGACGGGAAGCTGGGGTTGCTTCACGAGTTGCGACGGGGACCTCAGGAACTCGCTGTTGTTGCTTCAGGGAAGTCAGGTCCACTTTGGTGTTGAAAGGGGAGCTTACGGGTTCCTCTCCAGCCCTTCAATATGCACAGGGGCTCATCTCCAATTGAGTCCATAAAGTGTGTTTTCTTCTAAAAGGGGACGGCTGTGTCAGGGAATTTTCTGAGTCTGATAAAGGGTGTCAAGTATCTTTTTGCCTTTCAAGAGGAAATGTGTTATTTATCTTGAGATGCTGCATCGCATAATATCCTCATCTCGCATTTAGGGGATAATTTTGGGGTGTTTTTCTAGTTGCTGCACGAAGCTGTGGGTGCTTCAAAAGTTGCGACGGGGACCTCAGGAACTCGCTGGGGTTGCTTCAGTGACGTCAGGTCCTCTTTGGTGTTTGAATGGGAAATTCCAGTTTCCACTCGAGCCCTTAAATGTACACAGGGTCTCATCTGGAATTGAGTCCATAAAGTGTGTTCTCCTCTAAAAGGGGACGGCTGTGTGAGGGAACTTTCTGAGTCGAATAAAGGGTGGCAAGTAACTTTTCGCCTTTCAAGAGGGAATGTGGTATTTCTCTTGAGATGCTGCATCGGAAAATTTCCTCATCTCGCATTAAGAGAATAATTTTGGGGTGTTCCTCGATTTGCGTCGGGAAGCTGGGGGTGCTTCTCGAGTTGCGACGGGGACCTCAGGAACTCGCTGGGGTTGCTTGAGGGAAGTCAGGTCCCCTTTGGTGTTGGAAGGGGAACTTCCGGTTTCCTCTCGAGCCGTTAAATATGCACAGGGGCTCATCTCAAATTGAGTCCATAAAGTGTGTTCTCTCCGAAGGGGACGGCTGTGTGAGGGAAATTTCTGAGTCGAATAAAGGGTGTCAAGTACCTTTTTGCCTTTCAAGAGGGAATGTGGTATTTGTCTTGAGATGCTGCATCGCAAAATTTCCTCATCTCGCATTGAGGGGATAATTTTGGGGTGTTTTTCGAGTTGCGGCGGGAAGCTGGGGGTGCTTCTCGAGTTGCGACGGGGACCTCAGAAACTTGCTGGGGTTGCTTCAGGAAAGTCAGGTCCCATTTTGTGTTGGAAGGGGAAATTTGGGGTTCCCATCGAGCCCTTAAATATCCACAGGGGCTCATCTCGAATTGAGTCCATAAAGTGTGTTCTCTCCAAAGGGGATGGCTGTGTGAGGGAACTTTCTGAGTCAAATAAAGGGTGTCAAGTACCTTTTTGCCTTTCAAGAGGGAATGTGGTATTTCTCTTGAAATGCTGCATCGGAAAATTTCCTCATCTCGCATTAAGGGAATATTTTTCGTGTGTTTTTCGAGTTGTGGCGGGAAGCTGGGGGTGCTTCTCGACTTGCGACGTGGACCTCAGGACCTCGCTGGTGTTGCTTCAGGGAAGTCAGGTCCCCTTTGGTGTTGTAAGGGGAACTTCCGGGTTCCTCTCGAACCCTTAAATGTGCACAGGGGCTCATCTCTAATAGAGTCTATAAAGTGTGTTCTCCTCTAAAAGGGGACGGCTGTGTGAGGGATCTTTCTGAGTCGAAGAAAAGGTGTCAAGTACCTTTTTGCCTTTCAAGAGGGAATGTGGTATTTCTCTTTAGATGCTGCATCCCAAAATTTCCTCATCTCGCATTGTAGGGATAATTTTGGGGTGTTTTTCGAGTTGCGGCGGAAAGCTGGGGGTGCTTCTCGAGTTGCGACGGGGACCTCAGGAACTCGCTGAGGTTGCTTCAGGGAAGTCAGGTCCCCTTTGCTCTTGGAAGGGGAACTTCCGGGTTCCTCTCGAGACCTTAAATATGCACAGGGGCTCATTTCGAATTGAGTCCATAAAATGTGTTCTCTCCAAAGGGGACGGCTGTTTGAGGTAACTTTCTGAGTCGAATAAAGGGTGTCAAGTACCTTCTTGCCTTACAAGAAGGAATGTGGTATTTCTCTTGAGATGCTGCATCGAATAATTTCCTCATCTTGCAATGAGGGGATAATTTTGAAGTGTTTCCCCAGTTGCGGCGGGAAACTGCGGGTGCTTCTCGAGTTGCTACGGGGACCTTCGGTACTCGCTGGGGTTGCTTCAGGGAAGTCAGTTCCCCTTTGTTGTTGGAAGCGGAACTTCCGGTTTCCTCTCGAGGCCTTAAATGTGCACAGGGTCTCATCTCGAATTGAGTCCATAAAGGGTGTTCTCGTCTCCAATGGGGACGGCTATGTGAGGGAACTTTCTGAGTCGAATTATGGGTGTCAAGTACCTTTTTGCCTTTCCAGAGGGAATGTGGTATTTCTCTTGAGATGCTGCATCACCAAATTTCCTCATGTCGCATTGAGGGGATAATTTTGGGGTGTTTCTCGAGTTGCGGTGGGAAGCTTGGGGTGCTTCTCGAGTTGCGCCGGGGACCTCAGGAACTCGCTTGTGTTGCATCAAGGAAGTCAGGTCCCCTTTGGTGTTGGATAGGGCACTTCCGGTTTCCTCTCCAGCTCTTCAATGTGAACAGTGGCTCATCTCGAATTGAGTCCATAAAGTGTGTTCTCCTCTCCAAAGGGAACGGCTGTGTGAGGGACCTTTCTGAGTCGAATAAAGGTTTTCAAGTACCTTTTTACCTTTCAAGAGGGAATGTGGTATTTCTCTTGAGATTCTGCATCGCAAAATTTCCTCCTCTCGCATTGAGGGGATAATTTTGGGGTATTTCTCGAATTGTGGCGGGAAGCTGGGGGTGCTTCTCGAGTTGCGACGGGGACCTCAGGAACTCGCTGGGGTTGCTTCAGGGAAGTCAGGTCCCCTTTGGTGTTGGAAGGGGAACTTTCGGTGTCCTCTAGAGCCCTTAAATGTGAACAGCGGCTCATCTCGAATTGAGTCCATAAAGTGTGGTCTCCTCTCCAAAGGGCAGGGCTGTGTGAGTGAACATTCTGAGTCGAATAAATGGTGTCAAGTACCTTTTTGCCTTTCTAGAGGGAATGTGGGGTTTCTCTTGAGATTCTGCATAGCAAACTTTCCTCATCTCGCATTGAGGGGATAATTTTATGGTGTTGGTCATGTTGTCGGCGGAAGCAGTGATTACTTCTCGAGTTGCGATGGGGACCTCAGGAACTCACTCATTTGCTTTAGTGAAGTCAAGTCCCCTTTGGTTTTGGAAGGGGAACTTTCGGATTACTCTCGAGCCGTTAAATGGGAATATTAGCTCTTCTAGATTTCAGTCCATAAAGTGTGTTCTCCTCTCCCCTGAGGACGGATGTTAGGGACCATTCTGAGTCGCCTAAAGGGTGTCAAATACCCTTTTACCTTTCAAGCGGGAATGTGGGATTTCTCTTGAGATTCTGCAGCGCAAAATTTCCTCATCTCACATTGTGGGGATAATTATGTGGTGTTTCTCGAGTTGCGATGGGCACCTCCGAAACTTACTCGAGTTACTTCAAACAATCTGGTCCCATTTGTGCTGGAAAGGGAACTTCCGGATTACTCTCGAGCCCTTTAATGGGAATAGGGCCTCTTTTCTAGTTGAGTCCATAAAGTGTGTTATTCTCTCCAATGGGGACGGATATTTTTGAACTTTCTGAGTGCCATAAATTGTGTCAAGTACCCTTTTGCCTTTCAAGCGGGAATGTGGGATATCTCTTGAGATTCCGCAGCGCAAAATAACCTCATCTCACATTGAGGGGATAATTTTGTGGTGTTTCTCCACTTGTGGTGGGAAACAGGGGGCACTTCTCTAGCTATGGCGGGTACCTCAGGAACTCGCTTGGGTTGCTTCAGGGAAGTCAAGTCCTTTTTTGTGTTGGAAGGGGAACTTCCGGATTACTCTCGAGCTGTTAAATGGGAAAAATGCCTCTTCTCGATTTGAGTCCATAATGTGTGTTTTCCTCTCCACTGAGGAAGGATGTTAGGGAACATTCTGAGTCGCATAAACAGAGTCAGTACCCTTTTGCCTTTCAAGCCGGAATGTAGGATTTCTCTTGAGATTCTGCAGCGCAGAAAACCTCATCTCTCATTGAGGGGAATATTTTGTGGTGTTTCTCGAATTGCGGCGGGACGCTGGGGGTACTTCTTCAGTTTAGATGGGGACCTCAGGAACTCACTCGAGTTTCTTCAGGGAAGTCAGGTCCCCTTTTGTGCTGGAAGGGGAACTTCCGGATTAGTCTCGAGCCCTTTAATGGGAATAGGGCCTCTTCTGGAGTTGAGTCCATAAAGTGTGTATACCTCTCCAATGGGGACGGATGTTAGGGAACATTCTGAGTGGCATAAAGTGTGTCAAGTTCCCTTTTGCTTTCAAGCGGGAATGCGGGATTTCTCTTGAGATTCTGCAGCAGAAAATTACCTCATCTCGCACTTGTGACGTTTCTCGTGTTGGGGCAGGAAGCAGGGGGTACTTCTGGAGTTGAGACGGGACCCTCAGGACCTCGCTCAGGGTGCTTCAGGGAAGTCAAGTACTTTTTTGTGTTTGAATCGGAACTTCTTGATTACTCTCGAGCCTTTAAATGGGAATATAGCCTCTTTTCGATTTGAGTCCATGGAGTGTGTTTTCCTCTCCACTGAGGACGAATGTTAGGGAACATTCTGAGTCGCCTAAAGGGAGTCAGGTACCATTATGCCTTTCAAGCGGGAATGTGGGATATCCCTTGAGACTCTGCAGCGCAAAATTTCCTCATTGAGGGGATAATTTTTTTGTGCTTCTCGAGTTGCGAAGGGGACCTCAGGAACTTTCTCGAGTTACTTCAGGGAATCAGGCCCTTTTTTTCCTGGAAGGAGAACTTCCGGATTACTCTTGAGCCCTTTAATGGGAATAGGGCCTCTTCTGGAGTTGAGTCCATAAAGTGTGTTATCCTCTCCACTGAGGACGAATGTTAGGGACCATTCTGAGTCGGCTAAAGGGAGTCAAGTACCTTTTTGCCTTTCAAGCGGATATTTGGGATTTCACTTGAGATTCTGCAGCGCAAATTTTCCTCATCTCACGTTGTGGGGAAATTTTTGTGGTGTTTCTCCAGTTGCGATGGGGACCTCAGAAACTTACTCGAGTTACTTCAGGGAATCAGGTACCATTTGTGCTGGAAGGGAAACGTCCGGAATACTTTTGAGCCCTTTAATGGGAATAGGGCCTCTTCTCCAGTTGAGTCCCTAAAGTGTGTTATCTTCTCCAATGGGACGGATATTATTGAACTTTCAGAGTGGCAAAAAGTGTGTCAAGTACGCTTTTGCCTTTCAGGCGGGAATGTGGGATTTCTCTTGAGATTCTGCAGCGGAAAAAACCTCATCTCTCATTGAGGGGATAATTTTGTGGTGTTTCTCGAATTGCGGCGGGAATCTGGGGGTACTTCTCGAGTTGCGGCGGGGACCTCAGGAACTCGCTCGGGTTGCTTCAGGGAAGTCAAGTCCACTTTTGTGTCGGAAGGGGAACTTCCGGAATACTCTCGAGCCATTAAAAGGGAATATTGCCTCTTCTGCATTTGAGTCCATAAAATATGTTCCCCTCTCCACTGAGGATGGATGTTAGGGAATATTCTGAATCGCATAAAGGGAGTCAAGTACCCTTTTGCCTTTCAAGCGGGAATGTGGGATTTCTCTTGAGATTCTGCAGCGCAAATTTTCCTCATCTCGCATTGAGGGGATAATTTTGTGGTGTTTCTCGAATTGAGGCGGGAAGATGGAGGTACTTCTGGAGTTGCGACGGGGACGTCAGGAACTCACTCCAGTTACTTCAGGGAAGTCAGGACCACTTTTGTTCTTGAAGGGGAGCTTCCGGATTACTCTGGAGCCCTTTAAATGGAATAGGGCCTCTTCTGGAGTTGAGTCCACAAAGTATGTTCTCCTCTCCAATGGGGAAGGATGTTAGGGAACTTTCTGAGTGACATAAAGGGAGTCAAGTAAGCTTTTGCCTTTCAATTGGGAATGTGGGATTTCTCTTCAGATTCTGCAGCGCAAAGTTTCCTCCTCTCGCATTGAGGGGATAATTTTGTGGTGTTTCCCGAATTTCGGCGGGAAGCTGGGGGTACTTCTCGAGTTTCAACGGGGACCTCAGGAACTCACTGGAGTTACTTCAGGGAAGTCAGTTCCCCCATTGGGCTGGACAGGGAACTTCCGCATTACTCTGGAGCCCTTTAATGGGAATAGGGGCTCTTCTGGAGTTGAGTCCATAAATTGAGTACGCCTCTGCAATGGGGACGGATTTTAGGGAACTTTCTGAGGGGCATAATGTATGCCAAGTTCCCTTTTGCCTTTCAAGCGGGAATGTGGGATTTCCCTTGAGATTCTGCAGCGCAAAATTACCTCATGTTTCATTGAGGGGATAATATTGTGTTGTTTCTCGAGTTGTGGTGGGAAGTAGGGGATACTTCTGGAGTTGAAACGGGAAGCTAAGGAACTCTCTCGGTTTGCTCCAGGGAAGTCAAGTTCCCTTTTGTGTTGGAAGGGGAACTTCTTGATTACTCTTGAGCCTTTAAATGGGAATATTGCCTCTTTTCGATTTGAGTCCATGAGGTGTGTTTTCCTCTCCACTGAGGAAGGATGTTAGGGAACATTCTGAGTCGCATAAACGGAGTCAGTACCCTTTTGCCTTTCAAGCCGGAATGTAGGATTTCTCTTGAGATTCTGCAGCGCAAAATTTCCTCATCTCGCAGTGAGGGGAATATTTTGTGGTGTTTCTCGCATTGCGGCGGGACGCTGGGGGTACTTCTTGAGTTTAGATGGCCACCTCAGGAACTCACTCGAGTTTCTTCAGGGAAGTCAGGTCCCCTTTTGTGCTGGAAGGGGAACTTCCGGATTAGTCTCGAGCCCTTTAATGGGAATAGGGCCTCTTCTGGAGTTGAGTCCATAAAGTGTGTATGTCTCTCCAATGGGGGCGGATATTAGGGAACATTCTGAGTGGCATAAAGTGTGTCAAGTTCCCTTTTGCTTTCAAGCGGGAAGGCGCGATTTCTCTTGAGATTCTACAGCAGAAAATTACCTCATCTCGCACTGAGGGGATAATATTGTGTCGTTTCTCGAGTTGGGGCCGGAAGCAGGGGATATTTCTGGAGTTGAGACGGGACCCTCTGGAACTCGCTCAGGTTGCTTCAGGGAAGTCAAGTACTTTTTTGTGTTGGAAGGGGAACTTCTTGATTACTCTCGAGCCTTTAAATGGGAATATTGCCTCTTTTCGATTTGAGTCCATGAAGTGTGTTTTCCTCTCCAATGAGGAAGGATGTTAGGGAACATTCTGAGTCGCCTAAAGGGAGTCAGGTACCCTTATGCCTTTCAAGCTGGAATGTGGGATTTCTTTTGAGATTCTGCAGCGTAAGATTTCCTCATTCCAAATTGAGGGGATAATTTTGTGGTGTTTCTCGAGTTGTGGCAGGAAGCAGGGAGTACTTCTCTAGTTCCAGTGGGGATCTCAGGAATTCGCTCGGTTGCTTCATGGAAGTCAAGTCCCCTTTTGTGTTGGAAGGGGAACTTCCGGATGACTCTCGAGCTGTTAAATGTGAATAATGCATCTTCTCGATTTGAGTCCATAAAGTGTGTTTTCCTCTCCACTGAGGAAGGTTGTTAGGGAACATTCTGAGTCGCCTAAAGGGAGTCAAGTACCCTTTTGCCCTTCAAGCGGGAATGTGGGATTTCTCTTGAGATTCTGCAGCGCAAAATTTCCTCATCTCGCATTGAGGGAATAATTTTGTTGTGTTTCTCAAGTTGCGAAGGGGACCTCAGGGAATCGCTCGGGTTGCTTCAGGGAAGTCAGGTCCCCTTTGGTGTTGGAAGGGGAACTTCCGGTTTACTCTCGAGCCCTTAAATGTGAACAGGGGCTCATCTCGAATTGAGTCCATAAAGTGTGTTCTCCACTCCAAAGGGGACAGCTGTTTGAGGGAACTTTCTGAGTCGAATAAAGGGTGTCAAATAAATTTTTGCCTTTTCAATAGGGAATGTGGTGTTTCTCTTGAGATACTGCATCGCAAAATTTCCTCCTCTCACATTGAGGGGATAATTTTGTGTTGTTTCTCGATTTGCGGCGGGAAGCTGGGGGTGCTTCTCAGGTTGAGACGGGGACTTCAGGAACTCGCTCGGGTTGCTTCACAGAAGTCAGGACCCCTTTTTTGTTGGAAGGGGAACCTCCGGTTTACTCTCGAGTCGTTAATGTGTATAGGGGCTCATCTTGAATTGAGTCCATAAAATGTGTTCTCCTCTCCAATGGGGACTGATGTTAGTGAAATTTCTGAGTCGAATAAAGGGTGTCAAGTACCCATTGCCTTTCAAGCGGGAATGTGGTATTTCCCTTGAGATTCTGCAGCGCAAAATTTCCTCATCTCGCATTGAGTCTATAATATTGTGGTGTTTCTATAGTTGCGGGGAGAAGCTGGGGGTACTTCTCGAAGTGCGTCGGGGACCTCAGGAACTCGCTCGGGTTGATTCAGGGAAGTCAGGTCCCCTTTCGTTTTGGAATAGGAACGTCCGGTTTACTCTGGAGCCATTAAAAGGGAATAGGGCCTCCTCTGGAATTGAGTCCTTAAAGTGTGTTCTCCTCTCCAATGGGGACGACTGTGTGAGGGAACTTTTTGAGTCGCATAAAGGGTGTCAAGTACCCTTTTGCCTTTCAAGAGAGAATGTGATATTTCTCTTGAGATGCAGCACAAAATTTCCTCACCTCGCATTGCGGGGAAAATTTTGTGGTTTTTCTCTTGTTGCGGCGGGAAGCTGGGGTAACTGCTCGAGTTGCGACGGGGACCCCAGGAAGTCGCTCTGGTTGCTTCAGGGTAGTCAGGTCCCCATTGGAGTTGGAAGGGGAACTTCTGGTTTACTCTCGAGCCATTAAATGGGAATAGGGACTCATCTCGTATTGAGTCCATAAAGTGTGTTCTCCTCTCCAAAGGGGACGGCTGTGTGAGGGAACTTTCTGAGTCGCAAAAAGGGTGTCCTGTACCCTTTTGCCTTGCAAGAAGGAATGTGGTATTTCTCTTGAAATTCTGCAGCGCAAAATTTCTTCATCTCGCATTGAGGGAATAATTTTGTGGTGTTTCTCGAGTTGTGGCGGGAATCTGGGGGTACTTCTCGAGGCACGATGGGGACCTCAGGACCTTGCTCGGGTTTCTTCAGGGAAGTCAGGTCCCCTTTTTGTTGGAAGGGAAAATTTAGGTTTACTCTAGAGCCGTTAAATGAGAAGAGGGGCTCATCTCGAATTGAGTTCGTAAAGTTTACTTTCCTCTCCAATGGGGATGGATGATAGTGAAATTTCTGCGTCCTAAAAAAGGGTGTCAAGAAAACTTTGCCTTTCAAGAGGGAAGGTGGTATTTCTCTTGACATTCTGCAGCGCAAAATTTCCTCATCTCGCATTGAGGGGATAATTTTTTGGTGTTTCCCGAGTTGCGGCAGGAAGCTGGGGGTACATCTCAATTTGCTACGGGGACCTCAGGAACTCGTTCGGATCGCTTCAGGCAAGTCAGGTCCCCTTTGGTTTTGGAAGGGGAACTTCCGGGTTCCTCTAGAGCCCTTAAATGTGAACATGGGCTCATCTCGAAATGAGTCCATAAAGTGTGTTCTCCTCTCCAAAGGGGACGGCTGTGTGAGGGAACTTTCTGAGTCGAATTAAGGGTGTCAAGTACCTTTTCGCCTTAAAGAGGGAATGTGGTATTTCTCTTGAGATTCTGCATCGCAATATTTCCTCATCTTGCATTTAAGGGATAAATTTGTGGTGTTTCTGGAGTTGCGGCGGGCAGCAGGGGGTGCTTCTCCAGTTGCGACGGGGACCTCAGGAACTCGCTCGGGTTGCTTCAGGGAAGTCAGATCCCCTTTGGTGTTGGAAGGGGAACTTCCGGTTTACTCTCGAGCCCTTTAATGTGAACAGGGGCTCATCTCGAATTGAGTCCATAAAGTGTGTTCTCCTCTCCAAAGGGGACAGCTGTTTGAGGGAACTTTCTGAGTTGAATAAAGGGTGTCAAAAAAATTTTTGCCTTTCCAAAAGGGAATGTGGTATTTCTCTTGAGATTCTGCATCGCAAAATTTCCTCCTCTCACATTGAGGGGATAATTTTGTGGTGTTTCTCGATTTGCGGCGGGAAGCTGGGTGCTTCTCAGGTTGAGACGGGGACTTCAGGAACTCGCTCGGGTTGCTTCACAGAAGTCAGGACCCCTTTTTTCTTGGAAGGGGAACCTCCGGTTTACTCTCGAGCCGTTAATGGGAATAGGGGCTCATCTTGAATTGAGTCCATAAAATGTGTTCTCCTCTCCAGTGGGGACTGATGTTAGTGAAATTTATGAGTCGAATAAAGGGTGTCAAGTACCCATTGCCTTTCAAGCGGGAATGTGGTATTTCACTTGAGATTCTGCAGCGCAAAATTTCCTCATCTCGCATTGAGTCTATAATATTGTGGTGTTTCTATAGTTGCGGGGAGAAGCTGGGGGTACTTCTCGAAGTGCGTCGGGGACCTCAGGAACTCGCTCGGGTTGATTCAGGGAAGTCAGGTCCCCTTTCGTTTTGGAATAGGAACGTCCGGTTTACTCTGGAGCCATTAAAAGGTAAAAGGGCCTCCTCTGGAACTGAGTCATTAAAGTGTGTTCTCCTCTCCAATGGGGACGACTGTGTGAGGGAACTTTTTGAGTCGCATAAAGGGTGTCAAGTACCCTTTTGCCTTTCAAGAGAGAATGTGATATTCCTCTTGAGATGCAGCACAAAATTTCCTCACCTCGCATTGCGGGGAAAATTTTGTGGTTTCTCTCTTGTTGCGGCGGGAAGCTGGGGTAACTGCTCGAGTTGCGACGGGGACCCCAGGAAGTCGCTCTGGTTGCTTCAGGGTAGTCAGGTCCCCATTGGAGTTGGAAGGGGAACTTCCGGTTTACTCTCCAGCCATTAAATGGGAATAGGGGCTCATCTCGTATTGAGTCCATAAAGTGTGTTCTCCTCTCCAAAGGGGACTGCAGTGTGAGGGAACTTTCTGAGTCAAATAAAGGGTGTCAAGTAACTTTTTGACTTTCAAGAGGGAATGTGGTATTTCTCTTGAGATGCTGCATCGCCAAATTTCCTCATCTCGCATGGAGGGGATAATTTTGGGGTGTTTCTCGAGTTGCGGCGGGAAGCTGGGGGTGCTTCTGGAGTTGCGACGGGGACCTCAGGAACTCGCTGGGGTTGCTTCAGGGAAGTCAGGTCCCCTTTGGTGTTGGAACGGGAACTTCCGGTTTCCACTCGAGCCCTTCAATGTGCACAGGGGCTACTCTCGAATTGAGTCCATAAAGTGTGTTCTCATCTCCAATGTTGACGGCTGTGTGAGGGAACTTTCTGAGTCGAATAAAGGGTGGCAAGTACCTTTTTGCCTTTCCAGAGGGCATGTGGTATTTCTCTTGAGATGCCGCATCGCCAAATATGCTCACCTCGCAAGGAGGGGATAATTTTGGAGTGTTTCTCGAGTTGCGGAGGGAAGCTGGGGTTGCTTCTCGAGTTGCGACGGGGACCTCAGGAACTCGCTGGGGTTGCTTCAGGGAAGTCAGGTCCCCTTTGGTGATGGAAGGGGAACTCCCGGTTTCCTCTCGAGCCCTTCAATGTGCCCAGGGGCTCCTCTCGAATTGGGTCCGTGAAGTGTGTTCTCCTCTCCAAAGGGGACGGTTGTGTGAGGGAACTTTCTCAGTCGAATAAAGGGTGTCAAGTACTTTTTGCGTTTCCAGAGGGAATGTGGTATTTCTCTTGAGATGCTGCATCGCCAAATTTCCTCATCTCGCATGGAGGGGATAATTTTGGGGTGTTTCTCGAGTTGTGGCGCGAAAAATGGGGGTGCTTCTCGAGTTGCGACGAGGACCTCAGGAATTCGCTGGGGTTGCTTCAGGGAAGTCAGGTCACCTTTGGTGTTGGAAGTGGAACTTCCGGTTTCCTCTCGAGCCCTTTTAGGTGCACAGGGGCTCCTCTCGAATTGAGTCCGAAAAGTGTGTTCTCCGCTCCAAAGGGGACGGCGGTGTGAGGGAACTTTCTGAGTCGAATAAAGGGTGTCAATATCATTTTGCCTTTCAAGAGGGAATGTGGGATTTCACTTGAGATGCTGCATCGAAAAATTTCCTCATCTCTCATGGAGAGGATAATTTTGGTGTGTTTCTCGAGTTGCTTTGGGAAGCTGGCGGTGCTTCTCGAGTTGCGACGCGGAGGTCAGGAACTCGCTGGGGTTGCTTCAGGGAAGTCAGGTCCCCTTTGGTGATGGAAGGGGAAATTCCGGTTTCCTCTCGAGCCCTTAAATGTGCAGAGGGGTTCATCTCGAATTGATTCCATAAAGTGTGTTCTCCTCTCTAAAGGGGACGGCTGTGAGAGGGAACTTTCTGAGTCGAATAAAGTGTGTCAAGTACCTTTTTGACTTTCAAGAGGGAAAGTGGTATTTCTCTTGAGATGCTGCATCGCCAAATTTCCTCATCTCTCATGGAGAGGATAATTTTGGGGTGTTTCTCAAGTTGCGGCAGGAAGCTAGGTGTGCTTCTCGAGTTGTGACGGGGACCTCAGGAAGTCACTGGGGTTGCTTCAGGGAAGTCAGGTCTCCTTTGGTGTTGGAAGGGGAACTTCCGGTTTCCTCTGGAGCCCTAAAATGAGCTCAGTGGCCCATCTCGAATTGAGTCCATAAAGTGTGTTCTCCTCTCCAAAGTGGACGGCTGTGTGAGGGAACTTTCTGAGTCGAATAATGGGTGCCAAGTACATTTTTGCCTTTTAGGAGGGAATGTGGTATTTTTCTTGAGATGCTGCATCGCAAAATTTCCTCATCTCGCATGGAGGGTATAAATTTGCGGTGTTTCTCGAGTTGCGGCGGGCAGCTGGGGGTGCTTCTCGAGTTGCGACGGGGACCTCAGGAACTCGCTGGGGTTGCTTCCGGGAAGTCACCTCCCCTTTGGTGTTGGAAGGGGAACTTCCTGTTTCCTCTCGAGCCCTTCAATGTGCACAGGGGCTCATCTCGAATTGAGTCCATGACGTCTGTTCTCCTCTCCAAAGGGGACGGCTTCGTGAGGGAACTTTCTGAGTCGAATACTTGGTGTCAAGTACCTTTTTGCCTTTCAAGAGGGAATGTGGTATTTCTGTTGACATGCTGCTTCGCAAAATTTCGTCATCTCGCATGGAGGGGATAATTTTGGGGTTTTTCTGCAGTTGTGGCGGGAAGCTGGAGGTGCTTCTCGACTTGCACCGGGGAGTTAAGGAACTCGCTGGGGTTTCTTCATGGAAGTCAGGTCCCCTTTCGTGTTGGAAGGGGAACTTCCGGTTTCCTCTCGAGCCCTTTCAATGTGCACAGGGGGTCATCTCGAATTGAGTCCACGACGTGTGTTCTCCTCTCCAAATGGGACGGCTGTGTGAGGGAACTTTCTGATTCGAATAAAGGGTGTCAAGAAACTTTTTGCCTTTCAAGAGGGAATGTGGTATTTCTCTTGAGATGCTGCATCGCAAAATTTACTCATCTCGCATGGAGGGGATAATTTTGGGGTGTTTCTCGAATTGCGGAGAGAAGCTGGGGGTGCTTATCGAGTTGCGACGGGACCTCAGGAACTCGCTGGGGTTGCTTAAGGGAAGTCAGGTCCCCTTTGGTGTTGGAAGGGGAACTTCCGGTTTCCTCTCGAGCCCTTCAATGTGCACAGGGGCTCCTCTCGAATTAAGTCCGTAAAGTGTGTTCTCCTCGCCAAAGGGGACGGCTGTGTGAGGGAACTTTCTGAGTCGAATAAAGCGTGTTAAGTACCATTTTGCCTTTCCAGAGGGAATGTCGTATTTCTCGTGAGATGCTGCATCGCCAAATTTCCTCATCTCGCATGGAGGGGAGGATTTTGGGGTGTTTCTCGAGTTGCGCCGGGAAGCTGGGGGTGCTTCTCGAGTTGCGACGGGGACCTCAGGAACTCGCTGGGGTTGCTTCAGGGAAGTCAGGTCCCCTTTGGTGTTGGAAGGGGAACTTCCGGTTTCCTCTCGAGCCCTTCAGTGTGCACAGGGGCTCCTCTAGAATTGAGTCCGTAAAGAGTGTTCTCCTCTCCAAAGGGGACGGCTGTGTGAGGGAACTTTCTGAGTCGAATAAAGGGTGTCAGGTACCTTTTTGCCTTTCCAGAGGGAAGGTGGTATTTCTCTTGAGATGCTGCATCGCCAAATTTCCTCATCTCGCATGGAGGGGATAATTTTGGGGTGTTTATCGAGTTGCGGCGGGAAGCTCGGGGTGCTTCTCGAGTTACGACGGGGACCTCAGGAAGTCGCTGGGGTTGCTTCAGGGAAGTCAGGTCCCCTTTGGTGTTGGAAAGGGAACTTCCGGTTTCCTCTCGAGACCTTCAATGTGCACAGGGCCTCCACTCGAATTGAGTCCCTAAAGTGTGTTCTCCTCTCCAAAGGGGACGGCTGTGTGAGGGAACTTTCTGAGTCGAATAAAGGCTGTCAAGTACCATTTTGCCTTTCCAGAGGGAATGTGGTATTTCTCGTGAGATGCTGCATCGCCAAAATCCCTCATCTCGCATGGAGGGGATAATTTTGGGGTGTTTCTCGAGTTGCTGCGGGAAGCTGGGGTTGCTTCTTGAGTTGAGACGGGGACCTCAGGAACTCGCTGGGGTTGTTTCAGGGAAGACAGGTCCCCTTTGGTGTTGAAAGGGGAACTTCCGGTTTCCTCTCGAGCCCTTCAATGTGCACAGGGGCTCCTCTCGAATTGAGTCCGTAAAGTGTGTTCTCCTCTCCAAAGGGGACGGCTGTGTGAGGGAACTTTCCGAGTCGAATAAAGGGTGTCAAGAACCTTTTTGCCTTTCCAGAGGGAATGTGGTATTTCTCGTGAGATGCTGCATCGCCAAATTCCCTCATCTCGCATGGAGGGGATAATTTTCGGATGTTTCTCGCGTTGCGGCGGGAAGCTAGGGGTGCTTCTCGAGTTGCGACGGGGACCTCAGGAAATCCCTGGGGTTGCTTCAGGGAAGTCAGGTCCACTTTGTTGTTGGAAGGGGAACTTCCGGTTTCCTCTCGAGCCCTTCAATGTGCACAGGGGCTCCTGTCGAATTGAGTCCGTAAAGTGTGTTCTCCTCTCCAAAGGGGACGGCTGTATGAGGGAACTTTCTGAGTCGAATAAAGGGTGTCAAGTACCTTTTTGCCTTTCCAGAGGGAATGTGGTATTTCTCTTGAGATGCTGCATCGCCAAATTTCCTCATCTCGCATGGAGGGGAGAATTTTGGGGTGTTTCTCGAGTTGCGGCGGGAAGCTGGGGGTGCTTCTCGAGTTGCGACGGGGACCTCAGGAACTCGCTGGGGTTGCTTCAGGGAAGTTAGGTCCCCTTTGGTGTTGGAAGGGGAATTTCCGGGTTCCTCTCGAGCCCTTCAATGTGCACAGGGGCTCCTCTCGAATTGAGTCCGTAAAGAGTGTTCTCCTCTCCAAAGGGGATGGCTGTGTGAGGGAACTTTCTGAGTCCAATAAAGGGTGTCAAGTACCTTTTTGCCTTTCCAGAGGGAATGTGGTATTTCTCTTGAGAAGCTGCATCGCCAAATTTCCTCATCTCGCATGGAGGGGATACTTTTGGGGTGTTTCTCGAGTTGCGGCGGGAAGCTGGGGGTGCTTCTCGAGTTACGACGTGGACCTCAGGAACTCGCTGGGGTTGCTTCAGGGAAGTCAGGTCCCCATTGTTGTTTGAAGGGGAACTTCCGGTTTCCTCTCGAGCCCTTCAATGTGCACAGGGCCTCCTTTCGAATTGAGTCCATAAAGTGTGTTCTCCTCTCCAAAGGGGACGGCTGTGTGAGAGAACTTTCTGAGTCGAATAAAGGGTGTCAAGTACCTTTTTGCCTTTCCAGAGGGAATGTGGTATTTCTCTTGAGATGCTGCATCGCCAAATTTCCTCATCTCGCATGGAGGGGAGAAGTTTGGGGTGTTTCTCGAGTTGCGGCGGGAAACTGGGGGTGCTTCTCGAGTTGCGACGGGGACCTCAGGAACTCGCTGGGGTTGCTTCAGGGAAGTCAGGTCCCCTTTGGTGTTGGAAGGGGAACTTCCGGTTTCCTCTCGAGCCCTTCAATATGCACAGGGGCTCCTCTCGAATTGAGTCTGCAAAGTGTGTTCTCCTCTCCAAAGGGGACGGCTGTGTGAGGGAACTTTCTGAGTCGAATAAAGGGTGTCAAGTACCTTTTTGCCTTTCCAGAGGGAATGTGGTATTTCTCTTGAGATGCTGCATCGCCATATTTCCTCATCTCGCATTGAGGGGATAATTTTGGGGTGTTTTTCGAGTTGCGAAGGGAAGCTGGGGGTGCTTCTCGTGTTGCGACGGGGACCTCAGCAACTCGCTGGGGTTGCTTCAGGGAAGTCAGGTCCCCTTGGTTGTTGGAAGGGGAACTTCCGGTTTCTTCTGGAGCCCTTCAATGTGCACAGGGGCTCCTCTCGAATTGAGTCCATGACGTGGGTTCTCCTCTCCAAAGGGGATGGCTGTGTGAGGGAACTTTCTGAGTCGAATAAAGGGTGCCAAGTACATTTTTGCATTTTAGGAGGGAATGTGCTATTTTTCTTCAGATGCTGCATCGCAAAATTTCCTCATCTCGCATGGAGGGGATAATTTTGGGGTGTTTCTCGAGTTGCGGTGGGCAGCTGGGGGTTCTTCTCGAGTTTCGACGGGGACCTCAGGAACTCGCTGGGGTTAATTCCGGGAAGTCAGGTCCCCTTTGGTGTTGGAAGGGGAACTTCCGGTTTCCTCTCGAGCCCTTCAATGTGCACAGGGGCTCCTCTCGAATTGAGTCCGTAAAGTGTGTTCTCCTCTCCAAAGTGGACGGCTGTGTGAGGGAACTTTCTGAGTCGAATAAAGGGTGTCAAGTACCTTCTTGCCTTTCCAGAGGGAAATTGGTATTTCTCTTGAGATGCTGCATCGCCAAATTTCCTCATCTCGCATTGAGGGGAGAATTCTGGGGTGTTTCTATAGTTGCGGCAGGAAGCTGGGGGTGCTTCTCGAGTTGCGACGGGGACCTCAGGAACTCGCTGGTGTTGCTTCAGGGAAGTCAGGTCCCCTTTGGTGTTGGAAGGGGAATTTCCGCGTTCCTCTCGAGCCCTTCAATGTGCACAGGGGCTCCTCCAGAATTGAGTCCGTAAAGAGTGTTCTCCTCTCCAAAGGGGATGGCTGTGTGAGGGAACTTTCTGAGTCCAATAAAGGGTGTCAAGTACCTTTTTGCCTTTCCAGAGGGAATGTGGTATTTCTCTTGAGAAGCTGCATCGCCAAATTTCCTCATCTCGCATGGAGGGGATACTTTTGGGGTGTTTCTCGAGTTGCGGCGGGAAGCTGGGGGTGCTTCTCGAGTTACGACGTGGACCTCAGGAACTCGCTGGGGTTGCTTCAGGGAAGTCAGGTCCCCATTGTTGTTTGAAGGGGAACTTCCGGTTTCCTCTCGAGCCCTTCAATGTGCACAGGGCCTCCTTTCGTATTGAGTCCATAAAGTGTGTTCTCCTCTCCAAAGGGGACGGCTGTGTGAGGGAACTTTCTGAGTCGAATAAAGGGTGTCAAGTACCTTTATGCCTTTCCAGAGGGAATGTGGTATTTCTCGTGAGATGCTGCATCGCCAAATTTCCTCATCTCGCATGGAGGGTAGAATTTTGGTGTGTTTCACGAGTTGCGGTGGGAAGCTGGGGGTGCTTCTCGAGTTGCGACGGGGACTCAGGAACTCGCTGGGGTTGCTTCAGGGAAGTCAGGTCCCCTTTGGTGTTGGAAGGGAACTTCCGGTTTCCTCTCGAGCCCTTCAATGTGCACAGGGGCTCCTCTCGAATTGAGTCTGCAAAGTGTGTTCTCCTCTCCAAAGGGGACGGCAGTGTAAGGGAACTTTCTGAGTGGAATAAAGGGTGTCAAGTACCTTTTTGCCTTTCCAGACGGAATGTGGTATTTCTCTTGAGATGCTGCATCGCCAAATTTCCTCATCTCGCCTGGAGGGGAGAAGTTTGGGGTGTTTCTCGAGTTGCGGCGGGAAGCTGGGGGTGCTTCTCGAGTTGCGACGGGGACCTCAGGAACTCGCTGCGGTTGCTTCAGGGAAGTCAGGTCCCATTTGGTGTTGGAAGGGGAACTTCCGGTTTCCTCTCGAGCCCTTCAATGTGCACAGGGGCTCCTCTCGAATTGAGTCTGCAAAGTGTGTTCTCCTCTCCAACGGGGACGGCTGTGTGAGGGAACTTTCTGAGTCGAATAAAGGGTGTCAAGTACCTTTTTGCCTTTCCAGAGTGAATGTGGTATTTCTCTTGAGATGCTGCATCGCCATATTTCCTCATCTCGCATTGAGGGGATAATTTTGGGGTGTTTTTCGAGTTGCGATGGGAAGCTGGGGGTGCTTCTCGTGTTGCGACGGGGACCTCAGCAACTCTATGGGGTTGCTTCAGGGAAGTCAGGTCCCCTTGGTTGTTGGAAGGGGAACTTCCGGTTTCCTCTGGAGCCCTTCAATGTGCACAGGGGCTCCTCTCGAATTGAGTCCATGACGTGTGTTCTCCTCTCCAAAGGGGATGGCTGTGTGAGGGAACTTTCTGAGTCGAATAAAGGGTGCCAAGTACATTTTTGCCTTTTAGGAGGGAATGTGGTATTTTTCTTCAGATGCTGCATCGCAAAATTTCCTCATCTCGCATGGAGGGGTAATTTTGGGGTGTTTCTCGAGTGGCGGCGGGCAGCTGGGGGTTCTTCTCGAGTTGCGACGGGGACTTCAGGAACTCGCTGGGGTTGCTTCAGGGAAGTCAGGTCCCCTTTGGTGTTGGAAGGGGAATTTCCGGGTTCCTCTCAAGCCCTTCAATGTGCACAGGGGCTCCTCCAGAATTGAGTCCGTTAAGAGTGTTCTCCTCTCCAAAGGGGATGGCTGTGTGAGGGAACTTTCTGAGTCCAATAAAGGGTGTCAAGTACCTTTTTGCCTTTCCAGAGGGAATGTGGTATTTCTCTTGAGAAGCTGCATCGCCAAATTTCCTCATCTCGCATGGAGGGGATACTTTTGCTGTGTTTCTCGAGTTGCGGCGGGAAGCTGGGGGTGCTTCTCGAGTAACGACGTGGACCTCAGGAACTCGCTGGGGTTGCTTCAGGGAAGTCAGGTCCCCATTGTTGTTTGAAGGGGAAATTCCGGTTTCCTCTCGAGCCCTTCAATGTGCACAGGGCCTCCTTTCGAATTGAGTCCATATAGTGTGTTCTCCTCTCCAAAGGGGACGGCTGTGTGAGGGAACTTTCTGAGACGAATAAAGGGTGTCAAGTACCTTTTTGCCTTTCCAGAGGGAATGTGGTATTTCTCTTGAGATGCTGCATCGCCAAATTTCCTCATCTCGCATGGAGGGGAAAATTTTGGGGTGTTTCTCGAGTTGCGGCGGGAAGCTGGGGGTGCTTCTCGAGTTGCGACGGGGACCTCAGGAAGTCCCTGGGGCTGCTTCAGGGAAGTCAGGTCCCCTTTGGTGTTGGAAGGGGAACTTCCGGTTTCCTCTCGAGCCCTTCAATGTGCACAGGGGCTCCTCTCGAATTGAGTCCGTAAAGTGTGTTCTCCTCTCCAAAGGGGATGGCTGTGTGAGGGAACTTTCCGAGTCGAATAAAGGGTGTCAAGTACCTTTTTGCCTTTCCAGAGGGAATGTGGTATTTCTCGTGAGATGCTGCATTGCCAAATTCCCTCATCTCGCATGGAGGGGATAATTTTGGGATGTTTGTCGAGTTGCGGCGGGAAGCTAGGGGTGCTTCTCGAGTTGCGACGGGGACCTCAGGAAATCCCTGGGGTTGCTTCAGGGAAGTCAGGTCCCCTTTGGTGTTGAAAGGGGAAATTCCGGTTTCCTCTCGAGCCCTTCAATGTGCACAGGGGCTCCTCTCGAATTGAGTCCGTAAAGTGTGTTCTCCTCTCCAAAGGGGACGGCTGTGTGTGGGGACTTTCTGAGTCGAATAAAGGGTGTCAAGTACCTTTTTGCCTTTCCAGAGGGAATGTGGTATTTCTCGTGAGATGCTGCATCGCCAAATTTCCTCATCTCGCATGGAGGGGAGAATTTTGGGCTGTTTCTCGAGTTGCGGCGGGAAGCTGAGGGTGCTTCTCGAGTTGCGACGGGGACCTCAGGAACTCGCTGTGGTTGCTTCAGGGAAATCAGGTCCCCTTTGGTGTTGGAAGCGAAACTTCCGGTTTCCTCTCGAACCCTTCAATGTGCACAGGGGCTCCTCTCGAATTGAGTCCGTAAAGTGTGTTCTCCTCTCCAAAGGGGACGGCTGTGTGTGGGGACTTTCTGAGTCGAATAAAGGGTGTCAAGTACATTTTTGCCTTTCCAGAGGGAATGTGGTATTTCTCGTGAGATGCTGCATCGCCAAATTTCCTCATCTCTCATGGCGGCGAGAATTTTGGGCTGTTTCTCGAGTTGCGGCGGGAAGCTGGGGGTGCTTCTCGAGTTGCAACGGGGACCTCAGGAACTCGCTGGGGTTGCTTCAGGGAAGTCAGGTCCCCTTTGGTGTTGGAAGGGGAACTTCCGGTTTCCTCTCGAGCCCTTCAATATGCACAGGGGCTCCTCTCGCATTGAGTCCGTAAATTGTGTTCTCCTCTTCAAAGGGGACGGCTGTGTGAGGGTACTTACTGAGTCGAATAAAGGGTGTCAAGTACCTTTCTGCCTTTCCAGAGGGAATGTGGTATTTCTCTTGAGATGCTGCGTCGCCAAATTTCCTCATCTCGCATGGAGGGGAGAATTTTGGGCTGTTTCTCGAGTTGCGGCGGGAAGATGGGGGTGCTTCTAGAGTTGCGACGGGGACCTCAGGAACTCGCTGGGGTTGCTTCAGGGAAGTCAGGTCCCCTTTGGTGTTGGAAGGGGAACTTCCGGTTTCCTCTCGAGCCCTTCAATGTGCACAGGGGTCCTCTCGAATTGAGTCCGTAAACTGTGTTCTCCTCTCCAAATGGACGGCTGTGTGCGGGAACTTTCTGAGTCGAATAAAGTGTGTCAAGTACCTTTTTGCCTTTCCAGAGGGAATGTGGTATTTCTCGTGGGTTGCTGCATCGCCAAATTTCCTCATCTAGCATGGAGGGGAGAATTTTGGGCTGTTTCTCGAGTTGCAGCGCGAAGCTGGGGGTGCTTCTCGAGTTGCGACGGGGACCTCAGGAACTCGCTGGGGTTGCTTCAGGGAAATCAGGTCCC
Source organism: Moschus berezovskii (assembly GCF_049115385.1). NCBI lineage: Eukaryota > Metazoa > Chordata > Mammalia > Artiodactyla > Moschidae > Moschus > Moschus berezovskii. The sequence continues at coordinate 150,341,776 of NC_142488.1, forward strand.
CTTTGGTGTTGGAAGGGGAACTTCCGGTTTCCTCTCGAGCCCTTCAATGTGCACAGGGGCTCCTCTCGAATTGAGTCCGTAAAGTGTGTTCTCCTCTCCAAATGGACGGCTGTGTGCGGGAACTTTCTGAGTCGAATAAAGTGTGTCAAGTACCTTTTTGCCTTTCCAGAGGGAATGTGGTATTTCTCGTGGGTTGCTGCATCGCCAAATTTCCTCATCTCGCATGGAGGGGAGAATTTTGGGCTGTTTCTCCAGTTGCGGCGCGAAGCTGGTAGTGCTTCTCGAGTTGCGACGGGGACCTCAGGAACTCGCTGGGGTTGCTTCAGGGAAGTCAGGTCCCCTTTGATGTGGGAAAGGGAACTTCCGTTTTCCTCTCGAGCCCTTCAATGTGCACAGGGGCTCCTGTCGAATTGAGTCCGTAAAGTGTGTTCTCCTCTCCAAAGGGACGGCTGTGTGAGGGAACTTTCTGAGTCGAATAAAAGGTGTCAAGTACCTTTTTGCCTTTCCAGAGGGAATGTGGTATTTCTCGTGAGATGCTGCATCGCCAAATTTCCTCATCTCGCATGGAGGGGAGAATTTTGGGGTATTTCTCGAGTTGCGGCGGGAAGCTGGGGGTGCTTCTCGAGTTGCGACGGGGACCTCAGGAACTCGCTGGGGTTGCTTCAGGGAAGTTAGGTCCCCTTTGGTGTTGGAAGGGGAATTTCCGGGTTCCTCTCGAGCCCTTCAATGTGCACAGGGGCTCCTCCAGAATTGAGTCCGTAAAGAGTGTTCTCCTCTCCAAAGGGGATGGCTGTGTGAGGGAACTTTCTGAGTCCAATAAAGGGTGTCAAGTACCTTTTTGCCTTTCCAGAGGGAATGTGGTATTTCTCTTGAGAAGCTGCATCGCCAAATTTCCTCATCTCGCATGGAGGGGATACTTTTGGGGTGTTTCTCGAGTTGCGGCGGGAAGCTGGGGGTGCTTCTCGAGTTACGACGTGGACCTCAGGAACTCGCTGGGGTTGCTTCAGGGAAGTCAGGTCCCCATTGTTGTTTGAAGGGGAACTTCCGGTTTCCTCTCGAGCCCTTCAATGTGCACAGGGCCTCCTTTCGTATTGAGTCCATAAAGTGTGTTCTCCTCTCCAAAGGGGACGGCTGTGTGAGGGAACTTTCTGAGTCGAATAAAGGGTGTCAAGTACCTTTATGCCTTTCCAGAGGGAATGTGGTATTTCTCGTGAGATGCTGCATCGCCAAATTTCCTCATCTCGCATGGAGGGTAGAATTTTGGTGTGTTTCACGAGTTGCGGTGGGAAGCTGGGGGTGCTTCTCGAGTTGCGACGGGGACTCAGGAACTCGCTGGGGTTGCTTCAGGGAAGTCAGGTCCCCTTTGGTGTTGGAAGGGAACTTCCGGTTTCCTCTCGAGCCCTTCAATGTGCACAGGGGCTCCTCTCGAATTGAGTCTGCAAAGTGTGTTCTCCTCTCCAAAGGGGACGGCAGTGTAAGGGAACTTTCTGAGTGGAATAAAGGGTGTCAAGTACCTTTTTGCCTTTCCAGACGGAATGTGGTATTTCTCTTGAGATGCTGCATCGCCAAATTTCCTCATCTCGCCTGGAGGGGAGAAGTTTGGGGTGTTTCTCGAGTTGCGGCGGGAAGCTGGGGGTGCTTCTCGAGTTGCGACGGGGACCTCAGGAACTCGCTGCGGTTGCTTCAGGGAAGTCAGGTCCCATTTGGTGTTGGAAGGGGAACTTCCGGTTTCCTCTCGAGCCCTTCAATGTGCACAGGGGCTCCTCTCGAATTGAGTCTGCAAAGTGTGTTCTCCTCTCCAACGGGGACGGCTGTGTGAGGGAACTTTCTGAGTCGAATAAAGGGTGTCAAGTACCTTTTTGCCTTTCCAGAGTGAATGTGGTATTTCTCTTGAGATGCTGCATCGCCATATTTCCTCATCTCGCATTGAGGGGATAATTTTGGGGTGTTTTTCGAGTTGCGATGGGAAGCTGGGGGTGCTTCTCGTGTTGCGACGGGGACCTCAGCAACTCTATGGGGTTGCTTCAGGGAAGTCAGGTCCCCTTGGTTGTTGGAAGGGGAACTTCCGGTTTCCTCTGGAGCCCTTCAATGTGCACAGGGGCTCCTCTCGAATTGAGTCCATGACGTGTGTTCTCCTCTCCAAAGGGGATGGCTGTGTGAGGGAACTTTCTGAGTCGAATAAAGGGTGCCAAGTACATTTTTGCCTTTTAGGAGGGAATGTGGTATTTTTCTTCAGATGCTGCATCGCAAAATTTCCTCATCTCGCATGGAGGGGTAATTTTGGGGTGTTTCTCGAGTGGCGGCGGGCAGCTGGGGGTTCATCTCGAGTTGCGACGGGGACTTCAGGAACTCGCTGGGGTTGCTTCAGGGAAGTCAGGTCCCCTTTGGTGTTGGAAGGGGAATTTCCGGGTTCCTCTCGAGCCCTTCAATGTGCACAGGGGCTCCTCCAGAATTGAGTCCGTTAAGAGTGTTCTCCTCTCCAAAGGGGATGGCTGTGTGAGGGAACTTTCTGAGTCCAATAAAGGGTGTCAAGTACCTTTTTGCCTTTCCAGAGGGAATGTGGTATTTCTCTTGAGAAGCTGCATCGCCAAATTTCCTCATCTCGCATGGAGGGGATACTTTTGCTGTGTTTCTCGAGTTGCGGCGGGAAGCTGGGGGTGCTTCTCGAGTAACGACGTGGACCTCAGGAACTCGCTGGGGTTGCTTCAGGGAAGTCAGGTCCCCATTGTTGTTTGAAGGGGAAATTCCGGTTTCCTCTCGAGCCCTTCAATGTGCACAGGGCCTCCTTTCGAATTGAGTCCATATAGTGTGTTCTCCTCTCCAAAGGGGACGGCTGTGTGAGGGAACTTTCTGAGACGAATAAAGGGTGTCAAGTACCTTTTTGCCTTTCCAGAGGGAATGTGGTATTTCTCTTGAGATGCTGCATCGCCAAATTTCCTCATCTCGCATGGAGGGGAAAATTTTGGGGTGTTTCTCGAGTTGCGGCGGGAAGCTGGGGGTGCTTCTCGAGTTGCGACGGGGACCTCAGGAAGTCCCTGGGGCTGCTTCAGGGAAGTCAGGTCCCCTTTGGTGTTGGAAGGGGAACTTCCGGTTTCCTCTCGAGCCCTTCAATGTGCACAGGGGCTCCTCTCGAATTGAGTCCGTAAAGTGTGTTCTCCTCTCCAAAGGGGATGGCTTTGTGAGGGAACTTTCCGAGTCGAATAAAGGGTGTCAAGTACCTTTTTGCCTTTCCAGAGGGAATGTGGTATTTCTCGTGAGATGCTGCATTGCCAAATTCCCTCATCTCGCATGGAGGGGATAATTTTGGGATGTTTGTCGAGTTGCGGCGGGAAGCTAGGGGTGCTTCTCGAGTTGCGACGGGGACCTCAGGAAATCCCTGGGGTTGCTTCAGGGAAGTCAGGTCCCCTTTGTTGTTGGAAGGGGAACTTCCGGTTTCCTCTCGAGCCCTTCAATGTGCACAGGGGCTCCTCTCGAATTGAGTCCGTAAAGTGTGTTCTCCTCTCCAAAGGGGACGGCTGTGTGTGGGGACTTTCTGAGTCGAATAAAGGGTGTCAAGTACCTTTTTGCCTTTCCAGAGGGAATGTGGTATTTCTCGTGAGATGCTGCATCGCCAAATTTCCTCATCTCGCATGGAGGGGAGAATTTTGGGCTGTTTCTCGAGTTGCGGCGGGAAGCTGAGGGTGCTTCTCGAGTTGCGACGGGGACCTCAGGAACTCGCTGTGGTTGCTTCAGGGAAATCAGGTCCCCTTTGGTGTTGGAAGCGAAACTTCCGGTTTCCTCTCGAACCCTTCAATGTGCACAGGGGCTCCTCTCGAATTGAGTCCGTAAAGTGTGTTCTCCTCTCCAAAGGGGACGGCTGTGTGTGGGGACTTTCTGAGTCGAATAAAGGGTGTCAAGTACATTTTTGCCTTTCCAGAGGGAATGTGGTATTTCTTGTGAGATGCTGCATCGCCAAATTTCCTCATCTCTCATGGCGGCGAGAATTTTGGGCTGTTTCTCGAGTTGCGGCGGGAAGCTGGGGGTGCTTCTCGAGTTGGAACGGGGACCTCAGGAACTCGCTGGGGTTGCTTCAGGGAAGTCAGGTCCCCTTTGGTGTTGGAAGGGGAACTTCCGGTTTCCTCTCGAGCCCTTCAATATGCACAGGGGCTCCTCTCGCATTGAGTCCGTAAATTGTGTTCTCCTCTTCAAAGGGGACGGCTGTGTGAGGGTACTTTCTGAGTCGAATAAAGGGTGTCAAGTACCTTTCTGCCTTTCCAGAGGGAATGTGGTATTTCTCTTGAGATGCTGCGTCGCCAAATTTCCTCATCTCGCATGGAGGGGAGAATTTTGGGCTGTTTCTCGAGTTGCGGCGGGAAGATGGGGGTGCTTCTAGAGTTGCGACGGGGACCTCAGGAACTCGCTGGGGTTGCTTCAGGGAAGTCAGGTCCCCTTTGGTGTTGGAAGGGGAACTTCCGGTTTCCTCTCGAGCCCTTCAATGTGCACAGGGGTCCTCTCGAATTGAGTCCGTAAACTGTGTTCTCCTCTCCAAATGGACGGCTGTGTGCGGGAACTTTCTGAGTCGAATAAAGTGTGTCAAGTACCTTTTTGCCTTTCCAGAGGGAATGTGGTATTTCTCGTGGGTTGCTGCATCGCCAAATTTCCTCATCTAGCATGGAGGGGAGAATTTTGGGCTGTTTCTCGAGTTGCAGCGCGAAGCTGGGGGTGCTTCTCGAGTTGCGACGGGGACCTCAGGAACTCGCTGGGGTTGCTTCAGGGAAATCAGGTCCCCTTTGGTGTTGGAAGGGGAACTTCCGGTTTCCTCTCGAGCCCTTCAATGTGCACAGGGGCTCCTCTCGAATTGAGTCCGTAAAGTGTGTTCTCCTCTCCAAATGGACGGCTGTGTGCGGGAACTTTCTGAGTCGAATAAAGTGTGTCAAGTACCTTTTTGCCTTTCCAGAGGGAATGTGGTATTTCTCGTGGGTTGCTGCATCGCCAAATTTCCTCATCTCGCATGGAGGGGAGAATTTTGGGCTGTTTCTCCAGTTGCGGCGCGAAGCTGGTAGTGCTTCTCGAGTTGCGACGGGGACCTCAGGAACTCGCTGGGGTTGCTTCAGGGAAGTCAGGTCCCCTTTGATGTGGGAAAGGGAACTTCCGTTTTCCTCTCGAGCCCTTCAATGTGCACAGGGGCTCCTGTCGAATTGAGTCCGTAAAGTGTGTTCTCCTCTCCAAAGGGACGGCTGTGTGAGGGAACTTTCTGAGTCGAATAAAAGGTGTCAAGTACCTTTTTGCCTTTCCAGAGGGAATGTGGTATTTCTCGTGAGATGCTGCATCGCCAAATTTCCTCATTTCGCATGGAGGGGAGAATTTTGGGCTGTTTCTAGAGTTCCGGCGGGAAGCTGGAAGTGCTTGTCGAGTTGCGACGGGGACCTCAGGAACTCGCTGGGGTTGCTTGATGGAAGTCAGGTCCCCTTTGGTGTTGGAAGTGGAACTTCCGGTTTCCTCTCGAGCCCTTCAACGTGCAAAGGGACTCCTCTCGAATTGAGTCCGAAAAGTGTGTTCTCATCTCCAAAGGGGACGGCTGTGTGAGGGAACTTTCTGAGTCGAATAGAGGGTGTCAAGTACCTTTTTGCCTTTCCAGAGGGAATGTGGTATTTCTCGTGAGATGCTGCATCGCCAAATTTCCTCATCTCGCATGGAGGGGAGAATTTTGGGCTGTTTCTCGAGTTGCGGCGGGAAGCTGGGGGTGCTTCTCGAGTTGCGACGTGGACCTCAGGAACTCGCTGTGGTTGCTTCAGTGAAGTCAGGTCCCCTTTGGTGTTGGAAGGGGAACTTCCGGTTTCCTCTCAAGCCCGTCAATGTCCACAGGGGCTCCTCTAGAATTGAGTCCGTAAAGTGTGTTCTCCTCTCCAAAGGGGACGGCTGTGTGAGGGAACTTTCTGAGTCGAATAAAGGGTGTCAAGTACCTTTTTGCCCTTCCTGTTGCAATATGGTACTTCTCGTGAGATGCTGCATCGCCAAATTTCCTCATCTCGCATGGAGGGGACAATTTTGGGCTGTTTCTCGAGTTGCGGCGGGAAGCTGGGGGTGCTTCTGGAGTTGCGACGGGGACCTCAGGAACTCGCTGGGGTTGCTTCAGGGAAGTCAGGTCCCCTTTGTTGTTGGAAGGGCAACTTCCGGTTTCCTCTCAAGCCCTTCAATGTGCACAGGGGCTCCTCTCGAATTGAGTCCGTAAAGTGTGTTCTCCTCTCCAAAGGGGACGGCTGTGTGAGGGAACTTTCTGAGTCGAATAAAGGGTGTCAAGTACCTTTTTGCATTTCCAGAGGGAATGTGGTATTTCTCGTGGGATGCTGCATCGCCAGATTTCCTCATCTCGCATGGAGGGGAGAATTTTGGGCTGTTTCTCGAGTTGCGGCGGGAAGCTGAGGGTGCTTCTCGAGTTGCGACGGGGACCTCAGGAACTCGCTGTGGTTGCTTCAGGGAAATCAGGTCCCCTTTGGTGTTGGAAGCGAAACTTCCGGTTTCCTCTCGAACCCTTCAATGTGCACAGGGGCTCCTCTCGAATTGAGTCCGTAAAGTGTGTTCTCCTCTCCAAAGGGGACGGCTGTGTGTGGGGACTTTCTGAGTCGAATAAAGGGTGTCAAGTACATTTTTGCCTTTCCAGAGGGAATGTGGTATTTCTCGTGAGATGCTGCATCGCCAAATTTCCTCATCTCTCATGGCGGCGAGAATTTTGGGCTGTTTCTCGAGTTGCGGCGGGAAGCTGGGGGTGCTTCTCGAGTTGCAACGGGGACCTCAGGAACTCGCTGGGGTTGCTTCAGGGAAGTCAGGTCCCCTTTGTTGTTGGAAGGGGAACTTCCGGTTTCCTCTCGAGCCCTTCAATATGCACAGGGGCTCCTCTCGCATTGAGTCCGTAAATTGTGTTCTCCTCTTCAAAGGGGACGGCTGTGTGAGGGTACTTTCTGAGTCGAATAAAGGGTGTCAAGTACCTTTCTGCCTTTCCAGAGGGAATGTGGTATTTCTCTTGAGATGCTGCGTCGCCAAATTTCCTCATCTCGCATGGAGGGGAGAATTTTGGGCTGTTTCTCGAGTTGCGGCGGGAAGATGGGGGTGCTTCTAGAGTTGCGACGGGGACCTCAGGAACTCGCTGGGGTTGCTTCAGGGAAGTCAGGTCCCCTTTGGTGTTGGAAGGGGAACTTCCGGTTTCCTCTCGAGCCCTTCAATGTGCACAGGGGTCCTCTCGAATTGAGTCCGTAAACTGTGTTCTCCTCTCCAAATGGACGGCTGTGTGCGGGAACTTTCTGAGTCGAATAAAGTGTGTCAAGTACCTTTTTGCCTTTCCAGAGGGAATGTGGTATTTCTCGTGGGTTGCTGCATCGCCAAATTTCCTCATCTAGCATGGAGGGGAGAATTTTGGGCTGTTTCTCGAGTTGCAGCGCGAAGCTGGGGGTGCTTCTCGAGTTGCGACGGGGACCTCAGGAACTCGCTGGGGTTGCTTCAGGGAAATCAGGTCCCCTTTGGTGTTGGAAGGGGAACTTCCGGTTTCCTCTCGAGCCCTTCAATGTGCACAGGGGCTCCTCTCGAATTGAGTCCGTAAAGTGTGTTCTCCTCTCCAAATGGACGGCTGTGTGCGGGAACTTTCTGAGTCGAATAAAGTGTGTCAAGTACCTTTTTGCCTTTCCAGAGGGAATGTGGTATTTCTCGTGGGTTGCTGCATCGCCAAATTTCCTCATCTCGCATGGAGGGGAGAATTTTGGGCTGTTTCTCCAGTTGCGGCGCGAAGCTGGTAGTGCTTCTCGAGTTGCGACGGGGACCTCAGGAACTCGCTGGGGTTGCTTCAGGGAAGTCAGGTCCCCTTTGATGTGGGAAAGGGAACTTCCGTTTTCCTCTCGAGCCCTTCAATGTGCACAGGGGCTCCTGTCGAATTGAGTCCGTAAAGTGTGTTCTCCTCTCCAAAGGGACGGCTGTGTGAGGGAACTTTCTGAGTCGAATAAAAGGTGTCAAGTACCTTTTTGCCTTTCCAGAGGGAATGTGGTATTTCTCGTGAGATGCTGCATCGCCAAATTTCCTCATCTCGCATGGAGGGGAGAATTTTGGGGTGTTTCTCGAGTTGCGGCGGGAAGCTGGGGGTGCTTCTCGAGTTGCGACGGGGACCTCAGGAACTCGCTGGGGTTGCTTCAGGGAAGTTAGGTCCCCTTTGGTGTTGGAAGGGGAATTTCCGGGTTCCTCTCGAGCCCTTCAATGTGCACAGGGGCTCCTCCAGAATTGAGTCCGTAAAGAGTGTTCTCCTCTCCAAAGGGGATGGCTGTGTGAGGGAACTTTCTGAGTCCAATAAAGGGTGTCAAGTACCTTTTTGCCTTTCCAGAGGGAATGTGGTATTTCTCTTGAGAAGCTGCATCGCCAAATTTCCTCATCTCGCATGGAGGGGATACTTTTGGGGTGTTTCTCGAGTTGCGGCGGGAAGCTGGGGGTGCTTCTCGAGTTACGACGTGGACCTCAGGAACTCGCTGGGGTTGCTTCAGGGAAGTCAGGTCCCCATTGTTGTTTGAAGGGGAACTTCCGGTTTCCTCTCGAGCCCTTCAATGTGCACAGGGCCTCCTTTCGTATTGAGTCCATAAAGTGTGTTCACCTCTCCAAAGGGGACGGCTGTGTGAGGGAACTTTCTGAGTCGAATAAAGGGTGTCAAGTACCTTTATGCCTTTCCAGAGGGAATGTGGTATTTCTCGTGAGATGCTGCATCGCCAAATTTCCTCATCTCGCATGGAGGGTAGAATTTTGGTGTGTTTCACGAGTTGCGGTGGGAAGCTGGGGGTGCTTCTCGAGTTGCGACGGGGACTCAGGAACTCGCTGGGGTTGCTTCAGGGAAGTCAGGTCCCCTTTGGTGTTGGAAGGGAACTTCCGGTTTCCTCTCGAGCCCTTCAATGTGCACAGGGGCTCCTCTCGAATTGAGTCTGCAAAGTGTGTTCTCCTCTCCAAAGGGGACGGCAGTGTAAGGGAACTTTCTGAGTGGAATAAAGGGTGTCAAGTACCTTTTTGCCTTTCCAGACGGAATGTGGTATTTCTCTTGAGATGCTGCATCGCCAAATTTCCTCATCTCGCCTGGAGGGGAGAAGTTTGGGGTGTTTCTCGAGTTGCGGCGGGAAGCTGGGGGTGCTTCTCGAGTTGCGACGGGGACCTCAGGAACTCGCTGCGGTTGCTTCAGGGAAGTCAGGTCCCATTTGGTGTTGGAAGGGGAACTTCCGGTTTCCTCTCGAGCCCTTCAATGTGCACAGGGGCTCCTCTCGAATTGAGTCTGCAAAGTGTGTTCTCCTCTCCAACGGGGACGGCTGTGTGAGGGAACTTTCTGAGTCGAATAAAGGGTGTCAAGTACCTTTTTGCCTTTCCAGAGTGAATGTGGTATTTCTCTTGAGATGCTGCATCGCCATATTTCCTCATCTCGCATTGAGGGGATAATTTTGGGGTGTTTTTCGAGTTGCGATGGGAAGCTGGGGGTGCTTCTCGTGTTGCGACGGGGACCTCAGCAACTCTATGGGGTTGCTTCAGGGAAGTCAGGTCCCCTTGGTTGTTGGAAGGGGAACTTCCGGTTTCCTCTGGAGCCCTTCAATGTGCACAGGGGCTCCTCTCGAATTGAGTCCATGACGTGTGTTCTCCTCTCCAAAGGGGATGGCTGTGTGAGGGAACTTTCTGAGTCGAATAAAGGGTGCCAAGTACATTTTTGCCTTTTAGGAGGGAATGTGGTATTTTTCTTCAGATGCTGCATCGCAAAATTTCCTCATCTCGCATGGAGGGGTAATTTTGGGGTGTTTCTCGAGTGGCGGCGGGCAGCTGGGGGTTCTTCTCGAGTTGCGACGGGGACTTCAGGAACTCGCTGGGGTTGCTTCAGGGAAGTCAGGTCCCCTTTGGTGTTGGAAGGGGAATTTCCGGGTTCCTCTCGAGCCCTTCAATGTGCACAGGGGCTCCTCCAGAATTGAGTCCGTTAAGAGTGTTCTCCTCTCCAAAGGGGATGGCTGTGTGAGGGAACTTTCTGAGTCCAATAAAGGGTGTCAAGTACCTTTTTGCCTTTCCAGAGGGAATGTGGTATTTCTCTTGAGAAGCTGCATCGCCAAATTTCCTCATCTCGCATGGAGGGGATACTTTTGCTGTGTTTCTCGAGTTGCGGCGGGAAGCTGGGGGTGCTTCTCGAGTAACGACGTGGACCTCAGGAACTCGCTGGGGTTGCTTCAGGGAAGTCAGGTCCCCATTGTTGTTTGAAGGGGAAATTCCGGTTTCCTCTCGAGCCCTTCAATGTGCACAGGGCCTCCTTTCGAATTGAGTCCATATAGTGTGTTCTCCTCTCCAAAGGGGACGGCTGTGTGAGGGAACTTTCTGAGACGAATAAAGGGTGTCAAGTACCTTTTTGCCTTTCCAGAGGGAATGTGGTATTTCTCTTGAGATGCTGCATCGCCAAATTTCCTCATCTCGCATGGAGGGGAAAATTTTGGGGTGTTTCTCGAGTTGCGGCGGGAAGCTGGGGGTGCTTCTCGAGTTGCGACGGGGACCTCAGGAAGTCCCTGGGGCTGCTTCAGGGAAGTCAGGTCCCCTTTGGTGTTGGAAGGGGAACTTCCGGTTTCCTCTCGAGCCCTTCAATGTGCACAGGGGCTCCTCTCGAATTGAGTCCGTAAAGTGTGTTCTCCTCTCCAAAGGGGATGGCTGTGTGAGGGAACTTTCCGAGTCGAATAAAGGGTGTCAAGTACCTTTTTGCCTTTCCAGAGGGAATGTGGTATTTCTCGTGAGATGCTGCATTGCCAAATTCCCTCATCTCGCATGGAGGGGATAATTTTGGGATGTTTGTCGAGTTGCGGCGGGAAGCTAGGGGTGCTTCTCGAGTTGCGACGGGGACCTCAGGAAATCCCTGGGGTTGCTTCAGGGAAGTCAGGTCCCCTTTGTTGTTGGAAGGGGAACTTCCGGTTTCCTCTCGAGCCCTTCAATGTGCACAGGGGCTCCTCTCGAATTGAGTCCGTAAAGTGTGTTCTCCTCTCCAAAGGGGACGGCTGTGTGTGGGGACTTTCTGAGTCGAATAAAGGGTGTCAAGTACCTTTTTGCCTTTCCAGAGGGAATGTGGTATTTCTCGTGAGATGCTGCATCGCCAAATTTCCTCATCTCGCATGGAGGGGAGAATTTTGGGCTGTTTCTCGAGTTGCGGCGGGAAGCTGAGGGTGCTTCTCGAGTTGCGACGGGGACCTCAGGAACTCGCTGTGGTTGCTTCAGGGAAATCAGGTCCCCTTTGGTGTTGGAAGCGAAACTTCCGGTTTCCTCTCGAACCCTTCAATGTGCACAGGGGCTCCTCTCGAATTGAGTCCGTAAAGTGTGTTCTCCTCTCCAAAGGGGACGGCTGTGTGTGGGGACTTTCTGAGTCGAAAAAGGGTGTCAAGTACATTTTTGCCTTTCCAGAGGGAATGTGGTATTTCTCGTGAGATGCTGCATCGCCAAATTTCCTCATCTCTCATGGCGGCGAGAATTTTGGGCTGTTTCTCGAGTTGCGGCGGGAAGCTGGGGGTGCTTCTCGAGTTGCAACGGGGACCTCAGGAACTCGCTGGGGTTGCTTCAGGGAAGTCAGGTCCCCTTTGGTGTTGGAAGGGGAACTTCCGGTTTCCTCTCGAGCCCTTCAATATGCACAGGGGCTCCTCTCGCATTGAGTCCGTAAATTGTGTTCTCCTCTTCAAAGGGGACGGCTGTGTGAGGGTACTTTCTGAGTCGAATAAAGGGTGTCAAGTACCTTTCTGCCTTTCCAGAGGGAATGTGGTATTTCTCTTGAGATGCTGCGTCGCCAAATTTCCTCATCTCGCATGGAGGGGAGAATTTTGGGCTGTTTCTCGAGTTGCGGCGGGAAGATGGGGGTGCTTCTAGAGTTGCGACGGGACCTCAGGAACTCGCTGGGGTTGCTTCAGGGAAGTCAGGTCCCCTTTGGTGTTGGAAGGGGAACTTCCGGTTTCCTCTCGAGCCCTTCAATGTGCACAGGGGTCCTCTCGAATTGAGTCCGTAAACTGTGTTCTCCTCTCCAAATGGACGGCTGTGTGCGGGAACTTTCTGAGTCGAATAAAGTGTGTCAAGTACCTTTTTGCCTTTCCAGAGGGAATGTGGTATTTCTCGTGGGTTGCTGCATCGCCAAATTTCCTCATCTAGCATGGAGGGGAGAATTTTGGGCTGTTTCTCGAGTTGCAGCGCGAAGCTGGGGGTGCTTCTCGAGTTGCGACGGGGACCTCAGGAACTCGCTGGGGTTGCTTCAGGGAAATCAGGTCCCCTTTGGTGTTGGAAGGGGAACTTCCGGTTTCCTCTCGAGCCCTTCAATGTGCACAGGGGCTCCTCTCGAATTGAGTCCGTAAAGTGTGTTCTCCTCTCCAAATGGACGGCTGTGTGCGGGAACTTTCTGAGTCGAATAAAGTGTGTCAAGTACCTTTTTGCCTTTCCAGAGGGAATGTGGTATTTCTCGTGGGTTGCTGCATCGCCAAATTTCCTCATCTCGCATGGAGGGGAGAATTTTGGGCTGTTTCTCCAGTTGCGGCGCGAAGCTGGTAGTGCTTCTCGAGTTGCGACGGGGACCTCAGGAACTCGCTGGGGTTGCTTCAGGGAAGTCAGGTCCCCTTTGATGTGGGAAAGGGAACTTCCGTTTTCCTCTCGAGCCCTTCAATGTGCACAGGGGCTCCTGTCGAATTGAGTCCGTAAAGTGTGTTCTCCTCTCCAAAGGGACGGCTGTGTGAGGGAACTTTCTGAGTCGAATAAAAGGTGTCAAGTACCTTTTTGCCTTTCCAGAGGGAATGTGGTATTTCTCGTGAGATGCTGCATCGCCAAATTTCCTCATTTCGCATGGAGGGGAGAATTTTGGGCTGTTTCTAGAGTTCCGGCGGGAAGCTGGAAGTGCTTGTCGAGTTGCGACGGGGACCTCAGGAACTCGCTGGGGTTGCTTGATGGAAGTCAGGTCCCCTTTGGTGTTGGAAGTGGAACTTCCGGTTTCCTCTCGAGCCCTTCAACGTGCAAAGGGACTCCTCTCGAATTGAGTCCGAAAAGTGTGTTCTCATCTCCAAAGGGGACGGCTGTGTGAGGGAACTTTCTGAGTCGAATAGAGGGTGTCAAGTACCTTTTTGCCTTTCCAGAGGGAATGTGGTATTTCTCGTGAGATGCTGCATCGCCAAATTTCCTCATCTCGCATGGAGGGGAGAATTTTGGGCTGTTTCTCGAGTTGCGGCGGGAAGCTGGGGGTGCTTCTCGAGTTGCGACGTGGACCTCAGGAACTCGCTGTGGTTGCTTCAGTGAAGTCAGGTCCCCTTTGGTGTTGGAAGGGGAACTTCCGGTTTCCTCTCAAGCCCGTCAATGTCCACAGGGGCTCCTCTAGAATTGAGTCCGTAAAGTGTGTTCTCCTCTCCAAAGGGGACGGCTGTGTGAGGGAACTTTCTGAGTCGAATAAAGGGTGTCAAGTACCTTTTTGCCCTTCCTGTTGCAATATGGTACTTCTCGTGAGATGCTGCATCGCCAAATTTCCTCATCTCGCATGGAGGGGACAATTTTGGGCTGTTTCTCGAGTTGCGGCGGGAAGCTGGGGGTGCTTCTGGAGTTGCGACGGGGACCTCAGGAACTCGCTGGGGTTGCTTCAGGGAAGTCAGGTCCCCTTTGTTGTTGGAAGGGCAACTTCCGGTTTCCTCTCAAGCCCTTCAATGTGCACAGGGGCTCCTCTCGAATTGAGTCCGTAAAGTGTGTTCTCCTCTCCAAAGGGGACGGCTGTGTGAGGGAACTTTCTGAGTCGAATAAAGGGTGTCAAGTACCTTTTTGCCTTTCCAGAGGGAATGTGGTATTTCTCGTGGGATGCTGCATCGCCAGATTTCCTCATCTCGCATGGAGGGGAGAATTTTGGGCTGTTTTTCGAGTTGCGGCGCGAAGCTTGGGGTGCTACTCGAGTTGCGACGGGGACTTCAGGAACTCGCTGGGGTTGCTTCAGGGAAGTCAGTTCCCCTTTGCTGTTGGAAGGGGAACTTCCGCTTTACTCTCGAGCCCTTCAATGTGCACAGTGGCTCCTCTCGAATTGAGTCAGTAAAGTATGTTCTCCTCTCCAACGGGGACGGCTGTGTGAGGGATCATTCTCAGTCGAATAAAGGGTGTCAAGTACCTTTTTGCCTTTCAGGGAATGTAGTATTTCTCGTGAGATGCTGCATCGCCAAATTTTCTCATCTCGCATGGAGGGGAGAATTTTGGGGTGTTTCTCGAGTTGTGGCGGGAAGCTGGGGGTGCTTCTCGAGTTGCGACGGGGACCTCAGGAAATCCCTGGGGTTGCTTCAGGGAAGTCAGGTCCCCTTTGATGTGGGAAAGGGAACTTCCGTTTTCCTCTCGAGCCCTTCAATGTGCACAGGGGCTCCTCTCGAATTGAGTCCGTAAAGTGTGTTCTCCTCTCCAAAGGGACGGCTGTGTGAGGGAACTTTCTGAGTCGAATAAAGGGTGTCAAGTACCTTTTTGCCTTTCCAGAGGGAATGTGGTATTTCTCGTGAGATGCTGTATCGCCAAATTTCCTCATCTCGCATGGAGGGGAGAATTTTGGGGTGTTTCTCGAGTTGCGGCGGGAAGCTGGGGGTGCTTCTCGAGTTGCGACGGGGACCTCAGGAACTCGCTGGGGTTGCTTCAGGGAAGTCAGATCCCCTTTGGTGTTGGAAGGGGAACTTCCGGTATCCTCTCGAGCCCTTCAATGTGCACAGGGGCTCCTCTCGAATTGAGTCCGTAAAGTGTGTTCTCCTCTCCAAAGGGGACGGCTGTGTGAGGGAACTTTCTGAGTCGAATAAAGGGTGTCAAATACCTTTTTGCCTTTCCAGAGGGAATGTGGTATTTCTCGTGAGATGCTGCATCGCCAAATTTCCTCATCTCGCATGGAGGGGATAGTTTTGGGCTGTTTCTCGAGTTGCGGCGGGAAGATGGGGGTGCTTGTCGAGTTGCGACGGGGACCTCAGAAAACGCTGGGGTTTCTTCAGGGAAGTCAGGTCCCCTTTGGTGTTGGAAGGGGAACTTCCGGTTTCCTCTCGAGCCCTTCAATGTGCAGAGGGGCTCCTCTCGAATTGAGTCCGTAAAGTGTGTTCTCTTCTCCAAAGGGGACGGCTGTGTGAGGGAACTTTCTGAGTCGAATAAAGGGTGTCAAGTACCTTTTTGCCTTTCCAGAGGGAATGTGGTATTTCTCTGAGATGCTGCATCGCCAAATTTCCTCATCTCGCATGGAGGGGAGAATTTTGGGCTGTTTGTCGAGTTGCGGCGGGAAGCTGGGGTTGCTTCTCGAGTTGCGACGGGGACCTCAAGAACTCGCTGGGGTTGCTTGAGGGAAATAAGGTCCCCTTTGGTGTTGGAAGGGGAACTTCCGCTTTCCTCTCGAACCCTTCAATATGCACAGGGGCTCCTCTCGAATTGAGTCCGTAAAGTGTTTTCTTCTCTCCAAAGGGGACGGCTGTGTGAGGGAACTTTCTGAGTCAAATAAGGGTGTCAAGTACCTTTTTGCCTTTCCAGAGGGAATGTGTTATTTCCCTTGATATGCTGCATCGCCAAATTTCCTCATCTCGCATGGAGGGGAGAATTTTGGGCTGTTTCCCGAGTTGTGCCGGGAAGCTGGGGGTGCTGCTCGAGTTGCGACGGGGACCTCAGGAACTCGCTGGGGTTGCTTCAGGGAAGTCAGGTCCCCTTTGGTGTTGGAAGGGGAACTTCCGGTTTCCTCTCGAGCCCTTCAATGTGCACAGGGGCTCCTCTCGAATTGAGTCCGTAAAGTGTGTTCTCCTCTCCAAAGGGGACGGCTGTGTGAGGGAACTTTCTGAGTCGAATAAAGGGTGTCAAGTAACTTTTTGCCTTTCCAGAGGGAATGTGGTATTTCTCGTGAGATGCTGCATCGCTAAATATCCTCATCTCGCATGGAGGGGAAAATTTTGGGGTGTTTCACGATTTGCGGCGGGACGCTGGGGCTGCTTCTCGAGTTGCGACGGGGACCTCAGGAACTCGCTGGGGTTGCATCAGGGAAATCAGTTCCCCTTTGGTTTTGGAAGGGGAACTTCCGGTTTTCTCTCGAGGCTTCATTGTGCACAGGGGCTCCTCTCAAAATGAGTCCGTAAAGTGTGTTCTCGTCTCCAAAGGGGACGGTTGTGTGAGGGAACTTTCTGAGTCGAATAAAGGGTGTCAAGTACCTTTTTGCCTTTCCAGAGGCAATGTGGTATTTCTCGTGAGATGCTGCATCGCCAAATTTCCTCATCTCGCATGGAGGGGAGAATTTTGGTGTGTTTCTCGAGTTGCGGCGGGAAGCTGGGGGTGCTTCTCGAGTTGGACGGGGACCTCAGGAACTCGCTGTGGTTGCTTCAGGGAAGTCAGGTCCCCTTTGTTGTTGGAAGGGGAACTTCCGGTTTCCTCTCGAGCCCTTCAATGTGCACAAGGGCTCATCTCGAATTGAGTCCGTAAAGTGTCTTCTCCTCTCCAAAGGGGACGGCTGTGTGAGGGAACTTTCTGAGTCGAATAAAGGATGTCAAGTACATTTTGGCTTTCCAGAGGGAATGTGGTATTTCTCTTTAGATGCTGCATCGCCAAATTTCCTCATCTCGCATGGAGGGGAGAATTTTGGGGTGTTTCTCGAGTTGCGGCGGGAAGCTGGGGGTGCTTCTCGAGTTGCGACGGGGACCTCAGACTCTCGTTGGGGTTGCTTCAGGGAAGTCAGGTCCCCTTTGGTGTTGGAAGGGGAACTTCCGGTTTCCTCTCGAGCCCTTCAATGTGCAGAGGGGCTCCCCTCGAATTGAGTCCGTAAAGTGTGTTCTCTGAAAAGGGGACGGCTGTGTGAGGGAACTTTCTGAGTCAAATAAAGGGTGTCAAGTACCTTTTTGCCTTTCAAGAGGGAATGTGGTATTTCTCTTGAGATGCTGCATCGCCAAATTTCCTCATCCGCATGGAGGGGATAATTCTGAGGTGTTTCTCGAGTTGCGGCGGGAAGCTGGGGGTGCTCCTCGAGTTGCGACGGGGACGTCAGGAACTCACTGGGGTTGCTTCAGGGAAGTCAGGTCCCCTTTGGTGTTGGAAGGGGAACTTCCGGGTTCCTCTCCAGCCCTTAAATGTGCACAGGGGCTCATCTCGAATTGAGTCAATGAAGTGAATACTCCTCTCAAATCGGACTGTTGTGTGAGGGAACTTTCTGTGTCGAATAAAGGCTGTTAATTATCTTTTTGCCTTTCAAGAGGGAATGTGGTATTTCTCTTGAGATGCTGCATTGCAAAATTTCCTCATCTCGCATTGAGGGGATAATTTTGGGGTGTTTCTCGAGTTTCGGTGGGAAGCTGGGGGTGTTTCTCGAGTTGCAACGGGGTCCTCAGGAACTCGCTGGGGTTGCTTCAGGGAAGTCAGGTCCCCTTGGGTGTTGGAAGGGGAACATCTGGGTTCCTCTCGAGCCCTTAAATGTGCACAGGGGCTCATCTCGAATTGAGTCCATAAAGTGTGTTCTCTCCAAAGGGGAAGGCTGTGTGAGGGAACTTTCTGAGTCGAATAAAGGGTGTCAAGTAACTTTTTGCCTTTCCAGAGGGAATGTGGTATTTCTCGTGAGATGCTGCATCGCTAAATATCCTCATCTCGCATGGAGGGGAAAATTTTGGGGTGTTTCACGATTTGCGGCGGGACGCTGGGGCTGCTTCTCGAGTTGCGACGGGGACCTCAGGAACTCGCTGGGGTTGCATCAGGGAAATCAGTTCCCCTTTGGTTTTGGAAGGGGAACTTCCGGTTTTCTCTCGAGGCTTCATTGTGCACAGGGGCTCCTCTCAAAATGAGTCCGTAAAGTGTGTTCTCGTCTCCAAAGGGGACGGTTGTGTGAGGGAACTTTCTGAGTCGAATAAAGGGTGTCAAGTACCTTTTTGCCTTTCCAGAGGCAATGTGGTATTTCTCGTGAGATGCTGCATCGCCAAATTTCCTCATCTCGCATGGAGGGGAGAATTTTGGTGTGTTTCTCGAGTTGCGGCGGGAAGCTGGGGGTGCTTCTCGAGTTGGACGGGGACCTCAGGAACTCGCTGTGGTTGCTTCAGGGAAGTCAGGTCCCCTTTGTTGTTGGAAGGGGAACTTCCGGTTTCCTCTCGAGCCCTTCAATGTGCACAAGGGCTCATCTCGAATTGAGTCCGTAAAGTGTCTTCTCCTCTCCAAAGGGGACGGCTGTGTGAGGGAACTTTCTGAGTCGAATAAAGGATGTCAAGTACATTTTGGCTTTCCAGAGGGAATGTGGTATTTCTCTTTAGATGCTGCATCGCCAAATTTCCTCATCTCGCATGGAGGGGAGAATTTTGGGGTGTTTCTCGAGTTGCGGCGGGAAGCTGGGGGTGCTTCTCGAGTTGCGACGGGGACCTCAGACTCTCGTTGGGGTTGCTTCAGGGAAGTCAGGTCCCCTTTGGTGTTGGAAGGGGAACTTCCGGTTTCCTCTCGAGCCCTTCAATGTGCAGAGGGGCTCCCCTCGAATTGAGTCCGTAAAGTGTGTTCTCTGAAAAGGGGACGGCTGTGTGAGGGAACTTTCTGAGTCAAATAAAGGGTGTCAAGTACCTTTTTGCCTTTCAAGAGGGAATGTGGTATTTCTCTTGAGATGCTGCATCGCCAAATTTCCTCATCCGCATGGAGGGGATAATTCTGAGGTGTTTCTCGAGTTGCGGCGGGAAGCTGGGGGTGCTCCTCGAGTTGCGACGGGGACGTCAGGAACTCGCTGGGGTTGCTTCAGGGAAGTCAGGTCCCCTTTGGTGTTGGAAGGGGAACTTCCGGGTTCCTCTCCAGCCCTTAAATGTGCACAGGGGCTCATCTCGAATTGAGTCAATGAAGTGAATACTCCTCTCAAATCGGACTGTTGTGTGAGGGAACTTTCTGTGTCGAATAAAGGCTGTTAATTATCTTTTTGCCTTTCAAGAGGGAATGTGGTATTTCTCTTGAGATGCTGCATTGCAAAATTTCCTCATCTCGCATTGAGGGGATAATTTTGGGGTGTTTCTCGAGTTTCGGTGGGAAGCTGGGGGTGTTTCTCGAGTTGCAACGGGGTCCTCAGGAACTCGCTGGGGTTGCTTCAGGGAAGTCAGGTCCCCTTGGGTGTTGGAAGGGGAACATCTGGGTTCCTCTCGAGCCCTTAAATGTGCACAGGGGCTCATCTCGAATTGAATCCATAAAGTGTGTTCTCTCCAAAGGGGAAGGCTGTGTGAGGGAACTTTCTGAGTCGAATAAAGGGTGTCAAGTACCTTTTTGCCTTTCCAGAGGGAATGTGGTATTTCTCGTGAGATGCTGCATCGCTAAATATCCTCATCTCGCATGGAGGGGAAAATTTTGGGGTGTTTCACGATTTGCGGCGGGACGCTGGGGCTGCTTCTCGAGTTGCGACGGGGACCTCAGGAACTCGCTGGGGTTGCATCAGGGAAGTCAGTTCCCCTTTGGTTTTGGAAGGGGAACTTCCGGTTTTCTCTCGAGGCTTCATTGTGCACAGGGGCTCCTCTCAAAATGAGTCCGTAAAGTGTGTTCTCGTCTCCAAAGGGGACGGTTGTGTGAGGGAACTTTCTGAGTCGAATAAAGGGTGTCAAGTACCTTTTTGCCTTTCCAGAGGCAATGTGGTATTTCTATTGAGATGCTGCATCGCCAAATTTCCTCATCTCGCATGGAGGGGATAATTTTGGGGTGTTTCTCGAGTTGCGGCGGGAAGCTGGGGGTGCTTCTCGAGTTGCGACGGGGACCTCAGGAACTCGGTGGGGTTGCGTCAAGGATGTCAGGTCCCCTTTGGTGTTGGAAGGGGAACTTCCGGTTTCCTCTCGAGCCCTTCAATGTGCACAGGGGCTCCTCTCGAATTGAGTCCGTAAAGTGTGTTCTCCTCTCCAAAGTGGACGGCTGTGTGAGGGAGCTTTCTGAGTCGAATAAAGGGTGTCAAGTACCTTTTTGCCTTTCCAGAGGGAATGTCGGATTTCTCTTGAGTTGCTGCATCGCCAAATTTGCTAATCTCGCATGCAGGGGAGAATTTCGGGCTGTTCCTCGAGTTGCGGCGGAAGCTGGGGGTGCTTCTCGAGTTGCGACGGGGACCTCAGGAACTCGCTGGGGTTGCTTCAGGGAAGTCAGGTTCCCTTTTTTGTTGGAAGGGGAATTTCCGGTTTCCTATCGAGCCCTTCAATGTGCACAGGGGCTCCCCTCGAATTGAGTCGGTAAGGTGTGTTCTCCTATCCAAAGGGGACGGCTGTGTGAGGGAACTTTCTGAGTCGAATAAAAGGTGTCAAGTACCTTTTTGCCTTTCCAGGGGGAATGTGGTATTTTTCGTGAGATGCTGCATCGCCAAATTTCCTCATCTCGCATGGAGGGGATAATTTTGGGCTGTTTCTCGAGTTGCGGCGGGACGCTGTGGGGTGCTTCTCGAGTTGCGACGGGGACCGCAGGAATTCGGTGGGGTTGCTTCAGGGAAGTCAGGTCCCCTTTGGTGTTGGAAGGGGAACTTCCGGTTTCCTCTCGAGCCTTTCAATGTGCACAGGGGCTCCTCTCGAATTGAGTCCGTAAATTGTGTTCTCCTCTCCAAAGGGGACGGCTGTGTGCGGGAACTTTCTGAGTCGATTAACGGGAGTCAAGTACCCTTTTACCTTTCCAGAGGGAATGTGGTATTTCTTTTGAGATGCTGCATCGCCAAATTTCCTCATCTCGCATGGAGGGGAGAATTTTGGGGTGTTTCTCGAGTTGCAGCGGGAAGCTGGGGGTGCTTCTCGAGTTGCGGCGGGGACCTCAGGAACTCGCTGGGGTTGCTTCAGGGAAGTCAGGTCCCCTTTGGTGTTGGAAGGGGAACTTCCGGTTTCCTCTCGAGCCCTTATATGTGCACAGGGTCTCATCTCGAATTGAGTCCGTAAAGTGTGTTCTCCTCTCCAAAGGGGACGGCTGTGTGAGGGAACTTTCTGAGTCGAAGAAAGGGTGTCAAGTACATTTTGCCTTACCAGAGGGAATGTGGTATTTCTCTTGAGATGCTGCATCGCCAAATTTCCTCATCTCGCATGGAGGGGAGAATTTTGGGGTGTTTCTCGAGTTGCGGCGGGAAGCTGGGGGTTCTTCACGAGTTGCGACGGGGACCTCAGACTCTCGCTGGGGTTGCTTCAATAAGTCACGTCCCCTTTGGTGTTGGAAGGGGAACTTCCGGTTTCCTCTCGAGCCCTTCAATGTGCAGAGGGGCTCCCCTCGAATTGAGTCCGTAAACTTTGTTCTCCTCTGAAAAGGGGACGGCTGTGTGAGGGAACTTTCTGAGTTGATTAAAGGGTGTCAAGTACCTTTTTGCCTTTCCAGAGTGAATGTGGTATTTCTCTTGAGATGCTGCATCGCCAAATTTCCTCATGTCACATGGAGGGGATAATTTTGGGGTGTTTCTCGAGTTGCGCCTGGAAGCTGAGGGTGCTTCTTGAGTTGCGACGGTGACCTGAGGAACTCGCTGGGTTTGCTTCAGGGAAATCAGGTCCCCTTTGCTGTTGGAAGGGGAACTTCCGGGTCCTTCTCGAGCCCTTCAATGTGCACAGGGGCTCCTTTCCAATTGAGTCCGTAAAGTGTGTACTCCCTTCCAAAGGGGACGGCTGTGTGAGGGTACTTTCTGAGTCGAATAAAGGGTGTCAAGTACCTTTTTGCCTTTCCAGAGGGAATGTGGTATTTCTTGTGAGGTGCTGCATCGCCAAATTTCCTCATCTCGCATGGAGGGGAGAATTTTGGGCTGTTTCTCGACTTGCGGCGGGAAGCTGGGGGTGCTTCTCGAGTTGCGACGGGGACCTCAGGAACTCGTTGGGGTTGCTTCAGGGAAGTAAGGTCCCCTTTGGTGTTGGAAGGGGAACTTCCGGTTTCCTCTCGAGCCCTTCAATGTGCACAGGGGCTCCTCTCGAATTGAATCCGAAAAGTGTGTTCTCCTCTCCAAAGGGGACAGCTGTGTGAGGGAACTTTGTGAGTCGAATAAACGGTGTCAAGTACCTTTTTGCCTTTCCAGAGGGAATGTGGTATTTCTCGTGAGATGCTGCATCGCTAAATTTCCTCATCTCGCATGGAGGGGAGAATTTTGGGCTGTTTCTCGAGTTGCGGCGGGAAGCTGGGGGTGCTTCTCGAGTTGCGACGGGGACCTCAGGAACTCGCTGGGGTTGCTTCAGGGAAGTCAGGTCCCCTTTGGTGTTGGAAGGGGAACTTCCGGTTTCCTCTAGAGCCCTTCAATGTGCAGAGGGGCTCCTCTCGAATTGAGTCCGTAAAGTGTGTTCTCCTCTCCAAAGGGACGGCTGTGGGAGGGAACTTTCTGAGTCGAATAAAGGGTGTCAAGAACCTTTTTGCCTTTTCAGAGGGAATGTGGTATTTCTCTTGAGATGCTGCATCGCCAAATTTCCTCATCTCGCATAGAAGGGATAATTTTGGAGTGTTTCTGGAGTTGCGGTGGGAACCTGGGTGTTCTTCTCGAGTTTCGACGGGGACCTAAGGAACTCGCTGGGGTTGCTTCAGGCAAGTCAGGTCCCCCTTGGTATCGGAAGGGAAACTTCCGGTTTCCTCTCGAGCCCTTCAATGTGCACAGGGAGTCCTCTCGAATTGAGTCCGTAAAGTGTGTTCTCCTCTGCAAAGGGTACGGCTGTGTGAGGGAACTTTCTGAGTCGAATAACAAGTGTCAAGTACCTTTTCCCTTCAAGTGGGAATGTGGTATTTCTCTTGAGATTCTGCATCGAAAAAATTCCTCATCTCCCATGGAGGGGATAATTTTGGGGTGTTTCTAGAGTTGCGACGGGACTTCAGGCACTCGCTGGGTTTGCATCAGGGAAGTCAGGTCCCCTTTGGTGTTGGAAGGGGAACTTCCGGTTTCCTCTCGAGGCCTTAAATGTGCACATGGGCTCCTCTCAATTTGAGTCCATTAAGTGTCTTCTCCTCTCCAAAGGGGACGGCTGTGTGTGGGAACTTTCAGAGTCGAATAAAGGGTGTCAAGTACCTTTTTGCCTTTCCAGAGGGAATGTGGTATTTCTCTTGAAATGCAGCATCGCCAAATTTCCTCATCTCACATGGAGGGGATAATTTTGGGGTGTTTCTCGAGTTGCGGCGGGAAGCTGGGGGTGCTTCTCGAGTTGCGACGGGGACCTCAGGAACTCGCTGGGGTTGCTTCAGGGAAGTCAGGTCCCCTTTGGTGTTGGAAGGGAAACTTCCGGTTTCCTCTCGAGTTCTTCAATGTGCACAGGGGCTCCTCTCGAATTGAGTCCGTAAAGTGTGTTCTCGTCTCCAAAGGGGACGGCGGTGTGAGGGAACTTTCTGAGTCGAATAAAGGGTGTCATGTACCTTTTTGCCTTTCCAGAGGGAATGTGGTATTTCTCTTGAGATGCTGCATCGCCAAATTTCCTCATCTCGCATGGAGGGGATAATTTTGGGGTGTTTCTCGAGTTGCGGCGGGAAGCTGGGGGTGCTTCTCGAGTTGCGACGGGGACCTCAGGAAGTCGCTGGGGTTGCTTCAGGGAAGTCAGGTCCCCCTTGGTGTCGGAAGGGAAACTTCCGGTTTCCTCTCGAGCCCTTCTATGTGCACAGGGTTTCCACTCGAATTTAGACCGTAAAGTGTGTTCTCCTCTCCAAAGGGGACGGCTGTGTGAGGGAACTTTGTGAGTCGAATAAAGGGTGTCAAGTACCTTTTTGCCTTTCCAGAGGGAATGTGGTATTTCTCTTGAGAGGCTGTATCGCCAAATTTCCTCATCTCGCATGGAGGGAATAATTTTGGGGTGCTTCTCGAGTTGCGTTGGGAAGCTAGGGGTGCTAATCGAGTTGCGACGGGGACCTCAGGAACTCGCTGGAGTTGCATCAGGGAAGTCAGTTCCCCTTTGGTTTTGGAAGGGTAACTTCCGGTTTCCTCTCGAGGCTTCAATGTGCACAGGGGCTCCTCTCAAAATGAGTCCGTAAAGTGTGTTCTCGTCTCCAAAGGGGACGGTTGTGTGAGGGAAATTTCTGAGTCGAATAAAGGGTGTCAAGTACCTTTTTGCCTTTCCAGAGACAATGTGGTATTTCTCTTGAGATGCTGCATCGCCAAATTTCCTTATCTCGCATGGAGGGGATAATTTTGGGGGGTTTCTCGAGTTGCGGCGGGGACCTCAGGAACTCGCTGGGGTTGCTTCAAGGATGTCAGGTCCCCTATGGTGTTGGAAGGGGAACTTCCGATTTCCTCTCGAGCCATTCAATGTGCCCACGGGCTCCTCTCGAATTGAGTCCGTAAAATGTGTTCTCCTCTCCAAAGGGGACGGCTGTGTGAGGGAACTTTCTCAGTCGAATAAAGGGTGTCAAGAACCTTTTTGCGTTTCCAGAGGCAATGTGGTATTTCTCTGGAGATGCTTCATCGACAAATTTCCTCATCTCGCATGGAGGGGATAATTTTGGCGTGTTTTTTGAGTTGCGGCGGGAAGCTGGGGGTGCTTCTCGAGTTGCGACGGGGACCTCAGGAACTCGCTGGGGTTGCTTCAGGGAAGTCAGTTCCCCTTTGGTTTTGGAAGGGGAACTTCCGGTTTCCTCACGAGCCCTTCAATGTGCACTGGGGCTCCTCTCGAAATGAGTCCGTAAAGTGTGTTCTCGTCTCCAAAGAGGACGGCTGTGTGACGGAACTTTCTGAGTCGAATAAAGGGTGTCAAGTACAATTTTGCCTTTCCAGAGGCAATGTGGTATTTCTCTTGAGATGCTGCATCGCCAAATTTCCTCATCTCGCATGGAGGGGATAATTTTGGGGAGTTTCTCGAGTTGCGGCGGGAAGCTGGGGGTGCTTCTCGAGTTGCGACGGGGACCTCAGGAAGTCGGTGGGGTTGCGTCAAGGATGTCAGGTCCCCTTTGGTGTTGGACGGGCAACTTCCGGTTTCCACTCGAGCCCTTCAATGTTCACAGGGGCTCCTCTCAAATTGAGTCCGTAAAGTATGTTCTCTCCAAATGGGAAGGCTGTGTGAGGGAACTTTCTGAGTCGAATAAAGGGTGTCAAGTACCTTTTTGCCTTTCCAGAGGGAATGTATTATTTCTCTTGAGATGCTGCATTGCCAAATTTCTTCATCTCGCATGGAGGGGATAATTTTGGGGTGTTTCTCGAGTTGCGGCGGGAAGCTGGGGGTGCTTCTCGAGTTGCGACGGGGACCTCAGGAACTCGCTTGTGTTGCCTCAGGGAAGTCAGTTGCCCTTTGGTGTTGGACGGGGAAATTCCGGTATCCTCTCGAGCCTTTCAATGTGCAGAGGGGCTCCTCTCGAATTGAGTCCGTAAAGTGTGTTCTCCTCTCCAAATGGACGGCTGTGTGCGGGAACTTTCTGAGTCGAATAAAGTGTGTCAAGTACCTTTTTGCCTTTCCAGAGGGAATGTGGTATTTCTCGTGGGTTGCTGCATCGCCAAATTTCCTCATCTCGCATGGAGGGGAGAATTTTGGGCTGTTTCTCCAGTTGCGGCGCGAAGCTGGTAGTGCTTCTCGAGTTGCGACGGGGACCTCAGGAACTCGCTGGGGTTGCTTCAGGGAAGTCAGGTCCCCTTTGATGTGGGAAAGGGAACTTCCGTTTTCCTCTCGAGCCCTTCAATGTGCACAGGGGCTCCTGTCGAATTGAGTCCGTAAAGTGTGTTCTCCTCTCCAAAGGGACGGCTGTGTGAGGGAACTTTCTGAGTCGAATAAAAGGTGTCAAGTACCTTTTTGCCTTTCCAGAGGGAATGTGGTATTTCTCGTGAGATGCTGCATCGCCAAATTTCCTCATCTCGCATGGAGGGGAGAATTTTGGGGTGTTTCTCGAGTTGCGGCGGGAAGCTGGGGGTGCTTCTCGAGTTGCGACGGGGACCTCAGGAACTCGCTGGGGTTGCTTCAGGGAAGTTAGGTCCCCTTTGGTGTTGGAAGGGGAATTTCCGGGTTCCTCTCGAGCCCTTCAATGTGCACAGGGGCTCCTCCAGAATTGAGTCCGTAAAGAGTGTTCTCCTCTCCAAAGGGGATGGCTGTGTGAGGGAACTTTCTGAGTCCAATAAAGGGTGTCAAGTACCTTTTTGCCTTTCCAGAGGGAATGTGGTATTTCTCTTGAGAAGCTGCATCGCCAAATTTCCTCATCTCGCATGGAGGGGATACTTTTGGGGTGTTTCTCGAGTTGCGGCGGGAAGCTGGGGGTGCTTCTCGAGTTACGACGTGGACCTCAGGAACTCGCTGGGGTTGCTTCAGGGAAGTCAGGTCCCCATTGTTGTTTGAAGGGGAACTTCCGGTTTCCTCTCGAGCCCTTCAATGTGCACAGGGCCTCCTTTCGTATTGAGTCCATAAAGTGTGTTCACCTCTCCAAAGGGGACGGCTGTGTGAGGGAACTTTCTGAGTCGAATAAAGGGTGTCAAGTACCTTTTTGCCTTTCCAGAGGGAATGTGGTATTTCTCGTGAGATGCTGCATCGCCAAATTTCCTCATCTCGCATGGAGGGTAGAATTTTGGTGTGTTTCACGAGTTGCGGTGGGAAGCTGGGGGTGCTTCTCGAGTTGCGACGGGGACTCAGGAACTCGCTGGGGTTGCTTCAGGGAAGTCAGGTCCCCTTTGGTGTTGGAAGGGAACTTCCGGTTTCCTCTCGAGCCCTTCAATGTGCACAGGGGCTCCTCTCGAATTGAGTCTGCAAAGTGTGTTCTCCTCTCCAAAGGGGACGGCAGTGTAAGGGAACTTTCTGAGTGGAATAAAGGGTGTCAAGTACCTTTTTGCCTTTCCAGACGGAATGTGGTATTTCTCTTGAGATGCTGCATCGCCAAATTTCCTCATCTCGCCTGGAGGGGAGAAGTTTGGGGTGTTTCTCGAGTTGCGGCGGGAAGCTGGGGGTGCTTCTCGAGTTGCGACGGGGACCTCAGGAACTCGCTGCGGTTGCTTCAGGGAAGTCAGGTCCCATTTGGTGTTGGAAGGGGAACTTCCGGTTTCCTCTCGAGCCCTTCAATGTGCACAGGGGCTCCTCTCGAATTGAGTCTGCAAAGTGTGTTCTCCTCTCCAACGGGGACGGCTGTGTGAGGGAACTTTCTGAGTCGAATAAAGGGTGTCAAGTACCTTTTTGCCTTTCCAGAGTGAATGTGGTATTTCTCTTGAGATGCTGCATCGCCATATTTCCTCATCTCGCATTGAGGGGATAATTTTGGGGTGTTTTTCGAGTTGCGATGGGAAGCTGGGGGTGCTTCTCGTGTTGCGACGGGGACCTCAGCAACTCTATGGGGTTGCTTCAGGGAAGTCAGGTCCCCTTGGTTGTTGGAAGGGGAACTTCCGGTTTCCTCTGGAGCCCTTCAATGTGCACAGGGGCTCCTCTCGAATTGAGTCCATGACGTGTGTTCTCCTCTCCAAAGGGGATGGCTGTGTGAGGGAACTTTCTGAGTCGAATAAAGGGTGCCAAGTACATTTTTGCCTTTTAGGAGGGAATGTGGTATTTTTCTTCAGATGCTGCATCGCAAAATTTCCTCATCTCGCATGGAGGGGTAATTTTGGGGTGTTTCTCGAGTGGCGGCGGGCAGCTGGGGGTTCTTCTCGAGTTGCGACGGGGACTTCAGGAACTCGCTGGGGTTGCTTCAGGGAAGTCAGGTCCCCTTTGGTGTTGGAAGGGGAATTTCCGGGTTCCTCTCGAGCCCTTCAATGTGCACAGGGGCTCCTCCAGAATTGAGTCCGTTAAGAGTGTTCTCCTCTCCAAAGGGGATGGCTGTGTGAGGGAACTTTCTGAGTCCAATAAAGGGTGTCAAGTACCTTTTTGCCTTTCCAGAGGGAATGTGGTATTTCTCTTGAGAAGCTGCATCGCCAAATTTCCTCATCTCGCATGGAGGGGATACTTTTGCTGTGTTTCTCGAGTTGCGGCGGGAAGCTGGGGGTGCTTCTCGAGTAACGACGTGGACCTCAGGAACTCGCTGGGGTTGCTTCAGGGAAGTCAGGTCCCCATTGTTGTTTGAAGGGGAAATTCCGGTTTCCTCTCGAGCCCTTCAATGTGCACAGGGCCTCCTTTCGAATTGAGTCCATATAGTGTGTTCTCCTCTCCAAAGGGGACGGCTGTGTGAGGGAACTTTCTGAGACGAATAAAGGGTGTCAAGTACCTTTTTGCCTTTCCAGAGGGAATGTGGTATTTCTCTTGAGATGCTGCATCGCCAAATTTCCTCATCTCGCATGGAGGGGAAAATTTTGGGGTGTTTCTCGAGTTGCGGCGGGAAGCTGGGGGTGCTTCTCGAGTTGCGACGGGGACCTCAGGAAGTCCCTGGGGCTGCTTCAGGGAAGTCAGGTCCCCTTTGGTGTTGGAAGGGGAACTTCCGGTTTCCTCTCGAGCCCTTCAATGTGCACAGGGGCTCCTCTCGAATTGAGTCCGTAAAGTGTGTTCTCCTCTCCAAAGGGGATGGCTGTGTGAGGGAACTTTCCGAGTCGAATAAAGGGTGTCAAGTACCTTTTTGCCTTTCCAGAGGGAATGTGGTATTTCTCGTGAGATGCTGCATTGCCAAATTCCCTCATCTCGCATGGAGGGGATAATTTTGGGATGTTTGTCGAGTTGCGGCGGGAAGCTAGGGGTGCTTCTCGAGTTGCGACGGGGACCTCAGGAAATCCCTGGGGTTGCTTCAGGGAAGTCAGGTCCCCTTTGTTGTTGGAAGGGGAACTTCCGGTTTCCTCTCGAGCCCTTCAATGTGCACAGGGGCTCCTCTCGAATTGAGTCCGTAAAGTGTGTTCTCCTCTCCAAAGGGGACGGCTGTGTGTGGGGACTTTCTGAGTCGAATAAAGGGTGTCAAGTACCTTTTTGCCTTTCCAGAGGGAATGTGGTATTTCTCGTGAGATGCTGCATCGCCAAATTTCCTCATCTCGCATGGAGGGGAGAATTTTGGGCTGTTTCTCGAGTTGCGGCGGGAAGCTGAGGGTGCTTCTCGAGTTGCGACGGGGACCTCAGGAACTCGCTGTGGTTGCTTCAGGGAAATCAGGTCCCCTTTGGTGTTGGAAGCGAAACTTCCGGTTTCCTCTCGAACCCTTCAATGTGCACAGGGGCTCCTCTCGAATTGAGTCCGTAAAGTGTGTTCTCCTCTCCAAAGGGGACGGCTGTGTGTGGGGACTTTCTGAGTCGAATAAAGGGTGTCAAGTACATTTTTGCCTTTCCAGAGGGAATGTGGTATTTCTCGTGAGATGCTGCATCGCCAAATTTCCTCATCTCTCATGGCGGCGAGAATTTTGGGCTGTTTCTCGAGTTGCGGCGGGAAGCTGGGGGTGCTTCTCGAGTTGCAACGGGGACCTCAGGAACTCGCTGGGGTTGCTTCAGGGAAGTCAGGTCCCCTTTGGTGTTGGAAGGGGAACTTCCGGTTTCCTCTCGAGCCCTTCAATATGCACAGGGGCTCCTCTCGCATTGAGTCCGTAAATTGTGTTCTCCTCTTCAAAGGGGACGGCTGTGTGAGGGTACTTTCTGAGTCGAATAAAGGGTGTCAAGTACCTTTCTGCCTTTCCAGAGGGAATGTGGTATTTCTCTTGAGATGCTGCGTCGCCAAATTTCCTCATCTCGCATGGAGGGGAGAATTTTGGGCTGTTTCTCGAGTTGCGGCGGGAAGATGGGGGTGCTTCTAGAGTTGCGACGGGGACCTCAGGAACTCGCTGGGGTTGCTTCAGGGAAGTCAGGTCCCCTTTGGTGTTGGAAGGGGAACTTCCGGTTTCCTCTCGAGCCCTTCAATGTGCACAGGGGTCCTCTCGAATTGAGTCCGTAAACTGTGTTCTCCTCTCCAAATGGACGGCTGTGTGCGGGAACTTTCTGAGTCGAATAAAGTGTGTCAAGTACCTTTTTGCCTTTCCAGAGGGAATGTGGTATTTCTCGTGGGTTGCTGCATCGCCAAATTTCCTCATCTAGCATGGAGGGGAGAATTTTGGGCTGTTTCTCGAGTTGCAGCGCGAAGCTGGGGGTGCTTCTCGAGTTGCGACGGGGACCTCAGGAACTCGCTGGGGTTGCTTCAGGGAAATCAGGTCCCCTTTGGTGTTGGAAGGGGAACTTCCGGTTTCCTCTCGAGCCCTTCAATGTGCACAGGGGCTCCTCTCGAATTGAGTCCGTAAAGTGTGTTCTCCTCTCCAAATGGACGGCTGTGTGCGGGAACTTTCTGAGTCGAATAAAGTGTGTCAAGTACCTTTTTGCCTTTCCAGAGGGAATGTGGTATTTCTCGTGGGTTGCTGCATCGCCAAATTTCCTCATCTCGCATGGAGGGGAGAATTTTGGGCTGTTTCTCCAGTTGCGGCGCGAAGCTGGTAGTGCTTCTCGAGTTGCGACGGGGACCTCAGGAACTCGCTGGGGTTGCTTCAGGGAAGTCAGGTCCCCTTTGATGTGGGAAAGGGAACTTCCGTTTTCCTCTCGAGCCCTTCAATGTGCACAGGGGCTCCTGTCGAATTGAGTCAGTAAAGTGTGTTCTCCTCTCCAAAGGGACGGCTGTGTGAGGGAACTTTCTGAGTCGAATAAAAGGTGTCAAGTACCTTTTTGCCTTTCCAGAGGGAATGTGGTATTTCTCGTGAGATGCTGCATCGCCAAATTTCCTCATTTCGCATGGAGGGGAGAATTTTGGGCTGTTTCTAGAGTTCCGGCGGGAAGCTGGAAGTGCTTGTCGAGTTGCGACGGGGACCTCAGGAACTCGCTGGGGTTGCTTGATGGAAGTCAGGTCCCCTTTGGTGTTGGAAGTGGAACTTCCGGTTTCCTCTCGAGCCCTTCAACGTGCAAAGGGACTCCTCTCGAATTGAGTCCGAAAAGTGTGTTCTCATCTCCAAAGGGGACGGCTGTGTGAGGGAACTTTCTGAGTCGAATAGAGGGTGTCAAGTACCTTTTTGCCTTTCCAGAGGGAATGTGGTATTTCTCGTGAGATGCTGCATCGCCAAATTTCCTCATCTCGCATGGAGGGGAGAATTTTGGGCTGTTTCTCGAGTTGCGGCGGGAAGCTGGGGGTGCTTCTCGAGTTGCGACGTGGACCTCAGGAACTCGCTGTGGTTGCTTCAGTGAAGTCAGGTCCCCTTTGGTGTTGGAAGGGGAACTTCCGGTTTCCTCTCAAGCCCGTCAATGTCCACAGGGGCTCCTCTAGAATTGAGTCCGTAAAGTGTGTTCTCCTCTCCAAAGGGGACGGCTGTGTGAGGGAACTTTCTGAGTCGAATAAAGGGTGTCAAGTACCTTTTTGCCCTTCCTGTTGCAATATGGTACTTCTCGTGAGATGCTGCATCGCCAAATTTCCTCATCTCGCATGGAGGGGACAATTTTGGGCTGTTTCTCGAGTTGCGGCGGGAAGCTGGGGGTGCTTCTGGAGTTGCGACGGGGACCTCAGGAACTCGCTGGGGTTGCTTCAGGGAAGTCAGGTCCCCTTTGTTGTTGGAAGGGCAACTTCCGGTTTCCTCTCAAGCCCTTCAATGTGCACAGGGGCTCCTCTCGAATTGAGTCCGTAAAGTGTGTTCTCCTCTCCAAAGGGGACGGCTGTGTGAGGGAACTTTCTGAGTCGAATAAAGGGTGTCAAGTACCTTTTTGCCTTTCCAGAGGGAATGTGGTATTTCTCGTGGGATGCTGCATCGCCAGATTTCCTCATCTCGCATGGAGGGGAGAATTTTGGGCTGTTTTTCGAGTTGCGGCGCGAAGCTTGGGGTGCTACTCGAGTTGCGACGGGGACTTCAGGAACTCGCTGGGGTTGCTTCAGGGAAGTCAGTTCCCCTTTGCTGTTGGAAGGGGAACTTCCTCTTTACTCTCGAGCCCTTCAATGTGCACAGTGGCTCCTCTCGAATTGAGTCAGTAAAGTATGTTCTCCTCTCCAACGGGGACGGCTGTGTGAGGGATCATTCTCAGTCGAATAAAGGGTGTCAAGTACCTTTTTGCCTTTCAGGGAATGTAGTATTTCTCGTGAGATGCTGCATCGCCAAATTTTCTCATCTCGCATGGAGGGGAGAATTTTGGGGTGTTTCTCGAGTTGTGGCGGGAAGCTGGGGGTGCTTCTCGAGTTGCGACGGGGACCTCAGGAAATCCCTGGGGTTGCTTCAGGGAAGTCAGGTCCCCTTTGATGTGGGAAAGGGAACTTCCGTTTTCCTCTCGAGCCCTTCAATGTGCACAGGGGCTCCTCTCGAATTGAGTCCGTAAAGTGTGTTCTCCTCTCCAAAGGGACGGCTGTGTGAGGGAACTTTCTGAGTCGAATAAAGGGTGTCAAGTACCTTTTTGCCTTTCCAGAGGGAATGTGGTATTTCTCGTGAGATGCTGTATCGCCAAATTTCCTCATCTCGCATGGAGGGGAGAATTTTGGGGTGTTTCTCGAGTTGCGGCGGGAAGCTGGGGGTGCTTCTCGAGTTGCGACGGGGACCTCAGGAACTCGCTGGGGTTGCTTCAGGGAAGTCAGATCCCCTTTGGTGTTGGAAGGGGAACTTCCGGTATCCTCTCGAGCCCTTCAATGTGCACAGGGGCTCCTCTCGAATTGAGTCCGTAAAGTGTGTTCTCCTCTCCAAAGGGGACGGCTGTGTGAGGGAACTTTCTGAGTCGAATAAAGGGTGTCAAATACCTTTTTGCCTTTCCAGAGGGAATGTGGTATTTCTCGTGAGATGCTGCATCGCCAAATTTCCTCATCTCGCATGGAGGGGATAGTTTTGGGCTGTTTCTCGAGTTGCGGTGGGAAGATGGGGGTGCTTGTCGAGTTGCGACGGGGACCTCAGAAAACGCTGGGGTTTCTTCAGGGAAGTCAGGTCCCCTTTGTTGTTGGAAGGGCAACTTCCGGTTTCCTCTCAAGCCCTTCAATGTGCACAGGGGCTCCTCTCGAATTGAGTCCGTAAAGTGTGTTCTCCTCTCCAAAGGGGACGGCTGTGTGAGGGAACTTTCTGAGTCGAATAAAGGGTGTCAAGTACCTTTTTGCCTTTCCAGAGGGAATGTGGTATTTCTCGTGGGATGCTGCATCGCCAGATTTCCTCATCTCGCATGGAGGGGAGAATTTTGGGCTGTTTTTCGAGTTGCGGCGCGAAGCTTGGGGTGCTACTCGAGTTGCGACGGGGACTTCAGGAACTCGCTGGGGTTGCTTCAGGGAAGTCAGTTCCCCTTTGCTGTTGGAAGGGGAACTTCCTCTTTACTCTCGAGCCCTTCAATGTGCACAGTGGCTCCTCTCGAATTGAGTCAGTAAAGTATGTTCTCCTCTCCAACGGGGACGGCTGTGTGAGGGATCATTCTCAGTCGAATAAAGGGTGTCAAGTACCTTTTTGCCTTTCAGGGAATGTAGTATTTCTCGTGAGATGCTGCATCGCCAAATTTTCTCATCTCGCATGGAGGGGAGAATTTTGGGGTGTTTCTCGAGTTGTGGCGGGAAGCTGGGGGTGCTTCTCGAGTTGCGACGGGGACCTCAGGAAATCCCTGGGGTTGCTTCAGGGAAGTCAGGTCCCCTTTGATGTGGGAAAGGGAACTTCCGTTTTCCTCTCGAGCCCTTCAATGTGCACAGGGGCTCCTCTCGAATTGAGTCCGTAAAGTGTGTTCTCCTCTCCAAAGGGACGGCTGTGTGAGGGAACTTTCTGAGTCGAATAAAGGGTGTCAAGTACCTTTTTGCCTTTCCAGAGGGAATGTGGTATTTCTCGTGAGATGCTGTATCGCCAAATTTCCTCATCTCGCATGGAGGGGAGAATTTTGGGGTGTTTCTCGAGTTGCGGCGGGAAGCTGGGGGTGCTTCTCGAGTTGCGACGGGGACCTCAGGAACTCGCTGGGGTTGCTTCAGGGAAGTCAGATCCCCTTTGGTGTTGGAAGGGGAACTTCCGGTATCCTCTCGAGCCCTTCAATGTGCACAGGGGCTCCTCTCGAATTGAGTCCGTAAAGTGTGTTCTCCTCTCCAAAGGGGACGGCTGTGTGAGGGAACTTTCTGAGTCGAATAAAGGGTGTCAAATACCTTTTTGCCTTTCCAGAGGGAATGTGGTATTTCTCGTGAGATGCTGCATCGCCAAATTTCCTCATCTCGCATGGAGGGGATAGTTTTGGGCTGTTTCTCGAGTTGCGGTGGGAAGATGGGGGTGCTTGTCGAGTTGCGACGGGGACCTCAGAAAACGCTGGGGTTTCTTCAGGGAAGTCAGGTCCCCTTTGGTGTTGGAAGGGGAACTTCCGGTTTCCTCTCGAGCCCTTCAATGTGCAGAGGGGCTCCTCTCGAATTGAGTCCGTAAAGTGTGTTCTCTTCTCCAAAGGGGACGGCTGTGTGAGGGAACTTTCTGAGTCGAATAAAGGGTGTCAAGTACCTTTTTGCCTTTCCAGAGGGAATGTGGTATTTCTCTGAGATGCTGCATCGCCAAATTTCCTCATCTCGCATGGAGGGGAGAATTTTGGGCTGTTTGTCGAGTTGCGGCGGGAAGCTGGGGTTGCTTCTCGAGTTGCGACGGGGACCTCAAGAACTCGCTGGGGTTGCTTGAGGGAAATAAGGTCCCCTTTGGTGTTGGAAGGGGAACTTCCGCTTTCCTCTCGAACCCTTCAATATGCACAGGGGCTCCTCTCGAATTGAGTCCGTAAAGTGTTTTCTTCTCTCCAAAGGGGACGGCTGTGTGAGGGAACTTTCTGAGTCAAATAAGGGTGTCAAGTACCTTTTTGCCTTTCCAGAGGGAATGTGTTATTTCCCTTGATATGCTGCATCGCCAAATTTCCTCATCTCGCATGGAGGGGAGAATTTTGGGCTGTTTCCCGAGTTGTGCCGGGAAGCTGGGGGTGCTGCTCGAGTTGCGACGGGGACCTCAGGAACTCGCTGGGGTTGCTTCAGGGAAGTCAGGTCCCCTTTGGTGTTGAAAGGGGAACTTCCGGTTTCCTCTCGAGCCCTTCAATGTGCACAGGGGCTCCTCTCGAATTGAGTCCGTAAAGTGTGTTCTCCTCTCCAAAGGGGACGGCTGTGTGAGGGAACTTTCTGAGTCGAATAAAGGGTGTCAAGTACCTTTTTGCCTTTCCAGATGGAATGTGGTATTTCTCTTGAGATGCTGCATCGCCAAATTTCCTCATCTCGCATGGAGAGGATAATTTTGGGGTGTTTCACGAGTTGCGGCGGGAAGCCTGGGGTGCTTCTCGAGTTGCGACGGGAAGTCAGGAGCTCGCTGGGGTTGCTTCAGAGAAGTCAGGTCCCCTTTGGTGTTGGAAGGGGAACTTCCGGTTTCCTCTCGAGCCCTTCAATATGCACTGGGGCTCCTCTCGAATTGAGTCCGTAAAGTGTGTTCTCCTCTCCAAAGGGGACGGCTGTGTGAGGGAACTTTCTGAGTCGAATAAAGGGTGTCAAGTCCTTTTTGACTTTCCAGAGGGAATGTGGTATTTCTCTTGAGATCCTGCATCATCAAATTGCTCATCTCGCATGGAGGGGATAATTTTGGAGTGTCTCTCGAGTTTCGGCGGGAAGCTGGGGGTGCTTCTCGAGTTGCGACGGGGACCAAAGGAACTCGCTGGGGTTGCTTCAGGGAAGTCAGGCCCTCTTTGATGTTGGAAGGGGAACTTCCGGTTTCCTCTCGAGCCCTTCAAAGTGCACAGGGGCTCCTCTCGAATTGCGTCCGTAATGTGTGTTCTCCTCTCAAAGGGGACGGCTGTGTGAGGGAACTTTCTGAGTCGAATAAAGGGTGTCAAGTACCTTTTTGCCTTTCCAGAGGGAATGCGGTATTTCTCTTGAGATGCTGCATCGCCAAATTTCCTCATCTCGCATGGAGGGGAGAATTTTGGGGTGTTTCTCGAGTTGCGGCGGGAAGCTGGGGGTGCTTCTCGAGTTGCGACGGGGACCTCAGGAACTCGCTGGGGTTGCTTCAGGGAAGTCAGGTCCCCTTTGGTGTTGGAAGGGGAATTTCCGGTTTCCTCTCGAGCCCTTCAATGTGCACAGGGGCTCCTCTCGAATTGAGTCCGTAAAGTGTGTTCTCCTCTCCAATGGGGACGGCTGTATATGGGAACTTTCTGAGTCGAATAAAGGGTGTCAAGTACCTTTTTGCCTTTCCAGAGGGAATGTGGTATTTCTCTTGAGATGCTGCATCACCAAATTTCCTCATCTCGCATGGAGGGGATAATTTTGGTGTGTTTCTCGACTTGCGGCGGGAAGCTGGAGGTGCTTGTCGAGTTGCGACGGGGACCTCAGCAACTCAATGGGGTTGCTTCAGGGAAGTCAGGTCCCCTTTGGTGTTGGAAGGGGAACTTCCGGTTTCCTCTCGAGCCCTTCAATGTGCACAGGGGCTCCTCTCGAATTGAGTCCGTAAAGTGTGTTCTCCTCTCCAAAGGGTACGGCTGTGTGAGGGAACTTTCTGAGTCGAATAAAGGGTGTCAAGTACCTTTTTGCCTTTCCAGAGGGAATGTGGTATTTCTCGTGAGATGCTGCATCGCCAAATTTCCTCATCTCGCATGGAGGGGATAATTTTGCGGTGTTTCTCGAGTTGCGGAGGGAAGCTGGGGGTGCTTCTCGAGTTGCGACGGGGAGCTCAGGAACTCCCTGGGGTTGCTTCAGGGAAGTCAGGTCCCTTTTGGTGTTGGAAGGGGAACTTCCGGTTTCCTCTCGAGCCCTTCAATGTGCACAGGGGCTCCTCTCGAATTGAGTCCGTAAAGTGTGTTCTCCTCTCCAAAGGGGACGGCTGTGTGAGGGAACTTTCTGAGTCGAATAAAGGCTGTCAAGTACCTTTTTGCCTTTCCAGACGGAATGAGCTATTTCTCTTGAGATGCTGCATCGCCAAATTTCCTCATCTCGCATGGAGGGGATAATTTTGGGGTGTTTCTCGAATTCCCGCGGGACGCTGGGGGTGCTTCTCGAGTTGCGACGGGGACCTCAGGAACTCGCTGTGGTTGCTTCAGGGAAGTCAGGTCCCCTTTGCTGTTGGAAGGGGAACATCCTGTTTCCTCTCGAGCCCTTCAATGTGCACAGGGGCTCCTCTCGAATTGAGTCCGTAAAGTGAGTTCTCCTCTCCAAAGGGGACGGCTGTGTCAGGGAACTTTCTGAGTCGAATAAAGGGTGTCAAGTACCTTTTTCCGTTTGCAGAGGGAATGTGCTATTTCTCTTGAGATGCTGCATCGCCAAATTTCCTCATCTCGCATGGAGTGGATAATTTTGGAGTGTTTCTCGAGTTGCGGCGGGAAGCTGGGGGTGCATCTCGAGTTGCGACGGGGACCTCAGGAACTCGCTGGGGTTGCTTCAGGGAGTCAGGTCCCCTTTGGTGTTGGAAGGGGAACTTCCGGTTTCCTCTCGGGCCCTTCAATGTGCACAGGGGCTCCTCTCGAATTGAGTCCGTAAAGTGTGTCCTCCTCTCCAAAGGGGACGGCTGTGTGAGGGAACTTTCTGAGTCGAATAAAGGCTGTCAAGTACCTTTTTGCCTTTCCAGAGGGAATGTGGTATTTCTCTTGAGATGCTGCATCGCCAAATTTCCTCATCTCGCATGGAGGGGATAATTTTGGGTTGTTTCTCGAATTGCCGCAGGTAGCTGGGGGTGCTTCTCGAGTTGCGACGGGGACCTCAGGAACTCGCTGGGGTTGCTTCAGGGAAGTCAGGTCACCTTTGTGGTTGGAAGGGGAACTTCCGGTTTGCTCTCGAGCCCTTCAATGTGCACAGGGGCTCCTCTCGAATTGAGTCCGTAAAGTGTGTTCTCCTCTCCAAAGGGGACGGCTGTGTGAGGGAACTTTCTGAGTCGAATAAAGGCTGTCAAGTACCTTTTGCCTTTCCAGAGGGAATGTGGTATTTCTCTTGAGATGCTGCATCGCCAAAATTTCTCTTCTCGCATGGAGGGGATAATTTTGGGGTGTTTCTCGAGTTGTGGCGGGAAGCTGGGAGTGCTTCTCGAGCTGCGACGGGGACCTCAGGAACTCGCTGGGGTTGCTTCAGGGAAGTCAGATCCCCTTTGGTGTTGAAAGGGGAAATTCCGTTTTCCTCTCGAGCCCTTCAATGTGCACAGGGGCTCCTCTCGAATTGAGTCCGTAAAGTGTGTTCTCCTCTCCAAAGGGGACGGCTGTGTGAGGGAACTTTCTGAGTCGAATAAAGGGTGTCCAGTACCTTTTTGCCTTTCCAGAGGGAATGTGGTATTTCTCTTGAGATGCTGCATCGCCAAATTTCCTCATCTCGCATGGAGGGGAGAATTTTGGGGTGTTTCTCGAGTTGCGGCGGGAAGCTGGGGGTGCTTCTCGAGTTGCGTCGGGACCTCAGGAACTCGCTGGGGTTGCTTCAGGAAAGTCAGTTCCCCTTTGGTGTTGGAAGGGGAACTTCCGGTTTCCTCTCGAGCCCTTCAATGTGCACAGGGGCTCCTCTCGAATTGAGTCCGTAAAGTGTGTTCTCCTCTCCAAAGGGGACGGCTGTGTGAGGGAACTTTCTGAGTCGAATAAAGGGTGTCAAGTACCTTTCTGCCTTTCCAGAGGGAATGTGGTATTTCTCTTGAGATGCTGCATCGCCAAATTTCCTCATCTCGCATGGAGGGATAATTTTGGGGTGTTTCTCGAGTTGCGGCGGGAAGCTGGGGGTGCTTCTCGAGTTGCGACGGGGACCTCAGGAACTCGCTGGGGTTGTTTCAAGGAAGTCAGGTCCCCTTTGGGGTTGGAAGGGGAAATTCCGGTTTCTTCTCGAACCCTTCAATGTGCACAGGGGCTCCTTTCGAATTGAGTCCGTAAAGTGTGTTCTCCTCTCCAAAGGGGACGGCTGTGTGAGGGAACTTTCTGAGTCGAATAAAGGGTGTCAAGTACCTTTTTGCCATTCCAGAGGGAATGTGCTATTTCTCTTGAGATGCTGCATCAACAAATTTCCTCATCTCGCATGGAGGGTATAATTTTGTGGTGTTTCTCGAGTTGTGGCGGGAAGCTGGGAGTGTTTCTCGAGTTGCGACGGGGACCTCAGGAACTCGCTGGGGTTGCTTCAGGGAAGTCAGTTCCCCTTTGGTGTTGAAAGGGGAACTTCCGGTTTCCTCTCGAGCCCTTCAATGTGCACAGGGGCTCCTCTCGAATTGAGTCCGTAAAGTGTGTTCTCCTCTCCAAAGGGGACGGCTGTGTGAGGGAACTTTCTGAGTCGAATAAAGGGTGTCAAGTACCTTTTTGCCTTTCCAGAGGGAATGTGGTATTTCTCTTGAGATGCTGCATCGCCAAATTTCCTCATCTCGCATGGAGGGGAGAATTTTGGGGTGTTTCTCGAGTTGCGGCGGGAAGCTGGGGGTGCTTCTCGAGTTGCGACGAGGACCTCAGGAACTCGCTGGGGTTGCTTCAGATAAGTCAGGTCCCCTTTGATGTTGGAAGGGGAACTTCCGGTTTCCTCTCGAGCCCTTCAATGTGCACAGGGGCTCCTCTCGAATTGAGTCCGGAAAGTGTGTTCTCCTCTCCAAAGGGGACGGCTGTGTGAGGGAACTTTCTGAGTCGAATAAAGGGTGTCAAGTACCTTTTTGCCTTTCCAGAGGGAATGTGCTATTTCTCTTGAGATGCTGCATCGCCAAATTTCCTCATCTCGCATGGAGGGGATAATTTTGGGTTGTTTCTCGAATTGCCGCGGGAAGCTGGGGGTGCTTCTCGAGTTGCGACGGGGACCTCAGGAACTCGCTCGGGTTGCTTCAGGGAAGTCAGGTCCCCTTTGTGGTTGGAAGGGGAACTTCCGGTTTGCTCTCGAGCCCTTGAATGTGCACAGGGGCTCCTCTCGAATTGAGTCCGTAAAGTGTGTTCTCCTCTCCAAAGGGGACGGATGTGTGAGGGAACTTTCTGAGTCGAATAAAGGCTGTCAAGTACCTTTTGCCTTTCTAGAGGGAATGTGGTATTTCTCTTGAGATGCTGCATCGCCAAAATTCCTCTTCTCGCATGGAGGGGATAATTTTGGGGTGTTTCTCGCGTTGTGGCGGGAAGCTGGGAGTGCTTCTCGAGCTGCGACGGGGACCTCAGGAACTCGCTGGGGTTGCTTCAGGGAAGTCAGATCCCCTTTGGTGTTGAAAGGGGAAATTCCGT
This sequence comes from Moschus berezovskii, assembly GCF_049115385.1. NCBI lineage: Eukaryota > Metazoa > Chordata > Mammalia > Artiodactyla > Moschidae > Moschus > Moschus berezovskii. Next base: position 150,381,546 of record NC_142488.1, read on the forward strand.
TTTCCTCTCGAGCCCTTCAATGTGCACAGGGGCTCCTCTCGAATTGAGTCCGTAAAGTGTGTTCTCCTCTCCAAAGGGGACGGCTGTGTGAGGGAACTTTCTGAGTCGAATAAAGGGTGTCCAGTACCTTTTTGCCTTTCCAGAGGGAATGTGGTATTTCTCTTGAGATGCTGCATCGCCAAATTTCCTCATCTCGCATGGAGGGGAGAATTTTGGGGTGTTTCTCGAGTTGCGGCGGGAAGCTGGGGGTGCTTCTCGAGTTGCGTCGGGACCTCAGGAACTCGCTGGGGTTGCTTCAGGAAAGTCAGTTCCCCTTTGGTGTTGGAAGGGGAACTTCCGGTTTCCTCTCGAGCCCTTCAATGTGCACAGGGGCTCCTCTCGAATTGAGTCCGTAAAGTGTGTTCTCCTCTCCAAAGGGGACGGCTGTGTGAGGGAACTTTCTGAGTCGAATAAAGGGTGTCAAGTACCTTTCTGCCTTTCCAGAGGGAATGTGGTATTTCTCTTGAGATGCTGCATCGCCAAATTTCCTCATCTCGCATGGAGGGATAATTTTGGGGTGTTTCTCGAGTTGCGGCGGGAAGCTGGGGGTGCTTCTCGAGTTGCGACGGGGACCTCATGAACTCGCTGGGGTTGTTTCAAGGAAGTCAGGTCCCCTTTGGGGTTGGAAGGGGAAATTCCGGTTTCCTCTCGAACCCTTCAATGTGCACAGGGGCTCCTCTCGAATTGAGTCCGTAAAGTGTGTTCTCCTCTCCAAAGGGGACGGCTGTGTGAGGGAACTTTCTGAGTCGAATAAAGGGTGTCAAGTACCTTTTTGCCATTCCAGAGGGAATGTGCTATTTCTCTTGAGATGCTGCATCGCCAAATTTCCTCATCTCGCATGGAGGGTATAATTTTGTGGTGTTTCTCGAGTTGTGGCGGGAAGCTGGGAGTGTTTCTCGAGTTGCGACGGGGACCTCAGGAACTCGCTGGGGTTGTTTCATGGAAGTCAGGTCCCCTTTTTCTGTTGAAAGGGGAACTTCCGGTTTCCTCTCGAGCCCTTCAATGTGCACAGGGGCTCCTCTCGAATTGAGTCCGTAAAGTGTGTTCTCCTCTCCAAAGGGGACGGCTGTGTGAGGGAACTTTCTGAGTCGAATAAAGGGTGTCAAGTACCTTTTTGCCTTTCCAGAGGGAATGTGGTATTTCTCTTGAGATGCTGCATCGCCAAATTTCCTCATCTCGCATGGAGGGGAGAATTTTGGGGTGTTTCTCGAGTTGCGGCGGGAAGCTGGGGGTGCTTCTCGAGTTGCGACGGGGACCTCAGGAACTCGCTGGGGTTGCTTCAGATAAGTCAGGTCCCCTTTGATGTTGGAAGGGGAACTTCCGGTTTCCTCTCGAGCCCTTCAATGTGCACAGGGGCTCCTCTCGAATTGAGTCCGGAAAGTGTGTTCTCCTCTCCAAAGGGGACGGCTGTGTGAGGGAACTTTCTGAGTCGAATAAAGGGTGTCAAGCACCTTTTTGCCTTTCCAGAGGGAATGTGCTATTTCTCTTGAGATGCTGCATCGCCAAATTTCCTCATCTCGCATGGAGGGGATAATTTGGGGGTGTTTCTCGAGTTGCGTCGGGAAGCTGGGGGTGCTTTTCGAGTTGCGACGGGGACCTCAGGAACTCGCTGGGGTTGCTTCAGGGAAGTCAGGTCCCCTTTGGTGTTGGAAGGGGAACTTCCGGTTTCCTCTCGAGCCCTTCAATGTGCACAGGGGCTCCTCTCGAATTGAGTCCGTAAAGTGTGTTCTCCTCTCCAAAGGGGACGGTTGTGTGAGGGAACTTTCTGAGTCGAAAAAAGGGTGTCAAGTACCTTTTTGCCTTTCCAGAGGGAATGTGGTATTTCTCTTGAGATGCTGCATCGCCAAATTTCCTCATCTCGCATGGAGGGGATAATTTTGGGGTGTTTCTCGAGTTGCGGCGGGAAGCTGGGGGTGCTTCTCGAGTTGCGACGGGGACCTCAGGAACTCGCTGGGGTTGCTTCAGGGAAGTCAGGTCCCCTTTGGTGTTGGAAGGGGAACTTCCGGTTTCCTCTCGAGCCCTTCACTTTGCACAGGGGCTCCTCTCGAATTGAGTCCGTAAAGTGTGTTCTCCTCTCCAAAGGGGACGGCTGTGTGAGGGAACTTTCTGAGTCGAATAAAGGCTGTCAAGTACCTTTTTGCCTTTCCAGAGGGAATGTGGTATTTCTCTTGAGATGCTGCATCGCCAAATTTCCTCATCTCGCATGGAGGGGATAATTTTGGGGTGTTTCTCGAATTGCCGCGGGAAGCTGGGGGTGCTTCTCGAGTTGCGACGGGGACCTCAGGAACTCGCTGGGGTTGCTTCAGTGAAGTCAGGTCCCCTTTGTGGTTGGAAGGGGAACTTCCGGTTTGCTCTCTAGCCCTTCAATGTGCACAGGGGCTCCTCTCGAATTGAGTCCGTAAAGTGTGTTCTCCTCTCCAAAGGGGACGGCTGTGTGAGGGAACTTTCTGAGTCGAATAAAGGCTGTCAAGTACCTTTTGCCTTTCTAGAGGGAATGTGGTATTTCTCTTGAGATGCTGCATCGCCAAAATTCCTCTTCTCGCATGGAGGGGATAATTTTGGGGTGTTTCTCGAGTTGTGGCGGGAAGCTGGGAGTGCTTCTCGAGCTGCGACGGGGACCTCAGGAACTCGCTGGGGTTGCTTCAGGGAAGTCAGATCCCCTTTGGTGTTGAAAGGGGAAATTCCGTTTTCCTCTCGAGCCCTTCAATGTGCACAGGGGCTCCTCTCGAATTGAGTCCGTAAAGTGTGTTCTCCTCTCCAAAGGGGACGGCTGTGTGAGGGAACTTTCTGAGTCGAATAAAGGGTGTCCAGTACCTTTTTGCCTTTCCAGAGGGAATGTGGTATTTCACTTGTGATGCTGCATCGCCAAATTTCCTCATCTCGCATGGAGGGGAGAATTTTGGGGTGTTTCTCGAGTTGCGGCGGGAAGCTGGGGGTGCTTCTCGAGTTGCGACGGGGACCTCAGGAACTCGCTGTGGTTGCTTCAGGAAAGTCAGTTCCCCTTTGGTGTTGGAAGGGGAACTTCCGGTTTCCTCTCGAGCTCTTCAATGTGCACAGGGGCTCCTCTCGAATTGAGTCCGTAAAGTGTGTTCTCCTCTCCAAAGGGGACGGCTGTGTGAGGGAACTTTCTGAGTCGAATAAAGGGTGTCAAGTACCTTTCTGCCTTTCCAGAGGGAATGTGGTATTTCTCTTGAGATGCTGCATCGCCAAATTTCCTCATCTCGCATGGAGGGATAATTTTGGGGTGTTTCTCGAGTTGCGGTGGGAAGCTGGGGGTGCTTCTCGAGTTGCGACGGGGACCTCAGGAACTCTCTGGGGTTGTTTCAAGGAAGTCAGGTGCCCTTTGGGGTTGGAAGGGGAAATTCCGGTTTCCTCTCGAACCCTTCAATGTGCACAGGGGCTCCTCTCGAATTGAGTCCGTAAAGTGTGTTCTCCTCTCCAAAGGGGACGGCTGTGTGAGGGAACTTTCTGAGTCGAATAAAGGGTGTCAAGTACCTTTTTGCCTTTCCAGAGGGAATGTGGTATTTCTCTTGAGATGCTGCATCGCCAAATTTCCTCATCTCGCAATGAGAGGATAATTTTGGGGTGTTTCACGAGTTGCGGCGGGAAGCCTGGGGTGCTTCTCGAGTTGCGACGGGAACTCAGGAGCTCGCTGGGGTTGCTTCAGAGAAGTCAGGTCCCCTTTGGTGTTGGAAGGGGAACTTCCGGTTTCCTCTCGAGCCCTTCAAAATGCACTGGGGCTCCTCTCGAATTGAGTCCGTAAAGTGTGTTCTCCTCTCCAAAGGGGACGGCTGTGTGAGGGAACTTTCTGAGTCGAATAAAGGGTGTCAAGTCCTTTTTGACTTTCCAGAGGGAATGTGGTATTTCTCTTGAGATCCTGTATCATCAAATTGCTCATCTCGCATGGAGGGGATAATTTTGGAGTGTTTCTCGAGTTTCGGCGGGAAGCTGGGGGTGCTTCTCGAGTTGTGACGGGGACCTCAGGAACTCGCTGGGATTGCTTCAGGGAAGTCAGGCCCTCTTTGATGTTGGAAGGGGAACTTCCGGTTTCCTCTCGAGCCCTTCAAAGTGCACAGGGGCTCCTCTCGAATTGCGTCCCTAATGTGTGTTCTCCTCTCAAAGGGGACGGCTGTGTGAGGGAACTTTCTGAGTCGAATAAAGGGTGTCAAGTACCTTTTTGCCTTTCCAGAGGGAATGCGGTATTTCTCTTGAGATGCTGCATCGCCAAATTTCCTCATCTCGCATGGAGGGGAGAATTTTGGGGTGTTTCTCGAGTTGCGGCGGGAAGCTGGGGGTGCTTCTCGAGTTGCGACGGGGACCTCAGGAACTCGCTGGGGTTGCTTCAGGGAAGTCAGGTCCCCTTTGGTGTTGGAAGGGGAATTTCCGGTTTCCTCTCGAGCCCTTCAATGTGCAAAGGGGCTCCTCTCGAATTGAGTCCGTAAAGTGTGTTCTCCTCTCCAATGGGGACGGCTGTATATGGGAACTTTATGAGTCGAATAAAGGGTGTCAAGTACCATTTTGCCTTTCCAGAGGGAATGTGGTATTTCTCTTGAGATGCTGCATCACCAAATTTCCTCATCTCGCATGGAGGGGATAATTTTGGGGTGTTTCTCGACTTGCGGCGGGAAGCTGGGGGTGCTTGTCGAGTTGCGACGGGGACCTCAGCAACTCAATGGGGTTGCTTCAGGGAAGTCAGGTCCCCTTTGGTGTTGGAAGGGGAACTTCCGGTTTCCTCTCGAGCCCTTCAATGTGCACAGGGGCTCCTCTCGAATTGAGTCCGTAAAGTGTGTTCTCCTCTCCAAAGGGGACGGCTGTGTGAGGGAACTTTCTGAGTCGAATAAAGGGTGTCAAGTACCTTTTTGCCTTTCCAGAGGGAATGTGCTATTTCTCTTGAGATGCTGCATCGCCAAATTTCCTCATCTCGCATGGAGGGGATAATTTTGGGTTGTTTCTCGAATTGCCGCGCGAAGCTGGGGGTGCTTCTCGAGTTGCGACGGGGACCTCTGGAACTCGCTCGGGTTGCTTCAGGGAAGTCAGGTCCCCTTTGTGGTTGGAAGGGGAACTTCCGGTTTGCTCTCGAGCCCTTGAATGTGCACAGGGGCTCCTCTCGAATTGAGTCCGTAAAGTGTGTTCTCCTCTCCAAAGGGGACGGTTGTGTGAGGGAACTTTCTGAGTCGAATAAAGGCTGTCAAGTACCTTTTGCCTTTCTAGAGGGAATGTGGTATTTCTCTTGAGATGCTGCATCGCCAAAATTCCTCTTCTCGCATGGAGGGGATAATTTTGGGGTGTTTCTCGCGTTGTGGCGGGAAGCTGGGAGTGCTTCTCGAGCTGCGACGGGGACCTCAGGAACTCGCTGGGGTTGCTTCAGGGAAGTCAGATCCCCTTTGGTGTTGAAAGGGGAAATTCCGTTTTCCTCTCGAGCCCTTCAATGTGCACAGGGGCTCCTCTCGAATTGAGTCCGTAAAGTGTGTTCTCCTCTCCAAAGGGGACGGCTGTGTGAGGGAACTTTCTGAGTCGAATAAAGGGTGTCCAGTACCTTTTTGCCTTTCCAGAGGGAATGTGGTATTTCTCTTGAGATGCTGCATCGCCAAATTTCCTCATCTCGCATGGAGGGGAGAATTTTGGGGTGTTTCTCGAGTTGCGGCGGGAAGCTGGGGGTGCTTCTCGAGTTGCGTCGGGACCTCAGGAACTCGCTGGGGTTGCTTCAGGAAAGTCAGTTCCCCTTTGGTGTTGGAAGGGGAACTTCCGGTTTCCTCTCGAGCCCTTCAATGTGCACAGGGGCTCCTCTCGAATTGAGTCCGTAAAGTGTGTTCTCCTCTCCAAAGGGGACGGCTGTGTGAGGGAACTTTCTGAGTCGAATAAAGGGTGTCAAGTACCTTTCTGCCTTTCCAGAGGGAATGTGGTATTTCTCGTGAGATGCTGCATCGCCAAATTTCCTCATCTCGCATGGAGGGATAATTTTGGGGTGTTTCTCGAGTTGCGGCGGGAAGCTGGGGGTGCTTCTCGAGTTGCGACGGGGACCTCAGGAACTCGCTGGGGTTGTTTCAAGGAAGTCAGGTCCCCTTTGGGGTTGGAAGGGGAAATTCCGGTTTCCTCTCGAACCCTTCAATGTGCACAGGGGCTCCTCTCGAATTGAGTCCGTAAAGTGTGTTCTCCTCTCCAAAGGGGACGGCTGTGTGAGGGAACTTTCTGAGTCGAATAAAGGGTGTCAAGTACCTTTTTGCCATTCCAGAGGGAATGTGCTATTTCTCTTGAGATGCTGCATCGCCAAATTTCCTCATCTCGCATGGAGGGTATAATTTTGTGGTGTTTCTCGAGTTGTGGCGGGAAGCTGGGAGTGTTTCTCGAGTTGCGACGGGGACCTCAGGAACTCGCTGGGGTTGTTTCATGGAAGTCAGGTCCCCTTTGGTGTTGAAAGGGGAACTTCCGGTTTCCTCTCGAGCCCTTCAATGTGCACAGGGGCTCCTCTCGAATTGATTCCGTAAAGTGTGTTCTCCTCTCCAAAGGGGACGGCTGTGTGAGGGAACTTTCTGAGTCGAATAAAGGGTGTCAAGTACTTTTTGCCTTTCCAGAGGGAATGTGGTATTTCTCTTGAGATGCTGCATCGCCAAATTTCCTCATCTCGCATGGAGGGGAGAATTTTGGGGTGTTTCTCGAGTTGCGGCGGGAAGCTGGGGGTGCTTCTCGAGTTGCGACGGGGACCTCAGGAACTCGCTGGGGTTGCTTCAGATAAGTCAGGTCCCCTTTGATGTTGGAAGGGGAACTTCCGGTTTCCTCTCGAGCCCTTCAATGTGCACAGGGGCTCCTCTCGAATTGAGTCCGGAAAGTGTGTTCTCCTCTCCAAAGGGGACGGCTGTGTGAGGGAACTTTCTGAGTCGAATAAAGGGTGTCAAGTACCTTTTTGCCTTTCCAGAGGGAATGTGCTATTTCTCTTGAGATGCTGCATCGCCAAATTTCCTCATCTCGCATGGAGGGGATAATTTGGGGGTGTTTCTCGAGTTGCGTCGGGAAGCTGGGGGTGCTTTTCGAGTTGCGACGGGGACCTCAGGAACTCGCTGGGGTTGCTTCAGGGAAGTCAGGTCCCCTTTGGTGTTGGAAGGGGAACTTCCGGTTTCCTCTCGAGCCCTTCAATGTGCACAGGGGCTCCTCTCGAATTGAGTCCGTAAAGTGTGTTCTCCTCTCCAAAGGGGACGGTTGTGTGAGGGAACTTTCTGAGTCGAAAAAAGGGTGTCAAGTACCTTTTTGCCTTTCCAGAGGGAATGTGGTATTTCTCTTGAGATGCTGCATCGCCAAATTTCCTCATCTCGCATGGAGGGGATAATTTTGGGGTGTTTCTCGAGTTGCGGCGGGAAGCTGGGGGTGCTTCTCGAGTTGCGACGGGGACCTCAGGAACTCGCTGGGGTTGCTTCAGGGAAGTCAGGTCCCCTTTGGTGTTGGAAGGGGAACTTCCGGTTTCCTCTCGAGCCCTTCACTTTGCACAGGGGCTCCTCTCGAATTGAGTCCGTAAAGTGTGTTCTCCTCTCCAAAGGGGACGGCTGTGTGAGGGAACTTTCTGAGTCGAATAAAGGCTGTCAAGTACCTTTTTGCCTTTCCAGAGGGCATGTGGTATTTCTCTTGAGATGCTGCATCGCCAAATTTCCTCATCTCGGATGGAGGGGATAATTTTGGGGTGTTTCTCGAGTTGCGGCGGGAAGCTGGGGGTGCTTCTCGAGTTGCGACGGGGACCTCAGGAACTCGCTGGGGTTGCTTCAAGGAAGTCAGGTCCCCTTTGGTGTTGGAAGGGGAACTTCCGGTTTCCTCTCGAGCCCTTCAATGTGCACAGGGGCTCCTCTCGAATTGAGTCCGTAAAGTGTGTTCTCCTCTCCAAAGTGGACGGCTGTGTGAGGGAACTTTCTGAGTCGAATAAAGGGTGTCAAGTACCTTTTTGCCTTACCAGAGGAAATGTGGTATTTCTCGTGAGATGCTGCATCCCCAAATTTCCTCATCTCGCATGGAGGGGATAATTTTGGGGTGTTTCTCGAGTTGCGGCGGGAAGCTGGGGGTGCTTCTCGAGTTGCGACGGGGACCTCAGGAACTCGCTGTGGTTGTTTCAGGGAAGTCAGGTCCCCTTTGGTGTTGGAAGGGGAACTTCCGTTTTCCTCTCGGGCCCTTCAATGTGCACAGGGGCTCCTCTCGAATTGAGTCCGTAAAGTGTGTTCTCCTCTCCAAAGGGGACGGCTGTGTGAGGGAACTTTCTGAGTCGAATAAAGGCTGTCAAGTACCTTTTTGCCTTTCCAGAGGGAATGTGGTATTTCTCTTGAGATGCTGCATCGCCAAATTTCCTCATCTCGCATGGAGGGGATAATTTTGGGGTGTTTCTCGAATTGCCGCGGGAAGCTGGGGGTGCTTCTCGAGTTGCGACGGGGACCTCAGGAACTCGCTGGGGTTGCTTCAGTGAAGTCAGGTCCCCTTTGTGGTTGGAAGGGGAACTTCCGGTTTGCTCTCGAGCCCTTCAATGTGCACAGGGGCTCCTCTCGAATTGAGTCCGAAAAGTGTGTTCTCCTCTCCAAAGGGGACGGCTGTGTGAGGGAACTTTCTGAGTCGAATAAAGGCTGTCAAGTACCTTTTGCCTTTCTAGAGGGAATGTGGTATTTCTCTTGAGAAGCTGCATCGCCAAAATTCCTCTTCTCACATGGAGGGGATAATTTTGGGGTGTTTCTCGAGTTGTGGCGGGAAGCTGGGAGTGCTTCTCGAGCTGCGACGGGGACCTCAGGAACTCGCTTGGGTTGCTTCAGGGAAGTCAGATCCCCTTTGGTGTTGAAAGGGGAAATTCCGTTTTCCTCTCGAGCCCTTCAATGTGCACAGGGGCTCCTCTCGAATTGAGTCCGTAAAGTGTGTTCTCCTCTCCAAAGGGGACGGCTGTGTGAGGGAACTTTCTGAGTCGAATAAAGGGTGTCCAGTACCTTTTTGCCTTTCCAGAGGGAATGTGGTATTTCACTTGAGATGCTGCATCGCCAAATTTCCTCATCTCGCATGGAGGGGAGAATTTTGGGGTGTTTCTCGAGTTGCGGCGGGAAGCTGGGGGTGCTTCTCGAGTTGCGACGGGGACCTCCGGAACTCGCTGTGGTTGCTTCAGGAAAGTCAGTTCCCCTTTGGTGTTGGAAGGGGAACTTCCGGTTTCCTCTCGAGCTCTTCAATGTGCACAGGGGCTCCTCTCGAATTGAGTCCGTAAAGTGTGTTCTCCTCTCCAAAGGGGACGGCTGTGTGAGGGAACTTTCTGAGTCGAATAAAGGGTGTCAAGTACCTTTCTGCCTTTCCAGAGGGAATGAGGTATTTCTCTTGAGATGCTGCATCGCCAAATTTCCTCATCTCGCATGGAGGGATAATTTTGGGGTGTTTCTCGAGTTGCGGTGGGAAGCTGGGGGTGCTTCTCGAGTTGCGACGGGGACCTCAGGAACTCTCTGGGGTTGTTTCAAGGAAGTCAGGTGCCCTTTGGGGTTGGAAGGGGAAATTCCGGTTTCCTCTCGAACCCTTCAATGTGCACAGGGGCTCCTCTCGAATTGAGTCCGTAAAGTGTGTTCTCCTCTCCAAAGGGGACGGCTGTGTGAGGGAACTTTCTGAGTCGAATAAAGGGTGTCAAGTACCTTTTTGCCTTTCCAGAGGGAATGTGGTATTTCTCTTGAGATGCTGCATCGCCAAATTTCCTCATCTCGCAATGAGAGGATAATTTTGGGGTGTTTCACGAGTTGCGGCGGGAAGCCTGGGGTGCTTCTCGAGTTGCGACGGGAACTCAGGAGCTCGCTGGGGTTGCTTCAGAGAAGTCAGGTCCCCTTTGGTGTTGGAAGGGGAACTTCCGGTTTCCTCTCGAGCCCTTCAATATGCACTGGGGCTCCTCTCGAATTGAGTCCGTAAAGTGTGTTCTCCTCTCCAGAGGGGACGGCTGTGTGAGGGAACTTTCTGAGTCGAATAAAGGGTGTCAAGTCCTTTTTGACTTTCCAGAGGGAATGTGGTATTTCTCTTGAGATCCTGCATCATCAAATTGCTCATCTCGCATGGAGGGGATAATTTTGGAGTGTTTCTCGAGTTTCGGCGGGAAGCTGGGGGTGCTTCTCGAGTTGCGACGGGGACCTCAGGAACTCGCTGGGGTTGCTTCAGGGAAGTCAGGCCCTCTTTGATGTTGGAAGGGGAACTTCCGGTTTCCTCTCGAGCCCTTCAATGTGCACAGGGGCTCCTCTCGAATTGCGTCCCTAATGTGTGTTCTCCTCTCAAAGGGGACGGCTGTGTGAGGGAACTTTCTGAGTCGAATAAAGGGTGTCAAGTACCTTTTTGCCTTTCCAGAGGGAATGCGGTATTTCTCTTGAGATGCTGCATCGCCAAATTTCCTCATCTCGCATGGAGGGGAGAATTTTGGGGTGTTTCTCGAGTTGCGGCGGGAAGCTGGGGGTGCTTCTCGAGTTGCGACGGGGACCTCAGGAACTCGCTGGGGTTGCTTCAGGGAAGTCAGGTCCCCTTTGTTGTTGGAAGGGGAATTTCCGGTTTCCTCTCGAGCCCTTCAATGTGCACAGGGGCTCCTCTCGAATTGAGTCCGTAAAGTGTGTTCTCCTCTCCAATGGGGACGGCTGTATATGGGAACTTTCTGAGTCGAATAAAGGGTGTCAAGTACCATTTTGCCTTTCCAGAGGGAATGTGGTATTTCTCTTGAGATGCTGCATCACCAAATTTCCTCAACTCGCATGGAGGGGATAATTTTGGGGTGTTTCTCGACTTGCGGCGGGAAGCTGGGGGTGCTTGTCGAGTTGCGACGGGGACCTCAGCAACTCAATGGGGTTGCTTCAGGGAAGTCAGGTCCCCTTTGGTGTTGGAAGGGGAACTTCCGGTTTCCTCTCGAGCCCTTCAATGTGCACAGGGGCTCCTCTCGAAGTGAGTCCGTAAAGTGTGTTCTCCTCTCCAAAGGGGACGGATGTGTGAGGGAACTTTCTGAGTCGAATAAAGGGTGTCAAGTACCTTTTTGCGTTTCCAGAGGGAATGTGCTATTTCTCTTAAGATGCTGCATCGCCAAATTTCCTCATCTCGCATGGAGGGGATAATTTTGGGGTGTTTCTCGAGTTGCGGCGGGAAGCTGGGGGTGCTTCTCGAGTTGCACCGGGGACCTCAGGAACTCGCTGGGGTTGCTTCAGGGAAGTCAGTTCCCCTTTGGTGTTGGAAGGGGAACTTCCGGTTTCCTCTCGAGCCCTTCAATGTGCACAGGGGCTCCTCTCGAATTGAGTCCGTAAAGTGTGTTCTCCTCTCCAAAGGGTACGGCTGTGTGAGGGAACTTTCTGAGTCGAATAAAGGGTGTCAAGTACCTTTTTGCCTTTCCAGAGGGAATGTGGTATTTCTCGTGAGATGCTGCATCGCCAAATTTCCTCATCTCGCATGGAGGGGATAATTTTGGGGTGTTTCTCGAGTTGCGGAGGGAAGCTGGGGGTGCTTCTCGAGTTGCGACGGGGACCTCAGGAACTCCCTGGGGTTGCTTCAGGGAAGTCAGGTCCCTTTTCGTGTTGGAAGGGGAACTTCCGGTTTCCTCTCGAGCCCTTCAATGTGCACAGGGGCTCCTCTCGAATTGAGTCCGTAAAGTGTGTTCTCCTCTCCAAAGGGGACGGCTGTGTGAGGGAACTTTCTGAGTCGAATAAAGGCTGTCAAGTACCTTTTTGCCTTTCCAGACGGAATGAGCTATTTCTCTTGAGATGCTGCATCGCCAAATTTCCTCATCTCGCATGGAGGGGATAATTTTGGTGTGTTTCTCGAATTCCCGCGGGACGCTGGGGGTGCTTCTCGAGTTGCGACGGGGACCTCAGGAACTCGCTGTGGTTGCTTCAGGGAAGTCAGGTCCCCTTTGCTGTTGGAAGGGGAACATCCTGTTTCCTCTCGAGCCCTTCAATGTGCACAGGGGCTCCTCTCGAATTGAGTCCGTAAAGTGAGTTCTCCTCTCCAAAGGGGACGGCTGTGTGAGGGAACTTTCTGAGTCGAATAAAGGGTGTCAAGTACCTTTTTCCGTTTGCAGAGGGAATGTGCTATTTCTCTTGAGATGCTGCATCGCCAAATTTCCTCATCTCGCATGGAGTGGATAATTTTGGAGTGTTTCTCGAGTTGCGGCGGGAAGCTGGGGGTGCATCTCGAGTTGCGACGGGGACCTCAGGAACTCGCTGGGGTTGCTTCAGGGAAGTCAGGTCCCCTTTGGTGTTGGAAGGGGAACTTCCGGTTTCCTCTCGGGCCCTTCAATGTGCACAGGGGCTCCTCTCGAATTGAGTCCGTAAAGTGTGTTCTCCTCTCCAAAGGGGACGGCTGTGTGAGGGAACTTTCTGAGTCGAATAAAGGCTGTCAAGTACCTTTTTGCCTTTCCAGAGGGAATGTGGTATTTCTCTTGAGATGCTGCATCGCCAAATTTCCTCATCTCGCATGGAGGGGATAATTTTGGGTTGTTTCTCGAATTGCCGCGGGAAGCTGGGGGTGCTTCTCGAGTTGCGACGGGGACCTCAGGAACTCGCTGGGGTTGCTTCAGGGAAGTCAGGTCCCCTTTGTGGTTGGAAGGGGAACTTCCGGTTTGCTCTCGAGCCCTTCAATGTGCACAGGGGCTCCTCTCGAATTGAGTCCGTAAAGTGTTTTCTCCTCTCCAAAGGGGACGGCTGTGTGAGGGAACTTTCTGAGTCGAATAAAGGCTGTCAAGTACCTTTTGCCTTTCCAGAGGGAATGTGGTATTTCTCTTGAGATGCTGCATCGCCAAAATTCCTCTTCTCGCATGGAGGGGATAATTTTGGGGTGTTTCTCGAGTTGTGGCGGGAAGCTGGGAGTGATTCTCGAGCTGCGACGGGGACCTCAGGAACTCGCTGGGGTTGCTTCAGGGAAGTCAGATCCCCTTTGGTGTTGAAAGGGGAAATTCCGTTTTCCTCTCGAGCCCTTCAATGTGCACAGGGGCTCCTCTCGAATTGAGTCCGTAAAGTGTGTTCTCCTCTCCAAAGGGGACGGCTGTGTGAGGGAACTTTCTGAGTCGAATAAAGGGTGTCCAGTACCTTTTTGCCTTTCCAGAGGGAATGTGGTATTTCTCTTGAGATGCTGCATCGCCAATTTTCCTCATCTCGCATGGAGGGGAGAATTTTGGGGTGTTTCTCGAGTTGCGGCGGGAAGCTGGGGGTGCTTCTCGAGTTGCGTCGGGACCTCAGGAACTCGCTGGGGTTGCTTCAGGAAAGTCAGTTCCCCTTTGGTGTTGGAAGGGGAACTTCCGGTTTCCTCTCGAGCCCTTCAATGTGCACAGGGGCTCCTCTCGAATTGAGTCCGTAAAGTGTGTTCTCCTCTCCAAAGGGGACGGCTGTGTGAGGGAACTTTCTGAGTCGAATAAAGGGTGTCAAGTACCTTTCTGCCTTTCCAGAGGGAATGTGGTATTTCTCTTGAGATGCTGCATCGCCAAATTTCCTCATCTCGCATGGAGGGATAATTTTGGGGTGTTTCTCGAGTTGCGGCGGGAAGCTGGGGGTGCTTCTCGAGTTGCGACGGGGACCTCAGGAACTCGCTGGGGTTGTTTCAAGGAAGTCAGGTCCCCTTTGGGGTTGGAAGGGGAAATTCCGGTTTCCTCTCGAACCCTTCAATGTGCACAGGGGCTCCTCTCGAATTGAGTCCGTAAAGTGTGTTCTCCTCTCCAAAGGGGACGGCTGTGTGAGGGAACTTTCTGAGTCGAATAAAGGGTGTCAAGTACCTTTTTGCCATTCCAGAGGGAATGTGCTATTTCTCTTGAGATGCTGCATCGCCAAATTTCCTCATCTCGCATGGAGGGTATAATTTTGTGGTGTTTCTCGAGTTGTGGCGGGAAGCTGGGAGTGTTTCTCGAGTTGCGACGGGGACCTCAGGAACTCGCTGGGGTTGCTTCAGGGAAGTCAGGTCCCCTTTGGTGTTGAAAGGGGAACTTCCGGTTTCCTCTCGAGCCCTTCAATGTGCACAGGGGCTCCTCTCGAAATGAGTCCGTAAAGTGTGTTCTCTCCAAAGGGGACGGCTGTGTGAGGGAACTTTCTGAGTCGAATAAAGGGTGTCAAGTACCTTTTTGCCTTTCCAGAGGGAATGTGGTATTTCTCTTGAGATGCTGCATCGCCAAATTTCCTCATCTCGCATGGAGGGGAGAATTTTGGGGTGTTTCTCGAGTTGCGGCGGGAAGCTGGGGGTGCTTCTCGAGTTGCGACGGGGACCTCAGGAACTCGCTGGGGTTGCTTCAGATAAGTCAGGTCCCCTTTGATGTTGGAAGGGGAACTTCCGGTTTCCTCTCGAGCCCTTCAATGTGCACAGGGGCTCCTCTCGAATTGAGTCCGGAAAGTGTGTTCTCCTCTCCAAAGGGGACGGCTGTGTGAGGGAACTTTCTGAGTCGAATCAAGGGTGTCAAGTACCTTTTTGCCTTTCCAGAGGGAATGTGCTATTTCTCTTGAGATGCTGCATTGCCAAATTTCCTCATCTCACATGGAGGGGATAATTTTGGGTTGTTTCTCGAATTGCCGCGGGAAGCTGGGGGTGCTTCTCGAGTTGCGACGGGGACCTCAGGAACTCGCTCGGGTTGCTTCAGGGAAGTCAGGTCCCCTTTGTGGTTGGAAGGGGAACTTCCGTTTTGCTCTCGAGCCCTTCAATGTGCACAGGGGCTCCTCTCGAATTGAGTCCGTAAAGTGTGTTCTCCTCTCCAAAGGGGACGGCTGTGAGGGAACTTTCTGAGTCGAATAAAGGCTGTCAAGTACCTTTTGCCTTTCCAGAGGGAATGTGGTATTTCTCTTGAGATGCTGCATCGCCAAAATTCCTCTTCTCGCATGGAGGGGATAATTTTGGGGTGTTTCTCGCGTTGTGGCGGGAAGCTGGGAGTGCTTCTCGAGCTGCGACGGGGACCTCAGGAACTCGCTGGGGTTGCTTCAGGGAAGTCAGATCCCCTTTGGTGTTGAAAGGGGAAATTCCGTTTTCCTCTCGAGCCCTTCAATGTGCACAGGGGCTCCTCTCGAATTGAGTCCGTAAAGTGTGTTCTCCTCTCCAAAGGGGACGGCTGTGTGAGGGAACTTTCTGAGTCGAATAAAGGGTGTCCAGTACCTTTTTGCCTTTCCAGAGGGAATGTGGTATTTCTCTTGAGATGCTGCATCGCCAAATTTCCTCATCTCGCATGGAGGGGAGAATTTTGGGGTGTTTCTCGAGTTGCGGCGGGAAGCTGGGGGTGCTTCTCGAGTTGCGTCGGGACCTCAGGAACTCGCTGGGGTTGCTTCAGGAAAGTCAGTTCCCCTTTGGTGTTGGAAGGGGAACTTCCGGTTTCCTCTCGAGCCCTTCAATGTGCACAGGGGCTCCTCTCGAATTGAGTCCGTAAAGTGTATTCTCCTCTCCAAAGGGGACGGCTGTGTGAGGGAACTTTCTGAGTCGAATAAAGGGTGTCAAGTACCTTTCTGCCTTTCCAGAGGGAATGTGGTATTTCTTTTGAGATGCTGCATCGCCAAATTTCCTCATCTCGCATGGAGGGATAATTTTGGGGTGTTTCTCGAGTTGCGGCGGGAAGCTGGGGGTGCTTCTCGTGTTGCGACGGGGACCTCAGGAACTCGCTGGGGTTGTTTCAAGGAAGTCAGGTCCCCTTTGGGGTTGGAAGGGGAAATTCCGGTTTCCTCTCGAACCCTTCAATGTGCACAGGGGCTCCTCTCGAATTGAGTCCGTAAAGTGTGTTCTCCTCTCCAAAGGGGACGGCTGTGTGAGGGAACTTTCTGAGTCGAATAAAGGGTGTCAAGTTACCTTTTTGCCATTCCAGAGGGAATGTGCTATTTCTCTTGAGATGCTGCATCGCCAAATTTCCTCATCTCGCATGGAGGGTATAATTTTGTGGTGTTTCTCGAGTTGTGGCGGGAAGCTGGGAGTGTTTCTCGAGTTGCGACGGGGACCTCAGGAACTCGCTGGGGTTGTTTCATGGAAGTCAGGTCCCCTTTGGTGTTGAAAGGGGAACTTCCGGTTTCCTCTCGAGCCCTTCAATGTGCACAGGGGCTCCTCTCGAATTGAGTCCGTAAAGTGTGTTCTCCTCTCCAAAGGGGACGGCTGTGTGAGGGAACTTTCTGAGTCGAATAAAGGGTGTCAAGTACCTTTTTGCCTTTCCAGAGGGAATGTGGTATTTCTCTTGAGATGCTGCATCGCCAAATTTCCTCATCTCGCATGGAGGGGAGAATTTTGGGGTGTTTCTCGAGTTGCGGCGGGAAGCTGGGGGTGCTTCTCGAGTTGCGACGGGGACCTCAGGAACTCGCTGGGGTTGCTTCAGATAAGTCAGGTCCCCTTTGATGTTGGAAGGGGAACTTCCGGTTTCCTCTCGAGCCCTTCAATGTGCACAGGGGCTCCTCTAGAATTGAGTCCGTAAAGTGTGTTCTCTCCAAAGTGGACGGCTGTGTGAGGGAACTTTCTGAGTCGAATAAAGGGTGTCAAGTACCTTTTTGCCTTTCCAGAGGAAATGTGGTATTTCTCGTGAGATGCTGCATCCCCAAATTTCCTCATCTCGCATGGAGGGGATAATTTTGGGGTGTTTCTCGAGTTGCGGCGGGAAGCTGGGGGTGCTTCTCGAGTTGCGACGGGGACCTCAGGAACTCGCTGTGGTTGCTTCAGGGAAGTCAGGTCCCCTTTGGTGTTGGAAGGGGAACTTCCGTTTTCCTCTCGGGCCCTTCAATGTGCACAGGGGCTCCTCTCGAATTGAGTCCGTAAAGTGTGTTCTCCTCTCCAAAGGGGACGGCTGTGTGAGGGAACTTTCTGAGTCGAATAAAGGCTGTCAAGTACCTTTTTGCCTTTCCAGAGGGAATGTGGTATTTCTCTTGAGATGCTGCATCGCCAAATTTCCTCATCTCGCATGGAGGGGATAATTTTGGGGTGTTTCTCGAATTGCCGCGGGAAGCTGGGGGTGCTTCTCGAGTTGCGACGGGGACCTCAGGAACTCGCTGGGGTTGCTTCAGTGAAGTCAGGTCCCCTTTGTGGTTGGAAGGGGAACTTCCGGTTTGCTCTCGAGCCCTTCAATGTGCACAGGGGCTCCTCTCGAATTGAGTCCGTAAAGTGTGTTCTCCTCTCCAAAGGGGACGGCTGTGTGAGGGAACTTTCTGAGTCGAATAAAGGCTGTCAAGTACCTTTTGCCTTTCTAGAGGGAATGTGGTATTTCTCTTGAGATGCTGCATCGCCAAAATTCCTCTTTTCGCATGGAGGGGACAATTTTGGGGTGTTTCTCGAGTTGTGGCGGGAAGCTGGGAGTGCTTCTCGAGCTGCGACGGGGACCTCAGGAACTCGCTGGGGTTGCTTCAGGGAAGTCAGATCCCCTTTGGTGTTGAAAGGGGAAATTCCGATTTCCTCTCGAGCCCTTCAATGTGCACAGGGGCTCCTCTCGAATTGAGTCCGTAAAGTGTGTTCTCCTCTCCAAAGGGGACGGCTGTGTGAGGGAACTTTCTGAGTCGAATAAAGGGTGTCCAGTACCTTTTTGCCTTTCCAGAGGGAATGTGGTATTTCACTTGAGATGCTGCATCGCCAAATTTCCTCATCTCGCATGGAGGGGAGAATTTTGGGGTGTTTCTCGAGTTGCAGCGGGAAGCTGGGGGTGCTTCTCGAGTTGCGACGGGGACCTCAGGAACTCGCTGTGGTTGCTTCAGGAAAGTCAGTTCCCCATTGGTGTTGGAAGGGGAACTTCCGGTTTCCTCTCGAGCTCTTCAATGTGCACAGGGGCTCCTCTCGAATTGAGTCCGTAAAGTGTCTTCTCCTCTCCAAAGGGGACGGCTGTGTGAGGGAACTTTCTGAGTCGAATAAAGGGTGTCAAGTACCTTTCTGCCTTTCCAGAGGGAATGTGGTATTTCTCTTGAGATGCTGCATCACCAAATTTCCTCATCTCGCATGGAGGGATAATTTTGGGGTGTTTCTCGAGTTGCGGTGGGAAGCTGGGGGTGCTTCTCGAGTTGCGACGGGGACCTCAGGAACTCTCTGGGGTTGTTTCAAGGAAGTCAGGTGCCCTTTGGGGTTGGAAGGGGAAATTCCGGTTTCCTCTCGAACCCTTCAATGTGCACAGGGGCTCCTCTCGAATTGAGTCCGTAAAGTGTGTTCTCCTCTCCAATGGGGACGGCTGTATATGGGAACTTTCTGAGTCGAATAAAGGGTGTCAAGTACCATTTTGCCTTTCCAGAGGGAATGTGGTATTTCTCTTGAGATGCTGCATCACCAAATTTCCTCATCTCGCATGGAGGGGATAATTTTGGGGTGTTTCTCGACTTGCGGCGGGAAGCTGGGGGTGCTTGTCGAGTTGCGACGGGGACCTCAGCAACTCAATGGGGTTGCTTCAGGGAAGTCAGGTCCCCTTTGGTGTTGGAAGGGGAACTTCCGGTTTCCTCTCGAGCCCTTCAATGTGCACAGGGGCTCCTCTCGAATTGAGTCCGTAAAGTGTGTTCTCCTCTCCAAAGGGGACGGCTGTGTGAGGGAACTTTCTGAGTCGAATAAAGGGTGTCAAGTACCTTTTTGCGTTTCCAGAGGGAATGTGCTATTTCTCTTAAGATGCTGCATCGCCAAATTTCCTCATCTCGCATGGAGGGGATAATTTTGGGGTGTTTCTCGAGTTGCGGCGGGAAGCTGGGGGTGCTTCTCGAGTTGCGCCGGGGACCTCAGGAACTCGCTGGGGTTGCTTCAGGGAAGTCAGGTCCCCTTTGTTGTTGGAAGGGGAACTTCCGGTTTCCTCTCGAGCCCTTCAATGTGCACAGGGGCTCCACTCGAATTGAGTCCGTAAAGTGTGTTCTCCTCTCCAAAGGGTACGGCTGTGTGAGGGAACTTTCTGAGTCGAATAAAGGGTGTCAAGTACCTTTTTGCCTTTCCAGAGGGAATGTGGTATTTCTCGTGAGATGCTGCATCGCCAAATTTCCTCATCTCGCATGGAGGGGATAATTTTGGGGTGTTTCTCGAGTTGCGGAGGGAAGCTGGGGGTGCTTCTCGAGTTGCGACGGGGACCTCAGGAACTCCCTGGGGTTGCTTCAGGGAAGTCAGGTCCCTTTTGGTGTTGGAAGGGGAACTTCCGGTTTCCTCTCGAGCCCTTCAATGTGCACAGGGGCTCCTCTCGAATTGAGTCCGTAAAGTGTGTTCTCCTCTCCAAAGGGGACGGCTGTGTGAGGGAACTTTCTGAGTCGAATAAAGGCTGTCAAGTGCCTTTTTGCCTTTCCAGACGGAATGAGCTATTTCTCTTGAGATGCTGCATCGCCAAATTTCCTCATCTCGCATGGAGGGGATAATTTTGGTGTGTTTCTCGAATTCCCGCGGGACCCTGGGGGTGCTTCTCGAGTTGCGACGGGGACCTCAGGAACTCGCTGTGGTTGCTTCAGGGAAGTCAGGTCCCCTTTGCTGTTGGAAGGGGAACATCCTGTTTCCTCTCGAGCCCTTCAATGTGCACAGGGGCTCCTCTCGAATTGAGTCCGTAAAGTGAGTTCTCCTCTCCAAAGGGGACGGTTGTGTGAGGGAACTTTCTGAGTCGAATAAAGGGTGTCAAGTACCTTTTTCCGTTTGCAGAGGGAATGTGCTATTTCTCTTGAGATGCTGCATCGCCAAATTTCCTCATCTCGCATGGAGTGGATAATTTTGGTGTGTTTCTCGAGTTGCGGCGGGAAGCTGGCGGTGCATCTCGAGTTGCGACGGGGTCCTCAGGAACTCGCTGGGGTTCCTTCAGGGAAGTCAGGTCCCCTTTGGTGTTGGAAGGGGAACTTCCGGTTTCCTCTCGGGCCCTTCAATGTGCACAGGGGCTCCTCTCGAATTGAGTCCGTAAAGTGTGTTCTCCTCTCCAAAGGGGACGGCTGTGTGAGGGAACTTTCTGAGTCGAATAAAGGGTGTCCAGTACCTTTTTGCCTTTCCAGAGGGAATGTGGTATTTCTCTTGAGATGCTGCATCGCCAAATTTCCTCATCTCGCATGGAGGGGAGAATTTTGGGGTGTTTCTCGAGTTGCGGCGGGAAGCTGGGGGTGCTTCTCGAGTTGCGTCGGGACCTCAGGAACTCGCTGGGGTTGCTTCAGGAAAGTCAGTTCCCCTTTGGTGTTGGAAGGGGAACTTCCGGTTTCCTCTCGAGCCCTTCAATGTGCACAGGGGCTCCTCTCGAATTGAGTCCGTAAAGTGTGTTCTCCTCTCCAAAGGGGACGGCTGTGTGAGGGAACTTTCTGAGTCGAATAAAGGGTGTCAAGTACCTTTCTGCCTTTCCAGAGGGAATGTGGTATTTCTCTTGAGATGCTGCATCGCCAAATTTCCTCATCTCGCATGGAGGGGATAATTTTGGGTTGTTTCTCGAATTGCCGCGGGAAGCTGGGGGTGCTTCTCGAGTTGCGACGGGGACCTCAGGAACTCGCTCGGGTTGCTTCAGGGAAGTCAG
Source organism: Moschus berezovskii (assembly GCF_049115385.1). Lineage (NCBI taxonomy): Eukaryota > Metazoa > Chordata > Mammalia > Artiodactyla > Moschidae > Moschus > Moschus berezovskii. The sequence continues at coordinate 150,401,941 of NC_142488.1, forward strand.
GTCCCCTTTGTGGTTGGAAGGGGAACTTCCGGTTTGCTCTCGAGCCCTTCAATGTGCACAGGGGCTCCTCTCGAATTGAGTCCGTAAAGTGTGTTCTCCTCTCCAAAGGGGACGGCTGTGTGAGGGAACTTTCTGAGTCGAATAAAGGCTGTCAAGTACCTTTTGCCTTTCCAGAGGGAATGTGGTATTTCTCTTGAGATGCTGCATCGCCAAAATTCCTCTTCTCGCATGGAGGGGATAATTTTGGGGTGTTTCTCGCGTTGTGGCGGGAAGCTGGGAGTGCTTCTCGAGCTGCGACGGGGACCTCAGGAACTCGCTGGGGTTGCTTCAGGGAAGTCAGATCCCCTTTGGTGTTGAAAGGGGAAATTCCGTTTTCCTCTCGAGCCCTTCAATGTGCACAGGGGCTCCTCTCGAATTGAGTCCGTAAAGTGTGTTCTCCTCTCCAAAGGGGACGGCTGTGTGAGGGAACTTTCTGAGTCGAATAAAGGGTGTCCAGTACCTTTTTGCCTTTCCAGAGGGAATGTGGTATTTCTCTTGAGATGCTGCATCCCCAAATTTCCTCATCTCGCATGGAGGGGAGAATTTTGGGGTGTTTCTCGAGTTGCGGCGGGAAGCTGGGGGTGCTTCTCGAGTTGCGTCGGGACCTCAGGAACTCGCTGGGGTTGCTTCAGGAAAGTCAGTTCCCCTTTGGTGTTGGAAGGGGAACTTCCGGTTTCCTCTCGAGCCCTTCAATGTGCACAGGGGCTCCTCTCGAATTGAGTCCGTAAAGTGTGTTCTCCTCTCCAAAGGGGACGGCTGTGTGAGGGAACTTTCTGAGTCGAATAAAGGGTGTCAAGTACCTTTTTGCCTTTCCAGAGGGAATGTGGTATTTCTCTTGAGATGCTGCATCGCCAAATTTCCTCATCTCGCATGGAGGGGAGAATTTTGGGGTGTTTCTCGAGTTGCGGCGGGAAGCTGGGGGTGCTTCTCGAGTTGCGACGGGGACCTCAGGAACTCGCTGGGGTTGCTTCAGATAAGTCAGGTCCCCTTTGATGTTGGAAGGGGAACTTCCGGTTTCCTCTCGAGCCCTTCAATGTGCACAGGGGCTCCTCTCGAATTGAGTCCGGAAAGTGTGTTCTCCTCTCCAAAGGGGACGGCTGTGTGAGGGAACTTTCTGAGTCGAATAAAGGGTGTCAAGTACCTTTTTGCCTTTCCAGAGGGAATGTGCTATTTCTCTTGAGATGCTGCATCGCCAAATTTCCTCATCTCGCATGGAGGGGATAATTTGGGGGTGTTTCTCGAGTTGCGTCGGGAAGCTGGGGGTGCTTTTCGAGTTGCGACGGGGACCTCAGGAACTCGCTGGGGTTGCTTCAGGGAAGTCAGGTCCCCTTTGGTGTTGGAAGGGGAACTTCCGGTTTCCTCACGAGCCCTTTACTTTGCACAGGGGCTCCTCTCGAATTGAGTCCGTAAAGTGTGTTCTCCTCTCCAAAGGGGACGGCTGTGTGAGGGAACTTTCTGAGTCGAATAAAGGCTGTCAAGTACCTTTTTGCCTTTCCAGAGGGCATGTGGTATTTCTCTTGAGATGCTGCATCGCCAAATTTCCTCATCTCGGATGGAGGGGATAATTTTGGGGTGTTTCTCGAGTTGCGGCGGGAAGCTGGGGGTGCTTCTCGAGTTGCGACGGGGACCTCAGGAACTCGCTGGGGTTGCTTCAGGGAAGTCAGGTCCCCTTTGGTGTTGGAAGGGGAACTTCCGGTTTCCTCTCGAGCCCTTCAATGTGCACAGGGGCTCCTCTAGAATTGAGTCCGTAAAGTGTGTTCTCCTCTCCAAAGTGGACGGCTGTGTGAGGGAACTTTCTGAGTCGAATAAAGGGTGTCAAGTACCTTTTTGCCTTTCCAGAGGAAATGTGGTATTTCTCGTGAGATGCTGCATCCCCAAATTTCCTCATCTCGCATGGAGGGGATAATTTTGGGGTGTTTCTCGAGTTGCGGCGGGAAGCTGGGGGTGCTTCTCGAGTTGCGACGGGGACCTCAGGAACTCGCTGGGGTTGCTTCAGGGAAGTCAGGTCCCCTTTGGTGTTGGAAGGGGAACTTCCGTTTTCCTCTCGGGCCCTTCAATGTGCACAGGGGCTCCTCTCGAATTGAGTCCGTAAAGTGTGTTCTCCTCTCCAAAGGGGACGGCTGTGTGAGGGAACTTTCTGAGTCGAATAAAGGCTGTCAAGTACCTTTTTGCCTTTCCAGAGGGAATGTGGTATTTCTCTTGAGATGCTGCATCGCCAAATTTCCTCATCTCGCATGGAGGGGATAATTTTGGGGTGTTTCTCGAATTGCCGCGGGAAGCTGGGGGTGCTTCTCGAGTTGCGACGGGGACCTCAGGAACTCGCTGGGGTTGCTTCAGTGAAGTCAGGTCCCCTTTGTGGTTGGAAGGGGAACTTCCGGTTTGCTCTCGAGCCCTTCAATGTGCACAGGGGCTCCTCTCGAATTGAGTCCGTAAAGTGTGTTCTCCTCTCCAAAGGGGACGGCTGTGTGAGGGAACTTTCTGAGTCGAATAAAGGCTGTCAAGTACCTTTTGCCTTTCTAGAGGGAATGTGGTATTTCTCTTGAGATGCTGCATCGCCAAAATTCCTCTTCTCGCATGGAGGGGATAATTTTGGGGTGTTTCTCGAGTTGTGGCGGGAAGCTGGGAGTGCTTCTCGAGCTGCGACGGGGACCTCAGGAACTCGCTGGGGTTGCTTCAGGGAAGTCAGATCCCCTTTGGTGTTGAAAGGGGAAATTCCGTTTTCCTCTCGAGCCCTTCAATGTGCACAGGGGCTCCTCTCGAATTGAGTCCGTAAAGTGTGTTCTCCTCTCCAAAGGGGACGGCTGTGTGAGGGAACTTTCTGAGTCGAATAAAGGGTGTCCAGTACCTTTTTGCCTTTCCAGAGGGAATGTGGTATTTCACTTGAGATGCTGCATCGCCAAATTTCCTCATCTCGCATGGAGGGGAGAATTTTGGGGTGTTTCTCGAGTTGCGGCGGGAAGCTGGGGGTGCTTCTTGAGTTGCGACGGGGACCTCAGGAACTCGCTGTGGTTGCTTCAGGAAAGTCAGTTCCCCTTTGGTGTTGGAAGGGGAACTTCCGGTTTCCTCTCGAGCTCTTCAATGTGCACAGGGGCTCCTCTCGAATTGAGTCCGTAAAGTGTGTTCTCCTCTCCAAAGGGGACGGCTGTGTGAGGGAACTTTCTGAGTCGAATAAAGGGTGTCAAGTACCTTTCTGCCTTTCCAGAGGGAATGTGGTATTTCTCTTGAGATGCTGCATCGCCAAATTTCCTCATCTCGCATGGAGGGATAATTTTGGGGTGTTTCTCGAGTTGCGGCGGGAAGCTGGGCGTGCTTCTCGATTTGCGACGGGGACCTCAGGAACTCGCTGGGGTTGTTTCAAGGAAGTCAGGTGCCCTTTGGGGTTGGAAGGGGAAATTCCGGTTTCCTCTCGAACCCTTCAATGTGCACAGGGGCTCCTCTCGAATTGAGTCCGTAAAGTGTGTTCTCCTCTCCAAAGGGGACGGCTGTGTGAGGGAACTTTCTGAGTCGAATAAAGGGTGTCAAGTACCTTTTTGCCATTCCAGAGGGAATGTGCTATTTCTCTTGAGATGCTGCATCGCCAAATTTCCTCATCTCGCATGGAGGGTATAATTTTGTGGTGTTTCTCGAGTTGTGGCGGGAAGCTGGGAGTGTTTCTCGAGTTGCGACGGGGACCTCAGGAACTCGCTGGGGTTGCTTCAGGGAAGTCAGGTCCCCTTTGGTGTTGAAAGGGGAACTTCCGGTTTCCTCTCGAGCCCTTCAATGTGCACAGGGGCTCCTCTCGAATTGAGTCCGGAAAGTGTGTTCTCCTCTCCAAAGGGGACGGCTGTGTGAGGGAACTTTCTGAGTCGAATAAAGGGTGTCAAGTACCTTTTTGCCTTTCCAGAGGGAATGTGGTATTTCTCTTGAGATGCTGCATCGCCAAATTTCCTCATCTCGCATGGAGGGGATAATTTTGGGTTGTTTCTCGAATTGCCGCGGGAAGCTGGGGGTGCTTCTCGAGTTGCGACGGGGACCTCAGGAACTCGCTCGGGTTGCTTCAGGGAAGTCAGGTCCCCTTTGGTGTTGGAAGGGGAACTTCCGGTTTCCTCTCGAGCCCTTTATTGTGCACAGGAGCTCCTCTCGATTTGAGTCCGTAAAGTGTGTTCTCCTCTCCAAAGGGGACGGCTGTGTGAGGGAACTTTCTGAGTCGAATAAAGGGTGTCAAGTACCTTTTTGCCTTTCCAGAGGGAATGTGCTATTTCTCTTGAGATGCTGCATCGCTAAATTTCCTCATCTCGCATGGAGGGGATAATTTTGGGGTGTTTCTCGAGTTGCGGCGGGAAGCTGGGGGTGCTTCTCGAGTTGCGACGGAGACCTCAGGATCTCGCTGGGGTTGCTTCAGGGAAGTCAGGTCCCCTTTGGTGTTGGAAGGGGAACTTCCGGTTTCCTGTCGAGCCCTTCAATGTCCACAGGGGCTCCTCTCGAATTGAGTCCATAAAGTGTGTTCTCCTCTCCAAAGGGGACGGCTGTGTGAGGGAACTTTCTGAGTCGAATAAAGGGTGTCAAGTACCTTTTTGCCTTTCCAGAGGGAATGTGCTATTTCTCTTGAGATGCTGCATCGCCAAATTTCCTCATCTCGCATGGAGGGGAGAATTTTGGGGTGTTTCTCGAGTTTCGGCGGGAAGCTGGGGGTGCTTCTCGAGTTGCGACGGGGACCTCAGGAACTTGCTGGGGTTGCTTCCGGGAAGGCAGGTACCCTTTGATGTTGGAAAGGGAACTTCCGGTTTGCTCTCGAGCCCTTCAATGTGCACAGGGGCTCCTCTCGAATTGAGTCCGTAAAGTGTGTTCTCCTCTCCAAAGGGGACGGCTGTGTGAGGGAACTTTCTGAGTCGAATAAAGGGTGTCAAGTAACTTTTTGCCTTTCCAGAGGGAATGTGCTATATCTCTTGAGATGCTGCATCGCCAAATTTCCTCATCTCGCATGGAGGGGATAATTTTGGGGTGTTTCTCGAGTTGCGGAGGGAAGATGGGGGTGCTGCTCGAGTTGCGACCGGGACCTCAGGAACTCGCTGAGGTTGCTTCAGGGAAGTCAGGTCCCCTTTGGTGTTGGAAGGGGAACTTCCGGTTTCCTCTCGAGCCCTACAATGTGCACAGGTGCTCCTCTCGAATTGAGTCCGTAAAGTGTGTTCTCCTCTCCAAAGGGGACGGCTGTGTGAGGGAACTTTCTGAGTCGAATAAAGGGTGTCAAGTACATTTTTGCCCTTCCAGAGGGAATGTGGTATTTCTCTTGAGATGCTGCATCGCCAAATTTCCTCATCTCGCATGGAGGGGATAATTTTGGGGTGTTTCTCGAGTTGCGGCGGGAAGCTGGGGGTGCTTCTCGAGTTGCGACGGGGACCTCAGGAACTCGCTGGGGTTGCTTTAGGAAGTCAGGTCCCCTTTGGTGTTGGAAGGGGAACTTCCGGTTTCCTCTCTAGCCCTTCAACGTGCACAGGGGCTCGTCTCGAATTGAGTCCGTAAAGTGTGTTCTCCTCTCCAAAGGGGACGGCTGTGTGAGGGAACTTTCTGAGTCGAATAAAGGGTGTCAAGTACCTTTTTGCCTTTCCAGAGGGAATGTGGTATTTCTCTTGAGATGCTGCATCGCCAAATTTCCTCATCTCGCATGGAGGGGAGAATTTTGGGGTGTTTCTCGAGTTGCGGCGGGAAGCTGGGTGTGCTTCTCGAGTTGCGACGTGGACCTCAGGAACTCGCTGGGGTTGCTTCAGGGAAGTCAGGTCCCCTTTGGTGTTGGAAGGGGAACTTCCGGTTTCCTCTCGAGCCCTTCAACGTGCACAGGGGCTCCTCTCGAATTGAGTCCGTAAAGTGTGTTCTCCTCTCCAAAGGGGACGGCTGTGTGAGGGAACTTTCTGAGTCGAATAAAGGGTGTCAAGTACCTTTTTGCCTTTCCAGGGGGAATGTGCTATTTCTCTTGAGATGCTGCATCGCCAAATTTCCTCATCTCGCATGGAGGGGATAATTTTGGGGTGTTTCTCGAGTTGCGGCGGGAAGATGGGGGTGCTTCACGAGTTGCGACGGGGACCTCAGGAACTCGCTGGGGTTGCTTCAGGGAAGTCAGGTCCCCTTTGTTGTTGGAAGGGGAACTTCCGGTTTCCTCTCGAGCCCTTCAATGTGCACAGGGGCTCCTCTCGCATTGAGTCCATAAAGTGTGTTCTCCTCTCCAAAGGGGACGGCTGTGTGAGGGAACTTTCTGAGTCGAATAAAGGGTGTCAAGTACCTTTTTGCCTTTCCAGAGGGAATGTGGTATTTCTCTTGAGATCCTGCATCGCCAAATTACCTCATCTCTCATGGAGGGCATAATTTTGGGTTGTTTCTCCCGTTGAAATGGGAAGCTGGGGGTGCTTCTCGGGTTGCGACGGGGACCTCCGGAACCCGCTGGGGTTGCTTCATGGAAGTCAGGTCCCCTTTGTTGTTGGAATGGGAACTTCCGGTTTCCTCTCGAGCCCTTCATTGTGCACAGGGGCTCCTCTCGTATTGAGTCCGTAAAGTGTGTTCTCTTCTCAAAGGGGACGGCTGTGTGAGGGAACTTTCTGAGTCGAATAAAGGGTGCCAAGTATCTTTTTGCCTTTCCAGAGGGAATGTGGTATATATCTTGAGATGCTGCATCGCAAAATTTCCTCATCTTGCATGGAGGGGAGAATTTTGGGGTGTTTCTCGAGTTGCGGCGGGAAGCTGGGGGTGCTTCTCGAGTTGCGACCGGGACCTCAGGAACTCGCTGGGGTTGCTTCAGGGAAGTCAGGTCCCCTTTGGTGTTGGAAGGGGAACTTCCGGTTTAATCTCGAGCCCTTCAATGTGCACAGGGGCTCCTCTCGAATTGAGTCCGTAAAGTGTGTTCTCCTCTCCAAAGGGGACGGCTGTGTGAGGGAACTTTCTGAGTCGAATAAAGGGTGTCAAGTACCTTTTTGCCTTTCCAGAGGGAATGTGGTATTTCTCTTGAGATGCTGCATCGCCAAATTTCCTCATCTCGCATGGAGGGGATAATTTTGGGGTGTCTCTCGAGCTGCGGCGGGAAGCTGGCGGTGCTTCTCGAGTTGCGACGCGGACCTCAGGAACTCGCTGGGGTTGCTTCAGGGAAGTCAGGTCCCCTTTGGTGTTGGAAGGGGAACTTCCGGTTTCCTCTCGAGCCCTTCAATGTGCACAGGGTCTCCTCTCGAATTCAGTCCGTAAAGTGTGTTCTCCTCTCCAAAGGGGACGGCTGTGTGAGGGAACTTTCTGAGTCGAATAAAGGGTGTCAAGTACATTTTTGCCTTTCCAGAGGGAATGTGGTATTTCTCGTGAGATGCTGCATCGCCAAATTTCCTCATCTCGCATGGAGGGGATAATTTTGGGGTGTTTCTCGAGTTGCGGTGGGAAGCGGGGGATGCTTCTCGAGTTGCGACGGGGACCTCAGAAACCCTTTGAAGTTGCTTCAGGGAAGTCAGGTCCCCTTTGGTGTTGGAAGAGGAACTTCCGGTTTCCTCTCGAGCCCTTCAATGTGCACAGGGGCTAACCTCTGATTGAGTCCGTAAAGTGTGATCTCCTCTCCAAAGGGGACGGCAGTGTGAGGGAACATTCTGAGTCGCATAAATGGTGTCAAGTACTTTTTGCCTTTCCAGAGGGAATGTGGTATTTATCGTGAGATGCTGCATCGCCAAATTTCCTCATCTCGCATGGAGGGGAGAATTTTGGGGTGTTTCTCGAGTTGCGGCGGGAATCTGGGGGTTCTTCTCGAGTTGCGACGTGGACCTCAGGAACTCGCTGGGGTTGCTTCAGGGAGGTCAGGTACCCTTTGGTGTTGGAAGGGGAACTTCCGGTTTCCTCTCGAGCCCTTCAATGTGCACAGGGGCTCCCCTAGAATTGAGTCCGTAGTGTGTTCTCCTCTCCAAAGGGCACGGCTGTGTGAGGGAACTTTCTGAGTCGAATCAAGGGTGTCAAGTACCTTTTTGCCTTTCCATAGGGAATGTGGTATTTCTGTTGAGATGCTGCATCCCCAAATTTCCTCATCTCGCATGGAGGGGAGAATTTTGGGCAGTTTCTCGAGTTGCGGCGGGAAGCTGGGGGTGCTTATCGAGTAGCGACGGGGACCTCAGGAACTCGCTGGGGTTGCTTCAGGGAAGTCAGGTCCCCTTTGGTGTTGGAAGGGGAACTATTGGTTTCCTCTCGAGCCCTTCAATGTGCACAGGGACTCCCAACGAATTGAGTCCGTAAAGTGTGTTCTCCTCTCCAAAGGGGATGGCTGTGTGAGGGAACTTTCTGAGTCGAATAAAGGATGTCAAGTACCTTTTTCCCTTTCCAGAGGGAATGTGGTATTTCTCGTGAGATGCTGCGTCTCCAAATTTCCTCATCTCGCATGGAGGGGAGAATTTTGGGGTGTTTCTCGAGTTGCGGCGGGAAGCTGGGGGTCCTTATCGAGTAGCGACGGGGACCTCAGGAACTGGCTTGGTTGCTTCAGGGAAATCAGGTCCCCTTTGGTGTTGGAAGGGGAACTTCCGGCTTCCTCTCTAGCCCTTCAATGTGCACAGAGGCTCCTCTCGAATTGAGTCCGTAAAGTGTGTTCTACTCTACAAAGGGGATGGCTGTGTGAGGGAACTTTCTGAGTCGAATAAAGGGTGTCAAGTACCTTTTTGCCTTTCCAGAGGGAATGTGGTATTTCTCTTGAGATGCTGAAGCGCCAAATTTCCTCATCTCGCATGGAGAAGATAATTTTGTAGTGTTTCTCGAGTTACGGCTAGAAGCTGGGGGTGCTTCTCGAGGTGCGACGGGGACCTCATGTACTCTCTGGGGTTGCTTCGGGAAGTCAGGTCCCCTTTGGTGTTGGAAGGTGAACTTCCGGTTTCCTCTCGAGCCCTTCAATGTGCACAGGGGCTCTTCTCTAATTGAGTCCGTAAAGTGTGTTCTCGTCTCCAAAGGGGACGGCTGAGTGAGGGAACTTTCTGAGTCGAATAAAGGGTGTCAAGTACCTTTTTGCCTTTCCAGAGGGAATGTGGTATTTCTCGTGAGATGCTGCATCCCCAAATTTCCTCATCTCGCATGTAGGGGAGAATTTTGGGCAGTTTCTCGAGTTGCGGCGGGAATCTGGCGGTGCTTATCGAGTAGCGACGGGGACCTCAGGGACTCGCTGGGGTTGCTTCAGGGAAGTCAGGTCCCCTTTGGTGTTGGAAAGGGAACTTCCTGTTTCCTCTCGAGCCCTTCAATGTGCACAGGGTCTCCTCTCGAATTCAGTCCATAAAGTGTGTTCTCCTCTCCAAAGGGGACGGTTGTGTGAAGGAACTTTCTGAGTCGAATAAAGTGTGTCAAGTACCTTTTGCCTTTCCAGAGGGAATGTGGTATTTCTCGTGAGATGCTGCATCGCCAAATTTCCTCATCTCGCATGGAGGGGATAATTTTGGTGTGTTTCTCGAGTTACGGCGGGAAGCTGGGGGTGCTTCTCGAGTTGCGACAGGGACCTTAGAAACCCTTTGAAGTTGCTTCAGGGAAGTCAGGTCCCCTTTGGTGTTGGAAGAGGAACTTCCGGTTTCCTCTCGAGCCCTTCAATGTGCACAGGGGCTAACCTCTGATTGAGTCCTTAAAGTGTGATCTCCTCTCCAAAGGGGACGGCTGTGTGAGGGAACATTCTGAGTCGCATAAAGGGTGTCAAGTACCTTTTTGTCTTTCCAGGTGGAATGTGGTATTTATCGTGAGTTGCTGCATCCCCAAATTTCCTCATCTCGCATGGAGGGGAGAATTGGGGTGTTTCTCGAGTTGCCGCGGGTAGCTGGCGGTGCTTCTCGAGTTGCGACGGGGACCTCAGGAACTCGCTGGAGTTGCTTCAGGGAAGTCAGGTCCCCTTTGGTGTTGGAAGGGGAACTTCCGGTTTCCTCTCGAGCCCTTCAATGTGCACAGGGGCTCCTCTCAAATTGAGTCCGGAAAGTGAGTTCTGCTCTCCAAAGGGGACGGCTGTGTGAGGGAACTTTCTGAGTCGAATAAAGGGTGTCAAGTACAATTTTGCCTTTACAGAGGTAATGTGGTATTTCTCCTGAGATGCTGCATCGCCAAATTTCCTCATCTCGCATGGAGAGGATAATTTTGGGGTGTTTCTCGAGTTGCGGCGGGAAGCTGGGGGTGCTTCTAGAGTTGCCACGGGGACCTCAGGAACTCGCTGGGGTTGCTTCAGGGATATCAGGTCCCCTATGTTGTTGGAGGTGAACTTCCGGTTTCCTCTCGAGCCCTTCAATGTGCACAGGGGCTCCCCTAGAATTGAGTCCGTAGTGTGTTCTCCTCTCCAAAGGGGACGGCTGTGTTAGGGAACTTTCTGAGTCGAATAAAGGGTGTCAAGTACCTTTTTGCCTTTCAATAGGGAATGTGGTATTTCTCGTGAGATGCTGCATCCCCAAATTTCCTCATCTCGCATGGAGGGGAGAATTTTGGGCAGTTTCTCGAGTTGTGGCGGGAAGCTGGCAGTGCTTATCGAGTAGCGACGGGGACCTCAGGAACTCGCTGGGGTTGCTTCAGGGAAGTCAGGTCCCCTTTGGTGTTGGAAGGGGAACTTCCGGTTTCCTCTCGAGCTCTTCAATGTGCACCGGGGCTCCTCTCGAATTGAGTCCGTAAAGTGTCTTCTCCTCTCCAAAGGAGATGGCTGTGTGAGGGAACTTTGTGAGTCGAATAAAGGGTGTCAAGTACCTTTTTGCCTTTCCAGAGGGAATGTGGTATTTCTCGTGAGATGCTGCATCGCCAAATTTCGTCATCTCGCATGGAGTGGAGAATTTTGGGCTATTTCTCGAGTTGCGGTGGGAAGCTGGGGGTGCTTCTCGAGTTGCGACGGGGACCTCAGGAACTCGCTGGGGTTGCTTCAGGTAAGTCAGGTCCCCTTTGGTGTTGGAAGGGGAACTTCCTGTTTCCTCTCGAGCCCTTCAATGTGCACAGGGGCTCCTCTCGAATTGAGTCCGGAAAGTGTGTTCTCTTCTCAAAGGGGACGGCTGTGTGAGGGAACTTTCTGAGTCGAATATAGGGTGTCAAGTACCTTTTTGCCTTTCCAGAGGGAATGTGGTATTTCTCTTGAGATGCTGAAGCGCCAAATTTCCTCATCTCGAATGGAGGGGATAATTTTGGGGTGTCTCTCGAGTTGCGGCGGGAAGCTGGCGGTGCTTCTCGAGTTGCGACGGGGACCTCAGGAACTCGCTGGGGTTGCTTCAGGGAAGTCAGGTCCCCTTTGGTGTTGGAAAGGGAACTTCCGGTTTCCTCTCGAGCCCTTCAATGTGCACAGGGTCTCCTCTCGAATTGAGTCCGTAAAGTGTGTTCTCCTCTCCAAAGGGGACGGTTGTGTGAGGGAACTTTCTGAGTCGAATAAAGGGTGTCAACTACCTTTTTGCCTTTCCAGAGGGAATGTGGTATTTCTCGTGAGATGCTGCATCGCCAAATTTCCTCATCTCGCATGGAGGGGATAATTTTGGGGTGTTTCTCGAGTTACGGCGGGAAGCTGTGGGTGCTTCTCGAGTTGCGACAGGGACCTTAGAAACCCTTTGAAGTTGCTTCAGGGAAGTCAGGTCCCCTTTGGTGTTGGAAGAGGAACTTCCGGTTTCCTCTCGAGCCCTTCAATGTGCACCGGGGCTCCTCTCGAATTGAGTCCGTAAAGGGTCTTCTCCTCTCCAAAGGAGACGGCTGTGTGAGGGAACTTTGTGAGTCGAATAAAGGGTGTCAAGTACCTTTTTGCCTTTCCAGAGGGAATGTGATATTTCTCGTGAGATGCTGCATCGCCAAATTTCGTCATCTCGCATGGAGTGGAGAATTTTGGGCTATTTCTCGAGTTGCGGTGGGAAGCTGGGAGTGCTTCTCGAGTTGCGACGGGGACCTCAGGAACTATCTGGGGTTGCTTCAGGGAAGTCAGGTCCCCTTTGGTGTTGGAAGGGGAACTTCCGGTTTCCTCTCGAGCCCTTCAATGTGCACAGGGGCTCCCCTCGAATTGAGTCCGTAGTGTGTTTTCCTCTCCAAAGGGGACGGCTGTGTGAGGGAACTTTCTGAGTCGAATAAAGGGTGTCAAGTACATTTTTGCCTTTCCAGAGGTAATGTGGTATTTTTCGTGAGATGCTGCATCGCCAAATTTCCTCATCTCGCATGGAGGGGATATTTTGGGGGTGTTTCTCGAGTTGCGGCGCGAAGCTGGGGGTGCTTCTCGAGTTGCGACGGGGACCTCAGGAACTCGCTGGGGTTGCTTCAGGGAACTCAGGTCCCATTTGGTGTTGGAAGGGGAACTTCCGGTTTCCTCTTGAGCCCTTCAATGTGCACAGGGTCTCCCCACGAAATGAGTCGGTAAAGTGTGTTCTCCTCTCCAAAGGGGACAGCTGTGTGAGGGAACTTTCTGAGTCGAATAAAGGGTGTCAAGTACCATTTTGCCTTTCCAGAGGGAAAGTGGTATTTCTCGTGAGATGCTGCATCGCCAAATTTCCTCATCTCGCATGGAGGGGAGAATTTTGGGGTGTTTCTCGAGTTTGGGCGGGAAGCTGGGGGTGCTACTCGAGTTGCGACGGGGACCTCAGGAACTCGCTGGGGTTGCTTCAGGGAAGTCAGGTCCCCTTTGGTGTTGGAAGGGGAACTTCCGGTTTCCTCTCGAGCCCTTCAATGTGCACAGGTGCTCCTCTCGAATTGAGTCCGTGAAGTCTGTTCTCCTCTCAAAGGGGACGGCTGTGTGAGGGAAGTTTCTGAGTCGAATAAAGGGTGTCAAGTATCTTTTTGGCTTTCCAGAGGGAATGTGCTTTTTCGCTTGAGATGATGCATCGCCGAATTTCCTCATCTCGCATGGAGGGGATAATTTTGGGGTGTTTCTCGAGTTGCGGCGGGATGCTGGGGGTTTTTCTCGAGTTGCGACGGGGACCTCAGGAACTCGCTGGGATTGCTTCAGGGAAGTCAGGTCCCCTTTGGTGTTGGAAGGGGAACTTCCGGTTTCCTCTCGAGCCCTTCAATGTGCACAGGGGCTCCTCTCGAATTGAGTCCGTAAAGTGTGTTCTCCTCTCCAAAGGGGACGGCTGTGTGAGGGAACTTTCTGAGTAGAATAAAGGGTGTCAAGTACCTTTTTGCTTTTCCAGAGGGAATGTGGTATTTCTCTTGAGATTCTGCATCGCCAAATTTCCTCATCTCGCATGGAGGGGATAATTTTGTGTTGTTTCTCGAGTTGCGGCGGGAAGCTGGGGGTGCTTCTCGAGTTGCGACGGGGACCTCAGGAACTCGCTGGGGTTGCGTCAGGGAAATCAGGTCCCCTTTGGTGTTGGAAGGGGAACTTCCGGTTTCCTCTCGAGCCCTTCAATGTGCACAGGGGCTCCTCTCGAATTGAGTCCGTAAAGTGTGTTCTCCTCTCCAAAGGGGACGGCTGTGTGAGGGAACTTTCTGAGTCGAATAAAGGGTGTCAAGTACCTTTTTGCCTTTCCAGAGGGAATGTGGTATTTCTCTTGAGATGCTGCATCACCAAATTTCCTCATCTCGCATGGAGGGGAGAATTTTGGGGTGTTTCTCGAGTTGCGGCGGGAAGCTGGGGGTGCTTCTCGAGTTGCGACGGGGACCTCAGGAACTCGCTGGGGTTGCTTCAGGGAAGTCAGGTCCCCTTTGGTGTTGGAAGAGGAACTTCCGGTTTCCTCTCGAGCCCTTCAATGTGCACAGGGGCTCCTCTCGAATTGAGTCCGTAAAGTGTGTTCTCCTCTCCAAAGGGGACTGCACTGTGAGGGAACTTTCTGAGTCGAATAAAGGGTGTCAAGTACCTTTTTGCCTTTCCAGAGGGAATGTGGTATTTCTCTTGAGATGCTGCATCGGCAAATTTTCTCATCTCGCATGGAGGGGATAATTTTGGGGTGTTTCTCGCGTTGCGGTGGGAAGCTGGGGGTGCTTCTCGAGTTGCGACGGGGACCTCAGGAACTCGCTGGGGTTGCTTCAGGGAAGTCAGGTCCCCTTTGGTGTTGGAAGGGGAACTTCCGGTTTCCTCTCGAGCCCTTCAATATGCACAGGGGCTCCTCTCGAATTGATTCCGTAAAGTGTGTTCTCCTCTCCAAAGGGGACGGCTGTGTGAGGGAACTTTCTGTGTCGAATAAAGGGTGTCAAGTACCTTTTTGCCTTTCCAGAGGGAATGTGCTATTTCTCTATAGATGCTGCATCGCCAAATTTCCTCATCTCGCATGGAGGGGATAATTATGGGGTGGTTCTCGAGTTGCGGCGGGAAGCTGGGGGTGCTTCTCGAGTTGCGACGGGGACCTCAGGAACTCGCTGGGGTTGCTTCAGGGAAGTCAGGTCCCCTTTGGTGTTGGAAGGGGAACTTCCGGTTTCCTCTCGAGCCCTTCAATGTGTACAGGGGCTCCTCGCGAATTGAGTCCGTAAAGTGTGTTCTCGTCTCCAAAGGGACGGCTGTGTGAGGGAACTTTCTGAGTCGAATAAATGGTGTCAAGTACCTTTTTCCTTTCCAGAGGGAATGTGGTATTTCTCTTGAGATGCTGCATCGCCAAATTTCCTCATCTCGCATGGAGGGGATAATTTTGGGGTGTTTCTCGAGTTGCGGCGGGAAGCTGGGCGTGCTTCTCGAGTTGCGACGGGGACCTCAGGAACTCACTGGGGTTGCTTCAGGGAAATCAGGACCCCTTTGGTGTTGGAAGGGGAACTTCCGGTTTCCTCTCGAGCCCTTCAATGTGCACAGGGGCTCCTCTCGAATTGAGTCCGTAAAGTGTGTTCTCCTCTCCAAAGTGGACGGCTGTGTGAGGGAACTTTCTGAGTCGAATAAAGGGTGTCAAGTACCTTTTGCCTTTCCAGAGGGAATGTGGTATTTCTCTTGAGATGCTGCATCGCAAAATTTCCTCATCTCGCATGGAGGGGATAATTTTGGGGTGTTTTTCGAGTTCCGGCGGGAAGCTGGGCGTGCTTCTCGAGTTGCGACGGGGACCTCAGGAACTCGCTGGGGTTGCTTCAGGGAAGTCAGGTCCCCTTTGGTGTTGGAAGGGGAACTTCCGGTTTCCTCTCGAGCCCTTCAATGTGCACAGGGGCTCCTCTCGAATTGAGTCCGTAAAGTGTCTTCTCCTCTCCAAAGGAGATGGCTGTGTGAGGGAACTTTGTGAGTCGAATAAAGGGTGTCAAGTACCTTTTTGCCTTTCCAGAGGGAATGTGGTATTTCTCGTGAGATGCTGCATCGCCAAATTTCGTCATCTCGCATGGAGTGGAGAATTTTGGGCTATTTCTCGAGTTGCGGTGGGAAGCTGGGGGTGCTTCTCGAGTTGCGACGGGGACCTCAGGAACTCGCTGGGGTTGCTTCAGGGAAGTCAGGTCCCCTTTGGTTTTGGAAGGGGAACTTCCTGTTTCCTCTCGAGCCCTTCAATGTGCACAGGGGCTCCTCTCGAATTGAGTCCGGAAAGTGTGTTCTCTTCTCAAAGGGGACGGCTGTGTGAGGGAACTTTCTGAGTCGAATAAAGGGTGTCAAGTACCTTTTTGCCTTTCCAGAGGGAATGTGGTATTTCTCTTGAGATGCTGAAGCGCCAAATTTCCTCATCTCGCATGGAGAAGATAATTTTGTGGTGTTTCTCGAGTTGCGGCGGGAAGCCGGGTGTGCTTCTCGAGGTGCGACGGGGACCTCATGTACTCGCTGGGGTTGCTTCGGGAAGTCAGGTCCCCTTTGGTGTTGGAAGGGGAACTTCCGGTTTCCTCTCGAGCCCTTCAATGTGCACAGGGGCTCCTCTCGAATTGAGTCCGTAAACTGTGTTCTCCTCTCCAAAGGGGACGGCTGTGTGAGGGAACTTTCTGAGTCGAATAAAGGGTGTCAAGTACCTTTTTGCCTTTCCAGAGGGAATGTGGTATTTCTCGTGAGATGCTGCATCGCCAAATTTCCTCATCTCGAATGGAGGGGATAATTTTGGGGTGAATCTCGAGTTGCGGCGGGAAGCTGGCGGTGCTTCTCGAGTTGCGACGGGGACCTCAGGAACTCGCTGGGGTTGCTTCAGGGAAGTCAGGTCCCCTTTGGTGTTGGAAAGGGAACTTCCGGTTTCCTCTCGAGCCCTTCAATGTGCACAGGGTCTCCTGTCGAATTCAGTCCGTAAAGTGTGTTCTCCTCTCCAAAGGGGACGGTTGTGTGAGGGAACTTTCTGAGTCGAATAAAGGGTGTCAAGTACCTTTTTGCCTTTCCAGAGGGAATGTGGTATTTCTCGTGAGATGCTGCATCGCCAAATTTCCTCATCTCGCATGGAGGGGATAATTTTGGGGTGTTTCTCGAGTTACGGCGGGAAGCTGTGGGTGCTTCTCGAGTTGCGACAGGGACCTTAGAAACCCTTTGAAGTTGCTTCAGGGAAGTCAGGTCCCCTTTGGTGTTGGAAGAGGAACTTCCGGTTTCCTCTCGAGCCCTTAAATGTGCACCGGGGCTCCTCTCGAATTGAGTCCGTAAAGGGTCTTCTCCTCTCCAAAGGAGACGGCTGTGTGAGGGAACTTTGTGAGTCGAATAAAGGGTGTCAAGTACCTTTTTGCCTTTCCAGAGGGAATGTGGTATTTCTCGTGAGATGCTGCATCGCCAAATTTCGTCATCTCGCATGGAGTGGAGAATTTTGGTCTATTCCTCGAGTTGCGGTGGGAAGCTGGGAGAGCTTCTCGAGTTGCGACGGGGACCTCAGGAACTATCTGGGGTTGCTTCAGGGAAGTCAGGTCCCCTTTGGTGTTGGAAGGGGAACTTCCGGTTTCCTCTCGAGCCCTTCAATGTGCACAGGGGCTCCCCTCGAATTGAGTCCGTAGTGTGTTTTCCTCTCCAAAGGGGACGGCTGTGTGAGGGAACTTTCTGAGTCGAATAAAGGGTGTCAAGTACCTTTTTGCCTTTCCAGAGGTAATGTGGTATTTTTCGTGAGATGCTGCATCGCCAAATTTCCTCATCTCGCATGGAGGGGATAATTTGGGGGTGTTTCTCGAGTTGCGGCGGGAAGCTGGGGGTGCTTCTCGAGTTGTGACCCGGACCTCAGGAACTCGCTGGGGTTGCTTCAGGGAAGTCAGGTCCCCTTTGGTGTTGGAAGGGGAACTTCCGGTTTCCTCTCGAGCCCTTCAATGTGCACAGGGGCTCCTCTCGAATTGAGTCCGTAAAGTGAGTTCTCCTCTCCAATGGGGACGGCTGAGTGAGGGAACATTCTGAGTCGAATAAAGGGTGTCAAGTACCTTTTTGCCTTTCCAGAGGGAATGTGATATTTCTCTTGAGATGCTGCATCGCCAAATTTCCTCATCTCGCATGGAGGGGATAATTTTGGGGTGTTTCTCGAGTTGCGGCGGGAAGCTGGGGGTGCTTCTCGAGTTGCGATGGGGACCTCAGGAACTCGCTGGGGTTGCTTCAGGGAAGTCAGGTCCCCTTTGGTGTTGGAATGGGAACTTCTGGTTTCCTCTCGAGCCCTTCAATGTGCACAGGGGCTCCTCTCGAATTGAGTCCGTAAAGTGTGTTCTCCTCTCCAAAGGGGACGGCTGTGTGAACGAAATTTCTGAGTCGAATAAACGGTGTCAACTACCTTTTTACCTTTTCAGAGGGAATGTGGTATTTCTCGTGAAATGCTGCATCGCCTCATTTCCTCATCTCGCATGGAGGGGATAATATTGGGGTGTTTCTCGAGTTGCGGCGGGAAGCTGGGTGTGCTTCTCGAGTTGCGACGGGGACCTCAGGAACTCGCTGGGTTGCTTCAAAGAAATCAGGTCCCCTTTGGTGTTGGAAGGGGCACTTCCGGTTTTCTCTCGAGCCCTTCAATGTGCACAGTGGCTCCTCTCGAATTGAGTCCATAAAGTGTGTTCTCCTCTCCAAAGGGGACGGCTGTGTGAGGGAACTTTCTGAGTCGAATAAAGGGTGTCAAGTACCTTTTTGCCTTTCCAGAGGGAATGTGGTATTTCTCGTGGGATGCTGCATTGCCAAATTTTCTCTTCTCGCATGGAAGGGAGAATTATGGGCTGTTTCTCGAGTTGCGGAGGGAAGCTGGGGGTGCTTCTCGAATTGCTACGGGGACCTCAGGAACTCGCTGGGGTTGCTTCAGGGAAGTCAGGTCCCCTTTGGTGTTGGAAGGGGAACTTCCGGTTTCCTCTCGAGCCCTTCAATGTGCACAGGGGCCCCTCTCGAATTGAGTCCGTAAAGTGTGTTGTCCTCTCCAAAGGGGACGGCTGTGTGAGGGAACTTTCTGAGTCGAATAAAGGGTGTCAAGTACCTTTTAGCCTTTCCAGAGGGAATGTGGTATTTCTCTTGAGATGCTGCATCGCCAAATTTCCTCATCTCGCATGGAGGGGATAATTTTGGTGTGTTTCTCGAGTTGCGGCGGGAAGCTGGGGGTGCTTCTTGAGTGGCGACGGGGACCTCAGGAACTCGCTGGGGTTGCTTCAGGGAAGTCAGGTCCCCTTTGGTGTTGGAAGGGGAACTTCCGGTTTCCGCTCGAGCCCTTCAATGTGCACAGGGGTCCTCTCGAATTGAGTCCGTAAAGTGTGTTCTCCTCTCCAAAGGGGACGGCTGTGTGAGTGAACTTTCTGAGTCGAATAAAGGGTGTCAAGTACCTTTTTGCCTTTCCAGAGGGAATGTGGTATTTCTCGTGACATGCGGCATCGCCAAATTTCCTCATCTCTCATGGAGGGGAGAATTTTGGGGTGTTTCTCGAGTTGCGGCGGGAAGCTGGGGGTGCTTCTCGAGTTGCGACGGGGACCTCAGGAACTCGCTGGGGTTGCTTCAGGGAAGTCACGTCGCCTTTGGTGTTGGAAGGGGAACTTCCGGTTTCCTCTCGAGCCCTTCAATGTGCACAGGGTCTCCACTCGAATTGAGTCCGTAAAGTGTGTTCTCCTCTCCAAAGGGGACGGCTGTGTGAGGGAACTTTCTGAGTCGAATAAAGGGTGTCAAGTACCTTTTTGCCTTTCCAGAGGGAATGTGGTATTTCTCGTGGGATGCTGCATTGCCAAATTTTCTCTTCTCGCATGGAAGGGAGAATTATGGGCTGTTTCTCGAGTTGCGGAGGGAAGCTGGGGGTGCTTCTCGAATTGCTACGGGGACCTCAGGAACTCGCTGGGGTTGCTTCAGGGAAGTCAGGTCCCCTTTGGTGTTGGAAGGGGAACTTCCGGTTTCCTCTCGAGCCCTTCAATGTGCACAGGGGCCCCTCTCGAATTGAGTCCGTAAAGTGTGTTGTCCTCTCCAAAGGGGACGGCTGTGTGAGGGAACTTTCTGAGTCGAATAAAGGGTGTCAAGTACCTTTTAGCCTTTCCAGAGGGAATGTGGTATTTCTCTTGAGATGCTGCATCGCCAAATTTCCTCATCTCGCATGGAGGGGATAATTTTGGTGTGTTTCTCGAGTTGCGGCGGGAAGCTGGGGGTGCTTCTTGAGTGGCGACGGGGACCTCAGGAACTCGCTGGGGTTGCTTCAGGGAAGTCAGGTCCCCTTTGGTGTTGGAAGGGGAACTTCCGGTTTCCGCTCGAGCCCTTCAATGTGCACAGGGGTCCTCTCGAATTGAGTCCGTAAAGTGTGTTCTCCTCTCCAAAGGGGACGGCTGTGTGAGTGAACTTTCTGAGTCGAATAAAGGGTGTCAAGTACCTTTTTGCCTTTCCAGAGGGAATGTGGTATTTCTCGTGACATGCGGCATCGCCAAATTTCCTCATCTCTCATGGAGGGGAGAATTTTGGGGTGTTTCTCGAGTTGCGGCGGGAAGCTGGGGGTGCTTCTCGAGTTGCGACGGGGACCTCAGGAACTCGCTGGGGTTGCTTCAGGGAAGTCACGTCGCCTTTGGTGTTGGAAGGGGAACTTCCGGTTTCCTCTCGAGCCCTTCAATGTGCACAGGGTCTCCACTCGAATTGAGTCCGTAAAGTGTGTTCTCCTCTCCAAAGGGGACGGCTGTGTGAGGGAACTTTCTGAGTCGAATAAAGGGTGTCAGGTACCTTTTTGCCTTTCCAGAGGGAATGTGGTATTTCTCTTGAGATGCTGCATCGCCAAATTTTCTCATCTCACATGGAGGGGATAATTTTGGGGTGTTTCTCGAGTTGCGGCGGGAAGCTGGTTGTGCTTCTCGAGTTGCGACGGGGACCTCAGGAACTCGCTGGGGTTGCTTCAGGGAAGTCAGGTCCCCTTTGGTGTTGGAAGGGAAACTTCGGGTTTCCTCCCGAGCCGTTCAATGTGCACAGGGGCTCCTCTCGAATTGAGTCCGTAAAGTGTGTTCTCCTCTCCAAAGGGGACGGCTGTGTGAGGGAACTTTCTGAGTCGAATAAAGGGTGTCAAGTACCTTTTTGCCTTTCCATAGGGAATGTGGTATTTCTCGTGAGATGCTGCATCGCAATATTTCCTCATCTCGCATGGAGGGGAGAATTTTGGTCTGTTTCTCGAGTTGCGGCGGGAAGATGGGGGTGCTTCTCGAGTTCCGACGTAGACCTCAGGAACTCGCTGGGGTTGTTTCAGGGAAGTCAGGTCCACTTTGGTGTTGGTAGGGGAACTTCCGGTTTCCTCTGGAACCCTTCAATGTGCACAGGGGCTCCTCTCGAATTGAGTCCGGAAAGTGAGTTCTGCTCTCCAAAGGGGACGGCTGTGTGAGGGAACTTTCTGAGTCGAATAAAGGGTGTCAAGTACAATTTTGCCTTTACAGAGGTAATGTGGTATTTCTCCTGAGATGCTGCATCGCCAAATTTCGTCATCTCGCATGGAGGGGAGAATTTGGGGCTACTTCTCGTGTCGCGGTGGGAAACTGGGGGTGCTTCTCGAGTTGCGACGGGGACCTCAGGAACTCTCTGGGGTTGTTTCAGGGAATTCAGGTCCCCTTTGGTGTTGGAAGGGGAACTTCCGGTTTCCTCTCGAGCCCTCCAATGTGCACAGGGGCTCCCCTCGAATTGAGTCCGTAGTGTGTTCTCCTCTCTAAAGGGGACGGCTGTGTGAGGGAACTTTCTGAGTCGAATAAAGGGTGTCAAGTACCTTTTTGCCTTTCCAGAGGGAATGTGATATGTCTCTTGAGATGCAGCATCGCCAAATTTCCTCATCTCGCATGGAGGGGAGAATTTTGTGGTGTTTCTCGAGTTGCGGCGGCAAGATGGGGGTGCTTCTCGAGTTGCGACGTAGACCTCAGGAACTCGCTGGGGTTGCTTCAGGGAAGTCAGGTCCCCTTGGATGTTGGAAGGGGAACTTCCTGTTTCCTCTCGAGCCCTTCAATGTGCACAGGGGCTCCTCTCGAATTGAGTCCGTAAAGTGTGTTCTCCTCACCAAAGGGGACGGCTGTGTGAGGGTACTTTCTGAGTCGAATAAAGGGTGTCAAGTACCTTTTTGCCTTTCCAGAGGGAATGTGGTATTTCTCGTGGGATGCTGCATTGCCAAATTTTCTCTTCTCGCATGGAAGGGAGAATTATGGGCTGTTTCTCGAGTTGCGGAGGGAAGCTGGGGGTGCTTCTCGAATTGCTACGGGGACCTCAGGAACTCGCTGGGGTTGCTTCAGGGAAGTCAGGTCCCCTTTGGTGTTGGAAGGGGAACTTCCGGTTTCCTCTCGAGCCCTTCAATGTGCACAGGGGCTCCTCTCGAATTGAGTCCGTAAAGTGTGTTCTCCTCTCCAAAGGGGACGGCTCTGTGAGGGAACTTTCTGAGTCGAATAAAGGGTGTCAAGTACCTTTTTGCCTTTCCAGAGGGAATGTGGTATTTCTCTTGAGATGCTGCATCGCCAAATTTCCTCATCTCACATGGAGGGGATAATTTTGGGCTGTTTCTCGAGTTGCGGCGGGAAGCTGCGGGTGCTTCTCGAGTTGCGACGGGGACCTCAGGAACTCGCTGGGGTTGCTTCAGGGAAGTCACGTCGCCTTTGGTGTTGGAAGGGGAACTTCCGGTTTCCTCTCGAGCCCTTCAATGTGCACAGGGTCTCCACTCGAATTGAGTCCGTAAAGTGTGTTCTCCTCTCCAAAGGGGACGGCTGTGTGAGGGAACTTTCTGAGTCGAATAAAGGGTGTCAGGTACCTTTTTGCCTTTCCAGAGGGAATGTGGTATTTCTCTTGAGATGCTGCATCGCCAAATTTTCTCATCTCACATGGAGGGGATAATTTTGGGGTGTTTCTCGAGTTGCGGCGGGAAGCTGGTTGTGCTTCTCGAGTTGCGACGGGGACCTCAGGAACTCGCTGGGGTTGCTTCAGGGAAGTCAGGTCCCCTTTGGTGTTGGAAGGGAAACTTCGGGTTTCCTCCCGAGCCGTTCAATGTGCACAGGGGCTCCTCTCGAATTGAGTCCGTAAAGTGTGTTCTCCTCTCCAAAGGGGACGGCTGTGTGAGGGAACTTTCTGAGTCGAATAAAGGGTGTCAAGTACCTTTTTGCCTTTCCATAGGGAATGTGGTATTTCTCGTGAGATGCTGCATCGCAATATTTCCTCATCTCGCATGGAGGGGAGAATTTTGGTCTGTTTCTCGAGTTGCGGCGGGAAGATGGGGGTGCTTCTCGAGTTGCGACGTAGACCTCAGGAACTCGCTGGGGTTGTTTCAGGGAAGTCAGGTCCACTTTGGTGTTGGTAGGGGAACTTCCGGTTTCCTCTGGAACCCTTCAATGTGCACAGGGGCTCCTCTCGAATTGAGTCCGGAAAGTGAGTTCTGCTCTCCAAAGGGGACGGCTGTGTGAGGGAACTTTCTGAGTCGAATAAAGGGTGTCAAGTACAATTTTGCCTTTACAGAGGTAATGTGGTATTTCTCCTGAGATGCTGCATCGCCAAATTTCGTCATCTCGCATGGAGGGGAGAATTTGGGGCTACTTCTCGTGTCGCGGTGGGAAACTGGGGGTGCTTCTCGAGTTGCGACGGGGACCTCAGGAACTCTCTGGGGTTGTTTCAGGGAATTCAGGTCCCCTTTGGTGTTGGAAGGGGAACTTCCGGTTTCCTCTCGAGCCCTCCAATGTGCACAGGGGCTCCCCTCGAATTGAGTCCGTAGTGTGTTCTCCTCTCTAAAGGGGACGGCTGTGTGAGGGAACTTTCTGAGTCGAATAAAGGGTGTCAAGTACCTTTATGCCTTTCCAGAGGGAATGTGATATTTCTCTTGAGATGCAGCATCGCCAAATTTCCTCATCTCGCATGGAGGGGAGAATTTTGTGGTGTTTCTCGAGTTGCGGCGGCAAGATGGGGGTGCTTCTCGAGTTGCGACGTAGACCTCAGGAACTCGCTGGGGTTGCTTCAGGGAAGTCAGGTCCCCTTTGGTGTTGGAAGGGGAACTTCCTGTTTCCTCTCGAGCACTTCAATGAGCACAGGGGCTCCTCTCGAATTGAGTCCGTAAAGTGTGTTCTCCTCACCAAAGGGGACGGCTGTGTGAGGGTACTTTCTGAGTCGAATAAAGGGTTTCAAGTACCTTTTTGCCTTTCCAGAGGGAATGTGGTATTTCTCGTGGGATGCTGCATTGCCAAATTTTCTCTTCTCGCATGGAAGGGAGAATTATGGGCTGTTTCTCGAGTTGCGGAGGGAAGCTGGGGGTGCTCCTCGAATTGCTACGGGGACCTCAGGAACTCGCTGGGGTTGCTTCAGGGAAGTCAGTTCCCCTTTGGTGTTGGAAGGGGAACTTCCGGTTTCCTCTCGAGCCCTTCAATGTGCACAGGGGCTCCTCTCGAATTGAGTCCGTAAAGTGTGTTGTCCTCTCCAAAGGGGACGGCTGTGTGAGGGAACTTTCTGTGTCGAATAAAGGGTGTCAAGTACCTTTTTGCCTTTCCAGAGGGAATGTGGTATTTCTCTTGAGATGCTGCATCGCCAAATTTCCTCATCTCGCATGGAGGGGATAATTTTGGTGTGTTTCTCGAGTTGCGGCGGGAAGCTGGGGGTGCTTCTTGAGTTGCGACGGGGACCTCAGGAACTCGCTGGGGTTGCCTCAGGGAAGTCAGGTCCCCTTTGGTGTTGGAAGGGGAACTTCCGGTTTCCGTTCGAGCCCTTCAATGTGCACAGGGGTCCTCTCGAATTGAGTCCGTAAAGTGTGTTCTCCTCTCCAAAGGGGACGGCTGTGTGAGTGAACTTTCTGAGTCGAATAAAGGGTGTCAAGTACCTTTTTGCCTTTCCAGAGGGAATGTGGTATTTCTCGTGACATGCGGCATCGCCAAATTTCCTCATCTCTCATGGAGGGGAGAATTTTGGGGTGTTTCTCGAGTTGCGGCGGGAAGCTGGGGGTGCTTCTCGAGTTGTGACCCGGACCTCAGGAACTCGCTGGGGTTGCTTCAGGGAAGTCAGGTCCCCTTTGGTGTTGGAAGGGGAACTTCCGGTTTCCTCTCGAGCCCTTCAATGTGCACAGGGGCTCCTCTCGAATTGAGTCCGTAAAGTGAGTTCTCCTCTCCAATGGGGACGGCTGAGTGAGGGAACATTCTGAGTCGAATAAAGGGTGTCAAGTACATTTTTGCCTTTCCAGAGGGAATGTGATATTTCTCTTGAGATGCTGCATCGCCAAATTTCCTCATCTCGCATGGAGGGGATAATTTTGGGGTGTTTCTCGAGTTGCGGCGGGAAGCTGGGGGTGCTTCTCGAGTTGCGACGGGGACCTCAGGAACTCGCTGGGGTTGCTTCAGGGAAGTCAGGTCCCCTTTGGTGTTGGAATGGGAACTTCTGGTTTCCTCTCGAGCCCTTCAATGTGCACAGGGGCTCCTCTCGAATTGAGTCCGTAAAGTGTGTTCTCCTCTCCAAAGGGGACGGCTGTGTGAACGAAATTTCTGAGTCGAATAAACGGTGTCAACTACCTTTTTACCTTTTCAGAGGGAATGTGGTATTTCTCGTGAAATGCTGCATCGCCTCATTTCCTCATCTCGCATGGAGGGGATAATATTGGGGTGTTTCTCGAGTTGCGGCGGGAAGCTGGGTGTGCTTCTCGAGTTGCGACGGGGACCTCAGGAACTCGCTGGGTTGCTTCAGAGAAATCAGGTCCCCTTTGGTGTTGGAAGGGGCACTTCCGGTTTTCTCTCGAGCCCTTCAATGTGCACAGGGGCTCCTCTCGAATTGAGTCCATAAAGTGTGTTCTCCTCTCCAAAGGGGACGGCTGTGTGAGGGAACTTTCTGAGTCGAATAAAGGGTGTCAAGTACCTTTTTGCCTTTCCAGAGGGAATGTGGTATTTCTCGTGGGATGCTGCATTGCCAAATTTTCTCTTCTCGCATGGAAGGGAGAATTATGGGCTGTTTCTCGAGTTGCGGAGGGAAGCTGGGGGTGCTTCTCGAATTGCTACGGGGACCTCAGGAACTCGCTGGGGTTGCTTCAGGGAAGTCAGGTCCCCTTTGGTGTTGGAAGGGGAACTTCCGGTTTCCTCTCGAGCCCTTCAATGTGCACAGGGGCCCCTCTCGAATTGAGTCCGTAAAGTGTGTTGTCCTCTCCAAAGGGGACGGCTGTGTGAGGGAACTTTCTGAGTCGAATAAAGGGTGTCAAGTACCTTTTAGCCTTTCCAGAGGGAATGTGGTATTTCTCTTGAGATGCTGCATCGCCAAATTTCCTCATCTCGCATGGAGGGGATAATTTTGGTGTGTTTCTCGAGTTGCGGCGGGAAGCTGGGGGTGCTTCTTGAGTGGCGACGGGGACCTCAGGAACTCGCTGGGGTTGCTTCAGGGAAGTCAGGTCCCCTTTGGTGTTGGAAGGGGAACTTCCGGTTTCCGCTCGAGCCCTTCAATGTGCACAGGGGTCCTCTCGAATTGAGTCCGTAAAGTGTGTTCTCCTCTCCAAAGGGGACGGCTGTGTGAGTGAACTTTCTGAGTCGAATAAAGGGTGTCAAGTACCTTTTTGCCTTTCCAGAGGGAATGTGGTATTTCTCGTGACATGCGGCATCGCCAAATTTCCTCATCTCTCATGGAGGGGAGAATTTTGGGGTGTTTCTCGAGTTGCGGCGGGAAGCTGGGGGTGCTTCTCGAGTTGTGACCCGGACCTCAGGAACTCGCTGGGGTTGCTTCAGGGAAGTCAGGTCCCCTTTGTTGTTGGAAGGGGAACTTCCGGTTTCCTCTCGAGCCCTTCAATGTGCACAGGGGCTCCTCTCGAATTGAGTCCGTAAAGTGAGTTCTCCTCTCCAATGGGGACGGCTGAGTGAGGGAACATTCTGAGTCGAATAAAGGGTGTCAAGTAACTTTTTGCCTTTCCAGAGGGAATGTGATATTTCTCTTGAGATGCTGCATCGCCAAATTTCCTCATCTCGCATGGAGGGGATAATTTTGGGGTGTTTCTCGAGTTGCGGCGGGAAGCTGGGGGTGCTTCTCGAGTTGCGACGGGGACCTCAGGAACTCGCTGGGGTTGCTTCAGGGAAGTCAGGTCCCCTTTGGTGTTGGAATGGGAACTTCTGGTTTCCTCTTGAGCCCTTCAATGTGCACAGGGGCTCCTCTCGAATTGAGTCCGTAAAGTGTGTTCTCCTCTCCAAAGGGGACGGCTCTGTGAGGGAACTTTCTGAGTCGAATAAAGGGTGTCAAGTACCTTTTTGCCTTTCCAGAGGGAATGTGGTATTTCTCTTGAGATGCTGCATCGCCAAATTTCCTCATCTCGCATGGAGGGGATAATTTTGGGCTGTTTCTCGAGTTGCGGCGGGAAGCTGCGGGTGCTTCTCGAGTTGCGACGGGGACCTCAGGAACTCGCTGGGGTTGCTTCAGGGAAGTCACGTCGCCTTTGGTGTTGGAAGGGGAACTTCCGGTTTCCTCTCGAGCCCTTCAATGTGCACAGGGGCTCCACTCGAATTGAGTCCGTAAAGTGTGTTCTCCTCTCCAAAGGGGACGGCTGTGTGAGGGAACTTTCTGAGTCGAATAAAGGGTGTCAGGTACCTTTTTGCCTTTCCAGAGGGAATGTGGTATTTCTCTTGAGATGCTGCATCGCCAAATTTTCTCATCTCACATGGAGGGGATAATTTTGGGGTGTTTCTCGAGTTGCGGCGGGAAGCTGGTTGTGCTTCTCGAGTTGCGACGGGGACCTCAGGAACTCGCTGGGGTTGCTTCAGGGAAGTCAGGTCCCCTTTGGTGTTGGAAGGGAAACTTCGGGTTTCCTCCCGAGCCGTTCAATGTGCACAGGGGCTCCTCTCGAATTGAGTCCGTAAAGTGTGTTCTCCTCTCCAAAGGGGACGGCTGTGTGAGGGAACTTTCTGAGTCGAATAAAGGGTGTCAAGTACCTTTTTGCCTTTCCATAGGGAATGTGGTATTTCTCGTGAGATGCTGCATCGCAATATTTCCTCATCTCGCATGGAGGGGAGAATTTTGGTCTGTTTCTCGAGTTGCGGCGGGAAGATGGGGGTGCTTCTCGAGTTGCGACGTAGACCTCAGGAACTCGCTGGGGTTGTTTCAGGGAAGTCAGGTCCACTTTGGTGTTGGTAGGGGAACTTCCGGTTTCCTCTGGAACCCTTCAATGTGCACAGGGGCTCCTCTCGAATTGAGTCCGGAAAGTGAGTTCTGCTCTCCAAAGGGGACGGCTGTGTGAGGGAACTTTCTGAGTCGAATAAAGGGTGTCAAGTACAATTTTGCCTTTACAGAGGTAATGTGGTATTTCTCCTGAGATGCTGCATCGCCAAATTTCGTCATCTCGCATGGAGGGGAGAATTTGGGGCTACTTCTCGTGTCGCGGTGGGAAACTGGGGGTGCTTCTCGAGTTGCGACGGGGACCTCAGGAACTCTCTGGGGTTGTTTCAGGGAATTCAGGTCCCCTTTGGTGTTGGAAGGGGAACTTCCGGTTTCCTCTCGAGCCTTCCAATGTGCACAGGGGCTCCCCTCGAATTGAGTCCGTAGTGTGTTCTCCTCTCTAAAGGGGACGGCTGTGTGAGGGAACTTTCTGAGTCGAATAAAGGGTGTCAAGTACCTTTTTGCCTTTCCAGAGGGAATGTGATATTTCTCTTGAGATGCAGCATCGCCAAATTTCCTCATCTCGCATGGAGGGGAGAATTTTGTGGTGTTTCTCGAGTTGCGGCGGCAAGATGGGGGTGCTTCTCGAGTTGCGACGTAGACCTCAGGAACTCGCTGGGGTTGCTTCAGGGAAGTCAGGTCCCCTTTGGTGTTGGAAGGGGAACTTCCTGTTTCCTCTCGAGCACTTCAATGAGCACAGGGGCTCCTCTTGAATTGAGTCCGTAAAGTGTGTTCTCCTCACCAAAGGGGACGGCTGTGTGAGGGTACTTTCTGAGTCGAATAAAGGGTGTCAAGTACCTTTTTGCCTTTACAGAGGGAATGTGGTATTTCTCGTGGGATGCTGCATTGCCAAATTTTCTCTTCTCGCATGGAAGGGAGAATTATGGGCTGTTTCTCGAGTTGCGGAGGGAAGCTGGGGGTGCTTCTCGAATTGCTACGGGGACCTCAGGAACTCGCTGGGGTTGCTTCAGGGAAGTCAGGTCCCCTTTGGTGTTGGAAGGGGAACTTCCGGTTTCCTCTCGAGCCCTTCAATGTGCACAGGGGCTCCTCTCGAATTGAGTCCGTAAAGTGTGTTGTCCTCTCCAAAGGGGACGGCTGTGTGAGGGAACTTTCTGTGTCGAATAAAGGGTGTCAAGTACCTTTTTGCCTTTCCAGAGGGAATGTGGTATTTCTCTTGAGATGCTGCATCGCCAAATTTCCTCATCTCGCATGGAGGGGATAATTTTGGTGTGTTTCTCGAGTTGCGGCGGGAAGCTGGGGGTGCTTCTTGAGTTGCGACGGGGACCTCAGGAACTCGCTGGGGTTGCCTCAGGGAAGTCAGGTCCCCTTTGGTGTTGGAAGGGGAACTTCCGGTTTCAGTTCGAGCCCTTCAATGTGCACAGGGGTCCTCTCGAATTGAGTCCGTAAAGTGTGTTCTCCTCTCCAAAGGGGACGGCTGTGTGAGTGAACTTTCTGAGTCGAATAAAGGGTGTCAAGTACCTTTTTGCCTTTCCAGAGGGAATGTGGTATTTCTCGTGACATGCGGCATCGCCAAATTTCCTCATCTCTCATGGAGGGGAGAATTTTGGGGTGTTTCTCGAGTTGCGGCGGGAAGCTGGGGGTGCTTCTCGAGTTGTGACCCGGACCTCAGGAACTCGCTGGGGTTGCTTCAGGGAAGTCAGGTCCCCTTTGGTGTTGGAAGGGGAACTTCCGGTTTCCTCTCGAGCCCTTCAATGTGCACAGGGGCTCCTCTCGAATTGAGTCCGTAAAGTGAGTTCTCCTCTCCAATGGGGACGGCTGAGTGAGGGAACATTCTGAGTCGAATAAAGGGTGTCAAGTACCTTTTTGCCTTTCCAGAGGGAATGTGATATTTCTCTTGAGATGCTGCATCGCCAAATTTCCTCATCTCGCATGGAGGGGATAATTTTGGGGTGTTTCTCGAGTTGCGGCGGGAAGCTGGGGGTGCTTCTCGAGTTGCGACGGGGACCTCAGGAACTCGCTGGGGTTGCTTCAGGGAAGTCAGGTCCCCTTTGGTGTTGGAATGGGAACTTCTGGTTTCCTCTCGAGCCCTTCAATGTGCACAGAGGCTCCTCTCGAATTGAGTCCGTAAAGTGTGTTCTCCTCTCCAAAGGGGACGGCTGTGTGAACGAAATTTCTGAGTCGAATAAACGGTGTCAACTACCTTTTTACCTTTTCAGAGGGAATGTGGTATTTCTCGTGAAATGCTGCATCGCCTCATTTCCTCATCTCGCATGGAGGGGATAATATTGGGGTGTTTCTCGAGTTGCGGCGGGAAGCTGGGTGTGCTTCTCGAGTTGCGACGGGGACCTCAGGAACTCGCTGGGTTGCTTCAGAGAAATCAGGTCCCCTTTGGTGTTGGAAGGGGCACTTCCGGTTTTCTCTCGAGCCCTTCAATGTGCACAGGGGCTCCTCTCGAATTGAGTCCATAAAGTGTGTTCTCCTCTCCAAAGGGGACGGCTGTGTGAGGGAACTTTCTGAGTCGAATAAAGGGTGTCAAGTACCTTTTTGCCTTTCCAGAGGGAATGTGGTATTTCTCGTGGGATGCTGCATTGCCAAATTTTCTCTTCTCGCATGGAAGGGAGAATTATGGGCTGTTTCTCGAGTTGCGGAGGGAAGCTGGGGGTGCTTCTCGAATTGCTACGGGGACCTCAGGAACTCGCTGTGGTTGCTTCAGGGAAGTCAGGTCCCCTTTGGTGTTGGAAGGGGAACTTCCTGTTTCCTCTCGAGCCCTTCAATGGGCACAGGGGCTCCTCTCGAATTGAGTCTGTAAAGTGTGTTCTCCCCTCAAAAGGGACGGCTGTGTGCGGGAACTTTCTGAGTCGAATAAAGGGTGCCAAGTACGTTTTTGCCTTTCCAGAGGGAATGTGTTATTTCACTTGAGATGCTGCATCGCCAAATTTCCTCATCTCACATGGAGGGGATAATTTTGGGGTGTTTCTCGAGTTGCGGCGGGAAGCTGGCGGTGCTTCTCGAGTTGCGACGGGTACCAAAGGAACTTGCTGGGGTTGCTTCAGGGAAGTCAGGTCCCGTTTGATGTTGGAAGGGGAACTTCCGGTTTCCTCTCGAGCCCTTCAATGTGCACAGGGGCTCCTCTCGAATTGAGTCCGTAAAGTGTGTTCTCCTCTCCAAAGGGGACGGCAGTGTGAGGGAACTTTCTGAGTCGAATAAAGGGTGTCAAGTACCTTTTTGCCTTTCCAGAGGGAATGTGGTATTTATCTTGAGATGCTGCATCGCCAAATTTCCTCATCTCGCATGGAGGGGAGAATTTTGGGGTGTTTCTCGAGTTGCGGCGGGAAGCTGGGGGTGCTTTTCGAGTTCGACGGGGACCTCAGGAACTCGCTGGGGTTGCTTCAGGGAAGTTAGGTCCCCTTTGGTATTGGAATGGGAACTTCCGGTTTCCTCTAGAGCCCTTCAATGTGCACAGGGGCTCCTCTCGAATTGAGTCCGTAAAGTGTGTTCTCCTCTCCAAAGGGGACGGCTGTGTGAGGGAACTTTCTGAGTCGAGTAAAGGCTGTCAAGTACCTTTTAGCCTTTCCAGAGGGAATGTGGTATTTCTCTTGAGATGCTGCATCGCCAAATTTCCTCATCTCGCATGGAGGGGATAATTTTGGGGTTTTTCTCGAGTTGCGGCGGGAAGCTGGGAGTGCTTCTCGAGTTGCGACGGGGACCTCAGGAACTCGCTGGGGTTGCTTCAGGGAAGTCAGGTCCCCTTTGTTGTTGGAAGGGGAACTTCCAGTTTCCTCTCGATCCCTTCAATGTGCACAGGGGCTCCTCTCGAATTGAGTCCGTAAAGTGTGTTCTCCTCTCCAAAGGGGACGGCTGTGTGAGGGAACTTTCTGAGTCGAATAAAGGGTGTCAAGTACCATTTTGCCTTTCCAGTGGGAATGTGCTATTTCTCTTGAGATGCTGCATAGCCAAATTTCCTCATCTCGCATGGAGGGAATAATTTTGGGGTGTTTCTCTAGTTGCGGCGGGAAGATGGTGGTGCTTCTGGAGTTGCGACGGGGACCTCAGGAACTCGCTGTGGTTGCTTTAGGGAATTCAGGTCCCCTTTGGTGTTGGAAGGGGACCTTCCGGTTTCCTCTCGAGCCCTTCAATGTGCACAGGGGCTCCTCTCAAATTGAGTCCGTAAAGTGTGTTCTCCTCTCCAAAGGGGACGGCTGTGTGAGGGAACTTTCTGAGTCGAATAAATCGTGTCAAGTACCTTTTTCCTTTCCAGAGGGAATGTGCTATTTCTCTTGAGATGCTGCATCGCCAAATTTCCTCATCTCGCATGGAGGGGATAATTTTGGGGTGTTTCTCGAGTTGCGGGGGGAAGCTCGGGGTGCTTCTCGAGTTGCGACGGGGACCACAGGAACTCGCTGGGGTTGCTTCAGGGAAGTCAGCTCCCCTTTGGTGTTGGAAGGGGAACTTTTGATTTCCTCTCGAGCCCTTCAATGTGAAAAGGGGCTCCTCTCAAATTGAGTCCGTAAATTGTGTTCTCCTCTCCAAAGGGGACGGCTGTGTGAGGGAACTTTCTAGTCGAATAAAGGGTGTCAAGTACCTTTTTGCCTTTACAGAGGGAATGTGCTATTTCTCTTGAGATGCTGCATCGCCAAATTTCCTCATCTCGCATGTAGGGGATAATTTTGGGGTGTTTCTCGAGTTGCGGCGGGAAGCTGGGGGTGCTTCTCGAGTTGCGACGGGGACCTCAGGAACTCGCTGCGGTTGCTTCAGGGAAGTCAGGTCCCCTTTGGTGTTGGAAGGGGAACTTCCGGTTTCCTCTCGAGCCCTTCAATGTGCACAGGGGCTCCTCTCGAATTGAGTCCGTAAAGTGTGTTCTCCTCTCCAAAGGGGACGGCTGTGTGAGGGAACTTTCTGAGTCGAATAAAGGGTGTCAAGTACCTTTTCACCTTTCCAGAGGAATGTAGTATTTCTCTTGAGATGCTGCATCGCCAAATTTCCTCTACTCGCATGGAGGGGATAATTTTCGGGTGTTTCTTGAGTTGCGGCGGGAAGCTGGGAGTGCTTCTCGAGTTGCGACGGGGACCCCAGCAACTCGCTGTGGTTGCTTCAGGGAAGTCAGGTCCCCTTTGGTGTTGGAAGGGGAACTTCCTGTTTCCTCTCGAGCCCTTCAATGGGCACAGGGGCTCCTCTCGAATTGAGTCCGTAAAGTGTGTTCTCCTCTCAAAAGGGACGGCTGTGTGCGGGAACTTTCTGAGTCGAATAAAGGGTGCCAAGTACGTTTTTGCCTTTCCAGAGGGAATGTGGTATTTCACTTGAGATGCTGCATCGCCAAATTTCCTCATCTCACATGGAGGGGATAATTTTGGGGTGTTTCTCGAGTTGCGGCGGGAAGCTGGGGGTGCTGCTCGAGTTGCGACGGGTACCAAAGGAACTCGCTGGGGTTGCTTCAGGGAAGTCAGGTCCCGTTTGATGTTGGAAGGGGAACTTCCGGTTTCCTCTCGAGCCCTTCAATGTGCACAGGGGCTCCTCTCGAATTGAGTCCGTAAAGTGTGTTCTCCTCTCCAAAGGGGACGGCAGTGTGAGGGAACTTTCTGAGTCGAATAAAGGGTGTCAAGTACCTTTTTGCCTTTCCAGAGGGAATGTGGTATTTATCTTGAGATGCTGCATCGCCAAATTTCCTCATCTCGCATGGAGGGGAGAATTTTGGGGTGTTTCTCGAGTTGCGGCGGGAAGCTGGGGGTGCTTTTCGAGTTCGACGGGGACCTCAGGAACTCGCTGGGGTTGCTTCAGGGAAGTCAGGTCCCCTTTGGTGTTGGAAGGGGAACTTCCGGTTTCCTCTCGAGCCCTTCAATGTGCACAGGGGCTCCTCTCGAATTGAATCCGTAAAGTGTGTTCTCCTCTCCAAAGGGGAAGTCTGTGTGAGGGAACTTTCTGAGTCGAATAAAGGGTGTCAAGTACCTTTTTGCCTTTCCAGAGGGAATGTGGTATTTCTCTTGAAATGCTGCATCGCCAAATTTCCTCATCTCCCATGGAGGGGATAATTTTGTGGTGTTTCTCGAGTTGCGGCGGGACGCTGGGGGTGCCTCCCGAGTTGCGACGGGGACCTCAGGAACTCGCTAGGGTTGTTTCAGGGAGTCAGGTCCCCTTTGTTTTTGGAAGGGAAACTTCCGGTTTCTTCTCGAGCCCATGAATGTGCACAGGGGAACCTCTCGAATTGAGTCCGTAAAGTGTGTTCTCCTCTCCAAAGGGGACGGCTGTGTGAGGGAACTTTCTGAGTCGAAAAAAGGGTGCCAAGTACCTTTCTGCCTTTCCAGAGGGAATGTGGTATTTCTCTTGAGATGCTGCATCGCCAAATTTCATCATCTCGCATGGAGGGGATAATTTTGGGGTGTTTCTCGAGTTGCGGCGGGAAGCTGGGGGTGCTTCTCGAGTTGCGACAGAGACCTCAGGAACTCGCTGGGGTTGCTCAAGGGAAGTCAGGTCCCCTTTGGTGTTGGAAGGGGAACTTCCGGTTTCCTCTCGAGCCCTTCAATGTGCACAGGGGCTCCTCTCGAATTGAGTCCGTAAAGTGTGTTCTCCTCTCCAAATGGGACGGTTGTGTGAGGGAACTTTCTAGTCGAATAAAGGGTGTCAAGTACCTTTTTGCCTTTTCAGAGGGAATGTACTATTTCTCTTGAGATGCTGCATCGCCAAATTTCCTCATCTCGCATGTAGGGGATAATTTTGGGGTGTTTCTCGAGTTGCGGCGGGAAGCTGGGGGTGCTTCTCGAGTTGCGACGGGGACCTCAGGAACTCGCTGCGGTTGCTTCAGGGAAGTCAGGTCCCCTTTGGTGTTGGAAGGGGAACTTCCGGTTTCCTCTCAAGCCCTTCAATGTGCACAGGGGCTCCTCTCGAATTGAGTCCGTAAAGTGTGTTCTCCTCTCCAAAGGGGACGGCTGTGTGAGGGAACTTTCTGAGTCGAATAAAGGGTGTCAAGTACCTTTTCACCTTTCCAGAGGAATGTAGTATTTCTCTTGAGATGCTGCATCGCCAAATTTCCTCATCTCGCATGGAGGGGAGAATTTTGGGGTGTTTCTCAAGTTGCGGCGGGAAGCTGGGGGTGCTTCTCGAGTTGCGACGGGAACCCCAGCAACTCGCTGTGGTTGCTTCAGGGAAGTCAGGTCCCCTTTGGTGTTGGAAGGGGAACTTCCTGTTTCCTCTCGAGCCCTTCAATGGGCACAGGGGCTCCTCTCGAATTGAGTCTGTAAAGTGTGTTCTCCTCTCAAAAGGGACGGCTGTGTGCGGGAACTTTCTGAGTCGAATAAAGGGTGCCAAGTACGTTTTTGCCTTTCCAGAGGGAATGTGTTATTTCACTTGAGATGCTGCATCGCCAAATTTCCTCATCTCACATGGAGGGGATAATTTTGGGGTGTTTCTCGAGTTGCGGCGGGAAGCTGGCGGTGCTTCTCGAGTTGCGACGGGTACCAAAGGAACTTGCTGGGCTTGCTTCAGGGAAGTCAGGTCCCGTTTGATGTTGGAAGGGGAACTTCCGGTTTCCTCTCGAGCCCTTCAATGTGCACAGGGGCTCCTCTCGAATTGAGTCCGTAAAGTGTGTTCTCCTCTCCAAAGGGGACGGCAGTGTGAGGGAACTTTCTGAGTCGAATAAAGGGTGTCAAGTACCTTTTTGCCTTTCCAGAGGGAATGTGGTATTTATCTTGAGATGCTGCATCGCCAAATTTCCTCATCTCGCATGGAGGGGAGAATTTTGGGGTGTTTCTCGAGTTGCGGCGGGAAGCTGGGGGTGCTTTTCGAGTTCGACGGGGACCTCAGGAACTCGCTGGGGTTGCTTCAGGGAAGTTAGGTGCCCTTTGGTATTGGAATGGGAACTTCCGGTTTCCTCTAGAGCCCTTCAATGTGCACAGGGGCTCCTCTCGAATTGAGTCCGTAAAGTGTGTTCTCCTCTCCAAAGGGGACGGCTGTGTGAGGGAACTTTCTGAGTCGAGTAAAGGCTGTCAAGTACCTTTTAGCCTTTCCAGAGGGAATGTGGTATTTCTCTTGAGATGCTGCATCGCCAAATTTCCTCATCTCGCATGGAGGGGATAATTTTGGGGTTTTTCTCGAGTTGCGGCGGGAAGCTGGGAGTGCTTCTCGAGTTGCGACGGGGACCTCAGGAACTCGATGGGGTTGCTTCAGGGAAGTCAGGTCCCCTTTGTTGTTGGAAGGGGAACTTCCAGTTTCCTCTCGATCCCTTCAATGTGCACAGGGGCTCCTCTCGAATTGAGTCCGTAAAGTGTGTTCTCCTCTCCAAAGGGGACGGCTGTGTGAGGGAACTTTCTGAGTCGAATAAAGGGTGTCAAGTACCATTTTGCCTTTCCAGTGGGAATGTGCTATTTCTCTTGAGATGCTGCATAGCCAAATTTCCTCATCTCGCATGGAGGGAATAATTTTGGGGTGTTTCTCTAGTTGCGGCGGGAAGATGGTGGTGCTTCTGGAGTTGCGACGGGGACCTCAGGAACTCGCTGTGGTTGCTTTAGGGAATTCAGGTCCCCTTTGGTGTTGGAAGGGGACCTTCCGGTTTCCTCTCGAGCCCTTCAATGTGCACAGGGGCTCCTCTCAAATTGAGTCCGTAAAGTGTGTTCTCCTCTCCAAAGGGGACGGCTGTGTGAGGGAACTTTCTGAGTCGAATAAATCGTGTCAAGTACCTTTTTCCTTTCCAGAGGGAATGTGCTATTTCTCTTGAGATGCTGCATCGCCAAATTTCCTCATCTCGCATGGAGGGGATAATTTTGGGGTGTTTCTCGAGTTGCGGGAAGAAGCTCGGGGTGCTTCTCGAGTTGCGACGGGGACCACAGGAACTCGCTGGGGTTGCTTCAGGGAAGTCAGCTCCCCTTTGGTGTTGGAAGGGGAACTTTTGATTTCCTCTCGAGCCCTTCAATGTGAAAAGGGGCTCCTCTCAAATTGAGTCCGTAAATTGTGTTCTCCTCTCCAAAGGGGACGGCTGTGTGAGGGAACTTTCTAGTCGAATAAAGGGTGTCAAGTACCTTTTTGCCTTTACAGAGGGAATGTGCTATTTCTCTTGAGATGCTGCATCGCCAAATTTCCTCATCTCGCATGTAGGGGATAATTTTGGGGTGTTTCTCGAGTTGCGGCGGGAAGCTGGGGGTG
This sequence comes from Moschus berezovskii, assembly GCF_049115385.1. Taxonomy (NCBI): domain Eukaryota; kingdom Metazoa; phylum Chordata; class Mammalia; order Artiodactyla; family Moschidae; genus Moschus; species Moschus berezovskii. The sequence goes on from NC_142488.1 coordinate 150,438,314, forward strand.
CTTCTCGAGTTGCGACGGGGACCTCAGGAACTCGCTGCGGTTGCTTCAGGGAAGTCAGGTCCCCTTTGGTGTTGGAAGGGGAACTTCCGGTTTCCTCTCGAGCCCTTCAATGTGCACAGGGGCTCCTCTCGAATTGAGTCCGTAAAGTGTGTTCTCCTCTCCAAAGGGGACGGCTGTGTGAGGGAACTTTCTGAGTCGAATAAAGGGTGTCAAGTACCTTTTCACCTTTCCAGAGGAATGTAGTATTTCTCTTGAGATGCTGCATCGCCAATTTCCTCTACTCGCATGGAGGGGATAATTTTCGGGTGTTTCTTGAGTTGCGGCGGGAAGCTGGGAGTGCTTCTCGAGTTGCGACGGGGACCCCAGCAACTCGCTGTGGTTGCTTCAGGGAAGTCAGGTCCCCTTTGGTGTTGGAAGGGGAACTTCCTGTTTCCTCTCGAGCCCTTCAATGGGCACAGGGGCTCCTCTCGAATTGAGTCCGTAAAGTGTGTTCTCCTCTCAAAAGGGACGGCTGTGTGCGGGAACTTTCTGAGTCGAATAAAGGGTGCCAAGTACGTTTTTGCCTTTCCAGAGGGAATGTGGTATTTCACTTGAGATGCTGCATCGCCAAATTTCCTCATCTCACATGGAGGGGATAATTTTGGGGTGTTTCTCGTGTTGCGGCGGGAAGCTGGCGGTGCTTCTCGAGTTGCGACGGGTACCAAAGGAACTCGCTGGGGTTGCTTCAGGGAAGTCAGGTCCCGTTTGATGTTGGAAGGGGAACTTCCGGTTTCCTCTCGAGCCCTTCAATGTGCACAGGGGCTCCTCTCGAATTGAGTCCGTAAAGTGTGTTCTCCTCTCCAAAGGGGACGGCAGTGTGAGGGAACTTTCTGAGTCGAATAAAGGGTGTCAAGTACCTTTTTGCCTTTCCAGAGGGAATGTGGTATTTATCTTGAGATGCTGCATCGCCAAATTTCCTCATCTCGCATGGAGGGGAGAATTTTGGGGTGTTTCTCGAGTTGCGGCGGGAAGCTGGGGGTGCTTTTCGAGTTCGACGGGGACCTCAGGAACTCGCTGGGGTTGCTTCAGGGAAGTCAGGTCCCCTTTGGTGTTGGAAGGGGAACTTCCGGTTTCCTCTCGAGCCCTTCAATGTGCACAGGGGCTCCTCTCGAATTGAATCCGTAAAGTGTGTTCTCCTCTCCAAAGGGGAAGTCTGTGTGAGGGAACTTTCTGAGTCGAATAAAGGGTGTCAAGTACCTTTTTGCCTTTCCAGAGGGAATGTGGTATTTCTCTTGAAATGCTGCATCGCCAAATTTCCTCATCTCCCATGGAGGGGATAATTTTGTGGTGTTTCTCGAGTTGCGGCGGGACGCTGGGGGTGCCTCCCGAGTTGCGACGGGGACCTCAGGAACTCGCTAGGGTTGCTTCAGGGAGTCAGGTCCCCTTTGTTTTTGGAAGGGAAACTTCCGGTTTCTTCTCGAGCCCATGAATGTGCACAGGGGAACCTCTCGAATTGAGTCCGTAAAGTGTGTTCTCCTCTCCAAAGGGGACGGCTGTGTGAGGGAACTTTCTGAGTCGAAAAAAGGGTGCCAAGTACCTTTCTGCCTTTCCAGAGGGAATGTGGTATTTCTCTTGAGATGCTGCATCGCCAAATTTCATCATCTCGCATGGAGGGGATAATTTTGGGGTGTTTCTCGAGTTGCGGCGGGAAGCTGGGGGTGCTTCTCGAGTTGCGACAGAGACCTCAGGAACTCGCTGGGGTTGCTCAAGGGAAGTCAGGTCCCCTTTGGTGTTGGAAGGGGAACTTCCGGTTTCCTCTCGAGCCCTTCAATGTGCACAGGGGCTCCTCTCGAATTGAGTCCGTAAAGTGTGTTCTCCTCTCCAAATGGGACGGTTGTGTGAGGGAACTTTCTGAGTCGAATAAAGGGTGTCAAGTACCTTTTTGCCTTTCCAGAGGGAATGTGGTATTTCTCTTGAGATGCTGCATCGCCAAATTTCCTCATCTCGCATGGAGGGGATAAATTTGGGGTGTTTCTCGAGTTGCGCGGGAAGCTGGGGGTGCTTCTCGAGTTGCGACGGGGACCTCAGGAACTCGCTGGGGTTGATTCAGGGAAGTCAGGTCCCATTTGGTGTTGGAAGGGGAACTTTCGGTTTCCTCTCGAGCCCGTCAATATGCACAGGGGCTCCTCTCGAATTGAGTCCGTAAAGTGTGTTTTCCTTTCCAAAGGTGACGGCTGTGTGAGGGAACTTTCTGAGTCGAATAAAGGGTGTCAAGTACCTCTTTGCCTTTCCAGAGGGAATGTGGTATTTCACTTGAGATGCTGCATCGCCAAATTACCTCATGTCGCATGGGGGGGGTAAATTTTGGGGTGTTTCTCTGGTTGCGGCGGGAAGCTGGGGGTGCTTCTCGAGTTGCGACGGGGACCTCAGGAACTCGCTGGGGTTGCTTCAGGGAAGTCAGGTCCCCTTTGTTGTTGGAAGCGGAACTTTCGTTTTCCTCTCGAGCCCTTCAATGTGCACAGGGGCTCCTCTCGTATGAGTCTGTAAATTGTGTTTTCCTCTCCATAGGGGCCGGCTGTGTGAGGGAACTTTCTGAGTCGAATAAAGGGTGTCAAGTACCTTTTTGCCTTTCTAGAGTGAATGTGGTATTTCTCTTGAGATGCTGCATCGCCAAATTTCCTCATCTCACATGGAGGGGATAATTTTGGGGTGTTTCTCGAGTTGCGGCGGGAAGCTGGGGGTGCTGCTCGAGTTGCGACCGGGACCTCAGGAACTCGCTGGGGTTGCTTCAGGGAAGTCAGGTCCCCTTTGTTGTTGGAAGGGGAACTTCCGGTTTTCTCTCGAGCCCTTCAATGTGCACAGGGGCTCCTCTCGAATTGAGTCCGAAAAGTGTGTTCTCCTCTCCAAAGGGGACGGCTGTGTGAGGGAACTTTCTGAGTCGAATAAAGGGTGTCAAGTACCTTTTTGCCTTTCCAGAGGGAATGTGGTATTTCTCGTGAGATGCTGCATCCCCAAATTTCCTCATCTCGCATGGAGGTGATAATTTTGGGGTGTTTCTCGAGTTGCGGTGGGAAGCTGGGGGTGATCTCGAGTTGCGACGGGGACCTCAGGAACTCGCTGGCGTTGCTCAAGGGAATTCAGTTCCCCTTTGGTGTTTTCAACGGGAACTTCCGGTTTCCTCTCGAGCCCTTCAATGTGCACAGGGGCTCCTCTCGAATTGATTCCGTAAAGTGTGTTCTCCTCCCCAACGGGGACGTCTTTGTGAGAGAACTTTCTGAGTCGAATAAAGGGTGTCAAGAACATTTTTGCCTTTCCAGAGGGAATGTGGTATTTCTCTTGAGATGCTGCATCGCCAAATTTCCTCATCTCGCATGGAGGGGATAATTTTTGGGTGTTTCTCGAGTTGCCGCGGGAAGCTGGGGGTGCTTCTCGAGTTGCGACGGGGACCTCAGGAACTCGCTGGGGTTGCTTCAGGGAAATCAAGTGCCCTTTGTTGTTGGAAGGGGAACTTCCGGTTTCCTCTCGAGCCATTCAATGTGCACAGGGGCTCCTCTCGAATTGAGGCCGTAAAGAGTGTTCTCCTCTCCAAAGGGGACGGCTGTGTGAGGGAACTTTCTGAGTCGAATAAAGGGTGTCAAGTTCCTTTTCGCCTTTCCAGAGGGAATGTGGTATTTCTCTTGAGATGCTGCATTGTCAAATTTCCTCATCTCGCATGGAGGGGATAATTTTGGGGTGTTTCTCTAGTTGCGGCGGGAAGGTAGGGTGCTTCTTGAGTTGCGATGGGGACCTTAGGAACTCACTGGGGTTGCTTCAGGGAAGTCAGATCCCCTTTGGTGTTGGAAGGGGAACTTCCGGTTTCCTCTCGAGCCCTTCAATGGGCACAGGGGCTCCTCTCGAATTGAGTCCGTAAAGTGTGTTCTCCTCTCCAAAGGGGATGGCTGTGTGAGGGAACTTTCTGAGTCGAATAAAGGGTGTCAAGTACCTTTTTGCCTTTCCAGAGAATGTGGTATTTCTCTTCAGATGCTGCATCGCCAAATTTCCTCATCTCGCATGGAGGGCCTAATTTTGTGGTGTTCCTCGAGTTGCGGCGGGAAGCTAGGGGTGCTGGCGAGTTGCGAAGGGGACCTGAGGAACTCGCTGGGGTTGCTTCAGGGAAGTCAGGTCCCCTTTGGTGTTGGAAGTGGAACTTACGGTTTCCTCTCGAGCCCTACAATGTGCACAGGGGCTACTCACGTACTGAGTCCGTAAAGTGTGTTCTCCTCTCCAATGGGGAAGGATGTTAGGGAACTTTCTGAGTGACATAAAGGGAGTCAAGTATGCTTTTGCCTTTCAATTGGGAATGTGGGATTTCTCTTCAGATTCTGCAGCGCAAAGTTTCCTCATCTTGCATTGAGGGGATAATTTTGTGGTGTTTCCCGAATTTCAGCGGGAAGCTGGGGGTACTTCTCGAGTTTCAACGGGGACCTCAGGAACTCACTGGAGTTACTTTAGGGAAGTCAGGTCCCCTTTAGTGCTGGACGGGGAACTTCCGGATTACTCTCGAGGCCTTGAAGGGAATAGGGGCTCTTCTGGAGTTGAGTCCATAAATTGTTTATGCCTCTGCAATGGGGATGGATTTTAGGGAACTTTCTGAGGAGCATAAAGTATGCCAAGTTCCCTTTTGCCTTTCAAGCGGGAATGTGGGATTTCTCTTCAGATTCTGCAGCACAAAATTACCTCATGTCGCATTGCGGGGATAATACTGTGTTGTTTCTCGAGTTGTGGTTGGAAGTAGGGGATACTTCTGGAGTTGAAATGGGAACCTCAGGAACTCTCTCAGGTTGCTCCAGGGAAGTCAAGACCCCTTTTGTGTTGGAAGGGGAACTTCTTGATTACTCTTGAGCATTTAAATGGGAATATTGCCTCTTCTCGATTTGACTGCATGAAGAGTGTTCTCCTCTGCACTGAGGATGGATGTTAGGGAACATTCTGAGTCGCATAAAGGGAGTCAAGAACCCTTTTGCCTTTCAAGAGGGAATGTGATATTTCTCTTGAGATTCTGCAGAGCAATATTTCTTCATCTCGCATTGAGGTGATAATTTTGTGGTGTATGTCCAGTTGCGGCGGGAAGCTGGGGGTACTTCTCGAGTTGCGATGGGGATATCAGGAACTCGCTCGGGTTTCTTCAGGTAAGGCAGGTCCCGTTTTGTGTTTGAAGGGGAACTTCCGGTTCACTATCGAGCCGTTAAGTGGGAATCGGTCCTCATCTCGAATTGAGTCCATAAAGTGTGTTCTCCTCTCCAATGGGCACTGCTGTGTGAGGGAAATTTCTGAATCGCATAAAGGGTGTTAAGAGTCCTTTTGCCTTTCAAGAGGGAATGTGGTATTTCTCTTGAGATTCTGCAGCGCAAAATTTCCTCATCTCACAATGAGGGGGTAATTTTGTGGTGTTTCTCGAGTTGCGGCTGGAGGCTAGGGTATTTCTCGAGTTGCGACGGGGACCTCAGGAACTCGCTTGGGTTGCTTCAGGGAAGTCAGGTCCCTTTTGGTGTTGGAAGGGGAACTTCCGGTTTACTCTCGAGCCGTTTATTGGGAATAGGGCCTCATCTTGATTTGAGTCCGTAAAGTGTGTTCTCCTGTCCAATGAGGACGGCTGTGTGAGGGAACTTTCTGAGTCGCATAAAGGGTTTCAAGAACCGTTTTGCCTTTCAAGAGGGAATGTGGTATTTCTCTTGAGATTCTGTAACGCAAAATTTCCTATTCTTGAATTGAGGGGATAATTTTGTGGTTTCTCGAGTTGCGGCGGGAAGCTGGGGGTACTTCTCAAGTTGCTATGCGTACCTCAGGAACTCACTCGGGTTTCTTCAGGTAAGGCAGGTCCCCTTTTTGTTGGAAGGGGAACTTCCGATTTACTCTCGAGCAGTTAATTGGCAATAGTGCCTCATTTTGAATTGAGCACATAAAGTTCGATCACCTCTCCAATGGGGATTGATGTTAGTGAAATTTCTGAGTCGCATAAAGGATGTCAAGTACCCTTTTGCCTTTCAAGAGAGAATGTGGTATTTCTCTTGAGATTCTGCAGCGCAAAATATCCTCATCACGCATTGGAGATAATTTTGTGGTTTATGTCAAGTTGTGGCGGGAATTTTGGATTACTTCTCGTGTTGCGATGAGGACCTCAGGAATTTGCTCGAGTTGCTTCTGAAAGTCAGGTCCCCTTTTGTGTTGGAAGGGGAACTTCCGGTTTAGTCTGGAGCCGTTAAATGGGAATAGGGCCTCATCTCGAATTGAGTCCATAAAGTGTGTTCTCCTCTCCTATGGGGAATGATATTAGTGAAATTTCTGAGTCGCATAAACGGTGTGAAGTACTTTTTGCCTTTCAAGAGGGAATAGTGGTATTTCTCTTGAGATTCTGCAGCGCAAAATTTCCTCTTTTCGCATTGAGGGGATAATTTTGTGGTGTTTCTCTAGTTGCGGCAGGAAGCTTGGGGTACTTCTCGAGTTGCCACGTGGACCTCAAGAACTTGCTTGGGTTTCTTCAGGTAAGGCAGGTCCCCTTTTGTGTTGGAAAGGGCACTTCCTGTTTACTCTCCAGCCATTAAATGGGAATAGGGCTTCATCTCGAATTGAGTCCATAAGGTGTGTTCTCCTCTCCAATGGGGACGGCTGTGTGAGGGTACTTTCTGAGTCGCATAAAGGGTGTCAAGTACCTTTTTGCCTTTCAAGCGGGAATGTGGTATTTCTCTTGAGATTCTGCAGCGCACAATTTCCTCATCTCGCATTGAGGGGATAATTCTGTGGTGTTTGTCGAGTTGCGGCGGGATGCTGGGGGTGCTTCTCGAGTTGCAACGGGGACCTCAGGAAGTGGCTCGGGTTGCTTCAGGGAAGTCAGGTCCCCTTTTGTGTTGGAACGGGAACTTCCGGTTTACTTTCGAGCCGTTAATTGGGAATAGGGATTCATCTGGAGTTGAGTCCAAAAGGTGTTTTTTCCTCTCCAATGGGTACGGCTCTGTGAGCGAACTTTCTGGGTCACATAAAGTGTGTCAAGTGACCTTTTGCCTCTCAAGCGGGTATGTGGGAATTCTCTTGAGATTTCGGAGCGCAAAATTTCCTCATCTCGCATTGTGGGGATAATTTTGTTGTGTCTCGAGTTTCGGCTTGGATCTGGGGGTACTTCTCGAGTTGCAGCGTGGACCTCAGGAACTCGTTCGTGTTGCTTCAGGGAAGTCAGGTCCCCTTTTTTTGGAAGTGGAACTTCCAGATTACTCTCGAGCCCTTAAATGGGAATAGTTCCTCTTCTAGATTTGAGTCCATGAAGTGTGTTCTCCGCTCCAATAAGTACTGGTGTTAGGAAACTATCTGGATCGCATAAAGTGTGTCAAGTGCCCTTTTGCCTTTCAAGCGGGAATGTGGGATTTCTATTTAATTGTGCAGTGCAAAATTTCCTCATCTCACATTGAGCGGATAATTTTTTGGTGTTTCCCCTTTTGAGGCGGGAAGCTGGAGGTACTTCTCGAGTTGCGACGGGGACCTCAGGAACTCGCTTGTGTTGCTTCAGGGAAGTTAGTCACCCTTTTCTACTGGAACGGGAAGTTCGGGATTACTCTCGAGCCGTTAAATGGGAATAGGGCCTCTTCCCAAGTTGAGTCCATAAATTGTGTTCTCCTCTCCAATGGGGATGGCTGTGTGAGGGAATTTTCTGAGTCGCATAAAGGGTGTCAAATACAGTTTTGCCTTTCCAGCGGAACGTGGGATTTCTCTTGAATTGTGCAGCGGAATATTTTCCTGATCTCGCATTGAGGGGATAATTTTGTGGTGTTTCTAGAGTTGCAGCGGGAACCTGGTTGAACTTCTCAGGTAGCGAACAGGACCTCAGGAATTCTCTCTGGCTGATTCAGGGAAGTCAGGAACCGTTTTGTGTTGGAAGGGGAATTTCGGGATTACTGTTGAGCCTTTAAATGGGAATAGGGCCTCTTCTCGAGTTAAGTCCGTAAAGTGTGTTCTCCTCTCCAATGGGGATGACTGTTTGAGGGAATTTTTTGAGTCTCACCCGGCTGTGCAAACGGGAGAAATACCAGCCCCACCCGCGCAGACACAAGAGATGCCGGCCCAGGCGGCTGAGACGCCAGAGACACGGGCCTTGCCGGCGCAGACGCGAGAGAGGCCTTCCCCACCCGCGCAGACGGGAGAGAACCCGGCCCCACCCGCGCAGACTCGAGAGACCCCGGCCCCGCCCGCTCAGACGCGAGAGACCTCGGCCCCGCCCGCTCAGATGCTATTGTTGCTGGCGCCGCTGGCGCAGACGCAAGAGAAGCCGGCCCCGCCTGGCCTGCGCAGATGCGAGAGACCCTTGCCCCGCCCGCGCAGGCGCGAGAGACCCCGGCCCCGCCCGCCCAGATGGGAGAGACCCCGGCCCCGCCCACCAGACGCGGGATACGCAGGCCCCGCCTGCGCAGACTGGAGAGAAGCCGGCCCTGGCACAACCAACCATGCAGAGATGCGCAGCGGTGAGGAGCTACCCCATGCCTGAGGCCAGGGCAGGCGGCCGAGAGGAGGTACCCCACCTCCAATAGGCGGTGGCTGTGCGGGGGAGGGCCGAGAGGAGGTACTCACGTTCAAGGTCAGGAGGGGCGGCCTTGAGGACATACCCCTCATCCAAGGTAAGGTGCAGCAGCTGTGCTTTCTTGGAGCAGCTGTGAAGAGATATCCCACACCCAAGGTAAGAGAAACTCAAATCAGATGGTAGGTATTGCGAGGGGGCTTCAGATGGCAGACACACTGAAATCATAATCACAGGAATCTACTCGATCTGATCACATGGACCACAGCCGAATGTGGTCCACTGGAGAAGGGAATGGCAAACCACTTCAGTATTTTTGCATTGAGAACCCCATGAACAGTATCAAAGGGCAAAATGACAGGATACTGAATGAGGAATTCCCCAGGTCTGTAGGTGCCCAGTATGCTACTGGAGATCAGTGGAGAAATAACTCTAGAAGGAATGAAGGGATGGAGCAAAAGCAAAACCAGTACCCAGTTGTGGATGTGACTGGTGATAGAAGCAAGGTCTGGTGCTGTAAAGAGCAATATTGCATAGGAACCTGGAATGTAAGGTCCAGGAATCAAGGCAAATTGGAAGTGGTCAAACAGGAGATGGCAAGAGTGAACATAGACATTCTAGGAATCAGTGAATTAAAATGGACTGGAATGTGTGAATTTAACTCAGATGACCATTATATATATACTACTGTGGGCAGAAATCCCTTAGAAGAAATGGAGTAGCCATCATGGTCAACAAGAGACTCCGAAATGCAGTACTTGGATGCAATCTTAAAAACGACAGAATGATTTCTGTTCGTTTCCAAGGCAAACCATTCAACATTACAGTAATCCCGGCCTATGCCCCAACCACTAACGCTGAAGAAGCCGAAGTTGAACGGTTCTATGAAGACCTACAAGACCTTTTAGAACTAACACCCAAAAAGATGTCCTTTTCATTATAGGGGACTGGAATGCAAAAGGAGGAAGTCAAGAAACACCTGGAGTAACAGGCAAATTTGGCCTTGGAGCACGGAATGAAGCAGGGCCAAGTCTAATAGAGTTTTGTCAAGAGAACGCACTGGTCATAGCAAACTCCCTCTTCCAACAACACAAGAGAAGACTCTACACGTGGACATCACCAGATGGTCAACACCGAAATCAGATTGATTCTATTCTTTGCAGCCAAAGATGGAGAAGCTGTATACAGTTAGCAAAAACAAGACCAGGAGCTGACTGTGGCTCAGATCATGAACTCCTTCTTGCCAAATTCAGACTTAAATTGAAGAAAGTAGGGAAAACCCCTAGACCATTCAGATATGACCTCAATCAAATCCCTTATGATTATATAGTGGAAGTGAGAAATAGATTTAAGGCACTAGATCTGATAGATAGAGTGCCTGATGAACTCTGGATGGAGGTTTGTGACATTGTACAGGAGACAGGGACCAACAGCATCCCCACGGAAAAGAAATGCAAAAAAAGCAAAATGGCTGTCTGAGGTGGCCTTACAAATAGCTGTGAAAAGAAGAGAAGCGAAAAGCAAAGGAGAAAGGGAAAGATATAAGCATTAGAATGCAGAGTTCCAAAGAATAGCAAGGAGAGATAAGAAAGCCTTCCTCAGTGATCAATGCAAAGAAATAGAGGAAAACAACAGAATAGGAAAAACAAGAGATCTCTTCAAGAACATTAGAGATTCCAAGGGAACATTTCATGCAAAGATGGGCTCGATAAAGGACAGAAATGGTATGGACCTAACGGAAGCAGAAGATATTAAGAAGAGGTGGCAAGAATACACAGAAGAACTGTACAAAAAAGATCTTCCCGACCAGGATAGTCACGAAAATGTGATCACTGGCCTAGAGCCAGACATCTTGGAATGTGAATTCAAGTGTGCCTTAGAAAGCAACACTACGAACAAAGCTAGTGGAAGTGATGGAATTCCAGTTGAGCTATTTCAAATCTTGAAAGAGGATGCTGTGAAAGTGCTGCACTCAATATGCCAGCAAATTTGGAAAACTCAGCAGTGGCCACGGGACTGGAAAAGGTCAGTCTTCATTCTAATCCCAAAGAAAGGCAATGCCAAAGAATGCTCAAGCTACCGCACAATTGCACTCATCTCACACGCTAGTACAGTCATGCTCAAAATTCTCCAAGCCAGGCTTCAGCAATATGTGATCCGTGAACTCCCAGATGTTCAAGCAGGTTTTAGAAAAGGCAGAGGCAGCAGAGATCAAATTGCCAACATCCGCTGGATCATGGAGAAAGCGAGAGAGTTCCAGAAAAACATCTATTTCTTCTTCATTGACTATGCCAAAGCCTTTGACTGTGTGGATCACAATAAACTGTGGAAGATTCTGAAAGAGATGGGAATACGAGACCACCTGACCTGCCTCTTTAGAAACCTGTATGCAGGTCAGGAAGCAACAGTCAGAACTGTGCATGGAACAACAGACTGGTTCCAAATAGGAAAAGGAGTACGTCAAGGCTGTATATTGTAATCTTGCTTATTTAACTTATATGCAGAGTGCATCATGAGAAATGCTGGGCTGGAAGAAGAACAACTGGAATCAAGATTGCTGGGAGAAATATCAATAACCTCAGATATGCAGATGACACCACCTTTAGGGCAGAAAGTGAGGAGGAACTCAAAAGCCTCTTAATGAAAGTGAAAGAGGAGAGTGAAAAGGTTGGCTTGAAGCTCAACATTCAGAAAACAAAGGTGAGGGAATCTGGTCCCAACACTTCACGGGAAATAGATGGAAAAACAGTGGAAACAGTGTCACACTTTAGTTTTTGGGGCTCCAAAATCACTGCAGATGCTGATTGAAGCCATGAAATTAAAAGGCGCTAACTCCTTGGAAGGAAAGTTATGATCAACCTTGATAGTACATTAAAAAGCAGAGATATCACTTTGCCAAAAAAGCTCCATCTAGTCAAAGCTATGGCTTTTCCCGTGGTCATGTATGGATGTGAGAGTTGGACTGTGAAGAAAGCTGATCGCCAAAGAACTGATGCTTTCGAACTGTGGTATTGGAGAAGACTCTTGAGAGTCCCTTGGACTGCAAGAAGATCCAACCAGTCCATTCTAAGGGAGATCAATCGTGGGTGTTCATTGGAAGGACTGATGCTAAAGCTGAAATTGCAATACTTCGGCCACCTCATGCGATGAGTTGACTCACTGGAAAAGATTCTGATGCTAGGAGAGGTTGGGGGCTGAAGGAGAAGGGGACGACAGAGAATGAGATGGCTGGATAGCATCACCGACTCTGTGGCCATGAGTTTGAGTGAACTCCGGGAGTTGGTGTAGGACAGGGAGGCCTAGCGTACAGTGATTCATGGGGTCGCGGAGAGTTGGACACGACTGAGCGACTGAACTGAACTGAACTGAATAAAGTGTGTCAAATACCCTTTTCCCTTTCAGGCGGGAATGTGGGATTTCTCTTGAAATTCTGCAGCGCAAAATTTCTTCATCTCGCATTGAGGGGATAATTTTGTGGTGTTTCTCGAATTGCGGCGGGAAGCTGGGGGTATTCCTCGAGGTGCGAAGGGGACCTCAGGAACTCACTCGAGTTACTTCAGGGAAGTCAGGTCCCCGATTGTGCTGGAAGGGGAACTTCCGAATTACTCTCGAGCCGTTAAATGGGAATATTGCCTCTTCTCGATTTGAGTCCTTAAAGTGTGTTCTCCTCTCCACTGAGGACGGATGTTAGGGACCATTCTGATTCGCCTAAAGGGAGTCAAGTTCCCTTTTGCCTTTCAAGCGGGAATGTGGGATATCTCTTGAGATTCTGCAGTGCAAAATTTCCTCATCTCGCATGGAGGGGATAATTATGTGCTGTTACACGAATTGGGCTGGGAAGCTGGGGGTGATTCTCCAGTTGCGACGAGGACCTCTGGAACACACTCGGATTACTTCAGGGAAGTCAGGTCCCCTTTTGTGCTGGAAGGGGAACTTCCGGATTGTTCTCGAGCCCTTTAATGGGAATAGGGCCTCCTCTCGATTTGAGTCCATAAATTGTGTTCTCCTCTCCAATGGGGACGGATGTTAGGGAAATTTCTGAGTGGCATAAAGTGTGTCAAGTACCCTTTTGCCTTTCAAGTGGGAATGTGGGATTTCTCTTGAGATTCTGCAGCGCAAAATTACCTCATCTCGCATTGAGGGGATAATTTTGTGGTATTTCTCGAGTTGCAGAGGGAAGCAGGGGATACTTCTCGACTTGCAACGGGGACCTCAGGAACTCGCTCGGGTTGCTTCAGTGAAGTCAAGTCCCCTTCTGTGTAGGAAGGGGAACTTCCAGATTACTCTCGAGCCGTTAAATGGGAACATTGCCTCTTCTCGATTTGAGTCCAGAGAGTGTGTTCTCCTCTGCACTGAGGACGGATGTTAGGGAACACTCTGAGTCGCCTAAAGGGAGTCAAGTACACTGTTGCCTTTCAAGCGGGAATGTGGGATTTCTCTTGAGATTCTGCAGCGCAAAATTTCTTCATCTCGCATGGAGGGGATAATTTTTTGGTGTTTCACGAATTGGGTTGGGAAGCTGGGGGTACTTCTGCAGTTCCGACGAGTACCTCTGGACCACACTCGAGTTACTTCAGAGAAGTCTGGTCCCATGGTGTGCTGGAAGGGGAACTTCCCTATTACTCTCGAACCCTTTAATGTGAATAGGGCCTCTTCTCGAATAGAGTCCATAAAGTGTGTTCTCCTCCCAATGGGGACGGCTGTGTGAGGGAACTTTCAGAGTTGCATAAAGGGTGTTTAGTACCCTTTTGCCTTCTATGAGGAAATGTGGTATTTCTCTTGAGATTCTGTAGCGCAGAATTTCCTCATCTCGCATTGAGGGGATAATTTTGGGGTGATTCTCGACTTGCGGCGGGAAGCTGGGGGTGCTTCTAGAGTTGCGATGGGGACCTCAGGAATTCGCTGGGGTTGCTTCAGGGAAGTCAGGTCCCCTTTGGTGTTGGAAGGGGAACTTCCGGTTTCCTCTCGAGCCCTTCAATGTGCACAGGGTCTCCTCCCGAATTGAGTCCGTAAAGTGTGTTCTCCTCTCCAAAGGGGACGGCTGTGTGAGGCAACTTTCTGAGTCGAATAAAGGGTGTCAAGTACCTTTTTACCTTTCTAGAGGGAATGTGGTATTTCTCTTGAGATGCTGCATCGCCAAATTTCCTCATCTCGCATGGAGGGGATAATTTTGGGGTGTTTCTCGAGTTGCGGCAGGAAATTGGGGGTGCTTCTCGAGTTGCGACGGGGACCTCAGGAACTCGCTGGGGTTTCTTCAGGGAAGTCAGGTCCCCTTTAGTGTTGGAAGGGGATCTTGCGGTTTCCTCTCGAGCCCTTAAATGTGAACAGGGGCTCATCTCGAATGGAGTCCATAAAGTGTGTTCTCCTCTCTAACGTGGATGGCAGTGAGAAAACTTTCTGAGTCGAATAAAGGGTGTCAAGTACCTTTTTGCCTTTCAAGAGGGAATGTGGTATTACTCTTGAAATTCTGCATCGTAAAAATTTCCTCATCTCGCTTAGAGGGGATAATTTTGTGGTGTTTCTCGAGTTGAAAGGGGAAGCTGGGGGTGCTTCGCGAGTTGCGGCGGGACTTCAGTAACTCGCTGGGGTTACTTCAGGGAAGTCAGGTCCCATTTGGAGTTGGAAGGGGAACTTCCGGTTTCCTCTCGAGCCCTTCAATGTGCACAGGGGCTCCTGTCGAATTGAGTCCATAAAGTGTGTTCTCCTCTCCAAAGGGGAAGGCTGTGTGAGTGAACTTTCTGAGTCGAATAAAGGGTGTCAAGTAACTTTCTGCCTTTCCAGAGGCAATGTGGTATTTCTCTTGAGATGATGCATCGCAAAATTTCCTCATCTCACATTGAGGGGATAATTTTGGGGTGTTTCTCCAGTTGCGGCGGGAAGCAGGGGGTGCTTCCCGAGTTTCGACGGGGACCTCAGGAACTCGCTGGGGTTTCTTCAGGGAAGTCAAGTCCCGTTTTGTGCTGAAAGGGGAACCTCCGGATTGTTCTCGAGCCCTTTAATGGGAATAGGGCCTCCTCTCGATTTGAGTCCATAAATTGTGTTCTCCTCTCCAATGGGGACGGATGTTAGGGAAATTTCTGAGTGGCATAAAGTGTGTCAAGTACACTTTTGCCTTTCAAGTGGGAATGTGGGATTTCTCTTGAGATTCTGCAGCGCAAAATTACCTCATCTCGCATTGAGGGGATAATTTTGTGGTATGTCTCGAGTTGCAGAGGGAAGCAGGGGATACTTCTCGACTTGCAACGGGGACCTCAGGAACTCGCTCGGGTTGCTTCAGTGAAGTCAAGTCCCCTTCTGTGTTGGAAGGGGAACTTCCAGATTACTCTCGAGCCATTAAATGGGAACATTGCCTCTTCTCGATTTGAGTCCAGAGAGTGTGTTCTCCTCTGCACTGAGGACGGATGTTAGGGAACACTCTGAGTCGCCTAAAGGGAGTCAAGTACACTGTTGCCTTTCAAGCGGGAATGTGGGATTTCTCTTGAGATTCTGCAGCGCAAAATTTCTTCATCTCGCATGGAGGGGATAATTTTTTGGTGTTTCACGAATTGGGTTGGGAAGCTGGGGGTACTTCTGCAGTTCCGACGAGTACCTCTGGACTACACTCGAGTTACTTCAGAGAAGTCTGGTCCCATTTTGTGCTGGAAGGGGAACTTCCCTATTACTCTCGAACCCTTTAATGTGAATAGGGCCTCTTCTCGAATACAGTCCATAAAGTGTGTACTCCTCCCAATGGGGACGGCTGTGTGAGGGAAATTTCAGAGTTGCATAAAGGGTGTTTAGTACCCTTTTGCCTTTTATGAGGAAATGTGGTATTTCTCTTGAGATTCTGCAGCGCAGAATTTCCTCATCTCGCATTGAGGGGATAATTTTGAGGTGTTTCTCGAGTTGCGGCGGGAAGCTGGGGGTGCTTCTAGAGTTGCGATGGGGACCTCAGGAACTCGCTGGGGTTGCTTCAGGGAAGTCAGGTCCCCTTTCATGTAGGAAGGGGAACTCCGGTTTCCTCTCGAGGCCTTAAATGTGAACAGGGGCTCATCTCGAATTGAGTCCATAAAGTGTGTTCTCCTCTCCAAAGGGGACGGCTGTGTGAGGGAACTTTCTGAGTCGAATAAAGGGTGTCAAGTACCTTTTTGCTTTCAAGAGGGAATGTGGTATTTCTCTTGAGATTCTGCATCGCAAAATTTCCTCCTCTCACATTGAGGGGATAATTTTGGGGTGGTTCTCGAGTTGCTGCGGGAAGCTGGGGGTGCTTCTCAGGTTGCGACGGGGACTTCAGCAACTCGCTCGGGTTGCTTCACGGAAGTCAGGACCCCTATTTTGTTGGAAGGGGAACCTCCGGTTTACTCTTGAGCCGTTAATGGGATAGGGGCTCATCTTGAATTGAGTCCATAAAATGTGTTCTCCTCTCCAATGGGGACTCATATTACTGAAATTTCTGAGTCGAATAAAGGGTGTCAAGTACCCATTTCCTTTCAAGAGGGAATGTGGTATTTCACTTGAGATTCTGAAGCGCAAAATTTCCTCATCTCGCATTGAGTCTATAATATTGTGGTGTTTCTATAGTTGCGGGGAGAAGCTGGGGGTACTTCTCGAAGTGCGTCGGGGACCTCAGGAACTCGCTCGGGTTGACTCAGGGAAGTCAGGTCCCCTCTCGTTTTGGAATAGGAACGACTGGTTTACTCTGGAGCCGTTAAATGGGAATAGGGCCTCCTCTGGAACTGAGTCCTTAAAGTGTGTTCTCCTCTCCAATTGGGACGGCTGTGTGAGGGAACATTTTGAGTCGCATAAAGGGTGTCAAGTTCCCTTTTGCCTTTCAAGAGGGAATGTGGTATTTCTCTTGAGATGCAGCACAAAATTTCCTCACCTCGCATTGCGGGGAAAATTTTGTGGTTTTTCTCGTTTTGCAGCGGGAAGCTGGGGTAACTGCTCGAGTTGCGACGGGGACCCCAGGAAGTCGCTCTGGTTGCTTCAGGGAAGTCAGGTCCCCATTGGAGTTGGAAAGGGAACTTCCGGTTTACTCTCGAGCCGTTAAATGGGAATAGGGGCTCATCTCGTATTGAGTGCATAAAGTGTGTTATCCTATCCAACGCGGATGGCTCTGTGAGGGAAATTTCTGAGTCGCAAAAAGGGTGTCCTGTACCCTTTTGCCTTGCAAGAAGGAATGTGGTATTTCTCTTGAAATTCTGCAGTGCAAAATTTCTTCATCTCGCATTGAGGGGATAATATTGGGGTGTTTCTCGAGTTGCGGCCGGAAGATGCGGGTGCTTCTCGAGTTGCGACGGGGACCTCAAAAAGTCGCTCGGGTTGCCTCACAGAAGAAAGGTCCCCTTTGTTGTCGGAAGGGGAACTTCCGGTTTACTTCCTAGCCCTTAATTGTGAGCTGGGGCTCATCTCGAACTGAGTCCATAAAGTGTGTTCTCCTCTCCAATGGGGACGGCTGTGTGAGGAAATTTTCTGAGTCCAATAAAGGGTGTCAAGTAACTTTAAGTATTTCAAGAGGGAATGTGGTATTTCTCTTGAAATTCTGCATCACAAAATTTCCTCATCTCTCATTGAGGGGATAATTTTGTGGTGTTTCTCAAGTTGCGGCGGGATGCTGAGGTGCTTCTCGAGTTGCGACGGGGACCTCAGGAACTCGCTGGGGTTTATTCAGGGAAGTCAGGTCCCCTTTGGTGTTGGAAGGGGATCTTGCGGTTTCCTCTCGAGCCCTTAAATGTGAACAGGGGCTCATCTCGAATGGAGTCCATAAAGTGTGTTCTCCTCTCTAACGTGGATGGCAGTGAGAAAACTTTCTGAGTCGAATAAAGGGTGTCAAGTACCTTTTTACCTTTCAAGAGGGAATGTGGTATTTCTCTTGAAATTTTGCATCGTAAAAATTTCCTCATCTCGCTTAGAGGGGATAATTTTGTGGTGTTTCTCGAGTTGAAACGGGAAGCTGGGGGTGCTTCGCGAGTAGCGTCGGGACTTCAGTAACTCGCTGGGGTTACTTCAGGGAAGGCAGGTCCCATTTGGAGTTGGAAGGGGAACTTCGGTTTCCTCTCGAGCCCTTCAATGTGCACAGGGGCTCCTCTCGAATTGAGTTCGTAAAGTGTGTTCTCCTCTCCAAAGGGGACAGCTGTGTGATGGAACTTTCTGAGTCGAATAAAGGGTGTCAAGTACCTTTTTGCCTTTCCAGAGGGAATGTGGTATTTCTCTTGAGATGCTGTATCGCAAAATTTCCGCATCTAGCATGGAGGGGATAATTTTGGGGTGTTTCTCGAGTTGCGGCGGGAAGCTGGGGTTGCTTCTCGAGTTGCGACGGGGACCTCAGGAACTCGCTGGGGTTGCTTCAGGGAAGTCAGGTCCCCTTTTGTGTTGGATGGGGAACTTCTGGTTTCCTCTCGAGCCCTTCAATGTGCACAGGGGCTCCTCTCGAATTGAGTCCGTAAAGTGTGTTCTCCTCTCCAAAGGGGACAGCTGTGTGAGGGAACTTTCTGAGTCGAATAAAGGGTGTCAAGTACCTTTTTGCCTTTCCAGAGGGAATGTGGTATTTCTCTTGAGATGCTGCATCGCAAAATTTCCCCATCTCACATTGAGGGGATAATTTTGGGGTGTTTCTCGAGTTGCGGCGGGAAGCGGGGGGTGCTTCCCGAGTTTCGACGGGGACCTCAGGAACTCGCTGGGGTTGCTTCAGGGAAGTCAGGTCCCCTTTGGTCTTTGAAGGGGAACTTCCGGTTTCCTCTCGAGCCCTTAAATGTGCACAGGGTCTCATCTTAAATTGAGTCCATAAAGTGTGTTCTCCTCTCCAAAGGGGACGGCTGTGTGAGGGAACTTTCTGAGTCGAATAAAGGGTGTCAAGTACCTTTTTGCCTTTCCAGAGGGAATGTGGTCTTTCTCTTGAGATGCTGCATCGCCAAATTTCCTCATCTCGCATGGAGGGGATAATTTTGGTGTGTTTCTCGAGTTCCGGTGGGAAGCTGGGGGTTCTTCTCGAGTTGCGACGGGGACCTTAGGAACTCGCTGTGGTTTGCTTCAGGGAAGTCAGGTCCACTTTTGTGTTGGAAGGGGAAATTCCGGAATACTCTCGAGCCATTAAAATGTAATATTGCCTCTTCTCCATTTGAGTCCATAAAATATGTTCTCCTCTCCACTGAGGATGGATGTTAGAGAATATTCTGAATCGCATAAAGAGAGTCAAGTACCCTTTTGCCTTTCAAGCGGGAATGTGGGATTTCCCTTGAGATTCTGCAGCGCAAATTTTCCTCATCTCGCATTGAGGGTGTTTTGTGGTGTTTCTCGAATTGAGGCGGGAAGATGTGGGTACTTCTGGAGTTGCGACTGGGACCTCAGGAACTCACTCCAGTTACTTCAGGGAAGTTAAGACCCCTTTTGTTCTTGAAGGGGAGCTTCCGGATTACTCTGGAGCCCTTTAAATGGAATAGGGCCTCTTCTGGATTTGAGTCCACAAAGTGTGTTCTCCTCTCTAATGGGGAAGGATGTTAGGGAACTTTCTGAGTGACATAAAGGGATTTAAGTAAGCTTTTGCCTTTCAATTGGGAATGTGGGATTTCTCTTCAGATTCTGCACGCAAAGTTTCCTCCTCTCGCATTGAGGGGATAATTTTGTTGTGTTTCCCGAATTTCGGCGGGAAGCTGGGGGTACTTCTCGAGTTTCAACGGGGACCTCAGGAACTCACTGGAGTTACTTTAGGGAAGTCAGTTCCCCCATTGTGCTGGACGGGAACTTCCGGATTACTCTCTAGCCCTTTAATGGTAATAGGGGCTCTTCTGGAGTTGAGTCCATAAATTGAGTACGCCTCTGCAATGGGGACGGATTTTAGGGAACTTTCTGAGGGGCATAAAGTATGCCAAGTTCCCTTTTGCCTTTCAAGCGGAAATGTGGGATTTCCCTTGAGATTCTGCAGCGCAGAATTACCTCATGTCGCATTGAGGGGATAATATTGTGTTGTTTCTCGAGTTGTGGTGGGAAGTAGGGGATACTTCTGGAATTGAAACGGGAACCTAAGGAACTCCCTCGGTTTGCTCCAGGGAAGTCAAGTTCCCTTTTGTGTTGGAAGGGGAACTTCTTGATTACTCTTGAGCCTTTAAATGGGAATATTGCCTCTTTTCGATTGGAGTCCATGAGGTGTGTTTCCTCTCCAATGAGGAAGGATGTTAGGGAACATTCTGAGTCGCATAAACGGAGTCAGTACACTTTTGCCTTTCAAGCCGGAATGTAGGATTTCTCTTGAGATTCTGCAGCGCAAAATTTCCTCATCTCGCAGTGAGGGGAATATTTTGTGGTGTTTCTCGAGTTGCGAAGGGGACCTCAGAAACTTACCCGAGTTACTTCAGGAAATCAGGCCCCTTTTTTCCTGGAAGGAGAACTTCCGGATTACTCTTGAGCCCTTTAATGGGAATATGGCCTCTTCTGGAGTTGAGTCCATAAAGTGTGTTTTCCTCTCCACTGAGGACAAATGTTAGTGACCATTCTGAGTCGCCTAAATGGAGTCAAGTAACCTTTTGCCTTTCAAGCGGAAATGTGGGATTTCACTTGAGATTCTGCAGCGCAAAATTTCCTCATCTCACATTGTGGGGATAATTTTGTGGTGTTTCTCGAGTTGCAAATACCTCAGAAACTTACCCGAGTTACTTCAGGGAATCAGGTGCCATTGGTGCTGGAAGGGGAACTTCCGGAATACGTTTGAGCCCTGTAATGGGAATAGGGCCTCTTCTCCAGTTGAGTCTCTAAAGTGTGATATCCTCTCCAGTGGAGACGGAGCTTAGGGAACTTTCTGAGTGGCATAAAGTGTGTCAAGGAAGCTTTTGCCTTTCAATGGTAATGTGGATTTCTTTTGAGATTCTGCAGCGCAAAATTTCCTCATCTCGCATTGAGGTGATAATTTTGTGGTGTTTCTCCAGTTGTGGTGGGAAGCAGGGGGCACTTCTCTAGCTATGGCGGGCACCTCAGGAACTCGCTCGGGTTGCTTCAGGGAAGTCAAGTCGCCTTTTGTGTTGGAAGGGGAACTTCCGGATTACTGTCAAGACGTTAAAAGGGAATATTGCCTCCTCTCCATTTAAGTCCATAAATTATGTTCTCCTCTCCACTGAGGATGGATGTTAGGGAACATTCTGAGTCGCCTAAAGGGAGTCAAGTACCCTTCTGCCTTTCAAGCGGGAATGTGGGATTTCTCTTGAGATTCTGCAGCGCAAAATTTCCTCATCTCCCATTGAGGGGATAATTTTGTGGTGTTTCTCGAGTTGCGGCGGGAAGCTGGGGGTACTTCTCGAGTTGCAGCGGGGACCTCAGGAACTCGCTCGGGTTGCTTCAGAGAAGTCAAGTCCTTTTTTGTGTTGGAAGGGGAACTTCGGGATTACTCTCGAGCTGTTAAATGGGAAAAATGCCTCTTCTCGATTTGAGTCCATAAAGTGTGTTTTCCTCTCCACTGAGGAAGGATGTTAGGGAACATTCTGAGTCGCATAAACGGAGTCAGTACCCTTTTGCCTTTCAAGCCGGAATGTGGGATTTCTCTTGAGATTCTGCAGCACAAAATTTCCTCATCTCGCAGTGAGGGGAATATTTTGTGGTGTTTCTCAAATTGCGGCGGGACGCTGGGGGTACTTCTTGAGTTTAGATGGGGACCTCAGGAACTCACTCGAGTTTCTTCAGGGAAGTCAGGTCCCCTTTTGTGCTGGAAGGGGAACTTCCGGATTACTCTTGAGCCCTTTAATGGGAATAGGGCCTCTTCTGGAGTTGAGTCCATAAAGTGTGTTCTCCTCTCCAATGGGGAAGGATGTTAGGGAACTTTCTGAGTGACATAAAGGGAGTCAAGTATGCTTTTGCCTTTCAATTGGGAATGTGGGATTTCTCTTCAGATTCTGCAGCGCAAAGTTTCCTCATCTTGCATTGAGGGGATAATTTTGTGGTGTTTCCCGAATTTCAGCGGGAAGCTGGGGGTACTTCTCGAGTTTCAACGGGGACCTCAGGAACTCACTGGAGTTACTTTAGGGAAGTCAGGTCCCCTTTAGTGCTGGACGGGGAACTTCCGGATTACTCTCGAGGCCTTGAAGGGAATAGGGGCTCTTCTGGAGTTGAGTCCATAAATTGTTTATGCCTCTGCAATGGGGATGGATTTTAGGGAACTTTCTGAGGAGCATAAAGTATGCCAAGTTCCCTTTTGCCTTTCAAGCGGGAATGTGGGATTTCTCTTCAGATTCTGCAGCACAAAATTACCTCATGTCGCATTGCGGGGATAATACTGTGTAGTTTCTCGAGTTGTGGTTGGAAGTAGGGGATACTTCTGGAGTTGAAATGGGAACCTCAGGAACTCTCTCAGGTTGCTCCAGGGAAGTCAAGACCCCTTTTGTGTTGGAAGGGGAACTTCTTGATTACTCTTGAGCTTTTAAATGGGAATATTGCCTCTTCTCGATTTGACTGCATGAAGAGTGTTCTCCTCTGCACTGAGGATGGATGTTAGGGAACATTCTGAGTCGCATAAAGGGAGTCAAGAACCCTTTTGCCTTTCAAGAGGGAATGTGATATTTCTCTTGAGATTCTGCAGAGCAATATTTCTTCATCTCGCATTGAGGTGATAATATTGTGGTGTTTGTCCAGTTGCGGCGGGAAGCTGGGGGTACTTCTCGAGTTGCGATGGGGACATCAGGAACTCGCTCGGGTTTCTTCAGGTAAGGCAGGTCCCGTTTTGTGTTTGAAGGGGAACTTCCGGTTCACTATCGAGCCGTTAAGTGGGAATCGGTCCTCATCTCGAATTGAGTCCATAAAGTGTGTTCTCCTCTCCAATGGGCACTGCTGTGTGAGGGAAATTTCTGAATCGCATAAAGGGTGTTAAGAGTCCTTTTGCCTTTCAAGAGGGAACGTGGTATTTCTCGTGAGATGCTGCATCGCCAAATTTCCTCATCTCGGATGGAGGGGATAATTTTTGGGTGTTTCTCGAGTTCCGGCGGGAAGCTGGGGGTGCTTCTCGAGTTGCGACGGGGACCTCAGGAACTCGCTGGCGTTGCTTCAGGGAAGTCAGGTCCCCTTTGGTGTTGGAAGGGGAACTTCCGGTTTCCTCTCGAGCCCTTCAATGTGCACAGGGGCTCCTCTCGAATTGAGTCCATAAAGTGTGTTCTCCTCTCCAAAGGGGACGGCTGTGTGAGGGAACTTTCTGAGTCGAATAAAGGGTGTCAAGTACCTTTTTGCCTTTCCAGAGGGAATGTGGTATTTCTCGTGAGATGCTGCATCGCCAAATTTCCTCATCTCGCATGGAAGCGATAATTGTGGGGTGATTCTCGAGTTGGGGCGGGAACCTGGGAGTGCTTCTCGAGTTGCGACGGGGACTTCAGGAACTCGCTTGGGTTTCTTCAGGGAAGTCAGTGCCCCTTTGGTGTTGGAAGCGGAACTTCCGGTTTCCTCTCGAGCCCTTCAATTTGCATAGGGGCTCCTCTCGAATTGAGTCCGTAAAGTGTGTTCTCCTCTCCAAAGGGGACGTCTTTGTGAGGGAACTTTCTGAGTCGAATAAAGGGTGTCAAGAACCTTTTTGCCTTTCCAGAGGGAATGTGGTATTTCTCGTGAGATGCTGCACCGCCAAATTTCCTCATCTCGCATGGAGGCGATAATTTTTGGGTGTTTCTCGAGTTGCCGCGGGAAGCTGGGGGTGCTTCTCGAGTTGCGACCGGGACCTCAGGAACTCGCTGGGGTTGCTTCAGGGAAGTCAGGTCCCCTTTGGTGTTGGAAGGGGAACTTCCAGGTTCCTCTCGAGCCCTTCAATGTGCACAGGGGCTCCTTTCGAATTGAGTCCGTAAAGTGTGTTCTCCTCTCCGAAGGGGACGGCTGTGTGAGGGAACTTTCTGAGTCGAATAAAGGGTGTCAAGTACCTTTTTGCCTTTCCAGAGGGAATGTGGTATTTCTCGTGAGATGCTACATCGCCAAATTTCCTCATCTCGCATGGAGGGGAGAATGTTGGGCTGTTTCTCGAGTTGCGGCGGTACGCTGGGGGTGCTTCTCGAGTTGCGACAGGGACCTCAGGAACTCGCTGGGGTTGCTTCAGGGAAGTCAGGTCCCCTTTGGTGTTGGAAGGGGAATTTCCGGTTTCCTCTCGAGCCCTTCAATATGCACAGGGGCTCCTCTCGAATTGAGTCCGTAAAGTGTGTTCTCCTCTCCAAAGGGGACGGCTGTGTGAGGGAACTTTCTGAGTCGAATAAAGGGTGTCAAGTACCTTTTTGCCTTTCCAGAGGGAATGTGGTATTTCTCGTGAGATGCTGCATCGCCAAATTTCCTCATCTCGCATGGAAGCGATAATTGTGGGGTGATTCTCGAGTTGGGGCGGGAAGCTGGGGGTGCTTCTCGAGTTGCGACGGGGACCTCAGGAACTCGCTGGGGTTGCTTCAGGGAAGTCAGTGCCCCTTTGGTGTTGGAAGCGGAACTTCCGGTTTCCTCTCGAGCCCTTCAATGTGCACAGGGGCTCCTCTCGAATTGAGTCCGTAAAGTGTGTTCTCCTCTCCAAAGGGGACGGCTTTGTGAGGGAACTTTCTGAGTCGAATAAAGGGTGTCAAGTACCTTTTTACCTTTCCAGAGGGAATGTGGTATTTCTCGTGAGATGCTGCATCGCCAAATTTCCTCATCTCGCATGGAGGCGATAATTTTCGGGCTGATTCTCGAGTTGGGGCGGGAAGCTGGGGGTGCTTCTCAGGTTGCGACAGGGACCTCAGGAACTCGCTGGGGTTGCTTCATGGAAGTCAGGGCCCCTTTGGTGTTGGAAGCGGAACTTCCGGTTTCCTCTCGAGCCCTTCAATGTGCACAGGGGCTCCTCTCGAATTGAATCCGTAAAGTGTGTTCTCCTCTATAAAGGGGACGGCTGTGTGAGGGAACTTTCTGAGTCGAATAAAGGTTGTCAAGTTCCTTTTTGCCTTTCCAGAGGGAATGTGGTATTTCTCTTGAGATGCTGCATCGCCAAATTTCCTCATCTCGCATGGAGGGGATAATTTTTGGGTGTTTCTCGAGTTGCCGCGGGAAGCTGGGGGTGCTTCTCGAGGTGCGACGGGGACCTCAGGAACTCGCTGGGGTTGCTTCAGGGAAGTCAGGTCCCCTTTGGTGTTGGAAGGGGAACTTCCGGTTTCCTCTCGAGCCCTTCAATGGGCACAGGGGCTCCTCTCGAATTGAGTCCGTAAAGTGTGTTCTCCTCTCCAAAGGGGACGGCTGTGTGAGGGAACTTTCTGAGTCGAATAAAGGGTGTCTAGTACCTTTTTGCCTTTCCAGAGGGAACGTGGTATTTCTCGTGAGATGCTGCATCGCCAAATTTCCTCATCTCGAATGGAGGGGATAATTTTGGTGTGTTTCTCGAGTTGCGGCGGGTAGCTGGGGGTGCTTCTCTAGTTGCGACGGGGACCTCAGGAACTCGCTGGGGTTGCCTCAGGGAACTCAGGTCCCCTTTGGTGTTGGAAGTGGAACTTCCGGTTTCCTCTCGAGCCCTTCAATGTGCACAGGGGCTCCTCTCGAATTGAGTCCGTAAAGTGTGTTCTCCTCTCCAAAGGGGACGGCTGTGTGAGGGATCTTTCTGAGTCGAATAAAGGGTGTCAAGTACCTTTTTGCCTTATCAGAGTGAATGTGGTATTTCTCTGAGATGCTGCATCGACACATTTCCTCATCTCACTTGGAGGGGAGAATTTTGGGCTGTTTCTCGAGTTGTGGCGGGAAGCTGGTGGTGCTTCTCGAGTTGCGACGGGGACCTCAGAAACTCGTTGGGGTTTCTTCAGGGAAATCAGGTCCCCTTTGGTGTTGGAAGGTTAACTTTCGGTTTCCTCTCGAGCCCTTCAATGTGCACAGGGGCTCCTCTCGAATTGAGTCCGTAAAGTGTGTTCTCTTCTCCAAAGGGGACGGCTGTGTGAGGGAACTTTCTGAGTCGAATAAAGGGTGTCAAGTACCTTTTTGCCTTTCCAGAGGGAATGTGGTATTTCCCTTGATATGCTGCATCGCCATATTTCCTCATCTCGCATGGAGGGGAGAATTTTGGTCTGTTTCCCGAGTTGCGGCGGGAAGCTGGGGGTGCTTCTGGAGTTGCGACGGGGACCTCAGGAACTCGCTGGGGTTGCTTCAGGGAAGTCAGGTCCCCTATGGTGTTGGAAGGGGAACTTCCGGTTTCCTCTCGAACCCTTCAATGTGCACAGGGGCTCCTCTCGAATTGAGTCCGTAAAGAGTGTTCTCCTCTCCAAAGGGGACGGCTGTGTGAGGGAACTTTCTGAGTCGAATAAAGGGTGTCAAGTACCTTTTTGCCTTATCAGAGTGTATGTGGTATTTCTCTGAGATGCTGCATCGCCAAATTTCCTCATCTCGCATGGAGGGGAGAATTTTGGGGTGTTTCTCGAGTTGCGGCGGGAAGCTTCGGGTGCTTCTCGAGTTGCGACGGGGACCTCAGGAACTCGCTGGGGTTGTTGAGGGAAGTCAGGTCCCCTTTGGTGTTGGAAGGGGAACTTCCGGTCTCCTCTCGAGCCCTTCAATGTGCACAGGGGCTCCTCTCGAATTGAGTCCATAAAGTGTGTTCTCCTCTCCAATGGGGACGGCTGTGTGAGGGAACTTTCTGAGTCGAATAAAGGGTGTCAAGTACCTTTTTGTCTTTCCAGAGGGAATGTGGTATTTCGCGTGAGATGCTACATCGCCAAATTTCCTCATCTCGCATGGAGGGGAGAATTTTGGGGTGTTTCTCGAGTTACGGCGGGAAGCTGGGGGTGCTTATCGAGTTGCGACCTGGACCTCAGGAACACGCTGGAGTTGCCTCAGGGAAGTCAGGTCCCCTTTGGTGTTGGAAGGGGAACTTCCGGTTTCCGCTCGAGCCCTTCAATGGGCACAGAGGCTCCTCTCGAATTGAGTAGGTAAAGTGTGTTCTCCTCTCCAAAGGGGACGGCTGTGTGAGGGAACTTTCTGAGTCGAATAATGGGTGTCAAGTAGTTTTTTGCCTTTCCAGAAGGAATGTGGTATTTCTCGTGAGCTGCTCAGTTCAGTTCAGTTCAGTCACTCAGTCGTGTCTGACTCTCCGCGACCCCATGAATCACAGCACGCCAGGCCTCCCTGTCCATCACCAACTCCCGGAGTACACTCAAACTCATGTCCACAGAGTCGGTGATGCCATCCAGCCATCTCATTCTCCGTCGTCCCCTTCTCCTCCTGCCCCCAACCTTTCCCAGCATCAGAGTATTTTCCAGTGAGTCAGCTCATCTCATGAGGTGGCCAAAGTATTGGAGTTTCAGCTTTAGCATCAGTCCCTCCAATGAACATCCAGGATTGATCTCCTTTAGAATGGACTGGTTGGATCTCCCTGCAATATAAGGGACTCTCAAGAGTCTTCTCCAACACCACAGTTCAAAAGCATCGATTCTTCGGCGATCAACTTTCTTCACAGTCCAACTCTCACATCCATACATGACCACGGGAAAAACCATTGCCTTGACTAAACGGACCTTGGTCGGCAAAGTAATGTCTCTGCTTTTTAATATACTATCAAAGTTGGTCATAACTTTCCTTCCAAGGAGCAAGCGTCTTTTAATTTCATGGCTGCAATCAGCATCTGCAGTGATTTTGGAGCCCAAAAAAAACAAAGTCTGACACTGTTTCCACTGTTTTTCCATCTATTTCCCATGAAGTGATGGGACCAGATGCCATGATCTTTGTTTTCTGAATGTTGAGCTTCAAGCCAACCTTTTCACTCTCCTCTTTCACTTTCATCAAAAGGCTTTTGAGTTCCTCTTCACTTTCTGCCATAAGGGTAGTGTCATCTGCATATCTGAGGTTATTGATATTTCTCCCGGCAATCTTGATTCCAGCTTGTGCTTCTTCCAGCCCAGCGTTCCTCATGATGTACTCTGCATATAAGTTAAATAAGCAAGGTGACAATATACAACCTTGACGTACACCTTTTCCTATTTGGAACCAGTCTGTTGTTCCATGACCGGTTCTGACTGTTGCTTCCTGACCTGCATACAGGTTTCTCAAGAGGCAGGTCAGGTGGTCTGGGATTCCCATCTCTTTCAGAATGTTCCACAGTTTATTGTGATCCACACAGTCAAAGGCTTTGGCATAGTCAATGAAGCAGAAATAGATGTTTTTCTGAAACTCTCTTGCTTTCTCCATGATCCAGCGGATGTTGGCAATTTGATCTCTGGTGCCTCTGCCTTTTCTAAAACCTGCTTGAACATCTGGGAGTTCACGGTTTACATACTGCTGAAGCCTGGCTTGGAGAATTTTGAGCATGACTTTACTAGCGTGTGAGATGAGTGCAATCGTGAGATGCTACATCGCCAAATTTCCTCATCTCGCATGGAGGGGAGAATTTTGGGGTGTTTCTCGAGTTGCGGCGGGAAGCTGGGGGTGCTTCTCGAATTGCGACGGGGACCTCAGGAACTCGCTGTGGTTGCTTCAGGGAAGTCAGGTCCCCTTTGGTGTTGGAAGGGGAACTTCCGGTTTCCTCTCGAGCCCTTCAAAGTGCACAGGGGCTACTCTCGAATTGAGTCAGTAAAGTGTGTTCTCCTCTCCAAAGGGGACGACTGTGTGAGGGAACTTTCTGAGTCGAATAAAGGGGTCAAGTACCTTTTTGCCTTTCCAGAGGGAATGTGGTATTTCTCGTGAGAGGCTGTATCGGAAATTTCCTCATCTCGCATGGAGGGGAGAATTTCGTGGTGTTTCTCGAGATGCGGAGGGAAGCTGGGGGTGCTTCTCGAGTTGCGACGGGGACCTCAGGAACTCGCTGGGGTTGCTTCAGGGAAGTCAGGTCCCCTTTGGTGTTGGAAGGGGAAATTCCGGTTTCCTCTCGAGCCCTTCAATGTGCACAGGGGCTCCTCTCGAATTGAGTCCGTAAAGTGTGTTCTCCTCTCCAAAGGGGACGGCTGTGTGAGGGAACTTTCTGAGTCGAATAAAGGGTGTCAAGTACCTTTTTGCCTTTCCAGAGGGAATGTGGGATTTCTCGTGAGATGCTGCATCGCAAAATTTCCTCGTTTTGCATGGAGGGGAGAATTTTGGGCTGTTTCTCGAGTTGCGGCGGGAAGCTGGGGGTGCTTCTCGAGTTGCGACGGGGACGTCAGGAACTCGCTTGGGTTGCTTCAGGGAAGTCAGGTCCCCTTTGGTGTTGGAAGGGGAACTTCCGGTTTCCTCTCGAGCCCTTCAATGTGCACAGGGGCTCCTCTCGATTTGAGTCCGTAAAGTGTGTTCTCCTCTCAAAAGGGGACGGCTGTGTGAGGGAACTTTCTGAGTCGAATAAAGGGTGTCAAGTACCTTTATTCCTTTCCACAGGGAATGTGGTATTTCTTGTGAGATGCTGCATCTCCAAATTTCCTCATCTCGCATGGAGGGGAGAATTTTGGGCTGTTTCTCGAGTTGCGGCGAAAAGCTGGGGGTGATTCTCGAGTTGCGACGGGGACCTCAGGAACTCGCTTGGGTTGCTTCAGGGAAGTCAGGTCCCCTTTTTTGTTGGAAGGGGAACTTGCGGTTTCCTCTCCTGCCCTTCAATGGGCACAGGGGCTCCTCTCGAATTGAGTCTTTAAAGAGTGTTCTCCTCTCCAAAGGGGACGGCTGTGTGACGGAACTTTCTTAGTAGAATAAAGAGGTCAAGTACCTTTTTGCCTTTCCAGAGGGAGTGTGGTATTTCTCGTGAGATGCTGCATCGCCAAATTTCCTCATCTCACAAGGAGGGGAGAATTTTGGGGTTTTTCTCGGGTTGCGGCGGGAACCTGGGGGTTCTTCTCGAGTTGCGACGGGGACCTCAGGAACTCGCTGGGGTTGCTTCAGGGAAGTCAGGTCCCCTTTGGTGTTGGAAGGGGAACTTCCGGTTTCCTCTCGAGCCCATCAATGTGCACAGGGGCTCCTGTCGAATTGAGTCCGTAAAGTGTGTTCTCCTCTCCAAAGGGGACGGCTGTGTGAGGGAACTTTCTGAGTCGAATAATGGGTGTCAAGTACCTTTTTGCCTTTCCAGAGGGAATGTGGTATTTTTCGTGAGATGCTGCATCGCCAAATTTCCTCATCTCGCATGGAGGGGATAATTTTGGGGTGTTTCTCGAGTTGCGGCGGGAAGCTGGGTGTGCTTCTCGATTTGCGACGGGTACCTCAGGAACTCGCTGGGGTTGCTTCAGGGAAGTCAGGTCCCCTTTGGTGTTGGAAGGGGAACTTCCGGTTTCCTCTCGAGCCCTTCAATGTGAACAGGGGCTCCTCTCGAATTGAGTCCGTAAAGTGTGTTCTCCTCTCCAAAGGGGACGGCTGTGTGAGGGAACTTTCTGAGTCGAATAAAGGGTGTCAAGTACTTTTTTGCCTTTCCAGAGGGAATGTGGTATTTCTCGTGAGATGCTGCATCGCCAAATTTCCTCATCTCGCATGGAAGGGAGAAATTTGTGCTTTTTCTCGAGTTGCGGCGGGATGCTGGGGGTGCTTCTCGAGTTGCGACGTGGACCTCTGGAACTCGCTGGGGTTGCTTCAGGGAAGTCAGGTCCCCTTTGGTGTTGGAAGGGGAACTTCCGGTTTCCTCTCGAGCCTTTCAATGTGCACAGGGACTCCTCTCGAATTGAGTCCGTAAAGTGTGTTCTCCTCTCCAAAGGGGACGGCAGTGTGAGGGAACTTTCTGAGTCGAATAAAGGGGTCAAGTACCTTTTTGCCTTTCCAGAGGGAATGTGGTATTTCTCGTGAGAGGCTGTATCGGAAATTTCCTCATCTCGCATGGAGGGGAGAATTTCGTGGTGTTTCTCTAGTTGGGGCGGGAAGGTGGGTGTGCTTCTGGAGTTGCGACGGGGACTTCAGGAACTCGCTGGGGTTGTTTCAGGGAAGTCAGGTCCCCTTTGGTGTTGGAAGGGGAACTTCCGGTTTCCTCTCGAGCCCTTCAATGTGCACAGGGGCTCCTCTCGAATTGAGTCCGTCAAGTGTGTTCTCCTCTCCAAAGGTGACGGCTGTGTGAGGGAACTTTCTGAGTCGAATAAAGGGTGTCAAGTACCTTTTTGCCTTTCTAGAGGGAATGTGGTATTTCTCGTGAGATGCTGCATCGAGAAATTTTCTCATCTCGCATGGAGAGGATAATTTTCGGGTGTTTCTCGAGTTGCGGCAGAAGCTGGGAGTGCTTCTCGAGTTGCGACGGGGACCTCAGGAACTCGCTGGGGTTGCTTCAGGGAAGTTAGGTCCCCTTTGGTGTTGGAAGGGGAACTTCCGGTTTCCTCTCGAGCCCTTCAATGTGCACAGAGGCTCTTCTCGAATTGAATCCGTAAAGTGTGTTCTGCTCTCCAAAGGGGACGGCTGTGTGAGGGAACATTCTGAGTCGAATAAAGGATGTCAAGTACCTTTTTGCCTTTCTAGAGGGAATGTGGTATTTCTCCTGAGATGCTGCATCGCCAAATTTCCTCATCTCGCATGGAGAGGATAATTTTGGGGTGTTTCTCGAGTTGTGGTGGGAAACTGGAGGTGCTTCTCGAGTTGCGACGGGGACCTAAGGAACTCGCTGGGGTTGCTTCAGGGAAGTCAGGTCCCCTTTGGTGTTGGAAGGGGACCTTCCGGTTTCCTCTCGAGCCCTTCAATGTGCACAGGGGCTCTTCTCGAATTGAGTCCGTAAAATGGGTTCTCCTCTACAACGGGGACGGCTGTGTGAGGGAACTTTCTGAGTCGAATAAAGGGTGTCAAGTACCTTTTTGCCTTTCCAGAGGGAATGTGGTATTTCTCTTGAGATGCTGCATCGCCAAATTTCCTCATCTCGCATGGAGGGGATAATTTTGGGGTGTTTCTCGAGTTGCGGCGGGAAGCTGGGGGTGCTTCTGGAGTTGCGACGGGTAGCTCAGGAACTCGCTGGGGTTGCTTCAGGGAAGTCAGGTCCCCTTTGGTGTTGGAAGGGGAACTTCCGTTTTCCTCTCGAGCCCTTCAGTGTGCACAGGGGCTCCTCTCGAATTGAGTCCGTAAAGTGTGTTCTCCTCTCCAAAGGGGACGGCTGTGTGAGGGAACTTTCCGAGTCGAATAAAGGGTGTCAAGTACCTTTTTGCCTTTCCAGACGGAATGTGGTATTTCTCTTGAAATGCTGTATCGCCAAATTTCCTCATCTCGCATGGAGGGCATAATTTTGGGGAGTTTCTCGAGTTGCCTCGGGAAGCTGGGTGTGCGTCTCGAGTTGCGACGGGGACCTCAGGAACTCGCTGGGGTTGCGTCAGGGAAGTCAAATCCCCTTTGGTGTTGGAAGGTTAATTTCCGGTTTTCTCTCAAGCCCTTCAATGTGCACAGGGGCTCCTCTCGAATTGAGTCCTTAAAGTGTGTTCTCCTCTCCAAAGGGGACGGCTGTGTGAGGGAACTTTCCGAGTCGAATAAAGGGTGTCAAGTACCTTTTTGCCTTTCCAGACGGAATGTGGTATTTCTCTTGAGATCCTGCATCGCCATATTTCCTCAACTTGCATGGAGGGGATAGTTTTGGGGTGCTTCTCGAGTTGCGGCGGGAAGCTGGGGGTACTTCTCGAGTTGCGATGGGGACCTCAGGAATTCGCTGGGGTTGCTTCAGGGAAGTCAGTTCCCCTTTGGTGTTGGAAGGGGAACTTCCGGATTCCTCTCGAGCCCTTCAATGTGCACAGGGTCTCCTCTAGAATGAGTCCGAAAAGTGTGTTCTCCTCTCCAAAGGGGACGGCTGTGTGAGGGAACTTTCTGAGTTGAATAAAGGGTGTCAAGTACCTTTTTGCCTTTCCAGAGGGAATGTGGTATTTCTCTTGAGAGGCTGCATCGCCAAATTTCCTCATCTCGCATGGATTGGATAATTTTGGGGTGTTTCTCAAGTTGCGGGAGGAAGCTGTGGGTGCTTCTCGAGTTATGACGGGGACCTCAGGAACCCGCTGGGGTTGCTTCATGGAAGTCAGGTCCCCTTTGGTCTTATCAGGGGAACTTCCGGTTTCCTCTCGAGCCCTTCAATGTGCACAGGGGCTCCTCTCGAATTGAGTCCGTAAAGTGTGTTCTCCTCTCCAACGGGGACGGCTGTGTGAGGGAACTTTCTGAGTCGAATAAAGGGTGTCAAGTACCCATTTGCCTTTCCAGAGGGAATGTGGTATTTCTCTTGAGATGCTGCATCGCCAAAAATCCTCATCTCGCATGGAGGGGATAATTTTTGGGTGTTTCTGGAGTTGCGGCGGGAAGCTGGGTGTACTTCTCGAGTTGCGGCGGGGACCTCAGGAACTCGCTGGGGTTGCTTAAGGGAAGTCGGGTCCCCTTTGGTGTTGGAACGGGAACTTCTGGTTTCCTCTAAAGCCCATCAATGTGCACAGGGGCTCCTCATAAATTGTGCCCGTAAAATGTGTTCTCCTTTCCAAAGGGGACGGCTGTGTGAGGGAACTTTCTGAGTCGAGTAAAGGGTTTCAAGTACCTTTTTGCCTTTCCAGAGGGAATGTGGTATTTCTCTTGAGATGCTGCATCGCCAAATTTCCTCAACTTGCATGGAAGGGATAATTTTTGGGTGCTTCTCGAGTTGCGGCGGAAGGCTGGGGGTGCTTCCCTAGTTGTGACGGGGATCTCAGGAATTCGCTGGGATTGCTTCAGGGAAGTCAGGTCCCCTTTGGTGTTGGAAGGGGAACTTCCGGTTTCCTCTCGAGCCCTTCAATGTGCACAGGGGCTCCTCTCGAATTGAGTCCGTAAAGTGTGTTCTCCTCTCCAAAGGGGACGGCTGTGTGAGGGAACTTTCTGAGTCGAATAAAGGGTGTGAAGTACCGTTTTGCCTTTCCAGAGGGAATGTGGTATTTCTTTTGAGATGCTGCATCGCCAAATTTCCTCATCTTGCATGGAGGGGAGAGTTTTGGGGTGTTTCTCCAGTTGCGGCGGGAAGCTGGGGGTGCTTCTCGAGTTGCGACGGGGACCTCAGGAACTCGCTGCTGTGCTTCATGGAAGTCAGGTCCCCTTTGCTGTTGGAAGGGGAACTTCCGGTTTCCTCTCGAGTCCTTCAATGTGCACAGGGGCTCCTCTCGAAATAAGTCTGTAAAATGTGTTCTCCTCTCCAAAGTGGACGGCTGTGTGAGGGAACTATCTGAGTCGAATAAAGCGTGTCTAGTACTTTTTGCCTTTCCAGAGGGAATGTGGTATTTCTCTTGAGATGCTACATAGACACATTTCCTCATCTCGCATCGAGGGGATAATTTTTGGGTGCTTCTCGAGTTGCGGCGGAAGCTGGGGGTGCTTCTCGAGTTGCGACGGGGACCTCAGGAACGCGCTGGGGTTGCTTCAGGGAAATCAGGTCCCCTTTGATGTTGGAAGGGGAACTTCCGGTTTCCTCTCGAGCCCTTCAATGTGCACAGGGGCTCCTATCGAATTGAGTTCGTAAAGTGTGTTCTCCTCTCCAAAGGGGACGGCTGTGTGAGGGAACTTTCTGAGTCGAATACAGGGTGTCAAGTAACTTTTTACCTTTCCAGAGGGAATGTGGTATTTCTCGTGAGATGCTGCATCGCCAAATTTCCTCATCTCCAATAGAGGGGAGAATATTGGCCTGTTTCTCGAGTTGCGGCGGGAAGCTGGATGTGCTTCTCGAGTTGCGACAGAGACCTCAGGAACTCGCTGGGGTTGCTTCAGGGACGTCAGGTCCCCATTGGTGTTGGAAGGGGAACTTCCGGTTTCCTCTCGAGCCCTTCAATGGGCACAGGGGCTCCTCTCTATTTGAGTCCGTAAAATGTGTTCTCCTCTCCAAAGGGGACGGCTGTGTGAGGGAAATTTTTCAGTCGAATAAAGGGTGTCAGTACCTTTTTGGCTTTCCACAGGGAATGTGGTATTTCTCGTGAGATGCTGCATCACGAAATTTCCTCATCTCGCATGGAGGGGACAATTTTGTGGTATTTCTCGAGTTGCGGCGGGAAGCTGGGGTGCTTCTCGAGTTGCGACGGGGACCTCAGGAACTCGCTGGGTTTGCTTCAGGGAAGTCAGGTCCCCTTTGGTGTTAGAAGGGGAACTTCCGGTTGCTTCTCGAGCCCTTCAATGTGCACAGGGGCTCCTCTTGAATCGAGTCCGTAAAGTGTGTTCTCCTCTCCAAAGGGGACGGCTGTGTGAGGGAACTTTCTGAGTCGAATAAACGGTGTCAAGTAGCTTTTTGCCTTTCCAGAGGGAATGTGGTGTTTCTATTGAGATGCTGCAAAGCCAAATTTCCTCATCATGCATGGACCGAACAATTTTGGGAAGTCTGGTCCCCTTTGGTGTTGGAAGGGGAACTTCTGGTTTCCTCTCGAGCCCTTCAATGTGCACAAGGGCTCCTCTCGAATTGAGTCCGTAAAGTGTGTTCTCCTCTCCAAAGGGGACGGCTGTGTGAGGGAACTTTCTGAGTCGAGTAAAGGGGGTCAAGTACCATTTTGCCTTTCCGGAGGGAATGTTGTATTTCTCTTGAGATGCTGCATCGCCAAATTTCCTCAACTCGTTTGGAGTGGTTAATTTTCGGTGTTTATCGAGTTGCGGCGGGAAGCTTGGGTTGCTTCTCGAGTTGCGACGGGGACCTCAGGAACTCGCTGGGGTTGCATCAGGGAAGTCAGGTTCCCTTTGGTGTTGGAAGGGGAACTTCCGGTTTCATCTGGAGCCCTTCAAAGTGCACAGGGGCTCCTCTCGAATTGAGTCCGTAAAGTGTGTTCTCCGAATCAAAGGGGAAAGCTGTGTGAGGGAACATTCTGAGTCGAATAAAGGGTGTCAAGTACCTTTTTGCCTTTCCAGAGGGAATGTGGTATTTCTCTTGACATGCTGCATCGCCAAATTTCCTCATCTCGCATGGAGTGGATAATTTTGGTGTGTTTCTCGAGTTGCGGCGGGAAGCTGGGCGTGCTACTCGCGTTGCGACAGGGACATCAGGAACTCGCTGGGGTTGCTTCAGGGAAGTCAGGTCCCCTTTGGTGTTGGAAGGGGAACTTCCGGTTTCCTCTCGAGCCCTTCAATGTGCACAGGGGCTCTTCACGAATTGAGTCCGTAAAGTGTGTTCTCCTCTCCAAAGGGGACGGCTGTGTGAGGGAACTTTCTGAGTCGAATAAAGGGTGTCAAGTACCTTTTTGCCTTTCCAGAAGGAATGTGGTATTTCTCTTCAGATGCTGCATCGCCAAATTTCCTCATCTCGCATGGAGGGGATAATTTTGGTGTGTGTCTCGAGTTGCGGCGGGAAGTTCCGGGTGCTTCTCGAGTTGCGACGGGGACCTCAGGAACTCGCTGGGGTTGCTTCAGCGAAGTCAGGTCCCCTTTGGTGTTGGAAGGGGAACTTCCGGTTTCCTCTCTAGCCCTTCAATGTGCACAGGGGCTCCTCTCGAAATGAGTCCGTAAAGTGTGTTCTCCTCTCCAAAGGGGACGGCTGTGTGAGGGTCCTTTCTGAGTCGAATACAGGGTGTCAAGTAACTTTTTGCCTTTCCAGAGGGAATGAGGTGTTTCTCTTGAGATGCTGCATCGCCAAATTTCCTCATCTCGAATGGAGTGGAGAATTTGGGGGTGTTTCTCGAGTTGCGGCGGGTAGCTGGGGTGCTTATGGAGTTGCGAAGGGGACCTCAGGTACTCGCTGGTGTTGCTTCAGTTAAGTCAGGTCCCCATTGTTGTTCGAAGGGAACTTCCGGTTTCCTCTCGAGCCCTTCAATGTGCACAGGGGCTCCTCTCGATTTGAGTCCGTAAAGTGTGTTCTCCTCTCTAAAGGGGACGGCTGTGTGAGGGAACTTTCTGAGTCGAATAAAGGGTGTCAAGTACCTTTTTGGCTTTCCAGAGGGAATGTGGTATTTCTCGTGAGATGCTGCATCGCCAGATTTCCTCAACTCGCATGGAGGGGAGAATTTTAGGGTGTTTCACGAGTTGCTGCGGGAAGCTGGGGGTGGTTCTCGAGTTGCGACGGGGACCTCAGGAACTCGCTGGGGTTGCTTCAGGGAAGTCAGGTCCCCTTTGTTGTTGGAAGGGGAACTTCCGGTTTCCTCTCGAGCCCTTCAATCAGCACAGGGGCTCCTCTCCAATTGAGTCCGTAAAGTGTGTTCTCCTCTCCAAAGGGAAGGCTGTGTGAGGGAACTTTCTTAGTCGAATAAAGGGTGTCAAGTACCTTTTTGCCTTTCCAGAGGGAATGTGGTATTTCTCGTGAGATGCTGCATCGCCAAATTTACTCTTCTCGCATGGAGAGGATTATTTTGGTGTGTTTCTCCAGTTGCGGCGGGAAGCTGGGGGTGCTTCTCGAGTTTCGACGGGGACCTCAGGAACTCGCTGGGGTTCCTTCAGTGAAGTCAGGTCCCCTTTGGTGTTGGAAGGGGAACATCCCCTTTCCTCTCGAGCCCTTCAATGTGCACAGAGGGTCCTACCGAATTGAGTCCGTAAAGTGTGTTCTCCTCTCCAAATGGGACGGCTGTGTGAGGGAACTTTCTGAGTCGAATAAAGGGTGTCAAGTACCTTTTTGCCTTTCAAGTGGGAATGTGGTATTTCTCTTGAGATTCTGCATCGCCAAATTTCCTCATCTCGCATGGAGGGGATAATTTTAGGGTGTTTCTCGAGTTGCGGCGGGAAGCTGGGGGTGTTTCTCGAGTTGCGACGGGGACCTCAGGAACTCGCTGGGGTTGCTTCAGGGAATTTAGTTCCCCTTTGGTGTTGGAAGGGGAACTTCCGGTTTCCTCTCGAGCCCTTCAATGTGCACAGGGGCTCCTCTCGAATTGAGTCCGTGAAGTGTATTCTCCTCTCCAAAGGGGACGGCTGTGTGAGGGAACTTTCTGAGTCGAATAAAGGGTGCCAAGTACCTTTTTGCCTTTCAAGAGGGAATATGGTATTTCTCTTGAGATGCTGCATCGCCAAATTTCCTCATCTCGCATGGAGGGGATAATTTTGGGGTGTTTCTCGAGTTGCGGCGGGAAGCAGGGGGTGCTCTCGAGTTGCGACGGGACCTCAGGAACTCGCTGGGGTTGCTTCAGGGAATTTAGGTTCCCTTTGGTGTTGGAAGGGGAACTTCCGGTTTCCTCTCGCGGCCTTCAATGTGCAGAGGGGCTCCTCTCGAATTGAGTCCGTAAAGTGTGTTCTCCTCTCCAAAGGGGACGGCTGTGTGAGGGAACTTTCTGAGTCGAAAAAAGGCTGTCAAGTACCTTTTTGCCTTTCCAGAGTGAATGTGGTATTTCCCTTGAGATGCTGCATCGCAAAATTTCCTCATTTCGCATGGAGGGGATAATTTTGGTGTGTTTCTCGAGTTGCGGCGGGCAGCTGGGGGTGCTTCTCGAGTTGCGACGGGGACCTCAGGAACTCGCTGGGGTTGCTTCAGGGAAGTCAGGTCCCCTTTGGTGTTGGAAGGAAACTTCCGGTTTCCTCTCGAGACCTTCAATGTGCACAGGGGCTCCTCTCGAATTGAGTCACTGAAGTGTGTTCTCCTCTCCAAAGGGTACGGCTGTATGAGGGAACATTCTGAGTCGAATAAAGGGTGTCAAGTACCTTTTTCCCTTTCATGAGGGAATGTGGTATTTCTCTTGAGATGCTGCATCGACGAATTTCCTCATCGTGCATGGAGGGGATAATTTTGGGGTGTCTCACGAGTTGCGGCGTGAAGCTGGAGGTGCTTCTCGAGTTGCGACGGGGACCTCAGGAACTCGCTGGGGTTTCTTCAGGGAAGTCAGGTCCCCTTTGGTGGTGGAAGGGGAACTTCCGGTTTCCTCTCGAGCCGTTCAATGTGCACAGGGGATCCTCTCGAATTGAGTCCGTAATGTGTGTTCTCCTCTCCAAAGGGGACGGCTGTGTGAAGGAACTTTCTGAGTCGAATAAAGGGTGTCAAGTACCTTTTTGCCTTTCCAGAGGGAATGTGGTATTTCTCTTGAGATGCTGCATCGGTAAATTCCTCATCTCGCATGGAGGAGATAATTTTGGGGTGTTTCTCGAGTTGCGCGGGAAGCTGGGGGTGCTTCTCGAGTTGCGACGGGGACCTCAGGAACTCGCTGGGGTTGCTTTAGGGAAGTCAGATCCCCTTTGGTGTTGGAAGGGGAACTTCAGGTTTCCTCCTGATCTCTTCAATCGGCACAGGGACTCCTCTCGAAATGAGACCATAAAGTGTGTTCTCCTCTCCAAAGGGGACGGCTGTGTGAGGGAACTTTCTGAGTCGAATAAAGGGTGTCAACAACCTTTTTGCCATTCCCGAGGGAATGTCGTATTTCTCTTGTGATGCTGCATCGCCAAATTTACTCTTCTCTCATGGAGGGGATTATTTTGGGGTGTTTCTCGAGTTGCGGCGGGAAGCTGGGGGTGCTTCTCGAGTTTCGACGGGGACCTCAGGAACTCGCTGGGGTTGCTTCAAGTAAGTCAGGTCCCCTTTGGTGTTGGAAGGGGAACATCCCCTTTCCTCTCGAGCCCTTCAATGTGCACAGAGGCTCCTCCCGAATTGAGTCCGTAAAGTGTGTTCTCCTCTCCAAAGGGGACGGCTGTGTGAGGGAACTTTCTGAGTCGAATAAAGGGTGTCAAGTACGTTTTTTCCTTTCAATTGGGAATGTGGTATTTCTCTTGAGATGCTGCATCGTCAGATTTCCTCATCTCGCATGGAGGGGATAATTTTGCGGTGTTTCTCGAGTTGCGGCGGGAAGCAGGGGGTGCTCTCGAGTTGCGACGGGGACCTCAGGAACTCGCTGGGGTTTCTTCAGGGAAGTCAGGTACCCTTTGGTGTTGGAAGGGGAACTTCCGGTGTT
This sequence comes from Moschus berezovskii, assembly GCF_049115385.1. Classification (NCBI taxonomy): domain Eukaryota; kingdom Metazoa; phylum Chordata; class Mammalia; order Artiodactyla; family Moschidae; genus Moschus; species Moschus berezovskii. Next base: position 150,477,410 of record NC_142488.1, read on the forward strand.
GTCGTGAGCCCTTCAATGTGCACAGGGACTCCTCCCAAATTGAGTCCGTGAATTGTGTTCTCCTGTCCAAAGGGGACGGCTGTGTGAGGGAACTTTCTGAGTCGAATAAAGGGTGTCAAGTACCTTTAGACCTTTCAAGTGGGAATGTGGTATTTCTCTTGAGATGCTGCATCGCAAAATTTCCTCATCTCGCATGGAGGGGATAATTTTGGACTGTTTCTCGAGTTGCGGCGGGAAGCTGGGGGTGCTTCTCGAGTTGCGACGGGGACGTCAGGAACTCGCTGGGGTTGCTTCAGGTAAGTCAGGTACCTTTTTGAGTTGGAGGGGGAACATCCGGTTTCCTCTCGAGCCCTTAAATGTGCACAGGGGCTCCTCTCGAATTGAGTCAATGAAGTGTATACTCCTCTCAAATGGGACTGTTGTGTGAGGGAACTTTCTGAGTCGAAGAAGGCTGTCAAGGATCTTTTTGCCTTTGCAGAGGGAATGTGGTATTTCTCTTGAGATGTTGCATCAGAAAATTTCCTCATCTCCCATGGAGGAGATAATTTTGCGGTGTTTCTCGAGTTGCGGCAGGAAGCTGTGGGTGCTTCTAGTGTTGAGACGGGGACCTCAGGAACTTGCTGGGGTTACTTCAGGGAAGTCAGGTCCCCTGTGGTGTTGGAAGGGGAACTTCCGGTTTCCTCTCGAGCACTTCAATGTGCACAGGGGCTCCTCTGGAATTGAGTCCGAAAAGTGAGTTCTCCTCTGCAAAGGGGACGGCTGTGTGAGGGAACTTTCTGAGTCGAATAAAGGGTGTCAAGTACCTTTTTGCCTTTCCAGAGGGAATGTGCTATTTCTCATGAGATGCTGCATCGGAAAATTTCCTCATCTCCCATGGAGGGGATAATTTTGCGGTGTTTCTCGAGTTGCGGCGGGAAGCTGGGGGTGCTTCCCAAGTTGCGATGGGGACCTCAGGAACTCGCCTGGGTTGCTTCAGGGAAGGCAAGTCCCCTTTGTTGTTGGAAATGGAACTTCCGGTTTCCTCTCGAGCCCTTCACTGTGCACAGGGGCTCCTCTCGAATAGAGTCCGTAAAGTGTGTTCTCCTCTCCAAAAGGGACGTCTGTGAAAAGGAACTTTCTGAGTCGAATAAAGGGTGTCAAGTAACTTTTTGCCTTTCCAGAGGGAATGTGGTATTTCTCTTGAGATGCTGCATCGCAAAATTTAGTCATCTCAGATGGAGGGGATAATTTTGGGGTGTTTCTCGAGTTGCGGCTGAAGCTGGGGGTGCTTCCCGAGTTGCGACGGGGTCCTCAGGAACTCGATGGTGTTGCTTCAGGGAAGTCAGGTCCCCTTTGGTGTTGGAAGGGGAACTTCCGGTTTCCTCTCGAGCCATTCAATGTGCACAGGGTCTCCTCTCGAATTGAGTCCATAAAGTGTGTTCTCCTCTCCAACCGGACGGCTGTGTGAGGGAACTTTCTGAGTCGAATAAAGGGTGTCAAGTACCTTTTTGCCTTTCCAGAGGGAATGTGGTATTTCTCGTGAGATGCTGCATCGCCAAATTTCCTCATCTCGCATGGAGGGGATAATTTTGGGCTATTTCTCGAGTTGCGGCGGGAAGCTTGGGGTGCTTCTAGAGTTGCGACGGGGACCTCAGGAACTCGCTGGAGTTGCTTCAGGGAAGTCAGGTCCCCCTTGGTGTTGGAAGGGGAACTTGCGGTTTCCTCTCGAGCCCTTCAATGTGCACAGGGGCTCCTCTCGAATTGAGTCCGTAAAGTGTGTTCTCCTCTCCAAAGGGGATGGCTGTGTGAGGGAACTTTCTGAGTCGAATAAAGGGTGTCAAGTACCTATTTGCCTTTCTAGAGGTAATGTGGTATTTCTCGTGAGATGCTGCATCGCCAAATTTCCTCATCTCGCATGGAGGGAAAATTTTGGGCTGTTTCTCGAGTTGCGTCGGGAAGCTTGGGGTGCTTCAAGAGTTGCGACGTGGAACTCAGGAACTCGCTGGGGTTGCTTCCGGGAATTAAGCTCCCCTGTGGTGTTGGAAGGGGAACTTCCGGTTTCCTCTAGAGCCCTTCAATGTGCACAGGGGCTCCTCTCGAATTGAGTCCGTAAAGTGTGTTCTCCTCTCCAAAGGGGACGGCTGTGTGAGGGTACTTTCTGAGTCGAATAAAGGGTGTCAAGTACCTTTTTGCCTTTCACAGGGAATGTGGTATTTCTCGTGAGATGCTGCATCGCCAAATTTCCTCATCTCGAATGGAGGGGAGAATTTTGGGGTGTTTCTCGAGTTAAGGCGAGAAGCTGGGGGTGCTTTTCGAGTTGCGATGGGGACATCAGGAACTCGCTGGGGTTGCTTCAGGGAAGATATGTCCCCTTTGGTGTTGGAAGGGGAACTTCCGGTTTCCTCTCGAGCCCTTCAATGGGCACAGGGGCTCCTCTCGAATTGAGTCCGTAAAGAGTGTTCCCCTCTCCAAAGGGGACGGCTGTGAGGGAACTTTCTGAGTCGAATAAAGGGTGTCAAGTACCTTTTTGCCTTTCCAGAGGGAATGTGGTATTTCTCGTGAGATGCTGCTTCGCCAAATTTCCTCATGTCGCATGGAGGGCAGAATTTTGGGCTGTTTCTCGTGTTGCGTCGGGAAGCTTGGGGTGCTTCAAGAGTTGCGACGGGGAACTCAGGAACTCGCTGGGGTTGCTTCAGGGAAGTCAGGTCCCCTTTGTTGTTGGAAGGGGAACTTCCGGTTTCCTCTCGTGCCCTTCAATGTGCACAGGGGCTCCTCTCGAATTGAGTCCGTAACGTGTGTTCCTCTCTCCAAAGGGGACGGCTGTGTGAGGGAACTTTCTGAGTCGAATAAAGGGTGTCAAGTACCTTTTTGCCTTTTCAGAGGGAATGTGGTATTTCTCGTGAGATGCTGCATCGCCAAATTTCCTCATCTCGCATGGAGAGCTGAATTTTGGGCTTTTCCACGAGTTGCGGCGGGAAGCTGGGGGTGCCTCTCGAGTTGCGATGGCGACCTCAGGTACTCGCTGGGGTTTCTGCAGGGAAGTCAGGTCCACTTTGGTGTTGGAAGGGGAACTTCCGGTTTCCCCTCGAGCTCTCCAATGTGCACAGGGGCTCCTCTCGAATTGAGTCCGTAAAGTGTGTTCTCCTCTCCAAAGGGGAGGACTGTTTGAGGGAATTTTCTGAGTCGAATAAACGGTGTCAAGTACCTTTCTGCCTTTCCAGAGGGAATGTGGTATTTCTCGTGAGATGCTGCATCGCCAAATTTCCTCATCTCGCATGGAGGGGATACTTTTGGGGTGTTTCTCGAGTTGCGGCGGGAAGCTGGGGGTGCTTCTCGAGTTGCGACGGGGACCTCAGGAACTCGCTTGTGTTGCCTCAGGGAAGTCAGGTGCCCTTTGGTGTTGGAAGGGGAAATTCCGGTATCCTCTCGAGCCCTTCAATGTGCAGAGGGGCTCCTCTCGAATTGAGTCCGTAAAGTGTGTTCTCCTTTCCAATGGGGACGGCTGCGTGAGGGAATTTTCTGAGTCGAATAAAGGGTGTCAAGTACCATTTTGCCTTTACAGAGGGAATGTGGTATTTCTCTTGAGATGCTGCATCGCCAAATTTCCTTATCTCGCATGGAGGGGATAATTTTGGGGTGTTTCTCGAGTTGCGGCGGGAAGCTAGGGGTGCTTCTCGAGTTGTGACGGGGACCTAAGGAACTCGCTGGGGTTGCTTCAGGGAAGTCAGGTCCTCTTTGGTGTTGGAAAGGGAACTTCCGGTTTCCTCTCGAGCTCTTCAATGTGCACAGGGGCTCCTCTCAAATTGAGTCCATAAAGTGTGTTCTCCTCTCCAAAGGGGACGGCTGTGTGAGGGAACTTTCTGAGTCGAATACAGGGTGTCAAGTACCTTTTTGCCTTTCCAGAGGGAATGTGCTATTTCTCTTGTGATGCTGCATCGTCAAATTTCCTCATCTCGAAAAGAGGGGATAATTTTGGGGTGTTTCTCGAGTTGCGGCGGGAAGCTGGGGGTGCTTCTCGAGTTGCGACGGGGACCTCAGGAACTCGCTTGCGTTGCCTCAGGGAAGTCAGGTGCCCTTTGGTGTTGGAAGGGGAAATTCCGGTATCCTCTCGAGCCCTTCAATGTGCAGAGGGGCTCCTCTCGAATTGAGTCCGTAAAGTGTGTTCTCCTCTCCAATGGGGACGGCTGCGTGAGGGAATTTTCTGAGTCGAATAAGGGGTGTCAAGTACCATTTTGCCTTTCCAGAGGGAATGTGGTATTTCTCTTGAGATGCTGCATCGCCAAATTTCCTCATATCGCATGGAGGGGATAATTTTGGGGTGTTTCTCGAATTGCCGCGGGAAGCTGGGGGTGCTTCTCGAGTTGCGACGGGGACCTCAGGAACTCGCTGTGGTTGCTTCAGGGAAGTCAGGTCCCCTTTCGTGTTGGAAGGGGAACTTCCGGTTTCCTCTCGAGCCCTTCAATGTGCACAGGGGCTCCTCTCGAATTGAATCCGTAAAGTGTGTTCTCCTCTCCAAAGGGGACGGCTGTGTGAGGGAACTTTCTGAGTCTAATAAAGGGTTCAAGTACCTTTTTGCGTTTCCAGAGGGAATGTGCTATTTCTCTTGAGATGCTGCATCGCCAAATTTCCTCATCTCGCATGGAGGTGATAATTTTGGAGTGTTTCTCGAGTGCGGCGGGAAGCTGGGGATGCTTCTGGAGTTGCGACGGGGACCTCAGGAACTCGCTGGGGTTGCTTCAGGGAAGTCAGGTCCCCTTTGGTGTTGGAAGGGGAACTTCCGGTTTCCTCTCGAGCCCTTCAATGTGCACAGGGGCTCCTCTCGAATTGAGTCCGTAAAGTGTGTTCTCCTCTCCAAAGGGGACGGCTGTGTGAGGGAACTTTCTGATTCGAATAAAGGCTGTCAAGTACCTTTTTGCCTTTCCAGAGGGAATGTGGTATTTCTCTTGAGATGCTGCATCGCCAAATTTCCTCATCTCGCATGGAGGGGATAATTATGGGGTGTTTCTCGAATTGCCGCGGGAAGCTGGGGGTGCTTCTCGAGTTGCGACGGGGACCTCAGGAACTCGCTGGGGTTGCTTCAGGGAAGTCAGGTCCCCTTTGGTGTTGGAAGGGGAACTTCCGGTTTCCTCTCCACCCCTTCAATGTGCACAAGGGCTCCTCTCGAATTGAGTCCGTAAAGTGTGTTCTCCTCTCCAAAGGGGACGGCTGTGTGACGGAACTTTCTGAGTCGAATAAAGGGTGTCAAGTAACTTTTTGCCTTTCCAGAGGGAATGTGGTATTTCACTTGAGATGCTGCATCGCCAAATTTCCTCATCTCGCATGGAGGGGATAAATTTGGGGTGTTTCTCGAGTTGCGGCGGGAAGCTGGGAGTGCTTCTCGAGTTGCGACGGGGACCTCAGGAACTCGCTGGGGTTGCTTCAGGGAAGTCAGGTCCCCTTTGGTGTTGGGAGGGGAACTTCCGGGTTCCTCTCGAGCTCTTCAATGTGAACAGGGGCTCCTCTCGAATTGAATCCGTAAAGTGTGTTCTCCTCTCCAAAGGGGACGGCTATGTGAGGGAAGTTTCTGAGTCGAATAAAGGGTGTCAAGTACCTTTTTGCCTTTCCAGATTGAATGTGGTATTTCTCTTGAGATGCTACATCGCCAAATTTCCTCATCTCGCATGGAGGGGATAATTTTGGGGTTTTTCTCGAGTTGCCGCGGGAAGGTGGGTGTGCTTCTCGAGTTGCGACGGGGACCTCAGGAACTCGCTGGGGTTGCTTCAGGGAAGTCAGGTCCCCTTTGGTGTTGGAAGGGGAACTTCCGGTTTCCTCTCGAGCCCTTCAATGTGCACAGGGGCTCCTCTCGAATTGAGCCCGTAAAGTGTGTTTTCCTCTCCAAAGGGGACGGCTGTGTGAGGGAAGTTTCTGAGTCGAATAAAGGCTGTCAAGTACCTTTTTGCCTTTCCATGGGAATGTGGTATTTCTCGTGCGATGCTGCATCCCCAAATTTCCTCATCTCGCATGGAGGGGAGAATTTTGGGGTGTTTCTCGAGTTGCGGCAGGAAGCTGGGGGTGCTCCTCGAGTTGCGACGGGGACCTCAGGAACTCGCTGGGGTTGCTTCAGGGAAGTCAGGTCCCCTTTGGTGTTGGAAGGGGAACTTCCGGTTTCCTCTCGAGCCGTTCAATGTGCACAGGGGCTCCTCTCGAATTGAGTCCGTAAAGTGTGTTCTCCTCTCCAAAGGGGACGGCTGTGTGAGGGAACTTTATGAGTCGAATAAAGGGTTTCAAGTACCTTTTTGCCTTTCCAGAGAGAATGTGCTATTTCTCTTGAAATGCTGCATCGCCAAATTTCCGCATCTCGCATGGAGGGGATAATTTTGGGGTGTTTCTCGAGTTGCGGCGGGAAGCTGGGAGTGCTTCTCGAGTTGCAACGGGGACCTCAGGAATTCGCTGAGGTTGCTTCAGGGAAGTCAGGTCCCCTTTGGTGTTGGAAGGGGAACTTCCGGGTTCCTCTCGAGCCCTTCAATGTGCACAGGGGCTCCTCTCAAATTGAGTCCGTAAAGTGTGTTCTCCTCTCCAAAGGGGACGGCTGTGTGAGGGAACGTTCTGAGTCGAATAAAGGGTGTCAAGTACCTTTTAGCCTTTCCAGAGGGAATGTGCTATTTCTCTTGAGATGCTGCATCGCCAAATTTCCTCATCTCGCATGGAGGGGATAATTTTGGGGTGTTTCTCGAGTTGCGGCGGGAAGCTGGGGGTGCTTCTCGAGTTGCGACGGGCACCTCAGGAACTCGCTGGGGTTGCTTCAGTGAAGTCAGGCCCCTTTTTTGTTGGAAGGGGAATATCTGGTTTCCTCTCGACCCCTTCAATGTGCACAGGGGCTCCTCTCGAATTGAGTCCGTAAAGTGTGTTCTCCTCTCCAAAGGGGACGGCTGTGTGAGGGAACTTTCTGAGTCGAATAAAGGGTGTCAAGTACCTTTTTGCCTTTCCAGAGGGAATGTGCTATTTCTCTTGAGATGCTGCATCGCCAAATTTCCTCATCTCGCATGGAGGGGATAATTTTGGGGTGTTTCTCGAGTTGCGGCGGGAAGCTGGGAGTGCTTCTCGAGTTGCGACGGGGACCTCAGGAACTCGCTGGGGTTGCTTCAGGGAAGTCAGGTCCCCTTTGGTGTTGGAAGGGGAACTTCCGGTTTCCTCTCGAGCCCTTCAATGTGCACAGGGGCTCCTGTCGAATTGAGTCCGTAAAGTGTGTTCTCCTCTCCAAAGGGGACGGCTGTGTGAGTGAACTTTCTGAGTCGAATAAAGGGTGTCAAGTACCTTTTTGCCTTTCCAGTGGGAATGTGCTATTTCTATTGAGATGCTGCATAGTCAAATTTCCTCATCTCGCATGGAGGGAATAATTTTGGGGTGTTTCTCGAGTTGCGGCGGGAAGCTGGTGGTGCTTCTGGAGTTGCGACGGGGACCTCAGGAACTCGCTGTGGTTTCTTCAGGGAAATCAGGTCCCCTTTGGTGTTGGAAGGGGAACTTCCGGTTTCCTCTCGAGCCCTTCAATGTGCACAGGGGCTCTTCTCGAATTGAGTCCGTAAAGTGTGTTCTCCGCTCCAAAGGGGACGGCAGTGTGAGGGAACTTTCTGAGTCGAATAAAGGGTGTCAAGTACCTTTTTGCCTTTCCAGAGGGAATGTGGTATTTATCTTGAGATGCTACATCGCCAATTTCCTCATCTCGCATGGAGGGGATAATTTTGGGGTGTTTCTCGAGTTGCGGCGGGAAGCTGGGGGTGCTTCTCGAGTTCGACGGGGACCTCAGGTACTCGCTGGTGTTGCTTCAGGGAAGTCAGGTCCCCTTTGGTGTTGGAAGGGGAACTTCCGGTTTCCTCTGGAGCCCTTCAATGTGCACAGGGGCTCCTGTCGAATTGAGTCCGGAAAGTGTGTTCTCCTCTCCAAACGGGACGGCTGTGCGAGGGAACTTTCTGAGTCGAATAAAGGGTGTCAAGTACCTTTTTGCCTTTCCAGAGGCAATGTGGTATTTCTCTTGAGATGCTGCATCGCCAAATTTCCTCATCTCGCATGGAGGGGAGAATTTTGGGGTGTTTCTCGAGTTGCGGCGGGAAGCTGAGGGTGCTTCTCGAGTTCGACGGGGACCTCAGGAACTCGCTGGGATTGCTTCAGGGAAGTCAGTTCCCCTTTGGTGTTGGAAGGGGAACTTCCGGTTTCCTCTCGAGCCCTTCAAAGTGCACAGGGGCTCCTCTCGAATTGAATCCGTAAAGTGTGTTCTCCTCTCCAAAGGGGAAGTCTGTGTGAGGGAACTTTCTGAGTCGAATAAAGGGTGTCAAGTACCTTTTTGCCTTTCCAGAGGGAATGTGGTATTTCTCTTGAAATGCTGCATCGCCAAATTTCCTCATCTCGCATGGAGGGGATAATTTTGTGGTGTTTCTCGAGTTGCGGCGGGACGCTGGGGGTGCCTCTCGAGTTGCGACGGGGACCTCAGGAACTCGCTAGGGTTGCTTCAGGGAAGTCAGGTCCCTTTGTTTTTGGAAGGGAAACTTCCGGTTTCTTCTCGAGCCCTTGAATGTGCACAGGGGAACCTCTCGAATTGAGTCCGTAAAGTGTGTTCTCCTCTCCAAAGGGGACGGCTGTGTGAGGGAACTTTCTGAGTCGAATAAAGGGTGCCAAGTACCTTTCTGCCTTTCCAGAGGGAATGTGGTATTTCTCTTGAGATGCTGCATCGCCAAATTTGCTCATCTCGCATGGAGGGGATAATTTTGGGGTGTTTCTCGAGTTGCGGCGGGAAGCTGGGGGTGCTTCTTGAGTTGCGACAGGGACCTCAGGTACTCGCTGCGGTTGCTTCAGGGAAGTCAGGTCCCCTTTGGTGTTGGAAGGGGAACTTCCGGTTTCCTATGGAGCCCTTGAGTGTGCACAGGGGCTCCTCTCGAATTGAGTCCGTAAAGTGTGTTCTCCTCCTCAAAGTGGACGGCTGTGTGAGGGAACTTTCTGAGTCAAATAAAGGGTGTCAAGTACCTTTTTGCCTTTCCAAAGTGAATGTGGTATTTCTCTTGAGATGCTGCATCGCCAAATTTCATCATCTCGCATGGAGGGGATAATTTTGGGGTGTTTCTCGAGTTGCGGCGGGAAGCTGGGGGTGCTTCTCGAGTTGCGACGGAGACCTCAGGAACTCGCTGGGGTTGCTCAAGGGAAGTCAGGTCCCCTTTGGTTTTGGAAGGGGAACTTCCGGTTTCCTCTCGAGCCCTTCAATGTGCACAGGGGCTCCTCTCGAATTGAGTCCGTAAAGTGTGTTCTCCTCTCCAAAGGGGACGGCTGTGTGAGGGAACTTTCTGAGTCGAATAAATGGTGTCAAGTAACTTTTTGCCTTTCCTGATGGAATTTGGTATTTCTCTTGAGATGCTACATCGCCAAGTTTCCTCATCTCGCAAGGAGGGGATAAATTTGGGGTGTTTCTCGAGTTGCGGTGGGAAGCTGGGGGTGCTTCTCGAGTTGCGACGGGGACCTCAGGAACTCGCTGGGGTTGCTTCAGGGAAGTCAGGTCCCCTTTGGTGTTGGAAGGGGAACTTCCGGTTTCCTCTCGAGCCCTTCAATGTGCACAGGGGCTCCTCTCGAATTGAGTCCGTAAAGTGTGTTCTCCTCTCCAAAGGGGACGACTGTGTGAGGGAACTTTCTGAGTCGAATAAAGGGTGTCAAGAACCTTTTTTCCTTTCCAGAGGGAATGTGGTATCTCTCTTGAGATCCTGCATCGCCAAATTTCCTCATCTCGCATGCAGGGGATAATTTCGGCGTGTTTCTCGAGTTGCGGCGGGAAGCTGGGGTTGCTTCTCGAGTTGCGACGGGGACCTCAGGAACTCGCTGGGGTTGCTTCAGGGAAGTCAGGTCCCCTTTGCTGTTGGAAGGGGAACTTCCGGTTTCCTCTCGAGCCCTTCAATGTGCACAGGGGCTCCTCTCGAATTGAGTCCGTAAAGTGTGTTCTCCTCTCAAAAGGGACGGCTGTGTGCGGGAACTTTCTGAGTCGAATAAAGGGTGCCAAGTACCTTTTTGCCTTTCCAGAGGGAATGTGGTATTTCTCTTGAGATGCTGCATCGCCAAATTTCCTCATCTCGCATGGAGGGGATAATTTTGGGGTGTTTTTCGAGTTGCGGCGGGAAGCTGGCGGTGCTTCTCGAGTTGCGACGGGTACCAAAGGAACTCGCTGGGGTTGCTTCAGGGAACTCAGGTCCCGTTTGATGTTGGAAGGGGAACTTCCAGTTTCCTCTCGAGCCCTTCAATGTGCACAGGGGCTCCTCTCAAATTGAGTCCGTAAAGTGTGTTCTCCTCTCCAAAGGGGACGGCAGTGTGAGGGAACTTTCTGAGTCGAATAAAGGGTGTCAAGTACGTTTTTGCCTTTCCAGAGGGAATGTGGTATTTATCTTGAAATGCTACATCGCCAAATTTCCTCATCTCGCATGGAGGGGAGAATTTTGGGGTGTTTCTCGAGTTGCGGCGGGAAGCTGGGGGTGCTTCTCGAGTTCGACGGGGACCTCAGGAACTCGCTGGGGTTGCTTCAGGGAAGTCAGGTCCCCTTTGGTGTTGGAAGGGGAACTTCCGGTTTCCTCTCGAGCCCTTCAAAGTGCACAGGGGCTCCTCTCGAATTGAATCCGTAAAGTGTGTTCTCCTCTCCAAAGGGGAAGTCTGTGTGAGGGAACTTTCTGTGTCGAATAAAGGGTGTCAAGTACATTTTTGCCTTTCCAGAGGGAATGTGGTATTTCTCTTGAAATGCTGCATCGCCAAATTTCTTCATCTCGCATGGAGGGGATAATTTTGTGGTGTTTCTCGAGTTGCGGCGGGACGCTGGGGGTGCCTCTCGAGTTGCGACGGGGACCTCAGGAACTCGCTAGGGTTGCGTCAGGGAAGTCAGGTCCCCTTTGTTTTTGGAAGGGAAACTTCCGGTTTCTTCTTGAGCCCTTGAATGTGCACAGGGGAACCTCTCGAATTGAGTCCGTAAAGTGTGTTCTCCTCTCCAAAGGGGACGGCTGTGTGAGGGAACTTTCTGAGTCGAATAAAGGGTGCCAAGTACCTTTCTGCCTTTCCAGAGGGAATGTGGTATTTCTCTTGAGATGCTGCATCGCCAAATTTCATCATCTCGCATGGAGGGGATAATTTTGGGGTGTTTCTCGAGTTGCGGCGGGAAGCTGGGGGTGCTTCTCGAGTTGCGACGGAGACCTCAGGAACTCGCTGGGGTTGCTCAAGGGAAGTCAGGTCCCCTTTGGTTTTGGAAGGGGAACTTCCGGTTTCCTATCGAGCCCTTGAGTGTGCACAGGGGCTCCTCTCGAATTGAGTCCGTAAAGTGTGTTCTCCTCTCCAAAGGGGACGGCTGTGTGAGGGAACTTTCTGAGTCGAATAAATGGTGTCAAGTAACTTTTTGCCTTTCCTGAGGGAATGTGGTATTTCTCTTGAGATGCTACATCGCCAAGTTTCCTCATCTCCCATGGAGGGGATAAATTTGGGGTGTTTCTCGAGTTGCGGCGGGAAGCTGGGGGTGCTTCTCGAGTTGCGACGGGGACCTCAGGAACTCGCTGGGGTTGCTTCAGGGAAGTCAGGTCCCCTTTGGTGTTGGAAGGGGAACTTCCGGTTTCCTCTCGAGCCCTTCAATGTGCACAGGGGCTCCTCTCGAATTGAGTCCGTAAAGTGTGTTCTCCTCTCCAAAGGGGACGACTGTGTGAGGGAACTTTCTGAGTCGAATAAAGGGTGTCAAGAAACTTTTTTCCTTTCCAGAGGGAATGTGGTATTTCTCTTGAGATCCTGCATCGCCAAATTTCCTCATCTCGCATGGAGGGGATAATTTTGGGGTGTTTCTCGAGTTGCGGCGGGAAGCTGGGGTTGCTTCTCGAGTTGCGACGGGGACCTCAGGAACTCGCTGTGGTTGCTTCAGGGAATTCAGGTCCCCTTTGATATTGGAAGGGGAACTTTCTGTTTCCTCTCGAGCCCTTCGATGTGCACAGGGGCTCCTCTCGAATTGAGTCCGTAAAGTGTGTTCTCCTCTCCAAATGGGACGGCTGTGTGAGGGAACTTTCTGAGTCGAATAAAGGGTGTCATGTACCTTTTTGCCTTTCCAGAGGGAATGTGGTATTTCTCTTGAGATGCTGCATCGCCAAGTTTCCTCATCTCGCATGGAGGGGATAATTTTGGGGTGTTTCTCGAGTTGCGGCGGGAAGCTGGGGGTGCTTCTCGAGTTCGACGGGGACCTCAGGAACTCGCTGGGGTTGCTTCAGGGAAGTCAGGTCCCCTTTGGTGTTGGAAGGGGAACTTCCGGTTTCCTCTCGAGCCCTTCAAAGTGCACAGGGGCTGCTCTCGAATTGAATCCGTAAAGTGTGTTCTCCTCTCCAAAGGGGAAGTCTGTGTGAGGGAACTTTCTGAGTCGAATAAAGGGTGTCAAGTACCTTTTTGCCTTTCCAGAGGGAATGTGGTATTTCTCTTGAAATGCTGCATCGCCAAATTTCCTCATCTCGCATGGAGGGGATAATTTTGTGGTGTTTCTCGAGTTGCGGCGGGACGCTGGGGGTGCCTCTCGAGTTGCGACGGGGACCTCAGGAACTCGCTAGGGTTGCTTCAGGGACGTCAGGTCCCCTTTGTTTATGGAAGGGAAACTTCCGGTTTCTTCTCGAGCCCTTGAATGTGCACAGGGGAACCTCTCGAATTGAGTCCGTAAAGTGTGTTCTCCTCTCCAAAGGGGACGGCTGTGTGAGGGAACTTTCTGAGTCGAATAAAGGGTGCCAAGTACCTTTCTGCCTTTCCAGAGGGAATGTGGTATTTCTCTTGAGATGCTGCATCGCCAAATTTGCTCATCTCGCATGGAGGGGATAATTTTGGGGTGTTTCTCGAGTTGCGGCGGGAAGCTGGGGGTGCTTCTCGAGTTGCGACAGGGACCTCAGGTACTCGCTGGGGTTGCTTCAGGGAAGTCAGGTCCCCTTTGGTGTTGGAAGGGGAACTTCCGGTTTCCTATCGAGCCCTTGAGTGTGCACAGGGGCTCCTCTCGAATTGAGTCCGTAAAGTGTGTTCTCCTCCCCAAAGTGGACGGCTGTGTGAGGGAACTTTCTGAGTCGAATAAAGGGTGTCAAGTACCTTTTTGCCTTTCCAGAGTGAATGTGGTATTTCTCTTGAGATGCTGCATCGCCAAATTTCATCATCTCGCATGGAGGGGATAATTTTGGGGTGTTTCTCGAGTTGCGGCGGGAAGCTGGGGGTGTTTCTCGAGTTGCGACGGAGACCTCAGGAACTCGCTGGGGTTGCTCAAGGGAAGTCAGGTCCCCTTTGATTTTGGAAGGGGAACTTCCGGGTTCCTCTCGAGCCCTTCAATGTGCACAGGGGCTCCTCTCGAATTGAGTCCGTAAAGTGTGTTCTCCTCTCCAAAGGGGACGGCTGTGTGAGGGAAATTTCTGAGTCGAATAAATGGTGTCAAGTAACTTTTTGCCTTTCCTGAGGGAATGTGGTATTTCTGTTGAGATGCTACATCGCCAAGTTTCCTCATCTCGCATGGAGGGGATAAATTTGGGGTGTTTCTCGAGTTGCGGCGGGAAGCTGGGGGTGCTTCTCGAGTTGCGACGGGGACCTCAGCAACTCGCTGGGGTTGCTTCAGGGAAGTCAGGTCCCCTTTGGTGTTGGAAGGGGAACTTCCGGTTTCCTCTGGAGCCCTTCAATGTGCACAGGGGCTCCTCTCGAATTGAGTCCGTAAAGTGTGTTCTCCTCTCCAAAGGGGACGACTGTGTGAGGGAACTTTCTGAGTCGAATAAAGGGTGTCAAGAACCTTTTTGCCTTTCCAGAGGGAATGTGGTATTTCTCTTCAGATCCTGCATCGCCAAATTTCCTCATCTCGCATGGAGGGGATAATTTTGGCGTGTTTCTCGAGTTGCGGCGGGAAGCTGGGCGTGCTTCTCGAGTTGCGACGGGGACCTCAGGAACTCGCTGGGGTTGCTTCAGGGAAGTCAGGTCCCCTTTGGTGTTGGAAGGGGAACTTCCGGTTTCCTCTGGAGCCCTTCAATGTGCACAGGGGCTCCTGTCGAATTGAGTCCGGAAAGTGTGTTCTCCTCTCCAAACGGGACGGCTGTGCGAGGGAACTTTCTGAGTCGAATAAAGGGTGTCAAGTACCTTTTTGCCTTTCCAGAGGCAATGTGGTATTTCTCTTGAGATGCTGCATCGCCAAATTTCCTCATCTCGCATGGAGGGGAGAATTTTGGGGTGTTTCTCGAGTTGCGGCGGGAAGCTGAGGGTGCTTCTCGAGTTCGACGGGGACCTCAGGAACTCGCTGGGATTGCTTCAGGGAAGTCAGTTCCCCTTTGGTGTTGGAAGGGGAACTTCCGGTTTCCTCTCGAGCCCTTCAAAGTGCACAGGGGCTCCTCTCGAATTGAATCCGTAAAGTGTGTTCTCCTCTCCAAAGGGGAAGTCTGTGTGAGGGAACTTTCTGAGTCGAATAAAGGGTGTCAAGTACCTTTTTGCCTTTCCAGAGGGAATGTGGTATTTCTCTTGAAATGCTGCATCGCCAAATTTCCTCATCTCGCATGGAGGGGATAATTTTGTGGTGTTTCTCGAGTTGCGGCGGGACGCTGGGGGTGCCTCTCGAGTTGCGACGGGGACCTCAGGAACTCGCTAGGGTTGCTTCAGGGAAGTCAGGTCCCTTTGTTTTTGGAAGGGAAACTTCCGGTTTCTTCTCGAGCCCTTGAATGTGCACAGGGGAACCTCTCGAATTGAGTCCGTAAAGTGTGTTCTCCTCTCCAAAGGGGACGGCTGTGTGAGGGAACTTTCTGAGTCGAATAAAGGGTGCCAAGTACCTTTCTGCCTTTCCAGAGGGAATGTGGTATTTCTCTTGAGATGCTGCATCGCCAAATTTGCTCATCTCGCATGGAGGGGATAATTTTGGGGTGTTTCTCGAGTTGCGGCGGGAAGCTGGGGGTGCTTCTTGAGTTGCGACAGGGACCTCAGGTACTCGCTGGGGTTGCTTCAGGGAAGTCAGGTCCCCTTTGGTGTTGGAAGGGGAACTTCCGGTTTCCTATGGAGCCCTTGAGTGTGCACAGGGGCTCCTCTCGAATTGAGTCCGTAAAGTGTGTTCTCCTCCCCAAAGTGGACGGCTGTGTGAGGGAACTTTCTGAGTCAAATAAAGGGTGTCAAGTACCTTTTTGCCTTTCCAAAGTGAATGTGGTATTTCTCTTGAGATGCTGCATCGCCAAATTTCATCATCTCGCATGGAGGGGATAATTTTGGGGTGTTTCTCGAGTTGCGGCGGGAAGCTGGGGGTGCTTCTCGAGTTGCGACGGAGACCTCAGGAACTCGCTGGGGTTGCTCAAGGGAAGTCAGGTCCCCTTTGGTTTTGGAAGGGGAACTTCCGGTTTCCTCTCGAGCCCTTCAATGTGCACAGGGGCTCCTCTCGAATTGAGTCCGTAAAGTGTGTTCTCCTCTCCAAAGGGGACGGCTGTGTGAGGGAACTTTCTGAGTCGAATAAATGGTGTCAAGTAACTTTTTGCCTTTCCTGATGGAATTTGGTATTTCTCTTGAGATGCTACATCGCCAAGTTTCCTCATCTCGCAAGGAGGGGATAAATTTGGGGTGTTTCTCGAGTTGCGGTGGGAAGCTGGGGGTGCTTCTCGAGTTGCGACGGGGACCTCAGGAACTCGCTGGGGTTGCTTCAGGGAAGTCAGGTCCCCTTTGGTGTTGGAAGGGGAACTTCCGGTTTCCTCTCGAGCCCTTCAATGTGCACAGGGGCTCCTCTCGAATTGAGTCCGTAAAGTGTGTTCTCCTCTCCAAAGGGGACGACTGTGTGAGGGAACTTTCTGAGTCGAATAAAGGGTGTCAAGAACCTTTTTTCCTTTCCAGAGGGAATGTGGTATCTCTCTTGAGATCCTGCATCGCCAAATTTCCTCATCTCGCATGCAGGGGATAATTTTGGCGTGTTTCTCGAGTTGCGGCGGGAAGCTGGGGTTGCTTCTCGAGTTGCGACGGGGACCTCAGGAACTCGCTGGGGTTGCTTCAGGGAAGTCAGGTCCCCTTTGGTGTTGGAAGGGGAACTTCCGGTTTCCTCTCGAGCCCTTCAATGTGCACAGGGGCTCCTCTCGAATTGAGTCCGTAAAGTGTGTTCTCCTCTCAAAAGGGACGGCTGTGTGCGGGAACTTTCTGAGTCGAATAAAGGGTGCCAAGTACCTTTTTGCCTTTCCAGAGGGAATGTGGTATTTCTCTTGAGATGCTGCATCGCCAAATTTCCTCATCTCGCATGGAGGGGATAATTTTGGGGTGTTTTTCGAGTTGCGGCGGGAAGCTGGCGGTGCTTCTCGAGTTGCGACGGGTACCAAAGGAACTCGCTGGGGTTGCTTCAGGGAAGTCAGGTCCCGTTTGATGTTGGAAGGGGAACTTCCAGTTTCCTCTCGAGCCCTTCAATGTGCACAGGGGCTCCTCTCAAATTGAGTCCGTAAAGTGTGTTCTCCTCTCTAACGTGGATGGCAGTGAGAAAACTTTCTGAGTCGAATAAAGGGTGTCAAGTACGTTTTGCCTTTCAAGAGGGAATGTGGTATTACTCTTGAAATTCTGCATCGTAAAAATTTCCTCATCTCGCTTAGAGGGGATAATTTTGTGGTGTTTCTCGAGTTGAAAGGGGAAGCTGGGGGTGCTTTGCGAGTTGCGGCGGGACTTCAGTAACTCGCTGGGGTTACTTCAGGGAAGTCAGGTCCCATTTGGAGTTGGAAGGGGAACTTCCGGTTTCCTCTCGAGCCCTTCAATGTGCACAGTGGCTCCTGTCGAATTGAGTCCATAAAGTGTGTTTCCTCTCCAAAGGGGACGGCTGTGTGAGGGAACTTTCTGAGTCGAAAAAAGGGTGTCAAGTACATTTTTGCCTTTCCAGAGGGAATGTTGTATTTCTCGTGAGATGCTGCATCGCCAAATTTCCTCATCTCGCATGGAGGGGAGAATTTTGGGCTGTTTCTCGAGTTGCGGCGGAAAGCTGGGGGTGCTTCTCGAGTTGCGACAAGGACCTCAGGAACTCGCTGGGGTTGCCTCATGGAAGTCAGTTCCCCTTTGGTGTTGGAAGGGGAACGTCCGGTTTCCTCTCGAGCCCTTCAATATGCACAGGGGCTCCTCTCGAATTGAGTCCGTAAAGTGTGTTCTCCTCTCCAAAGGGGACGGCTGTGTGAGGGAACTTTCTGAGTCGAATATAGGGTGTCAAGTACCTTTTTGCCTTTCCAGAGGGAATGTGGTATTTCTCGTGAGATGCTGCATCGCCGAATTTCCCCATCTCGCCTGGAGGGGAGAATTTTGTGCTGTTTCTCGAGTTGCGGCAGGAAGCTGGGGGTGCTTCTCGAGTTGCGACGGGGACCTCAGGAACTCGCTGGGGTTGCTTCAGGGAAGTCAGGTCCCCTTTGGTGTTGGAAGGGGAACTTCCGGTTTCCTCTCGAGCCCTTCAATGTGCACAGGGGCTCCTCTCGAATTGAGTCCGTAAAGTGTGTTCTCCTGTCCAAAGGGGACGGCTGTGTGAGGGAACTTTCTGCGTCGAATAAAGGGTGTCAAGTACCTTTTTGCCTTTCCAGAGGGAATGTGGTATTTCTCTTGAGATGCTGCATCGCGAAATTTCCTCATCTCGCATGGAGGGGCTAATTTTGGGGTGTTTCTCGAGTTGCGGCGGGAAGCTGAGGGTGCTTCTCGAGTTGCGACTGGGACCTGAGGAACTCGCTGGGGTTGCTTCAGGGAAGTCAGGTGCCCTTTGTTGTTGGAAGGGGAACTTCCAGTTTCCTCTCGAGCCCTTCAATGTGCACAGGGGCTCCTCTCGAATTGAGGCCGTAAAGTGTGTTCTCCTCTCCAATGGGGACCGCTGTGTGAGGGAACTTTCTGAGTCGAATAAAGGGTGTCAAGTACCTTTTTGCCTTTCCAGAGGGAATGTGGTATTTCTCTTGAGATGCTGCATTGCCAAATTTCCTCATCTCGCATGGAGGGGCTAATTTTGGGATGTTTCTCGAGTTGCGGCGGGAAGGTGGGGGTGCTTCTTGAGTTGCGACGGGGACCTCAGGAACTCGCTGGGGTTGCTTCAGGGAAGTCAGGGCCCCTTTGGTGCTCGAAGGTCAACTTCCGGTTTCCTCTCGAGCCCTTCAATGTTCACAGGGGCTCCTCTCGGATTGAGTCCGTAAAGTGTTTTCCAAAGGGGACGGCTGTGTGAGGAAACTTTCTGAGTAGAATAAAGGGTGTCAAGTACCTTTTTGCCTTTCCAGAGGGAAAGTCGTATTTCTCTTGAGATGATGCATCGCCAAATTTCCTCATCTCGCATGGAGGAGATAGTTTTGGGGTGTTTCTCGGGTTGCGGCGGGAAGATGGGGGTGCTTCTCAAGTGCGACGGGGCCCTCAGGAACTCGCTGGGGTTGCTTCAGGGAAGTCAGGTCCCCTTTGGTGTTGGAAGGGGAACTTCCAGTTTCCTCTCGAGCCCTTCAATGTGAATAGAGGCTCCTCTCGAATTGACTCCGTAAAGTGTGTTCTCCTCTCCAAAGGGGACGGCTGTGTGAGGGAACTTTCTGAGTCGAATAAAGGGTGTCAAGTACCTTTTTTACTTTCCTGAGTGAATGTGGAATTTCTCTTGAGATGCTGCATCGCCAAATTTCTTCATCTCGCATGGAGGGGATAATTTTGGTGTGTTTTTCGAGTTGCGGCGGGAAGCTGGGAGTGCTTCTCGAGTTGCAACGGGGACCTCAGGAACTCGCTGGGGTTGCTTCAGGGAAGTCAGGTCCCCTTTGGTGTTGGAAGGGGAACTTCCGGTTTCCTCTTGAGGCCTTCAATGTGCACAGGGGTTCCTCTCGGATTAGGTCCGTAAACTGTGTTCTCCTCTCCAAAGGGGACGGCTGTGTGAGGGAACTTTCTGAGTCGAATAAAGGGTGTCAAGTACCTTTTTGCCTTTCCAGAGGGAATGTGGTATTTCTCTTGAGATGCTGCATCGCAAAATTTCCTCATCTCGCATGGAGGGGATAATTTTGGGGTGTTTCTCGAGTTGCGGCGGGAAGCTGGGGGTGCTTCTCGAGTTGCGAAGGCGACCTCAGGAACTCGCTGGGGTTGCTTCAGGGAAGTCAGGTCCCCTTAATGTTGGAAGGGGAACTTCCGGTTTCCTCTCGAGCCCTTCAATGTGCACAGGGGCTCCTCTCGAATTGAGTCCGTAAAGTGTGTTCGCCTCTCCAAAGGGGACGGCTGTGTGAGGGAACTTTCTGAGTCGCATAAAGGGTTTCAAGAACCGTTTTGCCTTTCAAGAGGGAATGTGGTATTTCTCTTGAGATTCTGTAACGCAAAATTTCCTATTCTTGAATTGAGGGGATAATTTTGTTGTTTCTCGAGTTGCGGCGGGAAGCTGGGGGTACTTCTCAAGTTGCTATGCGTACCTCAGGAAGTCACTCGGGTTTCTTCAGGTAAGGCAGGTCCCCTTTTTGTTGGAGGGGAACTTCCGATTTACTCTCGAGCAGTTAATTGGCAATAGTGCCTCATTTTGAATTGAGCACATAAAGTTCGATCACCTCTCCAATGGGGATTGATGTTAGTGAAATTTCTGAGTCGCATAAAGGATGTCAAGTACCCTTTTGCCTTTCAAGAGAGAATGTGGTATTTCTCTTGAGATTCTGCAGCGCAAAATATCCTCATCACGCATTGGAGATAATTTTGTGGTTTATGTCAAGTTGTGGCGGGAATTTTGGATTACTTCTCGTGTTGCGATGAGGACCTCAGGAATTTGCTCGAGTTGCTTCTGAAAGTCAGGTCCCCTTTTGTGTTGGAAGGGGAACTTCCGGTTTAGTCTGGAGCCGTTAAATGGGAATAGGGCCTCATCTCGAATTGAGTCCATAAAGTGTGTTCTCCTCTCCTATGGGGAATGATATTAGTGAAATTTCTGAGTCGCATAAACGGTGTGAAGTACTTTTTGCCTTTCAAGAGGGAATAGTGGTATTTCTCTTGAGATTCTGCAGCGCAAAATTTCCTCTTTTCGCATTGAGGGGATAATTTTGTGGTGTTTCTCTAGTTGCGGCAGGAAGCTTGGGGTACTTCTCGAGTTGCCATGTGGACCTCAAGAACTTGCTTGGGTTTCTTCAGGTAAGGCAGGTCCCCTTTTGTGTTGGAAAGGGCACTTCCTGTTTACTCTCCAGCCATTAAATGGGAATAGGGCTTCATCTCGAATTGAGTCCATAAGGTGTGTTCTCCTCTCCAATGGGGACGGCTGTGTGAGGGTACTTTCTGAGTCGCATAAAGGGTGTCAAGTACCTTTTTGCCTTTCAAGCGGGAATGTGGTATTTCTCTTGAGATTCTGCAGCGCACAATTTCCTCATCTCGCATTGAGGGGATAATTCTGTGGTGTTTGTCGAGTTGCGGCGGGATGCTGGGGGTGCTTCTCGAGTTGCAACGGGGACCTCAGGAAGTGGCTCGGGTTGCTTCAGGGAAGTCAGGTCCCCTTTTGTGTTGGAACGGGAACTTCCGGTTTACTTTCGAGCCGTTAATTGGGAATACGGATTCATCTGGAGTTGAGTCCAAAAGGTGTTTTTTTCTCTCCAATGGGTACGGCTCTGTGAGCGAACTTTCTGGGTCACATAAAGTGTGTCATGTGACCTTTTGCCTCTCAAGCGGGTATGTGGGAATTCTCTTGAGATTTCGGAGCGCAAAATTTCCTCATCTCGCATTGTGGGGATAATTTTGTTGTGTCTCGAGTTTCGGCTTGGATCTGGGGGTACTTCTCGAGTTGCAGCGTGGACCTCAGGAACTCGTTCGTGTTGCTTCAGGGAAGTCAGGTCCCCTTTTTTTGGAAGTGGAACTTCCAGATTACTCTCGAGCCCTTAAATGGGAATAGGTCCTCTTCTAGATTTGAGTCCATGAAGTGTGTTCTCCGCTCCAATAAGTACGGGTGTTAGGAAACTATCTGAATCGCATAAAGTGTGTCAAGTGCCCTTTTGCCTTTCAAGCGGGAATGTGGGATTTCTATTTAATTGTGCAGTGCAAAATTTCCTCATCTCACATTGAGCGGATAATTTTTTGGTGTTTCCCCTTTTGAGGCGGGAAGCTGGAGGTACTTCTCGAGTTGCGACGGGGACCTCAGGAACTCGCTTGTGTTGCTTCAGGGAAGTTAGTCACCCTTTTCTACTGGAACGGGAAGTTCGGGATTACTCTCGAGCCGTTAAATGGGAATAGGGCCTCTTCCCAAGTTGAGTCCATAAATTGTGTTCTCCTCTCCAATGGGGATGGTTGTGTGAGGGAATTTTCTGAGTCGCATAAAGGGTGTCAAATACAGTTTTGCCTTTCCAGCGGAACGTGGGGTTTCTCTTGAATTGTGCAGCGGAATATTTTCCTGATCTCGCATTGAGGGGATAATTTTGTGGTGTTTCTAGAGTTGCAGCGGGAACCTGGTTGAACTTCTCAGGTAGCGAACAGGACCTCAGGAATTCTCTCTGGCTGATTCAGGGAAGTCAGGAACCGTTTTGTGTTGGAAGGGGAATTTCGGGATTACTGTTGAGCCTTTAAATGGGAATAGGGCCTCTTCTCGAGTTAAGTCCGTAAAGTGTGTTCTCCTCTCCAATGGGGATGACTGTTTGAGGGAATTTTTTGAGTCTCACCCGGCTGTGCAAACGGGAGAAATACCAGCCCCACCCGCGCAGACACGAGAGATGCCGGCCCAGGCGGCTGAGACGCCAGAGACACGGGCCTTGCCGGCGCAGACGCGAGAGAGGCCTTCCCCACCCGCGCAGACGGGAGAGAACCCGGCCCCGCCCGCGCAGACTCGAGAGACCCCGGCCCCGCCCGCTCAGACGCGAGAGACCTCGGCCCCGCCCGCTCAGATGCTATTGTTGCTGGCGCCGCGGCGCAGACGCAAGAGAAGCCGGCCCCGCCTGGCCTGCGCAGATGCGAGAGACCCTTGCCCCGCCCGCGCAGGCGCGAGAGACCCCGGCCCCGCCCGCCCAGATGGGAGAGACCCCGGCCCCGCCCACCAGACGCGGGATACGCAGGCCCCGCCTGCGCAGACTGGAGAGAAGCCGGCCCTGGCACAACCAACCATGCAGAGATGTGCAGCGGTGAGGAGCTACCCCATGCCTGAGGCCAGGGCAGGCGGCCGAGAGGAGGTACCCCACCTCCAATAGGCGGTGGCTATGCTGGGGAGGGCCGAGAGGAGGTACTCACGTTCAAGGTCAGGAGGGGCGGCCTTGAGGACATACCCCTCATCCAAGGTAAGTTGCAGCAGCTGTGCTTTCTTGGAGCAGCTGTGAAGAGATATCCCACACCCAAGGTAAGAGAAACTCAAATCAGATGGTAGGTATTGCGAGGGGGCTTCAGATGGCAGACACACTGAAATCATAATCACAGGAATCTACTCGATCTGATCACATGGACCACAGCTGAATGTGGTCCACTGGAGAAGGGAATGGCAAACCACTTCAGTATATTTGCATTGAGAACCCCATGAACAGTATCAAAGGGCAAAATGACAGGATACTGAATGAGGAATTCCCCAGGTCTGTAGGTGCCCAGTATGCTACTGGAGATCAGTGGAGAAATAACTCTAGAAGGAATGAAGGGATGGAGCAAAAGCAAAACCAGTACCCAGTTGTGGATGTGACCGGTGATAGAAGCAAGGTCTGGTGCTGTAAAGAGCAATATTGCATAGGAACCTGGAATGTAAGGTCCAGGAATCAAGGCAAATTGGAAGTGGTCAAACAGGAGATGGCAAGAGTGAACATAGACATTCTAGGAATCAGTGAATTAAAATGGACTGGAATGTGTGAATTTAACTCAGATGACCATTATATATATACTACTGTGGACAGAAATCCCTTAGAAGAAATGGAGTAGCCATCATGGTCAACAAGAGACTCCGAAATGCAGTACTTGAATGGAATCTTAAAAACGACAGAATGATTTCTGTTTGTTTCCAAGGCAAACCATTCAACATTACAGTAATCCAGGCCTATGCCCCAACCACTAACGCTGAAGAAGCCGAAGTTGAACGGTTCTATGAAGACCTACAAGACCTTTTAGAACTAACACCCAAAAAGATGTCCTTTTCATTATAGGGGACTGGAATGCAAAAGTAGGAAGTCAAGAAACACCTGGAGTAACAGGCAAATTTGGCCTTGGGGCACGGAATGAAGCAGGGCCAGGTCGAATAGAATTTTGTCAAGAGAATGCACTGGTCATAGCAAACTCCCTCTTCCAACAACACAAGAGAAGACTCTACACGTGGACATCACCAGATGGTCAACACCGAAATCAGATTGATTATATTCTTTGCATCCAAAGATGAAGAAGCTGTATACAGTTAGCAAAAACTAGACCAGGAGCTGACTGTGGCTCAGATCATGAACTCCTTATTGCCAAATTCAGACTTAAATTGAAGAAAGTAGGGAAAACCCCTAGACCATTCGGATATGACCTCAATCAAATCCCTTATGATTATATAGTGGAAGTGAGAAATAGATTTAAGGCACTAGATCTGATAGATAGAGTGCCTGATGAACTCTGGATGGAGGTTCGTGACATTGTACAGGAGACAGGGACCAAGAGCATCCCCATGGAAAAGAAATGCAAAAAAAGCAAAATGGCTGTCTGAGGTGGCCTTACAAATAGCTGTGAAAAGAAGAGAAGCGAAAAGCAAAGGAGAAAGGGAAAGATATAAGCATTAGAATGCAGAGTTCCAAAGAATAGCAAGGAGAGATAAGAAAGCCTTCCTCAGTGATCAATGCAAAGAAATAGAGGAAAACAACAGAATAGGAAAAACAAGAGATCTCTTCAAGAACATTAGAGATTCCAAGGGAACATTTCATGCAACGATGGGCTCGATAAAGGACAGAAATGGTATGGACCTAACGGAAGCAGAAGATATTAAGAAGAGGTGGCAAGAATACACAGAAGAACTGTACAAAAAAGATCTTCACGACCAGGATAGTCACGAAAATGTGATCACTGGCCTAGAGCCAGACATCTTGGAATGTGAATTCAAGTGTGCCTTAGAAAGCAACACTACGAACAAAGCTAGTGGAAGTGATGGAATTCCAGTTGAGCTATTTCAAATCTTGAAAGATGATGCTGTGAAAGTGCTGCACTCAATATGCCAACAAATTTGGAAAACTCAGCAGTGGCCACAGGACTGGAAAAGGTCAGTCTTCATTCTAATCCCAAAGAAAGGCAATGCCAAAGAATGCTCAAGCTACCGCACAATTGCACTCATCTCACACGCTAGTACAGTCATGCTCAAAATTCTCGAAGCCAGGCTTCAGCAATATGTGATCCGTGAACTCCCAGATGTTCAAGCAGGTTTTAGAAAAGGCAGAGGCACCAGAGATCAAATTGCCAACATCCGCTGGATCATGGAGAAAGCGAGAGAGTTCCAGAAAAACATCTATTTCTGCTTCATTGACTATGCCAAAGCCTTTGACTGTGTGGATCACAATAAACTGTGGAAGATTCTGAAAGAGATGGGAATACGAGACCACCTGACCTGCCTCTTTAGAAACCTGTATGCAGGTCAGGAAGCAGCAGTCAGAACTGTGCATGGAACAACAGACTGGTTCCAAATAGGACAAGGAGTATGTCAAGGCTGTATATTGTAATCTTGCTTATTTAACTTATATGCAGAGTGCATCATGAGAAATGCTGGGCTGGAAGAAGAACAACTGGAATCAAGATTGCTGGGAGAAATATCAATAACCTCAGATATGCAGATGACACCACCTTTAGGGCAGAAAGTGAGGAGGAACTCAAAAGCCTCTTGATAAAAGTGAAAGAGGAGAGTGAAAAGGTTGGCTTGAAGCTCAACATTCAGAAAACAAAGGTGATGGAATCTGGTCCCAACACTTCACGGGAAATAGATGGAAAAACAGTGGAAACAGTGTCACACTTTATTTTTTGGGGCTCCAAAATCACTGCAGATGCTGATTGAAGCCATGAAATTAAAAGGCGCTTACTCCTTGGAAGGAAAGTTATGATCAACCTTGATAGTATATTAAAAAGCAGAGACATCACTTTGCCAAAAAAGCTCCATCTATTCAAAGCTACGGCTTTTCCCGTGGTCATGTGTGGATGTGAGAGTTGGACTGTGAAGAAAGCTGATCGCCAAAGAACTGATGCTTTCGAACTGTGGTATTGGAGAAGACTCTTGAGAGTCCCTTGGACTGCAAGAAGATCCAACCAGTCCATTCTAAGGGAGATCAATCGTTGGTGTTCATTGGAAGGACTGATGCTAAAGCTGAAATTGCAATACTTCGGCCACCTCATGCGATGAGTTGACTCACTGGAAAAGATTCTGATGCTAGGAGAGGTTGGGGGCTGGAGGAGAAGGGGACGACAGAGAATGAGATGGCTGGATAGCATCACCGACTCTGTGGCCATGAGTTTGAGTGAACTCCGGGAGTTGGTGTAGGACAGGGAGGCCTAGCGTACAGTGATTCATGGGGTCGCGGAGAGTTGGACACGACTGAGCGACTGAACTGAACTGAACTGATTAAAGTGTGTCAAATACCCTTTTCCCTTTCAGGCGGGAATGTGGGATTTCTCTTGAAATTCTGCAGCGCAAAATTTCTTCATCTCGCATTGAGGGGATAATTTTGTGGTGTTTCTCGAATTGCGGCGGGAAGCTGGGGGTATTCCTCGAGGTGCGAAGGGGACCTCAGGAACTCACTCGAGTTACTTCAGGGAAGTCAGGTCCCGATTGTGCTGGAAGGGGAACTTCCGGATTACTCTCCAGCCGTTAAATGGGAATATTGCCTCTTCTCGATTTGAGTCCGTAAAGTGTGTTCTCCTCTCCACTGAGGACGGATGTTAGGGACCATTCTGATTCGCCTAAAGGGAGTCAAGTTCCCTTTTGCCTTTCAAGCGGGAATGTGGGATTTCTCTTGAGATTCTGCAGTGCAAAATTTCCTCATCTCGCATGGAGGGGATAATTATGTGCTGTTACACGAATTGGGCTGGGAAGCTGGGGATGATTCTCCAGTTGCGACGAGGACCTCTAGAACACACTCGGATTACTTCAGGGAAGTCAGGTCCCCTTTTATGCTGGAAGGGGAACTTCCGGATTGTTCTCGAGCCCTTTAATGGGAATAGGGCCTCCTCTCGATTTGAGTCCATAAATTGTGTTCTCCTCTCCAATGGGGACGAATGTTAGGGAACTTTCTGAGTGGCATAAAGTGTGTCAAGTACCCTTTTGCCTTTCAAGCGGGAATGTGGGATTTCTCTTGAGATTCTGCAGCGCAAAATTACCTCATCTCGCATTGAGGGGATAATTTTGTGGTATTTCTCCAGTTGCAGAGGGAAGCAGGGGATACTTCTCGACTTGCAACGGGGACCTCAGGAACTCGCTCGGGTTGCTTCAGTGAAGTAAAGTCCCCTTTTGTGTTGGAAAGGGAACTTCCAGATTACTCTCGAGCCGTTAAATGGGAACATTGCCTCTTCTCGATTTGAGTCCAGAGAGTGTGTTCTCCTCTGCACTGAGGATGGATGTTAGGGAACACTCTGAGTCGCCTAAAGGGAGTCAAGTACACTGTTGCCTTTCAAGCTGGAATGTGGGATTTCTCTTGAGATTCTGCATCGCCAAATTTCCTCATCTCGCATGGAGGGGATAATTTTGGGTGTTTCCCGAGTTGCCACGGGAAGCTAGGTGTGCTTCTCGAGTTGCGACGGAAACCTCAGGAACTCGCTGGGGTTGCTTCAGGGAAGTCAGGTCCCCTTTGGTGTTGGAAGGGGAACTTCCGGTTTCCTTTCGAGCCCTTAAATATGCACAGTGGATCATCTCGATTTGAGTCCATAAAGTGTGTTCTCCTCTCCAAAGGGAACGGCTGTGTGAGGGGACTTTCTGAGTCGAATAACGGATGTCAAGTACCTTTTTGCCTTTCAAGAGGGAATGTGGTATTTCTCTGGAGATGCTGCATCGCAAAATTTCCTCATCTCGCATTTAGGGGATAATTTTGGGGTGTTTCTCGAGTTGCGGCGGGAAGCTGGGGGTGCTCCTCGAGTTGCTACGGGGAACTCAAAACTCGCTGGGGTTGCTTCAGGGAAGTCAGGTCCCTTTTGGTGTTGGAAGGGGAACTTCCGGTTTCCTCTCGAGCCCTTCAATGTGCAAGGGGGCTCCTCTCGAATTGAGTGGTAAAGTGTGTTTTCCTCTCCAAAAGGGACGGCTCTGTGAGGGAACTTTCTGAGTCGAATAAAGGGTGTCAAGTACCTTTTTGCCGTTCCAGAGGGAATGTGGTATTTCACTTGAGATGCTGCATCGCCAAATTTCCTCATCTCGCATGGAGTGGATAATTTTGGGGTGTTTCTCGAGTTGCGGCGGGAAGCTGGGGGTGCTTCTCGAGTTGCGACGGGGACCTCAGGAACTCGCTGGTGTTGCTTCAGGGAAGTCAGGTCCCCTTTGGTGTTGCAAGGGGAACTTCCGGTTTCCTCTCAGCCCTTCAATGTGCACAGGGGCTCGTCTCGAATTGAGTGGTAAAGTGTGTTCTCCTCTCCAAAGGGGACGTCTGTGTGAGGGAACGTTCTGAGTCGAATAAAGGGTGTCAAGTACCTTTTTGCCTTTCCAGAGGGAATGTGGTATTTCTCTTGAGATGCTGCATTGACAAATTTCCTCATCTCGCATGGAGGGGATAATTTTGGGGTGTTTCTCGAGTTGCGGCGGGAAGCTGGGGGTGCATCTCGAGTTGCGCCGGGGACCTCAGGAACTCGCTGGGGTTGCTTCAGGGAAGTCAGGTCCCCTTTGGTGTTGGAAGGGGAACTTCCGGTTTCCTCTCGAGCCCTTCAATGTGCACAGGGGCTCCTCTCGAATTGAGTTTGTAAAGTGTGTTCTCCTCTCCAAAGGGGACGGCGCTGTGAGGGAACTTTGTGAGTCGAATAAAGGGTGTCAAGTACCTTTTTGCCTTTCCAGAGTGAATGTGGTATTTCACTTGAGATGCTGCATCGCCAAATTTCCTCATCTCGCATGGAGGGGATAATTTTGGGGTGTTTCTCGAGTTGCGGTGGGAAGCTGGGGGTGCTTCTCGAATTGCGACGGGGACCTCAGGAACTCGCTGGTGTTGCTTCAGGGACGTCAGGTCCCCTTTGTTGTTGGAAGGGGAACTTCCGGTTTCCTCTCGAGCTGTTCAATGTGCACAGGGGCTCCTCTCGAATTGAGTGGTAAAGTGTGTCCTCCTCTCCAAAGGGGACGGCTGTGTGAGGGAACGTTCTGAGTCGAATAAAGGGTGTCAAGTACCTTTTTGCCTTTCCAGAGGGAATGTGGTATTTCTCTTGAGATGCTGCATCGCCAAATTTCCTCATCTCGCATGGAGGGGATAATTTTGGGGTGTTTCCCGAGTTGCGGCGGGAAGCTGGGGGTGCTTCTCGAGTTGCGATGGGGACCTCAGGAACTCGCTGGGGTTGCTTCAGGGAAGTCAGGTCACCTTTGGTGTTGGAAGCGGAACTTCCGGTTTCCTCTCGAGCCCTTCAATGTGCACAGGGGCTCCTCTTGAGTTGAGTCCGTAAATTGTGTTCTCTTCTCCAAAGGGGACGGCTGTGTGAGGGAACTTTCTGAGTCGAATAAAGGGTGTCAAGTACCTTTTTGCATTTCCAGAGTAAATGGGGTATTTCACTTGAGTTGCTGCATCGCCAAATTTCCTCATCTCGCATGGAGGGGATAATTTTGGGTGTTTCTCGACTTGCGGCAGGAAGCAGGGAGTGCTTCTCGAGTTGCGACGGGGACCTCAGGAACTCGCTGGGGTTGCTTCAGGGAAGTCAGGTCCCCTATGGTGTTGGAAGGGGAACTTCCGGTTTCCTCTCGAGCCCTTCAATGTGCACGGGGGCTCCTCTCGAATTGAGTGGTAAAGTGTGTTTTCCTCTCCAAAGGGGACGGCTGTGTGAGGGAACTTTCTGAGTCGAATAAAGGGTGTCAAGTACCTTTTTGCCTTTCCAGAGTGAATGTGGTATTTCACTTGAGATGCTGCATCGCCAAATTTCCTCATCTCGCATGGAGGGGATAATTTTGGGGTGTTTCTCGAGTTGCGGCGGGAAGCTGGGGGTGCTTCTCGAATTGCGACGGGTACCTCAGGAACTCGCTGGTGTTGCTTCAGGGAAGTCAGGTCCCCTTTGTTGTTGGAAGGGGAACTTCCGGTTTCCTCTCGAGCTGCTCGATGTGCACAGGGGCTCCTCTCGAATTGAGTGGTAAAGTGTGTCCTCCTCTCCAAAGGGGACGGCTGTGTGAGGGAACGTTCTGAGTCGAATAAAGGGTGTCAAGTACCTTTTTGCCTTTCCAGAGGGAATGTGGTATTTCTCTTGAGTTGCTGCATCGCCAAATTTCCTCATCTCGCATGGAGGGGATAATTTTGGGGTGTTTCCCGAGTTGCGGCGGGAAGCTGGGGGTGCTTCTCGAGTTGCGATGGGGACCTCAGGAACTCGCTGGGGTTGCTTCAGGGAAGTCAGGTCCCCTTTGGTGTTGGAAGAGGAAAGTTCGATTTCCTCTCGAGCCCTTCAATGTGCACAGGGGCTCCTCTCGAATTGAGTGGTAAAGTGTGTTCACCTCTCCAAAGGGACGGCTTTTTGAGGGAACTGTCTGAGTCGAATAAAGGGTGTCAAGTACCTTTTTGCCTTTCCAGAGGGAGTGTGGTATTTCTCTTGAGATGCTGCATAGAGAAATTTCCTCATCTCGCATGGAGGGGATAATTTTGGGGTGTTTCTCGAGTTGCGGCGGGAAGCTCGTTGTGCTTCTCGAGTTGCGACGGGCACCTCAGGAACTCGCTGGGGTTGCTTCAGGGAAGTCAGGTCCCCTTTGGTGTTGGAATGGGAACTTCCGGTTTCCTCTCGAGCCCTTCAATGTGCACAGAGGCTCCTCTCGAATTGAGTCCGTAAAGTGTGTTCTCCTCTCCAAAGGAGACGGCTGTGTGAGGGAACTTTCTGAGTCGAATAAAGGGTGTCAAGTACCTTTTTGCCTTTAAAGAGGGAATGTGGTATTTCTCTTGAGATGCTGCCTCGCCAAATTTCCTCATCTCGCATGGAGGGGATAATTTTGGGGTGTTTCTCGAGTTGCGGCGGGAAGCTGGGGGTGCTTCTCGAGTTGCGACAGGGACCTCAGGAACTCGCTGGGGTTGCTTCAGGGAAGTGAGGTCTCCTTTGATGTTGGAAGGGGAACTTCCGGTTTCCACTCGAGCCCTTCAATGTGCACAAGGGCTCCTCTCAAATTGAGTCCGTAAAGTGTGTTCTCCTCTCCAAAGGGGACGGCTGTGTGAGGGAACTTTCTGAGTCGAATAAAGGGTGTCAAGTACCTTTTTGCCTTTCCAGAGGAATGTGGTATTTCTCTTGAGATGCTGCATCGCCAAATTTCCTCATCTCGCATGGAGGGGATTATTTTGGGGTGTTTCTCGAGTTGCCGCGGGAAGCTGGGGGTGCTTCTCGAGTTGCGACGGGGACCTCAGGAACTCGCTGGGGTTGCTTCAGGGAAGTCAGGTCCCCTTTGTTGTTGGAAGGGGAACTTCCGTTTTCCTCTCGAGCCTTTCTATGTGCACAGGGGCTCATCTCAAATTCAGTCCATCAAGTGTGTTCCCCTCTCCAAAGGGGACGGCTGTGTGAGGGAACTTTCTGAGTCGAATAAAGGGTGTCAAGTACCTTTTTGCATTTTCACAGGGAATGTGGTATTTCTCTTGAGATGCTGCATCGCCAAATTTCCTCATCTCGCATGCAGGGGATAATTTTGGTGTGTTTCTCGAGTTGCGGCGGGAAGCTGGGCGTGCTTCTCGAGTTGCGATGGAGACCTCAGACACTCGCTGGGGTTGCTTCAGGGAAGTCAGGTCCCATTTGTGTTGGAAGGGGAACTTCCGGTTTCCTCTGGAGCCCTTAAATGTGCACAGGGGCTCCTCTCGAATTGAGTCCGTAAATTGTGTTCCCCTCTCCAAAGGGGATGGCTGTGTGAGGGAAATTTCTGAGTCGAATAAAGGGTGTCAAGTATCTTTTTGCCTTTCCAGAGGGAATGTGGTATTTCTCTTGAGATGCTACATCGCCAAATTTCCTCGTCTCTCATGGAGGGAATAATTTTGCGGTGTTTCTCGAGTTGCGGCGGGAAGCTTGGGGTGCTTATCGCGTTGCGACTTGAACGTCAGGAACTCGCTGGGGTTGCTTCAGATAAGTCAGTTCCCCTTTGGTGTTGGAAGAGGATCTTCCGGTTTCCTCTCGAGCCCTTCAATGTGCACAATGGCTCCTCCCGAATTGAGTCCATCAAGTGTATACTGCTCTCCAAAGGGACGGCTATGTGAGGGAATTTTCTGAGTCGAATAAAGGGTGTTAGGAACCTTTTTGCCTTTCCAGAGGGAATGTGGTATTTCTCTTGAGATGCTTCATCGCAAAATTTCCTCATCTCGCATGGAGGGGATAATTTTGTGTTGTTTCTCGAGTTGCGGCGGGAAGCTGGGCGTGCTTCTCGAGTTGCGACGGGGACCTCAGGAACTCGCTGGGGTTGCTTCAGGGAAGTCAGGTCCCCTTTGGTGTTGGAAGGGGAACTTCCGGTTTCCTCCCGAGCCCTTCAATGT
Source organism: Moschus berezovskii (assembly GCF_049115385.1). Classification (NCBI taxonomy): domain Eukaryota; kingdom Metazoa; phylum Chordata; class Mammalia; order Artiodactyla; family Moschidae; genus Moschus; species Moschus berezovskii. The sequence continues at coordinate 150,508,855 of NC_142488.1, forward strand.
GCACAGGGGCTCCTCTCGAATTGAGTGCGTAAATTGTGTTTTCCTCTCCAAAGGGGACGGCTGTGTGAGTGAACTTTCTGAGTCGAATAAAGGGTGTCACGTACCTTTTTGCCTTTAAAGAGGGAATGTGGTATTTCTCTTGAGATGCTGCCTCGCCAAATTTCCTCATCTCGCATGGAGGGGATAATTTTGGGGTGTTTCTCGAGTTGCGGCGGCAAGCTGGGTGTGCTACTCGAATTGCGACAGGGACCTCAGGAACTCGCTGGCATTGCTTCAGGGAAGTCAGGTCCCCTTTGTTGTTGGAAGAGGAAAGTTCGATTTCCTCTCGAGCCCTTCAATGTGCACAGGGGCTCCTCTCGAATTGAGTGGTAAAGTGTGTTCACCTCTCCAAAGGGACGGCTTTTTGAGGGAACTGTCAGAGTCGAATAAAGGGTGTCAAGTACCTTTTTGCCTTTCCAGAGGGAGTGTGGTATTTCTCTTGAGATGCTGCATCGCGAAATTTCCTCATCTCGCATGGAGGGGATAATTTTGGGGTGTTTCTCGAGTTGCGGCGGGAAGCTCGTTGTGCTTCTCGAGTTTCGACGGGCACCTCAGGAACTCGCTTGGTTGCTTCAGGGAAGTCAGGTCCCATTTGGTGTTGGAATGGGAACTTCCGGTTTCCTCTCGAGCCCTTCAATGTGCACAGAGGCTCCTCTCGAATTGAGTCCGTAAAGTGTGTTCTCCTCTCCAAAGGGGACGGCTGTGTGAGGGAACTTTCTGAGTCGAATAAAGGGTGTCAAGTACCTTTTTGCCTTTCCAGAGGGAATGTGGTATTTCTCTTCAGATACTGCATCGCGAAATTTCCTCATCTCGCATGGAGTGGATAATTTTTGGGTGTTTCTCGAGTTGCGGCGGGAAGCTGGGGGTGCTTCTCGAGTTGCGACGGGGACCTCAAGAACTCGCTGGGGTTGCTTCAGGGAATTCAGGTCCACTTTGCTGTTTGAAGGGGAACATCCGGTTTCCTCTCGAATCCTTCAATGTGCACAGGGGCTCCTCTCGAATTGAGTCCGTAAAGTGTGTTCTCCTCTCCAAAGGGGACGGCTGTGTGAGGGAACTTTCTGAGTCGAATAAAGGGTGTCAAGTAACTTTTTGCCTTTAAAGAGGGAATGTGGTATTTCTCTTGAGATGCTGCCTCGCCAAATTTCCTCACCTCGCATGGAGGGGATAATTTTGGGGTGTTTCTCGAGTTGCGGCGGGAAGCTGGGGGTGCTTCTCGAGTTGCGACGGGGAACTCAAGAACTCGCTGGGTTTTCGGGGAAGTCAGGTCCCTTTTGGTGTTGGATGGGGAACATCCGGTTTCCTCTCGAGCCCTTCAATGTGCACAGGGGCTCATCTCGAATTGAGTCCATAACGTGTGTTCTCATCTAAAAGGGGACGGGTGTGTGTGGGAACTTTGTGAGTCGAATAAAGGGTGTCAAGTACCTTTTTGCCTTTCAAGAGGGAATGTTGTATTTCTCTTGAGATGCTGCATCGCCAAATTTCCTCATCTCGCATTGACGGGATAATTTTGGGGTGTTTCTCGAGTTGCAGCGGGAAGCTGGGGGTGCTTCTCAAGTTGCGAAGGGGACTTCAGGAACTCGCTGAGGTTGCTTCAGTGAACTCAGGTTCCCTTTGCTGTTGGAAGGGGAAATTCCGGGTTTCTCTGGAGACCTTAAATGTGCACTACGGATCATCTCGAATTGAGTCCATAAAGTGTGTTCTCCTCTGCAAAAGTGACGGCTGTGTGAGGGAACTTTCTGAGACGAATAAAGGGTGTCAAGTACCTTTTTGCCTTTCCAGAGGGAATATGGTATTTCTCTTGTGATGCTGCATCGCCAAATTTCCTCATCTCGCATGGAGGGGATAATTTTGTGGTGTTTCTCGAGTTGCGGCGGGAAGCTGGAGGTGCTTCTCGAGTTGCGACGGGGACCTCAGGAACTCGCTGGGGTTGCTTCAGGGAAGTCAGGTCACCTTTGATGTTGGAAAGGGAACTTCCGGTTTCCTCTCGATCCCTTCAATGTGCACAGGGGCTCCTCTCGAACTGAGTCCGTAAAGTGTGTTCTCCTCTCCAAAGGGGACGGCTGTGTGAGGGAACTTTCTGAGTCGAATAAAGGGTGTCAAGTACCTTTTTGCCTTTCCAGAGGGAATATGGTATTTCTCTTGTGATGCTGCATCGCCAAATTTCCTCATCTCGCATGGAGGGGATAATTTTGGAGTGTTTCTCGAGTTGCGGCGGGAAGCTGGAGGTGCTTCTCGAGTTGCGACGGGGACCTCAGGAACTCGCTGGGGTTGCTTCAGGGAAGTCAGGTCACCTTTGGTGTTGGAAAGGGAACTTCCGGTTTCCTCTCTATCCCTTCAATGTGCACAGGGGCTCCTCTCGAATTGAGTCCGTAAAGTGTGTTCTCCTCTGCAAAGGGGACGGCTGTGTGAGGGAACTTTCAGAGTCGAATAAAGGGTGTCAAGTACCTTTTTGCCTTTCCAGAGGGAATGTGGTATTTCTCATGAGATGCTGCATCGCCAAATTTCCTCATCTCGCATGGAGGGGATAATGTTGGGGTGTTTCTCGAGTTGCGGCGAGAAGCTGGGTGTGCTTCTCGAGTAGCTTCTGGCACCTCAGGAACTCGCTAGGGTTGCTCCAGGGAAGTCAGGTCCCCTTTGGTGTTGGAAGGGGAACTTCCGGTTGCCTCTCGAGCCCTTCAATGTGCACAGGGGCTCCTCTCGAATTGAGTCCGTAAAGTGTGTTCTCCTCTCCAAAGGGGACGGCTGTTTGAGGGAACTTTCTGAGTCAAATAAAGGGTGTCAAGTACCTTTTTGCCTTTCCAGAGGGAATGTGGTATTTCTCTTGAGATGCTGCATCGCGATATTTCCTCATCTCGCATGGAGGGGATAATTTTGGGGTGTTTCTCGAGTTGCGGCGGGAAGCTTGGCGTGCTTCTCGAGTTGCGACGGGGACCTCAGGAACTCGCTGTGGTTGCTTCAGGGAAGTCAGGTCACCTTTGGTGTTGGAAGGGGAACTTCCGGTTTCCTCTCGAGCCCTTCAATGTGCACAGGGGCTCCTCTCGAATTGAGTCCTTAAAGTGTGTTCTCCTCTCCAAAGGGGACGGCTGTGTGAGGGAACTTTCTGAGTCGAATAAAGGGTGTCAAGTACCTTTTTGCCTTTCCAGAGGGAATGTGGTATTTCTCTTGAGATGCTGCAACGCCAAATTTCCTCATCTCGCATTAGGGGATAATTTTGTGGTGTTTCTCGAGTTGCGGCGGGAAGCTGGAGGTGCTTCCCGAGTTGCGACGGGGACCTCAGGAACTCGCTAGGGTTGCTTCAGGGAAGTCAGATCCCCTTTGGTGTTGGAAGGGGATATTCCGGGTTCCTCTCCAGCCCTTCAATGTGCAAAGGGGCTCCTATCGAAATGAGTCCGTAAAGTGTGTTCTCCTCTCCAAAGGGGAAGGCTGTGTGAGGGAACTTTTTGAGTCGAATAAAGGGTGTCAAGTAACTTTTGGCCGTTCCAGAGGGAATGTAGTATTTCTCTTTAGATGCTGCATCGCAAAATTTCCTCATCTCGCATGGAGGGGATAATTTTGGGTTGTTTCTCTAGTTGAGGCGGTAAGATGGGGGTGCTTCTCGAGTTGCGACGAGGACCTCAGGAACTCGCTGTGGTTTCTTCAGGATAGTCAGGTCCCCTTTGGTGTTGGAAGGGGAACTTCCGGATTCCTCTCCGCCCTTCAATGTGCACAGGGGCTCCTCTCGAATTGAGCCCGTAAAGTGTGTTTTCCTCTCCAAAGGGGACGGCTGTGTAAGGGATCTTTCTGAGTCGAATAAAGGGTGTCAAGTACCTTTTTACCTTTCCAGAGGGAATGTGGTATTTCTCTTGAGATGCTGCATCGCCAAATTTCCTCAACTCGCATGGAGGGGATAATTTTGGGGTGTTTGTCGAGTTGCGGCGGGAAGCTGGGGGTGCTTCTCGAGTTGCGACGGGGATCTCAGGAACTCTCTGGGGTTGCTTCAGGGAAGTCAGGTCCCGTTTGGTGTTGGAAGGGGAACTTCCGGATTCCTCTCCGCCCTTCAATGTGCACAGGGGCTCTCTCAAATTGAGTCAATGAAGTGTGTTCTCCTCTCCAAAGGGGACGGCTGTGTGAGGGAACTTTCTGAGTCGAATAAAGGGTGTCAAGAACCTTTTCGCTTTCCAGAGTGAATGTGGTATTTCTCTTGAGATGCTCCATCGCCCAATTTTCTCATCTCGCATGGAGGGGATAATTTTGGGGTGTTTCACGAGTTGCGGCGGGAAGCTGGGGGTGCTTCTCGAGTTGCGACGGGGACCGCAGGAACTCGCTGGGGTTGCTTCAGGGAAGTCAGGTCCACTTTGGTGTCGGAAGGGGATCTTCCGGTTTCCTCTCGAGCCCTTCAATGTGCACAGGGGCTCCTCTCGAATTGAGTCCGTAAAGTGTGATCTCCTCTCCAAAGCGGACGGCTGTGTGAGGGAACTTTATGAGTCGAATAAAGGGTGTCAAGAAACTTTTTGCCCTTCCAGAGGGAATATGGTATTTCTCGTGAGATGCTGCATCGACAAATTTCCTCATCTCGCATGGAGGGGATAATTTGGGGGTGTTTCTCGAGTTGCGGCGGGAAGCTGGGGGTGCTCCTCTAGTTGCGACGGGGACCTCAGGAACTCGCTGGGGTTGCTTCAGGGAAGTCAGGTCCCCTTTGGTGTTGGAAGGGGAACTTCCGTTTTCCTCTCGAGCCCTTCATGTGCACAGGGGCTCCTCTCGAATAGAGTCCTTAAAGTGTGTTCTCCTCTCCAAAGAGGACGGCTGTGTGAAGGAACTTTCTGAGTCGAATAAAGGGTGTCAAGTACCTTTTTGGCTTTCCAGAGGGAATGTGGTATTTCTCTTGAGTTGCTGCATCGCCAAATTTCGTCATCTCTCATGGAGGGGAAAATTTTGGGGTGTTTCTCGAGTTGCGGCGGGAAGCTGGGGGTGCTTCTCGAGTTGCGAGGGGGACCTAAGGAACTCGCTTGTGTTGCCTCAGGGAAGTCAGGTCCCCTTTATTGTTGGAAGGGTAACTTGCAGTTTCCTCTCGAGGCCTTCAATGTGCACATGGGTTCCTCTCGAATTGAGTCCGTAAAGTGTATTCTCCTCTCCAAAGGGGACTTCTGTGTGAGGGAACCTTCTGAGTCGAATAAAGGGTGTCAAGTAACTTTTTGTCTTTCCAGAGGAAATGTGGTATTTCTCTTGAGATGCTGCATCGCCAAATTTCCTCATCTTGCATGGAGGGGTAAATTTTCGGGTGTTTTTCGAATTGCGGAGGGAAGCTGGGCCTGCTTCTCGAGTTGCGACGGGGACCTCAGGAACTCGCTGCGGTTGCTTCAGGGAAATCATGTCCCCTCTGGTTGTGGAAGGGGAACTTCAGGTTTACGCTAGAAACCTTAAATGTGAACAGGTTTCATCTCGAATTGAGTCCATAAAGTGTGTTCTCCTATCCAATGGGGCGGCTGTGTGAGGGAACTTTCTGAGTCGAATAAAGTGTGTAAAGTACCTTTTTGCATTTCCAGAGGGAATGTGGTATTTCTCTTGAGATGCTGCATCGCCAAATTTCCTCATCTCGCATGGAGGGGATAATTTTGGGGTGTTTCTCGAGTTGCGGCGGGAAGCTGGGGGTGCTTCTCGAGTTGCGACGGGGACCTCAGGAACTCGCTGGGGTTGCTTCAGGGAAGTCAGGTCCCCTTTGGTGTTGGAAGGGGAACTTCCGGTTTCCTCTCGAGCCCTTCAATGTGCACAGGGGCTCCTCTCGAATTGAGTCCGTAAAGTGTGTTCTCCTCTCCAAAGGGGACGGCTGTGTGAGGGAACTTTCTGAGTCGAATAAAGGGTGTCAAGTACCTTTTTGCCTTTCCAGAGGGAATGTGGTATTTCTCTTGAGATGCTGCATCGCCAAATTTCCTCATCTCGCATGGAGGGGATAATTTTAGGGTGTTTCTCGAGTTGCGGCAGGAAGCTGGGGGTGCTTCTCGAGTTGGGACGGGGACGTCAGGAACTCGCTGGGGTTGCTTCAGGGAAGTCAGGTCCCCTTTGGTGTTGGAAGGGAACTTCCGGTTTCCTCTCGAACCCTTCATGTGCACAGGGGCTCCTCTCGAATAGAGTCCTTAAAGTGTGTTCTCCTCTCCAAAGAGGACGGCTGTGTGAAGGAACTTTCTGAGTCGAATAAAGGGTGTCAAGTAAATTTTTGTCTTTCCACAAGGGAATGTGGTATATCTTGAGATGCTGCATCGCCAAATTTCCTCATCTTGCATGGAGGGGTAAATTTTGGGGTGTTTTTCGAGTTGCGGAGGGAAGCTGGGCCTGCTTCTCAAGTTGCGACGGGGACCTCAGGAACTCGCTGCGGTTGCTTCAGGGAAATCAAGTCCCCTCTGGTTGTGGAAGGGGAACTTCAGGTTTACGCTAGAAACTTTAAATGTGAACAGGTTTCATCTCGAATTGAGTCCGTAAAGTGTGTTCTCCTCTCCAAACGGGACGGCTGTGTGAGGGAACTTTCTGAGTCGCATAAAGGGTTTCAAGTACCTTTTTGCCTTTCCAGAGGGAATGTGGTATTTCTCTTGAGATGCTGCGTCGCCAAATTTCCTCATCTCGCATGGAGGGGAGAATTTTGGGGTGTTTCTCGAGTTGCGGCGGGAAGCTGGGGGTGCTTCTCGAGTTGCAACGGGGACCGCAGGAACTCGCTGGGTTTGCTTTAGGGAATTCAGGTCCCCTTTGGTGTTGGAAGGGGAACTTCCGGTTTCCTCTCGAGCCCTTCAATGTGCACAGGGGCTCCTCTCGAATTGAGTATGTAAAGTGTGTTCTCCTCTCCAAAGGGGACGGCTGTGTGAGGGAACTTTCTGAGTGGAATAAAGGGTGTCAAGTACCTTTTTGCCTTTCCAGAGGGAATGTGCTATTTCTCTTGAGATGCTGCATCGCCAAATTTCCTCATCTCGCATGGAGGGGATAATTTTGGGGTGTTTCTGGAGTTGCGGCGGGAAGCTGGTGGTGCTTCTCGAGTTGCGACGGGGACCTCAGGAACTCGCTGGGGTTGCTTCAGTGAAGTCAGGTCCCCTTTGGTGTTGGAAGGGGAACTTCCGGGTTCCTCTCGAGCCCTTCAATGTGCACAGGGGCTCCTCTCGAATTGAGTCCGTAAAGTGCGTTCTCCTCTCCAAAGGGGACGGCTGTGTGACGGAACTTTCTGAGTCGAATAAAGGGTGTCAAGTACCTTTTTGCCTTTACGGAGGGAATGTGGTATTTCTCTTGAGATGCTGCATCGCCAAATTTCCTCATCTCGCATGGAGGGGATAATTTTGGGGTGTTTCTCGAGTTGCGGCGGGAAGTTGGGGGTGCTTCTCGAGTTGCGACGGGGACCTCAGGAACTCGCTGGCGTTGCTTCAGGGAAGTCAGGTCCCCTTTGGTGTTGGAAGGGGAACTTCCGGTTTCCTCTCGAGCCCTTCATGTGCACAGGGGCTCCTCTCGAATAGAGTCCTTAAAGTGTGTTCTCCTCTCCAAAGAGGACGGCTGTGTGAAGGAACTTTCTGAGTCGAATAAAGGGTGTCAAGTACCTTTTTGGCTTTCCAGAGGGAATGTGGTATTTCTCTTGAGATGCTGCATCGCCAAATTTCGTCATCTCTCATGGAGGGGAAAATTTTCGGGTTTTTCTCGAGTTGCGGCGGGAAGCTGGGGGTGCTTCTCGAGTTGCGAGGGGGACCTAAGGAACTCGCTGGTGTTGCCTCCGGGAAGTCAGGTCCCCTTTATTGTTGGAAGGGTAACTTGCAGTTTCCTCTCGAGCCCTTCAATGTGCACATGGGTTCCTCTCGAATTGAGTCCGTAAAGTGTGTTCTCCTTCCAATGGGGATGGATGTTAGGGAACTTTCTGAGTGTCACAAAGAAAGTCAAGTACCCTTTTGCCTTTCAAGTGGGAATGTGGGAATTCTCTTCAGATCTGCAGCGCAAAATGACCTCATCTCGAATTGAGGGGATAATTTTGTGGTGTTGGTCAAGTTGCCATCGGAAGCAGTGATTACTTCTCGAGTTGCGACGGGGACCTCAGAAACTCACTCACTTGCTTCAGTGATTTCAAGTCCCGTTTCGTGTTGGAAGGGGAAATTTCGGATTACTCTCGAGCAGTTAAATGGGACTATTAGCTCTTCTCGATTTCAGTCCATAAAGTGTGTTCCCCTCTCCACTGAGGACGGATGTAAGGGACCATTCTGAGTTGCCTAAAGGGTGTCAAGTACCCTTTTTCCTCAAGCGGGAATGTGGGATTTCTCTTGAGATTCTGCAGTGCCAAATTACCTCATCGCACATTGAGATCATAATTTTTTGGTGTTTCTCGTGTTGAGGCAGGAAGCAGGTTGTACGTCGCGAGTTGCGACGGGGAACTCAGGAACTCCCTCGGGTTGCTTCAGGGAAGTCAAGTCCCCTTTTTGTTGGAAGGGGAATTTCCGGATTACTCAGGAGCTGTTAAATGGGAATATTGCCTCTTCTCGATTTAAGTCCATAAATTGTGTTATCCTCTCCACTGAGGATGGATGTTAGGGATCATTCTTAGTCGCCTAAAGGGAGTCAAGTCCCCTTTTGCCTTTCAAGCGGGAATGTGGGATTTCTCTTGAGATTATGCAGCGCAAAATTTCCTCATGTCTCATTGAGGGGATAATATTGTGGTGTTTCTCGTATTGCGGAGGGAAGCTAGGGGTACTTCTCGAGTTGCGAAGGGGACCTCAGGAAATTATTCGAGTTACTGCAGGGAAGCCAGGTCCCCTTTTGTGCTGGAAGGGGAACTTCTGGATTACTCTCGAACCCTTTAATGGGAATAGGGCCTCTTCTCGAATTGAGTCCATAAATTGTGTTCTCCTCTCCACTGGGGACGGGTATTAGGGAAATTCCTGAGTGGCATAAAGTTTGTCAAGTACACTTTTGCCTTTCAAGCGGGAATGGGCGATTTGTCTTGAGATTCTGCTGCGCAAAATTACCTCATCTCTCATTGACGGGATAATTTTGTGGTGTTTCTTGAGTTGCGGTGGGAAGCAGGGGGTACATTTCGAGTTGCGACAGGGACCTCAGGAACTCGCTCCGGTTTCTTCAGGGAAGTCAAGTCCCCTTTTGTGTTGATAGGGGAACTTCCGGATATCTCTCGAGCCGTTAAATAGGAATACTGCCTCTTCTCGATTTGAGTCCATAAAGTGTGTTCTCCTCTCCAATAAGGACGGTTTTTAGGGACCACCCTGAGTCGCCTAAGGGGAGTCAAGTACCCTTTTTCCTTTCAAGCGGGAATGTGGGATTTCTCTTTAGATTCTGTAGCACAAAATTTCATCTCGCATTGAGTGGATAATTTTATGCTGTATCTCAAATTGTGGCGGGAACCTGGGGGTACTTCGCCAGTTGCGAGGGGACCTCAGGAACTCACTCGAGTTGCTTCAGGGTAGTCAGGTCCCCTTTTGTGCTGGAAGGGGAACTTCTGGATTACTCTCGAGCCCTTTAACGGGAATAGGGCCTATTCTCTATTTGAGTCCATAAGGTGTGTTCTCCTCTCCAATGGGGACAGATGTTAGGGAACTTTCTGAGTGGCATAAAGTGTGTCAAGTACCCTTTTGCCTTTCAGTCGGGAATGCGGGAATTGTCTTAAGATTCTGTAGCGCAAAATTACCTCATCTCGCATTGAGGAGATAATTTTGTGGTGTTTCTCGAGTTTCGGCGGGAAGCAGGGGGTACTTCTTGAGTTGCGACGGGGACCTCAGAAACTCGTTCAGGATGATTCAGGGAGGGCAGGTCCCCTTTTGAGTTGGAAGGGGAACTTCCGGTTTACTCTCGAGCCGTTAATTGGGGATAGGACCTCGTCTCAAATTGAGTCCATAAGGTGTGTTCTCCTCTCCAGTGGGAACTGACATTAGTGAAATTTCTGAGTCACATAAAGGGAGTCAAGTACCCTTTTGCCTTTCAAGAGTGAATGTTGTATTTCTCTTGAGATTCTGCAGCGTATATTTTCCTCATCTCGCATTAGGGAATAATTTTTAGTGTTTCTCAGTTGCGAAGTGAAGATGTGGGTACTTCTCAAGGTTTGACGGGGACCTCAGGAACTCGCTTGGGTTTCATCAGGGAAGTCAGGTCCCCTTTTTTGTTGGAACGGAACTCCCGGTTTACTCTCGAGCCGTTAAATGGGAATAGGGCCTCAACTCGAATTGATTCCATAAAGGGTGTTCTCCTCTCCAATGGGGACGGCTGTGTGAGGAAACTTTCTGAGTCGCATAAAGAGTGTCAAATACCCTTTTGCCTTTCAAGCGGGAATGTGGGAATTCTCTTCAGATCTGCAGCGCAAAATGACCTCATCTCGAATTGAGGGGATAATTTTGTGGTGTTGGTCAAGTTGCCAGAGGAAGAAGTGATTACTTCTCGAGTCGCGACGGGGACCTCAGGAACTCACTCACTTGCTTCAGTGAAGTCAAGTCCCCTTTGTTGTTGGAAGGGGAACTTCTGGATTACTCTCGAGCCGTTAAATGGGAATATTAGCTCTTCTCTATTTCAGTCCATAAAGTGTGTTCTCCTCTCCACTGAGGACGGATGTTAGGGACCATTCTGAGTCGCCGAAACGGTGTCAAATACCCTTTTACCTTTCAAGCGGGAATGTGGGATTTCTCTTGAGATTCTGCAGCGCAAAATTTCCTCATCTCACATTGTGGGGATAATTATGTGGTGTTTCTCGAGTTGCGATGGAGACCTCAGAAACTTACTCGAGTTACTTCAGGGATTCGGGTCCCATTTGTGCTGGAAGGGGAACTTCCGTATTACTCTCGAGCCCTTTAATGGGAATAGGGCCTCTTTTGTAGTTGAGTCCATAAAGTGTGTTTTTCTCTCCAATGGGGATGGATATTTTTGAACTTTCTGAGTGGCATAAAGTGTGTCAAGTACCCTTTTGCCTTTCAAGCGGGAATGTGGGATATCTCTTGAGATTCCGCAGCGCAAATAACCTCATCTCACATTGAGGGGATAATTTTGTGGTGTTTCTCCAGTTGTGGTGGGAAGCAGGGGGCACTTCTCTAGCTATGGCGGGGACCTCAGGAACTCGCTCGGGTTGCTTCAGGGAAGTCAATTCGCCTTTTGTTTTGGAAGGGGAACTTCCGGATTACTGTCGAGATGTTAAAAGGGAATATTGCCTCCTCTCCATTTGAGTCCATAAAATATGTTCTCGTCTCCACTGAGGATGGATGTTAGGGAACATTCTGAGTCGCCTAAAGGGAGTCAAGTACCCTTTTGACATTCAAGCGGGAATGGGGGATTTCTCTTGAGATTCTGCAGCGCAAAATTTCCTCATCTCGCATGGAGGGGATAATTTTGTGGTGTTTCTCGAGTTGTGGCCGGAAGCTGGGGGTACTTCTCGAGGTGCGGCGGGGACCTCAGGGACTCGCTTGTGTTGCTTCAGGGAAGTCAAGTCCTTTTTTGTGTTGGAAGGGGAACTTCCGGATTACTCTCGAGCTGTTAAATGGGAAAAATGCCTCTTCTCGATTTGAGTCCATAAAGTGTGTTTTCCTCTCCACTGAGGAAGGACGTTAGGGAACATTCTGAGTCGCATAAACGGAGTCAGTACCTTTTGCCTTTCAAGCTGGAATGTAGGATTTCTCTTGAGATTCTGCAGCGCAAAATTTCCTCATCTCGCAGTGAGGGGAATACTTTGTGGTGTTTCTCGAATTGCGGCGGGACGCTGGGGGTACTTCTTGAGTTTAGATGGGGACCTCAGGAACTCACTCGAGTTTCTTCAAGGAAGTCAGGTCCCATTTTGTGCTGGAATGGGAACTTCCGGATTAGTCTCGAGCCCTTTAATGGGAATAGGGCCTCTTCTGGAGTTGAGTCCATAAAGTGTGTATGCCTCTCCAATGGGGACGGAAGTTAGGGAACATTCTGAGTGGCATAAAGTGTGTCAAGTTCCCTTTTGCTTTCAAGCGGGAATGCTGGATCTCTCTTGAGATTCTCAGCAGAAGATTACCTCATCTCGCACTGAGGGGATATATTTGTGTCGTTTCTCGAGTTGGGGCGGGAAGCAGGGGGTACTTCAGGAGTTGAGACGGGACCCTCAGGAACTCGCTCAGGTTGCTTCAGGGAAGTCAAGTCCTTTTTTGTGTTGGAAACGGAACTTCTTGATTACTCTCGAGCCTTTAAATGGGAATGTAGCCTCTTTTCGATTTGAGTCCATGAAGTGTGTTTTCCTCTCCACTGAGGACGGATCTTAGGGAACATTCTGAGTCGCCTAAAGGGAGTCAGGTACCATTATGCCTTTCAAGCGGGAATGTGGGATAACTCTTGAGACTCTGCAGCGCAAAATTTCCTCATCTCGCATTGAGGAGATAATTTTGTTGTGTTTCTGGAGTTGCGAAGGGGACCTCAGGAACCTTCTCGAGTTACTTCAGGGAATCAGGCCCCTTTTTTCCTGGAAGGAGAACTTCCGGATTACTCCTGAGCCCTTTAATGGGAATAGGGCCTCTTCTGGAGTTGAGTCCATAAGTGTGTTATCCTCTCCACTGAGGACGAATGTTAGGGACCATTCTGAGTCGGCTAAAGGGAGTCAAGTACCCGTTTGCCTTTCAAGCGGATATCTGGGATTTCACTTGAGATTCTGCAGCACAAAATTTCCTCATCTCACATTGTGGGGAAGATTTTGTGGTGTTTCTCCAGTTGCGATGGGGACCTCAGAAATTTACTCGAGTTACTTCAGGGAGTCAGGACCATTTGTGCTGGAAGGGGAACTTCTGGAATACTTTTGAGCCCTTTAATGGGAATAGGGCCTCTTCTCCAGTTGAGTCCCTAAAGTGTGTTATCTTCTCCAATGGGACGGATATTATTGAACTTTCTCAGTGGCATAAAGTGTGTCAAGTACGCTTTTGCCTTTCAAGCGGGAATGTGGGATTTCTCTTGAGATTCTGCAGCGCAAAATTTCCTCATCTCGCATAGAGGGGATAATTTTGTGGTGTTTCTCCAATTGCGGCGGGAAGCTGGGGGTGCTTCTGGAGTTGCGACAGGGACCTCTGGAAATCGCTCGGGTAGCTTCAGGGAAGTCAGGTCCCCTTTGGTGTTGGAAGGGGAACTTCCGGATTCCACTCGAGCCCTTCAATGTGAACAGGAGCTCATCTCGAATTGAGTCCATAAAGTGTGTTCTCCTCTCCAATGGTGACTGATGTTAGTGAAGTTTCTGAGTCGCATAAAGGTTGTCAAGTACCCTTTTGATTTTCAATAGGGAATGTGGTATTTCCCTTGAGATTCTGCAGCGAAAAATTTCCTCACCTTGCATTGCGGGCAAAATTATGTTGTGTTTCACGACTTGCGGCGGGAAGCTGTGGTAACTGCTCAGGTTGCGACGGGGACCACAGGAACTCGCTGGGGTTGCTTCAGGGAAGTCAGGTCCCCTTTGGTGTTGGAAGGGGAAATTCCGGTTTCCTCTTGAGCCCTTATATATGCACAGGGGCTCATCTCGAATTGAGTCCAAAAAGTGGTTCTCCTCTCCAAAGGGGACGGCTGTCTGAGGGAACTTTCTGAGTCGAATAAAGGGTGTCAAGTATCTTTTTGCCTTTCAAGAGGGAATGTGGAATTTCTCTTGAGATGCTGCATCGCAGGATTTTATCATCTCGCATTGAGGGGATAATTTTCGGGTGTTTCTCGAGTTGCGGCGGGAAGCTGGGGGTGCTTCTCGAGTTGCGACGGGGACCTCAGGAATTCGCTGAGGTTGCTTCAGGGAAATCAGGTCCCCTTTGGTGTTGGAAGGGGAAATTCTGGTTTTCTCTCGAGCCCTTAAATGTGCCCAGGGGCTCATCTCGAATTGAGTCCATAAAGTGTGTTCTCCTCTCCAAAGGGACGGCTGTGTAAGGGAACTTTCTGAATCGAATAAAGGGTGTCAAGTAACTTTTTGCCTTTCCACAGGGAATGCAGTATTTCTCTTGACATGTTGCATCTGAAAATTTCCTCATCTCGCATTGAGAGGATAATTTTGAGGTGTTTCTCGAGTTGCGTCGGGAAAATCGGGGTGCTTCTTCAGTGCGACGGGGACCTCAGGAAGTCGCTGGGTTGCTTCAGGGAATTCAGGTCCCCTTTAGTGTTTGAAGGTGAACTTCCGGTTTCCTCTCGAGCCCTTAAATGTGCACAGGGGTCATCTCGAATTGAGTCCATAAAGTGTGTTCTCCTCTAAAATGGGACGGCTGTGAGAGGGAAATTTCTGAGTCGAATAAAGGGTGTCAATTATCGTTTTGCGTTTCCAGAGGGAACGTGGTATTTCTCTTGAGATGCTGCATCGCAAAATTTCCTCATCTCGCATTGAGGGCATAATTTTGGTGTGTTTTTCGAGTTTCAGCGGGATGCTAGGGGTGTTTCTCGAATTGCGACGGGGACCTCAGGAACTCGCTGGGGTTGTTTCAGGGAGGTCAGGTCCCCTTTGGTGTTGGAAGGGGAATTTCCGGGTTCCTCTCGAGTCCTTAAATGTGAACAGGGGCTCATCTCGAAATGAGTCCATAAAGTGTGTTCTCCTCTCCAAAGGGGATGGCTGTGTGACTGAACTTTCTGAGTCGAATTAAGGCTGTCAAGTACCTTTTTGCCTTTCAAGAGGGAATGTTGTATTTCTCTTGATATCCTGCATCGCAGGATTTTCTCATCTCGCATTGAGGGGATAATTTTTGGGTGTTTCTCGAGTTACGGCCGGAAGCTGGGGGTGCTTCTCGAGTTGCGACTGGTACCTCAAGAACTCGCTGGGGTTGCTTCAGGAAAGTCAGTTTCCCTTTGGTGTTGCAAGGTAAACTTACGATTTCCTCTACAGCCCTTAAATGTGAACAGGGGCTCATCTCGAACTGAGCCCATAAAATGTGATCTCCTCTCCAAATGGGACGGTTGTCTGAGGGAACTTTCTGAGTCGAATAAAGGGTGTCAAGTACCTTTTTGCCTTTCAAGAGGGAATGTGGTATCTCTCTTGAGATGCTGCATCGCAGGATTTTCACATCTCGCATTGACGGGATAATTTTGGTGTGTTTCTCGAGTTGCGGCGGGAAGCTGGGGGAGCTTCTCGAGTTGCGACAGGGACCTCAGGAATTCGCTGGGTTTGCTACAGGGAAGTCAGGTCCCCTTTGGTGTTGGAAGGGGAACTTCCGCTTTACTCTCGAGCCGTTTATTGGGAATAGGGCCTCATCTTGATTTGAGTCCGTAAAGTGTGTTCTCCTGTCCAATGAGGACGGCTGTGTGAGGGAACTTTCTGAGTCGCATAAAGGGTTTCAAGAACCGTTTTGCTTTTCAAGAGGGAATGTGGTATTTCTCTTGAGATTCTGTAACACAAAATTTCCTATTCTTGCATTGAGGGGATATTTTGTGGTGTTTCTCGAGTTGTGGTGGGAAGCTGGGGGTACTTCTCAAGTTGCTATTCGTACCTCAGGAACTCACTCAGGTTTCTTCAGGTAAGGCAGTTCCCCTTTTTGTTGGAAGGGGAACTTCCGATTTACTCTCGAGCAGTTAATTGGCAATAGTGCCTCATTTTGAATTGAGTACATAAAGTTCGTTCACCTCTCCAATGGGGACTGATGTTAGTGAAATTTCTGAGTCGCATAAAGGATGTCAATTACCCTTTTGCATTTCAAGTGGGAATGTGGTATTTCTCTTGAGATTCTGCAGCGCAAATATCCTCATCTCGCATTGAGGAGATAATTTTGTGGTGTATGTCAAGTTGTGGCGGGAATTTTGGATTACTTCTCGTGTTGCGACGGGGACCTCAGGAATTTGATCGAGTTGCTTCTGGAAAGTCAGGTCCCCTTTTGTGTTGGAAGGGGAACTTGCGGTTTAGTCTGGAGCCGTTAAATGGGAATAGGGCCTCATCTCGAATTGAGTCCATAAAGTGTGTTCTCCTCTCCAAAGGGGACGGCTGTGTGAGGGAATTTTCTGAGTCGAATACAGGGTGTCAAGTACCTTTTTGCCTTTCCAGAGGGAATGTGGTATTTCTCTTGAGATGCTGCATCGCCAAATTTCCTCATCTCGCCTGGAGTGGATAATTTTGGTGTGTTTCTCGAGTTGCGGCGGGAAGCTGGGGGTGCTTGTCGAGTTGCGACGGGGACCTCAGGAACTCGCTGGGGTTGCTTCAGGGAAGTCAGGTCCCCTTTGGTGTAGGAAGGGGAACTTCCGGTTTCCTCTCGAGCCCTTCAATGTGCACAGGGTCTCCTCTCGAATTGAGTCCATAAACTGTGTTCTAATCTCCAAAGGGGACGGCTGTGTGAGGGAACTTTCAGAGTCGAATAAAAGGTGTCAAGTACCTTTTTGTCTTTCCGGAGGGAATGTGTTATTTTTCGTGAGATGCTGCATCGCCAAATGTCCTCATCTCGCATGGAGGGTATAATTTTGGGGTGTTACTCGAGTTGCGGCGGGAAGCTGGGGGTGCTTCTCGAGTTGTGACGGAGACCTCAGGAACTCGCTTGAGGTTGTTTCAGGGAAGTCAGGTCCCCTTTGGTGTTGGAAGGGGAACTTCCGGTTTCCTCTCGAGACCTTCAATGTGCACAGGGGCTCCTCTCGAATTGAGTCCATAAAGTGTGTTCTCCTCTCCAAATGGGACGGCTGTGTGAGGGAACTTTCTGAGTCGAATAAAGGGTGTCAAGTAGCTTTTTGCCTTTCCAGAGGGAATGTGGTATTTCTCTTGAGATGCTGCATTGCCAAATTTCCTCATCTCGCATGGAGGGGATAATTTTGGGGTGTTCCTCGAGTTGCGGCGGGAAGCTGGGGGTGCTTCTCGAGTTGAGACGGGGACCTCAGGAACTCGCTGGGGTTGCTTCAGGGAAGTCAGGTCCCCTTTGGTTTTGGAAGGGGAACTTCCGGTTTCCTCTCGAGCCCTTCAATGTGCACAGGGGCCCACTCGAATTGAGTCCGTAAAGTGTGTTCTCCTCTCCAAAGGGGACGGCTGTGTGAGGGAACTTTCTGAGTCGAATAAAGTCTGTCAAGTAACTTTTTGCTTTCCAGAGGGAATGTGGTATTTCTCTTCAGAAGCTGCACTGCCAAATTTCCTCATCTCGCATGGAGGGGATAATTTTGGGGTGTTTCTCGAGTTGCGGCGGGAAGCTGGGGTTGCTTATCGAGTTGCGACGGGGAACTCAGGAACTCGCTGGGGTTTCTTCAGTGAAGTCAGGTCCCCTTTGGTGTTGGAAGGGGAACTTCCGGTTTCCTCTCGAGCCCTTCAATGTGCACTGGGGCTCCTCTCGATTTGAGTCCGTAAAGTGTGTTCTCCTCTCCAACGGGGACGGCTGTGTGAGGGAACTTTCTGAGTCGAATAAAGGGTGTCAAGTACCTTTTGGCCTTTTCAGAGGGAATGTGGTATTTCTCTTGAGATGCTGCATCGCCAAATTTCCTCATCTCGCATGGAGGGGATAATTTTGGGGTGTTTCTCGAGTTGCGGCGGGAAGCTGGGGGTGCTTCTCGAGTTGCGACGGGGACCTCAGGAACTCGCTGGGGTTGCTGCAGGGAAGTCAGTTCCCTATTGGTGTTAGCAGGGAACTTCCGGTTTCCTCTCGAGCCCTTAAATGTGCACAGGGGCTCATCTCGAATTGAATCCATAAAGTGTGTTCTCCCCAAAGGGGACGGCTGTGTAGGGAACTTTCTGAGTCGAATAAAGGGTGTCAAGTACCTTTTTCCCTTTCCAGAGGGAATGTGGTATTTCTCTTGAGATGCAGCATCGCCAAATTTCCTCATCTCGCATTAAGGGGATAATTTTGGGGTGTTTCTCGAGTTGCGGCGGGAAGCTGGGTGTGCTTCTCGAGTTGCGACGGGGACCTCAGGAACTCGCTGGGGTTGCTTCAGGGAAGTCAGGTCCCTTTTGCTGTTGGAAGGGGAACGTACGGGTTCCTCTCGTGCCCTTAAATGTGCACAGGGGCTCATCTCGAATTGAGTCCATAAAGTGTGTTCACCTCTAAAACGGACGCCTGTGTGAGGGAACTTTCTGAGTCGAATAAAGGGTGTCAGGTACCTATTTGCCTTTCAAGAGGGAATGTGGTATTTCTCTTGAGATGTTGCATCACAAAATTTCCTCATCTCGAATTGAGGGGATAATTTTGGGGTGTTTCTCGAGTTTCGGCGGGAAGCTTGGGGTGCTTCTCGAGTTGCAACCAGGACCTCAGGAACTCCCTGCGGTTGCTTCAGGGAAGTCAGGTCCCCTTTGCTGTTGGAAGGGGAAATTCCGGGTTCCTCTCAAGCCCTTAAATGTGCACAGGGGCTCATCTCGAATTGAGTCCATAAAGTGTTTTCTCTCCAAAGGGGATGAGAGTGAAGCAAATTTCTGACTCGAATAAAGGGTGTCATGTAACTTTTTGCCTTTCAAGAGGGAATGTGGTATTTCTCTTGAGATGCTGCATCGCAAAATTTCCTCATCTCGCATTGAGGGGATTATTTTGGGGTGTTTCCCGAGTTGCGACGGGAAGCTGAGGGTGCTTCTCGAGTTGCGACGGGGACCTCAGGGACTCGCTGGGGTTGCTTCAGGGAAGTCAGGTCGCCTTTGCTGTTGGAAGGGGAACTTCCGGGTTCCTTTCAAGCCCTTAAATGTGCACAGGGGCTCATCTCGAATTGAGTACATAAAGTGTGTTCTCCTCTAAAAGAGGACCGCTGTGTGACGGAACTTTCTGAGTCGAATAATGGGTGTCAAGTACCTTATTGCCTTTCAAGAGGGAATGTGGTATTTCTCTTGAGATGCTGCATCGCAAAATTTCCTCATCTCGCATTGAGGGGATAATTTTGGGGTGTTTCTCGAGTTGCGACGAGGACCTCAGGAACTCGCTGGGGTTGCTTCAGGGAAGTCAGGTCCCCTTGCTGTTGGAAGGGGAACTTCCAGGTTCCTCTCAAGCCCTTAAATATGCACAGGGGCTCATCACGAATTGAGTCCATAAAGTGTTTTCTCTCCAAAGGGGATGAGAGTGAAGCAAATTTCTGACTCGAATAAAGGGTGTCAAGTAACTTTTTGCCTTTCCAGAGGGAATGTGGTATTTCTCTTGAGATGCTGCATCTCCACATTTCCTCATCTCGCATTGAGGGGATAATTTTGGGGTGTTTCTCGAGTTGCGGCGGGAAACTGGGGGTGCTTCTCGAGTTGCGACGGGGACCTCAGGAACTCGCTGGGGTTGCTTCAGGGAAGTCAGGTCCCCTTTGGTGTTGGAAGGGGAACTTCCGGTTTCCTCTCGAGCCCTTCAATGTGCACAGGGGCTCCTCTCGAATTGAGTCCGTAAAGTGTGTTCTCCTCTCCAAAGGGGACGGCTGTGTGAGGGAACTTTCTGAGTCGAATAAAGGGTGTCAAGTACTTTTTGCCTTTCAAGAGGGAATGTGGTACTTCCCTCGAGATGCTGCATCGCCAAATTTCCTCATCTCGCATGGAGGGGATAATTTTGGGGTGTTTCCCGAGTTGCGGCGGGAAGCTGGGGGTGCTTCTCGAGTTGAGACGGGGACCTCAGGAACTCGCTGGGGTTACTTCAGGGAAGTCAGGTCCCCTTTGGTGTTGGAAGGCTAACTTCCTGTTTGCTCTGGAACACTTAAATGTGAACAGGTGCACATTTCGAAATAAATCCAAAAAGTGTGTACTGATCTCCAAAGGGAACGGCTGTGTGAAGGAACTTTCTGAGTCGAATAAAGGGTGTCAAGTACCGTCTTGCCTTTCAAGAGGGAATGTGGTATTTCTCTTGAGATGCTGCATCGCAAAATTTCCTCATCTCGCATGGAGGGGATAATTTTGGGGTGTTTCTCGAGTTGATGCGGGAAGCTGGGGGTGCTTCTCGAGTTGCGACGGTGACCTCAGGAACTCGCTGGGGTTGGTTCAGGGAAGTCAGGTCCCCTTTGTTGTTGGAAGGAGAACTTCCGGGTTCCTCTTGAGCCTTTAAATGTGCAAAGGGGCTCATCTCGAATTGAGTCCATTAAGTGTGTTCTCCTCTAAAATGGGACGGCTGTGTGAGGGAACTTTCTGAGTCGAAAAAATGGTGTCAAGTACCTTTTTGCCTTTCCAGAGGGAATGTGGTATTTCTCTTGAGATGCTGCATCACAAAATTTCCTCATCTCGCATGGAGGGGTTAATTTTGGGGTGTTTCTCGAGTTGCGGCCGGAACCTGGGGGTGCTTCTCGAGTTGCGACGGGGACCTCAGGAACTCGCTGGGGTTGCTTCAGGGAAGTCAGGTCCCCTTTGCTGTTGGAAGGGGAACTTCCTGGTTCCTCTCGAGCCTTTAAATGTGCACAGGGCCTCACCTCGAATGAGTCCATAAAGTGTGTTCTCCTCTCCAATGGGGAAGGATGTTAGGGATCTTTCTGAGTGACATAAAGGGAGTCAAGTACGCTTTTGCCTTTCAATTGGCGATGTTGGATTTCTCTTCAGTTTCTGCAGCGCAAAGTTTCCTCATCTCGCATTGAGGGGATAATTTTGTGGTGTTTCCCGAATTTCGGCGGGAAGCTGGCGGTACTTCTCGAGTTGCGATGGGGACATAAGGAACTCGCTCGGGTTTCTTCAGGTAAGGCAGGTCCCGTTTTGTGTTTGAAGGGGAACTTCCAGTTCACTATCGAGCCGTTAAGTGAGAATCGGTCCTCATCTCGAATTGAGTCCATAAAGTGTGTTCTCCTCTCCAATGGTCACTGCTCTGTGAGGGAACTTTCTGAATCGCATAAAGGGTGTTAAGAGTCCTTTTGCCTTTCAAGAGGGAATGTGGTATTTCTCTTAGGATGCTGCATGGCAAAATTTCCTCATCTCTCATTGAGGGGATAATTTTGGGGTGTTTCTCGAGTTGCGGCGGGATGATGGCGGTGCTTCTCGAGTTGCGACGGGCACCTCAGGAACTCGCTGGGGTTGCTTCAGGGAAATCAGGTCCCCGTTGGTGTTGGAAGGGGAACTTCCGGTTTCCTCTCGAGCCCTTAAATATGAATAGGGTCTCATCTCGAAGTGAGTCCATAAAGTGTGTTCTCCTCTCCAAAAGGGACGGCTGTGTGAGGGAACTTTCTGAGTCGAATAAAGGGTGGCAAGTAGCTTTTTGCCTTTCAAGAGGGAATGTGGTATTTCTCTAGAGATGCTGCATCGCAAAATTCCCTCATCTCGCATTGAGGCAATAGTTTTGGGGTGTTTCTCGAGTTGCGGCGGGAAGCTGTGTGTGCTTCAAGAGTTGCGACGGGGACCTCAGGAGCTCGCTGGAGTTGCTTCAGGGAAGTCAGGTCCCCTTTGGTGTTGGAAGGGGAACTTCCGGTTTCCTCTCGAGCCCTTAAATGTTCACAGGGGCTCATCTCGAATTGAGTCCATAAAGTGTGTTCTCCTCTGATAGGGGACGGCTATGTGAGGGAACGTTCTGAGTCGAATAAAGGGTGTCAAGTACCTTTTTGCCTTTCAAGAGGGAATGTGGTATTTCTCTTGAGATGCTGCATCTCCAAATTTCCTCATCTCGCATGGAAGGGATAATTCTGGGGTATTTCACGAGTTGTGGCAGGAAGCCAGGGGTGCTTCTCGAGTTGCGACGGGGACCTCAGGAATTCGCTGGGGTTGCTTCGGGGAAGTCAGGTCCCCTTTGGTGATGGAAGGGGAACGTCCTGTTTCCTCTCGAGCCTTTCAATGTGCACAGGGGCTCCTCTGGAATTGAGTCCGTAAAGTGTGTTCTCCTCTCCAATGGGGACGGCTGTGTGAGGGAACTTTCTGAGTCGAATAAAGACTGTCAAGTACCTTTTTGCCTTTCCAGAGGGAATGTATTATTTTTCTTGAGATGCTGCATCGCCAAATTGCCTCATCTCGCATGGAATGGATAATTTTGGGGTGTTTCTCGATTGCGGTGGGAAGCTAGGGGTGCTACTCGAGTTGCGACGGGGATCTCAGGAACTCGCTGGGGTTGCTCAGGGAAGTCCGGTCACCTTTGCTGTCGGAAGGGGAACTTCCGTTTTCCTCTCGAGCCCTTCAAGTGCACAGGGTATCGTTTCTAATTGAGTCCGGAAAGTGTGTTCTCCTCTCCAAAGGGGACGGCTGTGTGAGGGAACTTTCTGAGTCGAATACAGGGTGTCAAGTACCTTTTTGCCTTTCCAGAGGGAATGTGGTATTTCTCGTGAGATGCTGCATCGCCAAATTTGCTCATCTGGCATGGAGGGGATAACTTTGGGGTGTTTCTCGAGTTGCGGCGGGAAGCTAGGGGTGCTTCTCGAGTTGCGACGGGGACCTCAGGAACTCGCTGGGGTTGCTTCAGGGAAGTCTTGTCCCCTTTGTTGTTGGAAGAAGAACGTCCGGTTTCCTCTCGAGCCCTTCAATGTGCACAGGGGCTCCTCTCGAATTGACTCCGTAAAGTGTGTTCTACTCTCCAAACGGGACGGCTGTGGGAGGGAACTTTCTGAGTCGAAAAAGGGTGTCAAGTACCTTTTTGCCTTTCCAGAGGGAATGTGGTATTTCTCTTGAGATGCTGCATCGCCAAATTTCCTCATCTCGCCTGGAGGGGATAATTATGGGGTGTTTCTCGAGATGCGGTGCGAAGCTGGGGGTGCTTCTCCAGTTGCGACGGGGACCTCAGGAACTCGCTGGGGTTGCTTCAGGGAAGTCAGTTCCCCTTTGGTGTTGGAAGGGGAACTTTCGGTTTCCTCTCGAGCCCTTCAATGTGCACAGGGGCTCCTCTCGAATTGAGTCCGTAAAGTGTGTTCTCCTCTCCAAAGGGGACGGCTGTGTGAGGGAACTTTCTGAGTCAAATAAAGGGTGTCAAGTACCTTTTTGCCTTTTCGGAATGAATGTGGAATTTCTCGTGAGATTCTGCATTGCCAAATTTCCTCATTCGCATGGAGGGGATAATTTTGGGGTGTTTCTCGAGTTGCGGCGGGAAGCTGGGGGTGCTTCTCGAGTTGCGACGGGGACCTCAGGAACTCGCTGGGGTTGCTTCCGTTAAGTCAGGTCCCCTTTGGTGTTGAAAGGGGAACTTCCGGTTTCCTCTCGAGCCCTTCAATGTGCACAGGGGCTCCTCTCGAAATGAGTCCGTAAAGTGTGTTCTCCTCTCTAAAGGGGACGGCTGTGTGAGGGAACTTTCTGACGCGAATAAAGGGTGTCAAGTACCCTTTTGCCTTTCAAGAGGGAATGTGGTATTTCCCTTGAGATGCTGCATCGCCAAATTTCCTCCTCTCGCATGGAGGGGAGAATTTTCGGGTGTTTCTCGAGTTGTGGCGGGAAGCTGGGGGTGCTTCTCGAGTTGCGACGGGGACCTCAGGAACTCGCTGGGGTTGCTTCAGGGAAGTCAGCTGCCCTTTGGTGTTGGAAGGGGAACTTCCGGTTTCCTCTCGAGCCCTTCAATGTGCACAGGGGCTCCTCTCGAATTGAGTCCCTAAAGGGTGTTCTCCTCCCCAAATGGGACGGCTAGGTGAGGAAACTTTCTGAGTCGAATAAAGGGTGTCAAGTACCTTTTTGCCTTTCCAGAGGGAATGTGGTATTGCTCGTGAGAAGCTGCATTGCCAAATTTCCTCATCTCGCATTGAGGGGATAATTTTGGGGTGTTTCTCGAGTTGTGGCGGGAAGCTGGGGGTGCTTCTCGAGTTGCGACGGGGACCTCAGGAACTCGTTGCGGTTGCTTCAGGGAAGTCAGGTCCCCTTTGGTGTTGGAAGGGGAACTTCCGGTTTCCTCTCGAGCCCTTCAATGTGCACAGGGGCTCCTCTCGAATTGAGTCCGTAAAGTGTGTTCTCCTCTCCAAAGGGGACGGCTGTGTGAGGGAACTTTCTGAGTCGAATAAAGGGTGTCAAGTACTTTTTGCCTTTCAAGAGGGAATGTGGTACTTCCCTCGAGATGCTGCATCGCCAAATTTCCTCATCTCGCATGGAGGGGATAATTTTGGGGTGTTTCCCGAGTTGCGGCGGGAAGCTGGGGGTGCTTCTCGAGTTGAGACGGGGACCTCAGGAACTCGCTGGGGTTACTTCAGGGAAGTCAGGTCCCCTTTGGTGTTGGAAGGCTAACTTCCTGTTTGCTCTGGAACACTTAAATGTGAACAGGTGCACATTTCGAAATAAATCCAAAAAGTGTGTACTGATCTCCAAAGGGAACGGCTGTGTGAAGGAACTTTCTGAGTCGAATAAAGGGTGTCAAGTACCGTCTTGCCTTTCAAGAGGGAATGTGGTATTTCTCTTGAGATGCTGCATCGCAAAATTTCCTCATCTCGCATGGAGGGGATAATTTTGGGGTGTTTCTCGAGTTGATGCGGGAAGCTGGGGGTGCTTCTCGAGTTGCGACGGTGACCTCAGGAACTCGCTGGGGTTGGTTCAGGGAAGTCAGGTCCCCTTTGTTGTTGGAAGGAGAACTTCCGGGTTCCTCTTGAGCCTTTAAATGTGCAAAGGGGCTCATCTCGAATTGAGTCCATTAAGTGTGTTCTCCTCTAAAATGGGACGGCTGTGTGAGGGAACTTTCTGAGTCGAAAAAATGGTGTCAAGTACCTTTTTGCCTTTCCAGAGGGAATGTGGTATTTCTCTTGAGATGCTGCATCACAAAATTTCCTCATCTCGCATGGAGGGGTTAATTTTGGAGTGTTTCTCGAGTTGCGGCCGGAACCTGGGGGTGCTTCTCGAGTTGCGACGGGGACCTCAGGAACTCGCTGGGGTTGCTTCAGGGAAGTCAGGTCCCCTTTGCTGTTGGAAGGGGAACTTCCTGGTTCCTCTCGAGCCTTTAAATGTGCACAGGGCCTCACCTCGAATGAG
This sequence comes from Moschus berezovskii, assembly GCF_049115385.1. Lineage (NCBI taxonomy): Eukaryota > Metazoa > Chordata > Mammalia > Artiodactyla > Moschidae > Moschus > Moschus berezovskii. The sequence continues at coordinate 150,533,522 of NC_142488.1, forward strand.
TCCATAAAGTGTGTTCTCCTCTCCAATGGGGAAGGATGTTAGGGATCTTTCTGAGTGACATAAAGGGAGTCAAGTACGCTTTTGCCTTTCAATTGGCGATGTTGGATTTCTCTTCAGTTTCTGCAGCGCAAAGTTTCCTCATCTCGCATTGAGGGGATAATTTTGTGGTGTTTCCCGAATTTCGGCGGGAAGCTGGCGGTACTTCTCGAGTTGCGATGGGGACATAAGGAACTCGCTCGGGTTTCTTCAGGTAAGGCAGGTCCCGTTTTGTGTTTGAAGGGGAACTTCCAGTTCACTATCGAGCCGTTAAGTGAGAATCGGTCCTCATCTCGAATTGAGTCCATAAAGTGTGTTCTCCTCTCCAATGGTCACTGCTCTGTGAGGGAACTTTCTGAATCGCATAAAGGGTGTTAAGAGTCCTTTTGCCTTTCAAGAGGGAATGTGGTATTTCTCTTCGGATGCTGCATGGCAAAATTTCCTCATCTCTCATTGAGGGGATAATTTTGGGGTGTTTCTCGAGTTGCGGCGGGATGATGGCGGTGCTTCTCGAGTTGCGACGGGCACCTCAGGAACTCGCTGGGGTTGCTTCAGGGAAATCAGGTCCCCGTTGGTGTTGGAAGGGGAACTTCCGGTTTCCTCTCGAGCCCTTAAATATGAATAGGGTCTCATCTCGAAGTGAGTCCATAAAGTGTGTTCTCCTCTCCAAAAGGGACGGCTGTGTGAGGGAACTTTCTGAGTCGAATAAAGGGTGGCAAGTAGCTTTTTGCCTTTCAAGAGGGAATGTGGTATTTCTCTAGAGATGCTGCATCGCAAAATTCCCTCATCTCGCATTGAGGCAATAGTTTTGGGGTGTTTCTCGAGTTGCGGCGGGAAGCTGTGTGTGCTTCAAGAGTTGCGACGGGGACCTCAGGAGCTCGCTGGAGTTGCTTCAGGGAAGTCAGGTCCCCTTTGGTGTTGGAAGGGGAACTTCCGGTTTCCTCTCGAGCCCTTAAATGTTCACAGGGGCTCATCTCGAATTGAGTCCATAAAGTGTGTTCTCCTCTGATAGGGGACGGCTATGTGAGGGAACGTTCTGAGTCGAATAAAGGGTGTCAAGTACCTTTTTGCCTTTCAAGAGGGAATGTGGTATTTCTCTTGAGATGCTGCATCTCCAAATTTCCTCATCTCGCATGGAAGGGATAATTCTGGGGTATTTCACGAGTTGTGGCAGGAAGCCAGGGGTGCTTCTCGAGTTGCGACGGGGACCTCAGGAATTCGCTGGGGTTGCTTCGGGGAAGTCAGGTCCCCTTTGGTGATGGAAGGGGAACGTCCTGTTTCCTCTCGAGCCTTTCAATGTGCACAGGGGCTCCTCTGGAATTGAGTCCGTAAAGTGTGTTCTCCTCTCCAATGGGGACGGCTGTGTGAGGGAACTTTCTGAGTCGAATAAAGACTGTCAAGTACCTTTTTGCCTTTCCAGAGGGAATGTATTATTTTTCTTGAGATGCTGCATCGCCAAATTGCCTCATCTCGCATGGAATGGATAATTTTGGGGTGTTTCTCGATTGCGGTGGGAAGCTAGGGGTGCTACTCGAGTTGCGACGGGGATCTCAGGAACTCGCTGGGGTTGCTCAGGGAAGTCCGGTCACCTTTGCTGTCGGAAGGGGAACTTCCGTTTTCCTCTCGAGCCCTTCAAGTGCACAGGGTATCGTTTCTAATTGAGTCCGGAAAGTGTGTTCTCCTCTCCAAAGGGGACGGCTGTGTGAGGGAACTTTCTGAGTCGAATACAGGGTGTCAAGTACCTTTTTGCCTTTCCAGAGGGAATGTGGTATTTCTCGTGAGATGCTGCATCGCCAAATTTGCTCATCTCGCATGGAGGGGATAACTTTGGGGTGTTTCTCGAGTTGCGGCGGGAAGCTAGGGGTGCTTCTCGAGTTGCGACGGGGACCTCAGGAACTCGCTGGGGTTGCTTCAGGGAAGTCTTGTCCCCTTTGTTGTTGGAAGAAGAACGTCCGGTTTCCTCTCGAGCCCTTCAATGTGCACAGGGGCTCCTCTCGAATTGACTCCGTAAAGTGTGTTCTACTCTCCAAACGGGACGGCTGTGGGAGGGAACTTTCTGAGTCGAAAAAGGGTGTCAAGTACCTTTTTGCCTTTCCAGAGGGAATGTGGTATTTCTCTTGAGATGCTGCATCGCCAAATTTCCTCATCTCGCCTGGAGGGGATAATTATGGGGTGTTTCTCGAGATGCGGTGCGAAGCTGGGGGTGCTTCTCCAGTTGCGACGGGGACCTCAGGAACTCGCTGGGGTTGCTTCAGGGAAGTCAGTTCCCCTTTGGTGTTGGAAGGGGAACTTTCGGTTTCCTCTCGAGCCCTTCAATGTGCACAGGGGCTCCTCTCGAATTGAGTCCGTAAAGTGTGTTCTCCTCTCCAAAGGGGACGGCTGTGTGAGGGAACTTTCTGAGTCAAATAAAGGGTGTCAAGTACCTTTTTGCCTTTTCGGAATGAATGTGGAATTTCTCGTGAGATTCTGCATTGCCAAATTTCCTCATTCGCATGGAGGGGATAATTTTGGGGTGTTTCTCGAGTTGCGGCGGGAAGCTGGGGGTGCTTCTCGAGTTGCGACGGGGACCTCAGGAACTCGCTGGGGTTGCTTCCGTTAAGTCAGGTCCCCTTTGGTGTTGAAAGGGGAACTTCCGGTTTCCTCTCGAGCCCTTCAATGTGCACAGGGGCTCCTCTCGAAATGAGTCCGTAAAGTGTGTTCTCCTCTCTAAAGGGGACGGCTGTGTGAGGGAACTTTCTGACGCGAATAAAGGGTGTCAAGTACCCTTTTGCCTTTCAAGAGGGAATGTGGTATTTCCCTTGAGATGCTGCATCGCCAAATTTCCTCCTCTCGCATGGAGGGGAGAATTTTCGGGTGTTTCTCGAGTTGTGGCGGGAAGCTGGGGGTGCTTCTCGAGTTGCGACGGGGACCTCAGGAACTCGCTGGGGTTGCTTCAGGGAAGTCAGCTGCCCTTTGGTGTTGGAAGGGGAACTTCCGGTTTCCTCTCGAGCCCTTCAATGTGCACAGGGGCTCCTCTCGAATTGAGTCCCTAAAGGGTGTTCTCCTCCCCAAATGGGACGGCTAGGTGAGGAAACTTTCTGAGTCGAATAAAGGGTGTCAAGTACCTTTTTGCCTTTCCAGAGGGAATGTGGTATTGCTCGTGAGAAGCTGCATTGCCAAATTTCCTCATCTCGCATGGAGGGGATAATTTTGGGGTGTTTCTCGAGTTGTGGCGGGAAGCTGGGGGTGCTTCTCGAGTTGCGACGGGGACCTCAGGAACTCGTTGCGGTTGCTTCAGGGAAGTCAGGTCCCCTTTGGTGTTGGAAGGGGAACTTCCGGTTTCCTCTCGAGCCCTTCAATGTGCACAGGGGCTCCTCTCGAATTGAGTCCGTAAAGTGTGTTCTCCTCTCCAAAGGGGACGGCTGTGTGAGGGAACTTTCTGAGTCGAATAAAGGGTGTCAAGTACTTTTTGCCTTTCAAGAGGGAATGTGGTACTTCCCTCGAGATGCTGCATCGCCAAATTTCCTCATCTCGCATGGAGGGGATAATTTTGGGGTGTTTCCCGAGTTGCGGCGGGAAGCTGGGGGTGCTTCTCGAGTTGAGACGGGGACCTCAGGAACTCGCTGGGGTTACTTCAGGGAAGTCAGGTCCCCTTTGGTGTTGGAAGGCTAACTTCCTGTTTGCTCTGGAACACTTAAATGTGAACAGGTGCACATTTCGAAATAAATCCAAAAAGTGTGTACTGATCTCCAAAGGGAACGGCTGTGTGAAGGAACTTTCTGAGTCGAATAAAGGGTGTCAAGTACCGTCTTGCCTTTCAAGAGGGAATGTGGTATTTCTCTTGAGATGCTGCATCGCAAAATTTCCTCATCTCGCATGGAGGGGATAATTTTGGGGTGTTTCTCGAGTTGATGCGGGAAGCTGGGGGTGCTTCTCGAGTTGCGACGGGGACCTCAGGAACTCGCTGGGGTTGCTTCAGGGAAGTCAGGTCCCATTTGTTGTTGGAAGGAGAAATTCCGGTTTGCTCTGGAACCCTTAAATGTGCACAGGGCCTCAATTCGAAATAAATCCAAAAAGTGTGTACTCCTCTCCAAAGGGGACGGCTGTGTGAGGGAACTTTCTGAGTCGAATAAAGGGTGTCAAGTACCGTCTTGCCTTTCAAGAGGGAATGTGGTATTTCTCTTGAGATGCTGCATCACAAAATTTCCTCATCTCGCATGAAGGGGATAATTTTGGGGTGTTTCTCGAGTTGCGGCGGCCAGCTGGGGGTTCTTCTCGAGTTGCAACGGGGACCTCAGGAACTCGCTGGGGTTGCTTCACGGAAGTGAGGTCCCCTTTGGTGTTGGAAGGGGAACTTCCGGTTTCCTCTCGAGCCCTTAAATGTGCACAGGGGCTCATCTCAAATTGAGTCCATAAAGTGTGTTCTCCTCTCCAAAGGGAACGGCTGGGTCAGGGAACTTTCTGAGTCGAATAAAGGGTGTCAAGTACCTTTTTGCCTTTCAAGAGGGAATGTGGTATTTCTCTTGAGATGCTGCATCACAAAATTTCCTCATCTCGCATGGAGGGGATAATTTTGGGCTGTTTCTCGAGTGTCCGGGGAACCCTGGGGGTGCTTCTCGAGTTACTACGGGACCTCAGGAACTCGCTCGGGTTACTTCAGGGAAGTCAGGTCCCCTTTGGTTTTGGAAGTGGAACTTCCGCATTCCTCTCGAGCTGTTAAATGGGAAAAATGCCTCTTCTCGTTTTGAGTCCATAAAGTGTGTTTCCTCTCCACTGAGGAAGGATGTTAGGGAAGATTCTGTGTCGCCTAAACGGAGTCAGTTCCCTTCTGCCTTTCAGGACCGAATGTAGGATTTCTCTTGAGATTTTGCAGCGCAAAATTTCCTCATCTCGCAGTGAGGGGAATATTTTGTGGTGTTTCCCGAATTTCGGCGGGAAGCTGGGGGTACTTCTCGAGTTTCAACGGGGACCTCAGGAACTCACTCCAGTTACTTCAGGGAAGTCAGGTCCCCCATTGTGCTGGACGGGGAACTTCCGGATTACTCTCGAGCCCTTTAATGGGAATAGGGGCTCTTCTGGAGTTGAGTCCATAAATTGAGTATGCCTCTTCAATGGGGACGGATTTTAGGGAACTTTCTGAGGGGCATAAAGTATGCCGAGTTCCCTTTTGCCTTTCATGCGGGAATGTGGGATTTCCCTTGAGATTCTGCAGCGCAAAATTACCTCATGTCGCATTGAGGGGATAATATTGTGTTGTTTCTCGAGTTGTGGTGGGAAGTAGGGGATACTTCTGGAGTTGAAACGGGAACCTAAGGAACTCTCTCGGTTTGCTCCAGGGAAGTCAAGTTCCCTTTTGTGTTGGAAGGGGAACTTCTTGATTACTCTTGAGCCTTTAAATGGGAATATTGCCTCTTTTCGATTTGAGTCCATGAGGTGTGTTTTCCTCTCCACTGAGGAAGGATGTTAGGGAACATTCTGAGTCGCATAAACGGAGTCAGTACCCTTTTGCCTTTCAAGCCGGAATGTAGGATTTCTCTTGAGATTCTGCGGCTCAAAATTTCTTCATCTCGCAGTGAGGGGAATATTTTGTGGTGTTTCTCGAGTTGCGAAGGGGACCTCAGAAACTTAGCCGAGTTACTTCAGGAAATCAGGCCCCTTTTTTCCTGGAAGGAGAACTTCCGTATTACTCTTGAGCCCTTTAATGGGAATATGGCCTCTTCTGGAGTTGAGTCCATAAAGTGTGTTTTCCTCTCCACTGAGGACAAATGTTAGGGACCATTCTGAGTCGCCTAAAGGGAGTCAAGTAACCTTTTGCCTTTCAAGCGGAAATGTGGGATTTCACTTGAGATTCTGCAGCGCAAAATTTCCTCATCTCACATTGTGGGGATAATTTTGTGGTGTTTCTCGAGTTGCGAATACCTCAGAAACTTACCCGAGTCACTTCAGGGAATCAGGTGCCATTTGTGCTGGAAGGGGAACTTCGGAATACTTTGGAGCCCTGTAATGGGAATAGGGCCTCTTCTCCAGTTGAGTCTCTAAAGTGTGATATCCTCTCCAGTGGAGACGGAGCTTAGGGAACTTTCTGAGTGGCATAAAGTGTGTCAAGTAAGCTTTTGCCTTTCAATGGTAATGTGGATTTTCTTTTGAGATTCTGCAGCGCAAAATTTCCTCATCTCGCATTGAGGTGATAATTTTGTGGTGTTTCTCCAGTTGTGGTGGGAAGCAGGGGGCACTTCTCTAGCTATGGCGGGCACCTCAGGAACTCGCTCGGGTTGCTTCAGGGAAGTCAAGTCACCTTTTGTGTTGGAAGGGGAACTTCCGGATTACTGTCAAGACGTTAAAAGGGAATATTGCCTCCTCTCCATTTAAGTCCATAAATTATGTTCTCCTCTCCACTGAGGATGGATGTTAGGGAACATTCTGAGTCGCCTAAAGGGAGTCAAGTACCCTTCTGCCTTTCAAGCGGGAATGTGGGATTTCTCTTGAGATTCTGCAGCGCAAAATTTCCTCATCTCCCATTGAGGGGATAATTTTGTGGTGTTTCTCGAGTTGTGGCGGGAAGCTGCGGGTACTTCTCGAGTGGCAGCCGGGACCTCAGGAACTCGCTCGGGTTGCTTCAGGGAAGTCAAGTCCTTTTTTGTGTTGGAAGGGGAACTTCCGGATTACTCTCGAGCTGTTAAATGGGAAAAATGCCTCTTCTCGATTTGAGTCCATAAAGTTTGTTTTCCTCTCCACTGAGGAAGAATGTTAGGGAACATTCTGAGTCGCATAAACGGAGTCAGTACCCTTTTGCCTTTCAAGCCGGAATGTGGGATTTCTCTTAAGATTCTGCAGCGCAAAATTTCCTCATCTAGCAGTGAGGGGAATATTTTGTGGTGTTTCTCAAATTGCGGCGGGACGCTGGGGGTACTTCTTGAGTTTAGATGGGGACCTCAGGAACTCATTCGAGTTTCTTCAGGGAAGTCAGGTCCCCTTTTGTGCTGGAAGGGGAACTTCCGGTTTCCTCTCGAGGCCTTCAATGTGCACAGGGGCTCCTCTCGAATTGAGTCCGTAAAGTGTGTTCTCCTCTCCAAAGGGGACGGCTGTGTGAGGGAACTTTCTGAGTCGAATAAAGGGTGTCAAGCAAATTTTTGCCTTTCCAGAGGGAATGTGGTATTTCTCTTGAGATGCTGCATCGCCAAATTTCCTCATCTCGCATGGAGGGGATAATTTTAGGGTGTTTCTCGAGTTGCGGCGGGAAGCTGGGGGTGCTTCTTGAGTTGCGACGGGGACCTCAGGAACTCGCTGGTGTTGCTTCAGGGAAGTCAGGTCCCCTTTGCTGTTGGAAGGGGAACTTCCGGGTTGCTCTCGAGCCCTTAAATGTGCACAGGGGCTCATCTCGAATTGAGTAAATAAAGTGTGTTCTCTCCAAAGGGGACGGCTGTTTGAGGGAACTTTCTGAGTCGAATAAAGGGTGTCAAGTAATTTTTGCCTTTCAAGAGGGAATGTGGTATTTCTCTTGAGATTCTGCATCGCAAAATTTCCTCATCTCGCATTGAGGGGATAATTTTGGGGTGTTTCTCGAGTTGCGGCGGGAAGCTGGGGGTGCTTCTCAGGTTGCGACGGAGACCTCAGGAACTCGCTCGGGTTGCTTCACGGAAGTCAGGACCCCTTTTTTGTTGGAAGGAGAACCTCCGGTTTACTCTCGAGCCGTTAATGGGAATAGGGGCTCATCTCAAATTGAGTCCATAAAGTGTGTTCTCCTCTCCAATGGGGACTGATGTTAGTGAAATTTCTGAGTCGAATAAAGGGTGTCAAGTACCCATTGCCTTTCAACATGGAATGTGGTATTTCACTTGTGATTCTGCAGCACAAAATTTGTTCATCTCGCATTGAGTCTATAATATTGTGGTCTTTCTATAGTTTCGGGGAGAAGCTGGTGGTACTTCTCGAAGTTTGTCGGGGACATCAGGAACTCTCTCGGGTTAATTCAGGGAAGTCAGGTCCCCTTTTTGTTGGAAGGGGAACTTCCGTGTTCCTCTCGAGCCCTTAAATGTACACAGGGGCTCATCTCGAATTGAGTCCATAAAGTGTGTTCTCCTCTAAAAGGGGACGGCTGTGTGAGGGAACTTTCTGAGTCGAATAAAGGGTGTCAAGTACCTTTTTGCCTTTCAAGAGGGAATGTGGTATTTCCCTTGAGATGATGCATCACAAAATTTCCTCATCTCGAATGGAGGGGATAATTTTGGGGTGTTTCTCGAGTTGCGGCGGGAAGCTTGGGGTGCGTCTCGAGTTGCGACGGGGACCTCAGGAACTCACTGGGGTTGCTTCAGGGAAGTCAGGTGCCCTTTGCTGTTGGAAGGGGAACTTCCGGGTTCCTCTCGAGCCCTTAAATGTGCACAGGGGCTCATCTCGAATTGAGTCCATAAAGTGTGTTCTCTCCAAATGGGACGGCTGTGTGAGGAAACTTTCTGAGTCGAATAAAGGGTGTCAAGTAACTTTTTGCCTTTCAAGAGGGAATGTGGTGTTTCTCTTGAGATGCTGCATCGCAAAATTTCCTCATCTCCCATTGAGGGGATAATTTTTGGGTGTTTCTCGAGTTGCGGTGGGAAGCTGGGGGTGCTTCTTGAGTTTCTTCAGGGACCTCAGAAACTTGCTGGGTTTGCTTCAGGGAAGTCAGGTCCCCTTTGGTGTTGGAAGGGGAACTCCGGATTCCTCTCGAGCCATTAAATATGCACAGGGGCTCATTTCGAATTGAGTCCATAAAGTGTGTTCTCTCCAAAGGGGACTACCATGTGAGGAAACTTTCTGAGTCGAATAAAGACTGTCAAGTACCCTTTTGCCTTTCAAGAGGGAATGTGTTATTTCTCTTGAGAAACTACATCGCAAAGTTTCGTCATCTCGCATTGAGGGGAAAATTTTGGTGTGTTTCTCGAGTTGCGGCGGGAAGCTGGGGGTGCTTCTTGAGTTGCGACGGGGACCTCAGGAACTCGCTGGTGTTGCTTCAGGGAAGTCAGGTCCCCTTTGCTGTTGGAAGGGGAACTTCCGGGTTGCTCTCGAGCCCTTAAATGTGCACAGGGGCTCATCTCGAATTGAGTAAATAAAGTGTGTTCTCTCCAAAGGGGACGGCTGTTTGAGGGAACTTTCTGAGTCGAATAAAAGGTGTCAAGTACCTTTTTGCCTTTACTAAGGGAATGTGGTATTTCTCTTGAGATTCTGCATCGCAAAATTTCCTCATCTCGCATTGAGGGGATAATTTTGGGGTGTTTCTCGAGTTGCGGCGGGAAGCTGGGGGTGCTTCTCAGGTTGCCACGGAGACCTCAGGAACTCGCTCGGGTTGCTTCACGGAAGTCAGGACCCCTTTTTTGTTGGAAGGAGAACCTCCGGTTTACTCTCGAGCCGTTAATGGGAATAGGGGCTCATCTCAAATTGAGTCCATAAAGTGTGTTCTCCTCTCCAATGGGGACTGATGTTAGTGAAATTTCTGAGTCGAATAAAGGGTGTCAAGTACCCATTGCCTTTCAACATGGAATGTGGTATTTCACTTGTGATTCTGCAGCGCAAAATTTGCTCATCTCGCATTGAGTCTATAATATTGTGGTCTTTCTATAGTTTCGGGGAGAAGCTGGTGGTACTTCTCGAAGTTTGTCGGGGACATCAGGAACTCTCTCGGGTTAATTCAGGGAAGTCAGGTCCCCTTTTTGTTGGAAGGGGAACTTCCGTGTTCCTCTCGAGCCCTTAAATGTACACAGGGGCTCATCTCGATTTGAGTCCATAAAGTGTGTTCTCCTCTAAAAGGGGACGGCTGTGTGAGGGAACTTTCTGAGTCGAATAAAGGGTGTCAGTACCTTTTTGCCTTTCAAGAGGGAATGTGGTATTTCCCTTGAGATGATGCATCACAAAATTTCCTCATCTCGAATGGAGGGGATAATTTTGGGGTGTTTCTCGAGTTGCGGCGGGAAGCTTGGGGTGCGTCTCGAGTTGCGACAGGGACCTCAGGAACTCACTGGGGTTGCTTCAGGGAAGTCAGGTGCCCTTTGCTGTTGGAAGGGGAACTTCCGGGTTCCTCTCGAGCCCTTAAATGTGCACAGGGGCTCATCTCGAATTGAGTCCATAAAGTGTGTTCTCTCCAAATGGGACGGCTGTGTGAGGAAACTTTCTGAGTCGAATAAAGGGTGTCAAGTAACTTTTTGCCTTTCAAGAGGGAATGTGGTGTTTCTCTTGAGATGCTGCATCGCAAAATTTCCTCATCTCCCATTGAGGGGATAATTTTTGGGTGTTTCTCGAGTTGCTGTGGGAAGCTGGGGGTGCTTCTTGAGTTTCGACAGGGACCTCAGAAACTTGCTGGGTTTGCTTCAGGGAAGTCAGGTCCCCTTTGGTGTTGGAAGGGGAACTCCGGATTCCTCTCGAGCCATTAAATATGCACAGGGGCTCATTTCGAATTGAGTCCATAAAGTGTGTTCTCTCCAAAGGGGACTACCATGTGAGGAAACTTTCTGAGTCGAATAAAGACTGTCAAGTACCCTTTTGCCTTTCAAGAGGGAATGTGGTATTTCTCTTGAGAAACTGCATCGCAAAGTTTCGTCATCTCGCATTGAGGGGAAAATTTTGGTGTGTTTCTCGAGTTGCGGCGGGAAGCTGGGGGTGCTTCTTGAGTTGCGACGGGGACCTCAGGAACTCGCTGGTGTTGCTTCAGGGAAGTCAGGTCCCCTTTGCTGTTGGAAGGGGAACTTCCGGGTTGCTCTCGAGCCCTTAAATGTGCACAGGGGCTCATCTCGAATTGAGTAAATAAAGTGTGTTCTCTCCAAAGGGGACGGCTGTTTGAGGGAACTTTCTGAGTCGAATAAAGGGTGTCAAGTACCTTTTTGCCTTTCAAGAGGGAATGTGGTATTTCTCTTGAGATGCTGCATCGCAAAATTTCCCCATCTCGCATTGAGGGGATAATTTTGGGCTGTTTTTCGAGTTGCGGCGGAAGATGCGTGTGCTTCTCGAGTTGCGAAGGGGACCTCAAGAACTCGCTGTGGTTGCTTCAGGGAATTCAGGTCCCCTTTGGTGTTGGAAGGGGAAATTCCGGGTTCCTCTCGAGCCCTTAAATGTGCACAGGGGCTCATCTCGAATTGAGTCCATAAAGTGTGTTTTCCTCTCCAAAGGGGACGGCTGTGTGAGGAATCTTTCTGAGTCGAATAAAGGGTGTGAAGTACCTTTTTGCCTTTCAAGAGGGAATGTGGAATTTTTCTTGGTTTTCTGCATCGGAAAATTTCGTCCTCTCGCATTGAGGGGATAATTTTGAAGTTTTTCGCGAGTTGCGGCGGGAAACTGGGGTGCTTCTCGAGTTGTGACATGGACCTCAGGAACTCGTTCGTTTTGCTTCTACCTCTTGAGCCCATAATTGTGAACAGGGGCTCATATGGAATTGAGTCCTTAAAGTGTGTTCTCCTCTCCAATACGGACGGCTGTGTGTTTGAACTTTTTGAGGAGAATAAAGAGTGTCAAGTATCTTTTTGCCTTTCAAGAGGGAAAGTGGTATTTCTCTTGAAATGCTGCATCGCAAAATTTCCTCATCTCGCATTGAGGGGATAATTTTGGTGTGTTTCTAGAGTTGCGGCGGGAAGCTGGGGGTGCTTCTCGAGTTGCGACGGGGACCTCAGGAACTCGCTGGTGTTGCTTCAGGTAATTCAGTTCCCCTTTGGTGTTGGAAGGGGAAATTCCAGTTCCCTCTCGAGCCCTTAAATGTGCACAGGGTCTCATCTAGAATTGAGTCCATAAAGTGTGGTCTCCTCTCCAAAGGGCACGGCTGTGTGAGTGAACATTCTCAGTCGAATAAAAGGTGTCAAGTACCTTTTTACCTTTCAAGAGGGAATGTGGGGTTTCTCTTGAGATTCTGCATAGCAAAATTTCCTCATCTCGCATTGAGGAGATAATTTTATGGTGTTGGTCATGTTGCCGGCCGAAGCAGTGATTACTTCTCGAGTTGCGACGGAGACCTCAGGAACTCACTCACTTGCTTCAGTGATGTCAAGTCCCCTTTGGTTTCGGAAGGGTACTTCCGGATTACTCTCGAGCCATTAAATGGGAATATTAGCTCTTCTCGATTTCAGTCCATAAAGTGTGTTCTGCTCTCCACTGAGGACGGATATTAGGGACCATTCTGAGTCGCCTAAACGGTGTCAAATACCCTTTTACCTTTCAAGCGGGAATGTGGGATTTCTCTTGAGATTCTGCAGTGCAAAATTTCCTCATCTCGCATGGAGGGAATAATTATGTGCTGTTACACGAATTGGTCTGGGAAGCTGGGGGTGATTCTCCAGTTGCTACGAGGACCTCTGGAACACACTCGGATTACTTCAGGGAAGTCAGGTCCCCTTTTGTGCTGGAAGGGGAACTTCCGGATTGTTCTCGAGCCCTTTAATGGGAATAGGGCCTCCTCTCGATTTGAGTCCATAAATTGTGTTCTCCTCTCCAATGGGGACAGATGTTAGGGAACTTTCTTAGTGGCATAAAGTGTGTCAAGTACCCTTTTGCCTTTCAAGCGGGAATGTGGGATGTCTCTTGAGATTCTGCAGCGTAAATTTACCTCATCTCGCATTGAGAGGATAATTTTGTGGTATTTCTCGAGTTGCAGAGGGAAGCAGGGGATACTTCTCGACTTGCAATGGGGGCCTGAGGAACTCGCTGGGGTTGCTTCAGCGAAGTCAAGTCCCCTTTTGTGTTGGAAGGGGAACTTCCAGATTACTCTCGAGCCGTTAAATGGGAACACTGCCTCTTCTCGATTTGAGTCCAGAGAATGTGTTCTCCTCTGCACTGAGGACTGATGTTAGGGAACATTCTGAGTCGCCTAAAGGGAGTCAAGTACACTGTTGCCTTTCAAGCGGGAATGTGGGATTTCTCTTGAGATTCTGCAGCGCAAAATTTCCTCATCTCGCATGGAAGGGATAATTTTTTGGTGTTTCACAAATTGGGTTGGGAAGCTGTGGGTACTTCTGCAGTTCCGACGAGTACCTCTGGACCACACTCGAGTTACTTCAGGGAAGTCTGGTCACATTTTGTGCTGTAAGGGGAACTTCCGTATTACTCTCGAACCCTTTAATGGGAATAGGGCCTCTTCTCGAATAGAATCCATAAAGTGTGTTCTCCTCTCCAAAGGGGACGGCTGTGTGAGGGAACTTTCTGAGTCGAATAAAGGGTGTCAAGTACCTTTTTGCCTTTCAAGAGGGAATGTGTATTTCTCTTGAGATTCTGCATCGCAAGTTTTCCTCATCTCGCATTTAGGGGATAATTTTGTGGTTTCTCCACTTGCGGCGGGAAACTGGGTGTGCTTCTCGAGTTGAGACGAGGACTTCAGAAAATCGCCCGGTTTGCTTCAGGCAAGTCAGGTCCTCTTTGGTGTTGGAAGGGAAACTTCCGGTTTAATCTAGAGCCCTCACATATGAACAAGGTCTCATCTCGAATGGAGTCCATAAAGTGTGATCTCCTCTCCAAAGGCGACGGATGTGTGAGGGAACTTTCTGAGTCAAATAAAGGGTGTCAAGTACCGTTTTGCCTTTCAAGAGGGAATGTGGTTTTTCTCTTGAGAGGCTGCATGTCAAAATTTCCGCATGTCGCATTCAGGGGATAATTTTGGGGTGTTTCTCGAGTTGCGGCGCGAAGCTGGGTGTACTTCTCGAGTTGCGACGGGGACCTGAGGAACTCGCTGGGGTTTCTTCAGGGAAGTCAGGTCCCCATTGGTGTTGGAAGGGGAACTCCCGGGTTCCTCTCAAGCCCTTAAATGTGCACAGGGGCTCCTCTCGAATTGAGTCCCTAAAGTGTGTTCTCCTCTCCAAAGGGGACGGCTGTGTGAGCGAACTTTCTGAGTCGAATAAAGGGTGTCAAGTACCTTTTTGCCTTTCCAGATGGAATGTGGTATTTCTCTTGAGATGCTGTATCGCCAAATTTCCTCATCTCGCATGGAGGGGAGAATTTTGGGGTGTTTCTCGAGTGGCGGCGGGAAGCTGGTGGTGCTTCCCGAGTGCCACGGGGACCTCAGGAACTCGCTGGGGTTGCTTCAGGGAAGTCAGGTCCCCTTTGGTGTTGGAAGGGGAACTTCTGGTTTTCTCTCGAGCCCTTCAATGTGCACAGGGGCTCCTCTCGAATTGAGTCCATAAAGTGTGTTCTCCTCTCCAAAGGGGACGGCTGTGTGAGGGAACTTTCTGAGTCGAATAAAGTGTGTCAAGTACCTTTTTGCCTTTCCAGAGGGAATCTGGTATTTCTCTTGAGATGCTGCATGGCCAAATTCCCTTATCTCGCATGGAGGGGATAATTTTGGGGTGTTTCTCGAGTTGCGGCGGGAAGCTGGGGGTGCTTCTCGAGTTGCGAGGGGGACCTCAGGAACGCGCTGGGGTTGCTTAAGGGAAGTCAGGTCCCCTTTGGTGTTGGCAGGGGAACTTCCGGTTTCCTCTCGAGCCCTTCAATGTGCACAGGGCCTCCTCTCGTAATGAGTCCGTAAAGTGTGTTCTCCTCTCCAAAGGGGACGGCTGTGTGAGGGAACTTTCTGAGTCGAATAAAGGGTGTCAAGTACCTTTTTGCCTTTACTAAGGGAATGTGGTATTTCTCTTGAGATGCTGCATCGCCAAATTTCCTCATCTCGCATGGAGGGGATAATTATGGGGTGTTTCTCGAGTTGCGGCGGGAAGCTGGGGGTGCTTCCCGAGTGCCACGAGGTCCTCAGGAACTCCCTGGGGTTGCTTCAGGGAAGTCAGGTCCCCTTTGGTGTTGGAACGGAAACTTCCGATTTCCTCTCCAGCCCTTCAATGTGCACAGGGGCTCCTCTCGAATTGAGTCCATAAAGTGTGTTCTCCTCTCCAAAGGGGACGGCTGTGTGAGGGAACTTTCTGTGTCGAATAAAGGGTGTCAAGTACCTTTTTGCCTTTCCAGAGGGAATCTGGTATTTCTCTTGAGATGCTGCATCGCCAAATTCCCTTATCTCGCATGGAGGGGATAATTTTGGGGTGTTTCTCGAGTTGCGGCGGGAAGCTTGGGGTGCGTCTCGAGTTGCGACGGGGACCTCAGGAACTCACTGGGGTTGCTTCAGGGAAGTCAGGTGCCCTTTGCTGTTGGAAGGGGAACTTCCGGGTTCCTCTCGAGCCCTTAAATGTGCACAGGGGCTCATCTCGAATTGAGTCCATAAAGTGTGTTCTCTCCAAATGGGACGGCTGTGTGAGGAAACTTTCTGAGTCGAATAAAGGGTGTCAAGTAACTTTTTGCCTTTCAAGAGGGAATGTGGTGTTTCTCTTGAGATGCTGCATCGCAAAATTTCCTCATCTCCCATTGAGGGGATAATTTTTGGGTGTTTCTCGAGTTGCGGTGGGAAGCTGGGGGTGCTTCTTGAGTTTCTTCAGGGACCTCAGAAACTTGCTGGGTTTGCTTCAGGGAAGTCAGGTCCCCTTTGGTGTTGGAAGGGGAACTCCGGATTCCTCTCGAGCCATTAAATATGCACAGGGGCTCATTTCGAATTGAGTCCATAAAGTGTGTTCTCTCCAAAGGGGACTACCATGTGAGGAAACTTTCTGAGTCGAATAAAGACTGTCAAGTACCCTTTTGCCTTTCAAGAGGGAATGTGTTATTTCTCTTGAGAAACTACATCGCAAAGTTTCGTCATCTCGCATTGAGGGGAAAATTTTGGTGTGTTTCTCGAGTTGCGGCGGGAAGCTGGGGGTGCTTCTTGAGTTGCGACGGGGACCTCAGGAACTCGCTGGTGTTGCTTCAGGGAAGTCAGGTCCCCTTTGCTGTTGGAAGGGGAACTTCCGGGTTGCTCTCGAGCCCTTAAATGTGCACAGGGGCTCATCTCGAATTGAGTAAATAAAGTGTGTTCTCTCCAAAGGGGACGGCTGTTTGAGGGAACTTTCTGAGTCGAATAAAAGGTGTCAAGTACCTTTTTGCCTTTACTAAGGGAATGTGGTATTTCTCTTGAGATTCTGCATCGCAAAATTTCCTCATCTCGCATTGAGGGGATAATTTTGGGGTGTTTCTCGAGTTGCGGCGGGAAGCTGGGGGTGCTTCTCAGGTTGCCACGGAGACCTCAGGAACTCGCTCGGGTTGCTTCACGGAAGTCAGGACCCCTTTTTTGTTGGAAGGAGAACCTCCGGTTTACTCTCGAGCCGTTAATGGGAATAGGGGCTCATCTCAAATTGAGTCCATAAAGTGTGTTCTCCTCTCCAATGGGGACTGATGTTAGTGAAATTTCTGAGTCGAATAAAGGGTGTCAAGTACCCATTGCCTTTCAACATGGAATGTGGTATTTCACTTGTGATTCTGCAGCGCAAAATTTGCTCATCTCGCATTGAGTCTATAATATTGTGGTCTTTCTATAGTTTCGGGGAGAAGCTGGTGGTACTTCTCGAAGTTTGTCGGGGACATCAGGAACTCTCTCGGGTTAATTCAGGGAAGTCAGGTCCCCTTTTTGTTGGAAGGGGAACTTCCGTGTTCCTCTCGAGCCCTTAAATGTACACAGGGGCTCATCTCGATTTGAGTCCATAAAGTGTGTTCTCCTCTAAAAGGGGACGGCTGTGTGAGGGAACTTTCTGAGTCGAATAAAGGGTGTCAGTACCTTTTTGCCTTTCAAGAGGGAATGTGGTATTTCCCTTGAGATGATGCATCACAAAATTTCCTCATCTCGAATGGAGGGGATAATTTTGGGGTGTTTCTCGAGTTGCGGCGGGAAGCTTGGGGTGCGTCTCGAGTTGCGACAGGGACCTCAGGAACTCACTGGGGTTGCTTCAGGGAAGTCAGGTGCCCTTTGCTGTTGGAAGGGGAACTTCCGGGTTCCTCTCGAGCCCTTAAATGTGCACAGGGGCTCATCTCGAATTGAGTCCATAAAGTGTGTTCTCTCCAAATGGGACGGCTGTGTGAGGAAACTTTCTGAGTCGAATAAAGGGTGTCAAGTAACTTTTTGCCTTTCAAGAGGGAATGTGGTGTTTCTCTTGAGATGCTGCATCGCAAAATTTCCTCATCTCCCATTGAGGGGATAATTTTTGGGTGTTTCTCGAGTTGCTGTGGGAAGCTGGGGGTGCTTCTTGAGTTTCGACAGGGACCTCAGAAACTTGCTGGGTTTGCTTCAGGGAAGTCAGGTCCCCTTTGGTGTTGGAAGGGGAACTCCGGATTCCTCTCGAGCCATTAAATATGCACAGGGGCTCATTTCGAATTGAGTCCATAAAGTGTGTTCTCTCCAAAGGGGACTACCATGTGAGGAAACTTTCTGAGTCGAATAAAGACTGTCAAGTACCCTTTTGCCTTTCAAGAGGGAATGTGGTATTTCTCTTGAGAAACTGCATCGCAAAGTTTCGTCATCTCGCATTGAGGGGAAAATTTTGGTGTGTTTCTCGAGTTGCGGCGGGAAGCTGGGGGTGCTTCTTGAGTTGCGACGGGGACCTCAGGAACTCGCTGGTGTTGCTTCAGGGAAGTCAGGTCCCCTTTGCTGTTGGAAGGGGAACTTCCGGGTTGCTCTCGAGCCCTTAAATGTGCACAGGGGCTCATCTCGAATTGAGTAAATAAAGTGTGTTCTCTCCAAAGGGGACGGCTGTTTGAGGGAACTTTCTGAGTCGAATAAAGGGTGTCAAGTACCTTTTTGCCTTTCAAGAGGGAATGTGGTATTTCTCTTGAGATGCTGCATCGCAAAATTTCCCCATCTCGCATTGAGGGGATAATTTTGGGCTGTTTTTCGAGTTGCGGCGGAAGATGCGTGTGCTTCTCGAGTTGCGAAGGGGACCTCAAGAACTCGCTGTGGTTGCTTCAGGGAATTCAGGTCCCCTTTGGTGTTGGAAGGGGAAATTCCGGGTTCCTCTCGAGCCCTTAAATGTGCACAGGGGCTCATCTCGAATTGAGTCCATAAAGTGTGTTTTCCTCTCCAAAGGGGACGGCTGTGTGAGGAATCTTTCTGAGTCGAATAAAGGGTGTGAAGTACCTTTTTGCCTTTCAAGAGGGAATGTGGAATTTTTCTTGGTTTTCTGCATCGGAAAATTTCGTCCTCTCGCATTGAGGGGATAATTTTGAAGTTTTTCGCGAGTTGCGGCGGGAAACTGGGGTGCTTCTCGAGTTGTGACATGGACCTCAGGAACTCGTTCGTTTTGCTTCTACCTCTTGAGCCCATAATTGTGAACAGGGGCTCATATGGAATTGAGTCCTTAAAGTGTGTTCTCCTCTCCAATACGGACGGCTGTGTGTTTGAACTTTTTGAGGAGAATAAAGAGTGTCAAGTATCTTTTTGCCTTTCAAGAGGGAAAGTGGTATTTCTCTTGAAATGCTGCATCGCAAAATTTCCTCATCTCGCATTGAGGGGATAATTTTGGTGTGTTTCTAGAGTTGCGGCGGGAAGCTGGGGGTGCTTCTCGAGTTGCGACGGGGACCTCAGGAACTCGCTGGTGTTGCTTCAGGTAATTCAGTTCCCCTTTGGTGTTGGAAGGGGAAATTCCAGTTCCCTCTCGAGCCCTTAAATGTGCACAGGGTCTCATCTAGAATTGAGTCCATAAAGTGTGGTCTCCTCTCCAAAGGGCACGGCTGTGTGAGTGAACATTCTCAGTCGAATAAAAGGTGTCAAGTACCTTTTTACCTTTCAAGAGGGAATGTGGGGTTTCTCTTGAGATTCTGCATAGCAAAATTTCCTCATCTCGCATTGAGGAGATAATTTTATGGTGTTGGTCATGTTGCCGGCCGAAGCAGTGATTACTTCTCGAGTTGCGACGGAGACCTCAGGAACTCACTCACTTGCTTCAGTGATGTCAAGTCCCCTTTGGTTTCGGAAGGGTACTTCCGGATTACTCTCGAGCCATTAAATGGGAATATTAGCTCTTCTCGATTTCAGTCCATAAAGTGTGTTCTGCTCTCCACTGAGGACG
Source organism: Moschus berezovskii (assembly GCF_049115385.1). Taxonomy (NCBI): domain Eukaryota; kingdom Metazoa; phylum Chordata; class Mammalia; order Artiodactyla; family Moschidae; genus Moschus; species Moschus berezovskii. Next base: position 150,552,382 of record NC_142488.1, read on the forward strand.
GATATTAGGGACCATTCTGAGTCGCCTAAACGGTGTCAAATACCCTTTTACCTTTCAAGCGGGAATGTGGGATTTCTCTTGAGATTCTGCAGTGCAAAATTTCCTCATCTCGCATGGAGGGAATAATTATGTGCTGTTACACGAATTGGTCTGGGAAGCTGGGGGTGATTCTCCAGTTGCTACGAGGACCTCTGGAACACACTCGGATTACTTCAGGGAAGTCAGGTCCCCTTTTGTGCTGGAAGGGGAACTTCCGGATTGTTCTCGAGCCCTTTAATGGGAATAGGGCCTCCTCTCGATTTGAGTCCATAAATTGTGTTCTCCTCTCCAATGGGGACAGATGTTAGGGAACTTTCTTAGTGGCATAAAGTGTGTCAAGTACCCTTTTGCCTTTCAAGCGGGAATGTGGGATGTCTCTTGAGATTCTGCAGCGTAAATTTACCTCATCTCGCATTGAGAGGATAATTTTGTGGTATTTCTCGAGTTGCAGAGGGAAGCAGGGGATACTTCTCGACTTGCAATGGGGGCCTGAGGAACTCGCTGGGGTTGCTTCAGCGAAGTCAAGTCCCCTTTTGTGTTGGAAGGGGAACTTCCAGATTACTCTCGAGCCGTTAAATGGGAACACTGCCTCTTCTCGATTTGAGTCCAGAGAATGTGTTCTCCTCTGCACTGAGGACTGATGTTAGGGAACATTCTGAGTCGCCTAAAGGGAGTCAAGTACACTGTTGCCTTTCAAGCGGGAATGTGGGATTTCTCTTGAGATTCTGCAGCGCAAAATTTCCTCATCTCGCATGGAAGGGATAATTTTTTGGTGTTTCACAAATTGGGTTGGGAAGCTGTGGGTACTTCTGCAGTTCCGACGAGTACCTCTGGACCACACTCGAGTTACTTCAGGGAAGTCTGGTCACATTTTGTGCTGTAAGGGGAACTTCCGTATTACTCTCGAACCCTTTAATGGGAATAGGGCCTCTTCTCGAATAGAATCCATAAAGTGTGTTCTCCTCTCCAAAGGGGACGGCTGTGTGAGGGAACTTTCTGAGTCGAATAAAGGGTGTCAAGTACCTTTTTGCCTTTCAAGAGGGAATGTGTATTTCTCTTGAGATTCTGCATCGCAAGTTTTCCTCATCTCGCATTTAGGGGATAATTTTGTGGTTTCTCCACTTGCGGCGGGAAACTGGGTGTGCTTCTCGAGTTGAGACGAGGACTTCAGAAAATCGCCCGGTTTGCTTCAGGCAAGTCAGGTCCTCTTTGGTGTTGGAAGGGAAACTTCCGGTTTAATCTAGAGCCCTCACATATGAACAAGGTCTCATCTCGAATGGAGTCCATAAAGTGTGATCTCCTCTCCAAAGGCGACGGATGTGTGAGGGAACTTTCTGAGTCAAATAAAGGGTGTCAAGTACCGTTTTGCCTTTCAAGAGGGAATGTGGTTTTTCTCTTGAGAGGCTGCATGTCAAAATTTCCGCATGTCGCATTCAGGGGATAATTTTGGGGTGTTTCTCGAGTTGCGGCGCGAAGCTGGGTGTACTTCTCGAGTTGCGACGGGGACCTGAGGAACTCGCTGGGGTTTCTTCAGGGAAGTCAGGTCCCCATTGGTGTTGGAAGGGGAACTCCCGGGTTCCTCTCAAGCCCTTAAATGTGCACAGGGGCTCCTCTCGAATTGAGTCCCTAAAGTGTGTTCTCCTCTCCAAAGGGGACGGCTGTGTGAGCGAACTTTCTGAGTCGAATAAAGGGTGTCAAGTACCTTTTTGCCTTTCCAGATGGAATGTGGTATTTCTCTTGAGATGCTGTATCGCCAAATTTCCTCATCTCGCATGGAGGGGAGAATTTTGGGGTGTTTCTCGAGTGGCGGCGGGAAGCTGGTGGTGCTTCCCGAGTGCCACGGGGACCTCAGGAACTCGCTGGGGTTGCTTCAGGGAAGTCAGGTCCCCTTTGGTGTTGGAAGGGGAACTTCTGGTTTTCTCTCGAGCCCTTCAATGTGCACAGGGGCTCCTCTCGAATTGAGTCCATAAAGTGTGTTCTCCTCTCCAAAGGGGACGGCTGTGTGAGGGAACTTTCTGAGTCGAATAAAGTGTGTCAAGTACCTTTTTGCCTTTCCAGAGGGAATCTGGTATTTCTCTTGAGATGCTGCATGGCCAAATTCCCTTATCTCGCATGGAGGGGATAATTTTGGGGTGTTTCTCGAGTTGCGGCGGGAAGCTGGGGGTGCTTCTCGAGTTGCGAGGGGGACCTCAGGAACGCGCTGGGGTTGCTTAAGGGAAGTCAGGTCCCCTTTGGTGTTGGCAGGGGAACTTCCGGTTTCCTCTCGAGCCCTTCAATGTGCACAGGGCCTCCTCTCGTAATGAGTCCGTAAAGTGTGTTCTCCTCTCCAAAGGGGACGGCTGTGTGAGGGAACTTTCTGAGTCGAATAAAGGGTGTCAAGTACCTTTTTGCCTTTACTAAGGGAATGTGGTATTTCTCTTGAGATGCTGCATCGCCAAATTTCCTCATCTCGCATGGAGGGGATAATTATGGGGTGTTTCTCGAGTTGCGGCGGGAAGCTGGGGGTGCTTCCCGAGTGCCACGAGGTCCTCAGGAACTCCCTGGGGTTGCTTCAGGGAAGTCAGGTCCCCTTTGGTGTTGGAACGGAAACTTCCGATTTCCTCTCCAGCCCTTCAATGTGCACAGGGGCTCCTCTCGAATTGAGTCCATAAAGTGTGTTCTCCTCTCCAAAGGGGACGGCTGTGTGAGGGAACTTTCTGTGTCGAATAAAGGGTGTCAAGTACCTTTTTGCCTTTCCAGAGGGAATCTGGTATTTCTCTTGAGATGCTGCATCGCCAAATTCCCTTATCTCGCATGGAGGGGATAATTTTGGGGTGTATCTCGAGTTGCGGCGGGAAGCTGGGGGTGCTTCTCGAGTTGCGAGGGGGACCTCAGGAACGCGCTGGGGTTGCTTAAGGGAAGTCAGGTCCCCTTTGGTGTTGGAAGGGAAACTTCCGGTTTCCTCTGGAGCCCTTCAATGTGCACAGGGGCTCCTCTGGAATTGAGTCTGTAAAGTGTGTTCTCCTCTCCAAAGGGGACGGCTGTGTGAGGGAACTTTCTGAGTCGACGAAAGGGTGTCAAGTAGCTTTTTGCCTTTCAAGAGGGAATGTGGTATTTCTCTTGAGATGCTGCATCGCCAAATTTCCTCATTTCGCATGGAGGGGATAATTTTGGGGTGTTTCTCGAGTTGCGGCGGGAAGCTGGCGGTGCTACTCGAGTTGCGACGGGGACGTCAGGAACAAGCTGGGGTTACTTCAGTGAAGCCAGTTCCCCGTTGTTGTTGGAAGGGGAACTTCCGGTTTCCTCTCGAGCCCTTCAATGTGCACAGGGTCTCGTCTCGAATTGAGTCCATAAAGTGTGTTCTCCTCTAAAAAGGGGACGGCTGTGTGAGGGAACTTTCTGAGTCGAATAAAGGGTGTGAAGTACCTTTTTGCCTTTCAAGAGGGAATGTGGTATTTCTCTTGAGATGCTGCATTGGAAAATTTCCTCATCTCGCATGGAGGGGATAATTTTGGGGTGTTTCTAGAGTTGCGGAGGGAAGCTGGGGGTGCTTCTCGAGTTGCCACGGGACCTCAGGAACTCGTTCGGGTTGCTTCAGGGAATCAGGTCCCCTTTGGTGTTGGAAGGGGAACTTCCAGTTTCCTCTCGAGCCCTTCAATGTGCACATGGGCTCCTCTCAAATTGAGTCCATAAAGTGTCTTCTCCTCTCCAAAGGGGACGGCTGTGTGAGGGAACTTTCTGAGTCGAACAAAGGGTGTCAAGTACATTTTTTCCTTTCCAGAGGGAATGTGGTGTTTCTCTTGAGATGCTGCATCGCCAAATATCCTAATCTCGCATGGAGGGGAGAATTTTGCTGTGTTTCTCGAGTTGCCGCGGGAAGCTGGGGGTGCTTCTCGAGTTGCGACGGGGACCTCAGGAACTCGCTGGGGTTGCTTCAGGGAAGTCAGGTCCACTTTGGTGTTGGAAGGAGAACTTCCGGTTTCCTCTCGAGCCCTTCAATGTGCACAGGGGCTCCTCTAGAATTCAGTCCGTAAAGTGTGTTCTCCTCTCCAAAGGGGACGGCTTTGTGAGGGAACATTCTGAGTCGAATAAATGGTGTCAAGTACTTTTTGCCTTTCCTGAGGAAATGTGGTATTTCTCGTGAGATGCTGCATCGCCAAATTTCCTCATCTCGCATGGAGGGGAGAATTTTGGGCTGTTTCTCAAGTTGCGGCGGGAAGTTGGGGGTGCTTCTCGAGTTGCAACGGGGACTTCAGGAACTCGCTGGGGTTGCTTCAGGGAAGTCAGGTCCCCTTTGGTGTTGGAAGGGGAACTTCCGGTTTCCTCTTGAGCCCTTCAATGTGCACAGGGGCTCCTCTCGAATTGAGTCCGTAAACTGTGTTCTCCTCTCCAAAGGGGACGGCTGTGTGAGGGAACATTCTGAGTCGAATAAAGGGTGTCAAGTACCTTTTTTCATTTCCAAGGGAATGTGGTATTCCTCGTGGGATGCTGCATCGCAAAATCTCCTCATCTCGCATGGAGGGGAGAATTTTAGGCGGTTTCTCCAGTTGCGGCAGGAACCTGGGGGCTCTTCTCGAGTTGGCACGGGTACCTCAGGAACTCTCTTGGGTTGCTTCAGGGAAGTCAGGTCCCCTTTGGTGTTGGAAGGGGAACTTCCGGTTTCCTCTCGAGCCCTTCAATGTGCACAGGGGCTCTTCTCAAATTGAATCCGCAAAGTGTGTTCTCCTTTTAAAGGGGACGGCTGTGTGAGGGAACTTTCTGAGTCGAATAAAGGGTGTCAAGTAACTTTTTGCATTTCCAGAGGGAATGTGGTATTTCTCTTGAGACGCTGCATCGCCAAATTTCCTCATCTCGCATGGAGGGGATAATTTTGCGGTGTTTCTCGAGTTGCGGTGGGAAGCTGGAGGTGCTTCCCAAGTTGCGACGGGGACCTCAGGACCTAACTTGGGTTGCTTCAGGGAAGTCAGGTCCTCTTTGGTGTTGGAATGGGAACTTCCGGTTTCCTCTCGTGCCCTTCAATGTGCACAGGGGCTCCTCTCGAATTGAGTCCGTAAAGTGTATTCTCCTCTCCAAAGGGGACTGCTGTGAAAAGGAAATTTCTGAGTCGAATAAAGGGTGTCAAGTACCTTTTTGCCTTTCTAGAGGGAATGTGGTATTTCTCGTGAGATGCTGCATCGGAAAATATCCTCATCTCGCATGGAGGGGAGAATTTTGTGGTGTTTCTCGAGTTGCGGCGGGAAGATGGGGGTGCTACTCGAGTTGCGACGGTGACCTCAGGAACTCGCTGGGGTTGCTTCAGGGAAATCAGGTCCCCTTTGGTTTTAGAAGGGGAACTTTCGGTTTCCTCTCGAGCCCTTCAATGTGCACAGGGGCTCCTCTCGAATTGAGTCCGTAAAGTGTGTTCTCCTCTCCAAAGGGGACGGCTGTGTGAGGGTACTTTCTGAGTCGAATAAAGGGTGTCAAGTACCTTTTAGCCTTTCCAGAGGGAATGTGGTTTTTCTCTTGAGATGCTACATCGCCAAATTTCCTCATCTCGCATGGAGGGGATAATTTTGGGGTGTTTCTCGAGTTGCGGCGGGAAGCTGGAGTTGCTTCTCGAGTTGCGACGGGGACCTCAGGAACTCGCTCGGGTTGCTTCAGGGAAGTCAGGTCCCCATTTTTGTTGGAAGGGGAACTTCCGGTTTCCTCTCGAGCCCTTCAATGGGCACAGGGGCTCCTCTCGAGTTGAGTCCGTAAAGTGTGTTCTCCTATACAAAGGGACGGCTGTGTGAGGGAACTTTCTGAGTCGAATAAATGGTGTCAAATACCTTTTTGCCTTTCAAGAGGGAATGTGGTATTTCTCTTGAGATGCTGCATTGGAAAATTTCCTCATCTCGCATGGAGTGGATAATTTTGGGGTGTTTCTCGAGTTGCGGCGGGAAGCTGGGGGTGCTTCTCGATTTGCGACGGGGACCTCAGAAACTCGTTGTGGTTGCTTCAGGGAATCAGGCCCCCTTTGGTGTTGTAAGGGGAACTTCCGGTTTCCTCTCGAGCCCTTCAATGTGCACAGGAGCTCCTCCCGAATTGAGTCCGTAAAGTGTGTTCTCCTCTCCAAAGGGGACGGCTGTGTGAGGGAACTTTCTGAGTCGAATAAAGGGTGTCAAGTACCGTTTTGCCTTTCCAGAGGTAATGTGGTAATTCTCTTGAGATGCTGCATCGCCAAATTTCCTCATCTAGCATGGAGGGGATAATTTTGGGGTGTTTCTCGAGTTGTGGCGGGAAGGTGGGGGTGCTTCTCGAGTTGCAACGGGGACTTCAGGAACTCGCTGGGGTTGCTTCAGGGAAGTCAGGTCCCCTTTGGTGTTGGAAGGGGAACTTCCGGTTTCCTCTTGAGCCCTTCAATGTGCACAGGGGCTCCTCTCGAATTGAGTCCGGAAACTGTGTTCTCCTCTCCAAAGGGGACGGCTGTGTGAGGGAACATTCTGAGTCGAATAAAGGGTGTCAAGTACCTTTTTTCCTTTCCAAGGGAATGTGGTATTCCTCGTGGGATGCTGCATCGCAAAATCTCCTTATCTCGCATGGAGGGGAGAATTTTAGGCGGTTTCTCCAGTTGCGGCAGGAACCTGGGGGTGCTTCTCGACTTGGCACGGGTACCTCAGGAACTCTCTTAGGTTGCTTCAGGGAAGTCAGGTCCCCTTTGGTGTTGGAAGGGGAACTTCCGGTTTCCTCTCGAGCCCTTCAATGTGCACAGGGGCTGTTCTCAAATTGAATCCGTAAAGTGGGTTCTCCTCTCCAAAGTGGACGGCTGTGTGAGGGAACTTTCTGAGTCGAATAAAGGGTGTCAAGTACCTTTTTGCATTTCCAGAGGGAATGTGGTTTTCTCTTGAGATGCTACATCGCCAAATTTCCTCATTTCGTATGGAGGGGATAATTTTGGGGTGTTTCTCGAGTTGCGTCGGGAAGCTGGGGGTGCTTCTCGAGTTGCGACGGGGACCTCAGGAACTCGCTGGGGTTGCTTCAGGGAAGTCAGGTCCCCCTTGGTGTCGGAAGGGGAACTTCCGGTTTCCTCTCGAGCCCTTCTATGTGCACAGGGGTTCCACTCGAATTGAGTCCGTAAAGTGTGTTCTCCTCTCCAAAGGGGACGACTGTGTGAGGGAACTTTCTGAGTCGAATAAAGTGTGTCAAGTACCTTTTTGCCTTTCGATAGGGAATGTGTTATTTCTCTTGAGATCCTGCATCGCAAAATTTCCTCATCTCGCATGGAGGGTTAATTTTGGGGTGTTTCTCGAGTTGCGGCGGGAAGCTGGGGGTGCTGTTCGAGTTGCGACGGAGACCTCAGCAACTCGCTGGGTTTGCTTCAGGGAAGTCAGGTCCCCTTTGGTGTTGGAAGGGGAACTTCCGGTTTCCTCTCGAGCCCTTCAGTGTGCACAGGGGCTCCTCTGGAATTGAGTCCGTAAAGTGTGTTCTCCTCTCCAAAGGGGACGGCTGTGTGAGGGAACTTTCTGAGTCGAATAAAGGGTGTCAAGTACCTTTTCACCTTTCCAGAGGGAATGTGGTAGTTCTCTGGTGATGCTGCATGGCCAAATTTCCTAAGCTCGCATGGAGGGGATAATCTTGGAGTGTTTCTCGAGTTGCGGCGGGAAGCTGGGGGTGCTTCTCGAGTTGCGACGGGGACCTCAGGAATCGCTGGGGTTGATTCAGGGAAGTCAGATCCCCTTTGTTGTTGGAAGGGGAACCCGCGGTTTCCTCTCGAGCCCTTCAATGTGCACAGGGGATCCTGTCGAATTGAGACCGTAAAGTGTGTTCTCCTCTCCAAACGGGACGGATGTGTGAGGGAACTTTCTGAGTCGAATAAAGGGTGCCAAGTACCTTTTTGCCTTTCCAGAGGGAATGTCGTATTTCTCTTGAGATGCTGCATCGCCAAAATTCCTCATCTCGCATGGAGGGGATAATTTTGGTGTTTTTCTCGAGTTGAGGAGGGTAGCTGGGGGTGCTTCTCGAGTTGCGACGGGGACCTCAGGAACTCGCTGGGGTTGCTTCAGGGAAGTCAGGTCCCCTTTGCTACTGGAAGGGGAACTTCCGGTTTCCTCTCGAGCCCTTCAATGTGCACAGGGGCTCCTCTCGAATTGAGTCTGTAAATTGTGTTCTCCTGTCCAAAGGGGACGGCTGTGTGAGGGAACTTTCTGAGTCGAATGAAGGGTGTCAAGTACCTTTTTGCCTTTCCAGAGGGAATGTGGTATTTCTCTTGAGATGCTGCATCGCCAAATTTTCTCATCTCGCATGGAGGGGAGAATTTTGGTGTGTTTCTCGAGTTGAGGTTGGAAGCTGGGGGTGCTTCTCGAGTTGCGACGGGGACCTCAGGAACTCGCAGGGGTTGCTTCAGGGAAGTCAGGTCCCCTTTTGTGTTGGAAGGGGAACTTCCAGTTTCCTCTCGAGCCCTTCAATATGCAGAGGGTCTCCTCTCGAATTGAGTCCGTAAACTGTGTTCTCCGCTCCAAAGGGTACGGCTGTGTGAGGGAACCTTCTGGGTCGATGAATGAGTGTCAAGTACCTTTTTGCCTTTCCAGAGGGAAAGTGGTATTTCCCTTGAGATGCTGCATCGCCAAATTTCCTCATCTCACATGGAGTGGATAATTTTGGGGTGTTTCTCGAGTTGCGGCGGGAAGCTGGGGGTGCTTCTCGAGTTGCGACGGGCACCTCCGAAACTCGCTGGGGTTGCTTCAGGGAAGTCAGGTCCCGTTTGCTGTTGGAAGGGGAACTTCCGGTTTCCTCTCGAGCCCTTCAATGTGCACAGGAGCTCCTCCCGAATTGAGTCCGTAAAGTGTGTTCTCCTCTCCAAAGCGGACGGCTGTGTGAGGGAACTTTCTGAGTCGAATAAAGGGTGTCAAGTACATTTTTGCCTTTCCAGAGGTAATGTGGTAAATCTCTTGAGATGCTGCATCGCCAAATTTCCTCATCTCGCATGGAGGGGATAATTTTGGGGTGTTTCTCGAGTTGTGGCGGGAAGCTGGGGGTGCTTCTCGAGTTGAGACGGGGACTTCAGGAACTCGCTGGGGTTGCTACAGGGAAGTCAGGTCCCCTTTGGTGTTGGAAGGGGAACTTCCGGTTTCCTCTCGAGCCCTTCAATGTGCACAGGGGGTCCTCTCGAATTGAGTCCGTAAAGTGTGTTCTCCTCTCCAAAGGGGACGGCTGTGTGAGGGAACTTTCTGAGTCGAATAAAGGGTGTCAAGTACCTTTTTGCCTTTCCAGAGGGAAAGTGGTATTTCTCTTGAGATGCTGCATCGCCAAATTTCCTCATCTCGCATGGAGGGGATAATTTTGGGGTGTTTCTCGAGTTGCGGCGGGACGCTGGGGGTGCTTCTCGAGTTGCGACGGGGACCTCAGGAACTCGCTGGGGTTGCTTCAGGGAAGTCAGGTCCCCTTTGGTGTTGGAAGGGGAACTTCCGGTTTTCTCTCGAGCCCTTCAATGTGCACAGGGGCTCCTCTCGAATGGAGTCCGTAAAGTGTTTTTTACTCTCCAAAGGGGACGGCTGTGTGAGTGAACTTTCTGAGTCAAATAAAGGGTGTCAAGTAAATTTTTGCCTTTCCAGAGGGAATGTTGTATTTCTCTTGAGATGCTGCATCGCCAAATTTCCTCATCTCGCATGGAGTGGATAATTTTGGGGTGTTTCTCGAGTTGCCCCGGGAAGCTGGGGGTGCTTCTCGAGTTGCGATGGGGACCTCAGGAATTCGCTGTGTTTGCTTCAGGGAAGTCAGGTCCCCTTTGGTGTTGGAAGGGGAAGTTCCGGTTTCCTCTCGAGCCCTTCAATGTGCACAGGGGCTCTTCTCGAATTGAGTCCGTAAGGTGTGTTTTCCTCTCCAAAGGGGACGGCTGTATGAGGGAACTTTCTGAGTCGAATAAAGGGTGTCAAGTACCTTTTTGCCTTTCCAGAGGGAATGTGGTATTTCTCTTGAGATGCTGCATCGCCAAATTTCCTCAACTCGCAAGGAGGGGATAATTTTGGGGTGTTTCTCGAGTTGCGGCGGGAAGCTGGGGGTGCTTCTCGAGTTGCGACGGGGATCTCAGGAACTCGCTGGGGTTGTTTCAGGGAAGTCAGGTCCCCTTTCGTGTTGGAACGGGAACTTCCGGTTTCCTCTCGAGCCCTTAAATGTGCACAGGGGCTCCTCTCGAATTGAGTCCGTAAGGTGTGTTCTCCTCTGCAAAGGGGACGGCTGTGTGAGGGAACTTTGTGAGTCGAATAAAGGTTGTCAAGTACCTTTTTACCTTTCCAGAGAGAATATGGTATTTCTCTTGAGATGCTGCATCGCCAAATTTCCTCATCTTGCATGGAGGGGAGAATTTCGGTTGTTTCTCGCGTTGCAGCGGGAAGCTGGGGGATCTTCTCGAGTTGCGAGGGGACCGCAGGAACTCGCTGGGGTTGCTTCACGGAAGTCAGGTCCACTTGGTGTTGTAAGGGGAAATTCCGGTTTCCTCTCGAGCCCTTCAATGGGCACAGGGGCTCCTCTCGAATTGAGTCTGTAAAGTGTGTTCTCCTCTGCAAAGGAGACGGGTGTGTGAGGGAACTTTCTGAGTCGAATAAAGGGTGTCAAGTACATTTTTGCCTTTCCAGAGGGAATGTGGTATTTCTCTGGAGATGCTGCATCGCCAAATTTCCTCATCTCGCATGGAGGGGATAATTTTGGGGTGTTTCTCGAGTTGCGGCGGGAAGGTGGGGGTGCTTCTCGAGTTGCGACGGGGACCTCAGGAACTCGCTGGGCTTGCTTCAGGGAAGTCAGGTCCCCTTTGGTGTTGGAAGGGGAACTTCCGGTTTCCTCTTGAGCCCTTCAATGTGCACAGGGGCTCCTCTCGAATTGAGTCCGTAAACTGTGTTCTCCTCTCCAAAGGGGACGGCTGTGTGAGGGAACTTTCTGAGTCGAATAAAGGGTGTCAAGTACCTTTTTGCCTTTCCAGAGTGAATGCTGTATTTCTCTTGATATGCTGAAACGCCAAATTTCCTCATCTCGCATGGAGGGGATAATTTTGGGGTGTTTCTCGAGTTGCGGCGGGAAGCTGGGGGTGCTTCTCGAGTTTTGACGGGGACCTCAGGAACTCGCTGGGGTTGCTTCAGGGAAGTCAGGTCCACTTGGTGTTGGAAGGGGAACTTCCGGTTTCCTCTCGAGCCCTTCAATGTGCACAGGGGCTCCTCTCGAATTGAGTCCGTAAAGTGTGTTCTCCTCTGCAAAGGGGACGGGTGTGTGAGGGAACTTTGTGAGTCGAATAAAGGGTGTCAAGTACCTTTTTGCCTTTCCAGAGGGAATGTGGTATTTCTCATGAGATGCTGCATCGCCAAATTTCCTCATCTCGCATGCATGGGATAATTTTGGGGTGTTTCTCGAGTTGCTTCGGGAAGCTTGGGGGTGCTTCTCGAGTTGCGACGGGGACCTCAGGAACTCGCTGGGGTTGCTTCAGGGAAGTCAGGTCCCCTTGGGTGTTGGAAGGGGAACTTCCGGTTTCCTCTCGAACCCTTCAATGTGCACAGGGGCTCCTCTCGAATTGAGTCCGTAAAGTGTGTTCTCCTCTCTCAAGGGGACGGCTGTGTGAGGGAACGTTCTGAGTCGAATAAAGGGTGTCAAGTACTTTTTGCCTTTCCAGAGGGAATGTGGTATTTCTCTTGTGATGCTGCATCGCCAAATTTCCTCATCTCGCAGGGAGGGGATAATTTTGGGGATTCTCGATTTGCGGCGGGAAGATTAGTGTGCTTCTCGAGTTGCGACCGTGACCTCAGGAACTCGCTGGGGTTGCTTCAGGGAAGTCAGGTCCCCTTTGTTGTTGGAAGGGGAACTTTCGGTTTCCTCTCGAGCCCTTCAATGTGCACAGGGGCTCCTCTCGAATTGAGTCCATAAAGTGTGTTCTCCTCTCCAAAGGGGACGGCTGTGTGAGGGAACTTTCTGAGTCGAAAAAAGGGTGTCAAGTACCTTTTTGCCTTTCCAGAGGGAATGTGGTATTTCTCTTGAGATGCTGCATCGCCAAATTTCCTCATCTAGCATGGAGTGGATAATTTTGGGGTGTTTCTCGAGTTGCGGCGGGAAGCTGGGTGTGCTTCTCGAGTTGCGACGGAGACCTCAGGAACTCGCTGGGGTTGCTTCAGGGAAGTCAGGTCCCCCTTAGTGTTCGAAGGGGAACTTCCGGTTTCCTCTCGAGCCCATAAATGTGCACAGGGGCTCAATTCGTATTGAATCCATAAAGTGTGTCCTCTTCTGCATAGGGGACGGCTGTGTGAGGGAACTTTCCAGTCGAATAAAGTGTGTCAAGTAACTTTTTGCCTTTCAAGAGAGAATGTGGTATTTCTCTTGGGATGCTGCATCGCCGAATTTCCTCATCTCGCATGGAAGGGATAATTTTGGGGTGTTTCTCGAGTTGCGCCGGGAAGCTGGGGGTGCTTCTCGAGTTGCGACAGGGACCTCAGGATCTCGCTGGGGTTGCCTCAGTGAATTTAGGTCCCCTTTGGTGTTGGAAGGGGAACTTCCGGTTTCCTCTCGAGCCCTTAAATGTGCACAGGGGCTCATATCGAATTGAGTCCATCAAGTGTGCTCTCCTCTCCAAATGGGACGGCTGTGTGAGGGAACTTTCCGAGTAGATTAAAGGGTGTCAAGTTCCTTTTTGCCTTTCAAGAGGGAATGTGGTATTTCTCTTGAGATGCTGAATCGCCAAATTTCCTCATCTCGCATGGAGGGGATAATTTTGTGCTGTTTCTGGAGTTGCGACGGGAAGCTGGGGGTGCTTCTCGAGTTGCGACTGGGAACTCAGGAACTCGCTGGGGTTGCTTTAGGGAAGTCAGGTCCCCTTTGGTGTTGGAAGGGGAACTTCCGGTTTCCTCTCGAGCCCTTCAATGTGCACAGGGGCTCCTCTCGAATTGAGTTCGGAAAGTGTGTTCTCCTCTCCAAAGGGGACGGCTGTGTGAGGGAACTTTCTGAGTCGAATAAAGGGTGTCAAGTACCTTTTTGCCTTTCCAGAGGGAATGTTGTATTCCTCTTGAGATGCTGCATCGCCAAATTTCCTCCTCGCGCATGGAGGGGAGAATTTTGGGGTGTTTCTCGAATTGCGGCGGGAAGCTGCGGGTGCTTCTCGAGTTGCGACGGGGACCTCAGGAACTCGCTGGGTTGCTTCAGGGAAGTCAGGTCCCCTTTGGTGTTGGAAGGGGAACTTCTGGTTTCCTCTCGAGCCCTTCAATGTGCACAGGGGCTCCTCTCGAATTGAGTCCGTAAAGTGTGTTCTCCTCTCCAAAGGGGACGGCTGTGTGAGGGAACTTTCTGAGTCGAATAAAGGGTGTCAAGTACCTTTTTGCCTTTCCAGAGGGAATGTGGTTTTTCTCTTGAGATGCTGCATCCCCAAATTTCCTCATCTCGCATGGAGGGGATAATTTTGGTGTGTTTCTCGAGTTGCGGCGGGAAGCTGGGGGTGCTTCTCGAGTTGCGACGGGGACCTCAGGAACTCGCTGGGGTTGCTTCAGGGAAGTCAGGTCCCCTTTGGTGTTGGAAGGGGAACTTCCAGTTTCCTCTCGAGCCCTTCAATGTGCACAGGGGCTCCTCTCAAATTGAGTCCGTAAAGTGTGTTCTCCTCTCCAAAGGGGACGGCAGTGTCAGGGAACTTTCTGAGTCGAATAAAGGGTGTCAAGTACCTTTTTGCCTTTCCAGAGGGAATGTGGTATTTCTCTTGAGATGCTGCATCGCCAAATTTCCTCATCTCGCATGGAGGGGATAATTTTGGCGTGTTTCTCGAGTTGCGGCGGGAAGCTGGGGGTGCTTCTCGAGTTGCGACGGGGACCTCAGGAACTCGCTGGAGTTGCTTCAGGGAAGTCAGGTCCCCTTGGTGTTGCAAGGGGAACTTCAGGTTTCCTCTCGAGCCCTTCAGTGTGCACAGGGGCTCCTCTCGAATTGAGTCCGTAAAGTGTGTTCTCCTCTCCAAAGGGGACGGCTGTGTGGGGGAACTTTGTGAGTCGAATAAAGGGTGTCATGTACCTTTTTGCCTTTCCAGAGGGAATGTGGTATTTCTCTTGAGATGCTGCATCGCCAAATTTCCTCATCTTGCATGGAGGGGAGAATTTTGGTTGTTTCTCGCGTTGCGGCGGGAAGCTGGGGGTGCTTCTCGAGTTGCGACGGGGACCTCAGGAATTCGCTGGGTTGCTTCAGGGAAGTCAGGTCCCCTTTGATGTTGGAAGGGGAACTTCCGGTTTCCTCTCGAGCCCTTCAATGTGCACAGGGGCTCCTCTCGAATTGAGTCCGTAAAGTGTGTTCTCCTCTCCAAAGGGGATGGCTGTGTGAGGGAACTTTCTGAGTCGAATAAATGGTGTCAAGTACCTTTTTGCCTTTCCAGAGGGAATGTGGTATTTCTCTTGAAATGCTGACACGCCAAATTTCCTCATCACGCATGGAGGGGTTAATTTTGGGGTGTTTCTCGAGTTGCGGCGGGAAGCTGGGGGTGCTTCTCGAGTTGCGACTGGGACCTCAGGAACTCGCTGGGGTTGCTTCAGGGAAGTCAGGTCCCCTTGGTTGTTGGAAGGGGAACTTCCGGTTTCCTCTCGAGCCCTTCAATGTGCACAGAGGCTCCTCTCGAATTGAGTCCGTAAAGTGTGTTCTCCTCTCCAAAGGGGACGGCTGTGTGAGGGAACTTTCTGAGTCGAATAAATGGTGTCAAGTACCTTTTTGCCTTTCCACAGGGAATGTGGTATTTCTCTGGAGATGCTGCATCGCCAAATTTCCTCATCTCGCATGGAGGGGTTAATTTTGTGGTGTTTCACGAGTTGCGGCGGGAAGCTGGGGGTGCTTCTCGAGTTGCGACGGGGACCTCAGGAACTCGCTGGGGTTGCTTCAGGAAAGTCAGGTCCCTTGGTGTTGGAAGGGGAACTTCCGGTTTCCTCTCGAGCCCTTCAATGTGCACAGGGGCTCCTCTCGAATTGAGTCCGTAAAGTGTGTTCTCCTCTCCAAAGGGGACGGCTGTGTGAGGGAAATTTCTGAGTCGAATAAAGGGTGTCAAGTACCTTTTTGCCTTTCCAGAGGGAATGTGGTATTTCTCTTGGGATGCTGTATCGGCAAATTTCCTCATCTCGCATAGAGGGGATCATTTTGGGGTGTTTCTCGAGTTGCGGCAGGAACCTGGGGGTGCTTCTCGAGTTGCGACGGGGACCTCAGGAACTCGCTGGGGTGGCTTCAGGGAAGTCAGGTCCCCTTTGGTGTTGGAAGGGGAACTTCCGGTTTCCTCTCCAGCCCTTCAATGGGCACAGGGGCTCCTCTCGAATTGAGTCCGTAAAGTGTGTTCTCCTCTGCAAAGGGGACGGGTGTGTGAGGGAACTTTGTGAGTCGAATAGAGGGTGTCAAGTACCTTTTTGCCTTTCCAGAGGGAATGTGGTATTTCTCATGAGATGCTGCATCGCCAAATTTCCTCATCTCGCATGCAGGGGATACTTTAGGTGTGTTTCTCGAGTTGCGGCGGGAAGCTTTGGTGTTTCTCTAGTTGCGACGGGGAACTCAGGAACTCACAGGGGTTGCTTCAGGGAAGTCAGGTCCCCTTTGGTGTTGGAAGGGTAACTTCCGGTTTCCTCTCGAGCCCTTAAATGTGCAAAGGGGCCCATCTCCAATTGAGTCCATAAAGTGTGTTCTCCTCTCCAAAGGGGACGGCTGTGTGAGGGAAGTTTCTGAGTCGGATAAAGGGTGTCAAGTACCTTTTTGCCTATCAAAAGGGAATGTGGTATTTCTCTTGAGATGCTGCATCGCCAAATTTCCTCATCTCGCATGGAGGGTATAATTTTTTGGTGTCTCTCGAGTTGCGGCTGGACGCTGGGGGTGCTTCTCGAATTGCGACGGGGACCTCAGGAACTCGCTGGGGTTGCTTCAGGGATGTCAGGTCCCCTTTGGTGTTGGAAGGGGAACTTCCGGTTTCCACTCGAGCCCTTCAATGTGCACAGGGGCTCCTCTCGATTTGAGTCCGTAAAGTGTGTTCTCCTCTCCAAAGGGGATGGCTGTGTGAGGGAACTTTCTGAGTCGAATAAAGGGTGTCAAGTACCTTTTTGCCTTTCCAGAGTGAATGTGGTATTTCTCTTGAGATGCTGCATCGCCAAATTTCCTCATCTCGCATGGAGGGGATAATTTTGGGGTATATCTCGAGTTGCGCCGGGAAGCTGGGGTGCTTCTCGAGTTGCGACGGGGACCTCAGGAACTCGCTGGGGTTGCTTCAGGGAAGTCAGGTCCCCCTTAGTGTTCGAAGGGGAACTTCCGGTTTCCTCTCGAGCCCTTCAATGTGCACAGGGGCTCCTCTCGAATTGAGTCCGAAAAGTATGTTCTCCTCTTCAAAGGGGACGGATGTGTGAGGGAACTTTCTGAGTCGAATAAAGGGTGTCAAGTACCATTTTGCCTTTCCAGAGGGAATGTGGTGTTTCTCGTGAGATGCTGTATCGCCAGATTTCCTCATCTCGCGTGGAGAGGAAAATTTTGGGTTGTTTCTCGAGATGCGGCGGGAAGCTGTGGTGCTTCTCGAGTTGCGACGTTGACCACAGGAACTCGCTGGGGTGGCTTCAGGGAAGTCAGGTCCCCTTTGGTGTTGGAAGGGGAACTTCCGGTTTCCTCTCGAGCCCTTCAATGTGCACAGGGGCTCCTCTCGAATTGAGTCCGTAAAGTGTGTTCTCCTCTCCAAAGGGGACGGCTGTGTGATGGAACTTTCTGACTAGAAAAAAAGGGTGTCAAGTACCTTTTTGCCTTTCCAGAGGGAATGTGGATTTTTTCTTGAGATGCTGCATCGCCAAATTTCCTCATCTCGCATGGAGGGGATAATTTTGTGGTGTTTCTCGAGTTGCGGCGGGAAGCTGGGGGTGCTTCTCGAGTTGCGACGGGGACCTCAGGAACTCGCTGGGGTTGCTTCAGGGAAGTCAGGTCCCCTTTGGTGTTGGAAGGGGAACTTCCGCATTCCTCTCGAGCCCTTCAATGTGCACAGGGGCTCTTCTCGAATTGAATCCGAAAAGTGTGTTCTCCTCTCCAAAGGGGACAGCTGTGTGAGGGAACTTTCTGAGTCGAATAGAGGGTGTCAAGTACCTTTTTGCCTTACCAGAGGGAATGTGGTATTTCTCTTGAGATGCTGCATCGCCAAATTTCCTCATCTCGCATGCAGGGGAGAATTTTGGTTTGTTTCTGGAGTTGCAGCCGGAAGCTGCGGGTGCTTCTCGAGTTGCGACGGGGACCTCAGGAACTCGCTGGGGTTGCTTCAGGGAAGTCAGGTCCCCTTTGGTGTTGGAAGGGGAACTTCCGTTTTCCTCTGGAGCCCTACAATGTGCACAGGGGCTCCTCTCGAATTGAGTCCGAAAAGTATGTTCTCCTCTCCAGAGGGGACGGATGTGTGAGGGAACTTTCTGAGTCGAATAAAGGGTGTCAAGTACCTTTTTGCCTTTCCAGAGGAAATGTGGTATTTCTCGTGAGATGCTGCATCGCCAAATTTCCTCATCTCGCGTGGAGAGGAAAATTTTGGGCTGTTTCTCGAGTTGCGGCGGGAAGCTGGGGTGCTTCTCGAGTTGCGACGGTGACCTCAGGAACTCGCTGGGGTGGCTTCAGGGAAGTCAGGTCCCCTTTGGTGTTGGAAGGGGAACTTCCGGTTTCCTCTCCAGCCCTTCAATGTGCAGGGGCTCCTCTCGAATTGAGTCCGTAAAGTGTGTTCTCCTCTCCAAAGGGGACGGCTCTGTGAGGGAACTTTCTGAGTCGAATAAAGGGTGTCAAGTACCTTTTTGCCTTTCCAGAGTGAATGTGGTATTTCTCTTGAGATGCTGCATCGCCAAATTTCCTCATCTCGCATGGAGGGGATAATTTTGTGGTGTTTCTCGAGTTGCGCCGGGAAGCTGGGGTGCTTCTCGAGTTGCGACGGGGACCTCAGGAACTCGCTTGGGTTGCTTCAGGGAAGTCAGGTCCCCCTTAGTGTTCGAAGGGGAACTTCCGGTTTCCTCTCGAGCCCTTCAATGTGCACAGGGGCTCCTCTCGAATTGAGTCCGAAAAGTATGTTCTCCTCTTCAAAGGGGACGGATGTGTGAGGGAACTTTCTGAGTCGAATAAAGAGTGTCAAGTACCTTTTTGCCTTTCCAGAGGGAATGTGGTGTTTCTCGTGAGATGCTGTATCGCCAGATTTCCTCATCTCGCGTGGAGAGGAAAATTTTGGGTTGTTTCTCGAGATGCGGCGGGAAGCTGTGGTGCTTCTCGAGTTGCGACGTTGACCACAGGAACTCGCTGGGGTGGCTTCAGGGAAGTCAGGTCCCCTTTGGTGTTGGAAGGGGAACTTCCGGTTTCCTCTCCAGCCCTTCAATGTGCAGGGGCTCCTCTCGAATTGAGTCCGTAATGTGTGTTCTCCTCTCCAAAGGGGACGGCTCTGTGAGGGAACTTTCTGAGTCGAATAAAGGGTGTCAAGTACCTTTTTGCCTTTCCAGAGGGAATGTGGTATTTCTCGTAAGATGCTGCATCACAAAATTTCCTCATCTCGCATGGAGGGGAGATTTTTGGGGTGTTTCTCGAGTTGCGGCGGGAAGCTGGGGGTGCTTCTCGAGTTTCGACGGGGACCTCAGGAACTCGCTGGGGTGACTTCAGGGAAGTCAGGTCCCCTTTGGTGTTGGAAGGGGAACTTCCGGTTTCCTCTCGAGCCCTTCAATGTGCAGGGGCTCCTCTCGAATTGAGTCCGTAAAGTGTGTTCTCCTCTCCAAAGGGGACGGCTGTGTGATGGAACTTTCTGATTAGAAAAAAAGGGTGTCAAGTACCTTTTTGCCTTTCCAGAGGGAATGTAGATTTTTTCTTGAGATGCTGCATCGCCAAATTTCCTCATCTCGCAAGGAGGGGATAATTTTGTGGTGTTTCTCTAGTTGCAGCGGGAAGCTGGGGGTGCTTCTCGAGTTGCGACGGGGACCTCAGGAACTCGCTGGGGTTGCTTCAGGGACGTCAGGTCCCCTTTGGTGTTGGAAGGGGAACTTCCGCTTTCCTCTCGAGCCCTTCAATATGCACAGGGTCGGCTCTCGAATTGAGTCCGTAAAGTGTGTTCTCCTCTGCAAAGGGGACGGCTTTATGAGGAAACTTTCTGAGTCGAATACAGGGTGTCAAGTCCCTTTTTGCCTTTCCAGAGGGAATGTGGTATTTCTCTTGAGATGCTGCATCGCCATATTTCGTCATCTCGCATGGAGGGGATACTTTTGGGGTGTTTCTGGAGTTGTGGCGGGAAGCTGAGTGTGCTTCTACAGTTGCGACGGGGACCTCAGGAACTCGCTGGTGTTGCTTCAGGGAAGTCAGGTCCCCTTTGGTGTTGGAAGGGGAACTTCCGGTTTCCTCTTGAGCCCTTCAATGTTTTCTGGGGCTCCTCTCGAAGTGAGTCTGTAAAGTGTGTTCTCCTCTCCAAAGGGGACGGCTGTGTGAGGGAACTTTCTGAGTCGAATACAGGGTGTCAAGTACGTTTTTGCCTTTCCAGAGGGAATGTGGTATTTCTCGTGAGATGCTGCATCGCAAAATTTCCTCATCTCGCATGGAGGGGAAAATTTAGGGGTGTTTCTCGAGTTGCGGCGGGAAGCTGGGGGTGCTTCTCGAGTTGCGACGGGGACCTCAGGAACGGGCTGGGGTTGCTTCAGGGAAGTGAGGTCCCCTTTGGTGTTGGAAGGGGAACTTCCGGTTTCTCTCGAGCCCTTCAATGTGCACAGGGGCTCCTCTCGAATTGAGTCCCTAAAGTGTGCTCTCCTCTCCAAAGTGGACGGATGTGTGAGGGAACTTTCTGAGTCGAATAAAGGCTGTCAAGTATCTTTTTTTCTTTCCAAAGGGAATGTGGTATTTCTCTTGAGATGCTGCATCGCCAAATATCTCACCTCGCACAGGAGGGGTTAATTTTGGGGTGTTTCTCGAGTTGCGGCGGGAGGCGGGGGTGCTTCTCGAGTTGGGACCCGGACTTCAAGAACTCGCTAGTGTTGCTTGAGGCAAGTCACGTCCCCTTTGGTATTGGTAGGGGAACTTCCGGTTCCTCTCAAGCCCTTCAGTGTGCACAGGGGCTCATCACGAATTGATTCCGTAAAGTGTGTTCTCCTCTCCAAAGGGGACGGCTGTGTGAGGGAACTTTCTGAGTCGAATAAAGGGTGTCAAGTACCTTTTTGCCTTTCCAGAGGGAATGTGGTATTTCTCTTGAGATCCTGCATCGCAAAATTTCCTCGTCTCGCAATTAGGGGATAATTAGGGGTGTTTCTCGAGTTGCGGCGGGAAGCTTGGGGTGCTTCTCGAGTTGCGACGGTGAGCTCAGGGACTTGCTGTACTTGCTTCAGAGAAGTCAGGTCCCCCTTGGTGTTGGAAGGGGAACTTCCCAGTTCCGCTCAAGCCCTTAAATGTGCACCTGGGCTCATCTCGAATTGAGTCCATAAAGGATGTTCTCTTCAAAGGGGACTGCTGTGAGAGGGAACTTTATGAGTTGTATAAAGCGTGTCAAGTACCTTTTTGCCTTTCAAGAGGGAATGTGGAATTTCTCTTGAGATGCTGCATCGGAACATTTCCTCATCTAGCATTGAGGGGATAATTTTGCGGTGTTTCTCGAGTTGCGGAGGGAAGCTGTGGGTGCTTCTCGAGTTGCGACGGTGACCTCAGGAACTCGCTGGGGTTGCTTCAGGGAAGTCAGATCCCCTTTGCTGTTGGAAGGGGAACTTCCGGGTTCCTCTCGAGCCGTTAAATGTGCACAGGGGCTCATCTCGAATTGAGTCCATAAACTGTGTTCCCTCCTAAGGGGACGGCTATGTGAGGGAACTTTCTGAGTCGAATAAAGGCTGTCAAGTACCTTTTTGCCTTTCAAGTGGGAATGTGGTATTTCTCTTGAGATGCTGCATCGCAAAATTTCCTCATCTCGTATTGAGGGGATAATTTTGAGGTGTTTCTCGAGTTGCGGCGTGAAGCTGGGCTTGCTTCAAGAGATGCGACTTTTACCTTAGGAACTCGCTGGGGTTGCTTCAGGGAAGTCAGGTCCCCTTTGGTGTTTGAAGGGGAATTTCCGGGTTCCTCTCGAGCCCTTTAATGGGCACAGGGGCTCATCTCGAATTGAGTCCATAAAGTTTGTACTCCTCTAAAAGGGGACGGCTGTGTGAGGGAACTTTCTGAGTCGAATAAAGGGTGTCAAGTACCTTTTTGCCTCTCAAGAGGAAATGTGGTATATCTCTTGAGATGCTGCATCGCAAAATTTCCTCAATTCGCATGGAGGGGATAATTTTGGGGTGTTTCTCGTGTTGCTGCGGGACGCTGGATTGCTTCTCTAGTTGCGACGGGGACCTCAGGAACTCGCTGGGGTGGCTTCAGGGAAGTCAGGTCCCCTTTGCTGTTGGAAGGGGAACTTCCGTGCTCCTCTCGAGCCCTTAAATGTGCACAGGCGCTCATCTAGAATTGAATCCATAAAGTGTGTTCTCCTCTCCAAAGGGGATGGCTGCGTGAGGGAACTTTCTGAGTCGAATAAAGGGTGTCAAGTACCTTTTTGCCTCTCAAGAGGAAATGTGGTATTTCTCTTGAGATGCTTCATCGCAAAATTTCCTCATCTCCCATTGAGGGGATAATTTTGAGGTGTTTCTCGAGTTGCGGCGTGAAGCTGGGTTTGCTTCAAGAGTTGCGACTGGGACGTCAGGAACTCGCTGGGGTTGCTTCAGAGAAGTCAGGTCCCCTTTGGTGTTGAAAGGTGAACTTCCGGGTTCCTCTCGAGCCCTTAAATGTGCACAGGGGCTCATCTCGAATTGAGTCCATAAAGTGTGTTCTCCTCTAAAAGGGGACGGCTGTGTGAGGGAACTTCCTGAGTCGAAAAAAGGGTGTCAAGTACCTTTTTGCCTTTCCAGAGGGAATGTGGTATTTCTCTTGAGATGCTGCATCGCAAAATTTCCTCATCTCGCATGGAGGGGATAATTTTGGGGTGTTTCTCGCCTTGCGGCGGGAAGCTGGGTGTGCTTCTCGAGTTGCGACGGGGACCTCAGGAACTCGCTGGGGTTGCTTCAGGGAAGTCAGGTCCCCTTTGCTATTGGAAGGGGAACTTCCGGGCTCCTCTCGAGCCCTTATATGTGCACAGGCGCTCATCTCGAATTGAGTCCATAAAGTGTGTTCTCCTCTCCAAAGGGGACGGCTGTGTGAGGGAACTTTCTGAGTCGAATAAAGGGTGTCAAGTACCTTTTGGCTTTCAAGAGGGAGTGTGGTATTTCTCTTGAGATGCTGCATCGCAAAATTTCCTCATCTCGCATGGACGGGATAATTTTGGAGTGTTTCTAGAGTTGCGGCGGGAAGCTGGGGGTGCTTCTCATGTTGCGACGGGGACCTCAGGATCTCACTGGGTTTGCTTCAGGGAAGTCAGGTCCCCTTTGGTGTTGGAAGGGGAACTTCCGGTTTCCTCTCGAGCCCTTAAATGTGCACAGCGGCTCATCTCGAATTGAGTCCATAAAATGTGCTCTCGTCTCAAAGGGGATGGCTGTGTGAGGTAACTTTCTGAGACGAATAAAGGCTGTCAAGTACCTTTTTTCCCATCAAGTGGGAATGTGGTATTTCTCTTGAGATGCTGCATCGCAAAATTTCCTCATCTCGCATGGAGGGGATAATTTTGGGGTATCTCGAGTTGCAGAGGGTAGCTTGGGGCGCTTATCGAGTTGCGATTTGGACCTCAGGAACTCGCTGGTGTTGCTTCCGGGAAGTCAGGTCTCCTTTGGTGTTGGAAGGGGAACTTCCGGTTTCCTCTCGAGCCCTTAAATGAGCACAGGGACTCAACTCGAATTGAGTCCATAAAGTGTTTTCTCCTCTCCAAAGGGGACGGCTGTGTGAGGGAACTTTCTGAGTCGAATAAAGGGTATCAAGTACCTTTTTGCCTTTCAAGAGGGAATGTGGTATTTCTCTTGAGATGCTGCATCGCCAAATTTCCTCATCTCGCATGGAGGGGATAATTTTGGTGTGTTTCTTGCGTTGCGGTGGGAAGCTGGGTGTGCTTCTCGAGGTGCGACGGGGACCTAAGGAACTCGCTGGGGTTGCTTCAGGGAAGTCAGGTCCCCTTTGGTGTTGGAAGGGGAACTTCCCGTTTCCTCTCAAGCCCTTATATGTGCACAGGGGCTCATCTCGAATTGAGTCCATCAAGTGTGTTCTCCTCTCCAAAGGGGACGGCTCTGTGAGGGAACTTTCTGAGTCGAATAAAGGATGTCAACTACCTTTTTGCCTTTCAAGAGGGAATGTGGTATTTCTCTTGAGATGCTGCATCGCCAAATTTCCTCATCTCGCATTGAGGGGATAATTTTGGGGTGTTTCTCGAGTTGCGGCGGGTAACTGGGGGTGCTTCTCGGCTTGCGACTAGGACCTCAGGAGCTCGCTGGGGTTGCTTCAGGAAAGTAGGTCCCCTTTGTTGTTGGAAGGGGAACTTCCGGTTTCCTCTCGAGCCCTTAAATGTGCACAGGAACTCATCTCGAATTGAGTCCATAAAGTGTGTTCTCCTCTCCAAAGGGGACGGCTGTGTGGGGGAACGTTCTGAGTCGAATAAAGGGTGTCAAGTAGCTTTCTGCCTTTCAAAACGGAATGTGGTATTTCTCTTCAGATGCTGCATCGCAAAATTTCCTCATCTCGCATGGAGGGGATAATTTTGGAGTGTTTCTCGAGTTGCTGCGGAAAGCTGGGGGTGCTTCACGAGTTGCGACGGGGACCTCAGGAACTCGCTGGTGTTGCTTCAGGGAAGTAGGTCCCCTTAGGTGTTGGAAGGGGAACTTCCTGCTTCCTCTCGAGCCCTTAAATTTGCACAGGGCCTTATCTCGAATTGAGTCCATAAAGTGTGTTCTCCTCTCCAAAGGGGACAGGTGTGTGAGGGAACTTTCTGAGTCGAATTACGGGTGTCAAGTAACTTTTTGCCTTTCAAGAGGGAATGTGGTATTTCTCTTGAGATGCAGCATGGCAAAATTTCCTCATCTCGCACTGAGGGAATCATTTTGGGTTGTTTCTCGAGTTGCAGCGGGAAGCTGTGGGTGCATCTAGAATTGCGACTGGGACCTCAGGAACTCGCTGGGTTTGCTTCAGGGAAGTCAGGTCCCCTTTGGTGTTGGAAGGGGAACTTCCTGCTTCCTCTCCATCCCTTAAATGTGCACAGTGGCTCATCTCGAATTGAGTCCATAAAGTGTGTTCTCCTCTCCAAAGGAGACAGCTGTGTGAGGGAACTTTCTGAGTCGAATAAAGGGTGTCAAGTACCTTTTTAGCTTTCAAGAGGGAATGTGGTATTTCTCTTGAGATGCTGCATCGCAAAATTTCCTCATCTTGCATGGAGGGGATAATTTTGGGGTGTTTCTCGAGTTGCGGCGGGAAGCTCGGGTGCTTCTTGAGTTGCGACGGGGACCTCAGGAACTCGCTGGGGTTGCCTCAGGGAAGTCAGGTCCCTTTTGGTGTTGCAAGGGGAACTTCCGGTTTCCTCTCGAGCCCATAAATGTGCACAGGGGCTCATCTCGATTTGAGTCCATAAAGTGTGTTCTCCTCTCCAAAGGGGACGGCTGTGAGGGAACTTTCTGAGTCGATTAAAGGGTGTCAAGTAACTTTCTGCCTTTCAAAACGGAATGTGGTATTTCTCTGGAGATGCTGCATCGCAAAATTTCCTCATCTCGCATGGTGGGGATAATTTTGGGTTGTTTCTCGAGTTGCGGCGGGCAGCCAGGGGTGCTTCGCGAGTTGCGACGGGGACCTAAGGAACTCGCTGGGGTTGCTTCAGGGAAGTCAGGTCCCCTTTGGTGTTGGAAGGGCAACATTCGGTTGCCTCTCGAGCCCTTATGTGCACAGGGGCTCCTCTCGAATTGAGTCCATAAAGTGTGTTCTCCTCTCCAAAGGGGATGGCTGTGTGAGGGAACTTTCTGAGTCGAATAAGTGGTGTCAAGTAGCTTTCTGCCTTTCAAAACGAAATGTGGTATTTCTCTGGAGATGCTGCATCGCAAAATTTCCTCATCTCTCATGGTGGTGATAATTTTGGGGTGTTTCTCGAGTTGCGGCGGGAAGCTGGGGGTGCTTCTCGAGTTGCGATGGGGACCTCAGGAACTCGCTGGGGTTGCTTCAGGGAAGTCAGGTCCCCTTTGGTGTTGGAAGTGGAACTTCCGTGTTCCTCTCGAGCCCTTGAATGTTCACAGGGGCTCATCTCGAATTGAGTCCATAAAGTGTGTTCTCCTCTCCAAAGGAGACGGCTGTGTGAGGGAACTTTCTGAGTCGAATAAAGGGTGTCAAGTACCTTTTTGCCTTTCAATAGGGAATGTGGTATTTCTCTTGACGTGCTGCATCTCAAAATTTCCTCATATCACATTGAGGGGATAATTTTGGGGTGTGTCTTGAGTTGCGACGGGGACTTCAGGAACTCGCTGGGGTTGCTTCAGGGAAGTCAGGTCCCCTTTTGGGTTGGAAGGGGAACTTCCGGTTTCCCCTCGAGCCCTTAAATGTTCACAGGGTCTCATCTCGAATTGAGTCCATAAAGTGTGTTCTCCTCTCCAAAGGGGTCGGCTGTGTGAGGGAACTTTGTGAGTCGAATAAAGAGTGTTAAGTACCTATTTGCCTTTCAAGAGGGAATGTGTTATTTCTCTGCAGATGCTGCATCGCAAAATTTCCTCATCTGGCATGGAGCGGATAATTTTGGTGTGTTTCTCGAGTTGCCACGGAAAGCTGGGGGTGCTTCTCGAGTTGCGACGGGGACCTCAGGAACTCGCTGGGGTTGCTTCAGGGAATTCAAGTCCCCTTTTTTGTTTGAAGGGGAACTTCCGGTTTCCTCTCGAGCCCTTAAATGTGCACAGGGGCTCATCTCGAATTGAGTCCATCAAGTGTGTTCTACTCTCCAAAGGGGACGGCTGTTTGAGGGAACTTTCTGAGTCGAATAAAGGGTGTCAAGTACCTTTTTGCCTTTCAAGAGGGAGTGTGGTATTTCTCTTGAGATGCTGCATCGCAAAATTTCCTCATCTCGCATGGAGGGGATAATTTTGGGGTGTTTCTCGAGTTGCAGCGGGCAGCTGGGGGTGCTTCTCGAGTTGCGACGGGGACCTCAGGAACTCGCTGGGGTTGCTTCAGGGAAGTCAGGTCCCCTTTTTTGTTGGAAGGGGAACTTCCCGTTTCCTCTCGAGCCCTTAAATGTGCACAGGGGCTCATCTCGAATTGAGTCCATAAAGTGTGTTCTCCTCTCCAAAGGGGACGGCTGTGTGAGGGAACTTTCTGAGTCGAATAAAGGGTGTCAAGTACCTTTTTGCCTTTCAAGAGGGAATGTGGTATTTCTCTTGAGATGCTGCATCGCCAAATTTCCTCATCTCGCATGGAGGGGATAATTTTGGGGTGTTTCTCGAGTTGCGGCGGGTAACTGGGGGTGCTTCTCGGCTTGCGACGGGGACCTCAGGAACTCGCTGGGGTTGCTTCAGGAAAGTAGGTCCCCTTTGTTGTTTGAAGGGGAACTTCCGGTTTCCTCTCGAGCCCTTAAATGTGCACAGGAACTCATCTCGAATTGAGTCCATAAAGTGTGTTCTCCTCTCCAAAGGGAACGGCTGTGTGGGGGAACGTTCTGAGTCGAATAAAGGGTGTCAAGTAGCTTTCTGCCTTTCAAAACGGAATGTGGTATTTCTCTTCAGATGCTGCATCGCAAAATTTCCTCATCTCGCATGGAGGGGATAATTTTGGAGTGTTTCTCGAGTTGCTGCGGAAAGCTGGGGGTGCTTCACGAGTTGCGACGGGGACCTCAGGAACTCGCTGGTGTTGCTTCAGGGAAGTAGGTCCCCTTAGGTGTTGGAAGGGGAACTTCCTGCTTCCTCTCGAGCCCTTAAATTTGCACAGGGGCTCATCTCGAATTGAGTCCGTAAAGTGTGTTCTCCTCTCCAAAGGGGACAGGTGTGTGAGGGAACTTTCTGAGTCGAATTACGGGTGTCAAGTAACTTTTTGCCTTTCAAGAGGGAATGTGGTATTTCTCTTGAGATGCTGCATGGCAAAATTTCCTCATCTCGCACTGAGGGAATCATTTTGGGTTGTTTCTCGAGTTGCAGCGGGAAGCTGTGGGTGCATCTAGAATTGCGACTGGGACCTCAGGAACTCGCTGGGTTTGCTTCAGGGAAGTCAGGTCCCCTTTGGTGTTGGAAGGGGAACTTCCTGCTTCCTCTCCATCCCTAAAATTTGCACAGTGGCTCATCTCGAATTGAGTCCATAAAGTGTGTTCTCCTCTCCAAAGGAGACAGCTGTGTGAGGGAACTTTCTGAGTCGAATAAAGGGTGTCAAGTACCTTTTTAGCTTTCAAGAGGGAATGTGGTATTTCTCTTGAGATGCTGCATCGCAAAATTTCCTCATCTTGCATGGAGGGGATAATTTTGGGGTGTTTCTCGAGTTGCGGCGGGAAGCTCGGGTGCTTCTTGAGTTGCGACGGGGACCTCAGGAACTCGCTGGGGTTGCCTCAGGGAAGTCAGGTCCCCTTTGGTGTTGCAAGGGGAACTTCCGGTTTCCTCTCGAGCCCATAAATGTGCACAGGGGCTCATCTCGATTTGAGTCCATAAAGTGTGTTCTCCTCTCCAAAGGGGACGGCTGTGAGGGAACTTTCTGAGTCGATTAAAGGGTGTCAAGTAACTTTCTGCCTTTCAAAACGGAATGTGGTATTTCTCTTCAGATGCTGCATCGCAAAATTTCCTCATCTCGCATGGTGGGGATAATTTTGGGTTGTTTCTCGAGTTGCGGCGGGCAGCTGGGGGTGCTTCGCGAGTTGCGACGGGGACCTAAGGAACTCGCTGGGGTTGCTTCAGGGAAGTCAGGTCCCCTTTGGTGTTGGAAGGGGAACATTCGGTTGCCTCTCGAGCCCTTATGTGCACAGGGGCTCCTCTCGAATTGAGTCCATAAAGTGTGTTCTCCTCTCCAAAGGGGATGGCTGTGTGAGGGAACTTTCTGAGTCGAATAAGTGGTGTCAAGTAGCTTTCTGCCTTTCAAAACGAAATGTGGTATTTCTCTGGAGATGCTGCATCGCAAAATTTCCTCATCTCTCATGGTGTTGATAATTTTGGGGTGTTTCTCGAGTTGCAGCGGGAAGCTGGGGGTGCTTCTCGAGTTGCGAATGGGACCTCAGGAACTCGCTGGGGTTGCTTCAGGGAAGTCAGGTCCCCTTTGGTGTTGGAAGTGGAACTTCCGTGTTCCTCTCGAGCCCTTGAATGTTCACAGGGGCTCATCTCGAATTGAGTCCATAAAGTGTGTTCTCCTCTCCAAAGGAGACGGCTGTGTGAGGGAACTTTCTGAGTCGAATAAAGGGTGTCAAGTACCTTTTTGCCTTTCAATAGGGAATGTGGTATTTCTCTTGACGTGCTGCATCTCAAAATTTCCTCATATCGCATTGAGGGGATAATTTTGGGGTGTGTCTTGAGTTGCGACGGGGACTTCAGGAACTCGCTGGGGTTGCTTCAGGGAAGTCAGGTCCCCTTTTGGGTTGGAAGGGGAACTTCCGGTTTCCCCTCGAGCCCTTAAATGTTCACAGGGTCTCATCTCGAATTGAGTCCATAAAGTGTGTTCTCCTCTCCAAAGGGGTCGGCTGTGTGAGGGAACTTTGTGAGTCGAATAAAGAGTGTTAAGTACCTATTTGCCTTTCAAGAGGGAATGTGTTATTTCTCTGCAGATGCTGCATCGCAAAATTTCCTCATCTGGCATGGAGCGGATAATTTTGGTGTGTTTCTCGAGTTGCCACGGGAAGCTGGGGGTGCTGCTGGAGTTGCGACGGGGACCTCAGGAACTCGCTGGGGTTGCTTCAGGGAATTCAAGTCCCCTTTTTTGTTTGAAGGGGAACTTCCGGTTTCCTCTCGAGCCCTTAAATGTGCACAGGGGCTCATCACGAATTGAGTCCATAAAATGTGTTCTCCTCTCCAAAGGGGACGGCTGTGTGAGGGAACTTTCTGAGTCGAATAAATGGTGTCAAGTACCTTTTTGCCTTTCAAGAGGGAATGTGGTATTTCTCTTGAGATGCTGCATCTCAAAATTTCCTCATCTCGCATTGAGTGGATAATTTTGGGGTGGGTCTAGAGTTGCGATGGGGACTTCAGGAACTCGCTGGGGTTGCTTCAGGGAAGTCAGATCCCCTTTGGTGTTCGAAGGGAAACTCCGGTTTCCTCTCGAGCCCTTAAGTGCACAATGGTTCATCTCGAATTGAGTCCATAAAGTGTGTTCTCCTCTCCAAAGGGTACGGCTGTGTGAGGGAACTTTCTGAGTCGAATAAAGGGTGTCAATTAGCTTTTTGCCTTTCAAGAAGGAATGTGGTGTTTCTCTTGAGATCCTGCATCACAAAATTTCCTCATCTTGCATGGAGGGATAATTTTGGGGTGTTTCTCGAGTTGTGGCGGGAAGCTCTGGGTGCTACTCGAGTTTCAACGTGGACCTCAGGAACTCGCTGGGGTTGTTTCAGGGAAGTCAGGTCCCCTTTGGTTTTGGAAGGGGAACTTCCGATTTCCTCTCGAGCCCTTAAATGTGCACAGGATCTCATCTCGAATTGAGTCCATAAAGTGTGTTCTCCTCTCCAAAGGGGACGGCTGTGTGAGGGAACTTTCTGAGTCGAATAAATGGTGTCAAGTACCTTTTAACTCGGATGACCATTGTATCTACTACTGTGGACAGGAATCCCTTAGAAGAATTGGAGTAGCCATCATGGTCAACAAAAGAGTCCGAAATGCAGTAGTTGGATGCAATCTTAAAAATGACAGGATGATTTCTGTTCGTTTCCAAGGCAAACCATTCAATATTACAGTAATCCAGGCCTATGCCCCAACCAGTAATGGTGAAGAAGCCGAAGTTAATCGGTTCTATGAAGACCCACAAGACCTTTTAGAACTTACACCCAAAAAAGATGTCCTTTTCATTATAGGGGACTGGAATGCAAAAGTAGGAAGTCAAGCAACACCTGGAGTAAGAGGCAAATTTGGCCTTGGAGCACGGAATGAAGCAGGGCAAAGGCTAATAGAATTTTGTCAAGAGAATGCACTGGTCATAGCAAACACCCTCTTCCAACAACACAAGGGAAGACTCTACACATGGACATCACCAGATGGTCAACACCTAAATCAGATTGATTATATTCTTTGCAACCAATGATGGAGAAGCTGTATACAGTTAGCAAAAACAAGACCAGGAGCTGACTGTGGCTCAGATCATGAACTCCTTATTGCGAAGTTCAGACTTAAATTGAAGAAAGTAGGGAAAACCACTAGACCATTCAGATATGACCTCAATCAAATCCCTTATGATTATACAGTGGAAGTGAGAAATAGATTTAAGGGACTAGATCTGATTGATAGAGTGCCTGATGAACTGGACGGAGGTTCTTGACATTGTACAGGAGACAGGGACCAAGACCATCCCCATGGAAAAGAAATGCAAAAATAGCGAAATAGCTGTCTGAGGAGGCCTTACAAATAGCTGTGAAAAGAAGAGAGGCGAAAAGCGAAGGAAAAAAGGAAAGATATAAGCATCTGAATGCAGAGTTCCAAAGAATAGCAAGGAGAGATAAGAAAGACTTCCTCAGTGATCAATGCAAAGAAATAGAGGAAAACAACAGAATAGGAAAAACAAGAGAGACGCGAGAGACGCCCGGCTCCGGCGGCGCAGACGCGAGAGACGCCCGGCTCCGGCGGCGCAGAGGCGAGAGACGCCCAGCTCCGGCGGCGCAGACGCGACAGACGCCCGGCTCTGGCGCAACCGACCACGTGCAGAATCGTGGCTGAGAGGAGCTGCCCCGCGCCCAGGGTTAGGGCGGTGGCCGAGAGGAGCTGTACCACGTCCAGGAGGCGGTGGCTGCTTGGGCACTGGAGGGCCGAGAGGAGCTGATCCACATTCAAAGCAGGAGGGGCAGCCTTGAGGAGATACCCCCTCGTCCAAGGTAAGGTACAGCGGCTGCACCTTGCTGGAGCAGCTGGGAAGAGATACTCCACGACCAAGTGGAATATAAGAATCCAGTGTTCTGGGGAGGAAGGAACAAGATGGCGGAGGGATAAGACGGCAAGACCACTTTCTCCCCCACAAATTCATCAAAAGAACATTTGAACGTGGAGTAAAGGCCACAAAACAACTTCTGAATACTGGCAGAGGACATCAGGCTCCCAGAAAAGCAGCCCATTGTCTTCTAAAGGAGAGAGAAGAAATCCAGCTCCACCCACCAGAACACCGACACATGCTTCCCTAACCAGGAAACCCGGACAAGTCACCTGTCCAACCCCACACACAGCAAAGAAACTACATAATAAAGAGAACTCCACAAACTGCAAGAAGAGGGAAAGGCCACCCCAAGCAAAGCAATATAAGCAAGATGAAGAGGCAGAGAAATACCCAGCAAGTAAAGGAACAAGATAATTGCCCACCAACACAAACAAAAGAAGAAGATATAGGGAATTTACCTGATAAAGAATTTCGAATTTTGATGGTGAAAATGATTCAAAATCTTGAAAGCAAAATGGAGTTACAGATAAATAACCTGGAGAAAAGGATTGAGAAGATGGAAGAAAGATTTAATAAGGACTTAGAAGAAATAAAAAAGAGTCAATATACAATGAATAATGCAATAGATGAGATCAGAAACACTCTGGAGGGAACAAACAGTAGAATAACAGAGGCAGAAGACAGGATTAGCGAACTAGAAGATAGAATTATAGAAATAAATGAAACAGAGAGGAAAAAAGAAAAACGAATTAAAAGAAATGAGGACAATATTAGAGCCCTCTGGGACAATGTTAAACGCTCCAACATTCGAATCATAGGAGTCCCAGAAGAAGAAGACAAAAAGAAAGACCATGAGAGAATACTTGAAGAGATAATAGTTGAAAACTTCCCTAAAATAGGGAAAGAAATAATCACCCAAGTCCAAGAAACCCAGAGAGTCCCCAACAGGATAAACCCAAGGCGAAATACTCCAAGACACATATTAATCAAATTAACAAAGATCAAACACAAAGAACAAATCTTAAAAGCAGCAAGGAAAAAGCAGCAAATAACACATAAGGGGATTCCCTTAAGGATAACAGCTGATCTTTCAACAGAAACTCTTCAGGCCAGAAGGGAGTGGCAAGACATACTTAAAGTGATGAAAGAAAATACCCTACAGCCCAGATTACTATACCCAGCAAGGATCTCATTCAAATATGAAGGAGAAATCAAAAGCTTTACAGACAAGCAAAAGCTGAGGGAATTCAGCATCACCAAACCAGCTCTCCAACAAATGCTAAAGGATCTTCTATAGACAGGAAACACAGAAAGAGTGTATAAACTTGAACCCAAAGCAATAAAGAAAATGGCTATGGGATCATACTTATCAATAATTACCTTAAACGTAAATGGCTAGGAAACAATTCTCATAGCCATCAATAGTTCAGTGTTGAGTTCATGAATAGTTTTTAAAGTTTGGGACAAACTGTAGTATTTTCTATTTGAAGTACTATTTGTAATTGGCATATTACGATGTAACATTGGTCTTCATTTCCAACTTAAAACGCCTAAAAATGCCTAACAGGTTTTTAGATTTGTGAATTTTAGTTGATATGTATTTTATGATGTTACTGAACCTGCAGAAATATTGAAATATTTCAGAGAACTTATTCACTGTACATTTAATTTATTTTATTTATAAAAGTTATGAACTGTAGAAAGTTTTACTTGTTGGGTCAAATGCTTGTTGCTTCAAATGCTTGTTGCATTTGAAGTGCTAGTTACAAGAAAATCAAATACCTTCAGTGTATAAATGCTATTAAGTTTTTAAAGGACTCTGGAGTATAAGTAAGTTTGTTTAAAGAAATTTAATCTATTCAACCTGAATCAGCTCTGTCAAATATTAATTAAAAGCTTCATTTAAAATAAATAAATAAATAAATAATGGTGGTGGGAGGGAGGGTTGGGAAGCTGGCTGGAGGTGGAAGTGGAGGTGGTGAAGTTTATTAATCTAATTAAAAATGAAGTTGCATTTCCATTTTCCAAAACCACCCATTCACCAGCGTACTGTGTCACTAGACATTATGTACGATTTTACTTTGCAACAGAAACCATTACATTTAAAAATTCATTACAGCAAGGTTAGTTAGACACATGATGGATGCAGCTTTAATCCTGCCATATATTATTACAGTTAAAATGTAAATGATGAAAAATATTTTGTGCTTATCAGCATTTATGTGGAAATGTGTTTTACAGTGATATATGGTGTTATATTTCTATTATTGTGATGAAAAAGAAAGCAATACAAAAAGACGAAGTGTTTATTAAAACATGAAAAAAAAAATAAATGGTTTTGCAGCACTGAAGAGATTATAGAAAGTAAATAAGCTAGATCAGACCTGTTTTATGTAGTAATTTTATAGTTTATTTTAATTATTTCTGTTGTAAAATATTGTTATACTGTTCATTAGTTCTGATTGTTCATATTAAACTATTGTAATGCAAATAAATAAATAATTAGAAAAAAATTTAAAAAAAAGGAAAAACAAGAGACCTCTTCAAGAAAATTAGAGATTCCAAGGGAACATTTCATGCAAAGATGGGCTTGATAAAGGACAGAAATGGTATGGACCTAACAGAAGCAGAAGATATTAAGAAGAGGTGGCAGGAATACACAGAAGAACTGTACAGAAAAGATCTTCACGACCAAGATAGTCACGATAATGTGATCACTAACCTAGAGCCAGACATCTTGGAATGTGAAGTCAAGGGGGCCTTAGAAAGCATCACTACTAACAAAGCTAGTGGAGGTGATGGAATTCCAGTTCAGCTATTTCAAGTCTTGAAAGATGATGCTGTGAAAGTGCTGCACTCAATATGCCAGCAGATTTGGAAAACTCAGCAATGGCCACAGGACTGGAAGAGGTCAGTCTTCATTCCAATCCCAAAGAAAGGGAATGCCAAAGAATGTTCAAACTACCGGACAATTGCACTCATCTCACACGCTAGTAAAGTCATGCTCAAAATTCTCCAAGCCAGGCTTCAGCAGTATGTAAACCGTGAAATCCCAGATGTTCAAGCAGGTTTTAGAAAAGGCAGAGGCACCAGAGATCAAATTACCAACATCCGCTGGATCATGGAGAAAGCAAGAGAGTTTCAGAAAAACATCTATTTCTGCTTCATTGACTATGCCAAAGCCTTTGACTGTGTCGATCACAATAAACTGTGGAACATTCTGAAAGAGATGGGAATCCCAGACCACCTGATCTGCCTCTTGAGAAACCTGTATGCAGGTCAGGAAGCAACTGTTAGAACTGGACATGGAACAACAGACTGGTTCCAAATAGGAAAAGGTGTACGTCAAGGTTGTATATAGTCACCTTGCTTATTTAACTTATATGCAGTGTACATCATGAGGAACGCTGGGCTGGAAGAAGCACAAGCTGGAATCAAGATTGCTGGGAGAAATATCAATAACCTCAGATATGCAGATGACACTACCCTTATGGCAGAAAGTGAAGAGGAACTCAAAAGCCTCTTGATGAAAGTGAAAGAGGAGAGTGAAAAGGTTGGCTTGAAGCTCAACATTCAGAAAACAAAGATCATGGCATCTGGTCCCAACACTTCATGGGAAATAGATGGAAAAACAGTGGAAACAGTGTCAGACTTTGTTTTTTTGGGCTCCAAAATCACTGCAGATGCTGATTCCAGCCAGGAAATTAAAAGACGCTTGCTCCTTGGAAGGAAAGTTATGACCAACCTTGATAGTATATTAAAAAGCAGAGACATTACTTTGCCAACCAAGGTCCGTCTAGTCAAGGCAATGGTTTTTCCCGTGGTCATGTATGGATGTGAGAGTTGGACTGTGAAGAAGGCTGATCGCCGAAGAATCGATGCTTTTGAACTGTGGTGTTGGAGAAGACTCTTGAGAGTCCCTTATACTGCAAGGAGATCCAACCAGTCCATTCTGAAAGAGATCAATCCTGGATGTTCATTGGAGGGACTGATGCTAAAGCTGAAACTGCAATACTTTGGCCACCTCATGCGACGAGTTGACTGACTGGAAAAGACTCTGATGCTGGGAAAGGTTGGGGGCGGGAGGAGAAGGGGACGACGGAGAATGAGATGGCTGGATGGCATCACCGACTCTGTGGAAATGAGTTTGAGTGTACTCCGGAATTGGTGAGGAGGCCTGGCGTGCTGTGATTCATGGGGTCGCGGAGAGTCGGACATGACTGAGCGACTGAACTGAACTGAACTGAACCTTTTGGCCTTTCAAGAGGGAATGTGGTATCTCTCTAGAGATTCTGCATCGCAAAATTTTCTCATCTCGCATTAAGGGGATAATCTTGGGGTGTTTCACGAGTTGCGGCGGGAAACTGGGGGTGCTTCTCGAGTTGCGATGGGTACCTCAGGAACTCGCTGGGGTTGCTTCAGGGAAGTCAGGTCCCCTTTGGTGTTGGAAGGGGAACTTCCGGTTTCCTCTCGAGCCCTTAAATGTGAACAGGGGCTCATCTCGAATTGAGTCCATCAAGTGTGTTCTCCTCTCCAAAGGGGACGGCTGTGTGAGGGAACTTTCTGAGTCGAATAAAGGGTGTCAAGTAGCTTTTTGACTTTCAAGAGGGAATGTGGCATTTCTCTTGAGATGCTGCATCGCAAAATTACCTCCTCTCGCATTGAGGGGATAATATTGTTGTGTTTCTCGAGTTGCGGCGGGAAGCTGGGGGTGCTTCTCGAGTTGCGACGGGGACCTCAGGAACTCGCTGGGGTTGCTTCAGGGAAGTCAGGTCCCCTTTGGTTTTGGAAGGGGAGCATCCGGTTTCCTCTCGAGCCCTTAAATGTGAACAGGGGCTCATCTCGCGTTGAGTCCATAAAGTGTGTTCTCCTCTCCCAAAGGGACGGCTGTGTGAGGGAACTTTATGAGTCGAATAAAAGTTGTCAAGTACCTTTTTGCCTTTCAAGAGGGAATGTGGTATTTCTCTTGAGATTCTGCATCGCAAAATTTCCTCATCTCGCACTGAGGGGATAAGTTGTGGGTTTACTAGTGTTGAGGCAGGAAGCTGGGGGTGCTTCTCGAGTTGCGATGGGGACCTCAGGAACTCGCTGGGGTTGCTTCAGGGAAGTCAGGTCCCCTTTGGTATTGGAAGGGGAACTTCCGGTTTCCTCTCGAGCCCATAAATGTGCACAGGGCCTCATCTCGAATTGACTCCATAAAGTGTGTTCTCCTCTTCAAAGGGGACGGCTGTGTGAGGGAACTTTCTGAGTCGAATAAAGGGTGTCAAGTACCTTTTTGCCTTTCAAGAGGGAATGTGGTATTTCTCTTGAGATGCTCAATCGCAAAATTTCCTCATCTCGCATGGAGGGGATAATTTTGGGGTGTATCTCGAGTTGCGGTGGGAAGCTTGGGGTGCTTTTCGAGTTGCACCACGCACCTCAAGAACTCGCTGTTGTTGCTTCAGGAAAGTCAGTTCCCGTTTGGTGTTGGACGGGGAACTTCCGGTTTCCTTTTGAGCCCTTAAATGTGAACAGGGGCTCATCTCGAATTGAGTCCATAAAGTGTGTTATATTCTCCAAAGGGGACGGCTGTGTGAGGGAACTTTCTGAGTCGAATAAATGGTGTCAATTAACTTCTTGCCTTTCAGAGGGAATGTAGTATTTCTCTTGAGATTCTGCATCGCAAAATTTCCTCATTTCGCATTGAGGGGATAATTTTGTGGTGTTTCTCGAGTTGTGGCAGGAAGCTGGGGGTGCTTCTTGAGTTGCAGCGGGGACCTCAGGAACTCGCTGGGGTTGTTTCAGGGAAGTCAGGTCCCCTTTGGTGTTGGAAGGGGAACTTCCGGTTTCCTCTCGAGCCGTTAAATGTGAACAGGGGCTATTCTCGAATTGAGTCCATAAAGTGTGTTCTCCTCTCCAAAGGGGACGGCTGTGTGAGGGAACGTTCTGAGTCGAATAAAGGGTGTCAAGGAACTTTTTGCCTTTCAAGAGGGAATGTGGTATTTCTCTTGAGATGCTGCATCGCCAAATTTCCTCCTTTCGCATTGATGGGATAATTTTGTTGTTTCTCGAGTTGCGGTGGGAAGCTGGGGGTACTTCTCGAGTTGAGACGGGGACCTCAGGAACACCCTGGTGTTGCAACAGGGAAGTCAGGTCCCCTTCAGTGTTGGCAGGGGAACTTCCAGTTTACTCTCGAGCCCTTAAATGTGAACAGGAGCTCATCTCGAATTGAGTCCATAAAATGTGTTTTTACTCTCCAATGGGGACGGCTGTGTGAGGGAACTTTCTGAGTCGAATAAAGGGTGTCAAGTACCTTTTTGCCTTTCAAGAGGGAATGTGGTATTTCTCTTGAGATTCTGCATTGCAAAATTTCCTCCTCTCGCATTGAGCGGATAATTTTGTTTTGTTTCTCGAGTTGCGGCGGGAAGCTGGGGGTCCTCCTCGAGTTGCGACGGGGACCTCAGGAACTTGCTTGGGTTGCCTCAGGGAAGTCAGGTCCCGTTATGTGTTGGACGGGGAACTTCCACTTTACTCTCGAGCCCTTAAATGTGAACAGGGGCTCATCTTAAATTGAGTCCATAAAGTGTGTTCTCCTCTCCAATCGGGACGGCTGTGTGAGAGAACTTTCTGAGTCGAATAAAGGGTGTCAAGGACATTTTTAACATTCAAGTCGGAATGTGGTATTTCTCTTGAGATTCTTGATCGCAAAATTTCCTCCTCTCGCATTGAGGGGATATTTTTGTGGTGTTCTCGAGTTGCGGCGGAAGCTGGGGGTACTTCTCGAGTTGCGACGTGGACCTTAGTAACTCTCTCAGGTTGCTTCAGCGAAGTCAGCTCCCCTTTGCTTTTGGAAGGGGAACTTCCGCTTTGCTCTCGAGCCCTTCAATGTGAACAGGGACTCATCTCGAATTGAGTCCATAAAGTGTGTTCTCCTCTCCAATGGGGACAGCTGTGTGAAGGTACTTTCTCAGTCGAAAAAGGGTGTCAAGGACCTTTTTGCCTTGCAAGATGGAATGTGGTATTTCTCTTGAGATTTTGAATCGCAAAATTTCCTCCTCTCGCATTGAGGGCATAATTTTGTGGTGTAACTCGAGTTTCGGCGGGAAGCTGGCGGTACTTCTCGAGTTGCGACGGGGACCTCAGGAACACGCTCAGGTTGCTTCAGGGAAGTCAGGTCCCCTTTGGTGTTGGAAGTGGAACTTCCGGTTTACCCTCGAGCCCTTAAATATGATCAGGGGCTCATCTCGAATTGAGTCCATAAAGTGTGTTGTCCTCTCCAAAGGGGACGGCTGTATGAGGGAACTTTCTGAGTCGAATAAAGGGTGTCAAGTACCTTTTTGCCTTTCAAGAGGGAATGTGGTATTTCTCTTTAGATTCTGCATTGCAAATTTTCCTCATCTCGCATTGATGGAATAATATTTTGATATTTCTCGGGTTACGGCGGGAAGCTGGGGGTACTTCTCGAGTTACGACGGGGACCTAAGGAACTCGCTCGGTTTGCTTCAGGAAAGTCAGTTCCCCTTTCGTGTTGGAAGGGTTACTTCCGGTTTAGTCTCGAGCCCTTAAATGGATGACGGGTATCTCCCGTGTCGGGGTCACCCGGCACCGCACCCGACTCGCACCCGGCTCATGTGTCAGCACTGTCTGGGTCGCCTGGGACCACCGTCTGGCCGAGTGTCAGCCTTTCGTGATCGCCTGTCACCAACACCAGCCTGCATATCAGCACCATCGGCGTCGCCCGGCACCATGTCCAGGCCGTGTGTCAGCCTAGTTGGTGTCACCAGGCATGACACTCGGGCCACCATCAGCCCCTTCTGGGTTGCCGGTACCACACCCAGGTGACGTGTCAACCCTGTCGGTGTCGCCCGGTACCATCCCCAGGTCACATGTTAACCCCTCAGGGTCTCCTGGCACCACCCCTGGGCCTCATGTCAGCCCTGTTGGAGTCACCTGGCACCACCACCGAACCGCATGCCAGCCCCACTTGGGTCGTCCGGCACTGCCCCCTGTCAGCGAGTCAGCCATGTTGGGGGTCACCCGGCACCACAACTGGGCCATGAGACATCGCAGTTGGAATCACACGGCACCACCCCCGGGCCGAGTGTCAGTGCTGCCAGGGTTTCCCAGCACCCATCCTGGGCCGCATTTCAGCGTCATTGTAGTCACCCAGTGCCAACCAAGAGGCATGTCTCAACCCCATCGGGGTCACCAAGCACTGCCCCTGGGCCCCGTATCAGTGCCATCAGGGTCACCCGGCACCACCTCCGGGCCGAGTGTCAACCTTTACAGGGCCGCCAGGCAACATCCCCTGGCTGCATATCAGCATCCTCAGAGTCGCCTGGCGATGCCCCCGGGGCCATGATTCAGCGCCGTAGGGGTTGCATGGCAATGCTCCCAGCACACGTGTCACCACCATCAGAGTAGCCCAGCACCACCCGCGGGCCGCATATCAGCACCGTCAAAGTCACCCGGCACCACCCCCAGGGCGCATGTCAACCTTGTCAGGGTCATCCGGCACCATCCCCAGTTTGCGTGTCAACCCCTCAGGGTCTCCAATCACTACCCCTGGGCAGCGTGCCAGCCCAGTCGGAGTCGCCCAGCACCACTGCTGAGCCACGTGCCAGCTCTATCTGGGTCGCCTGGCACTGACCCTGTCCGTGAGTCAGCCCCATCGGGGTCACCCGGCAGCACAACTGGGCCGTGAGTCATTGACATTGGAGTCGCCCGGCAGTGCCCCCGGGCTGCATGTCAGCTACGTCGGAGTCGCCCAGAACCACCCTCAGGGCACTTTTCAGCATTGTCAGAGTCGCCTGGCACCACCCCCGGCCACATGTCAACCCTGTCAGAGTCACCATGCACCACCCCCAGGTCGTGTGTCAACCCCATCGAGGTCACCTGGCACCAACCCCGGGTCGTATGTGAACCCTATCAGGATCACCCAGCGCCGCACCCGTGCCACATGTGAGCACCGTCAGGATCGCCCAGGCACACCACAGGGCTGCATTTCAGCATCGTCAGAATTGCCTGTAGTGTCCCTGGCCCGCATGTCAGCACTGCCTGGGTCACCCGGGATCACTTTGGGGCGCGTGTCAACCCTTCGTGGTCGCCTGGCACTGACCCCAGCCCGCAGGTCAGCACCATCAGGATTGCCTGGCACCGCCCCCGCGTCGCGTGGCCATGCCATTGGAGTCACCCGGCACCACCCCAGGGCCACATATCAGCCCCATCAGGGTCGCCAGGGACCACACTCGGGTCACGTGTCAGTGCCATCCGGGTCTCTTGACACTGCCCCCGGACCACATGTCAGCACTCTCTTTGTCGCCTGGGACCACCCCCAGAGGACGTGTCAGCCCTTCATGGTCGCCTGGCATTGACCCCGGCCCACATGTCAGCACCATAAGGATCGCCCAGCACCACCGCCAGGCCGCGTGTCAACCCCATCAGAGTCACCCTGCACCACCCCCAGGTCGTGTGTCAGCCCCATTGGAGTCGCCCGGCACCACCCTCAGGTCACATGTCAACCCCTCAGGATCTCCCAGCACCATCCCCGGGCCGCGTGTCAGCCCAGTTGGAGTCGCCCGGCAACACCGCCGAGCCACGTGCCAGCCCCGACTGGGTCTCCTGGCACTGGCCCCTGTCCACAAGTCAACCGCATCGGGTTCACCCGGCGCCGCTCCTGGGCCACGTTTGAGCGCTGTCGGAATCGCCCAGCCATGACCCCAGGCTGCATTTCAGTGTCGTCAGAAAGGCCCAGCAGCGCCCCCGGCCCACATGTCAGCACCGTTGGGGTCGCCCGGCACCACCCCCGGGCCACGTGTTAGTGTTGTGGGAGTCTCCCAGCACCAATCCCAGGTCGCCTGTCAACCCCATCGGGTTCACCCGGCACCACCCCGTGACGCATGTCAACCCCATCGTGGTCACCCGGCACCGCCCACGGGCCACATGTCAGTGCCATCGGGGTCACCCGGCACCGCCCTTGGGCCGCATGTCAGCCCTGTCGGGGACGCCCAACACTGCCTCTGGGCTGTATGTCAGCCCCATCGGAGCTGCCCAGCACCATCCCCAGCCCGCATGTCCACCCCTTCGGGGTCACCAGGCACCGCCCTGGCCACGTGTCAGCCCCGTTGGGGTCCCCAGGCACTGCCCCGTCCACGTGTCTAGCCCATTGGGGTCTCCCAGCACCACCCACAGGCCGCATGTCAGCATTGTCAGTGTCACCTGGCTCTGCCCCCGGGCCACATTTCAGTGTCATCTGGGTCTCTTGGCACCGCCACCGGACCGGGTGTCAGCCCCATCGGAGTCGCCCGGCACCACCGGCGGGCTACATGGCACCCTCATCGGAGTCGCCCAGCACCACCCGCAGGTCACGTGTCAACCCTGTCAGGGTCACCCGGCACCAACTCCAGTTCAAGTGTGAACCCCGTTGGGGTCGTCCGGCTCCACCCCCGGGCCACGTATCAGCGCCATCAGGGTTTCTGGGCACCACACCTGGGCCGCATGTCAGGGTCGTAGGAGTCTCTCGGCACCGCCCCCGAGCCATGTCTCAACCCCGTCAGTGTTGCCCAGCGCCACTCCAGGGCTGCGTGTCAGTGATGTCAGGGTTGCCCGGCACCAGCCCCTTGCCACGTGTCAACCCCTTCGGGGTCACCTGACACCACCCCTGGGCCGAGTTTCAGCGCCATTGGAGTTGCCCGGCTCCACCCCTGGGCCGCATGTCAACCCCATTGTGGTCGCCTAGCACCACCCCTAGGTCATGTGTCAACCCCGTTGAGGTTGCCCGGAACCACCCCCGGGCCGTGTGTCAGCCCCATCAGAGTCGCCTGGCACCACCCCCCGGCCGCGTGTCAGCATTGTCGATGTCGCCCGGAACCACCCCCTGACCGCATGTCAGCCTCATCAGTGTCACTTGGCACCACGCCCAGGCCGCATTTCAGTGTGGTCAGAATCGCCAGGCAGGGCACCCGGCCCACATGTCTGCCCCATTGGGTTTGCCCGGCACCACCCCCGGGCCATGTGTCAACCCCATCGGAGTCGCCCAGCACCACCCCCAGCCCACATGTCAGCACTGTCTAGGTCACCCGGGACCACCCCAGGGCCTTGTGTCAGCCCTTCATGGTCACCCAGCACTGACCCTGGCCTGCAAGTCAGCAGCACCGTTAGGGTCATCTGGCACCACCCCCGGGTCGCGTGGCCACCCTGTTGGGGTCTCCTGGCACTGCCCCCAGGCCGCGATCCAGTCCCGTCCAGGTCGCCAGGCACCACACTCAGGCTGCATGTTAGCCCCGTCAGGGTCACCCGGCACCACCCCCGGGCCACACGTGACCCCCGTCGGGGTTGCTCAGCACTGCCCCCAGGCCACGTTGTCAGCATCGTCGGAGCCACCCGGTACCACCCCAGGCCACGTGTCAACCCCATCGGGGTCACCAGGCACCACCCATGGGCCAAGTGTCTGCACCTTTGGAGTCACCCGGTGCCACCTCCTGCTGCCTGTCAGAGCCAACAGGGTTCCCCGGCACCACACTGCAGGCCACGAATCAGCGCCATGGATTCACCCCGCATCACCCCCGGGCCTCAAGTCAGCATCGTCAGAGTCGCCCAGCTCCACCTCCGGGTAGTGTGTAAACCCTGTCGCGGTTGCCTGGCACCACCTCTGGGCCGCATGTTGGCATCGTCGGAGTCACCCGGCACCATCCCGTGACACATGTCAACCGTATCAGAGTCACCTGGCACTGCAAATGGGCCACATGTAAGCCCCATCGGGGTCACCAGTCACCACCCCGTTGCGTGTCAGCATCGTGAAAACCACCCGGCATCACCCCCTAGCCTCATGTCAGTCCCATCGGGGTCACGCGGCACCGCACACGGGCCGTGTGCCAGCCCCATCAGGGTCGCCCGGCACTGCCCCCAGCCTGCGTGTCAGCCCTGTTGGGGTCTCCAGGCACTGCCCCGGCCACGTGTCAGCATCATCAGAACCACCCGGCACCACCCCCGAGTCTCATGTCAGCCCCATTGGAGTCGCCTGGCACCACTGGCAGGCTGCATGCCAGCCGCATCAGAGTCACCCAGCACCACCCGCAGGTCATGTGTCAACCCTGTCAGGGTCACCCGGCACCAAAACCAGTTCTAGTGTGAACCCCATCGGAGTCATCCGGCATAACCCCCAGGCCACGTGTCAGCACCGTCAGGGTATCCCAGGACCACTCCCAGGCTGCATGTCAGCATCGTGGGAGTATCCCGGCGCCACCCCCAAGCCACGTCTAAACCCCGTTAGTGTCAACCGGCGCCGCCCCCAGGCTGCATGTCAACACCTTCGGGGCCACCCAGCACCATCCCTGGGCCACGTGTCAGTGTCCTTGGAGTCACCCGGCACCACCCCTGGGCCGAGTGTCATCGGCGTTGGAGTCTCCCAGCACGACCCCTGGGCTGCATGTCAGCCGCATCGGAGTCGCCCAGCACACCACCTATCCACGTGCCAGGCCTGTCTGGGTGGCCCAGCACTGCCCCTTGTCCGCAAGTCAGTGCCATCAGAGTCGCCCGGCACCGCACCACGGGAAACGTGTCAGCGCTGTTAGAGTCAACCGGCACTTCCCCCGGGCCACGTGTCAGCATTGTCGGTGTCTTCCGGAACCATCCCCAGGCTGCGTGTCAACCCCGTCGGGGTCACCCGGCACCAACCCCAGGT
This sequence comes from Moschus berezovskii, assembly GCF_049115385.1. Classification (NCBI taxonomy): domain Eukaryota; kingdom Metazoa; phylum Chordata; class Mammalia; order Artiodactyla; family Moschidae; genus Moschus; species Moschus berezovskii. The sequence goes on from NC_142488.1 coordinate 150,595,937, forward strand.
CGCGTGTCAACCCCGTCGGGGTCACCTGGCATCACCTGCAGGTCGTGTGTAAACCCTGTCGGGGTCTCCCGGCACCAACACTGGGTCGCATGTGAACCCCTTCGGTGTCTCCCGGCACCGCTCTCGAGCTGTGTGTCAGTGCCGTCAGGGTCTCCTGGCACTGCTCCCGGGCCTCATGTCAGCATTGTCGGAGTCTCCTGGTGTCATAACCGAGCCGTGTCTTAACCACGTTGGGGTCGCCCGGTGCCACCCCTGGGCCACATGTCAGCACCTTCAGGGTCGCCCGGCACCACCACCGGGCTGCAAGTCAACCCCTTCATGGCCACCCAGCACCATCCCTGGGCCACGTGTCAGCATCCTCAGAGTCTCCCGGTGCTGCCCCCAGGCCACGTGTCAGTGCCATAAGGGTCACTCGGCACTGCCCCCAGCGTGCGTATCACCATGGTCTGAGTTGCCCGGCACCACCCCCAGGCCACATGTCAGCACCATCCAAGTCAGGAGACACCACCCCCAGGACGGGTGTCAACCACGTCGGGATCGCCCGGCACCACCCCCAAGCCGCATGTCAGCCCCATTGGGGTCATCCGACACCACCCCTGGGCCACGTTTCAGTCCCGTCGGGATCTCCCGTCAACGCCCCCGGCCGACATGTCGGCACTGGCTGGGATGCCCAGGACCACCCCCGGGCAGCGGGTCAACTCTTTGTGGAAGCCTGGCACCGACCCTATCCTGCAGTTCAGCACTGTCGGGGTCGCCTGGCATCCCCCCAGGTAGTATGGCCACCCCGTTGGGGTCACCCAGCACCACCCCCGGGCTATGTGTCAGCCCCGTAGGGGTTGCCCAACACCAACACTGGGCAACGTGTCAGCCCTGTCGGGGTCTCCCGGCACCACCCCCAGGCCGCGTTTCAGCGTGGTTGGAGTCGCCCGGCAACACCCCCAGGTCCCGTGTCAACTCCGTTGGGGTTGGCCGGCACCACCCCCAGTCCGCGAGTCAGCCCCATTGGGTTCACCCAGCACCACAACCGGGCCGCATGTCTGCGCCTTAGAGGTCGCCCGGCCACCACCCCCGGGCAGCATATCAGTTTCATCAGTCTCCCAGCAGCGCCCTTGGCCCTCATGTCATCCCCGTCTGGGTCGCCCAGCACCACCCCCAGGCCGCATTTCAGCGTTGTCGGAGTCGCCTGGCAACACCCCCAGTTCACATATCAACCCTGTCGCGGTAGCCCGGCACCACCCCCGGGGCCGTGTCAGCCCCGTCGGAGTCACCCAGCATCATGGCCGGGCTGCGTGCCAGCCCAGTCTGGGTCACATGGCACCGCTCCATCTGCAAGTAATCCCTGTCGGGGTCACCCAGCACCACGACCAGGCCACGACTTATCGCCACTGGACTCACCCAGCACCACCCCCGGGCCGCGTGTCAGATCCGTCAGAGTCACTTGGAACCGTCCCCATGCCATGTGTCAGCGTCATCAGAATCGACCAGCAGAGCCCCTGGCCTTCATGTCAGCCCCATCGGGGTCACCCGAAACCACCCACAGGCCACGTGTCAGCCCCATCGGGGTCGCCCAGCACTGCTCCCAGCTGGCATGTCAGCATTGTCTGGGTTGCCCAGGACGTGTGTCACCACCATCAGAGTCGCCCGGCACAAACCCCGGGCCGCCGGTTAGTGCCATGGGAGTCGCTTGGCAACACCCCAGGGCCGCATGTCAGCGTTGTTGGAATCACCCAGCGCCACACCCGGGGCCGTGTCAGCCACATCAGAGATGCTCGGCACCACTGCTGGGCCACGTTCCAGCCCCTTTGGGGTCGCCCAGCACTGCCCCCGGTCTGTGAGTCACCACCTTTGGGGTCACCCAGCATCGCCCCCGGGGCGCATGTCAGCATCGACAGAATGGCCTGGCACCACCACAAAGCCATGTGTCAGCACCGTCGGGATCTCTCGACACGAAACCCTAGGACATATGTCAAGCCCGTAGGGTCACCCGGTACAGCGCGCGGGAAGGGTGTCAGCGCAGTCGTGTAATCACATGTTATCATCTGTTATCACATGTAATCACATGTTATCGTGTGTTATCACGTGTTATCGTATGTAGTCACATGTTATCGTATGTCATCACATGCTATCGTATGTTGTCACATGTTTCCGTATATTATCGCATGTAATCACAATTTATGCTATGTAATCACATGTTATCGTATGTCATCACATGCTATCGTGTGTTTTCACGTTACAGTATACTATCGCATGTAATCACATGTTATCGTATGTGATCACATGTTATCATATGTAATCGCATGTAATCACGTGTTGCTGTGTAATCACGTGTTATCATATGCGATCACATGTAATCATATGTTATCGTATGTTATCACATGTTATTGTACGTAATGACGTATTATCCTATGTTATCACGTGTTATCATTGGTGATCCCATGTTACCGTGTGTAATCACATGTAACCACATGTCATCGGGTGTTATCACGTGTTATAGTATGTTATCGCATGTTAAACTGGGTAATCACGTGTTATCATTTGTTATCACATTTATCGTGTGTAATCTCATGCAATCATATGTTATCATTTATAATCACATGTTATCACATGTTTTATATCGCATGTTATTGTGTGTGATCGCATGTGATCCTATGATATCGTATATGATCACAGGTATTCACATGTTATCGTATGTTATCACAGGTTATTGTGATTAATCTCGTATTATCGTTTGTTATCACCTGTTATCATTTGTGACAACATATTTTTGTGTGTAATCACGTTACAGTATGTAATCATATGTTACCTTATGATATCACATGTAAGCACATGTTATCGTATGTTATAGCGTGAAATCACATGTTATCGTGTGTTATTGTATGTTATCACATATTAACATGTGTCATTGTATGTTATCGTTTGTCATCTATTTTCCCATGTTATCCCATGTCATCGCATATTACGTATGTTATCACATGTTACGGTGTGAAATCACGTGTTATCACTTTTATCACATGTAATCACATGTTATCGTGTGTTATCACGTGTTTTCGTATGTTATCACATGTTATTTCATATAATCATATGTTATCGTACTTTATCATATGTCATCACGTGTTATTGTATGTTATCACCTGTAATCACATGTTATCATAGGTTATCACATGTTATTGTGTGTTAGCACGTGTTATCGTATGTTATCGCATGCAATCATAATTTATCATATGCAAGCACGTGTTATCTTATGTTATCGTGTGTTATCGTATGTTATCACCTGCAATCATATGTTATCATATGTAGTCGCATGTTATCATATGTTATAACATGTTATCTTATGTAATCACATGTTATCATTTGGTATATGTTATCACATGTTATCGTGATATATTGCATGTTATCACATATCGTGTGTAATCGAATGTGAGATCGTATTAAATCGTACATTATCGCATGTTATCGCATATTATCGAATGTTATCACATGCTATCGTGTGGAATCAGATGTTATCATTTGTTATTACATATTATCGTGTGTTATCGTATGTTATCACATGGAATCATACGTTATCGTATGTTATCACGTGTCATCGTATGTTCTAACCTGTAATCACATGTTATCATATGTAGTCGCATGTTATCGTATGTTATCACGTGTAATCACATGTTATCGTGTGTTACAACGAGTTCTCAGGTTAACGTGTGTTATCCCATGCAATCATATGTTATCGTATGAAATCGCGTGTCATCGTATGCTATCACGTGCAATCACATGTTATCGTTCGTAATCACATGTTATCGTATGTTACCACATGTAATCACATGTTATCTATCGCATGTTATCGTGTGTAATCTCATTTGATCCTATATTATCGTATATGATCACATGTATTCACATGTTATCGTATGTTATCATATGTTATTGTGTTTAATCATGTATTATCGTTGGTTATCACGTGTTGTCATTTGTAATCACATGTTTTCGTGTGTAATCACATGTTACTGTATGTAATCACATGTTACCTTATGATATCAAATGTAATCACATGTCATCTTTTATTATCGCATGTTTTCACATGTTACCGTGTGTAATCGCGTGTTATCATTTGTTATGACATGTAATCGCATGTAATCATATGTTATCGTATGTCAACACGTTCTATTGTATATTATCACCTCTAATCACATGTTATCGTATGTTACCACATGTTTTCGTGTGTTTGCACGTGTTTTCATATATCATCAAGTGTTATCGCATGTTATCGCAAGAAATCACATGTTGTCGTGTCTTATTGTCTGTTATCACATGTTAACATGTATGCTATCGTTTGTCATCTTATATGGTCGCATGTTATCGCATATTATCGTGTGTTATCACGTGTTATCGTATATTATCACCTGTAATCACATGTTATCATATATAGTCTCATGTTATCTTATGTTATCACGTGTAATCACATGTTATCATGTGTTACAACGAGGTTTCATATGTTATCGTGGTTATCCAATGCAATCATATGTTATCGTATGTAATCGCGTGTTATCAGATGTTATCACGTGCAATCAAATGTTGTCGTTCGTAATCACATGTTATCGTATGTTACCACATGTAAACCCATGTTATCTATTGCATGTTATCTTGTGTGATCGCATGTGATCCTATATTATCGTATATGATCACATGTATTAATATGTTATCGTATGTTGTCACATGTTATTGTGTGGAATCGAGTATTATCGTTTGTTATCACGTCTTATTTGTGATAACATGTTTTCGTGTGTAATCACATGTTACCATATGTAATCACATGTTACCATATGATATCCTATGTAATCACTTGTTATCGTATGTTATCGCATGAGGTCACCTGTTATCGTGTGTTATTCTGTGTTATCCCATGTTATCACATATTAACATGTGTGTTCTCATTTGCCATCTTATATTATCGAATGTTATCGTATGTTATCACATGTTACCGTGTGTAATCACGTGTTATCATTTGTTATCGCATGTAATCATACGTTATCATACGTTATCATATTTCATCACGTGTTATTTTATGTTACCACCTGTAATCACATGTTATCACATGTTATCGTGTTTAAGCACGTGTTTTTATATGTCTTCAAGTGTTATCGTATGTTATCGCATGAAATCACATGTTATCATGTGTTATTGTATTTTATCACATGTTATCACATATTAACATGTGTGTTAACGTTTGTCATCTTATATTATCGCATGTTATCTCATATTATCCTATGTAATCACATGTTATCGTGTTTTATGACTTGTTTTCCCATGCAATCATACCTTATCATATGTTATCATATTTATCATATGTTATCATATGTTATCATGTTATCATATTTAATCGCGTGTTATCGTATGTTATCAACTGTAATCGTGTGTGATCGCATGTGATCCTATGTTATCGTATGTGCTCACATGTTATCGCATTAAAAACATATTATCGTATGTTATCATGTGTTTTCACATGTCACCATATGTTACCAAATGTTATCGTGTGTAATCAAATGTTATCAAATGTAATCACATATTATAGTCTGTAATCACATGCTATCGTATATAATCACAGGTTATCGTATTTTATCGCCTGTGATCACATGTTATCGTATGTCATCACATGTGATCACATGTTATCATATATTATTGCATGTAATAACGTGTTATCGTGTGTAATCACGTTATCATATGTAATCACGTGTTCTCCTTTTTGATCACCTGTTATCCTTTGTGATCGCATGTTATCGTGCGTAAGCTCAGGTTACCGTATGTAATCACATGTAACCACAGGTTATCTTGTGTTATCACGTGTTATCGTATGTTATCGCATGCAATTATGTTATCGTATGTAATCACGTGTTATCCTATGTTATCAACTGTAATCACATGTTATCTTATGTAGTGCCATGTTATCGTTTGTTATCACATGTAATCATATTTTATCACAGGTTATCATATGTTATCGTGTGTAATATCAGTTATCGTATGTTATCACATGTTATCCTATTTTATCGCATGTAAGAATATGTTATAGTATGTAGTCGCATGTTATCACGTGTAATCACATGTTATCGTATGTAATCACATGTTATCGTATTTTATCACGTGTTATTCTATGCTATCACATGTAATGGTGTGTTATCGTCTGTTATCCTATATTATAACATGTAATCTCATCTAATCACATGTTATCGGATGTTATCGCATGTGATCACGTGTTATCGTGTGTAATCAAATGTTTTCGTATGTAATCACGTAACCGTATATTATCGCATGTTATCCTATGTAATCACATGTTATCGTATGTTATCACATGTGATTCTGTTTTATCGTATGTTGTCATGTGTAATCATGTGTTATCACGTTATCGTATGTAGTCGCATGTTATCACATGTTATCGTCTTTTGTCACATGTAGTTACATTTTATCGTATGTTATCACATATGGTCACGTGTTATCGCATGTTTCCTCCTGTAATCACGTGTTAGCGTATATTATCACACTTAATGACGTTTTATCGTATATAATCACATGTTATCATATGCTATCATATGTAATCACGTGTTATCACATGTAATCACCTATTAACAAATTTTGTCATATGTTATAGCATGGTATCGCATGTTAACATATGTTTTCACCTGTTACAGTATGTTTTCGCCAGTGTTCGCATGTTATCGTGTACGATCAACTGTTATATGATCACATATTTTCGTTTGATATCACATGTTACCGTATGATATCACATGTAAACACATGTTATCGTATTTAATCACATGATATCGTATGCAAGCTCATGTTACCATATGTAATCGCATGTTACCGTATGTCATTACATGTTATCATATTCTTATGTTATCGTATGTTATCACAGGAATCACATGTGATTACATGTTTATCGTGTGTGATCACATGTTCTCGTATGTTATCACTTGTTATAGTGTGCAATCACGTGTTATCGTGTGTAATCACATGTTATCATATAATCACATTTTATCATGTGTAGTCGCATGCTATTGTATGTAATCACATGTTATCATATTTTATCGCCTGTTATCACATGTTATCCTATGTAATCACATGAAACCATATGTAATCGCATGTTGCCATTTGTCATTACATGTTATCGCATGTTATCACATGTTATCGTGTGTAATCACGTTATCGTTTGTTATCATGTAATCACATATTATCGTGTTTTATCACGTTTTATCATGTTATTGCATGTAATTATATGTTATGTTATCGTATGTAATCACATGTTATCATATGTTACCACATGTAATCACATGTTATCGTATGTGATCACATTTTATCTTGTGTGATCCCATGTTATCGTGTATGATCGCGTGTTATCCTATGCTGTCACATGTAATCGTTTGTAATCGCATGTTATCGTATGTCATCTCATATTATCGCATCTAATAGTATGTTATCGCATGTTATCACGTATTATCCTGTGTAATCACATGTTATCATATGTTATCACATGTTATCATGCGTAATAACGTGTTATCCTTTTTTATCACGTGTTATCATTTGTGATCGCATGTTATCGTCTGTAATTCCATGTTACCTTATGTAATCACATTTAACCACGTGTTATCACGTGCTATCGTGTGTTATTGCATGTTATCTTTTGTTATCACATTTGTAGTGTATTATCACGTGTTTTTGTATGTCATCATATGTTATCGCATGCAATCATATGTTATCGTATGTAATCACGTTTTATCGTATGTTATCACCAGTAATCTCATGTTATCATATGTAGTCGCATGTTATCGTGTTGCATTCTATGTTATCACATATTGTAGTGTGTAATCGAATGTGATTGCATCTCATTGTATATTATCGCATATTATCGTATGTTATTGCGTGTTATCCTGTGTTATCGCGTGTAATCATGTTATCGTATGTAGTCACGTGTTATCGTATGTAATCACATGCTTTCATATGTAGTCGCATGTTATCATATATAATCACATGTTATCGTGTGTTATCACGTGTTTTCGTGTGTTATCACGTGTTTTCGTGTGTTATCACGTGTTTCCGTGTGTTATCCTGTGTTATCGCATGCAATCATATGTTATCGTATGTAATCACATGTTATCGTATGTAATCACATGTAATCGCATGTGATCACGTGTTATCATATGTTATCACGATGCAATCACATTTTACCATATGCTATCTTATGTTATCTTATGTTATCGCATGTAATCACATGTTATGGTCTGTTTCACAAGTACTCACATGTTTCCGTATGTTATGATATGTTATCACATGTAATCGTATGTAATAACATGTTATCGTGTGTTTCGTATGTTACCACATGTAGTCGCATGTGATCACATGTTATCAAATGTCATCGTATGTTTTCACATGTCATCGTATGTTATCACATGTCATCGTGTGTTTCGCATGTTTTTTAAGAGAACTATCTTATAGATCTATTAATAAAAAATACTTTACAAAAACAATATGTTTGGCCCTAAAATAGTTCAGCTGACGCTGAGGGTTTACAGCGGCGACTTAGCAAGTGGCAGTAATGGCTGTGCTGCTGAGGACAGGAAGGTATATTAGTTTGCCTTACTCCCATCTGTTCTGAAGAGTAAATGTTATGTTGGCAGCCTCACGTTCTAGCTGCTGATTTGGGGGCTGAGGGAAGGCCGACAGTCTGGGCAGGTGGGTTAACCTGAATGATGTTGTCAGGACTAAGATCTGTGGGCTACATGTCCAGACCTCCAAGGATGAGGGATGGAGAAGACAGAAGGTCGGATAATAGGGATAGGTGGATAAAACAAAGCACAGAAGTTGGTAATATAACAGGGAACAGAATATGCAGGCTTAGAGTATTCAAGAATAAAATTGTGACCCTAAGATCCTAAGGAATGGCTAGTGTCCAGAGTAACATGGATTCATCTTTAAAGTGGATCAAATAAAACCCTAAACAGCTGCTGCTTCCTTTTGCTAGGTGAATGGAAATTGGAGTTTCCAAATATTCCCTCAAAGAGCCAGGTCTCCTTAGGGCTTCCTGGAACCCCTGGGAGAAATTGCCAGCTCTGTGTTGACATAAGACTTGCACAACCTTGGCAAGGATGCAGGGTACCACCTCTGCTGCAGTACAGTTTAACAGAGAAAGCTGTGGCTCCAGGAGAGGAAAGGGGTGACCCTTACCACCTGCTGTGCTGCAGGGCTCTAGCCCTGACCTGTTCTCTGCCAGGGGCATCTGATAGGACAAACAGAAACTCCTCTCTCCCTGTCCTCCTGTGCCTAGACGGCAGGGCATAACTGCTTTGCCTCCAGTCATCATCTGGGGGCATATCTACTCTTCGAGGACCAGGGGCTCAAAACCCTGGAACAGGACCTGAATTCCAAGCTGACCTCAAGTGTACACAAAGACTGCTTGATGGTGGTGGCACAGACACAGGATGAACAACAAGAGGGTGGGAGGGTGAATGGAAAAGATCACCCCAGGACTGAGCATGAGGAACCTGAAGGCCCTGGTGTCTTTCTGGTAGTGTGGCAGTGTGGGTTAGCTGAGGTTTGCACCCTGGAGTAGTCAGGAATCTGGCCCCAGTATGCTGGTTGGCCTCTGACCATGGTCCCCGGGATGCATCTGTTCTGGAATGATGGGGGAGACTCTGGTAGTTCAAAGTCCTTTCTGTGTACTTGACCCCTTCGGTAGTTTAACCCCTATCACACATAGCCAGAAACTGCTGGACACGCCTCGAAGTTCCTGGGGATCTATGGGGATCCCCTGCCATGCTGGGCATCAAGACATCTGGTGTTATCCTAAATTATCACATGTTATCGTGTGTTATCATGTTATAACATGTTATTACATGTTATCGTCTGTTATCACATGTAATCGTCTGTTATCATATGTTATCGTCTGTTACCACATATTATCAGGTGTTATCACGTGTTATCGTATGTTTCACATGGTTTCATATTTTATCACTTGTTATCGTATGTTTTCATATGTTATCACGTTACTGTGAGTTTCGCATGATATAGTATGTTTCACAGGTTATCGTATGTTACGTATGTTATCATATGTTACCGCATGTTGTCATATGTTATCGTATATTTTCATATGCTATTGCAGGTTATTATATGTTGAAATATGTTATTATTCTCCCATATTGTTGTATGTTATCACATGCTATCACATGCTATCATATGTTAGCACATGCTCTCATATGTTATGGCATGTTATCGTGTGTTATCACATGCTATCATATGTTATGGCGTGTTATCATGTTTTATCACATGTTATCATATGGTATGGAGTGTTATCGTATGTTATTGTGTGTTATCACATGTTATTGCATGTTGTCACATGTTATCCTGTTTTATTGTATGTTATCTTATGTTATCACATTTTTATATATTCTCTATGTTATTACATGTATGTTATTGGATTTAACGTATGTTATCGCATACTATTGCATGTTGTCACTTATTATCGTATGTTATCCTATGTTGTTGCATGTTGTCATGTGTTATCATGAATCATCGCATGCTATTGTATCTTATCACAAGTTTCTCCATTTTATTACATGTTATCATGTGTTCTTGTATGTTATGGTGTGTTATTGTATGTCATCGTGTTTTATCTTGTATTAACATGTGTTACCATATGTTATCATATGTCACTGTATGTTATTACATGTTATTGTTTGTTATCGCATTTTATCGCATGTTATCACATGTTAATATGTGTTATCGACTGTTATCGTATGATGTCATGTTGTTGTATGTTATCATATATTGTATGTTATTGTATAAATTGTGTTATCGTATATTATCACCTATCATATTTTAACATATGTCATCACATTTCTTTGATCTTCTTGAGGGCGGTAGGGATACTAAAACTGTGAGGTATCATCTCAGCTGACAAGCAGTAGCATTCTGGGTGTGATCCCGCATCCCCTGATTGTAGGCCACATTGTGCCTGTTTCTCTTTGTGCATTGCTTAAACAGTGCTGTCAAGCAACATATGCACCATGTACACAAAAGCTCTTCACATATATCTGACAGAGTTCTCAGTGCTCTACTCAAGACCTGTTAAGTTTGGAGACAACAGAGCTCACATCTTTCCAAGTAGCCCTGCGGCTTAGATTGCATTAAAAGGCAATACCACAGGTAAGCCTAGGAAGGGGCAGAGTTATGTCTGACACACTTCCTCAGACTGATCCTTCAAGGGAACCTACGCTGTGAGCTAGGAAAGCGTTTTAAGTCTCGGAAAGTGAAAGGGACATGCAGGCCTCGGACCCGGAAATATGGGTGCTTAGAGCAAATCTCAGCGTCTCCCAGTGTTAAAGCGAAATCCCCTTTGCCAAACAGAGCTTTCCAACGCAGGCCCATAGGCTGCCTCTGCATCTGCGAAGGAAGCTCTCTAATCCCGCTTCCTGCGAAATCTGCTTCAACCTGAGTGAAAAGTCCTTGGAGAGGGCTTTCCTCAGGGGCAGATTCTCCTGTGCCTGGGGAAGAGGGAAGGGCACCACACTCCCAAGGAAAGGCCAGACACACTCCACATGTCTTTGCTTTTCCTGAGGGGGGCAGGGAGCCAAAAATTATGAGCTAGCTTCTCAGCTGATACGCAGGCGCATTCTGGATGTGATACCGTATCCCGTGCCTCGAGCCCCATGGTGCCTGTTTCTATCTGTGCGTCACTTAAACAGTGCGGCCAAGCAATGTCTTCACCATAAACACAAAAGCGCTTCCCTTCCATCTGACACAGTCCTCAATATATCTGCTCTAGAAATCATAAGTTTGGAGACAACCGAGCCGAACCTCCTTTCCAAGGAGTCCTGAGGCTTAGATTGCATTGAATGGCAATACCACAGGGAAGCCTAGGAAAGGGCTGAGTCATGTCGGACACACTTCCTCAGCTTGCTCCTTTAAGGGAAGCAACGCTGTGAGCTAGGAAAACCTTTTCAAGCTCGGAAAGTGTACGAGAGATGCAGGCCTCGGACCAGGAAATATCGGTGCTTTGAGCAAATCTCAGCATCTCACAGTGTCAAAGCGAACTCCTTTCTGCTGAATAGAGATTTCCAATGCAGGTCGGTCGGCTGCCTCTGCATTTGCGAAGGAAGCTCTCTAATCCCGGTTCCTGCGAAATCTGCTTCTCAGGCTGAGTGAATATCAGTGGGTACGGTCTTTCCTCTGGGGCAGTTTCTCCTGTGCCTGGGGCTGCCGGAAGGGCACCACACTCACAGGAATAGGCCAAACACACCCCACATGTCTTTGCTCCTCTTGAGAGCTGCAGGCAACCTCAAACTCTCAGTAAGCTACTCGGCTTAGAGGAAGAAGCACTCTGGCTGGGATCTTGCATTCTCTGCCTGGAGGCCCATGGTGCCTGTTTCTCTCTGTACACTGCTACAAGAGAGCGGCCAGGCAACACCTTCCCCATCTACCGTTCTGCTCTTCCCTTCCATCTGACAGAGTTCTCACTGCTCTACTCTAGACCTAGGAAGTTTGGAGTCAACCGGGCTCCTCCTCCTGTGCAAGTAGTCCTGGGGCCTAGTTTGAGTGGAAAGGCAAAACCACAGGCAAGCCCAGGAAAGTGCTGAGTCATGTCTGACACACTCCCTCAGCCTGCTCCTTCATGGCTAGCAAGGCTGTGAGCTAGGAAAGTCTTTGGAAGCTCAGAAAGTGTAAGAGAAATGCAAGCCCCCACCCAGCAATATCGGTGCTTTGAGCAGTACTCACAGCCTCCCAGTGCCAAAGCGAGCTCCTCTCTGTCAAATACAGCTTTGCAAATGCAGGCCACTCTGCTGCCTATGCATCCATGAAGGAAGCTCTCTATTCCCGCTTCCTGTGAAAGCTGCTTCAAGGTGAGAGAAACGCCCTTGGAGAGGTCTTTCCTCAGGGGCAGTTTCTCCTGTGCCTGGGGAAGAGGGAAGGGCACCACACTCCCAAGGAAAGGCCAGACACACTCCACATGTCTTTGCTTTTCCTGAGGGTGGCAGGGAGCCAAAAATTGTGAGCTAGCTTCTCAGCTGATACGCAGGAGCATTCTTGATGTGATCCCGCATCCCCTGCAAGGATGCCCACGTTGCCTCTCTCTGGGCGTTGCTTCCACAGTGCGGCCAAGCAACATCTTCATCATGGACACAACAGCGCTTTCCTTCCATCTGACAGACTTCTCAGTGCTCTATTCTAGACCTCTGAAGTTGGGAGACAACCGAGCCCAGCCTCCTTTCCAAGGAGTCCTGCGCCTTAGATTGCACTGAAAGGCAATAGCACAGGGAAGACTAGGAAGGGGCTGAGTAATGTCGGACACACTTCCTCAGCCTGCTCCTTTAAGGGAGGCAAAGCTGTGAGCTAGGAAAGCCTTCTCAAGCTCGGAAAGTGCAAGAGAGATGCATGCCCCGGACCCTGAAATATCGGTGCTTGGAGCCAATCTCAGCGTCTCCCAGTGGCAAAGCGAACGCCTCTCTGCCAAATCCAGCTTTGCAGACGCAGGCCGCTAGGCTGCCTCTGCATTGGCGAAGGAAGCTCTCTCATCCCGCTTCCTGCGAAATCTGCTTCTCAGCCTGAGCGAATCTCAGTGGGAACGGTCTTTCCTCTGGGGCAGTTGCTCCTGTGCCTGGGGCTGCCGCAAGGGCACCACACTCACAGGGAAAGGCCAAACACTCCTCACATGACTTTGCTCCTCTTGAGAGCTGCAGGCAACCTCAAACTCTCAGGAAGCTTCTCGGCTGAGACGCAGAAGCACTCTGGCTGGGATCTCGCATCCCCTGCCTGGAGGCCCAAGGTGCCTGTTTCTCCCTATGCTTTGCTTCAACAGAGCTGCCAGGCAACATCTGCCCCATCCACCTTTCTGCACGTCCCTTCATTCTGACAGAGTTCGCAGGGCTCTCCTCTGGACCTAGGAGCTTTGGAGACAACCAGGCTCCTCCTTCTGTGCAAGTAGTCCTGGGGCCTAGTTGGAGTGGAAAGGCAAAACCACAGGCAAGCCCAGGAAAGTGCTGAGCCATGTCTGACACACTCCCTCAACCTGCTCCTTCATGGCTAGCGAGGCTGTGAGCTAGGAAAGTCTTTGGAAGCTCAGGAAGTGGAAGCGAGATGCAGGCCCCAACCCAGCAATCCCGGTGCTTGGAGCAGATCTCACAGCCTCCCAGTGCCAAAGCGAGCTCCTCTCTGCCAAATGCAGCTTTGCAAATGCAGGCCGCTCTGCTGCCTCTGTATCCACGAAGGAAGATCTCTAGGCCCGCTTCCTCCGAAATCTGCTTCAGGCTGAGGGAAAAGCCCTTGGAGAGGTCTTTGCTCAGGGGCAGTTTCTCCTGTGCCTGGGGAAGAGGGAAGGGCACCACACTCCCAAGGAAAGGCCAGACACACTCCACACGTCTTTGCTCTTCTGGAGGGCGACATGGAGACCCCAACTAGGAGGTAGCTTGTCAGCTGAGACGTAGGGGCATTCTGGCTTTGTCCCGCAGCCCCTGCCTGGAGGCCCACGGTGCCTGTTTCTCTCTGGGTGTTGCTTCAACAGTGCGGCCAAGCAACATCTCCACCATGGGCACAACAGCGCTTCCCTTCCATCTGACAGACTTCTCAGTGCTCTAATCTAGACCTCTGAAGTTGGGAGACAACCAAGCCCAGCCTCCTTTCCAAGGAGTCCTGCGCCTTCGATTGCACTGAAAGGCAATAGCACAGGGAAGCCTAGGAAGGGGCTGAGTCATGTCGGACACACTTCCTCAGCCTGCTCCTTTTTCATGGAAGCAACGCTGTGAGCTAGCAAAGCGTTCTCAAGCTCGGAAAGTGCAAGAGAGATGCAGGCCGCGCACCCGGAAATCTCGGTGCTTGGAGCCAATCTCAGCGTCTCCCAGTGGCAAAGCGAACGCCTCTCTGCCAAATACAGCTTTGCAGACGCAGGCCGCTAGGCTGCCTCTGCATTGGCGAAGGAAGCTATTTAATCCCGCTTCCTGAGAAATCTGCTTCTCAGCCAGAGTGAATATCAGTGGGAACGGCCTTTCCTCTGGGGCAATTGCTCCTGTTCCTGGGGCTGCCGCAAGGGAAAGGCCAAACACACGCCACATGTCTTTGCTCCTCTTGAGAGCTGCAGGCAACCTCAAACTCTCAGGCAGCTTCTCGGCTGAGACGCAAAAGCACTCTGGCTGGGATCTCGCATTCCCTGCCTGGAGGCCCATGGTGCCTGTTTCTCCCTGTGCGTTGCTTCACCAGAGCGGCCAGGCAACATCTGCCCCATCTACCCTTCTGCTCTTCCCTTCCAGCTGACAGAGTTCTCACTGCTCTACTCTAGCCCTAGGAAGCTTGGAGACAACCGGGCTCCTCCTCCTGTGCAAGGAGTCCTGGGGCCTAGTTGGAGTGGAAAGGCAAAACCACAGGCAAGCCCAGGAAAGTGCTGAGTCATGTCTGACACACTTCCTCAGCCTGCTCCTTCATGGCTAGCGAGGCTGTGAGCTAGGAAAGTCTTTGGAAGCTCAGGAAGTGGAAGCGAGATGCAGGCCCCAACCCAGCAATCCCGGTGCTTGGAGCAGATCTCACAGCCTCCCAGTGCCAAAGCGAGCTCCTCTCTGCCAAATGCAGCTTTGCTAAGGCAGGCCGCTCTGCTGCCTCTGCATCCACGAAGGAAGCTCTCTAGGCCCGCTTCCTGCGAAATCTGCTTCAGCCTGAGGGAAAAGCCCTTGGAGAGGTCTTTGCTCAGGGGCAGTTTTTCCTGTGCCTGGGGAAGAGGGAAGGGCCCCACACTCCCAAGGAAAGGCCAGACACACTCCATACGTCTTTGCTCTTTTGGAGGGCGGCATGGAGCCTCCAACTGCGAGGTAGCTTCTCAGCTGAGACGCAGGGGCATTCTGGCTGTGATTCCGCAGCCCCTGCCTGGAGGCCCACGGTCCCTGTTTCTCTCTGGGCGTTGCTTCAACGGTGCGGCCAAGCAACATCTTCACTATGGGCACAACTGCGTTTCCCTTCCATCTGACAGACTTCTCAGTGCTCTACTCTACACCTCTGAAGTGGGGAGACAACCGAGCCCAGCCTCCTTTACAAGGAGTCCTGCGCATTTGATTGCACTGAAAGGCAATATCACAGGGAAGCCTAGGAAGGGGCTGAGTCATGTCGGACACACTTCCTCAGCCTGCTCCTTTCAGGGAAGCAACGCTGTGAGCTAGGAAAGCCTTTCCAAGCTCGGAAAGTGCAAGAGAGATGAAGGCCGTGCACCCGGAAAATTCGGTGCTTGGAGCCAAACTCAGCGTCTCCCAGTGGCAAAGCGAACGCCTCTCTGCCAAATCCAGCTTTGCAGACGCAGGCCGCTAGGCTGCCTCTGCATTGGTGAAAGAAGCTCTCTCATCCCGCTTCCTGCGAAATCTGCTTCTCAGCCTGAGTGAATCTCAGTGGGAACGGTCATTCCTCTGGGGCCGTTGCTCCTGGGCCTGGAGCTGCCGCAAGAGCACCACCCTCACAGGGAAAGGCCAAACACACCCCACATGACTTTGCTCCTCTGGAGAGCTGCAGGCAACCTCAAACTCTCAGGAAGCTTCTCGGCTGAGACGCAGAAGCACTCTGGCTGGGATCTCGCATCCCGTGCCTGGAGGCCCATGGTGCCTGTTTCTCCCTGTGCGTTGCTTCACCAGAGCGGCCAGGCAACATCTGCCCCATCTACCCTTCTGCTCTTCCCTTCCATCTGACAGAGTTCTCCCTGCTCTACTCTAGCCCTAGGAAGTTTGGAGACAACCGGGCTCCTTCTCCTGTGCAAGGAGTCCTGGGGCCTAGTTTGAGTGGAAAGGAAAACCACAGGCAAGCCCAGCAAAGTGCTGAGTCATGTCTGACACACTCCCTCAGCCTGCTCCTTCATGGTTAGCGAGTCTGTGAGCTAGGAAAGTCTTTGGAAGCTCAGCAAGTGGAAGCGAGATGCAGGCCCTAACCCAGCAATCCCGGTGCTTGGATCAGATCTCACAGCCTCCCAGTGCCAAAGCGAGCTCCTCTCTGCCAAAGGCAGCTTTGCAAACGCAGGCCGCTCTGCTGCCTCTGCATCCACGAAGGAAGCTCTCTAGACCCGCTTCCTGCGAAATCTGCTTCCGCCTGAGGGAAAAGCCCTTGGAGAGGTCTTTGCTCAGGGGCAGTTTCTCCTGTGCCTGGGGAAGAGGGAAGGGCACCACACTCCCAAGGAAAGGCCAGACACACTCCACACGTTTTTGCTCTTCTGGAGGGCGGCATGGAGCCTCCACCTGGGAGGTAGTTTCTCAGCTGAGACCCAGGGGCATTCTGGCTGTGATCCCGCAGCCCCTGCCTGGAGGCGCACGGTGCCTGTTTCTCTCTGGGCGTTGCTTCAACAGTGCGGCCAAGCAACATCTTCACCATAGGCACAACAGCGCTTCCCTTCCATCTGACAGACTTCTCAGTGCTCTTCTCTAGACCTCTGAAGTGGGGAGACAACCGAGCCCAGCCTCCTTTCCAAGGAGTCCTGCGCCTTCGATTGCACTGAAAGGCAATAGCACATGGAAGCCTAGGAAGGGGCTGAGTCATGTCGGACACACTTTATCATTCTGCTCCTTTCAGGGAAGCAACGCTGGGAGCTAGGAAAGCCTTCCCAAGCTCGGAAAGTGCAAGAGAGATGCAGGCTGCGCACCCGGAAATCTCGGTGCTTGGAGCCAAACTCAGCGTCTCCCAGTGGCAACGCGAACGCCTCTCTGCCAAATCCAGCTGTGCAGACGCATGCCGCTAGGCTGCCTCTGCATTGGCGAAGGAAGCTCTCTCATCCCGCTTCCTGCGAAATCTGCTTCTCAGCCTGAGTGAATCTCAGTGGGAACGGTCTTTCCTCTGGGGCCGTTGCTCCTGTGCCTGGGGCTGCCGCAAGGGCACCACCCTCCCAGGGAAAGGCCAAACACACCCCACATGTCTTTGATCCTCTGGAGAGCTGCAGGCAACCTCAAACTCTCAGGAAGCTTCTCGGCTGAGATGCAGAAGCACTCTGGCTGGGATCTCGCATCCCCTGCATGGAGGCCCATGGTGCCTGTTTCTCCCTGTGCGTTGCTTCAGCAGAGCGGCCAGGCAACATCTGCCCCATCTACCTTTCTTTTCTTCCCTTCCATCTAACAGAGTTCTCACTGCTCTACTCTAGCCCTAGGAAGTTTGGAGACAACCGGGCTCCTCCTCCTGTGCAAGGAGTCCTAGGGCCTAGTTGGAGTGGAAAGGCAAAACCACAGGCAAGCCCAGGAAAGTGCTGAGTCATGTCTGACACACTCACTCAGCTTGCTCTTTCATGGATAGCAAGTCTGTGAGCTAGGAAAGTCTTTGCAATCTCAGCAAGTGGAAGCGAGATGCAGGCTCCAACCCAGCAATCCCGGTGATTGGAGCAGATCTCACAGCCTCCCAGTGCCAAAGCGAGCTCCTCTCTGCCAAATGTAGCTTTGCAAACGCAGGCCGCTCTGCTACCTCTGCATCCACAAAGGAAGCTCTCTAGTCCCGCTTCGTGCGAAATCTGCTTCAGCCTGATTGAAAAGCCCTTGGAGAGGTCTTTGCTCAGGGGCAGTTTCTCCTGTGCCTGGGGAAGAGGGAAGGGCACCACACCCCATAGGAAAGGTCAGACACACTCCACACGTTTTTGCTCTTCTGGAGAGCGGCATGGAGCCTCCAACTGGGAGGTGGCTTCTCAGCTGAGACGCAGGGGCATTCTGGCTGTGATCGCGCAGCCCCTGCCTGTAGGCCCACGGTGCCTGTTTCTCTCTGGGCTTTGCTTCCACAGTGCGGCAAAGCAACATCTTCACCATGGGCACAACAGCGCTTCCCTTCCATCTGACAGACTTCTCAGTGCTCTGCTCTAGACCTCTGAAGTGGGGAGAAAACGGAGCCCAGCCTCCTTTCCAAGGAGTCCTGCGCCTTCAATTGCACTGAAAGGCAATAGCACAGGGAAGCCTAGGAAGGGGCTGAGTCATGTCAGACACACTTCCTCAGCCTGCTCCTTTCAGGGAAGCAACGCTGTGAGCTAGCAAAGCCTTCCCAAGCTCGGAAAGTGCAAGAGAGTTGCAGGCCGCGCACCCGGAAATCTCGGTGCTTGGAGCCAATCCCAGCGTCTCCCAGGGGCAAAGCGAACGCCTCTCTGCCAAATCCAGCTTTGCAGACGCAGGCCGCTAGGCTGCCTCTGCATTGGCGAAGGAAGCTCTCTCCTCCCGCTTCCTGCGAAATCTGCTTCTCAGCCTGAGCGAATCTCAGTGTAACGATCTTTCCTCTGGGGCCGTTGCTCCTGTGCCTGGGGCAGCCGCAAGGGCACCACCCTCGCAGGGAAAAGCAAAACACACCCCACATGTCTTTGCTCCTCTGGAGAGCTGCAGGCAGCCTCAAACTCTCAGGAAGCTTCTCGGCTGAGACGCAGAAGCACTCTGGCTGGGATCTCGCATCCCCTGCCTGGAGGCCCATGGTGCCTGTTTCTCCCTGTGCGTTGCTTCACCAGAGCGGCCAGGCAACATCTGCCCCATCTACCCTTCTGCTCTTCCCTTCCAGCTGACAGCGTTCTCCCTGCTCTACTCTAGCCCTAGGAAGTTTGGAGACAACCGGGCTCCTCCTCCTGTATAAGGAGTCCTGGGGCCCAGTTGGAGCGGAAAGGCAAAACCCCAGGCAAGCCCAGTAGAGTGCTGAGTCATGTCTGACACACTCCACCAGCCTGCTCCTTCATGGCTAGCGAGGCTGTGAGCTAGGAAATTCTTTGGAAGCTCAGCACGTGGAAGCGAGATGCAGGACCCAACCCAGCAATCCCGGTGCTTGGAGCAGGCCTCCCAGCCTCCCAGTGCCAAAGCGAGCTCCTCTCTGCCAAATGCAGCTTTGCACACGCAGGCCGCTCTGCTGCCTCTGCATCCACGAAGGAAGCTCTCTAGGCCCGCTTCCTGCGAAACCTGCTTCCGCCTGAGGGAAAGGCCCTTGGAGAGGTCTTTGCTCAGGGGCAGTTTCTCCTGTGCCTGGGGAAGAGGGAAGGGCACCACACTCTCAAGGAAAGGCCAGACACACTCCACACGTCTTTGCTCTTCTGGAGGGCGGCATGGAGCCTCCACCTGGGAGATAGCTTCTCAGCTGAGACGCAGGGGCATTCTGGCTGTGATCCCGCAGCCCCTGCCTGGAGGCCCACGGTGCCTGTTTCTCTCTGGGGGTTGTTTCCACAGTGCGGCCAAGCAACATCTTCACCATGGGCACAACAGCGCTTCCCTTCCATCTCACAGACTTCTCAGTGCTCTGCCCTAGACCTCTGAAGTGGGGAGACAACCGAGCCCAGCCTCCTTTCCAAGGAGTCCTGCGCCTTCGATTGCACTGAAAGGCAATAGCACGGGGAAGCCTAGGAAGGGGCTGAGGCATGTCGGACACACTTCCTCAGCCTGCTCCTTTCAGGGAAGCAACGCTGGGAGCTAGGAAAGCCTTCTCAAGCTCGGAAAGTGCAAGAGAGATGCAGGCCGCGCACCCGGAAATCTCGGTGCTTGGAGCCAAACTCAGCGTCTCCCAGGGGCAAGGCGAACGCCTCTCTGCCAAATCCAGCTTTGCAGACGCAGGCCGCTAGGCTGCCTCTGCATTGGCGAAGGAAGCTCTCTCCTCCCGCTTCCTGCGAAATCTGCTTCTCAGCCTGAGCGAATCTCAGTGGGAACGGTCTTTCCTCTGGGCCCGTTTCTCCTGTGCCTGGGGTCGCCGCAAGGGCACCACCCTCGCAGGGAAAGGCCAAACACACCCCACATGTCTTTGCTCCTCTGGAGAGCTGCAGGCATCCTCAAACTCTCAGGAAGCTTCTCGGCTGAGACGCAGAAGCACTCTGGCTGGGATCTCGCATCCCCTGCCTGGAGGCCCATGGTGCCTGTTTCTCCCTGTGCGTTGCTTCACCAGAGCGGCCAGGCAACATCTGCCCCATCTACCCTTCTGCTCTTCCCTTCCAGCTGACAGCGTTCTCCCTGGTCTACTCTAGCCCTAGGAAGTTTGGAGACAACCGGGCTCCTCCTCCTGTGCAAGGAGTCCTGAGGCCCAGTTGGACCGGAAAGGCAAAACCCCAGGCAAGCCCAGGAGAGTGCTGAGTCATGTCTGACACACTCCCTCAGCCTGCTCCTTCATGGCTAGCGAGGCTGTGAGCTAGGAAAGTCTTTGGAAGCTCAGCACGTGGAAGCGAGATGTAGGCCCCAACCCAGCAATCCCGGGGCTTGGAGCAGGCCTCCCAGCCTCCCAGTGCCAAAGCGAGATCCTCTCTGCCAAATACAGCTTTGCACACGCAGGCAGCTCTGCTGCCTCTGCATCCACGAAGGAAGCTCTCTAGGCCCGCTTCCTGCGAAATCTGCTTCTGCCTGAGGGAAAAGCCCTTTGAGAGGTCTTGGCTCAGAGGCAGTTTCTCCTGTGCCTGGGGAAGAGGGAAGGGCACCACACTCCCAAGGAAACGCCAGACACACTCCACACGTCTTTGCTCTTCTGGAGGGCGGCATGGAGCCCCCACCTGGGAGGTAGCTTCTCAGCTGAGACGCAGGGGCATTCTGGCTGTGATCCCGCAGCCCCTGCCTGGAGGCCCACGGTGCCTTTTTCTCTCTGGGCGTTGCTTCCACAGTGCCCCCAAGCATCATCTTCACCTTGGGTTCAACAGCGCTTCCCTTCCATCTGAGAGACTTCTCAGTGCTCTGCCCTAGACCTCTGAAGTGGGGAGACTACCGAGCCCAGCCTCCTTTCCAAGGAGTCCTGCGCCTTCGATTGCACTGAAAGGCAATAGCACGGGGAAGCCTAGGAAGGGGCTGAGGCATGTCGGACACACTTCCTCAGCCTGCTCCTTTCAGGGAAGCAACGCTGGGAGCTAGGAAAGCCTTCTCAAGCTCGGAAAGTGCAAGAGAGATGCAGGCCCCGCACCCGGAAATCTCGGTGCTTGGAGCCAATCTCCGCGTCTCCCAGGGGCAAAGCGAACGCCTCTCTGCCAAATCCAGCTTTGCAGACGCAGGCCGCTAAGCTGCCTCTGCATTGGCGAAGGAAGCTCTCTCCTCCCGCTTCCTGCGAAATCTGCTTCTCAGCCTGAGCGAATCTCAGTGGGAACGGTCTTTCCTCTGGGGCCGTTGCTCCTGTGCTTGGGGCTGCCGTAAGGGCACCACCCTCACAGGGAAAGGCCAAACACACCCCACATGTCTTTGCTCCTCTGGAGAGCTGCAGGCAGCCTCAAACTCTCAAGAAGCTTCTCGACTGAGACGCAGAAGCACTCTGGCTGGGATCTCGCATCCCCCGCCTGGAGGCCCATGGTGCCTCTTTCTCCCTGTGCGTTGCTTCACCAGAGCGGCCAGGCAACATCTGCCCCATCTACCATTCTGCTCTTCCCTTAAAGCTGACAGCGTTCTCCCTGCTCTACTCTAGCCCTAGGAAGTTTGGAGACAAGCGGGCTCCTCCTCCGGTGCAAGGAGTCCTGGAGCCCAGCTGGAGTGGAAAGGCAAAACCACAGGCAAGCCCAGGAGAGTGCTGAGTCATGTCTGACACACTCCCTCAGCCTGCTCCTTCATGGCTAGTGAGGCTGTGAGCTAGGAAAGTCTTTGGAAGCTCAGCAAGTGGAAGCGAGATGCAGGCCCCAACCCAGCAATCACGGGGCTTGGAGCAGGCCTCCTAGCCTCCCAGTGCCAAAGCGAGCTCCTCTCTGCCAAATGAAGCTTTGCACACGCAGGCCGCTCTGCTGCCTCTGCATCCATGAAGGAAGTTCTCTAGGCCCGCTTCCTGCGAAATCTGCTTCCGCCTGAGGGAAATGCCCTTGGAGAGGTCTTGGCTCAGGGGCAGTTTCTCCTGTGCCTGTGGAAGAGGGAAGGGCACCACACTCCCAAGGAAAGGCCAGACACACTCCACACGTCTTTGCTCTTCTGGAGGGCGGCATGGAACCCCCACCTGGGAGGTAGCTTCTCAGCTGAGACGCAGGGGCATTCTGGCTGTGATCCCGCAGCCCCTGCCTGGAGGCCCACGCTGCCTGTTTCTCTCTGGGCGTTGCTTCCACAGTGCGGCCAAGCAACATCTTCACCATGGGCACAACAGCGCTTCCCTTCCATCTGACAGACTTCTCAGTGCTCTGCCCTAGACCGCTGAAGTGGGGAGACAACCGAGCCCAGCCTCCTTTCCAAGGAGTCCTGCGCCTTGGATTTCACTGAAAGGCAATAGCACGGGGAAGCCTAGGAAGGGGCTGAGTCATGTCGGACACACTTCCTCAGCCTGCTCCTTTCACGGAAGCAACGCTGGGAGCTAGGAAATCCTTCTCCAGCTCGGAAAGTGCAAGAGAGATGCAGGCCGCGCACCCGGAAATCTCGGTGCTTGGAGCCAATCTCCGCGTCTCCCAGGGGCAAAGCGAACGCCTCTCTGCCAAATCCAGCCTTGCAGACGCAGGCCGCTAGGCTGCCTCTGCATTGGCGAAGGAAGCTCTATCCTCCCGCTTCCTGCGAAATCTGCTTCTCAGCCTGAGCGAATCTCAGAGGGAACGGTCTTTCCTCTGGGGCGGTTTCTCCTGTGCCTGGGGCTGCCGCAAGGGCACCAGCATCACAGGGAAAGGCCAAACACACCCCACATGTCTTTGATCCACTGGAGAGCTGCAGGCAGCCTCAAACTCTCAGGAAGCTTCTCGGCTGAGACGCAAAAGCACTCTGGCTGGGATCTCGCATCCCCCGCCTAGAGGCCCATGGTGCCTGTTTCTCCCTGTGCGTTGCTTCACCAGAGCGGCCAGGCAGCATCTGCCCCATTTGCCCTTCTGCTCTTCCCTTCCAGCTGACAGCGTTCTCCCTGCTCTACTCTAGCCCTAGGAAGTTTGGAGACAACCGGGCTCCTCCTCCTGTGCAAGGAGTCCTGGGGCCCATTTGGAGTGGAAAGGCAAAACCACAGGCAAGCCTAGCAGAGTGCTGAGTCATGTCTGACACACTCCCTCAGCCTGCTCCTTCATGGCTAGCGAGGCTGTGAGCTAGGAAACTCTTTGGAAGCTCAGCAAGTGGAAGCGAGATGCAGGCCCCAACCCAGCAATCCCGGGGCTTGGAGCAGGCCTCCCAGCCTCCCAGTGCCAAAGCGAGCTCCTCTCTGCCAAATGCAGCTTTGCACACGCAGGCCGCTCTGCTGCCTCTGCATCCACGAAGGAAGCTCTCTAGGCCCGCTTCCTGCGAAATCTGCTTCCGCCTGAGGGAAAAGCCCTTGGAGAGGTCTTGGCTCAGGGGTAGTTTATCCTGTGCCTGGGGAAGAGGGAAGGGCACCACACTCCCAAGGAAAGGCCAGACACACTCCACACGTCTTTGCTCTTCTGGAGGGTGGCATGGAGCCACCACCTGGGAGGTAGCTTCTCAGCTGAGACGCAGGGGCTTTCTGGCTGTGATCCCGCAGCCCCTGCCTGGAGGCCCACGGTGCCTGTTTCTCTCTGGGCGTTGCTTCCACAGTTCGGCCAAGCAACATCTTCACCTTAGGCACAACAGCGCTTCCCTTCCATCTGACAGACTTCTCAGTGCTCTGCCCTAGACCTCTGAAGTGGGGAGACAACCGAGCCCAGCCTCCTTTACAAGGAGTCCTGCGCCTTCGATTGCACTGAAAGGCAATAGCACGGGGAAGCCTAGGAAGGGGCTGAGTCATGTCGGACACACTTCCTCAGCCTGCTCCTTTCAGGGAAGCAACGCTGGGAGCTAGGAAAGCCTTCTCCAGCTCGGAAAGTGCAAGAGAATTGCAGGCCGCGCACCCGGAAATCTCGGTGCTTGGAGCCAATCTCCGCGTCTCCCAGGGGCAAAGCGAACGCCTCTCTGCCAAATCCAGCCTTGCAGACGCAGGCCGCTAGGCTGCCTCTGCATTGGCGAAGGAAGCTCTCTCCTCCCGCTTCCTGCGAAATCTGCTTCTCAGCCTGAGCGAATCTCAGTGGGAACGGTCTTTCCTCTGGGGCCGTTGCTCCTGTGCCTGGGGCTGCCGCAAGGGCACCACCCTCACAGGGAAAGGCCAAACACACCCCACATGTCTTTGCTCCTCTGGAGAGCTGCAGGCAGCCTCAAACTCTCAGGAAGCTTCTCGGCTGAGACCCAGAAGCACTCTGGCTGGGATCTCGCATCCCCTGCCTGGAGGCCCATGGTGCCTCTTTCTCCCTGTGCGTTGCTTCACCAGAGCGGCGAGGCAACATCTGCCCCATCTACCCTTCTGTTCTTCCCTTCCAGCTGACAGCGTTCTCCCTGCTCTACTCTAGCCCTAGGAAGTTTGGAGACAACCGGGCTCCTCCTCCTGTGCAAGGAGTCCTGGGGCCCAGCTGGAGTGGAAAGGCAAAACCACAGGCAAGCCCAGGAGAGTGCTGAGTCATGTCTGACACACTCCCTCAGCCTGCTCCTTCATGGCTAGCGAGGCTGTGAGCTAGGACATTCTTTGGAAGCTCAGCAAGTGGAAGCGAGATGCAGGCCCCAACCCAGCAATCCCGGGGCTTGAAGCAGGCCTCCCAGGTTCCCAGTGCCAAAGCGAGCTCCTCTCTGCCAAATGCAGCTTTGCACACGCAGGCCACTCTGCTGCCTCTGCATCCACGAAGGAAGCTCTCTAGGCCCGCTCCTGCAAAATCTGCTTCCGCCTGAGGGAAAAGCCCTTGGAGAGGTCTTGGCTCAGGGGCAGTTTCTCCTGTGCCTGGGGAAGAGGGAAGGGCCCCACACTCCCAAGGAAAGGCCAGACACACTCCACACGTCTTTGCTCTTCTGGAGGGCGGCATGGAGCCCCCACCTGGGAGGTAGCTTCTCAGCTGAGACGCAGGGGCATTCTCGCTGTGATCCCGCAGCCACTGCCTGGAGGCCCACGCTGCGTGTTTCTCTCTGGGCGTTGCTTCCACAGTGCGGCCAAGAAACATCTTCACCATGGGCACAACAGCGCTTCCCTTCCATCTGACAGACTTCTCAGTGCTCTGCCCTAGACCTCTGAATTGGGGAGACAACCGAGCCCAGCCTCCTTTCCAAGGAGTCCTGCGCCTTCGATTGCACTGAAAGGCAATAGCACGGGGAAGCCTAGTAAGGGGCTGAGGCATGTCGGACACACTTCCTCAGCCTGCTCCTTTCAGGGAAGCAACGCTGGGAGCTAGGAAAGCCTTCTCCAGCTCGGAAAGTGCAAGAGAGATGCAGGCCGCGCACCCGGAAATCACGGTGCTTGGAGCCAATCCCAGCGTCTCCCAGGGGCAAAGCGAACGCCTCTCTGCCAAATCCAGCTTTGCAGACGCAGGCCGCTAGGCTGCCTCTGCATTGGCGAAGGAAGCTCTCTCCTCCCGCTTCCTGCGAAATCTGCTTCTCAGGCTGAGCGAATCTCAGTGGGAACGGTCTTTCCTCTGAGGCCGTTGCTCCTGTGCCGGGGGCAGCCGCAAGGGCACCACCCTCGCAGGGAAAGGCCAAACACACCCCACATGTCTTTGCTCCTCTGGAGAGCTGCAGGCAGCCTCAAACTCTCAGGAAGCTTCTCGGCTGAGACGCAGAAGCACTCTGGCTGGGATCTCGCATCCCCTGCCTGGAGGCCCATGGTGCCTGTTTCTCCCTGTGCGTTGCTTCACCAGAGCGGCCAGGCAACATCTGCCCCATCTACCCGTCTGCTCTTCCCTTCCAGCTGACAGCGTTCTCCCTACTCTACTCTAGCCCTAGGAAGTTTGTAGACAACCGGGCTCCTCCTCCTGTGCAAGGAGTCCTGGGGCCCAGGTGGAGTGGAAAGGCAAAACCACAGGCAAGCCCAGGAGAGTGCTGAGTCATGTCTGACACACTCCCTCAGCCTGCTCCTTCATGGCTAGCGAGGCTGTGAGCTAGGAAAGTCTTTGGAAGCTCAGCAAGTGGAAGGGAGATGCAGGCCCCAACCCAGCAATCCCGGGGCTTGGAGCAGGCCTCCCAGCCTCCCAGTGCCAAAGCGAGCTCCTCTCTGCCAAATGCAGCTTTGCACACGCAGGCCACTCTGCTGCCTCTGCATCCACGAAGGAAGCTCTCTAGGCCCGCTTCCTGCAAAATCTGCTTCCGCCTGAGGGAAAAGCCCTTGGAGAGGTCTTTGCTCAGGGGCAGTTTTTCCTGTGCCTGGGGAAGAGGGAAGGGCCCCACACTCCCAAGGAAAGGCCAGACACACTCCACACGTCTTTGCTCTTCTGGAGGGCAGCATGGAGCCTCCAACTGCGAGGTAGCTTCTCAGCTGAGACGCAGGGGCATTCTGGCTGTGATTCCGCAGCCCCTGCCTGGAGGCCCACGGTCCCTGTTTCTCTCTGGGCGTTGCTTCAACGGTGCGGCCAAGCAACATCTTCACTATGGGCACAACTGCGTTTCCCTTCCATCTGACAGACTTCTCAGTGCTCTACTCTACACCTCTGAAGTGGGGAGACAACCGAGCCCAGCCTCCTTTACAAGGAGTCCTGCGCATTTGATTGCACTGAAAGGCAATATCACAGGGAAGCCTAGGAAGTGGCTGAGTCATGTCGGACACACTTCCTCAGCCTGCTCCTTTCAGGGAAGCAACGCTGTGAGCTAGGAAAGCCTTTCCAAGCTCGGAAAGTGCAAGAGAGATGAAGGCCGTGCACCCGGAAAATTCGGTGCTTGGAGCCAAACTCAGCGTCTCCCAGTGGCAAAGCGAACGCCTCTCTGCCAAATCCAGCTTTGCAGACGCAGGCCGCTAGGCTGCCTCTGCATTGGCGAAGGAAGCTCTCTCCTCCCGCTTCCTGCGAAATCTGCTTCTCAGCCTGAGCGAATCTCAGTGGGAACGGTCATTCCTCTGGGGCCGTTGCTCCTGGGCCTGGAGCTGCCGCAAGAGCACCACCCTCACAGGGAAAGGCCAAACACACCCCACATGACTTTGCTCCTCTGGAGAGCTGCAGGCAACCTCAAACTCTCAGGAAGCTTCTCGGCTGAGACGCAGAAGCACTCTGGCTGGGATCTCGCATCCCCTGCCTGGAGGCCCATGGTGCCTGTTTCTCCCTGTGCGTTGCTTCACCAGAGCGGCCAGGCAACATCTGCCCCATCTACCCTTCTGCTCTTCCCTTCCATCTGACAGAGTTCTCCCTGCTCTACTCTAGCCCTAGGAAGTTTGGAGACAACCGGGCTCCTTCTCCTGTGCAAGGAGTCCTGGGGCCTAGTTTGAGTGGAAAGGAAAACCACAGGCAAGCCCAGCAAAGTGCTGAGTCATGTCTGACACACTCCCTCAGCCTGCTCCTTCATGGTTAGCGAGTCTGTGAGCTAGGAAAGTCTTTGGAAGCTCAGCAAGTGGAAGCGAGATGCAGGCCCTAACCCAGCAATCCCGGTGCTTGGATCAGATCTCACAGCCTCCCAGTGCCAAAGCGAGCTCCTCTCTGCCAAAGGCAGCTTTGCAAACGCAGGCCGCTCTGCTGCCTCTGCATCCACGAAGGAAGCTCTCTAGGCCCGCTTCCTGCGAAATCTGCTTCCGCCTGAGGGAAAAGCCCTTGGAGAGGTCTTTGCTCAGGGGCAGTTTCTCCTGTGCCTGGGGAAGAGGGAAGGGCACCACACTCCCAAGGAAAGGCCAGACACACTCCACACGTTTTTGCTCTTCTGGAGGGCGGCATGGAGCCTCCACCTGGGAGGTAGTTTCTCAGCTGAGACCCAGGGGCATTCTGGCTGTGATCCCGCAGCCCCTGCCTGGAGGCGCACGGTGCCTGTTTCTCTCTGGGCGTTGCTTCAACAGTGCGGCCAAGCAACATCTTCACCATAGGCACAACAGCGCTTCCCTTCCATCTGACAGACTTCTCAGTGCTCTTCTCTAGACCTCTGAAGTGGGGAGACAACCGAGCCCAGCCTCCTTTCCAAGGAGTCCTGCGCCTTCGATTGCACTGAAAGGCAATAGCACATGGAAGCCTAGGAAGGGGCTGAGTCATGTCGGACACACTTTATCATTCTGCTCCTTTCAGGGAAGCAACGCTGGGAGCTAGGAAAGCCTTCCCAAGCTCGGAAAGTGCAAGAGAGATGCAGGCCGCGCACCCGGAAATCTCGGTGCTTGGAGCCAAACTCAGCGTCTCCCAGTGGCAACGCGAACGCCTCTCTGCCAAATCCAGCTGTGCAGACGCATGCCGCTAGGCTGCCTCTGCATTGGCGAAGGAAGCTCTCTCATCCCGCTTCCTGCGAAATCTGCTTCTCAGCCTGAGTGAATCTCAGTGGGAACGGTCTTTCCTCTGGGGCCGTTGCTCCTGTGCCTGGTGCTGCCGCAAGGGCACCACCCTGATAGGGAAAGGCCAAACACACCCCACATGTCTTTGATCCTCTGGAGAGCTGCAGGCAACCTCAAACTCTCAGGAAGCTTCTCGGCTGAGATGCAGAAGCACTCTGGCTGGGATCTCGCATCCCCTGCATGGAGGCCCATGGTGCCTGTTTCTCCCTGTGCGTTGCTTCAGCAGAGCGGCCAGGCAACATCTGCCCCATCTACCTTTCTTTTCTTCCCTTCCATCTAACAGAGTTCTCACTGCTCTACTCTAGCCCTAGGAAGTTTGGAGACAACCGGGCTCCTCCTCCTGTGCAAGGAGTCCTAGGGCCTAGTTGGAGTGGAAAGGCAAAACCACAGGCAAGCCCAGGAAAGTGCTGAGTCATGTCTGACACACTCACTCAGCTTGCTCTTTCATGGATAGCAAGTCTGTGAGCTAGGAAAGTCTTTGCAATCTCAGCAAGTGGAAGCGAGATGCAGGCCCCAACCCAGCAATCCCGGTGATTGGAGCAGATCTCACAGCCTCCCAGTGCCAAAGCGAGCTCCTCTCTGCCAAATGTAGCTTTGCAAACGCAGGCCGCTCTGCTGCCTCTGCATCCACAAAGGAAGCTCTCTAGTCCCGCTTCGTGCGAAATCTGCTTCAGCCTGATTGAAAAGCCCTTGGAGAGGTCTTTGCTCAGGGGCAGTTTCTCCTGTGCCTGGGGAAGAGGGAAGGGCACCACACCCCATAGGAAAGGTCAGACACACTCCACACGTTTTTGCTCTTCTGGAGGGCGGCATGGAGCCTCCAACTGGGAGGTGGCTTCTCAGCTGAGACGCAGGGGCATTCTGGCTGTGATCGCGCAGCCCCTGCCTGTAGGCCCACGGTGCCTGTTTCTCTCTGGGCTTTGCTTCCACAGTGCGGCAAAGCAACATCTTCACCATGGGCACAACAGCGCTTCCCTTCCATCTGACAGACTTCTCAGTGCTCTGCTCTAGACCTCTGAAGTGGGGAGAAAACGGAGCCCAGCCTCCTTTCCAAGGAGTCCTGCGCCTTCAATTGCACTGAAAGGCAATAGCACAGGGAAGCCTAGGAAGGGGCTGAGTCATGTCAGACACACTTCCTCAGCCTGCTCCTTTCAGGGAAGCAACGCTGTGAGCTAGCAAAGCCTTCCCAAGCTCGGAAAGTGCAAGAGAGTTGCAGGCCGCGCACCCGGAAATCTCGGTGCTTGGAGCCAATCCCAGCGTCTCCCAGGGGCAAAGCGAACGCCTCTCTGCCAAATCCAGCTTTGCAGACGCAGGCCGCTAGGCTGCCTCTGCATTGGCGAAGGAAGCTCTCTCCTCCCGCTTCCTGCGAAATCTGCTTCTCTGCCTGAGCGAATCTCAGTGTAACGATCTTTCCTCTGGGGCCGTTGCTCCTGTGCCTGGGGCAGCCGCAAGGGCACCACCCTCGCAGGGAAAAGCAAAACACACCCCACATGTCTTTGCTCCTCTGGAGAGCTGCAGGCAGCCTCAAACTCTCAGGAAGCTTCTCGGCTGAGACGCAGAAGCACTCTGGCTGGGATCTCGCATCCCCTGCCTGGAGGCCCATGGTGCCTGTTTCTCCCTGTGCGTTGCTTCACCAGAGCGGCCAGGCAACATCTGCCCCATCTACCCTTCTGCTCTTCCCTTCCAGCTGACAGCGTTCTCCCTGCTCTACTCTAGCCCTAGGAAGTTTGGAGACAACCGGGCTCCTCCTCCTGTATAAGGAGTCCTGGGGCCCAGTTGGAGCGGAAAGGCAAAACCCCAGGCAAGCCCAGTAGAGTGCTGAGTCATGTCTGACACACTCCACCAGCCTGCTCCTTCATGGCTAGCGAGGCTGTGAGCTAGGAAATTCTTTGGAAGCTCAGCACGTGGAAGCGAGATGCAGGACCCAACCCAGCAATCCCGGTGCTTGGAGCAGGCCTCCCAGCCTCCCAGTGCCAAAGCGAGCTCCTCTCTGCCAAATGCAGCTTTGCACACGCAGGCCGCTCTGCTGCCTCTGCATCCACGAAGGAAGCTCTCTAGGCCCGCTTCCTGCGAAACCTGCTTCCGCCTGAGGGAAAGGCCCTTGGAGAGGTCTTTGCTCAGGGGCAGTTTCTCCTGTGCCTGGGGAAGAGGGAAGGGCACCACACTCTCAAGGAAAGGCCAGACACACTCCACACGTCTTTGCTCTTCTGGAGGGCGGCATGGAGCCTCCACCTGGGAGATAGCTTCTCAGCTGAGACGCAGGGGCATTCTGGCTGTGATCCCGCAGCCCCTGCCTGGAGGCCCACGGTGCCTGTTTCTCTCTGGGGGTTGTTTCCACAGTGCGGCCAAGCAACATCTTCACCATGGGCACAACAGCGCTTCCCTTCCATCTCACAGACTTCTCAGTGCTCTGCCCTAGACCTCTGAAGTGGGGAGACAACCGAGCCCAGCCTCCTTTCCAAGGAGTCCTGCGCCTTCGATTGCACTGAAAGGCAATAGCACGGGGAAGCCTAGGAAGGGGCTGAGGCATGTCGGACACACTTCCTCAGCCTGCTCCTTTCAGGGAAGCAACGCTGGGAGCTAGGAAAGCCTTCTCAAGCTCGGAAAGTGCAAGAGAGATGCAGGCCGCGCACCCGGAAATCTCGGTGCTTGGAGCCAAACTCAGCGTCTCCCAGGGGCAAGGCGAACGCCTCTCTGCCAAATCCAGCTTTGCAGACGCAGGCCGCTAGGCTGCCTCTGCATTGGCGAAGGAAGCTCTCTCCTCCCGCTTCCTGCGAAATCTGCTTCTCAGCCTGAGCGAATCTCAGTGGGAACGGTCTTTCCTCTGGGCCCGTTTCTCCTGTGCCTGGGGTCGCCGCAAGGGCACCACCCTCGCAGGGAAAGGCCAAACACACCCCACATGTCTTTGCTCCTCTGGAGAGCTGCAGGCATCCTCAAACTCTCAGGAAGCTTCTCGGCTGAGACGCAGAAGCACTCTGGCTGGGATCTCGCATCCCCTGCCTGGAGGCCCATGGTGCCTGTTTCTCCCTGTGCGTTGCTTCACCAGAGCGGCCAGGCAACATCTGCCCCATCTACCCTTCTGCTCTTCCCTTCCAGCTGACAGCGTTCTCCCTGGTCTACTCTAGCCCTAGGAAGTTTGGAGACAACCGGGCTCCTCCTCCTGTGCAAGGAGTCCTGAGGCCCAGTTGGACCGGAAAGGCAAAACCCCAGGCAAGCCCAGGAGAGTGCTGAGTCATGTCTGACACACTCCCTCAGCCTGCTCCTTCATGGCTAGCGAGGCTGTGAGCTAGGAAAGTCTTTGGAAGCTCAGCACGTGGAAGCGAGATGTAGGCCCCAACCCAGCAATCCCGGGGCTTGGAGCAGGCCTCCCAGCCTCCCAGTGCCAAAGCGAGATCCTCTCTGCCAAATACAGCTTTGCACACGCAGGCAGCTCTGCTGCCTCTGCATCCACGAAGGAAGCTCTCTAGGCCCGCTTCCTGCGAAATCTGCTTCTCAGCCTGAGCGAATCTCAGTGGGAACGGTCTTTCCTCTGGGCCCGTTTCTCCTGTGCCTGGGGTCGCCGCAAGGGCACCACCCTCGCAGGGAAAGGCCAAACACACCCCACATGTCTTTGCTCCTCTGGAGAGCTGCAGGCATCCTCAAACTCTCAGGAAGCTTCTCGGCTGAGACGCAGAAGCACTCTGGCTGGGATCTCGCATCCCCTGCCTGGAGGCCCATGGTGCCTGTTTCTCCCTGTGCGTTGCTTCACCAGAGCGGCCAGGCAACATCTGCCCCATCTACCCTTCTGCTCTTCCCTTCCAGCTGACAGCGTTCTCCCTGCTCTACTCTAGCCCTAGGAAGTTTGGAGACAACCGGGCTCCTCCTCCTGTGCAAGGAGTCCTGAGGCCCAGTTGGACCGGAAAGGCAAAACCCCAGGCAAGCCCAGGAGAGTGCTGAGTCATGTCTGACACACTCCCTCAGCCTGCTCCTTCATGGCTAGCGAGGCTGTGAGCTAGGAAAGTCTTTGGAAGCTCAGCACGTGGAAGCGAGATGTAGGCCCCAACCCAGCAATCCCGGGGCTTGGAGCAGGCCTCCCAGCCTCCCAGTGCCAAAGCGAGATCCTCTCTGCCAAATACAGCTTTGCACACGCAGGCAGCTCTGCTGCCTCTGCATCCACGAAGGAAGCTCTCTAGGCCCGCTTCCTGCGAAATCTGCTTCTGCCTGAGGGAAAAGCCCTTTGAGAGGTCTTGGCTCAGAGGCAGTTTCTCCTGTGCCTGGGGAAGAGGGAAGGGCACCACACTCCCAAGGAAACGCCAGACACACTCCACACGTCTTTGCTCTTCTGGAGGGCGGCATGGAGCCCCCACCTGGGAGGCAGCTTCTCAGCTGAGACGCAGGGGCATTCTGGCTGTGATCCCGCAGCCCCTGCCTGGAGGCCCACGGTGCCTTTTTCTCTCTGGGCGTTGCTTCCACAGTGCCCCCAAGCATCATCTTCACCTTGGGTTCAACAGCGCTTCCCTTCCATCTGAGAGACTTCTCAGTGCTCTGCCCTAGACCTCTGAATTGGGGAGACTACCGAGCCCAGCCTCCTTTCCAAGGAGTCCTGCGCCTTCGATTGCACTGAAAGGCAATAGCACGGGGAAGCCTAGGAAGGGGCTGAGGCATGTCGGACACACTTCCTCAGCCTGCTCCTTTCAGGGAAGCAACGCTGGGAGCTAGGAAAGCCTTCTCAAGCTCGGAAAGTGCAAGAGAGATGCAGGCCCCGCACCCGGAAATCTCGGTGCTTGGAGCCAATCTCCGCGTCTCCCAGGGGCAAAGCGAACGCCTCTCTGCCAAATCCAGCCTTGCAGACGCAGGCCGCTAGGCTGCCTCTGCATTGGCGAAGGAAGCTCTCTCCTCCCGCTTCCTGCGAAATCTGCTTCTCAGCCTGAGCGAATCTCAGTGGGAACGGTCTTTCCTCTGGGGCCGTTGCTCCTGTGCCTGGGGCTGCCGCAAGGGCACCACCCTCAAAGGGAAAGGCCAAACACACCCCACATGTCTTTGCTCCTCTGGAGAGCTGCAGGCAGCCTCAAACTCTCAGGAAGCTTCTCGGCTGAGACCCAGAAGCACTCTGGCTGGGATCTCGCATCCCCCGCCTGGAGGCCCATGGTGCCTCTTTCTCCCTGTGCGTTGCTTCACCAGAGCGGCGAGGCAACATCTGCCCCATCTACCCTTCTGTTCTTCCCTTCCAGCTGACAGCGTTCTCCCTGCTCTACTCTAGCCCTAGGAAGTTTGGAGACAACCGGGCTCCTCCTCCTGTGCAAGGAGTCCTGGGGCCCAGCTGGAGTGGAAAGGCAAAACCACAGGCAAGCCCAGGAGAGTGCTGAGTCATGTCTGACACACTCCCTCAGCCTGCTCCTTCATGGCTAGCGAGGCTGTGAGCTAGGACATTCTTTGGAAGCTCAGCAAGTGGAAGCGAGATGCAGGCCCCAACCCAGCAATCCCGGGGCTTGGAGCAGGCCTCCCAGGTTCCCAGTGCCAAAGCGAGCTCCTCTCTGCCAAATGCAGCTTTGCACACGCAGGCCGCTCTGCTGCCTCTGCATCCACAAAGGAAGCTTTCTAGGCCCGCTTCCTGCGAAATCTGCTTCCGCCTGAGGGAAAAGCCCTTGGAGAGGTCTTGGCTCAGGGGCAGTTTCTCCTGTTCCTGGGGAAGAGGGAAGGGCCCCACACTCCCAAGGAAAGGCCAGACACACTGCACACGTCTTTGCTCTTCTGGAGGGCGGCATGGAGCCCCCACCTGGGAGGTAGCTTCTCAGCTGAGACGCAGGGGCATTCTCGCTGTGATCCCGCAGCCACTGCCTGGAGGCCCACGCTGCGTGTTTCTCTCTGGGCGTTGCTTCCACAGTGCGGCCAAGCAACATCTTCACCATGGGCACAACAGCGCTTCCCTTCCATCTGACAGACTTCTCAGTGCTCTGCCCTAGACCTCTGAATTGGGGAGACAACCGAGCCCAGCCTCCTTTCCAAGGAGTCCTGCGCCTTCGATTGCACTGAAAGGCAATAGCACGGGGAAGCCTAGTAAGGGGCTGAGGCATGTCGGACACACTTCCTCAGCCTGCTCCTTTCAGGGAAGCAACGCTGGGAGCTAGGAAAGCCTTCTCCAGCTCGGAAAGTGCAAGAGAGATGCAGGCCGCGCACCCGGAAATCACGGTGCTTGGAGCCAATCCCAGCGTCTCCCAGGGGCAAAGCGAACGCCTCTCTGCCAAATCCAGCTTTGCAGACGCAGGCCGCTAGGCTGCCTCTGCATTGGCGAAGGAAGCTCTCTCCTCCCGCTTCCTGCGAAATCTGCTTCTCAGGCTGAGCGAATCTCAGTGGGAACGGTCTTTCCTCTGAGGCCGTTGCTCCTGTGCCGGGGGCAGCCGCAAGGGCACCACCCTCGCAGGGAAAGGCCAAACACACCCCACATGTCTTTGCTCCTCTGGAGAGCTGCAGGCAGCCTCAAACTCTCAGGAAGCTTCTCGGCTGAGACGCAGAAGCACTCTGGCTGGGATCTCGCATCCCCTGCCTGGAGGCCCATGGTGCCTGTTTCTCCCTGGGCGTTGCTTCACCAGAGCGGCCAGGCAACATCTGCCCCATCTACCCTTCTGCTCTTCCCTTCCAGCTGACAGCGTTCTCCCTACTCTACTCTAGCCCTAGGAAGTTTGTAGACAACCGCGCTCCTCCTCCTGTGCAAGGAGTCCTGGGGCCCAGTTGGAGTGGAAAGGCAAAACCACAGGCAAGCCCAGGAGAGTGCTGAGTCATGTCTGACACACTCCCTCAGCCTGCTCCTTCATGGCTAGCGAGGCTGTGAGCTAGGAAAGTCTTTGGAAGCTCAGCAAGTGGAAGCGAGATGCAGGCCCCAACCCAGCAATCCCGGGGCTTGGAGCAGGCCTCCCAGCCTCCCAGTGCCAAAGCGAGCTCCTCTCTGCCAAATGCAGCTTTGCACACGCAGGCCACTCTGCTGCCTCTGCATCCACGAAGGAAGCTCTCTAGGCCCGCTTCCTGCGAAATCTGCTTCCGCCTGAGGGAAAAGCCCTTGGAGAGGTCTTGGCTCAGGGGCAGTTTCTCCTGTGCCTGGGGAAGAGGGAAGGGCACCACACTCCCAAGGAAAGGCCAGACACACTCCACACGTCTTTGATCATCTGGAGGGCGGCATGGAGCCCCCACCTGGGAGGTAGCTTCTCAGCTGAGAGGCAGGGGCATTCTGGCTGTGATCCCGCAGCCCCTGCCTGGAGGCCCACGCTGCCTGTTTCTCTCTGGGCGTTGCTTCCACAGTGCGGCCAAGTAACATTTTCACCATGGGCACAATAGCGCTTCCCTTCCATCTGACAGACTTCTCAGTGCTCTGCCCTAGACCGCTGAAGTGGGGAGACAACCGAGCCCAGCCTCCTTTCCAAGGAGACCTGCGCCTTGGATTGCACTGAAAGGCAATAGCACGGGGAAGACTAGGAAGGGGCTGAGTCATGTCGGACACACTTCCTCAGCCTGCTCCTTTCAGGGAAGCAACGCTGGAAGCTAGGAAAGCCTTCTCAAGCTCGGAGAGTGCAAGAGAGATGCAGGCCGCGCACCCGGAAATCTCGGTGCTTGGAGCCAATCTCAGCGTCTCCCAGGGGCAAAGCGAACGCCTCTCTGCCAAATCCAGCTTTGCAGACGCAGGCCGCTAGGCTGCCTCTGCATTGGCGAAGGAAGCTCTCTCCTCCCGCTTCCTGCGAAATCTGCTTCTCAGCCTGAGCGAATCTCAGTGGGAACGGTCTTTCCTCTGGGGCCGTTGCTCCTGGGCCTGGGGCTGCCGCAAGGGCACCACCCTCACAGGAAAAGGCCAAACACACCCCACATGACTTTGCTCCTCTGGAGAGCTGCAGGCAGCCTCAAACTCTCAGGAAGCTTCTCGGCTGAGACGCAGAAGCACTCTGGCTGGGATCTCGCATCCCCCGCCTGGAGGCCCATGGTGCCTCTTTCTCCCTGTGCGTTGCTTCACCAGAGCGGCCAGGCAACATCTGCCCCATCTACCCTTCTGCTCTTCCCTTCCAGCTGACAGCGTTCTCCCTGCTCTACTCTAGCCCTAGGAAGTTTGGAGACAACCGGGCTCCTCCTCCTGTGCAAGGAGTCCTGGGCCCCAGTTGGAGTGGAACGGCAAAACCACAGGCAAGCCCAGGAGAGTGCTGAGTCATGTCTGACACACTCCCTCAGCCTGCTCCTTCATGGCTAGCGAGGCTGTGAGCAAGGAAAGTGTTTGGAAGCTCAGCAAGTGGAAGCGAGATGCAGGCCCCAACCCAGCAATCCCGCGGCTTGGAGCAGGTCTCCCAGCCTCCCAGTGCCAAAGCGAGCTCCTCTCTGCCAAATGCAGCTTTGCACACGCAGGCCGCTCTGGTGCCTCTGCATCCACGAAGGAAGCTCTCTAGGCCCGCTTCCTGCGAAATCTGCTTCCGCCTGAGGGAAAGGCACTTGGAGAGGTCTTTGCTCAGGGGCAGTTTCCCCTGTGCCTGGGGAAGAGGGCAGGGCACCACACTCCCAAGGAAAGGCCAGACACACTCCACACGTCTTTGCTCTTCTGGAGGGCGGCATGGAACCCCCACCTGGGAGGTAGCTTCTCAGCTGAGACGCAGGGGCATTCTGGCTGTGATCCCGCAGCCCCTGCCTGGAGGCCCACGCTGCCTGTTTCTCTCTGGGCGTTGCTTCCACAGTGCGGCCAAGCAACATCTTCACCATGGGCACAACAGCGCTTCCCCACCATCTGACAGACTTCTCAGTGCTCTGCCCTAGACCGCTGAAGTGGGGAGACAACCGAGCCCAGCCTCCTTTCCAAGGAGTCCTGCGCCTTCGATTGCACTGAAAGGCAATAGCACGGGGAAGCCAAGGAAGGGGCTGAGTCATGTCGGACACACTTCCTCAGCCTGCTCCTTTCAGGGAAGCAACGCTGGGAGCTAGGAAAGCCTTCTCCAGCTCGGAAAGTGCAAGAGAATTGCAGGCCCCGCACCCGGAAATCTCGGTGCTTGGAGCCAATCTCCGCGTCTCCCAGGGGCAAAGCGAACGCCTCTCTGCCAAATCAAGCTTGGCAGAGGCAGGCCGCTAGGCTGCCTCTGCATTGGCGAAGGAAGCTCTCTCCTCCCGCTTCCTGCGAAATCTGCTTCTCAGGCTGAGCGAATCTCAGTGGGAACGGTCTTTCCTCTGAGGCCGTTGCTCCTGTGCCGGGGGCAGCCGCAAGGGCACCACCCTCGCAGGGAAAGGCCAAACACACCCCACATGTCTTTGCTCCTCTGGAGAGCTGCAGGCAGCCTCAAACTCTCAGGAAGCTTCTCGGCTGAGACGCAGAAGCACTCTGGCTGGGATCTCGCATCCCCTGCCTGGAGGCCATTGGTGCCTGTTTCTCCCTGTGCGTTGCTTCACCAGAGCGGCCAGGCAACATCTGCCCCATCTACCCTTCTGCTCTTCCCTTCCAGCTGACAGCGTTCTCCCTACTCTACTCTAGCCCTAGGAAGTTTGTAGACAACCGTGCTCCTCCTCCTGTGCAAGGAGTCCTGGGGCCCAGTTGGAGCGGAAAGGCAAAACCACAGGCAAGCCCAGGAGAGTGCTGAGTCATGTCTGACACACTCCCTCAGCCTGCTCCTTCATGGCTAGCGAGGCTGTGAGCTAGGAAAGTCTCTGGAAGCTCAGCAAGTGGCAGCGAGATGCAGGCCCCAACCCAGCAAACCCGGGGCTTGGAGCAGGCCTCCCAGCCTCCCAGTGCCAAAGCGAGCTCCTCTCTGCCAAATGCAGCTTTGCACACGCAGGCCGCTCTGCTGCCTCTGCATCCACGAAGGAAGCTCTCGAGGCCCGCTTCCTGCGAAATCTGCTTCCGCCTGAGGGAAAGGCCCTTGGAGAGGTCTTTGCTCAGAGGCACTTTCTCCTGTGCCTGGGGAAGAGGGCAGGGCACCACACTCCCAAGGAAAGGCCAGACACACTCCACACGTCTTTGCTCTTCTGGAGGGCGGCATGGAGCCTCCACCTGGGAGGTAGCTTCTCATCTGAGACGCAGGGGCATTCTGGCTGTGATCCCGCAGCCCCTGCCTGGAGGCCCACGCTGCCTGTTTCTCTCTGGGCGTTGCTTCCACAGTGCGGCCGAGCAACATCTTCACCATGGGCACAACAGCACTTCCCTTCCATCTGACCGACTTCTCAGTGCTCTGCCCTAGACCTCTGAAGTGGGGAGACAACCGAGCCCAGCCTCCTTTCCAAGGAGTCCTGCGCCTTCGATTGCACTGAAAGGCAATAGCACGGGGAAGCCTAGGAAGGGGCTGAGGCTTGTCGGACACACTTCCTCAGCCTGCTCCTTTCAGGGAAGCAACGCTGGGAGCTAGGAAAGCCTTCTCAAGCTCGGAGAGTGCAAGAGAGATGCAGGCCGCGCACCCGGAAATCTCGGTGCTTGGAGCCATTCCCAGCGTCTCCCAGGGGCAAAGCGAACGCCTCTCTGCCAAATCCAGCTTTGCAGACGCAGGCCGCTAGGCTGCCTCTGCATTGGCGAAGGAAGTTCTCTCCTCCCGCTTCCTGCGAAATCTGCTTCTCAGCCTGAGCGAATCTCAGTGGGAACGGTCTTTCCTCTGGGGCAGTTGCTCCTGTGCCTGGGGCTGCCGCAAGGGCACCACCCTCGCAGGGAAAGGCCAAACACACCCCACATGTCTTTGCTCCCTCTTCTGGAGAGCTGCAGGCAGCCTCAAACTCTCAGGACGTTTCTCGGCTGAGACGCAGAAGCACTCTGGCTGGGATCTCGCATCCCCTGCCTGGAGGCCCATGGTGCCTGTTTCTCCC
This sequence comes from Moschus berezovskii, assembly GCF_049115385.1. Taxonomy (NCBI): domain Eukaryota; kingdom Metazoa; phylum Chordata; class Mammalia; order Artiodactyla; family Moschidae; genus Moschus; species Moschus berezovskii. The sequence continues at coordinate 150,635,798 of NC_142488.1, forward strand.
TGGGCGTTGCTTCACCAGAGCGGCCAGGCAACATCTGCCCCATCTACCCTTCTGCTCTTCCCTTCCAGCTGACAGCGTTCTCCCTGCTCTACTCTAGCCCTAGGAAGTTTGGAGACAACCGGGCTCCTCCTCCTGTGCAAGGAGTCCTGGGACGCAGTTGGAGTGGAAAGGCAAAACCACAGGCAAGCCCAGGAGAGTGCTGAGTCATGTCTGACACACTCCCTTAGCCTGCTCCTTCATGACTAGCGAGGCTGTGGGCTAGGAAAGTCTTTGGAAGCTCAGCACGTGGAAGCGAGATGCAGGCCCCAACCCAGCAATCCCGGTGCTTGGAGCAGGCCTCCCAGCCTCCCAGTGCCAAAGCGAGCTCCTCTCTGCCAAATGCAGCTTTTCACACGCAGGCCGCTCTGCTGCCTCTGCATCCACGAAGGAAGCTCTCTAGGCCCGCTTCCTGCGAAAACTGCTTCCGCCTGAGGGAAAGGCCCTTGGAGAGGTCTTTGCTCAGAGGCAGTTTCTCCTGTGCCTGGGGAAGAGGGCAGGGCACCACACTCCCAAGGAAAGGCCAGACACACTCCACACGTCTTTGCTCTTCTGGAGGGCGGCATGGAGCCTCCACCTGGGAGGTAGCTTCTCAGCTGAGACGCAGGGGCATTCTGGCTGTGATCCCGCAGCCCCTGCCTGGAGGCCCACGGTGCCTGTTTCTCTCTGGGCGTTGCTTCCACAGTGCGGCCAAGCAACATCTTCACCATGGGCACAACAGCGCTTCCCTTCCATCTGACAGACTTCTCAGTGCTCTGCCCTAGACCTCTGAAGTGGGGAGACAACCGAGCCCAGCCTCCTTTCCAAGGAGTCCTGCGCCTTCGATTGCACTGAAAGGCAATAGCACGGGGAAGCCTAGGAAGGGGCTGAGTCACGTCGGACACACTTCCTCAGCCTGCTCCTTTCAGGGAAGCAACGCTGGGAGCTAGGAAAGCCTTCTCAAGCTCGGAGAGTGCAAGAGAGATGCAGGCCGCGCACCCGGAAATCTCGGTGCTTGGAGCCAATCTCAGCGTCTCCCAGGGGCAAAGCGAACGCCTCTCTGCCAAATCCAGCTGTGCAGACGCAGGCCGCTAGGCTGCCTCTGCATTGGCGAAGGAAGCTCTCTCCTCCCGCTTCCTGCGAAATCTGCTTCTCAGCCTCAGCGAATCTCAGTGGGAACGGTCTTTCCTCTGGGGCCGTTGCTCCTGTGCCTGGGGCTGCCGCAAGGGCACCACCCTCCCAGGGAAAGGCCAAACACACCCCACATGTCTTTGCTCCTCTGGAGAGCTGCAGGCAACCTCAAACTCTCAGGAAGCTTCTCGGCTGAGACGCAGAAGCACTCTGGCTGGGATCTCGCATCCCCTGCCTGGAGGCCCATGGTGCCTGTTTCTCCCTGGGCGTTGCTTCACCAGAGCGGCCAGGCAACATCTGCCCCATCTACCCTTCTGCTCTTCCCTTCCAGCTGACAGAGTTCTCCCTGCTCTACTCTAGCCCTAGGAAGTTTGGAGACAACCGGGCTCCTCCTCCTCTGCAAGGAGTCCCGGGGCCCAGTTGGAGTGGAAAGGCGAAACCACAGGCAAGCCCAGGAAAGTGCTGAGTCATGTCTGACACAATCCCTCTGCCTGCTCCTTCATGGCTAGCGAGGCTGTGAGCTAGGAAAGTCTTTGGAAGCTCAGAAAGAGGCAGCGAGATGCAGGCCCCAACCCAGCAATCCCGGTGCTTGGAGCAGGTCTCACAGCCTCCCAGTGCCAAAGCGAGCTCCTCTCTGCCAAATGCAGCTGTGCACACGCAGGCCGCTCTGCTGCCTCTGCATCCACGAAGGAAGCTCTCTAGGCCCGCTTCCTGCGAAATCTGCTTCAGCCTGAGGGAAAAGCCCTTGGAGAGGTCTTTGCTCAGGGGCAGTTGCTCCTGTGCCTGGGGAAGAGGGCAGGGCACCACACTCCCAAGGAAAGGCCAGACACACTCCACACGTCTTTGCTCTTCTGGAGGGCGGCATGAAGCCTCCACCTGGGAGGTAGCTTCTCAGCTGTGACGCAGGGGTATTCTGGCTGTGATCCCGCAGCCCCTGACTGGAGGCCTACGGTGCCTGTTTCTCTCGGCGTTGCTTCCACAGTGCGGCCGAGCAACATCTTCACCATGGGCACAACAGCGCTTCCCTTCCATCTGACAGACTTCTCAGTGCTCTGCCCTCGACCTCTGAAGTGGGGAGACAACCGAGCCCAGCCTCCTTTCCAAGAGTCCTGCGCCTTCGATTGCACTGAAAGGCAATAGCACGGGGAAGCCTAGGAAGGGGCTGAGGCATGTCGGACACACTTCCTCAGCCTGCTCCTTTCAGGGAAGCAACGCTGGGAGCTAGGAAAGCCTTCTCAAGCTCGGAAAGTGCAAGAGAGATGCAGGCCGCGCACCCGGAAATCTCGGTGCTTGGAGCCAATCTCAGCTTCTCCCAGGGGCAAAGCGAACGCCTCTCTGCCAAATCCAGCTTTGCAGACGCAGGCCGCTAGGCTGCCTCTGCATTGGCGAAGGAAGCTCTCTCCTCCCGCTTCCTGCGAAATCTGCTTCTCAGCCTGAGCGAATCTCAGTGGGAACGGTCTTTCCTCTGGGGCCGTTGCTCCTGTGCCTGGGGTCTTTCCTCAGGGGCTGTTGCTCCTGTGCCTGGGGCCGCCGCAAGGGCACCACCCTCGCAGGGAAAGGCCAAACACACCCCACATATCTTTGCTCCTCTGGAGAGCTACAGGCAACCTCAAACTCTCAGGAAGCTTCTCGGCTGAGACGCAGAAGCACTCTGGCTGGGGTATCGCATCCCCTGCCTTCAGGCCCATGGTGCCTGTTTCTCCCTGGGCGTTGCTTCACCAGAGCGGCCAGGCAACATCTGCCCCATCTACCCTTCTGCTCTTCCCTTCCAGCTGACAGAGTTCTCCCTGCTCTACTCTAGCCCTAGGAAGTTTGGAGACAACCGGGCTCCTCCTCCTGTGCAAGGAGTCCCGGGGCCCAGTTGGAGTGGAAAGGCAAAACCACAGGCAAGCCCAGGAAAGTGCTGAGTCATGTCTGACACACTCCCTCAGCCTGCTCCTTCATGGCTAGCGAGGCTGTGAGCTAGGAAAGTCTTTGGAAGCTCAGCAAGTGGCAGCGAGATGCAGGCCCCAACCCAGCAATCCCGGTGCTTGGAGCAGGTCTCACAGCCTCCCAGTGCCAAAGCGAGCTCCTCTCTGCCAAATGCAGCTTTGCACACGCAGGCCGCTCTGCTGCCTCTGCATCCACGAAGGAAGCTCTCTAGGCCCGCTTCCTGCGAAATCTGCTTCAGCCTGAGGGAAAAGCCCTTGGAGAGGTCTTGGCTCAGGGCAGTTGCTCCTGTGCCTGGGGAAGAGGGAAGGGCACCACACTCCCAAGGAAAGGCCAGACACACTCCACACGTCTTTGCTCCTCTGGAGGGCGGCATGGAGCCTCCAACTGGGAGGTCGCTTCTCAGCGGAGACGCAGGGGCATTCTGGCTGTGATCCCGCAGCCCCTGCCTGGAGGCCCACGGTGCCTGTTTCTCTCTGGGCGTTGCTTCCACAGTGCGGCCAAGCAACATCTTCACCATGGGCACAACAGCGCTTCCCTTCCGCCTGACAGACGTCTCAGTGCTCTGCTCTAGACCTCTGAAGTGGGGAGACAACCGAGCCCAGCCTCCTTTCCAAGGAGTCCTGCGCCTTCCATTGCACTGAAAGGCAATAGCACGGGGAAGCCTAGGAAGAGGTTGAGTCATGTCGGACACACTTCCTCAGCCTGCTCCTTTCAGGAAAGCAACGCTGGGAGCTAGGAAAGCCTTCTCAAGCTCGGAGAGTGCAAGAGAGATGCAGGCCGCGCACCCTGAAATCTCGGTGCTTGGAGCCAATCTCAGCGTCTCCCAGGAACAAAGCGAACGCCTCTCTGCCAAATCCAGCTTTGCAGACGCAGGCCGCTAGGCTGCCTCTGCATTGGCGAAGGAAGCTCTCTCCTCCCGCTTCCTGCGAAATCTGCTTCTCAGCCTGAGCGAATCTCAGTGGGAACGGTCTTTCCTCTGGGGCCGTTGCTCATGTGCCTGGGGCTGCCGCAAGGGCACCACCCTCCCAGGGAAAGGCCAAACACACCCCACATGTCTTTGCTCCTCTGGAGAGCTGCAGGCAACCTCAAACTCTCAGGAAGCTTCTCGGCTGAGACGCAGAAGCACTCTGGCTGGGGTATCGCATCCCCTGCCTTCAGGCCCATGGTGCCTGTTTCTCCCTGGGCGTTGCTTCACCAGAGCGGCCAGGCAACATCTGCCCCATCTACCCTTCTGCTCTTCCCTTCCAGCTGACAGAGTTCTCCCTGCTCTACTCTAGCCCTAGGAAGTTTGGAGACAACCGGGCTCCTCCTCCTGTGCAAGGAGTCCCGGGGCCCAGTTGGAGTGGAAAGGCAAAACCACAGGCAAGCCCAGGAAAGTGCTGAGTCATGTCTGACACACTCCCTCAGCCTGCTCCTTCATGGCTAGCGAGGCTGTGAGCTAGGAAAGTCTTTGGAAGCTCAGCAAGTGGCAGCGAGATGCAGGCCCCAACCCAGCAATCCCGGTTTTTGGAGCAGGTCTCACAGCCTCCCAGTGCCAAAGCGAGCTCCTCTCTGCCAAATGCAGCTTTGCACACGCAGGCCGCTCTGCTGCCTCTGCATCCACGAAGGAAGCTCTCTAGGGCCGCTTCCTGCGAAATCTGCTTCAGCCTGAGGGAAAAGCCCTTGGAGAGGTCTTGGCTCAGGGCAGTTGCTCCTGTGCCTGGGGAAGAGGGAAGGGCACCACACTCCCAAGGAAAGGCCAGACACACTCCACACGTCTTTGCTCCTCTGGACGGCGGCATGGAGCCTCCAACTGGGAGGTCGCTTCTCAGCGGAGACGCAGGGGCATTCTGGCTGTGATCCCGCAGCCCCTGCCTGGAGGCCCACGGTGCCTGTTTCTCTCTGGGCGTTACTTCCACAGTGCGGCCAAGCAACATCTTCACCATGGGCACAACAGCGCTTCCCTTCCGCCTGACAGACGTCTCAGTGCTCTGCTCTAGACCTCTAAAGTGGGGAGACAACCGAGCCCAGCCTCCTTTCCAAGGAGTCCTGCGCCTTCCATTGCACTGAAAGGCAATAGCACGGGGAAGCCTAGGAAGGGGCTGAGTCATGTCGGACACACTTCCTCAGCCTGCTCCTTTCAGGGAAGCAACGCTGGGAGCTAGGAAAGCCTTCTCAAGCTCGGAGAGTGCAAGAGAGATGCAGGCCGCGCACCCGGAAATCTCGGTGCTTGGAGCCAATCTCAGCGTCTCCCAGGGGCAAAGCGAACGCCTCTCTGCCAAATCCAGCTTTGCAGACGCAGGCCGCTAGGCTGCCTCTGCATTGGCGAAGGAAGCTCTCTCCTCCCGCTTCCTGCGAAATCTGCTTCTCAGCCTGAGCGAATCTCAGTGGGAACGGTCTTTCAACTGGGGCCGTTGCTCCTGTGCCTGGGGCTGCCGCAAGGGCACCACCCTCACAGGGAAAGGCCAAACACACCCCACATGTCTTTGCTCCTCTGGAGAGCTGCAGGCAACCTCAAACTCTCAGGAAGCTTCTCGGCTGAGACGCAGAAGCACTCTGGCTGGGATCTCGCATCCCCTGCCTGGAGGCCCATGGTGCCTGTTTCTCCCTGGGCGTTGCTTCACCAGAGCGGCCAGGCAACATCTGCCCCATCTACCCTTCTGCTCTTCCCTTCCAGCTGACAGAGTTCTCCCTGCTCTACTCTAGCCCTAGGAAGTTTGGAGACAACCGGGCTCCTCCTCCTGTGCAAGGAGTCCCGGGGCCCAGTTGGAGTGGAAAGGCAAAACCACAGGCAAGCCCAGGAAAGTGCTGAGTCATGTCTGACACACTCCCTCAGCCTGCTCCTTCATGGCTAGCGAGGCTGTGAGCTAGGAAAGTCTTTGGAAGCTCAGCAAGTGGCAGCGAGATGCAGGCCCCAACCCAGCAATCCCGGTGCTTGGAGCAGGTCTCACAGCCTCCCAGTGCCAAAGCGAGCTCCTCTCTGCCAAATGCAGCTTTGCACACGCAGGCCGCTCTGCTGCCTCTGCATCCACGAAGGAAGCTCTCTAGGCCCGCTTCCTGCGAAATCTGCTTCAGCCTGAGGGAAAAGCCCTTGGAGAGGTCTTTGCTCAGGGGCAGTTGCTCCTGTGCCTGGGGAAGAGGGAAGGGCACCACACTCCCAAGGAAAGGCCAGACACACTCCACACGTCTTTGCTCCTCTGGAGGGCGGCATGGAGCCTCCAACTGGGAGGTCGCTTCTCAGCGGAGACGCAGGGGCATTCTGGCTGTGATCCCGCAGCCCCTGCCTGGAGGCCCACGGTGCCTGTTTCTCTCTGGGCGTTGCTTCCACAGTGCGGCCAAGCAACATCTTCACCATGGGCACAACAGCGCTTCCCTTCCGCCTGACAGACGTCTCAGTGCTCTGCTCTAGACCTCTGAAGTGGGGAGACAACCGAGCCCAGCCTCCTTTCCAAGGAGTCCTGCGCCTTCCATTGCACTGAAAGGCAATAGCACGGGGAAGCCTAGGAAGGGGCTGAGTCATGTCGGACACACTTCCTCAGCCTGCTCCTTTCAGGGAAGCAACGCTGGGAGCTAGGAAAGCCTTCTCAAGCTCGGAGAGTGCAAGAGAGATGCAGGCCGCGCACCCGGAAATCTCGGTGCTTGGAGCCAATCTCAGGGTCTCCCAGGGGCAAAGCGAACGCCTCTCTGCCAAATCCAGCTTTGCAGACGCAGGCCGCTAGGCTGCCTCTGCATTGGCGAAGGAAGCTCTCTCCTCCCGCTTCCTGCGAAATCTGCTTCTCAGCCTGAGCGAATCTCAGTGGGAACGGTCTTTCCTCTGGGGCCGTTGCTCCTGTGCCTGGGGCTGCCGCAAGGGCACCAGCCTCCCAGGGAAAGGCCAAACACACCCCACATGTCTTTGCTCCTCTGGAGAGCTGCAGGCAACCTCAAAATCTCAGGAAGCTTCTCGGCTGAGACGCAGAAGCACTCTGGCTGGGATCTCGCATCCCCTGCCTGGAGGCCCATGGTGCCTGTTTCTCCCTGGGCGTTGCTTCACCAGAGCGGCCAGGCAACATCTGCCCCATCTACCCTTCTGCTCTTCCCTTCCAGCTGACAGAGTTCCCCCTGCTCTACTCTAGCCCTAGGAAGTTTGGAGACAACCGGGCTCCTCCTCCTGTGCAAGGAGTCCCGGGGCCCAGTTGGAGTGGAAAGGCAAAACCACAGGCAAGCCCAGGAAAGTGCTGAGTCATGTCTGACACACTCCCTCAGCCTGCTCCTTCATGGCTAGCGAGGCTGTGAGCTAGGAAAGTCTTTGGAAGCTCAGCAGTGGCAGCGAGATGCAGGCCCCAACCCAGCAATCCCGGTGCTTGGAGCAGGTCTCACAGCCTCCCAGTGCCAAAGCGAGCTCCTCTCTGCCAAATGCAGCTTTGCACACGCAGGCCGCTCTGCTGCCTCTGCATCCACGAAGGAAGCTCTCTAGGCCCGCTTCCTGCGAAATCTGCTTCAGCCTGAGGGAAAAGCCCTTGGAGAGGTCTTGGCTCAGGGGCAGTTGCTCCTGTGCCTGGGGAAGAGGGAAGGGCACCACACTCCCAAGGAAAGGCCAGACACACTCCACACGTCTTTGCTCCTCTGGAGGGCGGCATGGAGCCTCCAACTGGGAGGTAGCTTCTCAGCGGAGACGCAGGGGCATTCTGGCTGTGATCCCGCAGCCCCTGCCTGGAGGCCCACGGTGCCTGTTTCTCTCTGGGCGTTGCTTCCACAGTGCGGCCAAGCAACATCTTCACCATGGGCACAACAGCGCTTCCCTTCCGCCTGACAGACGTCTCAGTGCTCTGCTCTAGACCTCTGAAGTGGGGAGACAACCGAGCCCAGCCTCCTTTCCAAGGAGTGCTGCGCCTTCGATTGCACTGAAAGGCAATAGCACGGGGAAGCCTAGGAAGGGGCTGAGTCATGTCGGACACACTTCCTCAGCCTGCTCCTTTCAGGGAAGCAACGCTGGGAGCTAGGAAAGCCTTCTCAAGCTAAGAGAGTGCAAGAGAGATGCACGTCGCGCACCCGGAAATCTCGGTGCTTGGAGCCAATCTCAGCGTCTCCCAGGGGCAAAGCGAACGCCTCTCTGCCAAATCCAGCTTTGCAGACGCAGACCGCTAGGCTGCCTCTGCATTGTCGAAGGAAGCTCTCTCCTCCCGCTTCCTGCGAAATCTGCTTCTCAGCCTGAGCGAATCTCAGTGGGAACGGTCTTTCCTCTGGGGCCGTTGCTCCTGTGCCTGGGGCTGCCGCAAGGACACCACCCTCACAGGGAAAGGCCAAACACACCCCACATGTCTTTGCTCCTCTGGAGAGCTGCAGGCAACCTCAAACTCTCAGGAAGCTTCTCGGCTGAGATGCAGAAGCACTCTGGCTTGGGTCTCGCATCCCCTGCCTGGAGGCCCATGGTGCCTGTTTCTCCCTGGGCGTTGCTTCACAAGAGCGGCCAGGCAACATCTGCCCCATCTACCCTTCTGCTCTTCCCTTCCAGCTGACAGAGTTCTCCCTGCTCTACTCTAGCCCTAGGAAGTTTGGAGACAACCGGGCTCCTCCTCCTGTGCAAGGAGTCCCGGGGCCGAGTTGGAGTTGAAAGCAAAACCACAGGCAAGCCCAGGAAAGTGCTGAGTCATGTCTGACACACTCCCTCAGCCTGCTCCTTCATGGCTAGCGAGGCTGTGAGCTAGGAAAGTCTTTGGAAACTCAGCAAGTGGCAGCGAGATGCAGGCCCCAACCCAGCAATCCCGGTGCTTGGAGCAGGTCTCACAGCCTCCCAGTGCCAAAGCGAGCTCCTCTCCGCCAAATGCATCTTTGCACACGCAGGCCGCTCTGCTGCCTCTGCATCCACGAAGGAAGATCTCTAGGCCCGCTTCCTGCGAAATCTGCTCCAGCCTGAGGGAAAAGCCCTTGGAGAAGTCTTTGCTCAGGGGCAGTTGCTCCTGTGCCTGGGGAAGAGGGAAGGGCACCACACTCCCAAGGAAAGGCCAGACACACTCCACACGTCTTTGCTCCTCTGGAGGGCGTCATGGAGCCTCCAACTGGGAGGTAGCTTCTCAGCGGAGACGCAGGGGCATTCTGGCTGTGATCCCGCAGCCCCTGCCTGGAGGCCCACGGTGCCTGTTTCTCTCTGGGCGTTGCTTCCACAGTGCGGCCAAGCAACATCTTCACCATGGGCACAACAGCGCTTCCCTTCCGCCTGACAGACGTCTCAATGCTCTGCTCTAGACCTCTGAAGTGGGGAGACAACCGAGCCCAGCCTCCTTTCCAAGGAGTGCTGCGCCTTCCATTGCACTGAAAGGCAATAGCACGGAAAAGCCTAGGACGGGGCTGAGGCCTGTCGGACACACTTCCTCAGCCTGCTCCTTTCAGGGAAGCGACGCTGGGAGCTAGGAAAGCCTTCTCAAGCTCGGAGAGTGCAAGAGAGATGCAGGCCGCGCACCCGGAAATCTCGGTGCTTGGAGCCAATCTCAGCGTCTCCCAGGGGCAAAGCGAACGCCTCTCTGCCAAATCCAGCTTTGCAGACGCAGGCCGCTAGGCTGCCTCTGCATTGGCGAAGGAAGCTCTCTCCTCCCGCTTCCTGCGAAATCTGCTTCTCAGCCTGAGCGAATCTCAGTGGGAACGGTCTTTCAACTGGGGCCGTTGCTCCTGTGCCTGGGGCTGCCGCAAGGGCACCACCCTCACAGGGAAAGGCCAAACACACCCCACATGTCTTTGCTCCTCTGGAGAGCTGCAGGCAACCTCAAACTCTCAGGAAGCTTCTCGGCTGAGACGCAGAAGCACTCTGGCTGGGATCTCGCATCCCCTGCCTGGAGGCCCATGGTGCCTGTTTCTCCCTGGGCGTTGCTTCACCAGAGCGGCCAGGCAACATCTGCCCCATCTACCCTTCTGCTCTTCCCTTCCAGCTGACAGAGTTCTCCCTGCTCTACTCTAGCCCTAGGAAGTTTGGAGACAACCGGGCTCCTCCTCCTGTGCAAGGAGTCCCGGGGCCCAGTTGGAGTGGAAAGGCAAAACCACAGGCAAGCCCAGGAAAGTGCTGAGTCATGTCTGACACACTCCCTCAGCCTGCTCCTTCATGGCTAGCGAGGCTGTGAGCTAGGAAAGTCTTTGGAAGCTCAGCAAGTGGCAGCGAGATGCAGGCCCCAACCCAGCAATCCCGGTGCTTGGAGCAGGTCTCACAGCCTCCCAGTGCCAAAGCGAGCTCCTCTCTGCCAAATGCAGCTTTGCACACGCAGGCCGCTCTGCTGCCTCTGCATCCACGAAGGAAGCTCTCTAGGCCCGCTTCCTGCGAAATCTGCTTCAGCCTGAGGGAAAAGCCCTTGGAGAGGTCTTTGCTCAGGGGCAGTTGCTCCTGTGCCTGGGGAAGAGGGAAGGGCACCACACTCCCAAGGAAAGGCCAGACACACTCCACACGTCTTTGCTCCTCTGGAGGGCGGCATGGAGCCTCCAACTGGGAGGTCGCTTCTCAGCGGAGACGCAGGGGCATTCTGGCTGTGATCCCGCAGCCCCTGCCTGGAGGCCCACGGTGCCTGTTTCTCTCTGGGCGTTGCTTCCACAGTGCGGCCAAGCAACATCTTCACCATGGGCACAACAGCGCTTCCCTTCCGCCTGACAGACGTCTCAGTGCTCTGCTCTAGACCTCTGAAGTGGGGAGACAACCGAGCCCAGCCTCCTTTCCAAGGAGTCCTGCGCCTTCCATTGCACTGAAAGGCAATAGCACGGGGAAGCCTAGGAAGGGGCTGAGTCATGTCGGACACACTTCCTCAGCCTGCTCCTTTCAGGGAAGCAACGCTGGGAGCTAGGAAAGCCTTCTCAAGCTCGGAGAGTGCAAGAGAGATGCAGGCCGCGCACCCGGAAATCTCGGTGCTTGGAGCCAATCTCAGGGTCTCCCAGGGGCAAAGCGAACGCCTCTCTGCCAAATCCAGCTTTGCAGACGCAGGCCGCTAGGCTGCCTCTGCATTGGCGAAGGAAGCTCTCTCCTCCCGCTTCCTGCGAAATCTGCTTCTCAGCCTGAGCGAATCTCAGTGGGAACGGTCTTTCCTCTGGGGCCGTTGCTCCTGTGCCTGGGGCTGCCGCAAGGGCACCAGCCTCCCAGGGAAAGGCCAAACACACCCCACATGTCTTTGCTCCTCTGGAGAGCTGCAGGCAACCTCAAAATCTCAGGAAGCTTCTCGGCTGAGACGCAGAAGCACTCTGGCTGGGATCTCGCATCCCCTGCCTGGAGGCCCATGGTGCCTGTTTCTCCCTGGGCGTTGCTTCACCAGAGCGGCCAGGCAACATCTGCCCCATCTACCCTTCTGCTCTTCCCTTCCAGCTGACAGAGTTCCCCCTGCTCTACTCTAGCCCTAGGAAGTTTGGAGACAACCGGGCTCCTCCTCCTGTGCAAGGAGTCCCGGGGCCCAGTTGGAGTGGAAAGGCAAAACCACAGGCAAGCCCAGGAAAGTGCTGAGTCATGTCTGACACACTCCCTCAGCCTGCTCCTTCATGGCTAGCGAGGCTGTGAGCTAGGAAAGTCTTTGGAAGCTCAGCAGTGGCAGCGAGATGCAGGCCCCAACCCAGCAATCCCGGTGCTTGGAGCAGGTCTCACAGCCTCCCAGTGCCAAAGCGAGCTCCTCTCTGCCAAATGCAGCTTTGCACACGCAGGCCGCTCTGCTGCCTCTGCATCCACGAAGGAAGCTCTCTAGGCCCGCTTCCTGCGAAATCTGCTTCAGCCTGAGGGAAAAGCCCTTGGAGAGGTCTTGGCTCAGGGGCAGTTGCTCCTGTGCCTGGGGAAGAGGGAAGGGCACCACACTCCCAAGGAAAGGCCAGACACACTCCACACGTCTTTGCTCCTCTGGAGGGCGGCATGGAGCCTCCAACTGGGAGGTAGCTTCTCAGCGGAGACGCAGGGGCATTCTGGCTGTGATCCCGCAGCCCCTGCCTGGAGGCCCACGGTGCCTGTTTCTCTCTGGGCGTTGCTTCCACAGTGCGGCCAAGCAACATCTTCACCATGGGCACAACAGCGCTTCCCTTCCGCCTGACAGACGTCTCAGTGCTCTGCTCTAGACCTCTGAAGTGGGGAGACAACCGAGCCCAGCCTCCTTTCCAAGGAGTGCTGCGCCTTCGATTGCACTGAAAGGCAATAGCACGGGGAAGCCTAGGAAGGGGCTGAGTCATGTCGGACACACTTCCTCAGCCTGCTCCTTTCAGGGAAGCAACGCTGGGAGCTAGGAAAGCCTTCTCAAGCTAAGAGAGTGCAAGAGAGATGCACGTCGCGCACCCGGAAATCTCGGTGCTTGGAGCCAATCTCAGCGTCTCCCAGGGGCAAAGCGAACGCCTCTCTGCCAAATCCAGCTTTGCAGACGCAGACCGCTAGGCTGCCTCTGCATTGTCGAAGGAAGCTCTCTCCTCCCGCTTCCTGCGAAATCTGCTTCTCAGCCTGAGCGAATCTCAGTGGGAACGGTCTTTCCTCTGGGGCCGTTGCTCCTGTGCCTGGGGCTGCCGCAAGGACACCACCCTCACAGGGAAAGGCCAAACACACCCCACATGTCTTTGCTCCTCTGGAGAGCTGCAGGCAACCTCAAACTCTCAGGAAGCTTCTCGGCTGAGATGCAGAAGCACTCTGGCTTGGGTCTCGCATCCCCTGCCTGGAGGCCCATGGTGCCTGTTTCTCCCTGGGCGTTGCTTCACAAGAGCGGCCAGGCAACATCTGCCCCATCTACCCTTCTGCTCTTCCCTTCCAGCTGACAGAGTTCTCCCTGCTCTACTCTAGCCCTAGGAAGTTTGGAGACAACCGGGCTCCTCCTCCTGTGCAAGGAGTCCCGGGGCCGAGTTGGAGTTGAAAGCAAAACCACAGGCAAGCCCAGGAAAGTGCTGAGTCATGTCTGACACACTCCCTCAGCCTGCTCCTTCATGGCTAGCGAGGCTGTGAGCTAGGAAAGTCTTTGGAAACTCAGCAAGTGGCAGCGAGATGCAGGCCCCAACCCAGCAATCCCGGTGCTTGGAGCAGGTCTCACAGCCTCCCAGTGCCAAAGCGAGCTCCTCTCCGCCAAATGCATCTTTGCACACGCAGGCCGCTCTGCTGCCTCTGCATCCACGAAGGAAGATCTCTAGGCCCGCTTCCTGCGAAATCTGCTCCAGCCTGAGGGAAAAGCCCTTGGAGAAGTCTTTGCTCAGGGGCAGTTGCTCCTGTGCCTGGGGAAGAGGGAAGGGCACCACACTCCCAAGGAAAGGCCAGACACACTCCACACGTCTTTGCTCCTCTGGAGGGCGTCATGGAGCCTCCAACTGGGAGGTAGCTTCTCAGCGGAGACGCAGGGGCATTCTGGCTGTGATCCCGCAGCCCCTGCCTGGAGGCCCACGGTGCCTGTTTCTCTCTGGGCGTTGCTTCCACAGTGCGGCCAAGCAACATCTTCACCATGGGCACAACAGCGCTTCCCTTCCGCCTGACAGACGTCTCAATGCTCTGCTCTAGACCTCTGAAGTGGGGAGACAACCGAGCCCAGCCTCCTTTCCAAGGAGTGCTGCGCCTTCCATTGCACTGAAAGGCAATAGCACGGAAAAGCCTAGGACGGGGCTGAGGCCTGTCGGACACACTTCCTCAGCCTGCTCCTTTCAGGGAAGCAACGCTGGGAGCTAGGAAAGCCTTCTCAAGCTCGGAGAGTGCAAGAGAGATGCAGGCCGCGCACCCGGAAATCTCGGTGCTTGGAGCCAATCTCACCGTCTCCCAGGGGCAAAGCGAACGCCTCTCTGCCAAATCCAGCTTTGCAGACGCAGGCCGCTAGGCTGCCTCTGCATTGGCGAAGGAAGCTCTCTCCTCCAGCTTCCTGCGAAATCTGCTTCTCAGCCTGAGCGAATCTCAGTGGGAACGGTCTTTCCTCCGGGGCCGTTGCTCCTGTGCCTGGGGCTGCCGCAAGGGCACCACCCTCCCAGGGAAAGGCCAAACACACCCCACATGTCTTTGCTCCTCTGGAGAGCTGCAGGCAACCTCAAACTCTCAGGAAGCTTCTCGGCTGAGACGCAGAAGCACTCTGGCTGGGATCTCGCATCCCCTGCCTGGAGGCCCATGGTGCCTGTTTCTCCCTGGGCGTTGCTTCACCAGAGCGGCCAGGCAACATCTGCCCCATCTACCCTTCTGCTCTTCCCTTCCAGCTGACAGAGTTCTCCCTGCTCTACTCTAGCCCTAGGAAGTTTGGAGACAACCGGGCTCCTCCTCCTGTGCAAGGAGTCCCGGGGCCCAGTTGGAGTGGAAAGGCAAAACCACAGGCAAGCCCAGGAAAGTGCTGAGTCATGTCTGACACACTCCCTCAGCCTGCTCCTTCATGGCTAGCGAGGCTGTGAGCTAGGAAAGTCTTTGGAAGCTCAGCAAGTGGCAGCGAGATGCAGGCCCCAACCCAGCAATCCCGGTGCTTGGAGCAGGTCTCACAGCCTCCCAGTGCCAAAGCGAGCTCCTCTCTGCCAAATGCAGCTTTGCACACGCAGGCCGCTCTGCTGCCTCTGCATCCACGAAGGAAGCTCTCTAGGCCCGCTTCCTGCGAAATCTGCTTCAGCCTGAGGGAAAAGCCCTTGGAGAGGTCTTGGCTCAGGGGCAGTTGCTCCTGTGCCTGGGGAAGAGGGAAGGGCACCACACTCCCAAGGAAAGGCCAGACACACTCCACACGTCTTTGCTCCTCTGGAGGGCGGCATGGAGCCTCCAACTGGGAGGTCGCTTCTCAGCGGAGACGCAGGGGCATTCTGGCTGTGATCCCGCAGCCCCTGCCTGGAGGCCCACGGTGCCTGTTTCTCTCTGGGCGTTGCTTCCACAGTGCGGCCAAGCAACATCTTCACCATGGGCACAACAGCGCTTCCCTTCCGCCTGACAGACGTCTCAGTGCTCTGCTCTAGACCTCTGAAGTGGGGAGACAACCGAGCCCAGCCTCCTTTCCAAGGAGTCCTGCACCTTCCATTGCACTGAAAGGCAATAGCACGGGGAAGCCTAGGAAGGGGCTGAGTCATGTCGGACACACTTCCTCAGCCTGCTCCTTTCAGGGAAGCAACGCTGGGAGCTAGGAAAGCCTTCTCAAGCTCGGAGAGTGCAAGAGAGATGCAGGCCGCGCACCCGGAAATCTCGGTGCTTGGAGCCAATCTCAGCGTCTCCCAGGGGCAAAGCGAACGCCTCTCTGCCAAATCCAGCTTTGCAGACGCAGGCCGCTAGGCTGCCTCTGCATTGGCGAAGGAAGCTCTCTCCTCCCGCTTCCTGCGAAATCTGCTTCTCAGCCTGAGCGAATCTCAGTGGGAACGGTCTTTCCTCTGGGGCCGTTGCTCCTGTGCCTGGGGCTGCCGCATGGGCACCACCCACCCAGGGAAAGGCCAAACACACCCCACATGTCTTTGCTCCTCTGGAGAGCTGCAGGCAACCTCAAACTCTCAGAAGCTTCTCGGCTGAGACGCAGAAGCACTCTGGCTGGGATCTCGCATCCCCTGCCTGGAGGCCCATGGTGCCTGTTTCTCCCTGGGCGTTGCTTCACCAGAGCGGCCAGGCAACATCTGCCCCATCTACCCTTCTGCTCTTCCCTTCCAGCTGACAGAGTTCTCCCTGCTCTACTCTAGCCCTAGGAAGTTTGGAGACAACCGGGCTCCTCCTCCTGTGCAAGGAGTCCCGGGGCCCAGTTGGAGTGGAAAGGGAAAATCACAGGCAAGCCCAGGAAAGTGCTGAGTCATGTCTGACACACTCCCTCAGCCTGCTCCTTCATGGCTAGCGAGGCTGTGAGCTAGGAAAGTCTTTGGAAGCTCAGCAAGTGGCAGCGAGATGCAGGCCCCAACCCAGCAATCCCGGTGCTTGGAGCAGGTCTCACAGCCTCCCAGTGCCAAAGCGAGCTCCTCTCTGCCAAATGCAGCTTTGCACACGCAGGCCGCTCTGCTGCCTCTGCATCCACGAAGGAAGCTCTCTAGGCCCGCTTTCTGCGAAATCTGCTTCAGCCTGAGGGAAAAGCCCTTGGAGAGGTCTTGGCTCAGGGGCAGTTGCTCCTGTGCCTGGGGAAGAGGGAAGGGCACCACACTCCCAAGGAAAGGCCAGACACACTCCACACGTCTTTGCTCCTCTGGAGGGCGGCATGGAGCCTCCAACTGGGAGGTCGCTTCTCAGCGGAGACGCAGGGGCATTCTGGCTGTGATCCCGCAGCCCCTGCCTGGAGGCCCACGGTGCCTGTTTCTCTCTGGGCGTTGCTTCCACAGTGCGGCCAAGCAACATCTTCACCATGGTCACAACAGCGCTTCCCTTCCCCCTGACAGACTTCTCAGTGCTCTGCTCTAGACCTCTGAAGTGGGGAGACAACCGAGCCCAGCCTCCTTTCCAAGGAGTGCTGCGCCTTCGATTGCACTGAAAGGCAATAGCACGGGGAAGCCTAGGAAGGGGCTGAGTCATGTCGGACACACTTCCTCAGCCTGCTCCTTTCAGGGAAGCAACGCTGAGAGCTAGGAAAGCCTTCTCAAGCTCGGAGAGTGCAAGAGAGATGCAGGCCGCGCACCCGGAAATCTAGGTGCTTGGAGCCAATCTCAGCGTCTCCCAGGGGCAAAGCGAACGCCTCTCTGCCAAATCCAGCTTTGCAGACGCAGGCCGCTAGGCTGCCTCTGCATTGGCGAAGGAAGCTCTCTCCTCCCGCTTCCTGCGAAATCTGCTTCTCAGCCTGAGCGAATCTCAGTGGGAACGGTCTTTCCTCCGGGGCCGTTGCTCCTGTGCCTGGGGCTGCCGCAAGGGCACCACCCTCCCAGGGAAAGGCCAAACACACCCCACATGTCTTTGCTCCTCTGGAGAGCTGCAGGCAACCTCAAACTCTCAGGAAGCTTCTCGGCTGAGACGCAGAAGCACTCTGGCTGGGATCTCGCATCCCCTGCCTGGAGGCCCATGGTGCCTGTTTCTCCCTGGGCGTTGCTTCACCAGAGCGGCCAGGCAACATCTGCCCCATCTACCCTTCTGCTCTTCCCTTCCAGCTGACAGAGTTCTCCCTGCTCTACTCTAGCCCTAGGAAGTTTGGAGACAACCGGGCTCCTCCTCCTGTGCAAGGAGTCCCGGGGCCCAGTTGGAGTGAAAAGGCAAAACCACAGGCAAGCCCAGGAAAGTGCTGAGTCATGTCTGACACACTCCCTCAGCCTGCTCCTTCATGGCTAGCGAGGCTGTGAGCTCGGAAAGTCTTTGGAAGCTCAGCAAGTGGCAGCGAGATGCAGGCCCCAACCCAGCAATCCCGGTGCTTGGAGCAGGTCTCACAGCCTCCCAGTGCCAAAGCGAGCTCCTCTGTGCCAAATGCAGCTTTGCACACGCAGGCCGCTCTGCTGCCTCTGCATCCACGAAGGAAGCTCTCTAGGCCCGCTTCCTGCGAAATCTGCTTCAGCCTGAGGGAAAAGCCCTTGGAGAGGTCTTGGCTCAGGGGCAGTTGCTCCTGTGCCTGGGGAAGAGGGAAGGGCACCACACTCCCAAGGAAAGGCCAGACACACTCCACACGTCTTTGCTCCTCTGGAGGGCGGCATGGAGCCTCCAACTGGGAGGTTGCGTCTCAGCGGAGACGCAGGGGCATTCTGGCTGTGATCCCGCAGCCCCTGCCTGGAGGCCCACGGTGCCTCTTTCTCTCTGGGCGTTGCTTCCACAGTGCGGCCAAGCAACATCTTCACCATGGGCACAACAGCGCTTCCCTTCCGCCTGACAGTCGTCTCAGTGCTCTGCTCTAGACCTCGGAAGTGGGGGGACAACCGAGCCCAGCCTCCTTTCCAAGGAGTCCTGCGCCTTCCATTGCACTGAAAGGCAATAGCACGGGGAAGCCTAGGAAGGGGCTGAGTCATGTCGGACACACTTCCTCAGCCTGCTCCTTTCAGGGAAGCAACGCTGGGAGCTAGGAAAGCCTTCTCAAGCTCGGAGAGTGCAAGAGAGATGCAGGCCGCGCACCCGGAAATCTCGGTGCTTGGAGCCAATCTCAGCGTCTCCCAGGGGCAAAGCGAACGCCTCTCTGCCAAATGCAGCTTTGCACACGCAGGCCGCTCTGCTGCCTCTGCATCCAGGAAGGAAGCTCTCTAGGCCCGCTTCCTGCGAAATCTGCTTCAGCTGAGGGAAAAGCCCTTGGAGAGGTCTTGGCTCAGGGGCAGTTGCTCCTGTGCCTGGGGAAGAGGGAAGGGCACCACACTCCCAAGGAAAGGCCAGACACACTCCACACGTCTTTGCTCCTCTGGAGGGCGGCATGGAGCCTCCAACTGGGAGGTCGCTTCACAGCGGAGACGCAGTGGCATTCTGGCTGTGATCCCGCAGCCCCTGCCTGGAGGCCCACGGTGCCTGTTTCTCTCTGGGCGTTGCTTCCACAGTGCGGCCAAGCAACATCTTCACCATGGGCACAACAGCACTTCCCTTCCGCCTGACAGACGTCTCAGTGCTCTGCTCTAGTCCTCTGAAGTGGGGAGACAACCGAACCCAGCCTCCTTTCAAAGGAGTCCGGCGCCTTCCATTTCACTGAAAGGCAATAGTACGGGGAAGCCTAGGAAGGGGCTGAGTCATGTCGGACACACTTCCTCAGCCTGCTCCTTTCAGGGAAGCAACGCTGGGAGCTAGGAAAGCCTTCTCAAGCTCGGAGAATGCAAGAGAGATGCAGGCCGCGCACCCGGAAATCTCGGTGCTTGGAGCCAATCTCAGCGTCTCCCAGGGGCAAAGCGAACGCCTCTCTGCCAAATCCAGCTTTGCAGACGCAGGCCGCTAGGCTGCCTCTGCATTGGCGAAGGAAGCTCTCTCCTCCAGCTTCCTGCGAAATCTGCTTCTCAGCCTGAGCGAATCTCAGTGGGAACGGTCTTTCCTCCGGGGCCGTTGCTCCTGTGCCTGGGGATGCCGCAAGGGCACCACCCTCCCAGGGAAAGGCCAAACACACCCCACATGTCTTTGCTCCTCTGGAGAGCTGCAGGCAACCTCAAACTCTCAGGAAGCTTCTCGGCTGAGACGCAGAAGCACTCTGGCTGGGATCTCGCATCCCCTGCCTGGAGGCCCATGGTGCCTGTTTCTCCCTGGGCGTTGCTTCACCAGAGCGGCCAGGCAACTTCTGCCCCATCTACCCTTCTGCTCTTCCCTTCCAGCTGACAGAGTTCTCCCTGCTCTACTCTAGCCCTAGGAAGTTTGGAGACAACCGGGCTCCTCCTCCTGTGCAAGGAGTCCCGGGGCCCAGTTGGAGTGGAAAGGCAAAACCACAGGCAAGCCCAGGAAAGTGCTGAGTCATGTCTGACACACTCCCTCAGCCTGCTCCTTCATGGCTAGCGAGGCTGTGAGCTAGGAAAGTCTTTGGAAGCTCAGCAAGTGGCAGCGAGATGCAGGCCCCAACCCAGCAATCCCGGTGCTTGGAGCAGGTCTCACAGCCTCCCAGTGCCAAAGCGAGCTCCTCTCTGCCAAATGCAGCTTTGCACACGCAGGCCGCTCTGCTGCCTCTGCATCCACGAAGGAAGCTCTCTAGGCCCGCTTCCTGCGAAATCTGCTTCAGCCTGAGGGAAAAGCCCTTGGAGAGGTCTTGGCTCAGGGGCAGTTGCTCCTGTGCCTGGGGAAGATGGAAGGGCACCTCACTCCCATGGAAAGGCCAGACACACTCCACAGGTCTTTGCTCCTCTGGAGGGCGGCATGGAGCCTCCAACTGGGAGGTCGCTTCTCAGCGAAGACGCAGGGGCAACTGGCTGTGATCCCGCAGCCCCTGCCTGGAGGCCCACGGTGCCTGTTTCTCTCTGGGCGTTGCTTCCACAGTGCGGCCAAGCAACATCTTCACCATGGGCACAACAGCGCTTCCCTTCCGCCTGACAGACGTCTCAGTGCTCTGCTCTAGACCTCTGAAGTGGGGAGACAACCGAGCCCAGCCTCCTTTCCAAGGAGTCCTGCGCCTTCCATTGCACTGAAAGGCAATAGCACGGGGAAGCCTAGGAAGGGGCTGAGTCATGTCGGACACACTTCCTCAGCCTGCTCCTTTCAGGGAAGCAACGCTGGGAGCTAGGAAAGCCTTCTCAAGCTCGGAGAGTGCAAGAGAGATGCAGGCCGCGCACCCGGAAATCTAGGTGCTTGGAGCCAATCTCAGCGTCTCCCAGGGGCAAAGCGAACGCCTCTCTGCCAAATCCAGCTTTGCAGACGCAGGCCGCTAGGCTGCCTCTGCATTGGCGAAGGAAGCTCTCTCCTCCCGCTTCCTGCGAAATCTGATTCTCAACCTGAGCGAATCTCAGTGGGATCGGTCTTTCCTCTGGGGCCGTTGCTCCTGTGCCTGGGGCTGCCGCAAGGGCACCACCCTCACAGGGAAAGGCCAAACACACCCCACATGTCTTTGCTCCTCTGGAGAGCTGCAGGCAACCTCAAACTCTCAGGAAGTTTTTCGGCTGAGAGGCAGAAGCACTCTGGCTGGGGTCTCGCATCCCCTGCCTGGAGGCCCATGGTGCCTGTTTCTCCCTGGGCGTTGCTTCACCAGAGCGGCCAGGCAACATCTGCCCCATCTACCCTTCTGCTCTTCCCTTCCAGCTGACAGAGTTCTCCCTGCTCTACTCTAGCCCTAGGAAGTTTGGAGACAACCGGGCTCCTCCTCCTGTGCAAGGAGTCCCGGGGCCCAGTTGGAGTGGAAAGGCAAAACCACAGGCAAGCCCAGGAAAGTGCTGAGTCATGTCTGACACACTCCCTCAGCCTGCTCCTACATGGCTAGCGAGGCTGTGAGCTAGGAAAGTCTTTGGAAGCTCAGCAAGTGGCAGCGAGATGCAGGCCCCAACCCAGCAATCCCGGTGCTTGGAGCAGCTCTCACAGCCTCCCACTGCCAAAGCGAGCTCCTCTCTGCCAAATGCAGCTTTGCACACGCAGGCCGCTCTGCTGCCTCTGCATCCACGAAGGAAGCTTTCTAGGCCCGCTTCCTGTGAAATCTGCTTCAGCCTGAGGGAAAAGCCCTTGGAGAGGTCTTGGCTCAGGGGCAGTTGCTCCTGTGCCTGGGGAAGAGGGAAGGGCACCACACTCCCAAGGAAAGGCCAACAACACTCCACACGTCTTTGTTCCTCTGGAGGGCGGCATGGAGCCTCCAACTGGGAGGTCGCATCTCAGCGAAGACGCAGGGGCAACTGGCTGTGATCCCGCAGCCCCTGCCTGGAGGCCCACGGTGCCTCTTTCTCTCTGGGCGTTGCTTCCACAGTGCGGCCAAGCAACATCTTCACCATGGGCACAACAGCGCTTCCCTTCCGCCTGACAGACGTCTCAGTGCTCTGCTATAGGCCTCTGAAGTGGGGAGACAACCGAGCCCAGCCTCCTTTCCAAGGAGTCCTGCGCCTTCGATTGCACTGAAAGGCAATAGCACGGGGAAGCATAGGAAGTGGCTGAGTCATTTCGGACACACTTCCTCAGCCTGCTCCTTTCAGGGAAGCAACGCTGGGAGCTAGGAAAGCCTTCTCAAGCTCGGAGAGTGCAAGAGACATGCAGGCCGCGCACCCGGAAATCTCGGTGCTTGGAGCCAATCTCAGCGTCTCCCAGGGGCAAAGCGAACGCCTCTCTGCCAAATCCAGCTTTGCAGACGCAGACCGCTAGGCTGCCTCTGCATTGGCAAAGGAAGCTCTCTCCTCCCGCTTCCTGCGAAATCTGCTTCTCAGCCTGAGCGAATCTCAGTGGGAACGGTCTTTCCTATGGGGCCTTTGCTCCTGTGCCTGGGGCTGCCGCAAGGGCACCACCCTCCCAGGGAAAGGCCAAACACACCCCACATGTCTTTGCTCCTCTGGAGAGCTGCAGGCAACCTCAAACTCTCAGGAAGCTTCTCGGCTGAGACGCAGAAGCACTCTGGCTGGGGTCTCGCATCCCCTGCCTGGAGGCCCATGGTGCCTGTTTCTCCCTGGGCGTTGCTTCACCAGAGCGGCCAGGCAACATCTGCCCCATCTACCCTTCTGCTCTTCCCTTCCAGCTGACAGAGTTCTCCCTGCTCTACTCTAGCCCTAGGAAGTTTGGAGACAACCGGGCTCCTCCTCCTGTGCAAGGAGTCCCGGGGCCCAGTTGGAGTGGAAAGGGAAAATCACAGGCAAGCCCAGGAAAGTGCTGAGTCATGTCTGACACACTCCCTCAGCCTGCTCCTTCATGGCTAGCGAGGCTGTGAGCTAGGAAAGTCTTTGGAAGCTCAGCAAGTGGCAGCGAGATGCAGGCCCCAACCCAGCAATCCCGGTGCTTGGAGCAGGTCTCACAGCCTCCCAGTGCCAAAGCGAGCTCCTCTCTGCCAAATGCAGCTTTGCACACGCAGGCCGCTCTGCTGCCTCTGCATCCACGAAGGAAGCTCTCTAGGCCCGCTTCCTGCGAAATCTGCTTCAGCCTGAGGGAAAAGCCCTTGGAGAGGTCTTGGCTCAGGGGCAGTTGCTCCTGTGCCTGGGGAAGAGGGAAGGGCACCACACTCCCAAGGAAAGGCCAGACACACTCCACACGTCTTTGCTCCTCTGGAGGGCGGCATGGAGCCTCCAACTGGGAGGTCGCTTCTCAGCGGAGACGCAGGGGCATTCTGGCTGTGATCCCGCAGCCCCTGCCTGGAGGCCCACGGTGCCTCTTTCTCTCTGGGCGTTGCTTCCACAGTGCGGCCAAGCAACATCTTCACCATGGGCACAACAGCGCTTCCCTTCCGCCTGACAGACGTCTCAGTGCTCTGCTCTAGACCTCGGAAGTGGGGGGACAACCGAGCCCAGCCTCCTTTCCAAGGAGTCCTGCGCCTTCCATTGCACTGAAAGGCAATGGCACGGGGAAGCCTAGGAAGGGGCTGAGTCATGTCGGACACACTTCCTCAGCCTGCTCCTTTCAGGGAAGCAATGCTGGGAGCTAGGAAAGCCTTCTCAAGCTCGGAGAGTGCAAGAGAGATGCAGGCCGCGCACCCGGAAATCTCGGTGCTTGGAGCCAATCTCAGCGTCTCCCAGGGGCAAAGCGAACGCCTCTCTGCCAAATCCAGCTTTGCAGACGCAGGCCGCTAGGCTGCCTCTGCATTGGCGAAGGAAGCTCTCTCCTCCCGCTTCCTGCGAAATCTGCTTCTCAGCCTGAGCGAATCTCAGTGGGAACGGTCTTTCCTCTGGGGCCCTTGCTCCTGTGCCTGGGGCTGCCGCAAGGGCACCACCCTCCCAGGGAAAGGCCAAACACACCCCACATGTCTTTGCTCCTCTGGAGAGCTGCAGGCAACCTCAAACTCTCAGGAAGCTTCTCGGCTGAGACGCAGAAGCACTCTGGCTGGGATCTCGCATCCCCTGCCTGGAGGCCCATGGTGCCTGTTTCTCCCTGGGCGTTGCTTCACCAGAGCGGCCAGGCAACATCTGCCCCATCTACCCTTCTGCTCTTCCCTTCCAGCTGACAGAGTTCTCCCTGCTCTACTCTAGCCCTAGGAAGTTTGGAGACAACCGGGCTCCTCCTCCTGTGCAAGGAGTCCCGGGGCCCAGTTGGAGTGGAAAGGGAAAATCACAGGCAAGCCCAGGAAAGTGCTGAGTCATGTCTGACACACTCCCTCAGCCTGCTCCTTCATGGCTAGCGAGGCTGTGAGCTAGGAAAGTCTTTGGAAGCTCAGCAAGTGGCAGCGAGATGCAGGCCCCAACCCAGCAATCCCGGTGCTTGGAGCAGGTCTCACAGCCTCCCAGTGCCAAAGCGAGCTCCTCTCTGCCAAATGCAGCTTTGCACACGCAGGCCGCTCTGCTGCCTCTGCATCCACGAAGGAAGCTCTCTAGGCCCGCTTCCTGCGAAATCTGCTTCAGCCTGAGGGAAAAGCCCTTGGAGAGGTCTTGGCTCAGGGGCAGTTGCTCCTGTGCCTGGGGAAGAGGGAAGGGCACCACACTCCCAAGGAAAGGCCAGACACACTCCACACGTCTTTGCTCCTCTGGAGGGCGGCATGGAGCCTCCAACTGGGAGGTCGCTTCTCAGCGGAGACGCAGGGGCATTCTGGCTGTGATCCCGCAGCCCCTGCCTGGAGGCCCACGGTGCCTGTTTCTCTCTGGGCGTTGCTTCCACAGTGCGGCCAAGCAACATCTTCACCATGGGCACAACAGCGCTTCCCTTCCGCCTGACAGACGTCTCAGTGCTCTGCTCTAGACCTCGGAAGTGGGGGGACAACCGAGCCCAGCCTCCTTTCCAAGGAGTCCTGCGCCTTCCATGGCACTGAAAGGCAATAGCACGGGGAAGCCTAGGAAGGGGCTGAGTCATGTCGGACACACTTCCTCAGCCTGCTCCTTTCAGGGAAGCAACGCTGGGAGCTAGGAAAGCCTTCTCAAGCTCGGAGAGTGCAAGAGAGATGCAGGCCGCGCACCCGGAAATCTCGGTGCTTGGAGCCAATCTCAGCTTCTCCCAGGGGCAAAGCGAACGCCTCTCTGCCAAATCCAGCTTTGCAGACGCAGGCCGCTAGGCTGCCTCTGCATTGGCGAAGGAAGCTCTCTCCTCCCGCTTCCTGCGAAATCTGCTTCTCAGCCTGAGCGAATCTCAGTGGGAACGGTCTTTCCTCTGGGGCCATTGCTCCTGTGCCTGGGGCTGCCGCAAGGGCACCACCCTCCCAGGGAAAGGCCAAACACACCCCACATGTCTTTGCCTCTCTGGAGAGCTGCAGGCAACCTCAAACTCTCAGGAAGCTTCTCGGCTGAGATGCAGAAGCACTCTGGCTGGGGTCTCGCATCCCCTGCCTGGAGGCCCATGGTGCCTGTTTCTCCCTGGGCGTTGCTTCACCAGAGCGGCCAGGCAACATCTGCCCCATCTACCCTTCTGCTCTTCCCTTCCAGCTGACAGAGTTCTCCCTGCTCTACTCTAGCCCTAGGAAGTTTGGAGACAACCGGGCTCCTCCTCCTGTGCAAGGAGTCCCGGGGCCCAGTTGGAGTGGAAAGGGAAAATCACAGGCAAGCCCAGGAAAGTGCTGAGTCATGTCTGACACACTCCCTCAGCCTGCTCCTTCATGGCTAGCGAGGCTGTGAGCTAGGAAAGTCTTTGGAAGCTCAGCAAGTGGCAGCGAGATGCAGGCCCCAACCCAGCAATCCCGGTGCTTGGAGCAGGTCTCACAGCCTCCCAGTGCCAAAGCGAGCTCCTCTCTGCCAAATGCAGCTTTGCACACGCAGGCCGCTCTGCTGCCTCTGCATCCACGAAGGAAGCTCTCTAGGCCCGCTTCCTGCGAAATCTGCTTCAGCCTGAGGGAAAAGCCCTTGGAGAGGTCTTGGCTCAGGGGCAGTTGCTCCTGTGCCTGGGGAAGAGGGAAGGGCACCACACTCCCAAGGAAAGGCCAGACACACTCCACACGTCTTTGCTCCTCTGGAGGGCGGCATGGAGCCTCCAACTGGGAGGTCGCTTCTCAGCGGAGACGCAGGGGCATTCTGGCTGTGATCCCGCAGCCCCTGCCTGGAGGCCCACGGTGCCTGTTTCTCTCTGGGCGTTGCTTCCACAGTGCGGCCAAGCAACATCTTCACCATGGGCACAACAGCGCTTCCCTTCCGCCTGACAGACGTCTCAGTGCTCTGCTCTAGACCTCGGAAGTGGGGGGACAACCGAGCCCAGCCTCCTTTCCAAGGAGTCCTGCGCCTTCCATTGCACTGAAAGGCAATGGCACGGGGAAGCCTAGGAAGGGGCTGAGTCATGTCGGACACACTTCCTCAGCCTGCTCCTTTCAGGGAAGCAACGCTGGGAGCTAGGAAAGCCTTCTCAAGCTCGGAGAGTGCAAGAGAGATGCAGGCCGCGCACCCGGAAATCTCGGTGCTTGGAGCCAATCTCAGCGTCTCCCAGGGGCAAAGCGAACGCCTCTCTGCCAAATCCAGCTTTGCAGACGCAGGCCGCTAGGCTGCCTCTGCATTGGCGAAGGAAGCTCTCTCCTCCCGCTTCCTGCGAAATCTGCTTCTCAGCCTGAGCGAATCTCAGTGGGAACGGTCTTTCCTCTGGGGCCGTTGCTCCTGTGCCTGGGGCTGCCGCAAGGGCACCACCCTCCCAGGGAAAGGCCAAACACACCCCACATGTCTTTGCTCCTCTGGAGAGCTGCAGGCAACCTCAAACTCTCAGGAAGCTTCTCGGCTGAGACGCAGAAGCACTCTGGCTGGGATCTCGCATCCCCTGCCTGGAGGCCCATGGTGCCTGTTTCTCCCTGGGCGTTGCTTCACCAGAGCGGCCAGGCAACATCTGCCCCATCTACCCTTCTGCTCTTCCCTTCCAGCTGACAGAGTTCTCCCTGCTCTACTCTAGCCCTAGGAAGTTTGGAGACAACCGGGCTCCTCCTCCTGTGCAAGGAGTCCCGCGGCCCAGTTGGAGTGAAAAGGCAAAACCACAGGCAAGCCCAGGAAAGTGCTGAGTCATGTCTGACACACTCCCTCAGCCTGCTCCTTCATGGCTAGCGAGGCTGTGAGCTAGGAAAGTCTTTGGAAGCTCAGCAAGTGGCAGCGAGATGCAGGCCCCAACCCAGCAATCCCGGTGCTTGGAGCAGGTCTCACAGCCTCCCAGTGCCAAAGCGAGCTCCTCTCTGCCAAATGCAGCTTTGCACACGCAGGCCGCTCTGCTGCCTCTGCATCCACGAAGGAAGCTCTCTAGGCCCGCTTCCTGCGAAATCTGCTTCAGCCTGAGGGAAAAGCCCTTGGAGAGGTCTTGGCTCAGGGGCAGTTGCTCCTGTGCCTGGGGAAGAGGGAAGGGCACCACACTCCCAAGGAAAGGCCAGACACACTCCACACGTCTTTGCTCCTCTGGAGGGCGGCATGGAGCCTCCAACTGGGAGGTCGCTTCTCAGCGGAGACGCAGGGGCATTCTGGCTGTGATCCCGCAGCCCCTGCCTGGAGGCCCACGGTGCCTCTTTCTCTCTGGGCGTTGCTTCCACAGTGCGGCCAAGCAACATCTTCACCATGGGCACAACAGCGCTTCCCTTCCGCCTGACAGACGTCTCAGTGCTCTGCTCTAGACCTCGGAAGTGGGGGGACAACCGAGCCCAGCCTCCTTTCCAAGGAGTCCTGCGCCTTCCATTGCACTGAAAGGCAATAGCACGGGGAAGCCTAGGAAGGGGCTGAGTCATGTCGGACACACTTCCTCAGCCTGCTCCTTTCAGGGAAGCAACGCTGGGAGCTAGGAAAGCCTTCTCAAGCTCGGAGAGTGCAAGAGAGATGCAGGCCGCGCACCCGGAAATCTCGGTGCTTGGAGCCAATCTCAGCGTCTCCCAGGGGCAAAGCGAACGCCTCTCTGCCAAATGCAGCTTTGCACACGCAGGCCGCTCTGCTGCCTCTGCATCCACGAAGGAAGCTCTCTAGGCCCGCTTCCTGCGAAATCTGCTTCAGCCTGAGGGAAAAGCCCTTGGAGAGGTCTTGGCTCAGGGGCAGTTGCTCCTGTGCCTGGGGAAGAGGGAAGGGCACCACACTCCCAAGGAAAGGCCAGACACACTCCACACGTCTTTGCTCCTCTGGAGGGCGGCATGGAGCCTCCAACTGGGAGGTCGCTTCTCAGCGGAGACGCAGGGGCATTCTGGCTGTGATCCCGCAGCCCCTGCCTGGAGGCCCACGGTGCCTGTTTCTCTCTGGGCGTTGCTTCCACAGTGCGGCCAAGCAACATCTTCACCATGGGCACAACAGCACTTCCCTTCCGCCTGACAGACGTCTCAGTGCTCTGCTCTAGTCCTCTGAAGTGGGGAGACAACCGAGCCCAGCCTCCTTTCAAAGGAGTCCTGCGCCTTCCATTGCACTGAAAGGCAATAGTACGGGGAAGCCTAGGAAGGGGCTGAGTCATGTCGGACACACTTCCTCAGCCTGCTCCTTTCAGGGAAGCAACGCTGGGAGCTAGGAAAGCCTTCTCAAGCTCGGAGAATGCAAGAGAGATGCAGGCCGCGCACCCGGAAATCTCGGTGCTTGGAGCCAATCTCAGCGTCTCCCAGGGGCAAAGCGAATGCCTCTCTGCCAAATCCAGCTTTGCAGACGCAGGCCGCTAGGCTGCCTCTGCATTGGCGAAGGAAGCTCTCTCCTCCCGCTTCCTGCGAAATCTGCTTCTCAGCCTGAGCGAATCTCAGTGGGAACGGTCTTTCCTCCGGGGCCGTTGCTCCTGTGCCTGGGGCTGCCGCAAGGGCACCACCCTCCCAGGGAAAGGCCAAACACACCCCACATGTCTTTGCTCCTCTGGAGAGCTGCAGGCAACCTCAAACTCTCAGGAAGCTTCTCGGCTGAGACGCAGAAGCACTCTGGCTGGGATCTCGCATCCCCTGCCTGGAGGCCCATGGTGCCTGTTTCTCCCTGGGCGTTGCTTCACCAGAGCGGCCAGGCAACATCTGCCCCATCTACCCTTCTGCTCTTCCCTTCCAGCTGACAGAGTTCTCCCTGCTCTACTCTAGCCCTAGGAAGTTTGGAGACAACCGGGCTCCTCCTCCTGTGCAAGGAGTCCCGGGGCCCAGTTGGAGTGGAAAGGCAAAACCACAGGCAAGCCCAGGAAAGTGCTGAGTCATGTCTGACACACTCCCTCAGTCTGCTCCTTCATGGCTAGCGAGGCTGTGAGCTAGGAAAGTCTTTGGAAGCTCAGCAAGTGGCAGCGAGATGCAGGCCCCAACCCAGCAATCCCGGTGCTTGGAGCAGGTCTCACAGCCTCCCAGTGCCAAAGCGAGCTCCTCTCTGCCAAATGCAGCTTTGCACACGCAGGCCGCTCTGCTGCCTCTGCATCCACGAAGGAAGCTCTCTAGGCCCGCTTCCTGCGAAATCTGCTTCAGCCTGAGGGAAAAGCCCTTGGAGAGGTCTTGGCTCAGGGGCAGTTGCTCCTGTGCCTGGGGAAGAGGGAAGGGCACCACACTCCCAAGGAAAGGCCAGACACACTCCACACGTCTTTGCTCCTCTGGAGGGCGGCATGGAGCCTCCAACTGGGAGGTCGCTTCTCAGAGGAGACAAAGGGGCATTCTGGCTGTGATCCCGCAGCCCCTGCCTGGAGGCCCACGGTGCCTGTTTCTCTCTGGGCGTTGCTTCCACAGTGCGGCCAAGCAACATCTTCACCATGGGCACAACAACGCTTCCCTTCCGCCTGACAGACGTCTCAGTGCTCTGCTCTAGACCTCTGAAGTGGGGAGACAACCGAGCCCAGCCTCCTTTCCAAGGAGTCCTGCGCCTTCCATTGCACTGAAAGGCAATAGCACGGGGAAGCCTAGGAAGGGGCTGAGTCATGTCGGACACACTTCCTCAGCCTGCTCCTTTCAGGGAAGCAACGCTGGGAGCTAGGAAAGCCTTCTCAAGCTCGGAGAGTGCAAGAGAGATGCAGGCCACGCACCCGGAAATCTCGGTGCTTGGAGCCAATCTCAGCGTCTCCCAGGGGTAAAGCGAACGCCTCTCTGCCAAATCCAGCTTTGCAGACGCAGGCCGCTAGGCTGCCTCTGCATTGGCGAAGGAAGCTCTCTCCTCCCGCTTCCTGCGAAATCTGCTTCTCAGCCTGAGCGAATCTCAGTGGGAACGGTCTTTCCTCTGGGGCCGTTGCTCCTGTGCCTGGGGCTGCCGCAAGGGCACCACCCTCACAGGGAAAGGCCAAACACACCCCACATGTCTTTGCTCCTCTGGAGAGCTGCAGGCAACCTCAAACTCTCAGGAAGCTTCTCGGCTGAGACGCAGAAGCACTCTGGCTGGGATCTCGCATCCCCTGCCTGGAGGCCCATGGTGCCTGTTTCTCCCTGGGCGTTGCTTCACCAGAGCGGCCAGGCAACATCTGCCCCATCTACCCTTCTGCTCTTCCCTTCCAGCTGACAGAGTTCTCCCTGCTCTACTCTAGCCCTAGGAAGTTTGGAGACAACCGGGCTCCTCCTCCTGTGCAAGGAGTCCCGGGGCCCAGTTGGAGTGGAAAGGCAAAACCACAGGCAAGCCCAGGAAAGTGCTGAGTCATGTCTGACACACTCCCTCAGCCTGCTCCTTCATGGCTAGCGAGGCTGTGAGCTAGGAAAGTCTCTGGAAGCTCAGCAAGTGGCAGCGAGATGCAGGCCCCAACCCAGCAATCCCGGTGCTTGGAGCAGGTCTCACAGCCTCCCAGTGCCAAAGCGAGCTCCTCTCTGCCAAATGCAGCTTTGCACACGCAGGCCGCTCTGCTGCCTCTGCATCCACGAAGGAAGCTCTCTAGGCCCGCTTCCTGCGAAATCTGCTTCAGCCTGAGGGAAAAGCCCTTGGAGAGGTCTTGGCTCAGGGGCAGTTGCTCCTGTGCCTGGGGAAGAGGGAAGGGCACCACACTCCCAAGGAAAGGCCAGACACACTCCACACGTCTTTGCTCCTCTGGAGGGCGGCATGGAGCCTCCAACTGGGAGGTCGCTTCTCAGAGGAGACAAAGGGGCATTCTGGCTGTGATCCCGCAGCCCCTGCCTGGAGGCCCACGGTGCCTGTTTCTCTCTGGGCGTTGCTTCCACAGTGCGGCCAAGCAACATCTTCACCATGGGCACAACAACGCTTCCCTTCCGCCTGACAGACGTCTCAGTGCTCTGCTCTAGACCTCTGAAGTGGGGAGACAACCGAGCCCAGCCTCCTTTCCAAGGAGTCCTGCGCCTTCCATTGCACTGAAAGGCAATAGCACGGGGAAGCCTAGGAAGGGGCTGAGTCATGTCGGACACACTTCCTCAGCCTGCTCCTTTCAGGGAAGCAACGCTGGGAGCTAGGAAAGCCTTCTCAAGCTCGGAGAGTGCAAGAGAGATGCAGGCCACGCACCCGGAAATCTCGGTGCTTGGAGCCAATCTCAGCGTCTCCCAGGGGTAAAGCGAACGCCTCTCTGCCAAATCCAGCTTTGCAGACGCAGGCCGCTAGGCTGCCTCTGCATTGGCGAAGGAAGCTCTCTCCTCCCGCTTCCTGCGAAATCTGCTTCTCAGCCTGAGCGAATCTCAGTGGGAACGGTCTTTCCTCTGGGGCCGTTGCTCCTGTGCCTGGGGCTGCCGCAAGGGCACCACCCTCACAGGGAAAGGCCAAACACACCCCACATGTCTTTGCTCCTCTGGAGAGCTGCAGGCAACCTCAAACTCTCAGGAAGCTTCTCGGCTGAGACGCAGAAGCACTCTGGCTGGGATCTCGCATCCCCTGCCTGGAGGCCCATGGTGCCTGTTTCTCCCTGGGCGTTGCTTCACCAGAGCGGCCAGGCAACATCTGCCCCATCTACCCTTCTGCTCTTCCCTTCCAGCTGACAGAGTTCTCCCTGCTCTACTCTAGCCCTAGGAAGTTTGGAGACAACCGGGCTCCTCCTCCTGTGCAAGGAGTCCCGGGGCCCAGTTGGAGTGGAAAGGCAAAACCACAGGCAAGCCCAGGAAAGTGCTGAGTCATGTCTGACACACTCCCTCAGCCTGCTCCTTCATGGCTAGCGAGGCTGTGAGCTAGGAAAGTCTCTGGAAGCTCAGCAAGTGGCAGCGAGATGCAGGCCCCAACCCAGCAATCCCGGTGCTTGGAGCAGGTCTCACAGCCTCCCACTGCCAAAGCGAGCTCCTCTCTGCCAAATGCAGCTTTGCACACGCAGGCTGCTCTGCTGCCTCTGCATCCACGAAGGAAGCTCTCTAGGCCCGCTTCCTGTGAAATCTGCTTCAGCCTGAGGGAAAAGCCCTTGGAGAGGTCTTGCTCAGGGGCAGTTGCTCCTGTGCCTGGGGAAGAGGGAAGGGCACCACACTCCCAAGGAAAGGCCAGACACACTCCACACGTCTTTGCTCCTCTGGAGGGCGGCATGGAGCCTCCAACTGGGAGGTCACTCCTCAGCGAAGACGCAGGGGCAACTGGCTGTGATCCCGCAGCCCCTGCCTGGAGGCCCACGGTGCCTGTTTCTCTCTGGGCGTTGCTTCCACAGTGCGGCCAAGCAACATCTTCACCATGGGCACAACAGCGCTTCCCTTCCGCCTGACAGACGTCTCAGTGCTCTGCTCTAGGCCTCTGAAGTGGGGAGACAACTGAGCCCAGCCTCCTTTCCAAGGAGTCCTGCGCCTTCCATTGCACTGAAAGGCAATAGCACGGGGAAGCATAGGAAGCGGCTGAGTCATTTCGGACACACTTCCTCAGCCTGCTCCTTTCAGGGAAGCAACGCTGGGAGCTAGGAAAGCCTTCTCAAGCTCGGAGAGTGCAAGAGACATGCAGGCCGCGCACCCGGAAATCTCGGTGCTTGGAGCCAATCTCAGCGTCTCCCAGGGGCAAAGCGAACGCCTCTCTGCCAAATCCAGCTTTGCAGACGCAGGCCGCTAGGCTGCCTCTGCATTGGCAAAGGAAGCTCTCTCCTCCCGCTTCCTGCGAAATCTGCTTCTCAGCCTGAGCGAATCTCAGTGGGAACGGTCTTTCCTCTGGGGCCTTTGCTCCTGTGCCTGGGGCTGCCGCAAGGGCACCACCCTCCCAGGGAAAGGCCAAACACACCCCACATGTCTTTGCTCCTCTGGAGAGCTGCAGGCAACCTCAAACTATCAGGAAGCTTCTCGGCTGAGACGCAGAAGCACTCTGGCTGGGGTCTCGCATCCCCTGCCTGGAGGCCCATGGTGCCTGTTTCTCCCTGGGCGTTGCTTCACCAGAGCGGCCAGGCAACATCTGCCCCATCTACCCTTCTGCTCTTCCCTTCCAGCTGACAGAGTTCTCCCTGCTCTACTCTAGCCCTAGGAAGTTTGGAGACAACCGGGCTCCTCCTCCTGTGCAAGGAGTCCCGGGGCCCAGTTGGAGTGGAAAGGCAAAACCACAGGCAAGCCCAGGAAAGTGCTGAGTCATGTCTGACACACTCCCTCAGCCTGCTCCTTCATGGCTAGCGAGGCTGTGAGCTAGGAAAGTCTTTGGAAGCTCAGAAAGTGGCAGCGAGATGCAGGCCCCAACCCAGCAATCCCGGTGCTTGGAGCAGGTCTCACAGCCTCCCAGTGCCAAAGCGAGCTCCTCTCTGCCAAATGCAGCTTTGCACACGCAGGCCGCTCTGCTGCCTCTGCATCCACGAAGGAAGCTCTCTAGGCCCGCTTCCTGCGAAATCTGCTTCAGCCTGAGGGAAAAGCCCTTGGAGAGGTCTTGGCTCAGGGGCAGTTGCTCCTGTGCCTGGGGAAGAGGGAAGGGCACCACACTCCCAAGGAAAGGCCAGACACACTCCACACGTCTTTGCTCCTCTGGAGGGCGGCATGGAGCCTCCAACTGGGAGGTCGCTTCTCAGCGGAGACGCAGGGGCATTCTGGCTGTGATCCCGCAGCCCCTGCCTGGAGGCCCACGGTGCCTGTTTCTCTCTGGGCGTTGCTTCCACAGTGCGGCCAAGCAACATCTTCACCATGGGCACAACAGCGCTTCCCTTCCGCCTGACAGACGTCTCAGTGCTCTGCTCTAGACCTCGGAAGTGGGGGGACAACCGAGCCCAGCCTCCTTTCAAAGGAGTCCTGCGCCTTCCATTGCACTGAAAGGCAATAGCACGGGGAAGCCTAGGAAGGGGCTGAGTCATGTCGGACACATTTCCTCAGCCTGCTCCTTTCAGGGAAGCAACGCTGGGAGCTAGGAAAGCCTTCTCAAGCTCGGAGAGTGCAAGAGAGATGCGGGCCACGCACCCGGAAATCTCGGTGCTTGGAGCCAATCTCAGCGTCTCCCAGGGGCAAAGCGAACGCCTCTCTCCCAAATGCAGCTTTGCACACGCAGGCCGCTAGGCTGCCTCTGCATTGGCGAAGGAAGCTCTCTCCTCCCGCTTCCTGCGAAATCTGCTTCTCAGCCTGAGCGAATTTCAGTGGGAACGGTCTTTCCTCCGGGACCGTTGCTCCTGTGCCTGGGGCTGCCGCAAGGGCACCAGCCTCCCAGGGAAAGGCCAAACACACCCCACATGTCTTTGCTCCTCTGGAGAGCTGCAGGCAACCTCAAACTCTCAGGAAGCTTCTCGGCTGAGACGCAGAAGCACTCTGGCTGGGATCTCGCATCCCCTGCCTGGAGGCCCATGGTGCCTGTTTCTCCCTGGGCGTTGCTTCACCAGAGCGGCCAGGCAACATCTGCCCCATCTACCCTTCTGCTCTTCCCTTCCAGCTGACAGAGTTCTCCCTGCTCTACTCTAGCCCTAGGAAGTTTGGAGACAACCGGGCTCCTCCTCCTGTGCAAGGAGTCCCGGGGCCCAGTTGGAGTGGAAAGGCAAAACCACAGGCAAGCCCAGGAAAGTGCTGAGTCATGTCTGACACACTCCCTCAGCCTGCTCCTTCATGGCTAGCGAGGCTGTGAGCTAGGAAAGTCTCTGGAAGCTCAGCAAGTGGCAGCGAGATGCAGGCCCCAACCCAGCAATCCCGGTGCTTGGAGCAGGTCTCACAGCCTCCCAGTGCCAAAGCGAGCTCCTCTCTGCCAAATGCAGCTTTGCACACGCAGGCCGCTCTGCTGCCTCTGCATCCAGGAAGGAAGCTCTCTAGGCCCGCTTCCTGCGAAATCTGCTTCAGCCTGAGGGAAAAGCCCTTGGAGAGGTCTTGGCTCAGGGGCAGTTGCTCCTGTGCCTGGGGAAGAGGGAAGGGCACCACACTCCCAAGGAAAGGCCAGACACACTCCACACGTCTTTGCTCCTCTGGAGGGCGGCATGGAGCCTCCAACTGGGAGGTCGCTTCTCAGAGGAGACAAAGGGGCATTCTGGCTGTGATCCCGCAGCCCCTGCCTGGAGGCCCACGGTGCCTGTTTCTCTCTGGGCGTTGCTTCCACAGTGCGGCCAAGCAACATCTTCACCATGGGCACAACAGCACTTCCCTTCCGCCTGACAGACGTCTCAGTGCTCAGCTCTAGTCCTCTGAAGTGGGGAGACAACCGAGCCCAGCCTCCTTTCAAAGGAGTCCTGCGCCTTCCATTGCACTGAAAGGCAATAGCACGGGGAAGCCTAGGAAGGGGCTGAGTCATGTCGGACACACTTCCTCAGCCTGCTCCTTTCAGGAAAGCAACGCTGGGAGCTAGGAAAGCCTTCTCAAGCTCGGAGAGTGCAAGAGAGATGCAGGCCGCGCACCCGGAAATCTCGGTGCTTGGAGCCAATCTCAGCGTCTCCCAGGGGCAAAGCGAACGCCTCTCTGCCAAATCCAGCTTTGCAGACGCAGGCCGCTAGGCTGCCTCTGCATTGGCGAAGGAAGCTCTCTCCTCCCGCTTCCTGCGAAATCTGCTTCTCAGCCTGAGCGAATTTCAGTGGGAACGGTCTTTCCTCCGGGGCCGTTGCTCCTGTGCCTGGGGCTGCCGCAAGGGCACCAGCCTCCCAGGGAAAGGCCAAACACACCCCACATGTCTTTGCTCCTCTGGAGAGCTGCAGGCAACCTCAAACTCTCAGGAAGCTTCTCGGCTGAGACGCAGAAGCACTCTGGCTGGGATCTCGCATCCCCTGCCTGGAGGCCCATGGTGCCTGTTTCTCCCTGGGCGTTGCTTCACCAGAGCGGCCAGGCAACATCTGCCCCATCTACCCTTCTGCTCTTCCCTTCCAGCTGACAGAGTTCTCCCTGCTCTACTCTAGCCCTAGGAAGTTTGGAGACAACCGGGCTCCTCCTCCTGTGCAAGGAGTCCCGGGGCCCAGTTGGAGTGGAAAGGCAAAACCACAGGCAAGCCCAGGAAAGTGCTGAGTCATGTCTGACACACTCCCTCAGCCTGCTCC
Source organism: Moschus berezovskii (assembly GCF_049115385.1). Taxonomy (NCBI): domain Eukaryota; kingdom Metazoa; phylum Chordata; class Mammalia; order Artiodactyla; family Moschidae; genus Moschus; species Moschus berezovskii. The sequence continues at coordinate 150,671,277 of NC_142488.1, forward strand.
TTCATGGCTAGCGAGGCTGTGAGCTAGGAAAGTCTTTGGAAGCTCAGCAAGTGGCAGCGAGATGCAGGCCCCAACCCAGCAATCCCGGTGCTTGGAGCAGGTCTCACAGCCTCCCAGTGCCAAAGCGAGCTCCTCTCTGCCAAATGCAGCTTTGCACACGCAGGCCGCTCTGCTGCCTCTGCATCCACGAAGGAAGCTCTCTAGGCCCGCTTCCTGCGAAATCTGCTTCAGCCTGAGGGAAAAGCCCTTGGAGAGGTCTTGGCTCAGGGGCAGTTGCTCCTGTGCCTGGGGAAGAGGGAAGGGCACCACACTCCCAAGGAAAGGCCAGACACACTCCACACGTCTTTGCTCCACTGGAGGGCGGCATGGAGCCTCTAACTGGGAGGTCGCTTCTCAGCGGAGACGCAGGGGCATTCTGGCTGTGATACCGCAGCCCCTGCCTGGAGGCCCACGGTGCCTGTTTCTCTCTGGGCGTTGCTTCCACAGTGCGGCCAAGCAACATCTTCACCATGGGCACAACAGCGCTTCCCTTCCCCCTGACAGACGTCTCAGTGCTCTGCTCTAGTCCTCTGAAGTGGGGAGACAACCGAGCCCAGCCTCCTTTCAAAGGAGTCCTGCGCCTTCGATTGCACTGAAAGGCAATAGCACGGGGAAGCCTAGGAAGGGGCTGAGTCATGTCGGACACACTTCCTCAGCCTGCTCCTTTCAGGGAAGCAACGCTGGGAGCTAGGAAAGCCTTCTCAAGCTCGGAGAGTGCAAGAGAGATGCAGGCCGCGCACCCGGAAATCTCGGTGCTTGGAGCCAATCTCAGCGTCTCCCAGGGGCAAAGCGAACGCCTCTCTGCCAAATCCAGCTTTGCAGACGCAGGCCGCTAGGCTGCCTCTGCATTGGCGAAGGAAGCTCTCTCCTCCAGCTTCCTGCGAAATCTGCTTCTCAGCCTGAGCGAATCTCAGTGGGAACGGTCTTTCCTCCGGGGCCGTTGCTCCTGTGCCTGGGGCTGCCGCAAGGGCACCACCCTCCCAGGGAAAGGCCAAACACACCCCACATGTCTTTGCTCCTCTGGAGAGCTGCAGGCAACCTCAAACTCTCAGGAAGCTTCTCGGCTGAGACGCAGAAGCACTCTGGCTGGGATCTCGCATCCCCTGCCTGTAGGCCCATGGTGCCTGTTTCTCCCTGGGCGTTGCTTCACCAGAGCGGCCAGGCAACATCTGCCCCATCTACCCTTCTGCTCTTCCCTTCCAGCTGACAGAGTTCTCCCTGCTCTACTCTAGCCCTAGGAAGTTTGGAGACAACCGGGCTCCTCCTCCTGTGCAAGGAGATCCGGGGCCCAGTTGGAGTGGAAAGGCAAAACCACAGGCAAGCCCAGGAAAGTGCTGAGTCATGTCTGACACACTCCCTCAGCCTGCTCCTTCATGGCTAGCGAGGCTGTGAGCTAGGAAAGTCTTTGGAAGCTCAGCAAGTGGCAGCGAGATGCAGGCCCCAACCCAGCAATCCCGGTGCTTGGAGCAGGTCTCACAGCCTCCCAGTGCCAAAGCGAGCTCCTCTCTGCCAAATGCAGCTTTGCACACGCAGGCCGCTCTGCTGCCTCTGCATCCACGAAGGAAGCTCTCTAGGCCCGCTTCCTGCGAAATCTGCTTCAGCCTGAGGGAAAAGCCCTTGGAGAGGTCTTGGCTCAGGGGCAGTTGCTCCTGTGCCTGGGGAAGAGGGAAGGGCACCACACTCCCAAGGAAAGGCCAGACACACTCCACACGTCTTTGCTCCTCTGGAGGGCGGCATGGAGCCTCCAACTGGGAGGTCGCTTCTCAGCGGAGACGCAGGGGCATTCTGGCTGTGATCCCGCAGCCCCTGCCTGGAGGCCCACGGTGCCTGTTTCTCTCTGGGGTTGCTTCCACAGTGCGGCCAAGCAACATCTTCACCATGGGCACAACAGCGCTTCCCTTCCGCCTGACAGACGTCTCAGTGCTCTGCTCTAGACCTCGGAAGTGGGGGGACAACCGAGCCCAGCCTCCTTTCCAAGGAGTCCTGCGCCTTCGATTGCACTGAAAGGCAATAGCACGGGGAAGCCTAGGAAGGGGCTGAGTCATGTCGGACACACTTCCTCAGCCTGCTCCTTTCAGGGAAGCAACGCTGGGAGCTAGGAAAGCCTTCTCAAGCTCGGAGAGTGCAAGAGAGATGCAGGCCACGCACCCGGAAATCTCGGTGCTTGGAGCCAATCTCAGCGTCTCCCAGGGGCAAAGCGAACGCCTCTCTCCCAAATGCAGCTTTGCACACGCAGGCCGCTCTGCTGCCTCTGCATCCAGGAAGGAAGCTCTCTAGGCCCGCTTCCTGCGAAATCTGCTTCAGCCTGAGGGAAAAGCCCTTGGAGAGGTCTTGGCTCAGGGGCAGTTGCTCCTGTGCCTGGGGAAGAGGGAAGGGCACCACACTCCCAAGGAAAGGCCAGACACACTCCACACGTCTTTGCTCCTCTGGAGGGCGGCATGGAGCCTCCAACTGGGAGGTCGCTTCTCAGCGGAGACGCAGGGGCATTCTGGCTGTGATCCCGCAGCCCCTGCCTGGAGGCCCACGGTGCCTGTTTCTCTCTGGGCGTTGCTTCCACAGTGCGGCCAAGCAACATCTTCACCATGGGCATAACAGCACTTCCCTTCCGCCTGACAGACGTCTCAGTGCTCTGCTCTAGTCCTCTGAAGTGGGGAGACAACCGAGCCCAGCCTCCTTTCAAAGGAGTCCTGCGCCTTCCATTGCACTGAAAGGCAATAGCACGGGGAAGCCTAGGAAGGGGCTGAGTCATGTCGGACACACTTCCTCAGCCTGCTCCTTTCAGGGAAGCAACGCTGGGAGCTAGGAAAGCCTTCTCAAGCTCGGAGAGTGCAAGAGAGATGCAGGCCGCGCACCCGGAAATCTCGGTGCTTGGATCCAATCTCAGCGTCTCCCAGGGGCAAAGCGAACGCCTCTCTGCCAAATCCAGCTTTGCAGACGCAGGCCGCTAGGCTGCCTCTGCATTGGCGAAGGAAGCTCTCTCCTCCCGCTTCCTGCGAAATCTGCTTCTCAGCCTGAGCGAATATCAGTGGGAACGGTCTTCCTCCGGGGCCGTTGCTCCTGTGCCTGGGGCTGCCGCAAGGGCATCAGCCTCCCAGGGAAAGGCCAAACACACCCCACATGTCTTTGCTCCTCTGGAGAGCTGCAGGCAACCTCAAACTCTCAGGAAGCTTCTCGGCTGAGACGCAGAAGCACTCTGGCTGGGATCTCGCATCCCCTGCCTGGAGGCCCATGGTGCCTGTTTCTCCCTGGGCGTTGCTTCACCAGAGCGGCCAGGCAACATCTGCCCCATCTACCCTTCTGCTCTTCCCTTCCAGCTGACAGAGTTCTCCCTGCTCTACTCTAGCCCTAGGAAGTTTGCAGACAACCGGGCTCCTCCTCCTGTGCAAGGAGTCCCGGGGCCCAGTTGGAGTGGAAAGGCAAAACCACAGGCAAGCCCAGGAAAGTGCTGAGTCATGTCTGACACACTCCCTCAGCCTGCTCCTTCATGGCTAGCGAGGCTGTGAGCTAGGAAAGTCTTTGGAAGCTCAGCAAGTGGCAGCGAGATGCAGGCCCCAACCCAGCAATCCCGGTGCTTGGAGCAGGTCTCACAGCCTCCCAGTGCCAAAGCGAGCTCCTCTCTGCCAAATGCAGCTTTGCACACGCAGGCCGCTCTGCTGCCTCTGCATCCACGAAGGAAGCTCTCTAGGCCCGCTTCCTGCGAAATCTGCTTCAGCCTGAGGGAAAAGCCCTTGGAGAGGTCTTGGCTCAGGGGCAGTTGCTCCTGTGCCTGGGGAAGAGGGAAGGGCACCACACTCCCAAGGAAAGGCCAGACACACTCCACACGTCTTTGCTCCTCTGGAGGGCGGCATGGAGCCTCCAACTGGGAGGTCGCTTCTCAGCGAAGACGCAGGGGCAACTGGCTGTGATCCCGCAGCCCCTGCCTGGAGGCCCACGGTGCCTGTTTCTCTCTGGGCGTTGCTTCCACAGTGTGGCCAAGCAACATCTTCACCATGGGCACAACAGCGCTTCCCTTCCGCCTGACAGACGTCTCAGTGCTCTGCTCTAGACCTCTGAAGTGGGGAGACAACCGAGCCCAGCCTCCTTTCCAAGGAGTCCTGCGCCTTCGATTGCACTGAAAGGAAATAGCACGGGGAAGCCTAGGAAGGGGCTGAGTCATGTCGGACACACTTCCTCAGCCTGCTCCTTTCAGGGAAGCGACGCTGGGAGCTAGGAAAGCCTTCTCAAGCTCGGAGAGTGCAAGAGAGATGCAGGCCGCGCACCAGGAAATCTCGGTGCTTGGAGCCAATCTCAGCGTCTCCCAGGGGCAAAGCGAACGCCTCTCTGCCAAATCCAGCTTTGCAGACGCAGGCAGCTAGGCTGCCTCTGCATTGGCGAAGGAAGCTCTCTCCTCCCGCTTCCTGCGAAATCTGCTTCTCAGCCTGAGCGAATCTCAGTGGGAACGGTCTTTCCTCTGGGGCTGTTGCTCCTGTGCCTGGGGCTGCCGCAAGGGCACCACCCTCACAGAGAAAGGCCAAACACACCCCACATGTCTTTGCTCCTCTGGAGAGCTGCAGGCAACCTCAAACTCTCAGGAAGCTTCTCGGCTGAGACGCAGAAGCACTCTGGCTGGGATCTCGCATCACCCTCCTGGAGGCCCATGGTGCCTGTTTCTCCCTGGCGTTGCTTCACCAGAGCGGCCAGGCAACATCTGCCCCATCTACCCTTCTGCTCTTCCCTTCCAGCTGACAGAGTTCTCCCTGCTCTACTCTAGCCCTAGGAAATTTGCAGACAACCGGGCTCCTCCTCCTGTGCAAGGAGTCCCGGGGCCCAGTTGGAGTGGAAAGGCAAAACCACAGGCAAGCCCAGGAAAGTGCTGAGTCATGTCTGACACACTCCCTCAGCCTGCTCCTTCATGGCTAGTGAGGCTGTGAGCTAGGAAAGTCTTTGGAAGCTCAGCAAGTGGCAGCGAGATGCAGGCCCCAACAAAGCAATCCCGGTGCTTGGAGCAGGTCTCACAGCCTCCCAGTGCCAAAGCGAGCTCCTCTCTGCCAAATGCAGCTTTGCACACGCAGGCCGCTCTGCTGCCTCTGCATCCACGAAGGAAGCTCTCTAGGCCCGCTTCCTGCGAAATCTGCTTCAGCCTGAAGGAAAAGCCCTTGGAGAGGTCTTGGCTCAGGGGCAGTTGCTCCTGTGCCTGGGGAAGAGGGAAGGGCACCACACTCCCAAGGAAAGGCCAGACACACTCCACACGTCTTTGCTCCTCTGGAGGGCGGCATGGAGCCTCCAACTGGGAGGTCGCTTCTCAGCGGAGACGCAGGGGCATTCTGGCTGTGATCCCGCAGCCCCTGCCTGGAGGCCCACGGTGCCTGTTTCTCTCTGGGCGTTGCTTCCACAGTGCGGCCAAGCAACATCTTCACCATGGGCACAACAGCGCTTCCCTTCCGCCTGACAGACGTCTCAGTGCTCTGCTCTAGACCTCTGAAGTGGGGAGACAACCGAGCCCAGCCTCCTTTCCAAGGAGTCCTGCGCCTTCCATTGCACTGAAAGGCAATAGCACGGGGAAGCCTAGGAAGGGGCTGAGTCATGTCGGACACACTTCCTCAGCCTGCTCCTTTCAGGGAAGCAACGCTGGGAGCTAGGAAAGCCTTCTCAAGCTCGGAAAGTGCAAGAGAGATGCAGGCCGCGAACCCGGAAATCTCGGTGCTTGGAGCCAATCTCAGCGTCTCCCAGGGTCAAAGAGAACGCCTCTCTGCAAAATCCAGCTTTGCAGACGCAGGCCGCTAGGCTGCCTCTGCATTGGCGAAGGAAGTTCTCTCCTCCCGCTTCCTGCGAAATCTGCTTCTCAGCCTGAGCGAATCTCAGTGGAAACGGTCTTTCCTCTGGGGCCGATGCTCCTGTGCCTGGGGCTGCCGCAAGGGCACCACCCTCACAGGGAAAGGCCAAACACACCCCACATGTCTTTGCTCCTCTGGAGAGCTGCAGGCAACCTCAAACTCTCAGAAAGCTTCTCGGCTGAGACGCAGAAGCACTCTGGCTGGGATCTCGCATCCCCTGCCTGGAGGCCCATGTTGCCTGTTTCTCCCTGGGCGTTGCTTCACCAGAGCGGCCAGGCAACATCTGCCCCATCTACCCTTCTGCTCTTCCCTTCCAGCTGACAGAGTTCTCCCTGCTCTACTCTAGCCCTAGGAAGTTTGCCGACAACCGGGCTCCTCCTCCTGTGCAAGGAGTCCCGGGGCCCAGTTGGAGTGGAAAGGCAAAACCACAGGCAAGCCCAGGAAAGTGCTGAGTCATGTCTGACACACTCCCTCAGCCTGCTCCTTCATGGCTGGCGAGGCTGTGAGCTAGGAAAGTCTTTGGAAGCTCAGCAAGTGGCAGCGAGATGCAGGCCCCAACCCAGCAATCCCGGTGCTTGGAGCAGGTCTCACAGCCTCCCAGTGCCAAAGCGAGCTCCTCTCTGCCAAATGCAGCTTTGCACACGCAGGCCGCTCTGCTGCCTCTGCATCCACGAAGGAAGCTCTCTAGGCCCGCTTCCTGCGAAATCTGCTTCAGCCTGAGGGAAAAGCCCTTGGAGAGGTCTTGGCTCAGGGGCAGTTGCTCCTGTGCCTGGGGAAGAGGGAAGGGCACCACACTCCCAAGGAAAGGCCAGACACACTCCACACGTCTTTGCTCCTCTGGAGGGCGGCATGGAGCCTCCAACTGGGAGGTCGCTTCTCAGCGAAGACGCAGGGGCAACTGGCTGTGATCCCGCAGCCCCTGCCTGGAGGCCCACGGTGCCTGTTTCTCTCTGGGCGTTGCTTCCACAGTGCGGCCAAGCAACATCTTCACCATGGTCACAACAGCGCTTCCCTTCCGCCTGACAGACGTCTCAGTGCTCTGCTCTAGACCTCTGAAGTGGGGAGACAACCGAGCCCAGCCTCCTTTCCAAGGAGTCCTGCGCCTTCGATTGCACTGAAAGGCAATAGCACAGGGAAGACTAGGAAGGGGCTGAGTCATGTCGGACACACTTTCTCAGCCTGCTCCTTTCAGGGAAGCAACGCTGGGAGCTAGGAAAGACTTCTCAAGCTCGGAAAGTGCAAGAGAGTTGCAGGCCGCGTACCCGGAAATCTCGGTGCTTGGAGCCAATCTCAGCGTCTCCCAGGGGCAAAGCGAACGCCTCTCTGCCAAATCCAGCTTTGCAGACGCAGGCAGCTAGGCTGCCTCTGCATTGGCGAAGGAAGCTCTCTCCTCCCGCTTCCTGCGAAATCTGCTTCTCAGCCTGAGCGAATCTCAGTGGGAAAGGTCTTTCCTCTGGGGCCGTTGCTCCTGTGCCTGGGGCTGCCGCAAGGGCACCACCCTCACAGGGAAAGGCCAAACACACCCCACATGTCTTTGCTCCTCTGGAGAGCTGCAGGCAACCTCAAACTCTCATTAAGCTTCTCGGCTGAGACGCAGAAGCACTCTGGCTGGGATCTCGCATCCCCTGCCTGGAGGCCCATGGTGCCTGTTTCTCCCTGGGCGTTGCTTCACCAGAGCGGCCAGGCAACATCTGCCCCATCTACCCTTCTGCTCTTCCCTTCCAGCTGACAGAGTTCTCCCTGCTCTACTCTAGCCCTAGGAAGTTTGCAGACAACCGGGCTCCTCCTCCTGTGCAAGGAGTCCCGGGGCCCAGTTGGAGTGGAAAGGCAAAACCACAGGCAAGCCCAGGAAAGTGCTGAGTCATGTCTGACACACTCCCTCAGCCTGCTCCTTCATGGCTAGCGAGGCTGTGAGCTAGGAAAGTCTTTGGAAGCTCAGCAAGTGGCAGCGAGATGCAGGCACCAACCCAGCAATCCCGGTGCTTGGAGCAGGTCTCACAGCCTCCCAGTGCCAAAGCGAGCTCCTCTCTGCCAAATGCAGCTTTGCACACGCAGGCCGCTCTGCTGCCTCTGCATCCACGAAGGAAGCTCTCTAGGCCCGCTTCCTGCGAAATCTGCTTCAGCCTGAGGGAAAAGCCCTTGGAGAGGTCTTGGCTCAGGGGCAGTTGCTCCTGTGCCTGGGGAAGAGGGAAGGGCACCACACTCCCAAGGAAAGGCCAGACACACTCCACACGTCTTTGCTCCTCTGGAGGGCGGCATGGAGCCTCCAACTGTGAGGTCCCTTCTCAGCGAAGAGGCAGGGGCATTCTGGCTGTGATCCCGCAGCCCCTGCCTGGAGGCCCACGGTGCCTGTTTCTCTCTGGGCGTTGCTTCCACAGTGCGGCCAAGCAACATCTTCACCATGGGCACAACAGCGCTTCCCTTCCGCCTGACAGACGTCTCAGTGCTCTGCTCTAGACCTCTGAAGTGGGGAGACAACCGAGCCCAGCCTCCTTTCCAAGGAGTCCTGCGCCTTCGATTGCACTGAAAGGCAATAGCACGGGGAAGCCTAGGAAGGGGCTGAGTCATGTCGGACACACTTCCTCAGCCTGCTCCTTTCAGGGAAGCAACGCTGGGAGCTAGGAAAGCCTTCTCAAGCTCGGAGAGTGCAAGAGAGATGCAGGCCGCGCACCCGGAAATCTCGGTGCTTGGAGCCAATCTCAGCTTCTCCCAGGGGCAAAGCGAACGCCTCTCTGCCAAATCCAGCTGTGCAGACGCAGGCCGCTAGGCTGCCTCTGCATTGGCGAAGGAAGCTCTCTCCTCCCGCTTCCTGCGAAATCTGCTTCTCAGCCTGAGCGAATCTCAGTGGGAAAGGTCTTTACTCTGGGGCCGTTGCTCCTGTGCCTGGGGCTGCCGCAAGGGCACCACCCTCACAGGGAAAGGCCAAACACACCCCACATGTCTTTGCTCCTCTGGAGAGCTGCAGGCAACCTCAAACGCTCAGGAAGCTTCTCGGCTGAGACGCAGAAGCACTCTGGCTGGGATCTCGCATCCCCTGCCTGGAGGCCCATGGTGCCTGTTTCTCCCTGGGCATTGCTTCACCAGAGCGGCCAGGCAACATCTGCCCCATCTACCCTTCTGCTCTTCCCTTCCAGCTGACAGAGTTCTCCCTGCTCTACTCTAGCCCTAGGAAGTTTGGAGACAACCGGGCTCCTCCTCCTGTGCAAGGAGTCCCGGGGCCCAGTTGGAGTGGAAAGGCAAAACCACAGGCAAGCCCAGGAAAGTGCTGAGTCATGTCTGACACACTCCCTCAGCCTGCTCCTTCATGGCTAGTGAGGCTGTGAGCTAGGAAAGTCTTTGGAAGCTCAGGAAGTGGAAGCGAGATGCATGCCCCAACCCAGCAATCCCGGTGCTTGGAGCAGGTCTCACAGCCTCCCAGTGCCAAAGCGAGCTCCTCTCTGCCAAATGCAGCTTTGCACACGCAGGCCGCTCTGCTGCCTCTGCATCCACGAAGGAAGCTCTCTAGGCCCGCTTCCTGCGAAATCTGCTTCAGCCTGAGGGAAAAGCCCTTGGAGAGGTCTTGGCTCAGGGGCAGTTGCTCCTGTGCCTGGGGAAGAGGGAAGGGCACCACACTCCCAAGGAAAGGCCAGACACACTCCACACGTCTTTGCTCCTCTGGAGGGCGGCATGGAGCCTCCAACTGGGAGGTCGCTTCTCAGCGGAGACGCAGGGGCATTCTGGCTGTGATCCCGCAGCCCCTGCCTGGAGGCCCACGGTGCCTGTTTCTCTCTGGGCGTTGCTTCCACAGTGCGGCCAAGCAACATCTTCACCATGGGCACAACAGCGCTTCCCTTCCGCCTGACAGACGTCTCAGTGCTCTGCTCTAGACCTCTGAAGTGGGGAGACAACCGAGCCCAGCCTCCTTTCCAAGGAGTCCTGCGCCTTCGATTGCACTGAAAGGCAATAGCACGGGGAAGCCTAGGAAGGGGCTGAGTCATGTCGGACACACTTCCTCAGCCTGCTCCTTTCAGGGAAGCAACGCTGGGAGCTAGGAAAGCCTTCTCAAGCTCGGAAAGTGCAAGAGAGTTGCAGGCCGCGCACCCGGAAATCTCGGTGCTTGGAGCCAATCTCAGCGTCTCCCAGGGGCAAAGCGAACGCCTCTCTGCCAAATCCAGCTTTGCAGACGCAGGCCGCTAGGCTGCCTCTGCATTGGCGAAGGAAGCTCTCTCCTCCCGCTTCCTGCGAAATCTGCTTCTCAGCCTGAGCGAATCTCAGTGGGAACGGTCTTTCCTCTGGGGCCGTTGCTCCTGTGCCTGGGGCTGCCGCAAGGGCACCACCCTCACAGGGAAAGGCCAAACACACCCCACATGTCTTTGCTCCTCTGGAGAGCTGCAGGCAACCTCAAACTCTCAGGAAGCTTCTCGGCTGAGACGCAGAAGCACTCTGGCTGGGATCTCGCATCCCCTGCCTGGAGGCCCATGGTGCCTGTTTCTCCCTGGGCGTTGCTTCACCAGAGCGGCCAGGCAACCTCTGCCCCATCTACCCTTCTGCTCTTCCCTTCCAGCTGACAGAGTTCTCCCTGCTCTACTCTAGCCCTAGGAAGTTTGGAGACAACCGGGCTCCTCCTCCTGTGCAAGGAGTCCCGGGGCCCAGTTGGAGTGGAAAGGCAAAACCACAGGCAAGCCCAGGAAAGTGCTGAGTCATGTCTGACACACTCCCTCAGCCTGCTCCTTCATGGCTAGTGAGGCTGTGAGCTAGGAAAGTCTTTGGAAGCTCAGGAAGTGGAAGCGAGATGCATGCCCCAACCCAGCAATCCCGGTGCTTGGAGCAGGTCTCACAGCCTCCCAGTGCCAAAGCGAGCTCCTCTCTGCCAAATGCAGCTTTGCACACGCAGGCCGCTCTGCTGCCTCTGCATCCACGAAGGAAGCTCTCTAGGCCCGCTTCCTGCGAAATCTGCTTCAGCCTGAGGGAAAAGCCCTTGGAGAGGTCTTGGCTCAGGGGCAGTTGCTCCTGTGCCTGGGGAAGAGGGAAGGGCACCACACTCCCAAGGAAAGGCCAGACACACTCCACACGTCTTTGCTCCTCTGGAGGGCGGCATGGAGCCTCCAACTGGGAGGTCGCTTCTCAGCGGAGACGCAGGGGCATTCTGGCTGTGATCCCGCAGCCCCTGCCTGGAGGCCCACGGTGCCTGTTTCTCTCTGGGCGTTGCTTCCACAGTGCGGCCAAGCAACATCTTCACCATGGGCACAACAGCGCTTCCCTTCCGCCTGACAGACGTCTCAGTGCTCTGCTCTAGACCTCTGAAGTGGGGAGACAACCGAGCCCAGCCTCCTTTCCAAGGAGTCCTGCGCCTTCGATTGCACTGAAAGGCAATAGCACGGGGAAGCCTAGGAAGGGGCTGAGTCATGTCGGACACACTTCCTCAGCCTGCTCCTTTCAGGGAAGCAACGCTGGGAGCTAGGAAAGCCTTCTCAAGCTCGGAAAGTGCAAGAGAGTTGCAGGCCGCGCACCCGGAAATCTCGGTGCTTGGAGCCAATCTCAGCGTCTCCCAGGGGCAAAGCGAACGCCTCTCTGCCAAATCCAGCTTTGCAGACGCAGGCCGCTAGGCTGCCTCTGCATTGGCGAAGGAAGCTCTCTCCTCCCGCTTCCTGCGAAATCTGCTTCTCAGCCTGAGCGAATCTCAGTGGGAACGGTCTTTCCTCTGGGGCCGTTGCTCCTGTGCCTGGGGCTGCCGCAAGGGCACCACCCTCACAGGGAAAGGCCAAACACACCCCACATGTCTTTGCTCCTCTGGAGAGCTGCAGGCAACCTCAAACTCTCATTAAGCTTCTCGGCTGAGACGCAGAAGCACTCTGGCTGGGATCTCGCATCCCCTGCCTGGAGGCCCATGGTGCCTGTTTCTCCCTGGGCGTTGTTTCACCAGAGCGGTCAGGCAACATCTGCCCCATCTACCCTTCTGCTCTTCCCTTCCAGCTGACAGAGTTCTCCCTGCTCTAGTCTAGCCCTAGGAAGTTTGCAGACAACCGGGCTCCTCCTCCTGTGCAAGGAGTCCCGGGGCCCAGTTGGAGTGGAAAGGCAAAACCACAGGCAAGCCCAGGAAAGTGCTGAGTCATGTCTGACACACTCCCTCAGCCTGCTCCTTCATGGCTAGCGAGGCTGTGAGCTAGGAAAGTCTTTGGAAGCTCAGCAAGTGGCAGCGAGATGCAGGCCCCAACCCAGCAATCCCGGTGCTTGGAGCAGGTCTCACAGCCTCCCAGTGCCAAAGCGAGCTCCTCTCTGCCAAATGCAGCTTTGCACACGCAGGCCGCTCTGCTGCCTCTGCATCCACGAAGGAAGCTCTCTAGGCCCGCTTCCTGCGAAATCTGCTTCAGCCTGAGGGAAAAGCCCTTGGAGAGGTCTTGGCTCAGGGGCAGTTGCTCCTGTGCCTGGGGAAGAGGGAAGGGCACCACACTCCCAAGGAAAGGCCAGACACACTCCACACGTCTTTGCTCCTCTGGAGGGCGGCATGGAGCCTCCAACTGGGAGGTCGCTTCTCAGCGGAGAGGCAGGGGCATTCTGGCTGTGATCCCGCAGCCCCTGCCTGGAGGCCCACGGTGCCTCTTTCTCTCTGGGCGTTGCTTCCACAGTGCGGCCAAGCAACATCTTCACCATGGGCACAACAGCGCTTCCCTTCCGCCTGACAGACGTCTCAGTGCTCTGCTCTAGACCTCGGAAGTGGGGGGACAACCGAGCCCAGCCTCCTTTCCAAGGAGTCCTGCGCCTTCCATTGCACTGAAAGGCAATGGCACGGGGAAGCCTAGGAAGGGGCTGAGTCATGTCGGACACACTTCCTCAGCCTGCTCCTTTCAGGGAAGCGACGCTGGGAGCTAGGAAAGCCTTCTCAAGCTCGGAGAGTGCAAGAGAGATGCAGGCCGCGCACCCGGAAATCTCGGTGCTTGGAGCCAATCTCAGCGTCTCCCAGGGGCAAAGCGAACGCCTCTCTGCCAAATCCAGCTTTGCAGACGCAGGCCGCTAGGCTGCCTCTGCATTGGCGAAGGAAGCTCTCTCCTCCCGCTTCCTGCGAAATCTGCTTCTCAGCCTGAGCGAATCTCAGTGGGAACGGTCTTTCCTCCGGGGCCCTTGCTCCTGTGCCTGGGGCTGCCGCAAGGGCACCACCCTCCCAGGGAAAGGCCAAACACACCCCACATGTCTTTGCTCCTCTGGAGAGCTGCAGGCAACCTCAAACTCTCAGGAAGCTTCTCGGCTGAGACGCAGAAGCACTCTGGCTGGGATCTCGCATCCCCTGCCTGGAGGCCCATGGTGCCTGTTTCTCCCTGGGCGTTGCTTCACCAGAGCGGCCAGGCAACATCTGCCCCATCTACCCTTCTGCTCTTCCCTTCCAGCTGACAGAGTTCTCCCTGCTCTACTCTAGCCCTAGGAAGTTTGGAGACAACCGGGCTCCTCCTCCTGTGCAAGGAGTCCCGGGGCCCAGTTGGAGTGAAAAGGCAAAACCACAGGCAAGCCCAGGAAAGTGCTGAGTCATGTCTGACACACTCCCTCAGCCTGCTCCTTCATGGCTAGCGAGGCTGTGAGCTCGGAAAGTCTTTGGAAGCTCAGCAAGTGGCAGCGAGATGGAGGCCCCAACCCAGCAATCCCGGTGCTTGGCGCAGGTCTAACAGCCTCCCAGTGCCAAAGCGAGCTCCTCTCTGCCAAATGCAGCTTTGCACACGCAGGCCGCTCTGCTGCCTCTGCATCCACGAAGGAAGCTCTCTAGGCCCGCTTCCTGCGAAATCTGCTTCAGCCTGAGGGAAAAGCCCTTGGAGAGGTCTTGGCTCAGGGGCAGTTGCTCCTGTGCCTGGGGAAGAGGGAAGGGCACCACACTCCCAAGGAAAGGCCAGACACACTCCACACATCTTTGCTCCTCTGGAGGGCGGCATGGAGCCTCCAACTGGGAGGTTGCGTCTCAGCGGAGACGCAGGGGCATTCTGGCTGTGATCCCGCAGCCCCTGCCTGGAGGCCCACGGTGCCTCTTTCTCTCTGGGCGTTGCTTCCACAGTGCGGCCAAGCAACATCTTCACCATGGGCACAACAGCTCTTCCCTTCCGCCTGACAGACGTCTCAGTGCTCTGCTCTAGACCTCGGAAGTGGGGGGACAACCGAGCCCAGCCTCCTTTCCAAGGAGTCCTGCGCCTTCCATTGCACTGAAAGGCAATAGCACGGGGAAGCCTAGGAAGGGGCTGAGTCATGTCGGACACACTTCCTCAGCCTGCTCCTTTCAGGGAAGCAACGCTGGGAGCTAGGAAAGCCTTCTCAAGCTCGGAGAGTGCAAGAGAGATGCAGGCCGCGCACCCGGAAATCTCGGTGCTTGGAGCCAATCTCAGCGTCTCCCAGGGGCAAAGCGAACCCCTCTCTGCCAAATGCAGCTTTGCACACGCAGGCCGCTCTGCTGCCTCTGCATCCAGGAAGGAAGCTCTCTAGGCCCGCTTCCTGCGAAATCTGCTTCAGCCTGAGGGAAAAGCCCTTGGAGAGGTCTTGGCTCAGGGGCAGTTGCTCCTGTGCCTGGGGAAGAGGGAAGGGCACCACACTCCCAAGGAAAGGCCAGACACACTCCACACGTCTTTGTTCCTCTGGAGGGCGGCATGGAGCCTCCAACTGGGAGGTCGCTTCTCAGCGGAGACGCAGGGGCATTCTGGCTGTGATCCCGCAGCCCCTGCCTGGAGGCCCACGGTGCCTGTTTCTCTCTGGGCGTTGCTTCCACAGTGCGGCCAAGCAACATCTTCACCATGGGCACAACAGCACTTTCCTTCCGCCTGACATACGTCTCAGTGCTCTGCTCTAGTCCTCTGAAGTGGGGAGACAACCGAGCCCAGCCTCCTTTCAAAGGAGTCCTGCGCCTTCCATTGCACTGAAAGGCAATAGTACGGGGAAGCCTAGGAAGGGGCTGAGTCATGTCGGACACAATTCCTCAGCCTGCTCCTTTCAGGGAAGCAACGCTGGGAGCTAGGAAAGCCTTCTCAAGCTCGGAGAATGCAAGAGAGATGCAGGCCGCGCACCCGGAAATCTCGGTGCTTGGAGCCAATCTCAGCGTCTCCCAGGGGCAAAGCGAACGCCTCTCTGCCAAATCCAGCTTTGCAGACGCAGGCCGCTAGGCTGCCTCTGCATTGGCGAAGGAAGCTCTCTCCTCCCGCTTCCTGCGAAATCTGCTACTCAGCCTCAGCGAATCTCAGTGGGAACGGTCTTTCCTCCGGGGCCCTTGCTCCTGTGCCTGGGGCTGCCGCAAGGGCACCACCCTCCCAGGGAAAGGCCAAACACACCCCACATGTCTTTGCTCCTCTGGAGAGCTGCAGGCAACCTCAAACTCTCAGGAAGCTTCTGGGCTGAGACGCAGAAGCACTCTGGCTGGGATCTCGCATCCCCTGCCTGGAGGCCCATGGTGCCTGTTTCTCCCTGGGCGTTGCTTCACCAGAGCGGCCAGGCAACATCTGCCCCATCTACCCTTCTGCTCTTCCCTTCCAGCTGACAGAGTTCTCCCTGCTCTACTCTAGCCCTAGGAAGTTTGGAGACAACCGGGCTCCTCCTCCTGTGCAAGGAGTCCCGGGGCCCAGTTGGAGTGGAAAGGCAAAACCACAGGCAAGCCCAGGAAAGTGCTGAGTCATGTCTGACACACTCCCTCAGCCTGCTCCTTCATGGCTAGCGAGGCTGTGAGCTAGGAAAGTCTTTGGAAGCTCAGCAAGTGGCAGCGAGATGCAGGCCCCAACCCAGCAATCCCGGTGCTTGGAGCAGGTCTCACAGCCTCCCAGTGCCAAAGCGAGCTCCTCTCTGCCAAATGCAGCTTTGCACACGCAGGCCGCTCTGCTGCCTCTGCATCCACGAAGGAAGCTCTCTAGGCCAGCTTCCTGCGAAATCTGCTTCAGCCTGAGGGAAAAGCCCTTGGAGAGGTCTTGGCTCAGGGGCAGTTGCTCCTGTGCCTGGGGAAGAGGGAAGGGCACCACACTCCCAAGGAAAGGCCAGACACACTCCACACGTCTTTGCTCCTCTGGAGGGCGGCATGGAGCCTCCAACTGGGAGGTCGCTTCTCAGAGGAGACAAAGGGGCATTCTGGCTGTGATCCCGCAGCCCCTGCCTGGAGGCCCACGGTGCCTGTTTCTCTCTGGGCGTTGCTTCCACAGTGCGGCCAATCAACATCTTCACCATGGGCACAACAACGCTTCCCTTCCGCCTGACAGACGTCTCAGTGCTCTGCTCTAGACCTCTGAAGTGGGGAGACAACCGAGCCCAGCCTCCTTTCCAAGGAGTCCTGCGCCTTCCATTGCACTGAAAGGCAATGGGACGGGGAAGCCTAGGAAGGGGCTGAGTCATGTCGGACACACTTCCTCAGCCTGCTCCTTTCAGGGAAGCAACGCTGGGAGCTAGGAAAGCCTTCTCAAGCTCGGAGAGTGCAAGAGAGATGCAGGCCGCGCACCCGGAAATCTCGGTGCTTGGAGCCAATCTCAGCGTCTCCCAGGGGCAAAGCGAACGCCTCTCTGCCAAATCCAGCTTTGCAGACGCAGGCCGCTAGGCTGCCTCTGCATTGGCGAAGGAAGCTCTCTCCTCCCGCTTCCTGCGAAATCTGCTTCTCAGCCTGAGCGAATCTCAGTGGGAACGGTCTTTCCTCTGGGGCCCTTGCTCCTGTGCCTGGGGCTGCCGCAAGGGCACCACCCTCCCAGGGAAAGGCCAAACACACCCCACATGTCTTTGCTCCTCTGGAGAGCTGCAGGCAACCTCAAACTCTCAGGAAGCTTCTCGGCTGAGACGCAGAAGCACTCTGGCTGGGATCTCGCATCCCCTGCCTGGAGGCCCATGGTGCCTGTTTCTCCCTGGGCGTTGCTTCACCAGAGCGGCCAGGCAACATCTGCCCCATCTACCCTTCTGCTCTTCCCTTCCAGCTGACAGAGTTCTCCCTGCTCTACTCTAGCCCTAGGAAGTTTGGAGACAACCGGGCTCCTCCTCCTGTGCAAGGAGTCCCGGGGCCCAGTTGGAGTGAAAAGGCAAAACCACAGGCAAGCCCAGGAAAGTGCTGAGTCATGTCTGACACACTCCCTCAGCCTGCTCCTTCATGGCTAGCGAGGCTGTGAGCTAGGAAAGTCTTTGGAAGCTCAGCAAGTGGCAGCGAGATGCAGGCCCCAACCCAGCAATCCCGGTGCTTGGAGCAGGTCTCACAGCCTCCCAGTGCCAAAGCGAGCTCCTCTCTGCCAAATGCAGCTTTGCACACGCAGGCCGCTCTGCTGCCTCTGCATCCACGAAGGAAGCTCTCTAGGCCCGCTTCCCGCGAAATCTGCTTCAGCCTGAGGGAAAAGCCCTTGGAGAGGTCTTGGCTCAGGGGCAGTTGCTCCTGTGCCTGGGGAAGAGGGAAGGGCACCACACTCCCAAGGAAAGGCCAGACACACTCCACACGTCTTTGCTCCTCTGGAGGGCGGCATGGAGCCTCCAACTGGGAGGTCGCTTCTCAGCGGAGACGCAGGGGCATTCTGGCTGTGATCCCGCAGCCCCTGCCTGGAGGCCCACGGTGCCTGTTTCTCTCTGGGCGTTGCTTCCACAGTGCGGCCAAGCAACATCTTCACCATGGGCACAACAGCGCTTCCCTTCCGCCTGACAGACGTCTCAGTGCTCTGCTCTAGACCTCGGAAGTGGGGGGACAACCGAGCCCAGCCTCCTTTCCAAGGAGTCCTGCGCCTTCCATGGCACTGAAAGGCAATAGCACGGGGAAGCCTAGGAAGGGGCTGAGTCATGTCGGACACACTTCCTCAGCCTGCTCCTTTCAGGGAAGCAACGCTGGGAGCTAGGAAAGCCTTCTCAAGCTCGGAGAGTGCAAGAGAGATGCAGGCCGCGCACCCGGAAATCTCGGTGCTTGGAGCCAATCTCAGCGTCTCCCAGGGGCAAAGCGAACGCCTCTCTGCCAAATCCAGCTTTGCAGACGCAGGCCGCTAGGCTGCCTCTGCATTGGCGAAGGAAGCTCTCTCCTCCCGCTTCCTGCGAAATCTGCTTCTCAGCCTGAGCGAATCTCAGTGGGAACGGTCTTTCCTCTGGGCCCATTGCTCCTGTGCCTGGGGCTGCCGCAAGGGCACCACCCTCCCAGGGAAAGGCCAAACACACCCCACATGTCTTTGCCTCTCTGGAGAGCTGCAGGCAACCTCAAACTCTCAGGAAGCTTCTCGGCTGAGATGCAGAAGCACTCTGGCTGGGGTCTCGCATCCCCTGCCTGGAGGCCCATGGTGCCTGTTTCTCCCTGGGCGTTGCTTCACCAGAGCGGCCAGGCAACATCTGCCCCATCTACCCTTCTGCTCTTCCCTTCCAGCTGACAGAGTTCTCCCTGCTCTACTCTAGCCCTAGGAAGTTTGGAGACAACCGGGCTCCTCCTCCTGTGCAAGGAGTCCCGGGGCCCAGTTGGAGTGGAAAGGGAAAATCACAGGCAAGCCCAGGAAAGTGCTGAGTCATGTCTGACACACTCCCTCAGCCTGCTCCTTCATGGCTAGCGAGGCTGTGAGCTAGGAAAGTCTTTGGAAGCTCAGCAAGTGGCAGCGAGATGCAGGCCCCAACCCAGCAATCCCGGTGCTTGGAGCAGGTCTCACAGCCTCCCAGTGCCAAAGCGAGCTCCTCTCTGCCAAATGCAGCTTTGCACACGCAGGCCGCTCTGCTGCCTCTGCATCCACGAAGGAAGCTCTCTAGGCCCGCTTCCTGCGAAATCTGCTTCAGCCTGAGGGAAAAGCCCTTGGAGAGGTCTTGGCTCAGGGGCAGTTGCTCCTGTGCCTGGGGAAGAGGGAAGGGCACCACACTCCCAAGGAAAGGCCAGACACACTCCACACGTCTTTGCTCCTCTGGAGGGCGGCATGGAGCCTCCAACTGGGAGGTCGCTTCTCAGCGGAGACGCAGGGGCATTCTGGCTGTGATCCCGCAGCCCCTGCCTGGAGGCCCACGGTGCCTGTTTCTCTCTGGGCGTTGCTTCCACAGTGCGGCCAAGCAACATCTTCACCATGGGCACAACAGCACTTTCCTTCCGCCTGACATACGTCTCAGTGCTCTGCTCTAGTCCTCTGAAGTGGGGAGACAACCGAGCCCAGCCTCCTTTCAAAGGAGTCCTGCGCCTTCCATTGCACTGAAAGGCAATAGTACGGGGAAGCCTAGGAAGGGGCTGAGTCATGTCGGACACACTTCCTCAGCCTGCTCCTTTCAGGGAAGCAACGCTGGGAGCTAGGAAAGCCTTCTCAAGCTCGGAGAATGCAAGAGAGATGCAGGCCGCGCACCCGGAAATCTCGGTGCTTGGAGCCAATCTCAGCGTCTCCCAGGGGCAAAGCGAACGCCTCTCTGCCAAATCCAGCTTTGCAGACGCAGGCCGCTAGGCTGCCTCTGCATTGGCGAAGGAAGCTCTCTCCTCCCGCTTCCTGCGAAATCTGCTTCTCAGCCTGAGCGAATCTCAGTGGGAACGGTCTTTCCTCCGGGGCCGTTGCTCCTGTGCCTGGGGCTGCCGCAAGGGCACCACCCTCCCAGGGAAAGGCCAAACACACCCCACATGTCTTTGCTCCTCTGGAGAGCTGCAGGCAACCTCAAACTCTCAGGAAGCTTCTCGGCTGAGACGCAGAAGCACTCTGGCTGGGATCTCGCATCCCCTGCCTGGAGGCCAATGGTGCCTGTTTCTCCCTGGGCGTTGCTTCACCAGAGCGGCCAGGCAACATCTGCCCCATCTACCCTTCTGCTCTTCCCTTCCAGCTGACAGAGTTCTCCCTGCTCTACTCTAGCCCTAGGAAGTTTGGAGACAACCGGGCTCCTCCTCCTGTGCAAGGAGTCCCGGGGCCCAGTTGGAGTGAAAAGGCAAAACCACAGGCAAGCCCAGGAAAGTGCTGAGTCATGTCTGAAACACTCCCTCAGCCTGCTCCTTCATGGCTAGCGAGGCTGTGAGCTAGGAAAGTCTTTGGAAGCTCAGCAAGTGGCAGCGAGATGCAGGCCCCAACCCAGCAATCCCGGTGCTTGGAGCAGGTCTCACAGCCTCCCAGTGCCAAAGCGAGCTCCTCTCTGCCAAATGCAGCTTTGCACACGCAGGCCGCTCTGCTGCCTCTGCATCCAGGAAGGAAGCTCTCTAGGCCCGCTTCCTGCGAAATCTGCTTCAGCCTGAGGGAAAAGCCCTTGGAGAGGTCTTGGCTCAGGGGCAGTTGCTCCTGTGCCTGGGGAAGAGGGAAGGGCACCACACTCCCAAGGAAAGGCCAGACACACTCCACAAGTCTTTGCTCCTCTGGAGGGCGGCATGGAGCCTCCAACTGGGAGGTCGCTTCTCAGCGGAGACGCAGGGGCATTCTGGCTGTGATCCCGCAGCCCCTGCCTGGAGGCCCACGGTGCCTGTTTCTCTCTGGGCGTTGCTTCCACAGTGCGGCCAAGCAACATCTTCACCATGGGCACAACAGCGCTTCCCTTCCGCCTGACAGACGTCTCAGTGCTCTGCTCTAGACCTCGGAAGTGGGGGGACAACCGAGCCCAGCCTCCTTTCCAAGGAGTCCTGCGCCTTCCATGGCACTGAAAGGCAATAGCACGGGGAAGCCTAGGAAGGGGCTGAGTCATGTCGGACACACTTCCTCAGCCTGCTCCTTTCAGGGAAGCAACGCTGGGAGCTAGGAAAGCCTTCTCAAGCTCGGAGAGTGCAAGAGAGATGCAGGCCGCGCACCCGGAAATCTCGGTGCTTGGAGCCAATCTCAGCGTCTCCCAGGGGCAAAGCGAACGCCTCTCTGCCAAATCCAGCTTTGCAGACGCAGGCCGCTAGGCTGCCTCTGCATTGGCGAAGGAAGCTCTCTCCTCCCGCTTCCTGCGAAATCTGCTTCTCAGCCTGAGCGAATCTCAGTGGGAACGGTCTTTCCTCTGGGGCCATTGCTCCTGTGCCTGGGGCTGCCGCAAGGGCACCACCCTCCCAGGGAAAGGCCAAACACACCCCACATGTCTTTGCCTCTCTGGAGAGCTGCAGGCAACCTCAAACTCTCAGGAAGCTTCTCGGCTGAGATGCAGAAGCACTCTGGCTGGGGTCTCGCATCCCCTGCCTGGAGGCCCATGGTGCCTGTTTCTCCCTGGGCGTTGCTTCACCAGAGCGGCCAGGCAACATCTGCCCCATCTACCCTTCTGCTCTTCCCTTCCAGCTGACAGAGTTCTCCCTGCTCTACTCTAGCCCTAGGAAGTTTGGAGACAACCGGGCTCCTCCTCCTGTGCAAGGAGTCCCGGGGCCCAGTTGGAGTGGAAAGGGAAAATCACAGGCAAGCCCAGGAAAGTGCTGAGTCATGTCTGACACACTCCCTCAGCCTGCTCCTTCATGGCTAGCGAGGCTGTGAGCTAGGAAAGTCTTTGGAAGCTCAGCAAGTGGCAGCGAGATGCAGGCCCCAACCCAGCAATCCCGGTGCTTGGAGCAGGTCTCACAGCCTCCCAGTGCCAAAGCGAGCTCCTCTCTGCCAAATGCAGCTTTGCACACGCAGGCCGCTCTGCTGCCTCTGCATCCACGAAGGAAGCTCTCTAGGCCCGCTTCCTGCGAAATCTGCTTCAGCCTGAGGGAAAAGCCCTTGGAGAGGTCTTGGCTCAGGGGCAGTTGCTCCTGTGCCTGGGGAAGAGGGAAGGGCACCACACTCCCAAGGAAAGGCCAGACACACTCCACACGTCTTTGCTCCTCTGGAGGGCGGCATGGAGCCTCCAACTGGGAGGTCGCTTCTCAGCGGAGAGGCAGGGGCATTCTGGCTGTGATCCCGCAGCCCCTGCCTGGAGGCCCACGGTGCCTCTTTCTCTCTGGGCGTTGCTTCCACAGTGCGGCCAAGCAACATCTTCACCATGGGCACAACAGCGCTTCCCTTCCGCCTGACAGACGTCTCAGTGCTCTGCTCCAGACCTCGGAAGTGGGGGGACAACCGAGCCCAGCCTCCTTTCCAAGGAGTCCTGCGCCTTCCATTGCACTGAAAGGCAATGGCACAGGGAAGCCTAGGAAGGGGCTGAGTCATGTCGGACACACTTCCTCAGCCTGCTCCTTTCAGGGAAGCAACGCTGGGAGCTAGGAAAGCCTTCTCAAGCTCGGAGAGTGCAAGAGACATGCAGGCCGCGCACCCGGAAATCTCGGTGCTTGGAGCCAATCTCAGCGTCTCCCAGGGGCAAAGCGAACGCCTCTCTGCCAAATCCAGCTTTGCAGACGCAGGCCGCTAGGCTGCCTCTGCATTGGCAAAGGAAGCTCTCTCCTCCCGCTTCCTGCGAAATCTGCTTCTCAGCCTGAGCGAATCTCAGTGGGAACGGTCTTTCCTCTGGGGCCTTTGCTCCTGTGCCTGGGGCTGCCGCAAGGGCACCACCCTCCCAGGGAAAGGCCAAACACACCCCACATGTCTTTGCTCCTCTGGAGAGCTGCAGGCAACCTCAAACTCTCAGGAAGCTTCTCGGCTGAGACGCAGAAGCACTCTGGCTGGGGTCTCGCATCCCCTGCCTGGAGGCCCATGGTGCCTGTTTCTCCCTGGGCGTTGCTTCACCAGAGCGGCCAGGCAACATCTGCCCCATCTACCCTTCTGCTCTTCCCTTCCAGCTGACAGAGTTCTCCCTGCTCTACTCTAGCCCTAGGAAGTTTGGAGACAACCGGGCTCCTCCTCCTGTGCAAGGAGTCCCGGGGCCCAGTTGGAGTGGAAAGGCAAAACCACAGGCAAGCCCAGGAAAGTGCTGAGTCATGTCTGACACACTCCCTCAGCCTGCTCCTTCATGGCTAGCGAGGCTGTGAGCTAGGAAAGTCTTTGGAAGCTCAGCAAGTGGCAGAGAGATGCAGGCCCCAACCCAGCAATCCCGGTGCTTGGAGCAGGTCTCACAGCCTCCCAGTGCCAAAGCGAGCTCCTCTCTGCCAAATGCAGCTTTGCACACGCAGGCCGCTCTGCTGCCTCTGCATCCAGGAAGGAAGCTCTCTAGGCCCGCTTCCTGCGAAATCTGCTTCAGCCTGAGGGAAAAGCCCTTGGAGAGGTCTTGGCTCAGGGGCAGTTGCTCCGGTGCCTGGGGAAGAGGGAAGGGCACCACACTCCCAAGGAAAGGCCAGACACACTCCACACGTCTTTGCTCCTCTGGAGGGCGGCATGGAGCCTCCAACTGGGAGGTCGCTTCTCAGCGGAGACGCAGGGGCATTCTGGCTGTGATCCCGCAGCCCCTGCCTGGAGGCCCACGGTGCCTGTTTCTCTCTGGGCGTTGCTTCCACAGTGCGGCCAAGCAACATCTTCACCATGGGCACAACAGCGCTTCCCTTCCGCCTGACAGACGTCTCAGTGCTCTGCTCTAGACCTCGGAAGTGGGGGGACAACCGAGCCCAGCCTCCTTTCCAAGGAGTCCTGCGCCTTCCATGGCACTGAAAGGCAATAGCACGGGGAAGCCTAGGAAGGGGCTGAGTCATGTCGGACACACTTCCTCAGCCTGCTCCTTTCAGGGAAGCAACGCTGGGAGCTAGGAAAGCCTTCTCAAGCTCGGAGAGTGCAAGAGAGATGCAGGCCGCGCACCCGGAAATCTCGGTGCTTGGAGCCAATCTCAGCGTCTCCCAGGGGCAAAGCGAATGCCTCTCTGCCAAATCCAGCTTTGCAGACGCAGGCCGCTAGGCTGCCTCTGCATTGGCGAAGGAAGCTCTCTCCTCCCGCTTCCTGCGAAATCTGCTTCTCAGCCTGAGCGAATCTCAGTGGGAACGGTCTTTCCTCTGGGGCCATTGCTCCTGTGCCTGGGGCTGCCGCAAGGGCACCACCCTCCCAGGGAAAGGCCAAACACACCCCACATGTCTTTGCCTCTCTGGAGAGCTGCAGGCAACCTCAAACTCTCAGGAAGCTTCTCGGCTGAGATGCAGAAGCACTCTGGCTGGGGTCTCGCATCCCCTGCCTGGAGGCCCATGGTGCCTGTTTCTCCCTGGGCGTTGCTTCACCAGAGCGGCCAGGCAACATCTGCCCCATCTACCCTTCTGCTCTTCCCTTCCAGCTGACAGAGTTCTCCCTGCTCTACTCTAGCCCTAGGAAGTTTGGAGACAACCGGGCTCCTCCTCCTGTGCAAGGAGTCCCGGGGCCCAGTTGGAGTGGAAAGGGAAAATCACAGGCAAGCCCAGGAAAGTGCTTAGTCATGTCTGACACACTCCCTCAGCCTGCTCCTTCATGGCTAGCGAGGCTGTGAGCTAGGAAAGTCTTTGGAAGCTCAGCAAGTGGCAGCGAGATGCAGGCCCCAACCCAGCAATCCCGGTGCTTGGAGCAGGTCTCACAGCCTCCCAGTGCCAAAGCGAGCTCCTCTCTGCCAAATGCAGCTTTGCACACGCAGGCTGCTCTGCTGCCTCTGCATCCACGAAGGAAGCTCTCTAGGCCCGCTTCCTGCGAAATCTGCTTCAGCCTGAGGGAAAAGCCCTTGGAGAGGTCTTGGCTCAGGGGCAGTTGCTCCTGTGCCTGGGGAAGAGGGAAGGGCACCACACTCCCAAGGAAAGGCCAGACACACTCCACACGTCTTTGCTCCTCTGGAGGGCGGCATGGAGCCTCCAACTGGGAGGTCGCTTCTCAGCGGAGAGGCAGGGGCATTCTGGCTGTGATCCCGCAGCCCCTGCCTGGAGGCCCACGGTGCCTCTTTCTCTCTGGGCGTTGCTTCCACAGTGCGGCCAAGCAACATCTTCACCATGGGCACAACAGCGCTTCCCTTCCGCCTGACAAACGTCTCAGTGCTCTGCTCCAGACCTCGGAAGTGGGGGGACAACCGAGCCCAGCCTCCTTTCCAAGGAGTCCTGCGCCTTCCATTGCACTGAAAGGCAATGGCACAGGGAAGCCTAGGAAGGGGCTGAGTCATGTCGGACACACTTCCTCAGTCTGCTCCTTTCAGGGAAGCAACGCTGGGAGCTAGGAAAGCCTTCTCAAGCTCGGAGAGTGCAAGAGACATGCAGGCCGCGCACCCGGAAATCTCGGTGCTTGGAGCCAATCTCAGCGTCTCCCAGGGGCAAAGCGAACGCCTCTCTGCCAAATCCAGCTTTGCAGACGCAGGCCGCTAGGCTGCCTCTGCATTGGCAAAGGAAGCTCTCTCCTCCCGCTTCCTGCGAAATCTGCTTCTCAGCCTGAGCGAATCTCAGTGGGAACGGTCTTTCCTCTGGGGCCTTTGCTCCTGTGCCTGGGGCTGCCGCAAGGGCACCACCCTCCCAGGGAAAGGCCAAACACACCCCACATGTCTTTGCTCCTCTGGAGAGCTGCAGGCAACCTCAAACTCTCAGGAAGCTTCTCGGCTGAGACGCAGAAGCACTCTGGCTGGGGTCTCGCATCCCCTGCCTGGAGGCCCATGGTGCCTGTTTCTCCCTGGGCGTTGCTTCACCAGAGCGGCCAGGCAACATCTGCCCCATCTACCCTTCTGCTCTTCCCTTCCAGCTGACAGAGTTCTCCCTGCTCTACTCTAGCCCTAGGAAGTTTGGAGACAACCGGGCTCCTCCTCCTGTGCAAGGAGTCCCGGGGCCCAGTTGGAGTGGAAAGGCAAAACCACAGGCAAGCCCAGGAAAGTGCTGAGTCATGTCTGACACACTCCCTCAGCCTGCTCCTTCATGGCTAGCGAGGCTGTGAGCTAGGAAAGTCTTTGGAAGCTCAGCAAGTGGCAGAGAGATGCAGGCCCCAACCCAGCAATCCCGGTGCTTGGAGCAGGTCTCACAGCCTCCCAGTGCCAAAGCGAGCTCCTCTCTGCCAAATGCAGCTTTGCACACGCAGGCCGCTCTGCTGCCTCTGCATCCACGAAGGAAGCTCTCTAGGCCCGCTTCCTGCGAAATCTGCTTCAGCCTGAGGGAAAAGCCCTTGGAGAGGTCTTGGCTCAGGGGCAGTTGCTCCTATGCCTGAGGAAGAGGGAAGGGCACCACACTCCCAAGGAAAGGCCAGACACACTCCACACGTCTTTGCTCCTCTGGAGGGCGGCATGGAGCCTCCAACTGGGAGGTCGCTTCTCAGCGGAGACGCAGGGGCATTCTGGCTGTGATCCCGCAGCCCCTGCCTGGAGGCCCACGGTGCCTGTTTCTCTCTGGGCGTTGCTTCCACAGTGCGGCCAAGCAACATCTTCACCATGGGCACAACAGCGCTTCCCTTCCGCCTGACAGAAGTCTCAGTGCTCTGCTCTAGACCTCGGAAGTGGGGGGACAACCGAGCCCAGCCTCCTTTCCAAGGAGTCCTGCGCCTTCGATTGCACTGAAAGGCAATAGCACGGGGAAGCCTAGGAAGGGGCTGAGTCATGTCGGACACACTTCCTCAGCCTGCTCCTTTCAGGGAAGCAACGCTGGGAGCTAGGAAAGCCTTCTCAAGCTCGGAGAGTGCAAGAGAGATGCAGGCCACGCACCCGGAAATCTCGGTGCTTGGAGCCAATCTCAGCGTCTCCCAGGGGCAAAGCGAACGCCTCTCTCCCAAATGCAGCTTTGCACACGCAGGCCGCTCTGCTGCCTCTGCATCCACGAAGGAAGCTCTCTAGGCCCGCTTCCTGCGAAATCTGCTTCAGCCTGAGGGAAAAGCCCTTGGAGAAGTCTTGGCTCAGGGGCAGTTGCTCCTGTGCCTGGGGAAGAGGGAAGGGCACCACACTCCCAAGGAAAGGCCAGACACACTCCACACGTCTTTGCTCCTCTGGAGGGCGGCATGGAGCCTCCAACTGGGAGGTCGCTTCTCAGCGGAGACGCAGGGGCATTCTGGCTGTGATCCCGCAGCCCCTGCCTGGAGGCCCACGGTGCCTGTTTCTCTCTGGGCGTTGCTTCCACACTGCGGCCAAGCAACATCTTCACCATGGGCACAACAGCGCTTCCCTTCCGCCTGACAGACGTCTCAGTGCTCTGCTCTAGTCCTCTGAAGTGGGGAGACAACCGAGCCCAGCCTCCTTTCAAAGGAGTCCTGCGCCTTCCATTGCACTGAAAGGCAATAGCACGGGGAAGCCTAGGAAGGGGCTGAGTCATGTCGGACACACTTCCTCAGCCTGCTCCTTTCAGGGAAGCAACGCTGGGAGCTAGGAAAGCCTTCTCAAGCTCGGAGAGTGCAAGAGAGATGCAGGCCGCGCACCCGGAAATCTCGGTGCTTGGATCCAATCTCAGCGTCTCCCAGGGGCAAAGCGAACGCCTCTCTGCCAAATCCAGCTTTGCAGACGCAGGCCGCTAGGCTGCCTCTGCATTGGCGAAGGAAGCTCTCTCCTCCCGCTTCCTGCGAAATCTGCTTCTCAGCCTGAGCGAATTTCAGTGGGAACGGTCTTTCCTCCGGGGCCGTTGCTCCTGTGCCTGGGGCTGCCGCAAGGGCACCAGCCTCCCAGGGAAAGGCCAAACACACCCCACATGTCTTTGCTCCTCTGGAGAGCTGCAGGCAACCTCAAACTCTCAGGAAGCTTCTCGGCTGAGACGCAGAAGCACTCTGGCTGGGATCTCGCATCCCCTGCCTGGAGGCCCATGGTGCCTGTTTCTCCCTGGGCGTTGCTTCACCAGAGCGGCCAGGCAACATCTGCCCCATCTACCCTTCTGCTCTTCCCTTCCAGCTGACAGAGTTCTCCCTGCTCTACTCTAGCCCTAGGAAGTTTGGAGACAACCGGGCTCCTCCTCCTGTGCAAGGAGTCCCGGGGCCCAGTTGGAGTGGAAAGGCAAAACCACAGGCAAGCCCAGGAAAGTGCTGAGTCATGTCTGACACACTCCCTCAGCCTGCTCCTTCATGGCTAGCGAGGCTGTGAGCTAGGAAAGTCTCTGGAAGCTCAGCAAGTGGCAGCGAGATGCAGGCCCCAACCCAGCAATCCCGGTGCTTGGAGCAGGTCTCACAGCCTCCCAGTGCCAAAGCGAGCTCCTCTCTGCCAAATGCAGCTTTGCACACGCAGGCCGCTCTGCTGCCTCTGCATCCACGAAGGAAGCTCTCTAGGCCCGCTTCCTGCGAAATCTGCTTCAGCCTGAGGGAAAAGCCCTTGGAGAGGTCTTGGCTCAGGGGCAGTTGCTCCTGTACCTGGGGAAGAGGGAAGGGCACCACACTCCCAAGGAAAGTCCAGACACACTCCACACGTCTTTGCTCCTCTGGAGGGCGGCATGGATCCTCCAACTGGGAGGTCGCTTCTCAGAGGAGACAAAGGGGCATTCTGGCTGTGATCCCGCAGCCCCTGCCTGGAGGCCCACGGTGCCTGTTTCTCTCTGGGCGTTGCTTCCACAGTGCGGCCAAGCAACATCTTCACCATGGGCACAACAGCACTTCCCTTCCGCCTGACAGACGTCTCAGTGCTCAGCTCTAGTCCTCTGAAGTGGGGAGACAACCGAGCCCAGCCTCCTTTCAAAGGAGTCCTGCGCCTTCCATTGCACTGAAAGGCAATAGCACGGGGAAGCCTAGGAAGGGGCTGAGTCATGTCGGACACACTTCCTCAGCCTGCTCCTTTCAGGGAAGCAACGCTGGGAGCTAGGAAAGCCTTCTCAAGCTCGGAGAGTGCAAGAGAGATGCAGGCCGCGCACCCGGAAATCTCGGTGCTTGGAGCCAATCTCAGCGTCTCCCAGGGGCAAAGCGAACGCCTCTCTGCCAAATCCAGCTTTGCAGACGCAGGCCGCTAGGCTGCCTCTGCATTGGCGAAGGAAGCTCTCTCCTCCCGCTTCCTGCGAAATCTGCTTCTCAGCCTGAGCGAATCTCAGTGGGAACGGTCTTTCCTCTGGGGCCATTGCTCCTGTGCCTGGGGCTGCCGCAAGGGCACCACCCTCCCAGGGAAAGGCCAAACACACCCCACATGTCTTTGCCTCTCTGGAGAGCTGCAGGCAACCTCAAACTCTCAGGAAGCTTCTCGGCTGAGATGCAGAAGCACTCTGGCTGGGGTCTCGCATCCCCTGCCTGGAGGCCCATGGTGCCTGTTTCTCCCTGGGCGTTGCCTCACCAGAGCGGCCAGGCAACATCTGCCCCATCAACCCTTCTGCTCTTCCCTTCCAGCTGACAGAGTTCTCCCTGCTCTACTCTAGCCCTAGGAAGTTTGGAGACAACCGGGCTCCTCCTCCTGTGCAAGGAGTCCCGGGGCCCAGTTGGAGTGAAAAGGCAAAACCACAGGCAAGCCCAGGAAAGTGCTGAGTCATGTCTGACACACTCCCTCAGCCTGCTCCTTCATGGCTAGCGAGGCTGTGAGCTAGGAAAGTCTTTGGAAGCTCAGCAAGTGGCAGCGAGATGGAGGCCCCAACCCAGCAATCCCGGTGCTTGGAGCAGGTCTCACAGCCTCCCAGTGCCAAAGCGAGCTCCTCTCTGCCAAATGCAGCTTTGCACACGCAGGCCGCTCTGCTGCCTCTGCATCCACGAAGGAAGCTCTCTAGGCCCGCTTCCTGCGAAATCTGCTTCAGCCTGAGGGAAAAGCCCTTGGAGAGGTCTTGGCTCAGGGGCAGTTGCTCCTGTGCCTGGGGAAGAGGGAAGGGCACCACACTCCCAAGGAAAGGCCAGACACACTCCACACGTCTTTGCTCCTCTGGAGGGCGGCATGGAGCCTCCAACTGGGAGGTTGCGTCTCAGCGGAGACGCAGGGGCATTCTGGCTGTGATCCCGCAGCCCCTGCCTGGAGGCCCACGGTGCCTCTTTCTCTCTGGGCGTTGCTTCCACAGTGCGGCCAAGCAACATCTTCACCATGGGCACAACAGCGCTTCCCTTCCGCCTGACAGACGTCTCAGTGCTCTGCTCTAGACCTCGGAAGTGGGGGGACAACCGAGCCCAGCCTCCTTTCCAAGGAGTCCTGCGCCTTCGATTGCACTGAAAGGCAATAGCACGGGGAAGCCTAGGAAGGGGCTGAGTCATGTCGGACACACTTCCTCAGCCTGCTCCTTTCAGGGAAGCAACGCTGGGAGCTAGGAAAGCCTTCTCAAGCTCGGAGAGTGCAAGAGAGATGCAGGCCGCGCACCCGGAAATCTCGGTGCTTGGAGCCAATCTCAGCGTCTCCCAGGGGCAAAGCGAACGCCTCTCTGCCAAATGCAGCTTTGCACACGCAGGCCGCTCTGCTGCCTCTGCATCCACGAAGGAAGCTCTCTAGGCCCGCTTCCTGCGAAATCTGCTTCAGCCTGAGGGAAAAGCCCTTGGAGAGGTGTTGGCTCAGGGGCAGTTGCTCCTGTGCCTGGGGAAGAGGGAAGGGCACCACACTCCCAAGGAAAGGCCAGACACACTCCACACGTCTTTGCTCCTCTGGAGGGCGGCATGGAGCCTCCAACTGGGAGGTCGCTTCTCAGCGGAGACGCAGGGGCATTCTGGCTGTGATCCCGCAGCCCCTGCCTGGAGGCCCACGGTGCCTGTTTCTCTCTGGGCGTTGCTTCCACAGTGCGGCCAAGCAACATCTTCACCATGGGCACAACAGCACTTTCCTTCCGCCTGACATACGTCTCAGTGCTCTGCTCTAGTCCTCTGAAGTGGGGAGACAACCGAGCCCAGCCTCCTTTCAAAGGAGTCCTGCGCCTTCCATTGCACTGAAAGGCAATAGTACGGGGAAGCCTAGGAAGGGGCTGAGTCATGTCGGACACACTTCCTCAGCCTGCTCCTTTCAGGGAAGCAACGCTGGGAGCTAGGAAAGCCTTCTCAAGCTCGGAGAATGCAAGAGAGATGCAGGCCGCGCACCCGGAAATCTCGGTGCTTGGAGCCAATCTCAGCGTCTCCCAGGGGCAAAGCGAACGCCTCTCTGCCAAATCCAGCTTTGCAGACGCAGGCCGCTAGGCTGCCTCTGCATTGGCGAAGGAAGCTCTCTCCTCCCGCTTCCTGCGAAATCTGCTTCTCAGCCTGAGCGAATCTCAGTGGGAACGGTCTTTCCTCCGGGGCCGTTGCTCCTGTGCCTGGGGCTGCCGCAAGGGCACCACCCTCCCAGAGAAAGGCCAAACACACCCCACATGTCTTTGCTCCTCTGGAGAGCTGCAGGCAACCTCAAACTCTCAGGAAGCTTCTCGGCTGAGACGCAGAAGCACTCTGGCTGGGATCTCGCATCCCCTGCCTGGAGGCCCATGGTGCCTGTTTCTCCCTGGGCGTTGCTTCACCAGAGCGGCCAGGCAACATCTGCCCCATCTACCCTTCTGCTCTTCCCTTCCAGCTGACAGAGTTCTCCCTGCTCTACTCTAGCCCTAGGAAGTTTGGAGACAACCGGGCTCCTCCTCCTGTGCAAGGAGTCCCGGGGCCCAGTTGGAGTGGAAAGGCAAAACCACAGGCAAGCCCAGGAAAGTGCTGAGTCATGTCTGACACACTCCCTCAGCCTGCTCCTTCATGGCTAGCGAGGCTGTGAGCTAGGAAAGTCTTTGGAAGCTCAGCAAGTGGCAGCGAGATGCAGGCCCCAACCCAGCAATCCCGGTGCTTGGAGCAGGTCTCACAGCCTCCCAGTGCCAAAGCGAGCTCCTCTCTGCCAAATGCAGCTTTGCACACGCAGGCCGCTCTGCTGCCTCTGCATCCACGAAGGAAGCTCTCTAGGCCAGCTTCCTGCGAAATCTGCTTCAGCCTGAGGGAAAAGCCCTTGGAGAGGTCTTGGCTCAGGGGCAGTTGCTCCTGTGCCTGGGGAAGAGGGAAGGGCACCACACTCCCAAGGAAAGGCCAGACACACTCCACACGTCTTTGCTCCACTGGAGGGCGGCATGGAGCCTCCAACTGGTAGGTCGCTTCTCAGAGGAGACAAAGGGGCATTCTGGCTGTGATCCCGCAGCCCCTGCCTGGAGGCCCACGGTGCCTGTTTCTCTCTGGGCGTTGCTTCCACAGTGCGGCCAAGCAACATCTTCACCATGGGCACAACAACGCTTCCCTTCCGCCTGACAGACGTCTCAGTGCTCTGCTCTAGACCTCTGAAGTGGGGAGACAACCGAGCCCAGCCTCCTTTCCAAGGAGTCCTGCGCCTTCCATTGCACTGAAAGGCAATGGGACGGGGAAGCCTAGGAAGGGGCTGAGTCATGTCGGACACACTTCCTCAGCCTGCTCCTTTCAGGGAAGCAACGCTGGGAGCTAGGAAAGCCTTCTCAAGCTCGGAGAGTGCAAGAGAGATGCAGGCCGCGCACCCGGAAATCTCGGTGCTTGGAGCCAATCTCAGCGTCTCCCAGGGGCAAAGCGAACGCCTCTCTGCCAAATCCAGCTTTGCAGACGCAGGCCGCTAGGCTGCCTCTGCATTGGCGAAGGAAGCTCTCTCCTCCCGCTTCCTGCGAAATCTGCTTCTCAGCCTGAGCGAATCTCAGTGGGAACGGTCTTTCCTCTGGGGCCATTGCTCCTGTGCCTGGGGCTGCCGCAAGGGCACCACCCTCCCAGGGAAAGGCCAAACACACCCCACATGTCTTTGCCTCTCTGGAGAGCTGCAGGCAACCTCAAACTCTCAGGAAGCTTCTCGGCTGAGATGCAGAAGCACTCTGGCTGGGGTCTCGCATCCCCTGCCTGGAGGCCCATGGTGCCTGTTTCTCCCTGGGCGTTGCTTCACCAGAGCGGCCAGGCAACATCTGCCCCATCTACCCTTCTGCTCTTCCCTTCCAGCTGACAGAGTTCTCCCTGCTCTACTCTAGCCCTAGGAAGTTTGGAGACAACCGGGCTCCTCCTCCTGTGCAAGGAGTCCCGGGGCCCAGTTGGAGTGGATAGGGAAAATCACAGGCGAGCCCAGGAAAGTGCTGAGTCATGTCTGACACACTCCCTCAGCCTGCTCCTTCATGGCTAGCGAGGCTGTGAGCTAGGAAAGTCTTTGGAAGCTCAGCAAGTGGCAGCGAGATGCAGGCCCCAACCCAGCAATCCCGGTGCTTGGAACAGGTCTCACAGCCTCCCAGTGCCAAAGCGAGCTCCTCTCTGCCAAATGCAGCTTTGCACACGCAGGCCGCTCTGCTGCCTCTGCATCCACGAAGGAAGCTCTCTAGGCTCGCTTCCTGCGAAATCTGCTTCAGCCTGAGGGAAAAGCCCTTGGAGAGGTCTTGGCTCAGGGGCAGTTGCTCCTGTGCCTGGGGAAGAGGGAAGGGCACCACACTCCCAAGGAAAGGCCAGACACACTCCACACGTCTTTGCTCCTCTGGAGGGCGGCATGGAGCCTCCAACTGGGAGGTCGCTTCTCAGCGGAGAGGCAGGGGCATTCTGGCTGTGATCCCGCAGCCCCTGCCTGGAGGCCCACGGTGCCTCTTTCTCTCTGGGCGTTGCTTCCACAGTGCGGCCAAGCAACATCTTCACCATGGGCACAACAGCGCTTCCCTTCCGCCTGACAGACGTCTCAGTGCTCTGCTCCAGACCTCGGAAGTGGGGGGACAACCGAGCCCAGCCTCCTTTCCAAGGAGTCCTGCGCCTTCCATTGCACTGAAAGGCAATGGCACGGGGAAGCCTAGGAAGGGGCTGAGTCATGTCGGACACACTTCCTCAGCCTGCTCCTTTCAGGGAAGCAACGCTGGGAGCTAGGAAAGCCTTCTCAAGCTCGGAGAGTGCAAGGGAGATGCAGGCCGCGCACCCGGAAATCTCGGTGCTTGGAGCCAATCTCAGCGTCTCCCAGGGGCAAAGCGAACGCCTCTCTGCCAAATCCAGCTTTGCAGACGCAGGCCGCTAGGCTGCCTCTGCATTGGCGAAGGAAGCTCTCTCCTCCCGCTTCCTGCGAAATCTGCTTCTCAGCCTGAGCGAATCTCAGTGGGAACGGTCTTTCCTCTGGGGCCGTTGCTCCTGTGCCTGGGGCTGCCGCAAGGGCACCACCCTCCCAGGGAAAGGCCAAACACACCCCACATGTCTTTGCTCCTCTGGAGAGCTGCAGGCAACCTCAAACTCTCAGGAAGCTTCTCGGCTGAGACGCAGAAGCACTCTGGCTGGGATCTCGCATCCCCTGCCTGGAGGCCCATGGTGCCTGTTTCTCCCTGGGCGTTGCTTCACCAGAGCGGCCAGGCAACATCTGCCCCATCTACCCTTCTGCTCTTCCCTTCCAGCTGACAGAGTTCTCCCTGCTCTACTCTAGCCCTAGGAAGTTTGGAGACAACCGGGCTCCTCCTCCTGTGCAAGGAGTCCCGGGGCCCAGTTGGAGTGAAAAGGCAAAACCACAGGCAAGCCCAGGAAAGTGCTGAGTCATGTCTGACACACTCCCTCAGCCTGCTCCTTCATGGCTAGCGAGGCTGTGAGCTAGGAAAGTCTTTGGAAGCTCAGCAAGTGGCAGCGAGATGGAGGCCCCAACCCAGCAATCCCGGTGCTTGGAGCAGGTCTCACAGCCTCCCAGTGCCAAAGCGAGCTCCTCTCTGCCAAATGCAGCTTTGCACACGCAGGCCGCTCTGCTGCCTCTGCATCCACGAAGGAAGCTCTCTAGGCCCGCTTCCTGCGAAATCTGCTTCAGCCTGAGGGAAAAGCCCTTGGAGAGGTCTTGGCTCAGGGGCAGTTGCTCCTGTGCCTGGGGAAGAGGGAAGGGCACCACACTCCCAAGGAAAGGCCAGACACACTCCACACGTCTTTGCTCCTCTGGAGGGCGGCATGGAGCCTCCAACTGGGAGGATGCGTCTCAGCAGAGACGCAGGGGCATTCTGGCTGTGATCCCGCAGCCCCTGCCTGGAGGCCCACGGTGCCTCTTTCTCTCTGGGCGTTGCTTCCACAGTGCGGCCAAGCAACATCTTCACCATGGGCACAACAGCGCTTCCCTTCCGCCTGACAGACGTCTCAGTGCTCTGCTCTAGACCTCGGAAGTGGGGGGACAACCGAGCCCAGCCTCCTTTCCAAGGAGTCCTGCGCCTTCCATTGCACTGAAAGGCAATAGCACGGGGAAGCCTAGGAAGGGGCTGAGTCATGTCGGACACACTTCCTCAGCCTGCTCCTTTCAGGGAAGCAACGCTGGGAGCTAGGAAAGCCTTCTCAAGCTCGGAGAGTGCAAGAGAGATGCAGGCCACGCACCCGGAAATCTCGGTGCTTGGAGCCAATCTCAACGTCTCCCAGGGGCAAAGCGAACGCCTCTCTGCCAAATGCAGCTTTGCACACGCAGGCCGCTCTGCTGCCTCTGCATCCACGAAGGAAGCTCTCTAGGCCCGCTTCCTGCGAAATCTGCTTCAGCCTGAGGGAAAAGCCCTTGGAGAGGTCTTGGCTCAGGGGCAGTTGCTCCTGTGCCTGGGGAAAAGGGAAGGGCACCACACTCCCAAGGAAAGGCCAGACACACTCCACACGTCTTTGCTCCTCTGGAGGGCGGCATGGAGCCTCCAACTGGGAGGTCGCTTCTCAGCGGAGACGCAGGGGCATTCTGGCTGTGATCCCGCAGCCCCTGCCTGGAGGCCCACGGTGCCTGTTTCTCTCTGGGCGTTGCTTCCACAGTGCGGCCAAGCAACATCTTCACCATGGGCACAACAGCACTTCCCTTCCGCCTGACAGACGTCTCAGTGCTCTGCTCTAGTCCTCTGAAGTGGGGAGACAACCGAGCCCAGCCTCCTTTCAAAGGAGTCCTGCGCCTTCCATTGCACTGAAAGGCAATAGTACGGGGAAGCCTAGGAAGGGGCTGAGTCATGTCGGACACACTTCCTCAGCCTGCTCCTTTCAGGGAAGCAACGCTGGGAGCTAGGAAAGCCTTCTCAAGCTCGGAGAATGCAAGAGAGATGCAGGCCGCGCACCCGGAAATCTCGGTGCTTGGAGCCAATCTCAGCATCTCCCAGGGGCAAAGCGAACGCCTCTCTGCCAAATCCAGCTTTGCAGACGCAGGCCGCTAGGCTGCCTCTGCATTGGCGAAGGAAGCTCTCTCCTCCCGCTTCCTGCGAAATCTGCTTCTCAGCCTGAGCGAATCTCAGTGGGAACGGTCTTTCCTCCGGGGCCGTTGCTCCTGTGCCTGGGGCTGCCGCAAGGGCACCACCCTCCCAGGGAAAGGCCAAACACACCCCACATGTCTTTGCTCCTCTGGAGAGCTGCAGGCAACCTCAAACTCTCAGGAAGCTTCTCGGCTGAGACGCAGAAGCACTCTGGCTGGGATCTCGCATCCCCTGCCTGGAGGCCCATGGTGCCTGTTTCTCCCTGGGCGTTGCTTCACCAGAGCGGCCAGGCAACATCTGCCCCATCTACCCTTCTGCTCTTCCCTTCCAGCTGACAGAGTTCTCCCTGCTCTACTCTAGCCCTAGGAAGTTTGGAGACAACCGGGCTCCTCCTCCTGTGCAAGGAGTCCCGGGGCCCATTTGGAGTGGAAAGGCAAAACCACAGGCAAGCCCAGGAAAGTGCTGAGTCATGTCTGACACACTCCCTCAGCCTGCTCCTTCATGGCTAGCGAGGCTGTGAGCTAGGAAAGTCTTTGGAAGCTCAGCAAGTGGCAGCGAGATGCAGGCCCCAACCCAGCAATCCCGGTGCTTGGAGCAGGTCTCACAGCCTCCCAGTGCCAAAGCGAGCTCCTCTCTGCCAAATGCAGCTTTGCACACGCAGGCCGCTCTGCTGCCTCTGCATCCACGAAGGAAGCTCTCTAGGCCCGCTTCCTGCGAAATCTGCTTCAGCCTGAGGGAAAAGCCCTTGGAGAGGTCTTGGCTCAGGGGCAGTTGCTCCTGTGCCTGGGGAAGAGGGAAGGGCACCACACTCCCAAGGAAAGGCCAGACACACTCCACACGTCTTTGCTCCTCTGGAGGGCGGCATGGAGCCTCCAACTGGGAGGTCGCTTCTCAGCGGAGACGCAGGGGCATTCTGGCTGTGATCCCGCAGCCCCTGCCTGGAGGCCCACGGTGCCTGTTTCTCTCTGGGCGTTGCTTCCACAGTGCGGCCAAGCAACATCTTCACCATGGGCACAACAACGCTTCCCTTCCGCCTGACAGACGTCTCAGTGCTCTGCTCTAGACCTCTGAAGTGGGGAGACAACCGAGCCCAGCCTCCTTTCCAAGGAGTCCTGCGCCTTCCATTGCACTGAAAGGCAATAGCACGGGGAAGCCTAGGAAGGGGCTGAGTCATGTCGGACACACTTCCTCAGCCTGCTCCTTTCAGGGAAGCAACGCTGGGAGCTAGGAAAGCCTTCTCAAGCTCGGAGAGTGCAAGAGAGATGCAGGCCGCGCACCCGGAAATCTCGGTGCTTGGAGCCAATCTCAGCGTCTCCCAGGGGTAAAGCGAACGCCTCTCTGCCAAATCCAGCTTTGCAGACGCAGGCCGCTAGGCTGCCTCTGCATTGGCGAAGGAAGCTCTCTCCTCCCGCTTCCTGCGAAATCTGCTTCTCAGCCTGAGCGAATCTCAGTGGGAACGGTCTTTCCTCTGGGGCCGTTGCTCCTGTGCCTGGGGCTGCCGCAAGGGCACCACCCTCACAGGGAAAGGCCAAACACACCCCACATGTCTTTGCTCCTCTGGAGAGCTGCAGGCAACCTCAAACTCTCAGGAAGCTTCTCGGCTGAGACGCAGAAGCACTCTGGCTGGGATCTCGCATCCCCTGCCTGGAGGCCCATGGTGCCTGTTTCTCCCTGGGCGTTGCTTCACCAGAGCGGCCAGGCAACATCTGCCCCATCTACCCTTCTGCTCTTCCCTTCCAGCTGACAGAGTTCTCCCTGCTCTACTCTAGCCCTAGGAAGTTTGGAGACAACCGGGCTCCTCCTCCTGTGCAAGGAGTCCCGGGGCCCAGTTGGAGTGGAAAGGCAAAACCACAGGCAAGCCCAGGAAAGTGCTGAGTCATGTCTGACACACTCCCTCAGCCTGCTCCTTCATGGCTAGCGAGGCTGTGAGCTAGGAAATTCTCTGGAAGCTCAGCAAGTGGCAGCGAGATGCAGGCCCCAACCCAGCAATCCCGGTGCTTGGAGCAGGTCTCACAGCCTCCCACTGCCAAAGCGAGCTCCTCTCTGCCAAATGCAGCTTTGCACACGCAGGCCGCTCTGCTGCCTCTGCATCCACGAAGGAAGCTCTCTAGGCCCGCTTCCTGTGAAATCTGCTTCAGCCTGAGGGAAAAGCCCTTGGAGAGGTCTTGCTCAGGGGCAGTTGCTCCTGTGCCTGGGGAAGAGGGAAGGGCACCACACTCCCAAGGAAAGGCCAGACACACTCCACACGTCTTTGCTCCTCTGGAGGGCGGCATGGAGCCTCCAACTGGGAGGTCGCTCCTCAGCGAAGACGCAGGGGCAACTGGCTGTGATCCCGCAGCCCCTGCCTGGAGGCCCACGGTGCCTGTTTCTCTCTGGGCGTTGCTTCCACAGTGCGGCCAAGCAACATCTTCACCATGGGCACAACAGCGCTTCCCTTCCGCCTGACAGACGTCTCAGTGCTCTGCTCTAGGCCTCTGAAGTGGGGAGACAACTGAGCCCAGCCTCCTTTCCAAGGAGTCCTGCGCCTTCCATTGCACTGAAAGGCAATAGCACGGGGAAGCATAGGAAGCGGCTGAGTCATTTCGGACACACTTCCTCAGCCTGCTCCTTTCAGGGAAGCAACGCTGGGAGCTAGGAAAGCCTTCTCAAGCTCGGAGAGTGCAAGAGACATGCAGGCCGCGCACCCGGAAATCTCGGTGCTTGGAGCCAATCTCAGCGTCTCCCAGGGGCAAAGCGAACGCCTCTCTGCCAAATCCAGCTTTGCAGACGCAGGCCGCTAGGCTGCCTCTGCATTGGCAAAGGAAGCTCTCTCCTCCCGCTTCCTGCGAAATCTGCTTCTCAGCCTGAGCGAATCTCAGTGGGAACGGTCTTTCCTCTGGGGCCTTTGCTCCTGTGCCTGGGGCTGCCGCAAGGGCACCACCCTCCCAGGGAAAGGCCAAACACACCCCACATGTCTTTGCTCCTCTGGAGAGCTGCAGGCAACCTCAAACTCTCAGGAAGCTTCTCGGCTGAGACGCAGAAGCACTCTGGCTGGGGTCTCGCATCCCCTGCCTGGAGGCCCATGGTGCCTGTTTCTCCCTGGGCGTTGCTTCACCAGAGCGGCCAGGCAACATCTGCCCCATCTACCCTTCTGCTCTTCCCTTCCAGCTGACAGAGTTCTCCCTGCTCTACTCTAGCCCTAGGAAGTTTGGAGACAACCGGGCTCCTCCTCCTGTGCAAGGAGTCCCGGGGCCCAGTTGGAGTGGAAAGGCAAAACCACAGGCAAGCCCAGGAAAGTGCTGAGTCATGTCTGACACACTCCCTCAGCCTGCTCCTTCATGGCTAGCGAGGCTGTGAGCTAGGAAAGTCTTTGGAAGCTCAGAAAGTGGCAGCGAGATGCAGGCCCCAACCCAGCAATCCCGGTGCTTGGAGCAGGTCTCACAGCCTCCCAGTGCCAAAGCGAGCTCCTCTCTGCCAAATGCAGCTTTGCACACGCAGGCCGCTCTGCTGCCTCTGCATCCACGAAGGAAGCTCTCTAGGCCCGCTTCCTGCGAAATCTGCTTCAGCCTGAGGGAAAAGCCCTTGGAGAGGTCTTGGCTCAGGGGCAGTTGCTCCTGTGCCTGGGGAAGAGGGAAGGGCACCACACTCCCAAGGAAAGGCCAGACACACTCCACACGTCTTTGCTCCTCTGGAGGGCGGCATGGAGCCTCCAACTGGGAGGTCGCTTCTCAGCGGAGACGCAGGGGCATTCTGGCTGTGATCCCGCAGCCCCTGCCTGGAGGCCCACGGTGCCTGTTTCTCTCTGGGCGTTGCTTCCACAGTGCGGCCAAGCAACATCTTCACCATGGGCACAACAGCGCTTCCCTTCCGCCTGACAGACGTCTCAGTGCTCTGCTCTAGACCTCGGAAGTGGGGGGACAACCGAGCCCAGCCTCCTTTCCAAGGAGTCCTGCGCCTTCGATTGCACTGAAAGGCAATAGCACGGGGAAGCCTAGGAAGGGGCTGAGTCATGTCGGACACACTTCCTCAGCCTGCTCCTTTCAGGGAAGCAACGCTGGGAGCTAGGAAAGCCTTCTCAAGCTCGGAGAGTGCAAGAGAGATGCAGGCCGCGCACCCGGAAATCTCGGTGCTTGGAGCCAATCTCAGCGTCTCCCAGGGGCAAAGCGAACGCCTCTCTGCCAAATACAGCTTTGCAGACGCAGGCCGCTAGGCTGCCTCTGCATTGGCGAAGGAAGCTCTCTCCTCCAGCTTCCTGCGAAATCTGCTTCTCAGCCTGAGAGAATCTCATTGGGAACGGTCTTTCCTCCGGGGCCGTTGCTCCTGTGCCTGGGGCTGCCGCAAGGGCACCACCCTCCCAGGGAAAGGCCCAACACACCCCACATGTCTTTGCTCCTCTGGAGAGCTGCAGGCAACCTCAAACTCTCAGGAAGCTTCTCGGCTGAGACGCAGAAGCACTCTGGCTGGGATCTCGCATCCCCTGCCTGGAGGCCCATGGTTCCTGTTTCTCCCTGGGCGTTGCTTCACCAGAGCGGCCAGGCAACATCTGCCCCATCTACCCTTCTGCTCTTCCCTTCCAGCTGACAGAGTTCTCCCTGCTCTACTCTAGCCCTAGGAAGTTTGGAGACAACCGGGCTCCTCCTCCTGTGCAAGGTGTCCCGGGGCCCAGTTGGAGTGGAAAGGCAAAACCACAGGCAAGCCCAGGAAATTGCTGAGTCATGTCTGACACACTCCCTCAGCCTGCTCCTTCATGGCTAGTGAGGCTGTGAGCTAGGAAAGTCTTTGGAAGCTCAGCAAGTGGCAGCGAGATGCAGGCCCCAACCCAGCAATCCCGGTGCTTGGAGCAGGTCTCACAGCCTCCCAGTGCCAAAGCGAGCTCCTCTCTGCCAAATGCAGCTTTGCACACGCAGGCCACTCTGCTGCCTCTGCATCCACGAAGGAAGATCTCTAGGCCCGCTTCCTGCGAAATCTGCTTCAGCCTGAGGGAAAAGCCCTTGGAGAGGTCTTGGCTCAGGGGCAGTTGCTCCTGTGCCTGGGGAAGAGGGAAGGGCACCACACTCCCAAGGAAAGGCCAGACACACTCCACACGTCTTTGCTCCTCTGGAGGGCGGCATGGAGCCTCCAACTGGGAGGTCGCTTCTCAGCGAAGACACAGGGGCAACTGGCTGTGATCCCGCAGCCCCTGCCTGGAGGCCCACGGTGCCTGTTTCTCTCTGGGCGTTGCTTCCACAGTGCGGCCAAGCAACATCTTCACCATGGGCACAACAGCGCTTCCCTTCCGCCTGACAGACGTCTCAGTGCTCTGCTCTAGACCTCTGAAGTGGGGAGACAACCGAGCCCAGCCTCCTTTCCAAGGAGTCCTGCGCCTTCGATTGCACTGAAAGGCAATAGCACGGGGAAGCCTAGGAAGGGGCTGAGTCATGTCGGACACACTTCCTCAGCCTGCTCCTTTCAGGGAAGCAACGCTGGGAGCTAGGAAAGCCTTCTCAAGCTCGGAGAGTGCAAGAGAGATGCAGGCCGCGCACCCGGAAATCTCGGTGCTTGGAGCCAATCTCAGCTTCTCCCAGGGGCAAAGCGAACGCCTCTCTGCCAAATCCAGCTTTGCAGACACAGGCCGCTAGGCTGCCTCTGCATTGGCGAAGGAAGCTCTCTCCTCCCGCTTCCTGCGAAATCTGCTTCTCAGCCTGAGCGAATCTCAGTGGGAAAGGTCTTTCCTCTGGGGCCGTTGCTCCTGTGCCTGGGGCTGCCGCAAGGGCACCACCCTCCCAGGGAAAGGCCAAACACACCCCACATGTCTTTGCTCCTCTGGAGAGCTGCAGGCAACCTCAAACTCTCAGGAAGCTTCTCGGCTGAGACGCAGAAGCACTCTGGCTGGGATCTCGCATCCCCTGCCTGGAGGCCCATGGTGCCTGTTTCTCCCTGGGCGTTGCTTCACCACAGCGGCCAGGCAACATCTGCCCCATCTACACTTCTGCTCTTCCCTTCCAGCTGACAGAGTTCTCCCTGCTCTACTCTAGACCTAGGAAGTTTGGAGACAACCGGGCTCCTCCTCTTGTGCAAGGAGTCCCGTGGCCTAGTTGGAGTGGAAAGGCAAAACCACAGGCAAGCCCAGGAAAGTGCTGAGTCATGTCTGACACACTCCCTCAGCCTGCTCCTTCATGGCTAGCGAGGCTGTGAGCTAGGAAAGTCTTTGGAAGCTCAGCAAGTGGCAGCGAGATGCAGGCCCCAACCCAGCAATCCCGGTGCTTGGAGCAGGTCTCACAGCCTCCCAGTGCCAAAGCGAGCTCCTCTCTGCCAAATGCAGCTTTGCACACGCAGGCCGCTCTGCTGCCTCTGCATCCACGAAGGAAGCTCTCTAGGCCCGCTTCCTGCGAAATCTGCTTCAGCCTGAGGGAAAAGCCCTTGGAGAGGTCTTGGCTCAGGGGCAGTTGCTCCTGTGCCTGGGGAAGAGGGAAGGGCACCACACTCCCAAGGAAAGGCCAGACACACTCCACACGTCTTTGCTCCTCTGGAGGGCGGCATGGAGCCTCCAACTGGGAGGCCGCTTCTCAGCGGAGACGCAGGGGCATTCTGGCTGTGATCCCGCAGCCCCTGCCTGGAGGCCCACGGTGCCTGTTTCTCTCTGGGCGTTGCTTCCACAGTGCGGCCAAGCAACATCTTCACCATGGGCACAACGGCGCTTCCCTTCCGCCTGACAGACGTCTCAGTGCTCTGCTCTAGACCTCTGAAGTGGGGAGACAACCGAGCCCAGCCTCCTTTCCAAGGAGTCCTGCGCCTTCCATTGCACTGAAAGGCAATAGCACGGGGAAGCCTAGGAAGGGGCTGAGTCATGTCGGACACACTTCCTCAGCCTGCTCCTTTCAGGGAAGCAACGCTGGGAGCTAGGAAAGCCTTCTCAAGCTCGGAGAGTGCAAGAGAGATGCAGGCCGCGCACCCGGAAATCTCGGTGCTTGGAGCCAATCTCAGCTTCTCCCAGGGGCAAAGCGAACGCCTCTCTGCCAAATCCAGCTTTGCAGACGCAGGCCGCTAGGCTGCCTCTGCATTGGCGAAGGAAGCTCTCTCCTCCCGCTTCCTGCGAAATCTGCTTCTCAGCCTGAGCGAATCTCAGTGGGAAAGGTCTTTCCTCTGGGGCCGTTGCTCCTGTGCCTGGGGCTGCCGCAAGGGCACCACCCTCCCAGGGAAAGGCCAAACACACCCCACATGTCTTTGCTCCTCTGGAGAGCTGCAGGCAACCTCAAACTCTCAGGAAGCTTCTCGGCTGAGACGCAGAAGCACTCTGGCTGGGATCTCGCATCCCCTGCCTGGAGGCCCATGGTGCCTGTTTCTCCCTGGGCGTTGCTTCACCAGAGCGGCCAGGCAACATCTGCCCCATCTACCCTTCTGCTCTTCCCTTCCAGCTGACAGAGTTCTCCCTGCTCTACTCTAGCCCTAGGAAGTTTGGAGACAACCGGGCTCCTCCTCCTGTGCAAGGAGTCCCGGGGCCCAGTTGGAGTGGAAAGGCAAAACCACAGGCAAGCCCAGGAAAGTGCTGAGTCATGTCTGACACACTCCCTCAGCCTGCTCCTTCATGGCTAGCGAGGCTGTGAGCTAGGAAAGTCTTTGGAAGCTCAGCAAGTGGCAGCGAGATGCAGGCCCCAACCCAGCAATCCCGGTGCTTGGAGCAGGTCTCACAGCCTCCCAGTGCCAAAGCGAGCTCCTCTCTGCCAAATGCAGCTTTGCACACGCAGGCCGCTCTGCTGCCTCTGCATCCACGAAGGAAGCTCTCTAGGCCAGCTTCCTGCGAAATCTGCTTCAGCCTGAGGGAAAAGCCCTTGGAGAGGTCTTGGCTCAGGGGCAGTTGCTCCTGTGCCTGGGGAAGAGGGAAGGGCACCACACTCCCAAGGAAAGGCCAGACACACTCCACACGTCTTTGCTCCACTGGAGGGCGGCATGGAGCCTCCAACTGGTAGGTCGCTTCTCAGAGGAGACAAAGGGGCATTCTGGCTGTGATCCCGCAGCCCCTGCCTGGAGGCCCACGGTGCCTGTTTCTCTCTGGGCGTTGCTTCCACAGTGCGGCCAAGCAACATCTTCACCATGGGCACAACAACGCTTCCCTTCCGCCTGACAGACGTCTCAGTGCTCTGCTCTAGACCTCTGAAGTGGGGAGACAACCGAGCCCAGCCTCCTTTCCAAGGAGTCCTGCGCCTTCCATTGCACTGAAAGGCAATGGGACGGGGAAGCCTAGGAAGGGGCTGAGTCATGTCGGACACACTTCCTCAGCCTGCTCCTTTCAGGGAAGCAACGCTGGGAGCTAGGAAAGCCTTCTCAAGCTCGGAGAGTGCAAGAGAGATGCAGGCCGCGCACCCGGAAATCTCGGTGCTTGGAGCCAATCTCAGCGTCTCCCAGGGGCAAAGCGAACGCCTCTCTGCCAAATCCAGCTTTGCAGACGCAGGCCGCTAGGCTGCCTCTGCATTGGCGAAGGAAGCTCTCTCCTCCCGCTTCCTGCGAAATCTGCTTCTCAGCCTGAGCGAATC
Organism: Moschus berezovskii; assembly: GCF_049115385.1. Taxonomy (NCBI): domain Eukaryota; kingdom Metazoa; phylum Chordata; class Mammalia; order Artiodactyla; family Moschidae; genus Moschus; species Moschus berezovskii. Next base: position 150,715,190 of record NC_142488.1, read on the forward strand.
TCAGTGGGAACGGTCTTTCCTCTGGGGCCATTGCTCCTGTGCCTGGGGCTGCCGCAAGGGCACCACCCTCCCAGGGAAAGGCCAAACACACCCCACATGTCTTTGCCTCTCTGGAGAGCTGCAGGCAACCTCAAACTCTCAGGAAGCTTCTCGGCTGAGATGCAGAAGCACTCTGGCTGGGGTCTCGCATCCCCTGCCTGGAGGCCCATGGTGCCTGTTTCTCCCTGGGCGTTGCTTCACCAGAGCGGCCAGGCAACATCTGCCCCATCTACCCTTCTGCTCTTCCCTTCCAGCTGACAGAGTTCTCCCTGCTCTACTCTAGCCCTAGGAAGTTTGGAGACAACCGGGCTCCTCCTCCTGTGCAAGGAGTCCCGGGGCCCAGTTGGAGTGGATAGGGAAAATCACAGGCAAGCCCAGGAAAGTGCTGAGTCATGTCTGACACACTCCCTCAGCCTGCTCCTTCATGGCTAGCGAGGCTGTGAGCTAGGAAAGTCTTTGGAAGCTCAGCAAGTGGCAGCGAGATGCAGGCCCCAACCCAGCAATCCCGGTGCTTGGAACAGGTCTCACAGCCTCCCAGTGCCAAAGCGAGCTCCTCTCTGCCAAATGCAGCTTTGCACACGCAGGCCGCTCTGCTGCCTCTGCATCCACGAAGGAAGCTCTCTAGGCCCGCTTCCTGCGAAATCTGCTTCAGCCTGAGGGAAAAGCCCTTGGAGAGGTCTTGGCTCAGGGGCAGTTGCTCCTGTGCCTGGGGAAGAGGGAAGGGCACCACACTCCCAAGGAAAGGCCAGACACACTCCACACGTCTTTGCTCCTCTGGAGGGCGGCATGGAGCCTCCAACTGGGAGGTCGCTTCTCAGCGGAGAGGCAGGGGCATTCTGGCTGTGATCCCGCAGCCCCTGCCTGGAGGCCCACGGTGTCTCTTTCTCTCTGGGCGTTGCTTCCACAGTGCGGCCAAGCAACATCTTCACCATGGGCACAACAGCGCTTCCCTTCCGCCTGACAGACGTCTCAGTGCTCTGCTCCAGACCTCGGAAGTGGGGGGACAACCGAGCCCAGCCTCCTTTCCAAGGAGTCCTGCGCCTTCCATTGCACTGAAAGGCAATGGCACGGGGAAGCCTAGGAAGGGGCTGAGTCATGTCGGACACACTTCCTCAGCCTGCTCCTTTCAGGGAAGCAACGCTGGGAGCTAGGAAAGCCTTCTCAAGCTCGGAGAGTGCAAGGGAGATGCAGGCCGCGCACCCGGAAATCTCGGTGCTTGGAGCCAATCTCAGCGTCTCCCAGGGGCAAAGCGAACGCCTCTCTGCCAAATCCAGCTTTGCAGACGCAGGCCGCTAGGCTGCCTCTGCATTGGCGAAGGAAGCTCTCTCCTCCCGCTTCCTGCGAAATCTGCTTCTCAGCCTGAGCGAATCTCAGTGGGAACGGTCTTTCCTCTGGGGCCGTTGCTCCTGTGCCTGGGGCTGCCGCAAGGGCACCACCCTCCCAGGGAAAGGCCAAACACACCCCACATGTCTTTGCTCCTCTGGAGAGCTGCAGGCAACCTCAAACTCTCAGGAAGCTTCTCGGCTGAGACGCAGAAGCACTCTGGCTGGGATCTCGCATCCCCTGCCTGGAGGCCCATGGTGCCTGTTTCTCCCTGGGCGTTGCTTCACCAGAGCGGCCAGGCAACATCTGCCCCATCTACCCTTCTGCTCTTCCCTTCCAGCTGACAGAGTTCTCCCTGCTCTACTCTAGCCCTAGGAAGTTTGGAGACAACCGGGCTCCTCCTCCTGTGCAAGGAGTCCCGGGGCCCAGTTGGAGTGAAAAGGCAAAACCACAGGCAAGCCCAGGAAAGTGCTGAGTCATGTCTGACACACTCCCTCAGCCTGCTCCTTCATGGCTAGCGAGGCTGTGAGCTAGGAAAGTCTTTGGAAGCTCAGCAAGTGGCAGCGAGATGGAGGCCCCAACCCAGCAATCCCGGTGCTTGGAGCAGGTCTCACAGCCTCCCAGTGCCAAAGCGAGCTCCTCTCTGCCAAATGCAGCTTTGCACACGCAGGCCGCTCTGCTGCCTCTGCATCCACGAAGGAAGCTCTCTAGGCCCGCTTCCTGCGAAATCTGCTTCAGCCTGAGGGAAAAGCCCTTGGAGAGGTCTTGGCTCAGGGGCAGTTGCTCCTGTGCCTGGGGAAGAGGGAAGGGCACCACACTCCCAAGGAAAGGCCAGACACACTCCACACGTCTTTGCTCCTCTGGAGGGCGGCATGGAGCCTCCAACTGGGAGGATGCGTCTCAGCAGAGACGCAGGGGCATTCTGGCTGTGATCCCGCAGCCCCTGCCTGGAGGCCCACGGTGCCTCTTTCTCTCTGGGCGTTGCTTCCACAGTGCGGCCAAGCAACATCTTCACCATGGGCACAACAGCGCTTCCCTTCCGCCTGACAGACGTCTCAGTGCTCTGCTCTAGACCTCGGAAGTGGGGGGACAACCGAGCCCAGCCTCCTTTCCAAGGAGTCCTGCGCCTTCCATTGCACTGAAAGGCAATAGCACGGGGAAGCCTAGGAAGGGGCTGAGTCATGTCGGACACACTTCCTCAGCCTGCTCCTTTCAGGGAAGCAACGCTGGGAGCTAGGAAAGCCTTCTCAAGCTCGGAGAGTGCAAGAGAGATGCAGGCCACGCACCCGGAAATCTCGGTGCTTGGAGCCAATCTCAACGTCTCCCAGGGGCAAAGCGAACGCCTCTCTGCCAAATGCAGCTTTGCACACGCAGGCCGCTCTGCTGCCTCTGCATCCACGAAGGAAGCTCTCTAGGCCCGCTTCCTGCGAAATCTGCTTCAGCCTGAGGGAAAAGCCCTTGGAGAGGTCTTGGCTCAGGGGCAGTTGCTCCTGTGCCTGGGGAAAAGGGAAGGGCACCACACTCCCAAGGAAAGGCCAGACACACTCCACACGTCTTTGCTCCTCTGGAGGGCGGCATGGAGCCTCCAACTGGGAGGTCGCTTCTCAGCGGAGACGCAGGGGCATTCTGGCTGTGATCCCGCAGCCCCTGCCTGGAGGCCCACGGTGCCTGTTTCTCTCTGGGCGTTGCTTCCACAGTGCGGCCAAGCAACATCTTCACCATGGGCACAACAGCACTTCCCTTCCGCCTGACAGACGTCTCAGTGCTCTGCTCTAGTCCTCTGAAGTGGGGAGACAACCGAGCCCAGCCTCCTTTCAAAGGAGTCCTGCGCCTTCCATTGCACTGAAAGGCAATAGTACGGGGAAGCCTAGGAAGGGGCTGAGTCATGTCGGACACACTTCCTCAGCCTGCTCCTTTCAGGGAAGCAACGCTGGGAGCTAGGAAAGCCTTCTCAAGCTCGGAGAATGCAAGAGAGATGCAGGCCGCGCACCCGGAAATCTCGGTGCTTGGAGCCAATCTCAGCATCTCCCAGGGGCAAAGCGAACGCCTCTCTGCCAAATCCAGCTTTGCAGACGCAGGCCGCTAGGCTGCCTCTGCATTGGCGAAGGAAGCTCTCTCCTCCCGCTTCCTGCGAAATCTGCTTCTCAGCCTGAGCGAATCTCAGTGGGAACGGTCTTTCCTCCGGGGCCGTTGCTCCTGTGCCTGGGGCTGCCGCAAGGGCACCACCCTCCCAGGGAAAGGCCAAACACACCCCACATGTCTTTGCTCCTCTGGAGAGCTGCAGGCAACCTCAAACTCTCAGGAAGCTTCTCGGCTGAGACGCAGAAGCACTCTGGCTGGGATCTCGCATCCCCTGCCTGGAGGCCCATGGTGCCTGTTTCTCCCTGGGCGTTGCTTCACCAGAGCGGCCAGGCAACATCTGCCCATCTACCCTTCTGCTCTTCCCTTCCAGCTGACAGAGTTCTCCCTGCTCTACTCTAGCCCTAGGAAGTTTGCAGACAACCGGGCTCCTCCTCCTGTGCAAGGAGTCCCGGGGCCCAGTTGGAGTGGAAAGGCAAAACCACAGGCAAGCCCAGGAAAGTGCTGAGTCATGTCTGACACACTCCCTCAGCCTGCTCCTTCATGGCTAGCGAGGCTGTGAGCTAGGAAAGTCTTTGGAAGCTCAGCAAGTGGCAGCGAGATGCAGGCCCCAACCCAGCAATCCCGGTGCTTGGAGCAGGTCTCACAGCCTCCCAGTGCCAAAGCGAGCTCCTCTCTGCCAAATGCAGCTTTGCACACGCAGGCCGCTCTGCTGCCTCTGCATCCACGAAGGAAGCTCTCTAGGCCCGCTTCCTGCGAAATCTGCTTCAGCCTGAGGGAAAAGCCCTTGGAGAGGTCTTGGCTCAGGGGCAGTTGCTCCTGTGCCTGGGGAAGAGGGAAGGGCACCACACTCCCAAGGAAAGGCCAGACACACTCCACACGTCTTTGCTCCTCTGGAGGGCGGCATGGAGCCTCCAACTGGGAGGTCGCTTCTCAGAGGAGACAAAGGGGCATTCTGGCTGTGATCCCGCAGCCCCTGCCTGGAGGCCCACGGTGCCTGTTTCTCTCTGGGCGTTGCTTCCACAGTGCGGCCAAGCAACATCTTCACCATGGGCACAACAACGCTTCCCTTCCGCCTGACAGACGTCTCAGTGCTCTGCTCTAGACCTCTGAAGTGGGGAGACAACCGAGCCCAGCCTCCTTTCCAAGGAGTCCTGCGCCTTCCATTGCACTGAAAGGCAATAGCACGGGGAAGCCTAGGAAGGGGCTGAGTCATGTCGGACACACTTCCTCAGCCTGCTCCTTTCAGGGAAGCAACGCTGGGAGCTAGGAAAGCCTTCTCAAGCTCGGAGAGTGCAAGAGAGATGCAGGCCGCGCACCCGGAAATCTCGGTGCTTGGAGCCAATCTCAGCGTCTCCCAGGGGTAAAGCGAACGCCTCTCTGCCAAATCCAGCTTTGCAGACGCAGGCCGCTAGGCTGCCTCTGCATTGGCGAAGGAAGCTCTCTCCTCCCGCTTCCTGCGAAATCTGCTTCTCAGCCTGAGCGAATCTCAGTGGGAACGGTCTTTCCTCTGGGGCCGTTGCTCCTGTGCCTGGGGCTGCCGCAAGGGCACCACCCTCACAGGGAAAGGCCAAACACACCCCACATGTCTTTGCTCCTCTGGAGAGCTGCAGGCAACCTCAAACTCTCAGGAAGCTTCTCGGCTGAGACGCAGAAGCACTCTGGCTGGGATCTCGCATCCCCTGCCTGGAGGCCCATGGTGCCTGTTTCTCCCTGGGCGTTGCTTCACCAGAGCGGCCAGGCAACATCTGCCCCATCTACCCTTCTGCTCTTCCCTTCCAGCTGACAGAGTTCTCCCTGCTCTACTCTAGCCCTAGGAAGTTTGGAGACAACCGGGCTCCTCCTCCTGTGCAAGGAGTCCCGGGGCCCAGTTGGAGTGGAAAGGCAAAACCACAGGCAAGCCCAGGAAAGTGCTGAGTCATGTCTGACACACTCCCTCAGCCTGCTCCTTCATGGCTAGCGAGGCTGTGAGCTAGGAAATTCTCTGGAAGCTCAGCAAGTGGCAGCGAGATGCAGGCCCCAACCCAGCAATCCCGGTGCTTGGAGCAGGTCTCACAGCCTCCCACTGCCAAAGCGAGCTCCTCTCTGCCAAATGCAGCTTTGCACACGCAGGCCGCTCTGCTGCCTCTGCATCCACGAAGGAAGCTCTCTAGGCCCGCTTCCTGTGAAATCTGCTTCAGCCTGAGGGAAAAGCCCTTGGAGAGGTCTTGCTCAGGGGCAGTTGCTCCTGTGCCTGGGGAAGAGGGAAGGGCACCACACTCCCAAGGAAAGGCCAGACACACTCCACACGTCTTTGCTCCTCTGGAGGGCGGCATGGAGCCTCCAACTGGGAGGTCGCTCCTCAGCGAAGACGCAGGGGCAACTGGCTGTGATCCCGCAGCCCCTGCCTGGAGGCCCACGGTGCCTGTTTCTCTCTGGGCGTTGCTTCCACAGTGCGGCCAAGCAACATCTTCACCATGGGCACAACAGCGCTTCCCTTCCGCCTGACAGACGTCTCAGTGCTCTGCTCTAGGCCTCTGAAGTGGGGAGACAACTGAGCCCAGCCTCCTTTCCAAGGAGTCCTGCGCCTTCCATTGCACTGAAAGGCAATAGCACGGGGAAGCATAGGAAGCGGCTGAGTCATTTCGGACACACTTCCTCAGCCTGCTCCTTTCAGGGAAGCAACGCTGGGAGCTAGGAAAGCCTTCTCAAGCTCGGAGAGTGCAAGAGACATGCAGGCCGCGCACCCGGAAATCTCGGTGCTTGGAGCCAATCTCAGCGTCTCCCAGGGGCAAAGCGAACGCCTCTCTGCCAAATACAGCTTTGCAGACGCAGGCCGCTAGGCTGCCTCTGCATTGGCGAAGGAAGCTCTCTCCTCCAGCTTCCTGCGAAATCTGCTTCTCAGCCTGAGAGAATCTCATTGGGAACGGTCTTTCCTCCGGGGCCGTTGCTCCTGTGCCTGGGGCTGCCGCAAGGGCACCACCCTCCCAGGGAAAGGCCCAACACACCCCACATGTCTTTGCTCCTCTGGAGAGCTGCAGGCAACCTCAAACTCTCAGGAAGCTTCTCGGCTGAGACGCAGAAGCACTCTGGCTGGGATCTCGCATCCCCTGCCTGGAGGCCCATGGTTCCTGTTTCTCCCTGGGCGTTGCTTCACCAGAGCGGCCAGGCAACATCTGCCCCATCTACCCTTCTGCTCTTCCCTTCCAGCTGACAGAGTTCTCCCTGCTCTACTCTAGCCCTAGGAAGTTTGGAGACAACCGGGCTCCTCCTCCTGTGCAAGGTGTCCCGGGGCCCAGTTGGAGTGGAAAGGCAAAACCACAGGCAAGCCCAGGAAATTGCTGAGTCATGTCTGACACACTCCCTCAGCCTGCTCCTTCATGGCTAGTGAGGCTGTGAGCTAGGAAAGTCTTTGGAAGCTCAGCAAGTGGCAGCGAGATGCAGGCCCCAACCCAGCAATCCCGGTGCTTGGAGCAGGTCTCACAGCCTCCCAGTGCCAAAGCGAGCTCCTCTCTGCCAAATGCAGCTTTGCACACGCAGGCCGCTCTGCTGCCTCTGCATCCACGAAGGAAGATCTCTAGGCCCGCTTCCTGCGAAATCTGCTTCAGCCTGAGGGAAAAGCCCTTGGAGAGGTCTTGGCTCAGGGGCAGTTGCTCCTGTGCCTGGGGAAGAGGGAAGGGCACCACACTCCCAAGGAAAGGCCAGACACACTCCACACGTCTTTGCTCCTCTGGAGGGCGGCATGGAGCCTCCAACTGGGAGGTCGCTTCTCAGCGAAGACACAGGGGCAACTGGCTGTGATCCCGCAGCCCCTGCCTGGAGGCCCACGGTGCCTGTTTCTCTCTGGGCGTTGCTTCCACAGTGCGGCCAAGCAACATCTTCACCATGGGCACAACAGCGCTTCCCTTCCGCCTGACAGACGTCTCAGTGCTCTGCTCTAGACCTCTGAAGTGGGGAGACAACCGAGCCCAGCCTCCTTTCCAAGGAGTCCTGCGCCTTCGATTGCACTGAAAGGCAATAGCACGGGGAAGCCTAGGAAGGGGCTGAGTCATGTCGGACACACTTCCTCAGCCTGCTCCTTTCAGGGAAGCAACGCTGGGAGCTAGGAAAGCCTTCTCAAGCTCGGAGAGTGCAAGAGAGATGCAGGCCGCGCACCCGGAAATCTCGGTGCTTGGAGCCAATCTCAGCTTCTCCCAGGGGCAAAGCGAACGCCTCTCTGCCAAATCCAGCTTTGCAGACACAGGCCGCTAGGCTGCCTCTGCATTGGCGAAGGAAGCTCTCTCCTCCCGCTTCCTGCGAAATCTGCTTCTCAGCCTGAGCGAATCTCAGTGGGAAAGGTCTTTCCTCTGGGGCCGTTGCTCCTGTGCCTGGGGCTGCCGCAAGGGCACCACCCTCCCAGGGAAAGGCCAAACACACCCCACATGTCTTTGCTCCTCTGGAGAGCTGCAGGCAACCTCAAACTCTCAGGAAGCTTCTCGGCTGAGACGCAGAAGCACTCTGGCTGGGATCTCGCATCCCCTGCCTGGAGGCCCATGGTGCCTGTTTCTCCCTGGGCGTTGCTTCACCACAGCGGCCAGGCAACATCTGCCCCATCTACACTTCTGCTCTTCCCTTCCAGCTGACAGAGTTCTCCCTGCTCTACTCTAGACCTAGGAAGTTTGGAGACAACCGGGCTCCTCCTCTTGTGCAAGGAGTCCCGTGGCCTAGTTGGAGTGGAAAGGCAAAACCACAGGCAAGCCCAGGAAAGTGCTGAGTCATGTCTGACACACTCCCTCAGCCTGCTCCTTCATGGCTAGCGAGGCTGTGAGCTAGGAAAGTCTTTGGAAGCTCAGCAAGTGGCAGCGAGATGCAGGCCCCAACCCAGCAATCCCGGTGCTTGGAGCAGGTCTCACAGCCTCCCAGTGCCAAAGCGAGCTCCTCTCTGCCAAATGCAGCTTTGCACACGCAGGCCGCTCTGCTGCCTCTGCATCCACGAAGGAAGCTCTCTAGGCCCGCTTCCTGCGAAATCTGCTTCAGCCTGAGGGAAAAGCCCTTGGAGAGGTCTTGGCTCAGGGGCAGTTGCTCCTGTGCCTGGGGAAGAGGGAAGGGCACCACACTCCCAAGGAAAGGCCAGACACACTCCACACGTCTTTGCTCCTCTGGAGGGCGGCATGGAGCCTCCAACTGGGAGGTCGCTTCTCAGCGAAGACTCAGGGGCAACTGGCTGTGATCCCGCAGCCCCTGCCTGGAGGCCCACGGTGCCTCTTTCTCTCTGGGCGTTGCTTCCACAGTGCGGCCAAGCAACATCTTCACCATGGGCACAACAGCGCTTCCCTTCCGCCTGACAGACGTCTCAGTGCTCTGCTCTAGACCTCTGAAGTGGGGAGACAACCGAGCCCAGCCTCCTTTCCAAGGAGTCCTGCGCCTTCGATTGCACTGAAAGGCAATAGCACGGGGAAGCCTAGGAAGGGGCTGAGTCATGTCGGACACACTTCCTCAGCCTGCTCCTTTCAGGGAAGCGACGCTGGGAGCTAGGAAAGCCTTCTCAAGCTCGGAGAGTGCAAGAGAGATGCAGGCCGCGCACCCGGAAATCTCGGTGCTTGGAGCCAATCTCAGCGTCTCCCAGGGGCAAAGCGAACGCCTCTCTGCCAAATCCAGCTTTGCAGACGCAGGCCGCTAGGCTGCCTCTGCATTGGCGAAGGAAGCTCTCTCTTCCCGCTTCCTGCGAAATCTGCTTCTCAGCCTGAGCGAATCTCAGTGGGAACGGTCTTTCCTCTGGGGCCGTTGCTCCTGTGCCTGGGGCTGCCGCAAGGGCACCACCCTCCCAGGGAAAGGCCAAACACACCCCACATGTCTTTGCTCCTCTGGAGAGCTGCAGGCAACCTCAAACTCTCAGGAAGCTTCTCGGCTGAGATGCAGAAGCACTCTGGCTGGGATCTCGCATCCCCTGCCTGGAGGCCCATGGTGCCTGTTTCTCCCTGGGCGTTGCTTCACCAGAGCGGCCAGGCAACATCTGCCCCATCTACCCTTCTGCTCTTCCCTTCCAGCTGACAGAGTTCTCCCTGCTCTACTCTAGCCCTAGGAAGTTTGGAGACAACCGGGCTCCTCCTCCTGTGCAAGGAGTCCCGGGGCCCAGTTGGAGTGGAAAGGCAAAACCACAGGCAAGCCCAGGAAAGTGCTGAGTCATGTCTGACACACTCCCTCAGCCTGCTCCTTCATGGCTAGTGAGGCTGTGAGCTAGGAAAGTCTTTGGAAGCTCAGCAAGTGGCAGCGAGATGCAGGCCCCAACCCAGCAATCCCGGTGCTTGGAGCAGGTCTCACAGCCTCCCAGTGCCAAAGCGAGCTCCTCTCTGCCAAATGCAGCTTTGCACACGCAGGCCACTCTGCTGACTCTGCATCCACGAAGGAAGCTCTCTAGGCCCGCTTCCTGCGAAATCTGCTTCAGCCTGAGGGAAAAGCCCTTGGAGAGGTCTTGGCTCAGGGGCAGTTGCTCCTGTGCCTGGGGAAGAGGGAAGGGCACCACACTCCCAAGGAAAGGCCAGACACACTCCACACGTCTTTGCTCCTCTGGAGGGCGGCATGGAGCCTCCAACTGGGAGTTCGCTTCTCAGCGAAGACGCAGGGGCAACTGGCTGTGATCCCGCAGCCCCTGCCTGGAGGCCCACGGTGCCTGTTTCTCTCTGGGCGTTGCTTCCACAGTGCGGCCAAGCAACATCTTCACCATGGGCACAACAGCGCTTCCCTTCCGCCTGACAGACGTCTCAGTGCTCTGCTCTAGACCTCTGAAGTGGGGAGACAACCGAGCCCAGCCTCCTTTCCAAGGAGTCCTGCGCCTTCGATTGCACTGAAAGGCAATAGCACGGGGAAGCCTAGGAAGGGGCTGAGTCATGTCGGACACACTTCCTCAGCCTGCTCCTTTCAGGGAAGCAACGCTGGGAGCTAGGAAAGCCTTCTCAAGCTCGGAGAGTGCAAGAGAGATGCAGGCCGCGCACCCGGAAATCTCGGTGCTTGGAGCCAATCTCAGCGTCTCCCAGGGGCAAAGCGAACGCCTCTCTGCCAAATCCAGCTTTGCAGACGCAGGCCGCTAGGCTGCCTCTGCATTGGCGAAGGAAGCTCTCTCCTCCCGCTTCCTGCGAAATCTGCTTCTCAGCCTGAGCGAATCTCAGTGGGAACGGTCTTTCCTCTGGGGCCCTTGCTCCTGTGCCTGGGGCTGCCGCAAGGGCACCACCCTCCCAGGGAAAGGCCAAACACACCCCACATGTCTTTGCTCCTCTGGAGAGCTGCAGGCAACCTCAAACTCTCAGGAAGCTTCTCGGCTGAGACGCAGAAGCACTCTGGCTGGGATCTCGCATCCCCTGCCTGGAGGCCCATGGTGCCTGTTTCTCCCTGGGCGTTGCTTCACCAGAGCGGCCAGGCAACATCTGCCCCATCTACCCTTCTGCTCTTCCCTTCCAGCTGACAGAGTTCTCCCTGCTCTACTCTAGCCCTAGGAATTTTGGAGACAACCGGGCTCCTCCTCCTGTGCAAGGAGTCCCGGGGCCCAGTTGGAGTGGAAAGGCAAAACCACAGGCAAGCCCAGGAAAGTGCTGAGTCATGTCTGACACACTCCCTCAGCCTGCTCCTTCATGGCTAGCGAGGCTGTGAGCTAGGAAAGTCTTTGGAAGCTCAGCAAGTGGCAGCGAGATGCAGGCCCCAACCCAGCAATCCCGGTGCTTGGAGCAGGTCTCACAGCCTCCCAGTGCCAAAGCGAGCTCCTCTCTGCCAAATGCAGCTTTGCACACGCAGGCCGCTCTGCTGCCTCTGCATCCACGAAGGAAGCTCTCTAGGCCCGCTTCCTGCGAAATCTGCTTCAGCCTGAGGGAAAAGCCCTTGGAGAGGTCTTGGCTCAGGGGCAGTTGCTCCTGTGCCTGGGGAAGAGGGAAGGGCACCACACTCCCAAGGAAAGGCCAGACACACTCCACACGTCTTTGCTCCTCTGGAGGGCGGCATGGAGCCTCCAACTGGGAGGCCGCTTCTCAACGGAGACGCAGGGGCATTCTGGCTGTGATCCCGCAGCCCCTGCCTGGAGGCCCACGGTGCCTGTTTCTCTCTGGGCGTTGCTTCCACAGTGCGGCCAAGCAACATCTTCACCATGGGCACAACGGCGCTTCCCTTCCGCCTGACAGACGTCTCAGTGCTCTGCTCTAGACCTCTGAAGTGGGGAGACAACCGAGCCCAGCCTCCTTTCCAAGGAGTCCTGCGCCTTCCATTGCACTGAAAGGCAATAGCACGGGGAAGCCTAGGAAGGGGCTGAGTCATGTCGGACACACTTCCTCAGCCTGCTCCTTTCAGGGAAGCAACGCTGGGAGCTAGGAAAGCCTTCTCAAGCTCGGAGAGTGCAAGAGAGATGCAGGCCGCGCACCCGGAAATCTCGGTGCTTGGAGCCAATCTCAGCTTCTCCCAGGGGCAAAGCGAACGCCTCTCTGCCAAATCCAGCTTTGCAGACGCAGGCCGCTAGGCTGCCTCTGCATTGGCGAAGGAAGCTCTCTCCTCCCGCTTCCTGCGAAATCTGCTTCTCAGCCTGAGCGAATCTCAGTGGGAAAGGTCTTTCCTCTGGGGCCGTTGCTCCTGTGCCTGGGGCTGCCGCAAGGGCACCACCCTCCCAGGGAAAGGCCAAACACACCCCACATGTCTTTGCTCCTCTGGAGAGCTGCAGGCAACCTCAAACTCTCAGGAAGCTTCTCGGCTGAGACGCAGAAGCACTCTGGCTGGGATCTCGCATCCCCTGCCTGGAGGCCCATGGTGCCTGTTTCTCCCTGGGCGTTGCTTCACCAGAGCGGCCAGGCAACATCTGCCCCATCTACCCTTCTGCTCTTCCCTTCCAGCTGACAGAGTTCTCCCTGCTCTACTCTAGCCCTAGGAAGTTTGGAGACAACCGGGCTCCTCCTCCTGTGCAAGGAGTCCCGGGGCCCAGTTGGAGTGGAAAGGCAAAACCACAGGCAAGCCCAGGAAAGTGCTGAGTCATGTCTGACACACTCCCTCAGCCTGCTCCTTCATGGCTAGTGAGGCTGTGAGCTAGGAAAGTCTTTGGAAGCTCAGCAAGTGGCAGCGAGATGCAGGCCCCAACCCAGCAATCCCGGTGCTTGGAGCAGGTCTCACAGCCTCCCAGTGCCAAAGCGAGCTCCTCTCTGCCAAATGCAGCTTTGCACACGCAGGCCGCTCTGCTGCCTCTGCATCCACGAAGGAAGCTCTCTAGGCCCGCTTCCTGCGAAATCTGCTTCAGCCTGAGGGAAAAGCCCTTGGAGAGGTCTTGGCTCAGGGGCATTTGCTCCTGTGCCTGGGGAAGAGGGAAGGGCACCACACTCCCAAGGAAAGGCCAGACACACTCCACACGTCTTTGCTCCTCTGGAGGGCGGCATGGAGCCTCCAACTGGGAGGTCGCTTCTCAGCGGAGACGCAGGGGCATTTTGGCTGTGATCCCGCAGCCCCTGCCTGGAGGCCCACGGTGCCTGTTTCTCTCTGGGTGTTGCTTCCACAGTGCGGCCAAGCAACATCTTCACCATGGGCACAACAGCGCTTCCCTTCCGCCTGACAGACGTCTCAGTGCTCTGCTCTAGACCTCTGAAGTGGGGAGACAACCGAGCCCAGCCTCCTTTCCAAGGAGTCCTGCGCCTTCGATTGCACTGAAAGGCAATAGCACGGGGAAGCCTAGGAAGGGGCTGAGTCATGTCGGACACACTTCCTCAGCCTGCTCCTTTCAGGGAAGCAACGCTGGGAGCTAGGAAAGCCTTCTCAAGCTCGGAGAGTGCAAGAGAGATGCAGGCCGCGCACCCGGAAATCTCGGTGCTTGGAGCCAATCTCAGCGTCTCCCAGGGGCAAAGAGAACGCCTCTCTGCCAAATCCAGCTTTGCAGACGCAGGCCGCTAGGCTGCCTCTGCATTGGCGAAGGAAGCTCTCTCTTCCCGCTTCCTGCGAAATCTGCTTCTCAGCCTGAGCGAATCTCAGTGGGAACGGTCTTTCCTCTGGGGCCGTTGCTCCTGTGCCTGGGGCTGCCGCAAGGGCACCACCCTCACAGGGAAAGGCCAAACACACCCCACATGTCTTTGCTCCTCTGGAGAGCTGCAGGCAACCTCAAACTCTCAGGAAGCTTCTCGGCTGAGACGCAGAAGCACTCTGGCAGGGATCTCGCATCCCCTGCCTGGAGGCCCATGGTGCCTGTTTCTCCCTGGGCGTTGCTTCACCAGAGCGGCCAGGCAACATCTGCCCCATCTACCCTTCTGCTCTTCCCTTCCAGCTGACAGAGTTCTCCCTGTTCTACTCTAGCCCTAGGAAGTTTGCAGACAACCGGGCTCCTCCTCCTGTGCAAGGAGTCCCGGGGCCCAGTTGGAGTGGAAAGGCAAAACCACAGGCAAGCCCAGGAAAGTGCTGAGTCATGTCTGACACACTCCCTCAGCCTGCTCCTTCATGGCTAGCGAGGCTGTGAGCTAGGAAAGTCTTTGGAAGCTCAGCAAGTGGCAGCGAGATGCAGGCCCCAACCCAGCAATCCCGGTGCTTGGAGCAGGTCTCACAGCCTCCCAGTGCCAAAGCGAGCTCCTCTCTGCCAAATGCAGCTTTGCACACGCAGGCCGCTCTGCTGCCTCTGCATCCACGAAGGAAGCTCTCTAGGCCCGCTTCCTGCGAAATCTGCTTCAGCCTGAGGGAAAAGCCCTTGGAGAGGTCTTGGCTCAGGGGCAGTTGCTTCTGTGCCTGGGGAAGAGGGAAGGGCACCACACTCCCAAGGAAAGGCCAGACACACTCCACACGTCTTTGCTCCTCTGGAGGGCGGCATGGAGCCTCCAACTGGGAGGTCGCTTCTCAGCGAAGACGCAGGGGCAACTGGCTGTGATCCCGCAGCCCCTGCCTGGAGGCCCACGGTGCCTGTTTCTCTCTGGGCGTTGCTTCCACAGTGTGGCCAAGCAACATCTTCACCATGGGCACAACAGCGCTTCCCTTCCGCCTGACAGACGTCTCAGTGCTCTGCTCTAGACCTCTGAAGTGGGGAGACAACCGAGCCCAGCCTCCTTTCCAAGGAGTCCTGCGCCTTCGATTGCACTGAAAGGAAATAGCACGGGGAAGCCTAGGAAGGGGCTGAGTCATGTCGGACACACTTCCTCAGCCTGCTCCTTTCAGGGAAGCGACGCTGGGAGCTAGGAAAGCCTTCTCAAGCTCGGAGAGTGCAAGAGAGATGCAGGCCGCGCACCAGGAAATCTCGGTGCTTGGAGCCAATCTCAGCGTCTCCCAGGGGCAAAGCGAACGCCTCTCTGCCAAATCCAGCTTTGCAGACGCAGGCAGCTAGGCTGCCTCTGCATTGGCGAAGGAAGCTCTCTCCTCCCGCTTCCTGCGAAATCTGCTTCTCAGCCTGAGCGAATCTCAGTGGGAACGGTCTTTCCTCTGGGGCTGTTGCTCCTGTGCCTGGGGCTGCCGCAAGGGCACCACCCTCACAGGGAAAGGCCAAACACACCCCACATGTCTTTGCTCCTCTGGAGAGCTGCAGGCAACCTCAAACTCTCAGGAAGCTTCTCGGCTGAGACGCAGAAGCACTCTGGCTGGGATCTCGCATCCCCTGCCTGGAGGCCCATGGTGCCTGTTTCTCCCTGGGCGTTGTTTCACCAGAGCGGCGAGGCAACATCTGCCCCATCTACCCTTCTGCTCTTCCCTTCCAGCTGACAGAGTTCTCCCTGCTCTACTCTAGCCCTAGGAAGTTTGGAGACAACCGGGCTCCTCCTCCTGTGCAAGGAGTCCCGGGGCCCAGTTGGAGTGGAAAGGCAAAACCACAGGCAAGCCCAGGAAAGTGCTGAGTCATGTCTGACACACTCCCTCAGCCTGCTCCTTCATGGCTAGCGAGGCTGTGAGCTAGGAAAGTCTTTGGAAGCTCAGCAAGTGGCAGCGAGATGCAGGCCCCAACCCAGCAATCCCGGTGCTTGGAGCAGGTCTCACAGCCTCCCAGTGCCAAAGCGAGCTCCTCTCTGCCAAATGCAGCTTTGCACACGCAGGCCGCTCTGCTGCCTCTGCATCCACGAAGGAAGCTCTCTAGGCCCGCTTCCTGCGAAATCTGCTTCAGCCTGAGGGAAAAGCCCTTGGAGAGGTCTTGGCTCAGGGGCAGTTGCTCCTGTGCCTGGGGAAGAGGGAAGGGCACCACACTCTCAAGGAAAGGCCAGACACACTCCACACGTCTTTGCTCCTCTGGAGGGCGGCATGGAGCCTCCAACTGGGAGGTCGCTTCTCAGCGGAGACGCAGGGGCATTCTGGCTGTGATCCCGCAGCCCCTGCCTGGAGGCCCACGGTGCCTGTTTCTCTCTTGGCGTTGCTTCCACAGTGCGGCCAAGCAACATCTTCACCATGGGCACAACAGCGCTTCCCTTCCGCCTGACAGACGTCTCAGTGCTCTGCTCTAGACCTCTGAAGTGGGGAGATAACCGAGCCCAGCCTCCTTTCCAAGGAGTCCTGCGCCTTCCATTGCACTGAAAGGCAATAGCACGGGGAAGCCTAGGAAGGGGCTGAGTCATGTCGGACACACTTCCTCAGCCTGCTCCTTTCAGGGAAGCAACGCTGGGAGCTAGGAAAGCCTTCTCAAGCTCGGAAAGTGCAAGAGAGATGCAGGCCGCGAACCCGGAAATCTCGGTGCTTGGAGCCAATCTCAGCGTCTCCCAGGGTCAAAGAGAACGCCTCTCTGCCAAATCCAGCTTTGCAGACGCAGGCCGCTAGGCTGCCTCTGCATTGGCGAAGGAAGTTCTCTCCTCCCGCTTCCTGCGAAATCTGCTTCTCAGCCTGAGCGAATCTCAGTGGAAACGGTCTTTCCTCTGGGGCCGATGCTCCTGTGCCTGGGGCTGCCGCAAGGGCACCACCCTCACAGGGAAAGGCCAAACACACCCCACATGTCTTTGCTCCTCTGGAGAGCTGCAGGCAACCTCAAACTCTCAGGAAGCTTCTAGGCTGAGACGCAGAAGCACTCTGGCTGGGATCTCGCATCCCCTGCCTGGAGGCCCATGGTGCCTGTTTCTCCCTGGGCGTTGCTTCACCAGAGCGGCCAGGCAACATCTGCCCCATCTACCCTTCTGCTCTTCCCTTCCAGCTGACAGAGTTCTCCCTGCTCTACTCTAGCCCTAGGAAGTTTGCCGACAACCGGGCTCCTCCTCCTGTGCAAGGAGTCCCGGGGCCCAGTTGGAGTGGAAAGGCAAAACCACAGGCAAGCCCAGGAAAGTGCTGAGTCATGTCTGACACACTCCCTCAGCCTGCTCCTTCATGGCTGGCGAGGCTGTGAGCTAGGAAAGTCTTTGGAAGCTCAGCAAGTGGCAGCGAGATGCAGGCCCCAACCCAGCAATCCCGGTGCTTGGAGCAGGTCTCACAGCCTCCCAGTGCCAAAGCGAGCTCCTCTCTGCCAAATGCAGCTTTGCACACGCAGGCCGCTCTGCTGCCTCTGCATCCACGAAGGAAGCTCTCTAGGCCCGCTTCCTGCGAAATCTGCTTCAGCCTGAGGGAAAAGCCCTTGGAGAGGTCTTGGCTCAGGGGCAGTTGCTCCTGTGCCTGGGGAAGAGGAAAGGGCACCACACTCCCAAGGAAAGGCCAGACACACTCCACACGTCTTTGCTCCTCTGGAGGGCGGCATGGAGCCTCCAACTGGGAGGTCGCTTCTCAGCGGAGACGCAGGGGCATTCTGGCTGTGATCCCGCAGCCCCTGCCTGGAGGCCCACGGTGCCTGTTTCTCTCTGGGCGTTGCTTCCACAGTGCGGCCAAGCAACATCTTCACCATGGGCACAACAGCGCTTCCCTTCCGCCTGACAGACGTCTCAGTGCTCTGCTCTAGACCTCTGAAGTGGGGAGACAACCGAGCCCAGCCTCCTTTCCAAGGAGTCCTGCGCCTTCGATTGCACTGAAAGGCAATAGCACGGGGAAGACTAGGAAGGGGCTGAGTCATGTCGGACACACTTTCACAGCCTGCTCCTTTCAGGGAAGCAACGCTGGGAGCTAGGAAAGCCTTCTCAAGCTCGGAAAGTGCAAGAGAGTTGCAGGCCGCGTACCCGGAAATCTCGGTGCTTGGAGCCAATCTCAGCGTCTCCCAGGGGCAAAGCGAACGCCTCTCTGCCAAATCCAGCTTTGCAGACGCAGGCCGCTAGGCTGCCTCTGCATTGGCGAAGGAAGCTCTCTCCTCCCGCTTCCTGCGAAATCTGCTTCTCAGCCTGAGCGAATCTCAGTGGGAACGGTCTTTCCTCTGGGGCCGTTGCTCCTGTGCCTGGGGCTGCCGCAAGGGCACCACCCTCACAGGGAAAGGCCAAACACACCCCACATGTCTTTGCTCCTCTGGAGAGCTGCAGGCAACCTCAAACTCTCATTAAGCTTCTCGGCTGAGACGCAGAAGCACTCTGGCTGGGATCTCGCATCCCCTGCCTGGAGGCCCATGGTGCCTGTTTCTCCCTGGGCGTTGCTTCACCAGAGCGGCCAGGCAACATCTGCCCCATCTACCCTTCTGCTCTTCCCTTCCAGCTGACAGAGTTCTCCCTGCTCTACTCTAGCCCTAGGAAGTTTGCAGACAACCGGGCTCCTCCTCCTGTGCAAGGAGTCCCGGGGCCCAGTTGGAGTGGAAAGGCAAAACCACAGGCAAGCCCAGGAAAGTGCTGAGTCATGTCTGACACACTCCCTCAGCCTGCTCCTTCATGGCTAGCGAGGCTGTGAGCTAGGAAAGTCTTTGGAAGCTCAGCAAGTGGCAGCGAGATGCAGGCCCCAACCCAGCAATCCCGGTGCTTGGAGCAGGTCTCACAGCCTCCCAGTGCCAAAGCGAGCTCCTCTCTGCCAAATGCAGCTTTGCACACGCAGGCCGCTCTGCTGCCTCTGCATCCACGAAGGAAGCTCTCTAGGCCCGCTTCCTGCGAAATCTGCTTCAGCCTGAGGGAAAAGCCCTTGGAGAGGTCTTGGCTCAGGGGCAGTTGCTCCTGTGCCTGGGGAAGAGGGAAGGGCACCACACTCCCAAGGAAAGGCCAGACACACTCCACACGTCTTTGCTCCTCTGGAGGGCGGCATGGAGCCTCCAACTGGGAGGTCCCTTCTCAGCGGAGAGGCAGGGGCATTCTGGCTGTGATCCCGCAGCCCCTGCCTGGAGGCCCACGGTGCCTGTTTCTCTCTGGGCGTTGCTTCCACAGTGCGGCCAAGCAACATCTTCACCATGGGCACAACAGCGCTTCCCTTCCGCCTGACAGACGTCTCAGTGCTCTGCTCTAGACCTCTGAAGTGGGGAGACAACCGAGCCCAGCCTCCTTTCCAAGGAGTCCTGCGCCTTCGATTGCACTGAAAGGCAATAGCACGGGGAAGCCTAGGAAGGGGCTGAGTCATGTCGGACACACTTCCTCAGCCTGCTCCTTTCAGGGAAGCGACGATGGGAGCTAGGAAAGCCTTCTCAAGCTCGGAGAGTGCAAGAGAGATGCAGGCCGCGCACCCGGAAATCTCGGTGCTTGGAGCCAATCTCAGCTTCTCCCAGGGGCAAAGCGAACGCCTCTCTGCCAAATCCAGCTTTGCAGACGCAGGCCGCTAGGCTGCCTCTGCATTGGCGAAGGAAGCTCTCTCCTCCCGCTTCCTGCGAAATCTGCTTCTCAGCCTGAGCGAATCTCAGTGGGAACGGTCTTTCCTCTGGGGCCGTTGCTCCTGTGCCTGGGGCTGCCGCAAGGGCACCACCCTCACAGGGAAAGGCCAAACACACCCCACATGTCTTTGCTCCTCTGGAGAGCTGCAGGCAACCTCAAACTCTCAGGAAGCTTCTCGGCTGAGACACAGAAGCACTCTGGCTGGGATCTCGCATCCCCTGCCTGGAGGCCCATGGTGCCTGTTTCTCCCTGGGCGTTGCTTCACCAGAGCGGCCAGGCAACATCTGCCCCATCTACCCTTCTGCTCTTCCCTTCCAGCTGACAGAGTTCTCCCTGCTCTACTCTAGCCCTAGGAAGTTTGGAGACAACCGGGCTCCTCCTCCTGTGCAAGGAGTCCCGGGGCCCAGTTGGAGTGGAAAGGCAAAACCACAGGCAAGCCCAGGAAAGTGCTGAGTCATGTCTGACACACTCCCTCAGCCTGCTCCTTCATGGCTAGCGAGGCTGTGAGCTAGGAAAGTCTTTGGAAGCTCTGCAAGTGGCAGCGAGATGCAGGCCCCAACCCAGCAATCCCGGTGCTTGGAGCAGGTCTCACAGCCTCCCAGTGCCAAAGCGAGCTCCTCTCTGCCAAATGCAGCTTTGCACACACAGGCCGCTCTGCTGCCTCTGCATCCACCAAGGAAGCTCTCTAGGCCCGCTTCCTGCGAAATCTGCTTCAGCCTGAGGGAAAAGCCCTTGGAGAGGTCTTTGCTCAGGGGCAGTTGCTCCTGTGCCTGGGGAAGAGGGAAGGGCACCACACTCCCAAGGAAAAGCCAGACACACTCCACACGTCTTTGCTCCTCTGGAGGGCGGCATGGAGCCTCCAACTGGGAGGTCGCTTCTCAGCGGAGACGCAGGGGCATTCTGGCTGTGATCCCGCAGCCCCTGCCTGGAGGCCCACGGTGCCTGTTTCTCTCTGGGCGTTGCTTCCACAGTGCGGCCAAGCAACGTCTTCACCATGGGCACAACAGCGCTTCCCTTCCGTCTGACAGACGTCTCAGTGCTCTGCTCTAGACCTCTGAAGTGGGGAGACAACCGAGCCCAGCCTCCTTTCCAAGGAGTCCTGCGCCTTCGATTGCACTGAAAGGCAATAGCACGGGGAAGCCTAGGAAGGGGCTGAGTCACGTCGGACACACTTCCTCAGCCTGCTCCTTTCAGGGAAGCAACGCTGGGAGCTAGGAAAGCCTTCTCAAGCTCGGAGAGTGCAAGAGAGATGCAGGCCGCGCACCCGGAAATCTCGGTGCTTGGAGCCAATCTCAGCGTCTCCCAGGGGCAAAGCGAACGCCTCTCTGCCAAATCCAGCTGTGCAGACGCAGGCCGCTAGGCTGCCTCTGCATTGGCGAAGGAAGCTCTCTCCTCCCGCTTCCTGCGAAATCTGCTTCTCAGCCTCAGCGAATCTCAGTGGGAACGGTCTTTCCTCTGGGGCCGTTGCTCCTGGGCCTGGGGCTGCCGCAAGGGCACCACCCTCCCAGGGAAAGGCCAAACACACCCCACATGTCTTTGCTCCTCTGGAGAGCTGCAGGCAACCTCAAACTCTCAGGAAGCTTCTCGGCTGAGACGCAGAAGCACTCTGGCTGGGATCTCGCATCCCCTGCCTGGAGGCCCATGGTGCCTGTTTCTCCCTGGGCGTTGCTTCACCAGAGCGGCCAGGTAACCTCTGCCCCATCTACCCTTCTGCTCTTCCCTTCCAGCTGACAGAGTTCTCCCTGCTCTACTCTAGCCCTAGGAAGTTTGGAGACAACCGGGCTCCTCCTCCTGTGCAAGGAGTCCGGGGCCCAGTTGGACTGGAAAGGCGAAACCACAGGCTAGCCCAGGAAAGTGCTGAGTCATGTCTGACACACTCCCTCAGCCTGCTCCTTCATGGCTAGCGAGGCTGTGAGCTAGGAAAGTCTTTGGAAGCTCAGAAAGTGGCAGCGAGATGCAGGCCCCAACCCAGCAATCCCGGTGCTTGGAGCAGGTCTCACAGCCTCCCAGTGCCAAAGCGAGCTCCTCTCTGCCAAATGCAGCTTTGCACACGCAGGCCGCTCTGCTGCCTCTGCATCCACGAAGGAAGCTCTCTAGGCCCGCTTCCTGCGAAATCTGCTTCAGCCTGAGGGAAAAGCCCTTGGAGAGGTCTTTGCTCAGGGGCAGTTGCTCCTGTGCCTGGGGAAGAGGGAAGGGCACCACACTCCCAAGGAAAGGCCAGACACACTCCACACGTCTTTGCTCCTCTGGAGGGCGGCATGGAGCCTCCAACTGGGAGGTCGCTTCTCAGCGGAGACGCAGGGGCATTCTGGCTGTGATCCCGCAGCCCCTGCCTGGAGGCCCACGGTGCCTGTTTCTCTCTGGGCGTTGCTTCCACAGTGCGGCCAAGCAACGTCTTCACCATGGGCACAACAGCGCTTCCCTTCCGCCTGACAGACGTCTCAGTGCTCTGCTCTAGACCTCTGAAGTGGGGAGACAACCGAGCCCAGCCTCCTTTCCAAGGAGTCCTGCGCCTTCGATTGCACTGAAAGGCAATAGCACGGGGAAGCCTAGGAAGGGGCTGAGTCACGTCGGACACACTTCCTCAGCCTGCTCCTTTCAGGGAAGCAACGCTGGGAGCTAGGAAAGCCTTCTCAAGCTCGGAGAGTGCAAGAGAGATGCAGGCCGCGCACCCGGAAATCTCGGTGCTTGGAGCCAATCTCAGCGTCTCCCAGGGGCAAAGCGAACGCCTCTCTGCCAAATCCAGCTTTGCAGACGCAGGCCGCTAGGCTGCCTCTGCATTGGCGAAGGAAGCTCTCTCCTCCCGCTTCCTGCGAAATCTGCTTCTCAGCCTCAGGGAATCTCAGTGGGAACGGTCTTTCCTCTGGGGCCGTTGCTCCTGGGCCTGGGGCTGCCGCAAGGGCACCACCCTCCCAGGGAAAGGCCAAACACACCCCACATGTCTTTGCTCCTCTGGAGAGCTGCAGGCAACCTCAAACTCTCAGGAAGCTTCTCGGCTGAGACGCAGAAGCACTCTGGCTGGGATCTCGCATCCCCTGCCTGGAGGCCCATGGTGCCTGTTTCTCCCTGGGCGGTGCTTCACCAGAGCGGCCAGGCAACCTCTGCCCCATCTACCATTCTGCTCTTCCCTTCCAGCTGACAGAGTTCTCCCTGCTCTACTCTAGCCCTAGGAAGTTTGGAGACAACCGGGCTCCTCCTCCTCTGCAAGGAGTCCCGGGGCCCAGTTGGAGTGGAAAGGCGAAACCACAGGCAAGCCCAGGAAAGTGCTGAGTCATGTCTGACACACTCCCTCAGCCTGCTCCTTCATGGCTAGCGAGGCTGTGAGCTAGGAAAGTCTTTGGAAGCTCAGAAAGTGGCAGCGAGATGCAGGCCCCAACCCAGCAATCCCGGTGCTTGGAGCAGGTCTCACAGCCTCCCAGTGCCAAAGGGAGCTCCTCTCTGCCAAATGCAGCTGTGCACACGCAGGCCGCTCTGCTGCCTCTGCATCCACGAAGGAAGCTCTCTAGGCCCGCTTCCTGCGAAATCTGCTTCAGCCTGAGGGAAAAGCCCTTGGAGAGGTCTTTGCTCAGGGGCAGTTGCTCCTGTGCCTGGGGAAGAGGGAAGGGCACCACACTCCCAAGGAAAGGCCAGACACACTCCACACGTCTTTGCTCCTCTGGAGGGCGGCATGGAGCCTCCAACTGGGAGGTCGCTTCTCAGCGGAGACGCAGGGGCATTCTGGCTGTGATCCCGCAGCCCCTGCCTGGAGGCCCACGGTGCCTGTTTCTCTCTGGGCGTTGCTTCCACAGTGCGGCCAAGCAACATCTTCACCATGGGCACAACAGCGCTTCCCTTCCGTCTGACAGACGTCTCAGTGCTCTGCTCTAGACCTCTG
This sequence comes from Moschus berezovskii, assembly GCF_049115385.1. Classification (NCBI taxonomy): domain Eukaryota; kingdom Metazoa; phylum Chordata; class Mammalia; order Artiodactyla; family Moschidae; genus Moschus; species Moschus berezovskii. The sequence continues at coordinate 150,738,053 of NC_142488.1, forward strand.
AAGTGGGGAGACAACCGAGCCCAGCCTCCTTTCCAAGGAGTCCTGCGCCTTCGATTGCACTGAAAGGCAATAGCACGGGGAAGCCTAGGAAGGGGCTGAGTCACGTCGGACACACTTCCTCAGCCTGCTCCTTTCAGGGAAGCAACGCTGGGAGCTAGGAAAGCCTTCTCAAGCTCGGAGAGTGCAAGAGAGATGCAGGCCGCGCACCCGGAAATCTCGGTGCTTGGAGCCAATCTCAGCGTCTCCCAGGGGCAAAGCGAACGCCTCTCTGCCAAATCCAGCTGTGCAGACGCAGGCCGCTAGGCTGCCTCTGCATTGGCGAAGGAAGCTCTCTCCTCCCGCTTCCTGCGAAATCTGCTTCTCAGCCTCAGCGAATCTCAGTGGGAACGGTCTTTCCTCTGGGGCCGTTGCTCCTGGGCCTGGGGCTGCCGCAAGGGCACCACCCTCCCAGGGAAAGGCCAAACACACCCCACATGTCTTTGCTCCTCTGGAGAGCTGCAGGCAACCTCAAACTCTCAGGAAGCTTCTCGGCTGAGACGCAGAAGCACTCTGGCTGGGATCTCGCATCCCCTGCCTGGAGGCCCATGGTGCCTGTTTCTCCCTGGGCGTTGCTTCACCAGAGCGGCCAGGCAACCTCTGCCCCATCTACCCTTCTGCTCTTCCCTTCCAGCTGACAGAGTTCTCCCTGCTCTACTCTAGCCCTAGGAAGTTTGGAGACAACCGGGCTCCTCCTCCTGTGCAAGGAGTCCCGGGGCCCAGTTGGAGTGGAAAGGCGAAACCACAGGCAAGCCCAGGAAAGTGCTGAGTCATGTCTGACACACTCCCTCAGCCTGCTCCTTCATGGCTAGCGAGGCTGTGAGCTAGGAAAGTCTTTGGAAGCTCAGAAAGTGGCAGCGAGATGCAGGCCCCAACCCAGCAATCCCGGTGCTTGGAGCAGGTCTCACAGCCTCCCAGTGCCAAAGCGAGCTCCTCTCTGCCAAATGCAGCTGTGCACACGCAGGCCGCTCTGCTGCCTCTGCATCCACGAAGGAAGCTCTCTAGGCCCGCTTCCTGCGAAATCTGCTTCAGCCTGAGGGAAAAGCCCTTGGAGAGGTCTTTGCTCAGGGGCAGTTGCTCCTGTGCCTGGGGAAGAGGGAAGGGCACCACACTCCCAAGGAAAGGCCAGACACACTCCACACGTCTTTGCTCCTCTGGAGGGCGGCATGGAGCCTCCAACTGGGAGGTCGCTTCTCAGCGGAGACGCAGGGGCATTCTGGCTGTGATCCCGCAGCCCCTGCCTGGAGGCCCACGGTGCCTGTTTCTCTCTGGGCGTTGCTTCCACAGTGCGGCCAAGCAACGTCTTCACCATGGGCACAACAGCGCTTCCCTTCCGTCTGACAGACGTCTCAGTGCTCTGCTCTAGACCTCTGAAGTGGGGAGACAACCGAGCCCAGCCTCCTTTCCAAGGAGTCCTGCGCCTTCGATTGCACTGAAAGGCAATAGCACGGGGAAGCCTAGGAAGGGGCTGAGTCACGTCGGACACACTTCCTCAGCCTGCTCCTTTCAGGGAAGCAACGCTGGGAGCTAGGAAAGCCTTCTCAAGCTCGGAGAGTGCAAGAGAGATGCAGGCCGCGCACCCGGAAATCTCGGTGCTTGGAGCCAATCTCAGCGTCTCCCAGGGGCAAAGCGAACGCCTCTCTGCCAAATCCAGCTGTGCAGACGCAGGCCGCTAGGCTGCCTCTGCATTGGCGAAGGAAGCTCTCTCCTCCCGCTTCCTGCGAAATCTGCTTCTCAGCCTCAGCGAATCTCAGTGGGAACGGTCTTTCCTCTGGGGCCGTTGCTCCTGGGCCTGGGGCTGCCGCAAGGGCACCACCCTCCCAGGGAAAGGCCAAACACACCCCACATGTCTTTGCTCCTCTGGAGAGCTGCAGGCAACATCAAACTCTCAGGAAGCTTCTGGGCTGAGACGCAGAAGCACTCTGGCTGGGATCTCGCATCCCCTGCCTGGAGGCCCATGGTGCCTGTTCCTCCCTGGGCGTTGCTTCACCAGAGCGGCCAGGCAACCTCTGCCCCATCTACCCTTCTGCTCTTCCCTTCCAGCTGACAGAGTTCTCCCTGCTCTACTCTAGCCCTAGGAAGTTTGGAGACAACCGGGCTCCTCCTCCTCTGCAAGGAGTCCCGGGGCCCAGTTGGAGTGGAAAGGCGAAACCACAGGCAAGCCCAGGAAAGTGCTGAGTCATGTCTGACACACTCCCTCAGCCTGCTCCTTCATGGCTAGCGAGGCTGTGAGCTAGGAAAGTCTTTGGAAGCTCAGAAAGTGGCAGCGAGATGCAGGCCCCAACCCAGCAATCCCGGTGCTTGGAGCAGGTCTCACAGCCTCCCAGTGCCAAAGCGAGCTCCTCTCTGCCAAATGCAGCTGTGCACACGCAGGCCGCTCTGCTGCCTCTGCATCCACGAAGGAAGCTCTCTAGGCCCGCTTCCTGCGAAATCTGCTTCAGCCTGAGGGAAAAGCCCTTGGAGAGGTCTTGGCTCAGGGGCAGTTGCTCCTGTGCCTGGGGAAGAGGGAAGGGCACCACACTCCCAAGGAAAGGTCAGACACACTCCACACGTCTTTGCTCCTCTGGAGGGCGGCATGGAGCCTCCAACTGGGAGGTCGCTTCTCAGCGGAGACGCAGGGGCATTCTGGCTGTGATCCCGCAGCCCCTGCCTGGAGGCCCACGGTGCCTGTTTCTCTCTGGGCGTTGCTTCCACAGTGCGGCCAAGCAACGTCTTCACCATGGGCACAACAGCGCTTCCCTTCCGTCTGACAGACGTCTCAGTGCTCTGCTCTAGACCTCTGAAGTGGGGAGACAACCGAGCCCAGCCTCCTTTCCAAGGAGTCCTGCGCCTTCGATTGCACTGAAAGGCAATAGCACGGGGAAGCCTAGGAAGGGGCTGAGTCACGTCGGACACACTTCCTCAGCCTGCTCCTTTCAGGGAAGCAACGCTGGGAGCTAGGAAAGCCTTCTCAAGCTCGGAGAGTGCAAGAGAGATGCAGGCCGCGCACCCGGAAATCTTGGTGCTTGGAGCCAATCTCAGCGTCTCCCAGGGGCAAAGCGAACGCCTCTCTGCCAAATCCAGCTGTGCAGACACAGGCCGCTAGGCTGCCTCTGCATTGGCGAAGGAAGCTCTCTCCTCCCGCTTCCTGCGAAATCTGCTTCTCAGCCTCAGCGAATCTCAGTGGGAACGGTCTTTCCTCTGGGGCCGTTGCTCCTGGGCCTGGGGCTGCCGCAAGGGCACCACCCTCCCAGGGAAAGGCCAAACACACCCCACATGTCTTTGCTCCTCTGGAGAGCTGCAGGCAACCTCAAACTCTCAGGAAGCTTCTCGGCTGAGACGCAGAAGCACTCTGGCTGGGATCTCGCATCCCCTGCCTGGAGGCCCATGGTGCCTGTTTCTCCCTGGGCGTTGCTTCACCAGAGCGGCCAGGCAACCTCTGCCCCATCAACCCTTCTGCTCTTCCCTTCCAGCTGACAGAGTTCTCCCTGCTCTACTCTAGCCCTAGGAAGTTTGGAGACAACCGGGCTCCTCCTCCTCTGCAAGGAGTCCCGGGGCCCAGTTGGAGTGGAAAGGCGAAACCACAGGCAAGCCCAGGAAAGTGCTGAGTCATGTCTGACACACTCCCTCAGCCTGCTCCTTCATGGCTAGCGAGGCTGTGAGCTAGGAAAGTCTTTGGAAGCTCAGAAAGTGGCAGCGAGATGCAGGCCCCAACCCAGCAATCCCGGTGCTTGGAGCAGGTCTCACAGCCTCCCAGTGCCAAAGCGAGCTCCTCTCTGCCAAATGCAGCTGTGCACACGCAGGCCGCTCTGCTGCCTCTGCATCCACGAAGGAAGCTCTCTAGGCCCGCTTCCTGCGAAATCTGCTTCAGCCTGAGGGAAAAGCCCTTGGAGAGGTCTTTGCTCAGGGGCAGTTGCTCCTGTGCCTGGGGAAGAGGGAAGGGCACCACACTCCCAAGGAAAGGCCAGACACACTCCACACGTCTTTGCTCCTCTGGAGGGCGGCATGGAGCCTCCAACTGGGAGGTCGCTTCTCAGTGGAGACGCAGGGGCATTCTGGCTGTGATCCCGCAGCCCCTGCCTGGAGGCCCACGGTGCCTGTTTCTCTCTGGGCGTTGCTTCCACAGTGCGGCCAAGCAACGTCTTCACCATGGGCACAACAGCGCTTCCCTTCCGTCTGACAGACGTCTCAGTGCTCTGCTCTAGACCTCTGAAGTGGGGAGACAACCGAGCCCAGCCTCCTTTCCAAGGAGTCCTGCGCCTTCGATTGCACTGAAAGGCAATAGCACGGGGAAGCCTAGGAAGGGGCTGAGTCACGTCGGACACACTTCCTCAGCCTGCTCCTTTCAGGGAAGCAACGCTGGGAGCTAGGAAAGCCTTCTCAAGCTCGGAGAGTGCAAGAGAGATGCAGGCCGCGCACCCGGAAATCTCGGTGCTTGGAGCCAATCTCAGCGTCTCCCAGGGGCAAAGCGAACGCCTCTCTGCCAAATCCAGCTGTGCAGACGCAGGCCGCTAGGCTGCCTCTGCATTGGCGAAGGAAGCTCTCTCCTCCCGCTTCCTGCGAAATCTGCTTCTCAGCCTCAGCGAATCTCAGTGGGAACGGTCTTTCCTCTGGGGCCGTTGCTCCTGGGCCTGGGGCTGCCGCAAGGGCACCACCCTCCCAGGGAAAGGCCAAACACACCCCACATGTCTTTGCTCCTCTGGAGAGCTGCAGGCAACCTCAAACTCTCAGGAAGCTTCTCGGCTGAGACGCAGAAGCACTCTGGCTGGGATCTCGCATCCCCTGCCTGGAGGCCCATGGTGCCTGTTTCTCCCTGGGCGTTGCTTCACCAGAGCGGCCAGGCAACCTCTGCCCCATCTACCCTTCTGCTCTTCCCTTCCAGCTGACAGAGTTCTCCCTGCTCTACTCTAGCCCTAGGAAGTTTGGAGACAACCGGGCTCTTCCTCCTCTGCAAGGAGTCCCGGGGCCCAGTTGGAGTGGAAAGGCGAAACCACAGGCAAGCCCAGGAAAGTGCTGAGTCATGTCTGACACACTCCCTCAGCCTGCTCCTTCATGGCTAGCGAGGCTGTGAGCTAGGAAAGTCTTTGGAAGCTCAGAAAGTGGCAGCGAGATGCAGGCCCCAACCCAGCAATCCCGGTGCTTGGAGCAGGTCTCACAGCCTCCCAGTGCCAAAGCGAGCTCCTCTCTGCCAAATGCAGCTGTGCACACGCAGGCCGCTCTGCTGCCTCTGCATCCACGAAGGAAGCTCTCTAGGCCCGCTTCCTGCGAAATCTGCTTCAGCCTGAGGGAAAAGCCCTTGGAGAGGTCTTGGCTCAGGGGCAGTTGCTCCTGTGCCTGGGGAAGAGGGAAGGGCACCACACTCCCAAGGAAAGGCCAGACACACTCCACACGTCTTTGCTCCTCTGGAGGGCGGCATGGAGCCTCCAACTGGGAGGTCTCTCAGCGGAGACGCAGGGGCATTCTGGCTGTGATCCCGCAGCCCCTGCCTGGAGGCCCACGGTGCCTGTTTCTCTCTGGGCGTTGCTTCCACAGTGCGGCCAAGCAACGTCTTCACCATGGGCACAACAGCCCTTCTCTTCCGTCTGACAGACGTCTCAGTGCTCTGCTCTAGACCTCTGAAGTGGGGAGACAACCGAGCCCAGCCTCCTTTCCAAGGAGTCCTGCGCCTTCGATTACACTGAAAGGCAATAGCACGGGGAAGCCTAGGAAGGGGCTGAGTCACGTCGGACACACTTCCTCAGCCTGCTCCTTTCAGGGAAGCAACGCTGGGAGCTAGGAAAGCCTTCTCAAGCTCGGAGAGTGCAAGAGAGATGCAGGCCGCGCACCCGGAAATCTCGGTGCTTGGAGCCAATCTCAGCGTCTCCCAGGGGCAAAGCGAACGCCTCTCTGCCAAATCCAGCTGTGCAGACGCAGGCCGCTAGGCTGCCTCTGCATTGGCGAAGGAAGCTCTCTCCTCCCGCTTCCTGCGAAATCTGCTTCTCAGCCTCAGCGAATCTCAGTGGGAACGGTCTTTCCTCTGGGGCCGTTGCTCCTGGGCCTGGGGCTGCCGCAAGGGCACCACCCTCCCAGGGAAAGGCCAAACACACCCCACATGTCTTTGCTCCTCTGGAGAGCTGCAGGCAACCTCAAACTCTCAGGAAGCTTCTCGGCTGAGAAGCAGAAGCACTCTGGCTGGGATCTCGCATCCCCTGCCTGGAGGCCCATGGTGCCTGTTTCTCCCTGGGCGTTGCTTCACCAGAGCGGCCAGGTAACCTCTGCCCCATCTACCCTTCTGCTCTTCCCTTCCAGCTGACAGAGTTCTCCCTGCTCTACTCTAGCCCTAGGAAGTTTGGAGACAACCGGGCTCCTCCTCCTGTGCAAGGAGTCCGGGGCCCAGTTGGACTGGAAAGGCGAAACCACAGGCAAGCCCAGGAAAGTGCTGAGTCATGTCTGACACACTCCCTCAGCCTGCTCCTTCATGGCTAGCGAGGCTGTGAGCTAGGAAAGTCTTTGGAAGCTCAGAAAGTGGCAGCGAGATGCAGGCCCCAACCCAGCAATCCCGGTGCTTGGAGCAGGTCTCACAGCCTCCCAGTGCCAAAGCGAGCTCCTCTCTGCCAAATGCAGCTGTGCACACGCAGGCCGCTCTGCTGCCTCTGCATCCACGAAGGAAGCTCTCTAGGCCCGCTTCCTGCGAAATCTGCTTCAGCCTGAGGGAAAAGCCCTTGGAGAGGTCTTGGCTCAGGGGCAGTTGCTCCTGTGCCTGGGGAAGAGGGAAGGGCACCACACTCCCAAGGAAAGGCCAGACACACTCCACACGTCTTTGCTCCTCTGGAGGGCGGCATGGAGCCTCCAACTGGGAGGTCTCTCAGCGGAGACGCAGGGGCATTCTGGCTGTGATCCCGCAGCCCCTGCCTGGAGGCCCACGGTGCCTGTTTCTCTCTGGGCGTTGCTTCCACAGTGCGGCCAAGCAACGTCTTCACCATGGGCACAACAGCCCTTCTCTTCCGTCTGACAGACGTCTCAGTGCTCTGCTCTAGACCTCTGAAGTGGGGAGACAACCGAGCCCAGCCTCCTTTCCAAGGAGTCCTGCGCCTTCGATTACACTGAAAGGCAATAGCACGGGGAAGCCTAGGAAGGGGCTGAGTCACGTCGGACACACTTCCTCAGCCTGCTCCTTTCAGGGAAGCAACGCTGGGAGCTAGGAAAGCCTTCTCAAGCTCGGAGAGTGCAAGAGAGATGCAGGCCGCGCACCCGGAAATCTCGGTGCTTGGAGCCAATCTCAGCGTCTCCCAGGGGCAAAGCGAACGCCTCTCTGCCAAATCCAGCTGTGCAGACGCAGGCCGCTAGGCTGCCTCTGCATTGGCGAAGGAAGCTCTCTCCTCCCGCTTCCTGCGAAATCTGCTTCTCAGCCTCAGCGAATCTCAGTGGGAACGGTCTTTCCTCTGGGGCCGTTGCTCCTGGGCCTGGGGCTGCCGCAAGGGCACCACCCTCCCAGGGAAAGGCCAAACACACCCCACATGTCTTTGCTCCTCTGGAGAGCTGCAGGCAACCTCAAACTCTCAGGAAGCTTCTCGGCTGAGAAGCAGAAGCACTCTGGCTGGGATCTCGCATCCCCTGCCTGGAGGCCCATGGTGCCTGTTTCTCCCTGGGCGTTGCTTCACCAGAGCGGCCAGGTAACCTCTGCCCCATCTACCCTTCTGCTCTTCCCTTCCAGCTGACAGAGTTCTCCCTGCTCTACTCTAGCCCTAGGAAGTTTGGAGACAACCGGGCTCCTCCTCCTGTGCAAGGAGTCCGGGGCCCAGTTGGACTGGAAAGGCGAAACCACAGGCAAGCCCAGGAAAGTGCTGAGTCATGTCTGACACACTCCCTCAGCCTGCTCCTTCATGGCTAGCGAGGCTGTGAGCTAGGAAAGTCTTTGGAAGCTCAGAAAGTAGCAGCGAGATGCAGGCCCCAACCCAGCAATCCCGGTGCTTGGAGCAGGTCTCACAGCCTCCCAGTGCCAAAGCGAGCTCCTCTCTGCCAAATGCAGCTTTGCACACGCAGGCCGCTCTGCTGCCTCTGCATCCACGAAGGAAGCTCTCTAGGCCCGCTTCCTGCGAAATCTGCTTCAGCCTGAGGGAAAAGCCCTTGGAGAGGTCTTTGCTCAGGGGCAGTTGCTCCTGTGCCTGGGGAAGAGGGAAGGGCACCACACTCCCAAGGAAAGGCCAGACACACTCCACACGTCTTTGCTCCTCTGGAGGGCGGCATGGAGCCTCCAACTGGGAGGTCGCTTCTCAGCGGAGACGCAGGGGCATTCTGGCTGTGATCCCGCAGCCTCTGCCTGGAGGCCCACGGTGCCTGTTTCTCTCTGGGCGTTGCTTCCACAGTGCGGCCAAGCAACGTCTTCACCATGGGCACAACAGCGCTTCCCTTCCGCCTGACAGACGTCTCAGTGCTCTGCTCTAGACCTCTGAAGTGGGGAGACAACCGAGCCCAGCCTCCTTTCCAAGGAGTCCTGCGCCTTCGATTGCACTGAAAGGCAATAGCACGGGGAAGCCTAGGAAGGGGCTGAGTCACGTCGGACACACTTCCTCAGCCTGCTCCTTTCAGGGAAGCAACGCTGGGAGCTAGGAAAGCCTTCTCAAGCTCGGAGAGTGCAAGAGAGATGCAGGCCGCGCACCCGGAAATCTCGGTGCTTGGAGCCAATCTCAGCGTCTCCCAGGGGCAAAGCGAACGCCTCTCTGCCAAATCCAGCTGTGCAGACGCAGGCCGCTAGGCTGCCTCTGCATTGGCGAAGGAAGCTCTCTCCTCCCGCTTCCTGCGAAATCTGCTTCTCAGCCTCAGCGAATCTCAGTGGGAACGGTCTTTCCTCTGGGGCCGTTGCTCCTGGGCCTGGGGCTGCCGCAAGGGCACCACCCTCCCAGGGAAAGGCCAAACACACCCCACATGTCTTTGCTCCTCTGGAGAGCTGCAGGCAACCTCAAACTCTCAGGAAGCTTCTGGGCTGAGACGCAGAAGCACTCTGGCTGGGATCTCGCATCCCCTGCCTGGAGGCCCATGGTGCCTGTTTCTCCCTGGGCGTTGCTTCACCAGAGCGGCCAGGCAACCTCTGCCCCATCTACCCTTCTGCTCTTCCCTTCCAGCTGACAGAGTTCTCCCTGCTCTACTCTAGCCCTAGGAAGTTTGGAGACAACCGGGCTCCTCCTCCTGTGCAAGGAGTCCCGGGGCCCAGTTGGAGTGGAAAGGCGAAACCACAGGCTAGCCCAGGAAAGTGCTGAGTCATGTCTGACACACTCCCTCAGCCTGCTCCTTCATGGCTAGCGAGGCTGTGAGCTAGGAAAGTCTTTGGAAGCTCAGAAAGTGGCAGCGAGATGCAGGCCCCAACCCAGCAATCCCGGTGCTTGGAGCAGGTCTCACAGCCTCCCAGTGCCAAAGCGAGCTCCTCTCTGCCAAATGCAGCTGTGCACACGCAGGCCGCTCTGCTGCCTCTGCATCCACGAAGGAAGCTCTCTAGGCCCGCTTCCTGCGAAATCTGCTTCAGCCTGAGGGAAAAGCCCTTGCAGAGGTCTTTGCTCAGGGGCAGTTGCTCCTGTGCCTGGGGAAGAGGGAAGGGCACCACACTCCCAAGGAAAGGCCAGACACACTCCACACGTCTTTGCTCCTCTGGAGGGCGGCATGGAGCCTCCAACTGGGAGGTCGCTTCTCAGCGGAGACGCAGGGGCATTCTGGCTGTGATCCCGCAGCCCCTGCCTGGAGGCCCACGGTGCCTGTTTCTCTCTGGGCGTTGCTTCCACAGTGCGGCCAAGCAACGTCTTCACCATGGGCACAACAGCGCTTCCCTTCCGTCTGACAGACGTCTCAGTGCTCTGCTCTAGACCTCTGAAGTGGGGAGACAACCGAGCCCAGCCTCCTTTCCAAGGAGTCCTGCGCCTTCGATTGCACTGAAAGGCAATAGCACGGGGAAGCCTAGGAAGGGGCTGAGTCACGTCGGACACACTTCCTCAGCCTGCTCCTTTCAGGGAAGCAACGCTGGGAGCTGGGAAAGCCTTCTCAAGCTCGGAGAGTGCAAGAGAGATGCAGGCCGCGCACCCGGAAATCTCGGTGCTTGGAGCCAATCTCAGCGTCTCCCAGGGGCAAAGCGAACGCCTCTCTGCCAAATCCAGCTGTGCAGACGCAGGCTGCTAGGCTGCCTCTGCATTGGCGAAGGAAGCTCTCTCCTCCCGCTTCCTGCGAAATCTGCTTCTCAGCCTCAGCGAATCTCAGTGGGAACGGTCTTTCCTCTGGGGCCGTTGCTCCTGGGCCTGGGGCTGCCGCAAGGGCACCACCCTCCCAGGGAAAGGCCAAACACACCCCACATGTCTTTGCTCCTCTGGAGAGCTGCAGGCAACCTCAAACTCTCAGGAAGCTTCTCGGCTGAGACGCAGAAGCACTCTGGCTGGGATCTCGCATCCCCTGCCTGGAGGCCCATGGTGCCTGTTTCTCCCTGGGCGTTGCTTCACCAGAGCGGCCAGGCAACCTCTGCCCCATCTACCCTTCTGCTCTTCCCTTCCAGCTGACAGAGTTCTCCCTGCTCTACTCTAGCCCTAGGAAGTTTGGAGACAACCGGGCTCCTCCTCCTCTGCAAGGAGTCCCGGGGCCCAGTTGGACTGGAAAGGCGAAACCACAGGCAAGCCCAGGAAAGTGCTGAGTCATGTCTGACACACTCCCTCAGCCTGCTCCTTCATGGCTAGCGAGGCTGTGAGCTAGGAAAGTCTTTGGAAGCTCAGAAAGTGGCAGCGAGATGCAGGCCCCAACCCAGCAATCCCGGTGCTTGGAGCAGGTCTCACAGCCTCCCAGTGCCAAAGCGAGCTCCTCTCTGCCAAATGCAGCTGTGCACACGCAGGCCGCTCTGCTGCCTCTGCATCCACGAAGGAAGCTCTCTAGGCCCGCTTCTTGCGAAATCTGCTTCAGCCTGAGGGAAAAGCCCTTGGAGAGGTCTTTGCTCAGGGGCAGTTGCTCCTGTGCCTGGGGAAGAGGGAAGGGCACCACACTCCCAAGGAAAGGCCAGACACACTCCACACGTCTTTGCTCCTCTGGAGGGCGGCATGGAGCCTCCAACTGGGAGGTCGCTTCTCAGCGGAGACGCAGGGGCATTCTGGCTGTGATCCCGCAGCCCCTGCCTGGAGGCCCACGGTGCCTGTTTCTCTCTGGGCGTTGCTTCCACAGTGCGGCCAAGCAACGTCTTCACCATGGGCACAACAGCGCTTCCCTTCCGTCTGACAGACGTCTCAGTGCTCTGCTCTAGACCTCTGAAGTGGGGAGACAACCGAGCCCAGCCTCCTTTCCAAGGAGTCCTGCGCCTTCCATTGCACTGAAAGGCAATAGCACGGGGAAGCCTAGGAAGGGGCTGAGTCACGTCGGACACACTTCCTCAGCCTGCTCCTTTCAGGGAAGCAACGCTGGGAGCTGGGAAAGCCTTCTCAAGCTCGGAGAGTGCAAGAGAGATGCAGGCCGCGCACCCGGAAATCTCGGTGCTTGGAGCCAATCTCAGCGTCTCCCAGGGGCAAAGCGAACGCCTCTCTGCCAAATCCAGCTGTGCAGACGCAGGCTGCTAGGCTGCCTCTGCATTGGCGAAGGAAGCTCTCTCCTCCCGCTTCCTGCGAAATCTGCTTCTCAGCCTCAGCGAATCTCAGTGGGAACGGTCTTTCCTCTGGGGCCGTTGCTCCTGGGCCTGGGGCTGCCGCAAGGGCACCACCCTCCCAGGGAAAGGCCAAACACACCCCACATGTCTTTGCTCCTCTGGAGAGCTGCAGGCAACCTCAAACTCTCAGGAAGCTTCTCGGCTGAGACGCAGAAGCACTCTGGCTGGGATCTCGCATCCCCTGCCTGGAGGCCCATGGTGCCTGTTTCTCCCTGGGCGTTGCTTCACCAGAGCGGCCAGGCAACCTCTGCCCCATCTACCCTTCTGCTCTTCCCTTCCAGCTGACAGAGTTCTCCCTGCTCTACTCTAGCCCTAGGAAGTTTGGAGACAACCGGGCTCCTCCTCCTCTGCAAGGAGTCCCGGGGCCCAGTTGGACTGGAAAGGCGAAACCACAGGCAAGCCCAGGAAAGTGCTGAGTCATGTCTGACACACTCCCTCAGCCTGCTCCTTCATGGCTAGCGAGGCTGTGAGCTAGGAAAGTCTTTGGAAGCTCAGAAAGTGGCAGCGAGATGCAGGCCCCAACCCAGCAATCCCGGTGCTTGGAGCAGGTCTCACAGCCTCCCAGTGCCAAAGCGAGCTCCTCTCTGCCAAATGCAGCTGTGCACACGCAGGCCGCTCTGCTGCCTCTGCATCCACGAAGGAAGCTCTCTAGGCCCGCTTCTTGCGAAATCTGCTTCAGCCTGAGGGAAAAGCCCTTGGAGAGGTCTTTGCTCAGGGGCAGTTGCTCCTGTGCCTGGGGAAGAGGGAAGGGCACCACACTCCCAAGGAAAGGCCAGACACACTCCACACGTCTTTGCTCCTCTGGAGGGCGGCATGGAGCCTCCAACTGGGAGGTCGCTTCTCAGCGGAGACGCAGGGGCATTCTGGCTGTGATCCCGCAGCCCCTGCCTGGAGGCCCACGGTGCCTGTTTCTCTCTGGGCGTTGCTTCCACAGTGCGGCCAAGCAACGTCTTCACCATGGGCACAACAGCGCTTCCCTTCCGTCTGACAGACGTCTCAGTGCTCTGCTCTAGACCTCTGAAGTGGGGAGACAACCGAGCCCAGCCTCCTTTCCAAGGAGTCCTGCGCCTTCCATTGCACTGAAAGGCAATAGCACGGGGAAGCCTAGGAAGGGGCTGAGTCACGTCGGACACACTTCCTCAGCCTGCTCCTTTCAGGGAAGCAACGCTGGGAGCTAGGAAAGCCTTCTCAAGCTCGGAGAGTGCAAGAGAGATGCAGGCCGCGCACCCGGAAATCTCGGTGCTTGGAGCCAATCTCAGCGTCTCCCAGGGGCAAAGCGAACGCCTCTCTGCCAAATCCAGCTGTGCAGACGCAGGCCGCTAGGCTGCCTCTGCATTGGCGAAGGAAGCTCTCTCCTCCCGCTTCCTGCGAAATCTGCTTCTCAGCCTCAGGGAATCTCAGTGGGAACGGTCTTTCCTCTGGGGCCGTTGCTCCTGGGCCTGGGGCTGCCGCAAGGGCACCACCCTCCCAGGGAAAGGCCAAACACACCCCACATGTCTTTGCTCCTCTGGAGAGCTGCAGGCAACCTCAAACTCTCAGGAAGCTTCTCGGCTGAGACGCAGAAGCACTCTGGCTGGGATCTCGCATCCCCTGCCTGGAGGCCCATGGTGCCTGTTTCTCCCTGGGCGGTGCTTCACCAGAGCGGCCAGGCAACCTCTGCCCCATCTACCATTCTGCTCTTCCCTTCCAGCTGACAGAGTTCTCCCTGCTCTACTCTAGCCCTAGGAAGTTTGGAGACAACCGGGCTCCTCCTCCTCTGCAAGGAGTCCCGGGGCCCAGTTGGAGTGGAAAGGCGAAACCACAGGCAAGCCCAGGAAAGTGCTGAGTCATGTCTGACACACTCCCTCAGCCTGCTCCTTCATGGCTAGCGAGGCTGTGAGCTAGGAAAGTCTTTGGAAGCTCAGAAAGTGGCAGCGAGATGCAGGCCCCAACCCAGCAATCCCGGTGCTTGGAGCAGGTCTCACAGCCTCCCAGTGCCAAAGGGAGCTCCTCTCTGCCAAATGCAGCTGTGCACACGCAGGCCGCTCTGCTGCCTCTGCATCCACGAAGGAAGCTCTCTAGGCCCGCTTCCTGCGAAATCTGCTTCAGCCTGAGGGAAAAGCCCTTGGAGAGGTCTTTGCTCAGGGGCAGTTGCTCCTGTGCCTGGGGAAGAGGGAAGGGCACCACACTCCCAAGGAAAGGCCAGACACACTCCACACGTCTTTGCTCCTCTGGAGGGCGGCATGGAGCCTCCAACTGGGAGGTCGCTTCTCAGCGGAGACGCAGGGGCATTCTGGCTGTGATCCCGCAGCCCCTGCCTGGAGGCCCACGGTGCCTGTTTCTCTCTGGGCGTTGCTTCCACAGTGCGGCCAAGCAACATCTTCACCATGGGCACAACAGCGCTTCCCTTCCGTCTGACAGACGTCTCAGTGCTCTGCTCTAGACCTCTGAAGTGGGGAGACAACCGAGCCCAGCCTCCTTTCCAAGGAGTCCTGCGCCTTCGATTGCACTGAAAGGCAATAGCACGGGGAAGCCTAGGAAGGGGCTGAGTCACGTCGGACACACTTCCTCAGCCTGCTCCTTTCAGGGAAGCAACGCTGGGAGCTAGGAAAGCCTTCTCAAGCTCGGAGAGTGCAAGAGAGATGCAGGCCGCGCACCCGGAAATCTCGGTGCTTGGAGCCAATCTCAGCGTCTCCCAGGGGCAAAGCGAACGCCTCTCTGCCAAATCCAGCTGTGCAGACGCAGGCCGCTAGGCTGCCTCTGCATTGGCGAAGGAAGCTCTCTCCTCCCGCTTCCTGCGAAATCTGCTTCTCAGCCTCAGCGAATCTCAGTGGGAACGGTCTTTCCTCTGGGGCCGTTGCTCCTGGGCCTGGGGCTGCCGCAAGGGCACCACCCTCCCAGGGAAAGGCCAAACACACCCCACATGTCTTTGCTCCTCTGGAGAGCTGCAGGCAACCTCAAACTCTCAGGAAGCTTCTCGGCTGAGACGCAGAAGCACTCTGGCTGGGATCTCGCATCCCCTGCCTGGAGGCCCATGGTGCCTGTTTCTCCCTGGGCGTTGCTTCACCAGAGCGGCCAGGCAACCTCTGCCCCATCTACCCTTCTGCTCTTCCCTTCCAGCTGACAGAGTTCTCCCTGCTCTACTCTAGCCCTAGGAAGTTTGGAGACAACCGGGCTCCTCCTCCTGTGCAAGGAGTCCCGGGGCCCAGTTGGAGTGGAAAGGCGAAACCACAGGCAAGCCCAGGAAAGTGCTGAGTCATGTCTGACACACTCCCTCAGCCTGCTCCTTCATGGCTAGCGAGGCTGTGAGCTAGGAAAGTCTTTGGAAGCTCAGAAAGTGGCAGCGAGATGCAGGCCCCAACCCAGCAATCCCGGTGCTTGGAGCAGGTCTCACAGCCTCCCAGTGCCAAAGCGAGCTCCTCTCTGCCAAATGCAGCTGTGCACACGCAGGCCGCTCTGCTGCCTCTGCATCCACGAAGGAAGCTCTCTAGGCCCGCTTCCTGCGAAATCTGCTTCAGCCTGAGGGAAAAGCCCTTGGAGAGGTCTTTGCTCAGGGGCAGTTGCTCCTGTGCCTGGGGAAGAGGGAAGGGCACCACACTCCCAAGGAAAGGCCAGACACACTCCACACGTCTTTGCTCCTCTGGAGGGCGGCATGGAGCCTCCAACTGGGAGGTCGCTTCTCAGCGGAGACGCAGGGGCATTCTGGCTGTGATCCCGCAGCCCCTGCCTGGAGGCCCACGGTGCCTGTTTCTCTCTGGGCGTTGCTTCCACAGTGCGGCCAAGCAACGTCTTCACCATGGGCACAACAGCGCTTCCCTTCCGTCTGACAGACGTCTCAGTGCTCTGCTCTAGACCTCTGAAGTGGGGAGACAACCGAGCCCAGCCTCCTTTCCAAGGAGTCCTGCGCCTTCGATTGCACTGAAAGGCAATAGCACGGGGAAGCCTAGGAAGGGGCTGAGTCACGTCGGACACACTTCCTCAGCCTGCTCCTTTCAGGGAAGCAACGCTGGGAGCTAGGAAAGCCTTCTCAAGCTCGGAGAGTGCAAGAGAGATGCAGGCCGCGCACCCGGAAATCTCGGTGCTTGGAGCCAATCTCAGCGTCTCCCAGGGGCAAAGCGAACGCCTCTCTGCCAAATCCAGCTGTGCAGACGCAGGCCGCTAGGCTGCCTCTGCATTGGCGAAGGAAGCTCTCTCATCCCGCTTCCTGCGAAATCTGCTTCTCAGCCTCAGCGAATCTCAGTGGGAACGGTCTTTCCTCTGGGGCCGTTGCTCCTGGGCCTGGGGCTGCCGCAAGGGCACCACCCTCCCAGGGAAAGGCCAAACACACCCCACATGTCTTTGCTCCTCTGGAGAGCTGCAGGCAACCTCAAACTCTCAGGAAGCTTCTGGGCTGAGACGCAGAAGCACTCTGGCTGGGATCTCGCATCCCCTGCCTGGAGGCCCATGGTGCCTGTTCCTCCCTGGGCGTTGCTTCACCAGAGCGGCCAGGCAACCTCTGCCCCATCTACCCTTCTGCTCTTCCCTTCCAGCTGACAGAGTTCTCCCTGCTCTACTCTAGCCCTAGGAAGTTTGGAGACAACCGGGCTCCTCCTCCTCTGCAAGGAGTCCCGGGGCCCAGTTGGAGTGGAAAGGCGAAACCACAGGCAAGCCCAGGAAAGTGCTGAGTCATGTCTGACACACTCCCTCAGCCTGCTCCTTTCAGGGAAGCAACGCTGGGAGCTAGGAAAGCCTTCTCAAGCTCGGAGAGTGCAAGAGAGATGCAGGCCGCGCACCCGGAAATCTTGGTGCTTGGAGCCAATCTCAGCGTCTCCCAGGGGCAAAGCGAACGCCTCTCTGCCAAATCCAGCTGTGCAGACACAGGCCGCTAGGCTGCCTCTGCATTGGCGAAGGAAGCTCTCTCCTCCCGCTTCCTGCGAAATCTGCTTCTCAGCCTCAGCGAATCTCAGTGGGAACGGTCTTTCCTCTGGGGCCGTTGCTCCTGGGCCTGGGGCTGCCGCAAGGGCACCACCCTCCCAGGGAAAGGCCAAACACACCCCACATGTCTTTGCTCCTCTGGAGAGCTGCAGGCAACCTCAAACTCTCAGGAAGCTTCTCGGCTGAGACGCAGAAGCACTCTGGCTGGGATCTCGCATCCCCTGCCTGGAGGCCCATGGTGCCTGTTTCTCCCTGGGCGTTGCTTCACCAGAGCGGCCAGGCAACCTCTGCCCCATCAACCCTTCTGCTCTTCCCTTCCAGCTGACAGAGTTCTCCCTGCTCTACTCTAGCCCTAGGAAGTTTGGAGACAACCGGGCTCCTCCTCCTCTGCAAGGAGTCCCGGGGCCCAGTTGGAGTGGAAAGGCGAAACCACAGGCAAGCCCAGGAAAGTGCTGAGTCATGTCTGACACACTCCCTCAGCCTGCTCCTTCATGGCTAGCGAGGCTGTGAGCTAGGAAAGTCTTTGGAAGCTCAGAAAGTGGCAGCGAGATGCAGGCCCCAACCCAGCAATCCCGGTGCTTGGAGCAGGTCTCACAGCCTCCCAGTGCCAAAGCGAGCTCCTCTCTGCCAAATGCAGCTGTGCACACGCAGGCCGCTCTGCTGCCTCTGCATCCACGAAGGAAGCTCTCTAGGCCCGCTTCCTGCGAAATCTGCTTCAGCCTGAGGGAAAAGCCCTTGGAGAGGTCTTTGCTCAGGGGCAGTTGCTCCTGTGCCTGGGGAAGAGGGAAGGGCACCACACTCCCAAGGAAAGGCCAGACACACTCCACACGTCTTTGCTCCTCTGGAGGGCGGCATGGAGCCTCCAACTGGGAGGTCGCTTCTCAGCGGAGACGCAGGGGCATTCTGGCTGTGATCCCGCAGCCCCTGCCTGGAGGCCCACGGTGCCTGTTTCTCTCTGGGCGTTGCTTCCACAGTGCGGCCAAGCAACGTCTTCACCATGGGCACAACAGCGCTTCCCTTCCGTCTGACAGACGTCTCAGTGCTCTGCTCTAGACCTCTGAAGTGGGGAGACAACCGAGCCCAGCCTCCTTTCCAAGGAGTCCTGCGCCTTCGATTGCACTGAAAGGCAATAGCACGGGGAAGCCTAGGAAGGGGCTGAGTCACGTCGGACACACTTCCTCAGCCTGCTCCTTTCAGGGAAGCAACGCTGGGAGCTAGGAAAGCCTTCTCAAGCTCGGAGAGTGCAAGAGAGATGCAGGCCGCGCACCCGGAAATCTCGGTGCTTGGAGCCAATCTCAGCGTCTCCCAGGGGCAAAGCGAACGCCTCTCTGCCAAATCCAGCTGTGCAGACGCAGGCCGCTAGGCTGCCTCTGCATTGGCGAAGGAAGCTCTCTCCTCCCGCTTCCTGCGAAATCTGCTTCTCAGCCTCAGCGAATCTCAGTGGGAACGGTCTTTCCTCTGGGGCCGTTGCTCCTGGGCCTGGGGCTGCCGCAAGGGCACCACCCTCCCAGGGAAAGGCCAAACACACCCCACATGTCTTTGCTCCTCTGGAGAGCTGCAGGCAACCTCAAACTCTCAGGAAGCTTCTCGGCTGAGACGCAGAAGCACTCTGGCTGGGATCTCGCATCCCCTGCCTGGAGGCCCATGGTGCCTGTTTCTCCCTGGGCGTTGCTTCACCAGAGCGGCCAGGCAACCTCTGCCCCATCTACCCTTCTGCTCTTCCCTTCCAGCTGACAGAGTTCTCCCTGCTCTACTCTAGCCCTAGGAAGTTTGGAGACAACCGGGCTCTTCCTCCTCTGCAAGGAGTCCCGGGGCCCAGTTGGAGTGGAAAGGCGAAACCACAGGCAAGCCCAGGAAAGTGCTGAGTCATGTCTGACACACTCCCTCAGCCTGCTCCTTCATGGCTAGCGAGGCTGTGAGCTAGGAAAGTCTTTGGAAGCTCAGAAAGTGGCAGCGAGATGCAGGCCCAAACCCAGCAATCCCGGTGCTTGGAGCAGGTCTCACAGCCTCCCAGTGCCAAAGCGAGCTCCTCTCTGCCAAATGCAGCTGTGCACACGCAGGCCGCTCTGCTGCCTCTGCATCCACGAAGGAAGCTCTCTAGGCCCGCTTCCTGCGAAATCTGCTTCAGCCTGAGGGAAAAGCCCTTGGAGAGGTCTTGGCTCAGGGGCAGTTGCTCCTGTGCCTGGGGAAGAGGGAAGGGCACCACACTCCCAAGGAAAGGCCAGACACACTCCACACGTCTTTGCTCCTCTGGAGGGCGGCATGGAGCCTCCAACTGGGAGGTCGCTTCTCAGCGGAGACGCAGGGGCATTCTGGCTGTGATCCCGCAGCCCCTGCCTGGAGGCCCACGGTGCCTGTTTCTCTCTGGGCGTTGCTTCCACAGTGCGGCCAAGCAACATCTTCACCATGGGCACAACAGCCCTTCTCTTCCGTCTGACAGACGTCTCAGTGCTCTGCTCTAGACCTCTGAAGTGGGGAGACAACCGAGCCCAGCCTCCTTTCCAAGGAGTCCTGCGCCTTCGATTGCACTGAAAGGCAATAGCACGGGGAAGCCTAGGAAGGGGCTGAGTCACGTCGGACACACTTCCTCAGCCTGCTCCTTTCAGGGAAGCAACGCTGGGAGCTAGGAAAGCCTTCTCAAGCTCGGAGAGTGCAAGAGAGATGCAGGCCGCGCACCCGGAAATCTCGGTGCTTGGAGCCAATCTCAGCGTCTCCCAGGGGCAAAGCGAACGCCTCTCTGCCAAATCCAGCTGTGCAGACGCAGGCCGCTAGGCTGCCTCTGCATTGGCGAAGGAAGCTCTCTCCTCCCGCTTCCTGCGAAATCTGCTTCTCAGCCTCAGCGAATCTCAGTGGGAACGGTCTTTCCTCTGGGGCCGTTGCTCCTGGGCCTGGGGCTGCCGCAAGGGCACCACCCTCCCAGGGAAAGGCCAAACACACCCCACATGTCTTTGCTCCTCTGGAGAGCTGCAGGCAACCTCAAACTCTCAGGAAGCTTCTCGGCTGAGACGCAGAAGCACTCTGGCTGGGATCTCGCATCCCCTGCCTGGAGGCCCATGGTGCCTGTTTCTCCCTGGGCGTTGCTTCACCAGAGCGGCCAGGTAACCTCTGCCCCATCTACCCTTCTGCTCTTCCCTTCCAGCTGACAGAGTTCTCCCTGCTCTACTCTAGCCCTAGGAAGTTTGGAGACAACCGGGCTCCTCCTCCTGTGCAAGGAGTCCGGGGCCCAGTTGGACTGGAAAGGCGAAACCACAGGCAAGCCCAGGAAAGTGCTGAGTCATGTCTGACACACTCCCTCAGCCTGCTCCTTCATGGCTAGCGAGGCTGTGAGCTAGGAAAGTCTTTGGAAGCTCAGAAAGTGGCAGCGAGATGCAGGCCCCAACCCAGCAATCCCGGTGCTTGGAGCAGGTCTCACAGCCTCCCAGTGCCAAAGCGAGCTCCTCTCTGCCAAATGCAGCTTTGCACACGCAGGCCGCTCTGCTGCCTCTGCATCCACGAAGGAAGCTCTCTAGGCCCGCTTCCTGCGAAATCTGCTTCAGCCTGAGGGAAAAGCCCTTGGAGAGGTCTTTGCTCAGGGGCAGTTGCTCCTGTGCCTGGGGAAGAGGGAAGGGCACCACACTCCCAAGGAAAGGCCAGACACACTCCACACGTCTTTGCTCCTCTGGAGGGCGGCATGGAGCCTCCAACTGGGAGGTCGCTTCTCAGCGGAGACGCAGGGGCATTCTGGCTGTGATCCCGCAGCCCCTGCCTGGAGGCCCACGGTGCCTGTTTCTCTCTGGGCGTTGCTTCCACAGTGCGGCCAAGCAACGTCTTCACCATGGGCACAACAGCGCTTCCCTTCCGCCTGACAGACGTCTCAGTGCTCTGCTCTAGACCTCTGAAGTGGGGAGACAACCGAGCCCAGCCTCCTTTCCAAGGAGTCCTGCGCCTTCGATTGCACTGAAAGGCAATAGCACGGGGAAGCCTAGGAAGGGGCTGAGTCACGTCGGACACACTTCCTCAGCCTGCTCCTTTCAGGGAAGCAACGCTGGGAGCTAGGAAAGCCTTCTCAAGCTCGGAGAGTGCAAGAGAGATGCAGGCCGCGCACCCGGAAATCTCGGTGCTTGGAGCCAATCTCAGCGTCTCCCAGGGGCAAAGC
This sequence comes from Moschus berezovskii, assembly GCF_049115385.1. Taxonomy (NCBI): domain Eukaryota; kingdom Metazoa; phylum Chordata; class Mammalia; order Artiodactyla; family Moschidae; genus Moschus; species Moschus berezovskii. Next base: position 150,758,734 of record NC_142488.1, read on the forward strand.
GAACGCCTCTCTGCCAAATCCAGCTGTGCAGACGCAGGCCGCTAGGCTGCCTCTGCATTGGCGAAGGAAGCTCTCTCCTCCCGCTTCCTGCGAAATCTGCTTCTCAGCCTCAGCGAATCTCAGTGGGAACGGTCTTTCCTCTGGGGCCGTTGCTCCTGGGCCTGGGGCTGCCGCAAGGGCACCACCCTCCCAGGGAAAGGCCAAACACACCCCACATGTCTTTGCTCCTCTGGAGAGCTGCAGGCAACCTCAAACTCTCAGGAAGCTTCTGGGCTGAGACGCAGAAGCACTCTGGCTGGGATCTCGCATCCCCTGCCTGGAGGCCCATGGTGCCTGTTTCTCCCTGGGCGTTGCTTCACCAGAGCGGCCAGGCAACCTCTGCCCCATCTACCCTTCTGCTCTTCCCTTCCAGCTGACAGAGTTCTCCCTGCTCTACTCTAGCCCTAGGAAGTTTGGAGACAACCGGGCTCCTCCTCCTGTGCAAGGAGTCCCGGGGCCCAGTTGGAGTGGAAAGGCGAAACCACAGGCAAGCCCAGGAAAGTGCTGAGTCATGTCTGACACACTCCCTCAGCCTGCTCCTTCATGGCTAGCGAGGCTGTGAGCTAGGAAAGTCTTTGGAAGCTCAGAAAGTGGCAGCGAGATGCAGGCCCCAACCCAGCAATCCCGGTGCTTGGAGCAGGTCTCACAGCCTCCCAGTGCCAAAGCGAGCTCCTCTCTGCCAAATGCAGCTGTGCACACGCAGGCCGCTCTGCTGCCTCTGCATCCACGAAGGAAGCTCTCTAGGCCCGCTTCCTGCGAAATCTGCTTCAGCCTGAGGGAAAAGCCCTTGCAGAGGTCTTTGCTCAGGGGCAGTTGCTCCTGTGCCTGGGGAAGAGGGAAGGGCACCACACTCCCAAGGAAAGGCCAGACACACTCCACACGTCTTTGCTCCTCTGGAGGGCGGCATGGAGCCTCCAACTGGGAGGTCGCTTCTCAGCGGAGACGCAGGGGCATTCTGGCTGTGATCCCGCAGCCCCTGCCTGGAGGCCCACGGTGCCTGTTTCTCTCTGGGCGTTGCTTCCACAGTGCGGCCAAGCAACGTCTTCACCATGGGCACAACAGCGCTTCCCTTCCGCCTGACAGACGTCTCAGTGCTCTGCTCTAGACCTCTGAAGTGGGGAGACAACCGAGCCCAGCCTCCTTTCCAAGGAGTCCTGCGCCTTCGATTGCACTGAAAGGCAATAGCACGGGGAAGCCTAGGAAGGGGCTGAGTCACGTCGGACACACTTCCTCAGCCTGCTCCTTTCAGGGAAGCAACGCTGGGAGCTAGGAAAGCCTTCTCAAGCTCGGAGAGTGCAAGAGAGATGCAGGCCGCGCACCCGGAAATCTCGGTGCTTGGAGCCAATCTCAGCGTCTCCCAGGGGCAAAGCGAACGCCTCTCTGCCAAATCCAGCTGTGCAGACGCAGGCCGCTAGGCTGCCTCTGCATTGGCGAAGGAAGCTCTCTCCTCCCGCTTCCTGCGAAATCTGCTTCTCAGCCTGAGCGAATCTCAGTGGGAACGGTCTTTCCTCTGGGGCCGTTGCTCCTGGGCCTGGGGCTGCCGCAAGGGCACCACCCTCCCAGGGAAAGGCCAAACACACCCCACATGTCTTTGCTCCTCTGGAGAGCTGCAGGCAACCTCAAACTCTCAGGAAGCTTCTCGGCTGAGACGCAGAAGCACTCTGGCTGGGATCTCGCATCCCCTGCCTGGAGGCCCATGGTGCCTGTTTCTCCCTGGGCGTTGCTTCACCAGAGCGGCCAGGCAACCTCTGCCCCATCTACCCTTCTGCTCTTCCCTTCCAGCTGACAGAGTTCTCCCTGCTCTACTCTAGCCCTAGGAAGTTTGGAGACAACCGGGCTCCTCCTCCTGTGCAAGGAGTCCCGGGGCCCAGTTGGAGTGGAAAGGCGAAACCACAGGCAAGCCCAGGAAAGTGCTGAGTCATGTCTGACACACTCCCTCAGCCTGCTCCTTCATGGCTAGCGAGGCTGTGAGCTAGGAAAGTCTTTGGAAGCTCAGAAAGTGGCAGCGAGATGCAGGCCCCAACCCAGCAATCCCGGTGCTTGGAGCAGGTCTCACAGCCTCCCAGTGCCAAAGGGAGCTCCTCTCTGCCAAATGCAGCTGTGCACACGCAGGCCGCTCTGCTGCCTCTGCATCCACGAAGGAAGCTCTCTAGGCCCGCTTCCTGCGAAATCTGCTTCAGCCTGAGGGAAAAGCCCTTGCAGAGGTCTTTGCTCAGGGGCAGTTGCTCCTGTGCCTGGGGAAGAGGGAAGGGCACCACACTCCCAAGGAAAGGCCAGACACACTCCACACGTCTTTGCTCCTCTGGAGGGCGGCATGGAGCCTCCAACTGGGAGGTCGCTTCTCAGCGGAGACGCAGGGGCATTCTGGCTGTGATCCCGCAGCCCCTGCCTGGAGGCCCACGGTGCCTGTTTCTCTCTGGGCGTTGCTTCCACAGTGCGGCCAAGCAACGTCTTTACCATGGGCACAACAGCGCTTCCCTTCCGTCTGACAGACGTCTCAGTGCTCTGCTCTAGACCTCTGAAGTGGGGAGACAACCGAGCCCAGCCTCCTTTCCAAGGAGTCCTGCGCCTTCGATTGCACTGAAAGGCAATAGCACGGGGAAGCCTAGGAAGGGGCTGAGTCACGTCGGACACACTTCCTCAGCCTGCTCCTTTCAGGGAAGCAACGCTGGGAGCTAGGAAAGCCTTCTCAAGCTCGGAGAGTGCAAGAGAGATGCAGGCCGCGCACCCGGAAATCTCGGTGCTTGGAGCCAATCTCAGCGTCTCCCAGGGGCAAAGCGAACGCCTCTCTGCCAAATCCAGCTGTGCAGACGCAGGCCGCTAGGCTGCCTCTGCATTGGCGAAGGAAGCTCTCTCCTCCCGCTTCCTGCGAAATCTGCTTCTCAGCCTCAGCGAATCTCAGTGGGAACGGTCTTTCCTCTGGGGCCGTTGCTCCTGGGCCTGGGGCTGCCGCAAGGGCACCACCCTCCCAGGGAAAGGCCAAACACACCCCACATGTCTTTGCTCCTCTGGAGAGCTGCAGGCAACCTCAAACTCTCAGGAAGCTTCTCGGCTGAGACGCAGAAGCACTCTGGCTGGGATCTCGCATCCCCTGCCTGGAGGCCCATGGTGCCTGTTTCTCCCTGGGCGTTGCTTCACCAGAGCGGCCAGGCAACCTCTGCCCCATCTACACTTCTGCTCTTCCCTTCCAGCTGACAGAGTTCTCCCTGCTCTACTCTAGCCCTAGGAAGTTTGGAGACAACCGGGCTCCTCCTCCTGTGCAAGGAGTCCCGGGGCCCAGTTGGACTGGAAAGGCGAAACCACAGGCAAGCCCAGGAAAGTGCTGAGTCATGTCTGACACACTCCCTCAGCCTGCTCCTTCATGGCTAGCGAGGCTGTGAGCTAGGAAAGTCTTTGGAAGCTCAGAAAGTGGCAGCGAGATGCAGGCCCCAACCCAGCAATCCCGGTGCTTGGAGCAGGTCTCACAGCCTCCCAGTGCCAAAGCGAGCTCCTCTCTGCCAAATGCAGCTTTGCACACGCAGGCCGCTCTGCTGCCTCTGCATCCACGAAGGAAGCTCTCTAGGCCCGCTTCCTGCGAAATCTGCTTCAGCCTGAGGGAAAAGCCCTTGGAGAGGTCTTTGCTCAGGGGCAGTTGCTCCTGTGCCTGGGGAAGAGGGAAGGGCACCACACTCCCAAGGAAAGGCCAGACACACTCCACACGTCTTTGCTCCTCTGGAGGGCGGCATGGAGCCTCCAACTGGGAGGTCGCTTCTCAGCGGAGACGCAGGGGCATTCTGGCTGTGATCCCGCAGCCCCTGCCTGGAGGCCCACGGTGCCTGTTTCTCTCTGGGCGTTGCTTCCACAGTGCGGCCAAGCAACGTCTTCACCATGGGCACAACAGCGCTTCCCTTCCGTCTGACAGACGTCTCAGTGCTCTGCTCTAGACCTCTGAAGTGGGGAGACAACCGAGCCCAGCCTCCTTTCCAAGGAGTCCTGCGCCTTCGATTGCACTGAAAGGCAATAGCACGGGGAAGCCTAGGAAGGGGCTGAGTCACGTCGGACACACTTCCTCAGCCTGCTCCTTTCAGGGAAGCAACGCTGGGAGCTAGGAAAGCCTTCTCAAGCTCGGAGAGTGCAAGAGAGATGCAGGCCGCGCACCCGGAAATCTCGGTGCTTGGAGCCAATCTCAGCGTCTCCCAGGGGCAAAGCGAACGCCTCTCTGCCAAATCCAGCTGTGCAGACGCAGGCCGCTAGGCTGCCTCTGCATTGGCGAAGGAAGCTCTCTCCTCCCGCTTCCTGCGAAATCTGCTTCTCAGCCTCAGCGAATCTCAGTGGGAACGGTCTTTCCTCTGGGGCCGTTGCTCCTGGGCCTGGGGCTGCCGCAAGGGCACCACCCTCCCAGGGAAAGGCCAAACACACCCCACCATGTCTTTGCTCCTCTGGAGAGCTGCAGGCAACCTCAAACTCTCAGGAAGCTTCTCGGCTGAGACGCAGAAGCACTCTGGCTGGGATCTCGCATGCCCTGCCTGGAGGCCCATGGTGCCTGTTTCTCCCTGGGCGTTGCTTCACCAGAGCGGCCAGGCAACCTCTGCCCCATCTACCCTTCTGCTCTTCCCTTCCAGCTGACAGAGTTCTCCCTGCTCTACTCTAGCCCTAGGAAGTTTGGAGACAACCGGGCTCCTCCTCCTGTGCAAGGAGTCCCGGGGCACAGTTGGAGTGGAAAGGCGAAACCACAGGCAAGCCCAGGAAAGTGCTGAGTCATGTCTGACACACTCCCTCAGCCTGCTCCTTCATGGCTAGCGAGGCTGTGAGCTAGGAAAGTCTTTGGAAGCTCAGAAAGTGGCAGCGAGATGCAGGCCCCAACCCAGCAATCCCGGTGCTTGGAGCAGGTCTCACAGCCTCCCAGTGCCAAAGCGAGCTCCTCTCTGCCAAATGCAGCTGTGCACACGCAGGCCGCTCTGCTGCCTCTGCATCCACCAAGGAAGCTCTCAAGGCCCGCTTCCTGCGAAATCTGCTTCAGCCTGAGGGAAAAGCCCTTGGAGAGGTCTTGGCTCAGGGGCAGTTGCTCCTGTGCCTGGGGAAGAGGGAAGGGCACCACACTCCCAAGGAAAGGCCAGACACACTCCACACGACTTTGCTCCTCTGGAGGGCGGCATGGAGCCTCCAACTGGGAGGTCGCTTCTCAGCGGAGACGCAGGGGCATTCTGGCTGTGATCCCGCAGCCCCTGCCTGGAGGCCCACGGTGCCTGTTTCTCTCTGGGCGTTGCTTCCACAGTGCGGCCAAGCAACGTCTTCACCATGGGCACAACAGCGCTTCCCTTCCGTCTGACAGACGTCTCAGTGCTCTGCTCTAGACCTCTGAAGTGGGGAGACAACCGAGCCCAGCCTCCTTTCCAAGGAGTCCTGCGCCTTCGATTGCACTGAAAGGCAATAGCACGGCAAGCCTAGGAAGGGGCTGAGTCACGTCGGACACATTCCTCAGCCTGCTCCTTTCAGGGAAGCAACGCTGGGAGCTAGGAAAGCCTTCTCAAGCTCGGAGAGTGCAAGAGAGATGCAGGCCGCGCACCCGGAAATCTCGGTGCTTGGAGCCAATCTCAGCGTCTCCCAGGGGCAAAGCGAACGCCTCTCTGCCAAATCCAGCTGTGCAGACGCAGGCCGCTAGGCTGCCTCTGCATTGGCGAAGGAAGCTCTCTCCTCCCGCTTCCTGCGAAATCTGCTTCTCAGCCTCAGCGAATCTCAGTGGGAACGGTCTTTCCTCTGGGGCCGTTGCTCCTGGGCCTGGGGCTGCCGCAAGGGCACCACCCTCCCAGGGAAAGGCCAAACACACCCCACATGTCTTTGCTCCTCTGGAGAGCTGCAGGCAACCTCAAACTCTCAGGAAGCTTCTGGGCTGAGACGCAGAAGCACTCTGGCTGGGATCTCGCATCCCCTGCCTGGAGGCCCATGGTGCCTGTTTCTCCCTGGGCGTTGCTTCATCAGAGCGGCCAGGCAACCTCTGCCCCATCTACCCTTCTGCTCTTCCCTTCCAGCTGACAGAGTTCTCCCTGCTCTACTCTAGCCCTAGGAAGTTTGGAGACAACCGGGCTCCTCCTCCTGTGCAAGGAGTCCCGGGGCCCAGTTGGAGTGGAAAGGCGAAACCACAGGCAAGCCCAGGAAAGTGCTCAGTCATGTCTGACACACTCCCTCAGCCTGCTCCTTCATGGCTAGCGAGGCTGTGAGCTAGGAAAGTCTTTGGAAGCTCAGAAAGTGGCAGCGAGATGCAGGCCCCAACCCAGCAATCCCGGTGCTTGGAGCAGGTCTCACAGCCTCCCAGTGCCAAAGCGAGCTCCTCTCTGCCAAATGCAGCTGTGCACACGCAGGCCGCTCTGCTGCCTCTGCATCCACGAAGGAAGCTCTCTAGGCCCACTTCCTGCGAAATCTGCTTCAGCCTGAGGGAAAAGCCCTTGGAGAGGTCTTTGCTCAGGGGCAGTTGCTCCTGTGCCTGGGGAAGAGGGAAGGGCACCACACTCCCAAGGAAAGGCCAGACACACTCCACACGTCTTTGCTCCTCTGGAGGGCGGCATGGAGCCTCCAACTGGGAGGTCGCTTCTCAGCGGAGACGCAGGGGCATTCTGGCTGTGATCCCGCAGCCCCTGCCTGGAGGCCCACGGTGCCTGTTTCTCTCTGGGCGTTGCTTCCACAGTGCGGCCAAGCAACGTCTTCACCATGGGCACAACAGCGCTTCCCTTCCGTCTGACAGACGTCTCAGTGCTCTGCTCTAGACCTCTGAAGTGGGGAGACAACCGAGCCCAGCCTCCTTTCCAAGGAGTCCTGCGCCTTCGATTGCACTGAAAGGCAATAGCACGGGGAAGCCTAGGAAGGGGCTGAGTCACGTCGGACACACTTCCTCAGCCTGCTCCTTTCAGGGAAGCAACGCTGGGAGCTGGGAAAGCCTTCTCAAGCTCGGAGAGTGCAAGAGAGATGCAGGCCGCGCACCCGGAAATCTCGGTGCTTGGAGCCAATCTCAGCGTCTCCCAGGGGCAAAGCGAACGCCTCTCTGCCAAATCCAGCTGTGCAGACGCAGGCTGCTAGGCTGCCTCTGCATTGGCGAAGGAAGCTCTCTCCTCCCGCTTCCTGCGAAATCTGCTTCTCAGCCTCAGCGAATCTCAGTGGGAACGGTCTTTCCTCTGGGGCCGTTGCTCCTGGGCCTGGGGCTGCCGCAAGGGCACCACCCTCCCAGGGAAAGGCCAAACACACCCCACATGTCTTTGCTCCTCTGGAGAGCTGCAGGCAACCTCAAACTCTCAGGAAGCTTCTCGGCTGAGACGCAGAAGCACTCTGGCTGGGATCTCGCATCCCCTGCCTGGAGGCCCATGGTGCCTGTTTCTCCCTGGGCGTTGCTTCACCAGAGCGGCCAGGCAACCTCTGCCCCATCTACCCTTCTGCTCTTCCCTTCCAGCTGACAGAGTTCTCCCTGCTCTACTCTAGCCCTAGGAAGTTTGGAGACAACCGGGCTCCTCCTCCTCTGCAAGGAGTCCCGGGGCCCAGTTGGACTGGAAAGGCGAAACCACAGGCAAGCCCAGGAAAGTGCTGAGTCATGTCTGACACACTCCCTCAGCCTGCTCCTTCATGGCTAGCGAGGCTGTGAGCTAGGAAAGTCTTTGGAAGCTCAGAAAGTGGCAGCGAGATGCAGGCCCCAACCCAGCAATCCCGGTGCTTGGAGCAGGTCTCACAGCCTCCCAGTGCCAAAGCGAGCTCCTCTCTGCCAAATGCAGCTGTGCACACGCAGGCCGCTCTGCTGCCTCTGCATCCACGAAGGAAGCTCTCTAGGCCCGCTTCTTGCGAAATCTGCTTCAGCCTGAGGGAAAAGCCCTTGGAGAGGTCTTTGCTCAGGGGCAGTTGCTCCTGTGCCTGGGGAAGAGGGAAGGGCACCACACTCCCAAGGAAAGGCCAGACACACTCCACACGTCTTTGCTCCTCTGGAGGGCGGCATGGAGCCTCCAACTGGGAGGTCGCTTCTCAGCGGAGACGCAGGGGCATTCTGGCTGTGATCCCGCAGCCCCTGCCTGGAGGCCCACGGTGCCTGTTTCTCTCTGGGCGTTGCTTCCACAGTGCGGCCAAGCAACGTCTTCACCATGGGCACAACAGCGCTTCCCTTCCGTCTGACAGACGTCTCAGTGCTCTGCTCTAGACCTCTGAAGTGGGGAGACAACCGAGCCCAGCCTCCTTTCCAAGGAGTCCTGCGCCTTCGATTGCACTGAAAGGCAATAGCACGGGGAAGCCTAGGAAGGGGCTGAGTCACGTCGGACACACTTCCTCAGCCTGCTCCTTTCAGGGAAGCAACGCTGGGAGCTAGGAAAGCCTTCTCAAGCTCGGAGAGTGCAAGAGAGATGCAGGCCGCGCACCCGGAAATCTCGGTGCTTGGAGCCAATCTCAGCGTCTCCCAGGGGCAAAGCGAACGCCTCTCTGCCAAATCCAGCTGTGCAGACGCAGGCCGCTAGGCTGCCTCTGCATTGGCGAAGGAAGCTCTCTCCTCCCGCTTCCTGCGAAATCTGCTTCTCAGCCTCAGGGAATCTCAGTGGGAACGGTCTTTCCTCTGGGGCCGTTGCTCCTGGGCCTGGGGCTGCCGCAAGGGCACCACCCTCCCAGGGAAAGGCCAAACACACCCCACATGTCTTTGCTCCTCTGGAGAGCTGCAGGCAACCTCAAACTCTCAGGAAGCTTCTCGGCTGAGACGCAGAAGCACTCTGGCTGGGATCTCGCATCCCCTGCCTGGAGGCCCATGGTGCCTGTTTCTCCCTGGGCGGTGCTTCACCAGAGCGGCCAGGCAACCTCTGCCCCATCTACCATTCTGCTCTTCCCTTCCAGCTGACAGAGTTCTCCCTGCTCTACTCTAGCCCTAGGAAGTTTGGAGACAACCGGGCTCCTCCTCCTCTGCAAGGAGTCCCGGGGCCCAGTTGGAGTGGAAAGGCGAAACCACAGGCAAGCCCAGGAAAGTGCTGAGTCATGTCTGACACACTCCCTCAGCCTGCTCCTTCATGGCTAGCGAGGCTGTGAGCTAGGAAAGTCTTTGGAAGCTCAGAAAGTGGCAGCGAGATGCAGGCCCCAACCCAGCAATCCCGGTGCTTGGAGCAGGTCTCACAGCCTCCCAGTGCCAAAGCGAGCTCCTCTCTGCCAAATGCAGCTGTGCACACGCAGGCCGCTCTGCTGCCTCTGCATCCACGAAGGAAGCTCTCTAGGCCCGCTTCCTGCGAAATCTGCTTCAGCCTGAGGGAAAAGCCCTTGGAGAGGTCTTTGCTCAGGGGCAGTTGCTCCTGTGCCTGGGGAAGAGGGAAGGGCACCACACTCCCAAGGAAAGGCCAGACACACTCCACACGTCTTTGCTCCTCTGGAGGGCGGCATGGAGCCTCCAACTGGGAGGTCGCTTCTCAGCGGAGACGCAGGGGCATTCTGGCTGTGATCCCGCAGCCCCTGCCTGGAGGCCCACGGTGCCTGTTTCTCTCTGGGCGTTGCTTCCACAGTGCGGCCAAGCAACATCTTCACCATGGGCACAACAGCGCTTCCCTTCCGTCTGACAGACGTCTCAGTGCTCTGCTCTAGACCTCTGAAGTGGGGAGACAACCGAGCCCAGCCTCCTTTCCAAGGAGTCCTGCGCCTTCGATTGCACTGAAAGGCAATAACACGGGGAAGCCTAGGAAGGGGCTGAGTCACGTCGGACACACTTCCTCAGCCTGCTCCTTTCAGGGAAGCAACGCTGGGAGCTAGGAAAGCCTTCTCAAGCTCGGAGAGTGCAAGAGAGATGCAGGCCGCGCACCCGGAAATCTCGGTGCTTGGAGCCAATCTCAGCGTCTCCCAGGGGCAAAGCGAATGCCTCTCTGCCAAATCCAGCTGTGCAGACGCAGGCCGCTAGGCTGCCTCTGCATTGGCGAAGGAAGCTCTCTCCTCCCGCTTCCTGCGAAATCTGCTTCTCAGCCTCAGCGAATCTCAGTGGGAACGGTCTTTCCTCTGGGGCCGTTGCTCCTGGGCCTGGGGCTGCCGCAAGGGCACCACCCTCCCAGGGAAAGGCCAAACACACCCCACATGTCTTTGCTCCTCTGGAGAGCTGCAGGCAACCTCAAACTCTCAGGAAGCTTCTCGGCTGAGACGCAGAAGCACTCTGGCTGGGATCTCGCATCCCCTGCCTGGAGGCCCATGGTGCCTGTTTCTCCCTGGGCGTTGCTTCACCAGAGCGGCCAGGCAACCTCTGCCCCATCTACCCTTCTGCTCTTCCCTTCCAGCTGACAGAGTTCTCCCTGCTCTACTCTAGCCCTAGGAAGTTTGGAGACAACCGGGCTCCTCCTCCTCTGCAAGGAGTCCCGGGGCCCAGTTGGAGTGGAAAGGCGAAACCACAGGCAAGCCCAGGAAACTGCTGAGTCATGTCTGACACACTCCCTCAGCCTGCTCCTTCATGGCTAGCGAGGCTGTGAGCTAGGAAAGTCTTTGGAAGCTCAGAAAGTGGCAGCGAGATGCAGGCCCCAACCCAGCAATCCCGGTGCTTGGAGCAGGTCTCACAGCCTCTCAGTGCCAAAGCGAGCTCCTCTCTGCCAAATGCAGCTGTGCACACGCAGGCCGCTCTGCTGCCTCTGCATCCACGAAGGAAGCTCTCTAGGCCCGCTTCCTGCGAAATCTGCTTCAGCCTGAGGGAAAAGCCCTTGGAGAGGTCTTTGCTCAGGGGCAGTTGCTCCTGTGCCTGGGGAAGAGGGAAGGGCACCACACTCCCAAGGAAAGGCCAGGCACACTCCACACGTCTTTGCTCCTCTGGAGGGCGGCATGGAGCCTCCAACTGGGAGGTCGCTTCTCAGCGGAGACGCAGGGGCATTCTGGCTGTGATCCCGCAGACCCTGCCTGGAGGCCCACGGTGCCTGTTTCTCTCTGGGCGTTGCTTCCACAGTGCGGCCAAGCAACGTCTTCACCATGGGCACAACAGCGCTTCCCTTCCGTCTGACAGACGTCTCAGTGCTCTGCTCTAGACCTCTGAAGTGGGGAGACAACCGAGCCCAGCCTCCTTTCCAAGGAGTCCTGCGCCTTCGATTGCACTGAAAGGCAATAGCACGGGGAAGCCTAGGAAGGGGCTGAGTCACGTCGGACACACTTCCTCAGCCTGCTCCTTTCAGGGAAGCAACGCTGGGAGCTAGGAAAGCCTTCTCAAGCTCGGAGAGTGCAAGAGAGATGCAGGCCGCGCACCCGGAAATCTCGGTGCTTGGAGCCAATCTCAGCGTCTCCCAGGGGCAAAGCGAACGCCTCTCTGCCAAATCCAGCTGTGCAGACGCAGGCCGCTAGGCTGCCTCTGCATTGGCGAAGGAAGCTCTCTCCTCCCGCTTCCTGCGAAATCTGCTTCTCAGCCTCAGCGAATCTCAGTGGGAACGGTCTTTCCTCTGGGGCCGTTGCTCCTGGGCCTGGGGCTGCCGCAAGGGCACCACCCTCCCAGGGAAAGGCCAAACACACCCCACATGTCTTTGCTCCTCTGGAGAGCTGCAGGCAACCTCAAACTCTCAGGAAGCTTCTGGGCTGAGACGCAGAAGCACTCTGGCTGGGATCTCGCATCCCCTGCCTGGAGGCCCATGGTGCCTGTTCCTCCCTGGGCGTTGCTTCACCAGAGCGGCCAGGCAACCTCTGCCCCATCTACCCTTCTGCTCTTCCCTTCCAGCTGACAGAGTTCTCCCTGCTCTACTCTAGCCCTAGGAAGTTTGGAGACAACCGGGCTCCTCCTCCTCTGCAAGGAGTCCCGGGGCCCAGTTGGAGTGGAAAGGCGAAACCACAGGCAAGCCCAGGAAAGTGCTGAGTCATGTCTGACACACTCCCTCAGCCTGCTCCTTCATGGCTAGCGAGGCTGTGAGCTAGGAAAGTCTTTGGAAGCTCAGAAAGTGGCAGCGAGATGCAGGCCCCAACCCAGCAATCCCGGTGCTTGGAGCAGGTCTCACAGCCTCCCAGTGCCAAAGCGAGCTCCTCTCTGCCAAATGTAGCTGTGCACACGCAGGCCGCTCTGCTGCCTCTGCATCCACGAAGGAAGCTCTCTAGGCCCGCTTCCTGCGAAATCTGCTTCAGCCTGAGGGAAAAGCCCTTGGAGAGGTCTTGGCTCAGGGGCAGTTGCTCCTGTGCCTGGGGAAGAGGGAAGGGCACCACACTCCCAAGGAAAGGCCAGACACACTCCACACGTCTTTGCTCCTCTGGAGGGCGGCATGGAGCCTCCAACTGGGAGGTCGCTTCTCAGCGGAGACGCAGGGGCATTCTGGCTGTGATCCCGCAGCCCCTGCCTGGAGGCCCACGGTGCCTGTTTCTCTCTGGGCGTTGCTTCCACAGTGCGGCCAAGCAACGTCTTCACCATGGGCACAACAGCGCTTCCCTTCCGTCTGACAGACGTCTCAGTGCTCTGCTCTAGACCTCTGAAGTGGGGAGACAACCGAGCCCAGCCTCCTTTCCAAGGAGTCCTGCGCCTTCGATTGCACTGAAAGGCAATAGCACGGGGAAGCCTAGGAAGGGGCTGAGTCACGTCGGACACACTTCCTCAGCCTGCTCCTTTCAGGGAAGCAACGCTGGGAGCTAGGAAAGCCTTCTCAAGCTCGGAGAGTGCAAGAGAGATGCAGGCCGCGCACCCGGAAATCTCGGTGCTTGGAGCCAATCTCAGCGTCTCCCAGGGGCAAAGCGAACGCCTCTCTGCCAAATCCAGCTGTGCAGACGCAGGCCGCTAGGCTGCCTCTGCATTGGCGAAGGAAGCTCTCTCCTCCCGCTTCCTGCGAAATCTGCTTCTCAGCCTCAGCGAATCTCAGTGGGAACGGTCTTTCCTCTGGGGCCGTTGCTCCTGGGCCTGGGGCTGCCGCAAGGGCACCACCCTCCCAGGGAAAGGCCAAACACACCCCACATGTCTTTGCTCCTCTGGAGAGCTGCAGGCAACCTCAAACTCTCAGGAAGCTTCTGGGCTGAGACGCAGAAGCACTCTGGCTGGGATCTCGCATCCCCTGCCTGGAGGCCCATGGTGCCTGTTTCTCCCTGGGCGTTGCTTCACCAGAGCGGCCAGGCAACCTCTGCCCCATCTACCCTTCTGCTCTTCCCTTCCAGCTGACAGAGTTCTCCCTGCTCTACTCTAGCCCTAGGAAGTTTGGAGACAACCGGGCTCCTCCTCCTCTGCAAGGAGTCCCGGGGCCCAGTTGGAGTGGAAAGGCGAAACCACAGGCAAGCCCAGGAAAGTGCTGAGTCATGTCTGACACACTCCCTCAGCCTGCTCCTTCATGGCTAGCGAGGCTGTGAGCTAGGAAAGTCTTTGGAAGCTCAGAAAGTGGCAGCGAGATGCAGGCCCCAACCCAGCAATCCCGGTGCTTGGAGCAGGTCTCACAGCCTCCCAGTGCCAAAGCGAGCTCCTCTCTGCCAAATGCAGCTGTGCACACGCAGGCCGCTCTGCTGCCTCTGCATCCACGAAGGAAGCTCTCTAGGCCCGCTTCCTGCGAAATCTGCTTCAGCCTGAGGGAAAAGCCCTTGGAGAGGTCTTGGCTCAGGGGCAGTTGCTCCTGTGCCTGGGGAAGAGGGAAGGGCACCACACTCCCAAGGAAAGGCCAGACACACTCCACACGTCTTTGCTCCTCTGGAGGGCGGCATGGAGCCTCCAACTGGGAGGTCGCTTCTCAGCGGAGACGCAGGGGCATTCTGGCTGTGATCCCGCAGCCCCTGCCTGGAGGCCCACGGTGCCTGTTTCTCTCTGGGCGTTGCTTCCACAGTGCGGCCAAGCAACGTCTTCACCATGGGCACAACAGCGCTTCCCTTCCGTCTGACAGACGTCTCAGTGCTCTGCTCTAGACCTCTGAAGTGGGGAGACAACCGAGCCCAGCCTCCTTTCCAAGGAGTCCTGCGCCTTCGATTGCACTGAAAGGCAATAGCACGGGGAAGCCTAGGAAGGGGCTGAGTCACGTCGGACACACTTCCTCAGCCTGCTCCTTTCAGGGAAGCAACGCTGGGAGCTAGGAAAGCCTTCTCAAGCTCGGAGAGTGCAAGAGAGATGCAGGCCGCGCACCCGGAAATCTTGGTGCTTGGAGCCAATCTCAGCGTCTCCCAGGGGCAAAGCGAACGCCTCTCTGCCAAATCCAGCTGTGCAGACACAGGCCGCTAGGCTGCCTCTGCATTGGCGAAGGAAGCTCTCTCCTCCCGCTTCCTGCGAAATCTGCTTCTCAGCCTCAGCGAATCTCAGTGGGAACGGTCTTTCCTCTGGGGCCGTTGCTCCTGGGCCTGGGGCTGCCGCAAGGGCACCACCCTCCCAGGGAAAGGCCAAACACACCCCACATGTCTTTGCTCCTCTGGAGAGCTGCAGGCAACCTCAAACTCTCAGGAAGCTTCTCGGCTGAGACGCAGAAGCACTCTGGCTGGGATCTCGCATCCCCTGCCTGGAGGCCCATGGTGCCTGTTTCTCCCTGGGCGTTGCTTCACCAGAGCGGCCAGGCAACCTCTGCCCCATCAACCCTTCTGCTCTTCCCTTCCAGCTGACAGAGTTCTCCCTGCTCTACTCTAGCCCTAGGAAGTTTGGAGACAACCGGGCTCCTCCTCCTCTGCAAGGAGTCCCGGGGCCCAGTTGGAGTGGAAAGGCGAAACCACAGGCAAGCCCAGGAAAGTGCTGAGTCATGTCTGACACACTCCCTCAGCCTGCTCCTTCATGGCTAGCGAGGCTGTGAGCTAGGAAAGTCTTTGGAAGCTCAGAAAGTGGCAGCGAGATGCAGGCCCCAACCCAGCAATCCCGGTGCTTGGAGCAGGTCTCACAGCCTCCCAGTGCCAAAGCGAGCTCCTCTCTGCCAAATGCAGCTGTGCACACGCAGGCCGCTCTGCTGCCTCTGCATCCACGAAGGAAGCTCTCTAGGCCCGCTTCCTGCGAAATCTGCTTCAGCCTGAGGGAAAAGCCCTTGGAGAGGTCTTTGCTCAGGGGCAGTTGCTCCTGTGCCTGGGGAAGAGGGAAGGGCACCACACTCCCAAGGAAAGGCCAGACACACTCCACACGTCTTTGCTCCTCTGGAGGGCGGCATGGAGCCTCCAACTGGGAGGTCGCTTCTCAGCGGAGACGCAGGGGCATTCTGGCTGTGATCCCGCAGCCCCTGCCTGGAGGCCCACGGTGCCTGTTTCTCTCTGGGCGTTGCTTCCACAGTGCGGCCAAGCAACGTCTTCACCATGGGCACAACAGCGCTTCCCTTCCGTCTGACAGACGTCTCAGTGCTCTGCTCTAGACCTCTGAAGTGGGGAGACAACCGAGCCCAGCCTCCTTTCCAAGGAGTCCTGCGCCTTCGATTGCACTGAAAGGCAATAGCACGGGGAAGCCTAGGAAGGGGCTGAGTCACGTCGGACACACTTCCTCAGCCTGCTCCTTTCAGGGAAGCAACGCTGGGAGCTAGGAAAGCCTTCTCAAGCTCGGAGAGTGCAAGAGAGATGCAGGCCGCGCACCCGGAAATCTCGGTGCTTGGAGCCAATCTCAGCGTCTCCCAGGGGCAAAGCGAACGCCTCTCTGCCAAATCCAGCTGTGCAGACGCAGGCCGCTAGGCTGCCTCTGCATTGGCGAAGGAAGCTCTCTCCTCCCGCTTCCTGCGAAATCTGCTTCTCAGCCTCAGCGAATCTCAGTGGGAACGGTCTTTCCTCTGGGGCCGTTGCTCCTGGGCCTGGGGCTGCCGCAAGGGCACCACCCTCCCAGGGAAAGGCCAAACACACCCCACATGTCTTTGCTCCTCTGGAGAGCTGCAGGCAACCTCAAACTCTCAGGAAGCTTCTCGGCTGAGACGCAGAAGCACTCTGGCTGGGATCTCGCATCCCCTGCCTGGAGGCCCATGGTGCCTGTTTCTCCCTGGGCGTTGCTTCACCAGAGCGGCCAGGCAACCTCTGCCCCATCTACCCTTCTGCTCTTCCCTTCCAGCTGACAGAGTTCTCCCTGCTCTACTCTAGCCCTAGGAAGTTTGGAGACAACCGGGCTCTTCCTCCTCTGCAAGGAGTCCCGGGGCCCAGTTGGAGTGGAAAGGCGAAACCACAGGCAAGCCCAGGAAAGTGCTGAGTCATGTCTGACACACTCCCTCAGCCTGCTCCTTCATGGCTAGCGAGGCTGTGAGCTAGGAAAGTCTTTGGAAGCTCAGAAAGTGGCAGCGAGATGCAGGCCCCAACCCAGCAATCCCGGTGCTTGGAGCAGGTCTCACAGCCTCCCAGTGCCAAAGCGAGCTCCTCTCTGCCAAATGCAGCTGTGCACACGCAGGCCGCTCTGCTGCCTCTGCATCCACGAAGGAAGCTCTCTAGGCCCGCTTCCTGCGAAATCTGCTTCAGCCTGAGGGAAAAGCCCTTGGAGAGGTCTTGGCTCAGGGGCAGTTGCTCCTGTGCCTGGGGAAGAGGGAAGGGCACCACACTCCCAAGGAAAGGCCAGACACACTCCACACGTCTTTGCTCCTCTGGAGGGCGGCATGGAGCCTCCAACTGGGAGGTCGCTTCTCAGCGGAGACGCAGGGGCATTCTGGCTGTGATCCCGCAGCCCCTGCCTGGAGGCCCACGGTGCCTGTTTCTCTCTGGGCGTTGCTTCCACAGTGCGGCCAAGCAACATCTTCACCATGGGCACAACAGCCCTTCTCTTCCGTCTGACAGACGTCTCAGTGCTCTGCTCTAGACCTCTGAAGTGGGGAGACAACCGAGCCCAGCCTCCTTTCCAAGGAGTCCTGCGCCTTCGATTGCACTGAAAGGCAATAGCACGGGGAAGCCTAGGAAGGGGCTGAGTCACGTCGGACACACTTCCTCAGCCTGCTCCTTTCAGGGAAGCAACGCTGGGAGCTAGGAAAGCCTTCTCAAGCTCGGAGAGTGCAAGAGAGATGCAGGCCGCGCACCCGGAAATCTCGGTGCTTGGAGCCAATCTCAGCGTCTCCCAGGGGCAAAGCGAACGCCTCTCTGCCAAATCCAGCTGTGCAGACGCAGGCCGCTAGGCTGCCTCTGCATTGGCGAAGGAAGCTCTCTCCTCCCGCTTCCTGCGAAATCTGCTTCTCAGCCTCAGCGAATCTCAGTGGGAACGGTCTTTCCTCTGGGGCCGTTGCTCCTGGGCCTGGGGCTGCCGCAAGGGCACCACCCTCCCAGGGAAAGGCCAAACACACCCCACATGTCTTTGCTCCTCTGGAGAGCTGCATGCAACCTCAAACTCTCAGGAAGCTTCTCGGCTGAGACGCAGAAGCACTCTGGCTGGGATCTCGCATCCCCTGCCTGGAGGCCCATGGTGCCTGTTTCTCCCTGGGCGTTGCTTCACCAGAGCGGCCAGGTAACCTCTGCCCCATCTACCCTTCTGCTCTTCCCTTCCAGCTGACAGAGTTCTCCCTGCTCTACTCTAGCCCTAGGAAGTTTGGAGACAACCGGGCTCCTCCTCCTGTGCAAGGAGTCCGGGGCCCAGTTGGACTGGAAAGGCGAAACCACAGGCAAGCCCAGGAAAGTGCTGAGTCATGTCTGACACACTCCCTCAGCCTGCTCCTTCATGGCTAGCGAGGCTGTGAGCTAGGAAAGTCTTTGGAAGCTCAGAAAGTGGCAGCGAGATGCAGGCCCCAACCCAGCAATCCCGGTGCTTGGAGCAGGTCTCACAGCCTCCCAGTGCCAAAGCGAGCTCCTCTCTGCCAAATGCAGCTTTGCACACGCAGGCCGCTCTGCTGCCTCTGCATCCACGAAGGAAGCTCTCTAGGCCCGCTTCCTGCGAAATCTGCTTCAGCCTGAGGGAAAAGCCCTTGGAGAGGTCTTTGCTCAGGGGCAGTTGCTCCTGTGCCTGGGGAAGAGGGAAGGGCACCACACTCCCAAGGAAAGGCCAGACACACTCCACACGTCTTTGCTCCTCTGGAGGGCGGCATGGAGCCTCCAACTGGGAGGTCGCTTCTCAGCGGAGACGCAGGGGCATTCTGGCTGTGATCCCGCAGCCCCTGCCTGGAGGCCCACGGTGCCTGTTTCTCTCTGGGCGTTGCTTCCACAGTGCGGCCAAGCAACGTCTTCACCATGGGCACAACAGCGCTTCCCTTCCGTCTGACAGACGTCTCAGTGCTCTGCTCTAGACCTCTGAAGTGGGGAGACAACCGAGCCCAGCCTCCTTTCCAAGGAGTCCTGCGCCTTCGATTGCACTGAAAGGCAATAGCACGGGGAAGCCTAGGAAGGGGCTGAGTCACGTCGGACACACTTCCTCAGCCTGCTCCTTTCAGGGAAGCAACGCTGGGAGCTAGGAAAGCCTTCTCAAGCTCGGAGAGTGCAAGAGAGATGCAGGCCGCGCACCCGGAAATCTTGGTGCTTGGAGCCAATCTCAGCGTCTCCCAGGGGCAAAGCGAACGCCTCTCTGCCAAATCCAGCTGTGCAGACACAGGCCGCTAGGCTGCCTCTGCATTGGCGAAGGAAGCTCTCTCCTCCCGCTTCCTGCGAAATCTGCTTCTCAGCCTCAGCGAATCTCAGTGGGAACGGTCTTTCCTCTGGGGCCGTTGCTCCTGGGCCTGGGGCTGCCGCAAGGGCACCACCCTCCCAGGGAAAGGCCAAACACACCCCACATGTCTTTGCTCCTCTGGAGAGCTGCAGGCAACCTCAAACTCTCAGGAAGCTTCTCGGCTGAGACGCAGAAGCACTCTGGCTGGGATCTCGCATCCCCTGCCTGGAGGCCCATGGTGCCTGTTTCTCCCTGGGCGTTGCTTCACCAGAGCGGCCAGGCAACCTCTGCCCCATCAACCCTTCTGCTCTTCCCTTCCAGCTGACAGAGTTCTCCCTGCTCTACTCTAGCCCTAGGAAGTTTGGAGACAACCGGGCTCCTCCTCCTCTGCAAGGAGTCCCGGGGCCCAGTTGGAGTGGAAAGGCGAAACCACAGGCAAGCCCAGGAAAGTGCTGAGTCATGTCTGACACACTCCCTCAGCCTGCTCCTTCATGGCTAGCGAGGCTGTGAGCTAGGAAAGTCTTTGGAAGCTCAGAAAGTGGCAGCGAGATGCAGGCCCCAACCCAGCAATCCCGGTGCTTGGAGCAGGTCTCACAGCCTCCCAGTGCCAAAGCGAGCTCCTCTCTGCCAAATGCAGCTGTGCACACGCAGGCCGCTCTGCTGCCTCTGCATCCACGAAGGAAGCTCTCTAGGCCCGCTTCCTGCGAAATCTGCTTCAGCCTGAGGGAAAAGCCCTTGGAGAGGTCTTTGCTCAGGGGCAGTTGCTCCTGTGCCTGGGGAAGAGGGAAGGGCACCACACTCCCAAGGAAAGGCCAGACACACTCCACACGTCTTTGCTCCTCTGGAGGGCGGCATGGAGCCTCCAACTGGGAGGTCGCTTCTCAGCGGAGACGCAGGGGCATTCTGGCTGTGATCCCGCAGCCCCTGCCTGGAGGCCCACGGTGCCTGTTTCTCTCTGGGCGTTGCTTCCACAGTGCGGCCAAGCAACGTCTTCACCATGGGCACAACAGCGCTTCCCTTCCGTCTGACAGACGTCTCAGTGCTCTGCTCTAGACCTCTGAAGTGGGGAGACAACCGAGCCCAGCCTCCTTTCCAAGGAGTCCTGCGCCTTCGATTGCACTGAAAGGCAATAGCACGGGGAAGCCTAGGAAGGGGCTGAGTCACGTCGGACACACTTCCTCAGCCTGCTCCTTTCAGGGAAGCAACGCTGGGAGCTAGGAAAGCCTTCTCAAGCTCGGAGAGTGCAAGAGAGATGCAGGCCGCGCACCCGGAAATCTCGGTGCTTGGAGCCAATCTCAGCGTCTCCCAGGGGCAAAGCGAATGCCTCTCTGCCAAATCCAGCTGTGCAGACGCAGGCCGCTAGGCTGCCTCTGCATTGGCGAAGGAAGCTCTCTCCTCCCGCTTCCTGCGAAATCTGCTTCTCAGCCTCAGCGAATCTCAGTGGGAACGGTCTTTCCTCTGGGGCCGTTGCTCCTGGGCCTGGGGCTGCCGCAAGGGCACCACCCTCCCAGGGAAAGGCCAAACACACCCCACATGTCTTTGCTCCTCTGGAGAGCTGCAGGCAACCTCAAACTCTCAGGAAGCTTCTCGGCTGAGACGCAGAAGCACTCTGGCTGGGATCTCGCATCCCCTGCCTGGAGGCCCATGGTGCCTGTTTCTCCCTGGGCGTTGCTTCACCAGAGCGGCCAGGCAACCTCTGCCCCATCTACCCTTCTGCTCTTCCCTTCCAGCTGACAGAGTTCTCCCTGCTCTACTCTAGCCCTAGGAAGTTTGGAGACAACCGGGCTCTTCCTCCTCTGCAAGGAGTCCCGGGGCCCAGTTGGAGTGGAAAGGCGAAACCACAGGCAAGCCCAGGAAAGTGCTGAGTCATGTCTGACACACTCCCTCAGCCTGCTCCTTCATGGCTAGCGAGGCTGTGAGCTAGGAAAGTCTTTGGAAGCTCAGAAAGTGGCAGCGAGATGCAGGCCCCAACCCAGCAATCCCGGTGCTTGGAGCAGGTCTCACAGCCTCCCAGTGCCAAAGCGAGCTCCTCTCTGCCAAATGCAGCTGTGCACACGCAGGCCGCTCTGCTGCCTCTGCATCCACGAAGGAAGCTCTCTAGGCCCGCTTCCTGCGAAATCTGCTTCAGCCTGAGGGAAAAGCCCTTGGAGAGGTCTTGGCTCAGGGGCAGTTGCTCCTGTGCCTGGGGAAGAGGGAAGGGCACCACACTCCCAAGGAAAGGCCAGACACACTCCACAAGTCTTTGCTCCTCTGGAGGGCGGCATGGAGCCTCCAACTGGGAGGTCGCTTCTCAGCGGAGACGCAGGGGCATTCTGGCTGTGATCCCGCAGCCCCTGCCTGGAGGCCCACGGTGCCTGTTTCTCTCTGGGCGTTGCTTCCACAGTGCGGCCAAGCAACATCTTCACCATGGGCACAACAGCCCTTCTCTTCCGTCTGACAGACGTCTCAGTGCTCTGCTCTAGACCTCTGAAGTGGGGAGACAACCGAGCCCAGCCTCCTTTCCAAGGAGTCCTGCGCCTTCGATTGCACTGAAAGGCAATAGCACGGGGAAGCCTAGGAAGGGGCTGAGTCACGTCGGACACACTTCCTCAGCCTGCTCCTTTCAGGGAAGCAACGCTGGGAGCTAGGAAAGCCTTCTCAAGCTCGGAGAGTGCAAGAGAGATGCAGGCCGCGCACCCGGAAATCTCGGTGCTTGGAGCCAATCTCAGCGTCTCCCAGGGGCAAAGCGAACGCCTCTCTGCCAAATCCAGCTGTGCAGACGCAGGCCGCTAGGCTGCCTCTGCATTGGCGAAGGAAGCTCTCTCCTCCCGCTTCCTGCGAAATCTGCTTCTCAGCCTCAGCGAATCTCAGTGGGAACGGTCTTTCCTCTGGGGCCGTTGCTCCTGGGCCTGGGGCTGCCGCAAGGGCACCACCCTCCCAGGGAAAGGCCAAACACACCCCACATGTCTTTGCTCCTCTGGAGAGCTGCAGGCAACCTCAAACTCTCAGGAAGCTTCTCGGCTGAGACGCAGAAGCACTCTGGCTGGGATCTCGCATCCCCTGCCTGGAGGCCCATGGTGCCTGTTTCTCCCTGGGCGTTGCTTCACCAGAGCGGCCAGGTAACCTCTGCCCCATCTACCCTTCTGCTCTTCCCTTCCAGCTGACAGAGTTCTCCCTGCTCTACTCTAGCCCTAGGAAGTTTGGAGACAACCGGGCTCCTCCTCCTGTGCAAGGAGTCCGGGGCCCAGTTGGACTGGAAAGGCGAAACCACAGGCAAGCCCAGGAAAGTGCTGAGTCATGTCTGACACACTCCCTCAGCCTGCTCCTTCATGGCTAGCGAGGCTGTGAGCTAGGAAAGTCTTTGGAAGCTCAGAAAGTGGCAGCGAGATGCAGGCCCCAACCCAGCAATCCCGGTGCTTGGAGCAGGTCTCACAGCCTCCCAGTGCCAAAGCGAGCTCCTCTCTGCCAAATGCAGCTTTGCACACGCAGGCCGCTCTGCTGCCTCTGCATCCACGAAGGAAGCTCTCTAGGCCCGCTTCCTGCGAAATCTGCTTCAGCCTGAGGGAAAAGCCCTTGGAGAGGTCTTTGCTCAGGGGCAGTTGCTCCTGTGCCTGGGGAAGAGGGAAGGGCACCACACTCCCAAGGAAAGGCCAGACACACTCCACACGTCTTTGCTCCTCTGGAGGGCGGCATGGAGCCTCCAACTGGGAGGTCGCTTCTCAGCGGAGACGCAGGGGCATTCTGGCTGTGATCCCGCAGCCCCTGCCTGGAGGCCCACGGTGCCTGTTTCTCTCTGGGCGTTGCTTCCACAGTGCGGCCAAGCAACGTCTTCACCATGGGCACAACAGCGCTTCCCTTCCGCCTGACAGACGTCTCAGTGCTCTGCTCTAGACCTCTGAAGTGGGGAGACAACCGAGCCCAGCCTCCTTTCCAAGGAGTCCTGCGCCTTCGATTGCACTGAAAGGCAATAGCACGGGGAAGCCTAGGAAGGGGCTGAGTCACGTCGGACACACTTCCTCAGCCTGCTCCTTTCAGGGAAGCAACGCTGGGAGCTAGGAAAGCCTTCTCAAGCTCGGAGAGTGCAAGAGAGATGCAGGCCGCGCACCCGGAAATCTCGGTGCTTGGAGCCAATCTCAGCGTCTCCCAGGGGCAAAGCGAACGCCTCTCTGCCAAATCCAGCTGTGCAGACGCAGGCCGCTAGGCTGCCTCTGCATTGGCGAAGGAAGCTCTCTCCTCCCGCTTCCTGCGAAATCTGCTTCTCAGCCTCAGCGAATCTCAGTGGGAACGGTCTTTCCTCTGGGGCCGTTGCTCCTGGGCCTGGGGCTGCCGCAAGGGCACCACCCTCCCAGGGAAAGGCCAAACACACCCCACATGTCTTTGCTCCTCTGGAGAGCTGCAGGCAACCTCAAACTCTCAGGAAGCTTCTCGGCTGAGACGCAGAAGCACTCTGGCTGGGATCTCGCATCCCCTGCCTGGAGGCCCATGGTGCCTGTTTCTCCCTGGGCGTTGCTTCACCAGAGCGGCCAGGCAACCTCTGCCCCATCTACCCTTCTGCTCTTCCCTTCCAGCTGACAGAGTTCTCCCTGCTCTACTCTAGCCCTAGGAAGTTTGGAGACAACCGGGCTCCTCCTCCTGTGCAAGGAGTCCCGGGGCCCAGTTGGAGTGGAAAGGCGAAACCACAGGCAAGCCCAGGAAAGTGCTGAGTCATGTCTGACACACTCCCTCAGCCTGCTCCTTCATGGCTAGCGAGGCTGTGAGCTAGGAAAGTCTTTGGAAGCTCAGAAAGTGGCAGCGAGATGCAGGCCCCAACCCAGCAATCCCGGTGCTTGGAGCAGGTCTCACAGCCTCCCAGTGCCAAAGCGAGCTCCTCTCTGCCAAATGCAGCTGTGCACACGCAGGCCGCTCTGCTGCCTCTGCATCCACGAAGGAAGCTCTCTAGGCCCGCTTCCTGCGAAATCTGCTTCAGCCTGAGGGAAAAGCCCTTGCAGAGGTCTTTGCTCAGGGGCAGTTGCTCCTGTGCCTGGGGAAGAGGGAAGGGCACCACACTCCCAAGGAAAGGCCAGACACACTCCACACGTCTTTGCTCCTCTGGAGGGCGGCATGGAGCCTCCAACTGGGAGGTCGCTTCTCAGCGGAGACGCAGGGGCATTCTGGCTGTGATCCCGCAGCCCCTGCCTGGAGGCCCACGGTGCCTGTTTCTCTCTGGGCGTTGCTTCCACAGTGCGGCCAAGCAACGTCTTCACCATGGGCACAACAGCGCTTCCCTTCCGCCTGACAGACGTCTCAGTGCTCTGCTCTAGACCTCTGAAGTGGGGAGACAACCGAGCCCAGCCTCCTTTCCAAGGAGTCCTGCGCCTTCGATTGCACTGAAAGGCAATAGCACGGGGAAGCCTAGGAAGGGGCTGAGTCACGTCGGACACACTTCCTCAGCCTGCTCCTTTCAGGGAAGCAACGCTGGGAGCTAGGAAAGCCTTCTCAAGCTCGGAGAGTGCAAGAGAGATGCAGGCCGCGCACCCGGAAATCTCGGTGCTTGGAGCCAATCTCAGCGTCTCCCAGGGGCAAAGCGAACGCCTCTCTGCCAAATCCAGCTGTGCAGACGCAGGCCGCTAGGCTGCCTCTGCATTGGCGAAGGAAGCTCTCTCCTCCCGCTTCCTGCGAAATCTGCTTCTCAGCCTCAGCGAATCTCAGTGGGAACGGTCTTTCCTCTGGGGCCGTTGCTCCTGGGCCTGGGGCTGCCGCAAGGGCACCACCCTCCCAGGGAAAGGCCAAACACACCCCACATGTCTTTGCTCCTCTGGAGAGCTGCAGGCAACCTCAAACTCTCAGGAAGCTTCTCGGCTGAGACGCAGAAGCACTCTGGCTGGGATCTCGCATCCCCTGCCTGGAGGCCCATGGTGCCTGTTTCTCCCTGGGCGTTGCTTCACCAGAGCGGCCAGGCAACCTCTGCCCCATCTACCCTTCTGCTCTTCCCTTCCAGCTGACAGAGTTCTCCCTGCTCTACTCTAGCCCTAGGAAGTTTGGAGACAACCGGGCTCCTCCTCCTGTGCAAGGAGTCCCGGGGCCCAGTTGGAGTGGAAAGGCGAAACCACAGGCAAGCCCAGGAAAGTGCTGAGTCATGTCTGACACACTCCCTCAGCCTGCTCCTTCATGGCTAGCGAGGCTGTGAGCTAGGAAAGTCTTTGGAAGCTCAGAAAGTGGCAGCGAGATGCAGGCCCCAACCCAGCAATCCCGGTGCTTGGAGCAGGTCTCACAGCCTCCCAGTGCCAAAGGGAGCTCCTCTCTGCCAAATGCAGCTGTGCACACGCAGGCCCCTCTGCTGCCTCTGCATCCACGAAGGAAGCTCTCTAGGCCCGCTTCCTGCGAAATCTGCTTCAGCCTGAGGGAAAAGCCCTTGCAGAGGTCTTTGCTCAGGGGCAGTTGCTCCTGTGCCTGGGGAAGAGGGAAGGGCACCACACTCCCAAGGAAAGGCCAGACACACTCCACACGTCTTTGCTCCTCTGGAGGGCGGCATGGAGCCTCCAACTGGGAGGTCGCTTCTCAGCGGAGACGCAGGGGCATTCTGGCTGTGATCCCGCAGCCCCTGCCTGGAGGCCCACGGTGCCTGTTTCTCTCTGGGCGTTGCTTCCACAGTGCGGCCAAGCAACGTCTTCACCATGGGCACAACAGCGCTTCCCTTCCGTCTGACAGACGTCTCAGTGCTCTGCTCTAGACCTCTGAAGTGGGGAGACAACCGAGCCCAGCCTCCTTTCCAAGGAGTCCTGCGCCTTCGATTGCACTGAAAGGCAATAGCACGGGGAAGCCTAGGAAGGGGCTGAGTCACGTCGGACACACTTCCTCAGCCTGCTCCTTTCAGGGAAGCAACGCTGGGAGCTAGGAAAGCCTTCTCAAGCTCGGAGAGTGCAAGAGAGATGCAGGCCGCGCACCCGGAAATCTCGGTGCTTGGAGCCAATCTCAGCGTCTCCCAGGGGCAAAGCGAACGCCTCTCTGCCAAATCCAGCTGTGCAGACACAGGCCGCTAGGCTGCCTCTGCATTGGCGAAGGAAGCTCTCTCCTCCCGCTTCCTGCGAAATCTGCTTCTCAGCCTCAGCGAATCTCAGTGGGAACGGTCTTTCCTCTGGGGCCGTTGCTCCTGGGCCTGGGGCTGCCGCAAGGGCACCACCCTCCCAGGGAAAGGCCAAACACACCCCACATGTCTTTGCTCCTCTGGAGAGCTGCAGGCAACCTCAAACTCTCAGGAAGCTTCTGGGCTGAGACGCAGAAGCACTCTGGCTGGGATCTCGCATCCCCTGCCTGGAGGCCCATGGTGCCTGTTTCTCCCTGGGCGTTGCTTCACCAGAGCGGCCAGGCAACCTCTGCCCCATCTACCCTTCTGCTCTTCCCTTCCAGCTGACAGAGTTCTCCCTGCTCTACTCTAGCCCTAGGAAGTTTGGAGACAACCGGGCTCCTCCTCCTCTGCAAGGAGTCCCGGGGCCCAGTTGGACTGGAAAGGCGAAACCACAGGCAAGCCCAGGAAAGTGCTGAGTCATGTCTGACACACTCCCTCAGCCTGCTCCTTCATGGCTAGCGAGGCTGTGAGCTAGGAAAGTCTTTGGAAGCTCAGAAAGTGGCAGCGAGATGCAGGCCCCAACCCAGCAATCCCGGTGCTTGGAGCAGGTCTCACAGCCTCCCAGTGCCAAAGCGAGCTCCTCTCTGCCAAATGCAGCTGTGCACACGCAGGCCGCTCTGCTGCCTCTGCATCCACGAAGGAAGCTCTCTAGGCCCGCTTCTTGCGAAATCTGCTTCAGCCTGAGGGAAAAGCCCTTGGAGAGGTCTTTGCTCAGGGGCAGTTGCTCCTGTGCCTGGGGAAGAGGGAAGGGCACCACACTCCCAAGGAAAGGCCAGACACACTCCACACGTCTTTGCTCCTCTGGAGGGCGGCATGGAGCCTCCAACTGGGAGGTCGCTTCTCAGCGGAGACGCAGGGGCATTCTGGCTGTGATCCCGCAGCCCCTGCCTGGAGGCCCACGGTGCCTGTTTCTCTCTGGGCGTTGCTTCCACAGTGCGGCCAAGCAACGTCTTCACCATGGGCACAACAGCGCTTCCCTTCCGTCTGACAGACGTCTCAGTGCTCTGCTCTAGACCTCTGAAGTGGGGAGACAACCGAGCCCAGCCTCCTTTCCAAGGAGTCCTGCGCCTTCGATTGCACTGAAAGGCAATAGCACGGGGAAGCCTAGGAAGGGGCTGAGTCACGTCGGACACACTTCCTCAGCCTGCTCCTTTCAGGGAAGCAACGCTGGGAGCTAGGAAAGCCTTCTCAAGCTCGGAGAGTGCAAGAGAGATGCAGGCCGCGCACCCGGAAATCTCGGTGCTTGGAGCCAATCTCAGCGTCTCCCAGGGGCAAAGCGAACGCCTCTCTGCCAAATCCAGCTTTGCAGACGCAGGCCGCTAGGCTGCCTCTGCATTGGCGAAGGAAGCTCTCTCCTCCCGCTTCCTGCGAAATCTGCTTCTCAGCCTCAGGGAATCTCAGTGGGAACGGTCTTTCCTCTGGGGCCGTTGCTCCTGGGCCTGGGGCTGCCGCAAGGGCACCACCCTCCCAGGGAAAGGCCAAACACACCCCACATGTCTTTGCTCCTCTGGAGAGCTGCAGGCAACCTCAAACTCTCAGGAAGCTTCTCGGCTGAGACGCAGAAGCACTCTGGCTGGGATCTCGCATCCCCTGCCTGGAGGCCCATGGTGCCTGTTTCTCCCTGGGCGGTGCTTCACCAGAGCGGCCAGGCAACCTCTGCCCCATCTACCATTCTGCTCTTCCCTTCCAGCTGACAGAGTTCTCCCTGCTCTACTCTAGCCCTAGGAAGTTTGGAGACAACCGGGCTCCTCCTCCTCTGCAAGGAGTCCCGGGGCCCAGTTGGAGTGGAAAGGCGAAACCACAGGCAAGCCCAGGAAAGTGCTGAGTCATGTCTGACACACTCCCTCAGCCTGCTCCTTCATGGCTAGCGAGGCTGTGAGCTAGGAAAGTCTTTGGAAGCTCAGAAAGTGGCAGCGAGATGCAGGCCCCAACCCAGCAATCCCGGTGCTTGGAGCAGGTCTCACAGCCTCCCAGTGCCAAAGGGAGCTCCTCTCTGCCAAATGCAGCTGTGCACACGCAGGCCGCTCTGCTGCCTCTGCATCCACGAAGGAAGCTCTCTAGGCCCGCTTCCTGCGAAATCTGCTTCAGCCTGAGGGAAAAGCCCTTGGAGAGGTCTTTGCTCAGGGGCAGTTGCTCCTGTGCCTGGGGAAGAGGGAAGGGCACCACACTCCCAAGGAAAGGCCAGACACACTCCACACGTCTTTGCTCCTCTGGAGGGCGGCATGGAGCCTCCAACTGGGAGGTCGCTTCTCAGCGGAGACGCAGGGGCATTCTGGCTGTGATCCCGCAGCCCCTGCCTGGAGGCCCACGGTGCCTGTTTCTCTCTGGGCGTTGCTTCCACAGTGCGGCCAAGCAACATCTTCACCATGGGCACAACAGCGCTTCCCTTCCGTCTGACAGACGTCTCAGTGCTCTGCTCTAGACCTCTGAAGTGGGGAGACAACCGAGCCCAGCCTCCTTTCCAAGGAGTCCTGCGCCTTCGATTGCACTGAAAGGCAATAGCACGGGGAAGCCTAGGAAGGGGCTGAGTCACGTCGGACACACTTCCTCAGCCTGCTCCTTTCAGGGAAGCAACGCTGGGAGCTAGGAAAGCCTTCTCAAGCTCGGAGAGTGCAAGAGAGATGCAGGCCGCGCACCCGGAAATCTCGGTGCTTGGAGCCAATCTCAGCGTCTCCCAGGGGCAAAGCGAACGCCTCTCTGCCAAATCCAGCTGTGCAGACGCAGGCCGCTAGGCTGCCTCTGCATTGGCGAAGGAAGCTCTCTCCTCCCGCTTCCTGCGAAATCTGCTTCTCAGCCTCAGCGAATCTCAGTGGGAACGGTCTTTCCTCTGGGGCCGTTGCTCCTGGGCCTGGGGCTGCCGCAAGGGCACCACCCTCCCAGGGAAAGGCCAAACACACCCCACATGTCTTTGCTCCTCTGGAGAGCTGCAGGCAACCTCAAACTCTCAGGAAGCTTCTCGGCTGAGACGCAGAAGCACTCTGGCTGGGATCTCGCATCCCCTGCCTGGAGGCCCATGGTGCCTGTTTCTCCCTGGGCGTTGCTTCACCAGAGCGGCCAGGCAACCTCTGCCCCATCTACCCTTCTGCTCTTCCCTTCCAGCTGACAGAGTTCTCCCTGCTCTACTCTAGCCCTAGGAAGTTTGGAGACAACCGGGCTCCTCCTCCTCTGCAAGGAGTCCCGGGGCCCAGTTGGAGTGGAAAGGCGAAACCACAGGCAAGCCCAGGAAAGTGCTGAGTCATGTCTGACACACTCCCTCAGCCTGCTCCTTCATGGCTAGCGAGGCTGTGAGCTAGGAAAGTCTTTGGAAGCTCAGAAAGTGGCAGCGAGATGCAGGCCCCAACCCAGCAATCCCGGTGCTTGGAGCAGGTCTCACAGCCTCCCAGTGCCAAAGCGAGCTCCTCTCTGCCAAATGCAGCTGTGCACACGCAGGCCGCTCTGCTGCCTCTGCATCCACGAAGGAAGCTCTCTAGGCCCGCTTCCTGCGAAATCTGCTTCAGCCTGAGGGAAAAGCCCTTGGAGAGGTCTTTGCTCAGGGGCAGTTGCTCCTGTGCCTGGGGAAGAGGGAAGGGCACCACACTCCCAAGGAAAGGCCAGACACACTCCACACGTCTTTGCTCCTCTGGAGGGCGGCATGGAGCCTCCAACTGGGAGGTCGCTTCTCAGCGGAGACGCAGGGGCATTCTGGCTGTGATCCCGCAGCCCCTGCCTGGAGGCCCACGGTGCCTGTTTCTCTCTGGGCGTTGCTTCCACAGTGCGGCCAAGCAACGTCTTCACCATGGGCACAACAGCGCTTCCCTTCCGTCTGACAGACGTCTCAGTGCTCTGCTCTAGACCTCTGAAGTGGGGAGACAACCGAGCCCAGCCTCCTTTCCAAGGAGTCCTGCGCCTTCGATTGCACTGAAAGGCAATAGCACGGGGAAGCCTAGGAAGGGGCTGAGTCACGTCGGACACACTTCCTCAGCCTGCTCCTTTCAGGGAAGCAACGCTGGGAGCTAGGAAAGCCTTCTCAAGCTCGGAGAGTGCAAGAGAGATGCAGGCCGCGCACCCGGAAATCTCGGTGCTTGGAGCCAATCTCAGCGTCTCCCAGGGGCAAAGCGAACGCCTCTCTGCCAAATCCAGCTGTGCAGACGCAGGCCGCTAGGCTGCCTCTGCATTGGCGAAGGAAGCTCTCTCCTCCCGCTTCCTGCGAAATCTGCTTCTCAGCCTCAGCGAATCTCAGTGGGAACGGTCTTTCCTCTGGGGCCGTTGCTCCTGGGCCTGGGGCTGCCGCAAGGGCACCACCCTCCCAGGGAAAGGCCAAACACACCCCACATGTCTTTGCTCCTCTGGAGAGCTGCAGGCAACCTCAAACTCTCAGGAAGCTTCTGGGCTGAGACGCAGAAGCACTCTGGCTGGGATCTCGCATCCCCTGCCTGGAGGCCCATGGTGCCTGTTCCTCCCTGGGCGTTGCTTCACCAGAGCGGCCAGGCAACCTCTGCCCCATCTACCCTTCTGCTCTTCCCTTCCAGCTGACAGAGTTCTCCCTGCTCTACTCTAGCCCTAGGAAGTTTGGAGACAACCGGGCTCCTCCTCCTCTGCAAGGAGTCCCGGGGCCCAGTTGGAGTGGAAAGGCGAAACCACAGGCAAGCCCAGGAAAGTGCTGAGTCATGTCTGACACACTCCCTCAGCCTGCTCCTTCATGGCTAGCGAGGCTGTGAGCTAGGAAAGTCTTTGGAAGCTCAGAAAGTGGCAGCGAGATGCAGGCCCCAACCCAGCAATCCCGGTGCTTGGAGCAGGTCTCACAGCCTCCCAGTGCCAAAGCGAGCTCCTCTCTGCCAAATGCAGCTGTGCACACGCAGGCCGCTCTGCTGCCTCTGCATCCACGAAGGAAGCTCTCTAGGCCCGCTTCCTGCGAAATCTGCTTCAGCCTGAGGGAAAAGCCCTTGGAGAGGTCTTGGCTCAGGGGCAGTTGCTCCTGTGCCTGGGGAAGAGGGAAGGGCACCACACTCCCAAGGAAAGGCCAGACACACTCCACACGTCTTTGCTCCTCTGGAGGGCGGCATGGAGCCTCCAACTGGGAGGTCGCTTCTCAGCGGAGACGCAGGGGCATTCTGGCTGTGATCCCGCAGCCCCTGCCTGGAGGCCCACGGTGCCTGTTTCTCTCTGGGCGTTGCTTCCACAGTGCGGCCAAGCAACGTCTTCACCATGGGCACAACAGCGCTTCCCTTCCGTCTGACAGACGTCTCAGTGCTCTGCTCTAGACCTCTGAAGTGGGGAGACAACCGAGCCCAGCCTCCTTTCCAAGGAGTCCTGCGCCTTCGATTGCACTGAAAGGCAATAGCACGGGGAAGCCTAGGAAGGGGCTGAGTCACGTCGGACACACTTCCTCAGCCTGCTCCTTTCAGGGAAGCAACGCTGGGAGCTAGGAAAGCCTTCTCAAGCTCGGAGAGTGCAAGAGAGATGCAGGCCGCGCACCCGGAAATCTTGGTGCTTGGAGCCAATCTCAGCGTCTCCCAGGGGCAAAGCGAACGCCTCTCTGCCAAATCCAGCTGTGCAGACACAGGCCGCTAGGCTGCCTCTGCATTGGCGAAGGAAGCTCTCTCCTCCCGCTTCCTGCGAAATCTGCTTCTCAGCCTCAGCGAATCTCAGTGGGAACGGTCTTTCCTCTGGGGCCGTTGCTCCTGGGCCTGGGGCTGCCGCAAGGGCACCACCCTCCCAGGGAAAGGCCAAACACACCCCACATGTCTTTGCTCCTCTGGAGAGCTGCAGGCAACCTCAAACTCTCAGGAAGCTTCTGGGCTGAGACGCAGAAGCACTCTGGCTGGGATCTCGCATCCCCTGCCTGGAGGCCCATGGTGCCTGTTTCTCCCTGGGCGTTGCTTCACCAGAGCGGCCAGGCAACCTCTGCCCCATCAACCCTTCTGCTCTTCCCTTCCAGCTGACAGAGTTCTCCCTGCTCTACTCTAGCCCTAGGAAGTTTGGAGACAACCGGGCTCCTCCTCCTGTGCAAGGAGTCCCGGGGCCCAGTTGGAGTGGAAAGGCGAAACCACAGGCAAGCCCAGGAAAGTGCTCAGTCATGTCTGACACACTCCCTCAGCCTGCTCCTTCATGGCTAGCGAGGCTGTGAGCTAGGAAAGTCTTTGGAAGCTCAGAAAGTGGCAGCGAGATGCAGGCCCCAACCCAGCAATCCCGGTGCTTGGAGCAGGTCTCACAGCCTCCCAGTGCCAAAGCGAGCTCCTCTCTGCCAAATGCAGCTGTGCACACGCAGGCCGCTCTGCTGCCTCTGCATCCACGAAGGAAGCTCTCTAGGCCCACTTCCTGCGAAATCTGCTTCAGCCTGAGGGAAAAGCCCTTGGAGAGGTCTTTGCTCAGGGGCAGTTGCTCCTGTGCCTGGGGAAGAGGGAAGGGCACCACACTCCCAAGGAAAGGCCAGACACACTCCACACGTCTTTGCTCCTCTGGAGGGCGGCATGGAGCCTCCAACTGGGAGGTCGCTTCTCAGCGGAGACGCAGGGGCATTCTGGCTGTGATCCCGCAGCCCCTGCCTGGAGGCCCACGGTGCCTGTTTCTCTCTGGGCGTTGCTTCCACAGTGCGGCCAAGCAACGTCTTCACCATGGGCACAACAGCGCTTCCCTTCCGTCTGACAGACGTCTCAGTGCTCTGCTCTAGACCTCTGAAGTGGGGAGACAACCGAGCCCAGCCTCCTTTCCAAGGAGTCCTGCGCCTTCGATTGCACTGAAAGGCAATAGCACGGGGAAGCCTAGGAAGGGGCTGAGTCACGTCGGACACACTTCCTCAGCCTGCTCCTTTCAGGGAAGCAACGCTGGGAGCTAGGAAAGCCTTCTCAAGCTCGGAGAGTGCAAGAGAGATGCAGGCCGCGCACCAGGAAATCTCGGTGCTTGGAGCCAATCTCAGCGTCTCCCAGGGGCAAAGCGAACGCCTCTCTGCCAAATCCAGCTGTGCAGACGCAGGCCGCTAGGCTGCCTCTGCATTGGCGAAGGAAGCTCTCTCCTCCCGCTTCCTGCGAAATCTGCTTCTCAGCCTCAGCGAATCTCAGTGGGAACGGTCTTTCCTCTGGGGCCGTTGCTCCTGGGCCTGGGGCTGCCGCAAGGGCACCACCCTCCCAGGGAAAGGCCAAACACACCCCACATGTCTTTGCTCCTCTGGAGAGCTGCAGGCAACCTCAAACTCTCAGGAAGCTTCTCGGCTGAGACGCAGAAGCACTCTGGCTGGGATCTCGCATCCCCTGCCTGGAGGCCCATGGTGCCTGTTTCTCCCTGGGCGTTGCTTCACCAGAGCGGCCAGGCAACCTCTGCCCCATCTACCCTTCTGCTCTTCCCTTCCAGCTGACAGAGTTCTCCCTGCTCTACTCTAGCCCTAGGAAGTTTGGAGACAACCGGGCTCTTCCTCCTCTGCAAGGAGTCCCGGGGCCCAGTTGGAGTGGAAAGGCGAAACCACAGGCAAGCCCAGGAAAGTGCTGAGTCATGTCTGACACACTCCCTCAGCCTGCTCCTTCATGGCTAGCGAGGCTGTGAGCTAGGAAAGTCTTTGGAAGCTCAGAAAGTGGCAGCGAGATGCAGGCCCCAACCCAGCAATCCCGGTGCTTGGAGCAGGTCTCACAGCCTCCCAGTGCCAAAGCGAGCTCCTCTCTGCCAAATGCAGCTGTGCACACGCAGGCCGCTCTGCTGCCTCTGCATCCACGAAGGAAGCTCTCTAGGCCCGCTTCCTGCGAAATCTGCTTCAGCCTGAGGGAAAAGCCCTTGGAGAGGTCTTGGCTCAGGGGCAGTTGCTCCTGTGCCTGGGGAAGAGGGAAGGGCACCACACTCCCAAGGAAAGGCCAGACACACTCCACACGTCTTTGCTCCTCTGGAGGGCGGCATGGAGCCTCCAACTGGGAGGTCGCTTCTCAGCGGAGACGCAGGGGCATTCTGGCTGTGATCCCGCAGCCCCTGCCTGGAGGCCCACGGTGCCTGTTTCTCTCTGGGCGTTGCTTCCACAGTGCGGCCAAGCAACGTCTTCACCATGGGCACAACAGCGCTTCCCTTCCGTCTGACAGACGTCTCAGTGCTCTGCTCTAGACCTCTGAAGTGGGGAGACAACCGAGCCCAGCCTCCTTTCCAAGGAGTCCTGCGCCTTCGATTGCACTGAAAGGCAATAGCACGGGGAAGCCTAGGAAGGGGCTGAGTCACGTCGGACACACTTCCTCAGCCTGCTCCTTTCAGGGAAGCAACGCTGGGAGCTAGGAAAGCCTTCTCAAGCTCGGAGAGTGCAAGAGAGATGCAGGCCGCGCACCCGGAAATCTTGGTGCTTGGAGCCAATCTCAGCGTCTCCCAGGGGCAAAGCGAAGGCCTCTCTGCCAAATCCAGCTGTGCAGACACAGGCCGCTAGGCTGCCTCTGCATTGGCGAAGGAAGCTCTCTCCTCCCGCTTCCTGCGAAATCTGCTTCTCAGCCTCAGCGAATCTCAGTGGGAACGGTCTTTCCTCTGGGGCCGTTGCTCCTGGGCCTGGGGCTGCCGCAAGGGCACCACCCTCCCAGGGAAAGGCCAAACACACCCCACATGTCTTTGCTCCTCTGGAGAGCTGCAGGCAACCTCAAACTCTCAGGAAGCTTCTCGGCTGAGACGCAGAAGCACTCTGGCTGGGATCTCGCATCCCCTGCCTGGAGGCCCATGGTGCCTGTTTCTCCCTGGGCGTTGCTTCACCAGAGCGGCCAGGCAACCTCTGCCCCATCAACCCTTCTGCTCTTCCCTTCCAGCTGACAGAGTTCTCCCTGCTCTACTCTAGCCCTAGGAAGTTTGGAGACAACCGGGCTCCTCCTCCTGTGCAAGGAGTCCCGGGGCCCAGTTGGAGTGGAAAGGCGAAACCACAGGCAAGCCCAGGAAAGTGCTGAGTCATGTCTGACACACTCCCTCAGCCTGCTCCTTCATGGCTAGCGAGGCTGTGAGCTAGGAAAGTCTTTGGAAGCTCAGAAAGTGGCAGCGAGATGCAGGCCCCAACCCAGCAATCCCGGTGCTTGGAGCAGGTCTCACAGCCTCCCAGTGCCAAAGGGAGCTCCTCTCTGCCAAATGCAGCTGTGCACACGCAGGCCGCTCTGCTGCCTCTGCATCCACGAAGGAAGCTCTCTAGGCCCGCTTCCTGCGAAATCTGCTTCAGCCTGAGGGAAAAG
This sequence comes from Moschus berezovskii, assembly GCF_049115385.1. Classification (NCBI taxonomy): domain Eukaryota; kingdom Metazoa; phylum Chordata; class Mammalia; order Artiodactyla; family Moschidae; genus Moschus; species Moschus berezovskii. The sequence continues at coordinate 150,793,370 of NC_142488.1, forward strand.
CCCTTGGAGAGGTCTTTGCTCAGGGGCAGTTGCTCCTGTGCCTGGGGAAGAGGGAAGGGCACCACACTCCCAAGGAAAGGCCAGACACACTCCACACGTCTTTGCTCCTCTGGAGAGCGGCATGGAGCCTCCAACTGGGAGGTCGCTTCTCAGCGGAGACGCAGGGGCATTCTGGCTGTGATCCCGCAGCCCCTGCCTGGAGGCCCACGGTGCCTGTTTCTCTCTGGGCGTTGCTTCCACAGTGCGGCCAAGCAACGTCTTCACCATGGGCACAACAGCGCTTCCCTTCCGTCTGACAGACGTCTCAGTGCTCTGCTCTAGACCTCTGAAGTGGGGAGACAACCGAGCCCAGCCTCCTTTCCAAGGAGTCCTGCGCCTTCGATTGCACTGAAAGGCAATAGCACGGGGAAGCCTAGGAAGGGGCTGAGTCACGTCGGACACACTTCCTCAGCCTGCTCCTTTCAGGGAAGCAACGCTGGGAGCTAGGAAAGCCTTCTCAAGCTCGGAGAGTGCAAGAGAGATGCAGGCCGCGCACCCGGAAATCTCGGTGCTTGGAGCCAATCTCAGCGTCTCCCAGGGGCAAAGCGAACGCCTCTCTGCCAAATCCAGCTGTGCAGACGCAGGCCGCTAGGCTGCCTCTGCATTGGCGAAGGAAGCTCTCTCCTCCCGCTTCCTGCGAAATCTGCTTCTCAGCTTCAGCGAATCTCAGTGGGAACGGTCTTTCCTCTGGGGCCGTTGCTCCTGGGCCTGGGGCTGCCGCAAGGGCACCACCCTCCCAGGGAAAGGCCAAACACACCCCACATGTCTTTGCTCCTCTGGAGAGCTGCAGGCAACCTCAAACTCTCAGGAAGCTTCTCGGCTGAGACGCAGAAGCACTCTGGCTGGGATCTCGCATCCCCTGCCTGGAGGCCCATGGTGCCTGTTTCTCCCTGGGCGTTGCTTCACCAGAGCGGCCAGGCAACCTCTGCCCCATCTACCCTTCTGCTCTTCCCTTCCAGCTGACAGAGTTCTCCCTGCTCTACTCTAGCCCTAGGAAGTTTGGAGACAACCGGGCTCTTCCTCCTCTGCAAGGAGTCCCGGGGCCCAGTTGGAGTGGAAAGGCGAAACCACAGGCAAGCCCAGGAAAGTGCTGAGTCATGTCTGACACACTCCCTCAGCCTGCTCCTTCATGGCTAGCGAGGCTGTGAGCTAGGAAAGTCTTTGGAAGCTCAGAAAGTGGCAGCGAGATGCAGGCCCCAACCCAGCAATCCCGGTGCTTGGAGCAGGTCTCACAGCCTCCCAGTGCCAAAGCGAGCTCCTCTCTGCCAAATGCAGCTGTGCACACGCAGGCCGCTCTGCTGCCTCTGCATCCACGAAGGAAGCTCTCTAGGCCCACTTCCTGCGAAATCTGCTTCAGCCTGAGGGAAAAGCCCTTGGAGAGGTCTTTGCTCAGGGGCAGTTGCTCCTGTGCCTGGGGAAGAGGGAAGGGCACCACACTCCCAAGGAAAGGCCAGACACACTCCACACGTCTTTGCTCCTCTGGAGGGCGGCATGGAGCCTCCAACTGGGAGGTCGCTTCTCAGCGGAGACGCAGGGGCATTCTGGCTGTGATCCCGCAGCCCCTGCCTGGAGGCCCACGGTGCCTGTTTCTCTCTGGGCGTTGCTTCCACAGTGCGGCCAAGCAACGTCTTCACCATGGGCACAACAGCGCTTCCCTTCCGTCTGACAGACGTCTCAGTGCTCTGCTCTAGACCTCTGAAGTGGGGAGACAACCGAGCCCAGCCTCCTTTCCAAGGAGTCCTGCGCCTTCGATTGCACTGAAAGGCAATAGCACGGGGAAGCCTAGGAAGGGGCTGAGTCACGTCGGACACACTTCCTCAGCCTGCTCCTTTCAGGGAAGCAACGCTGGGAGCTGGGAAAGCCTTCTCAAGCTCGGAGAGTGCAAGAGAGATGCAGGCCGCGCACCCGGAAATCTCGGTGCTTGGAGCCAATCTCAGCGTCTCCCAGGGGCAAAGCGAACGCCTCTCTGCCAAATCCAGCTGTGCAGACGCAGGCCGCTAGGCTGCCTCTGCATTGGCGAAGGAAGCTCTCTCCTCCCGCTTCCTGCGAAATCTGCTTCTCAGCCTCAGCGAATCTCAGTGGGAACGGTCTTTCCTCTGGGGCCGTTGCTCCTGGGCCTGGGGCTGCCGCAAGGGCACCACCCTCCCAGGGAAAGGCCAAACACACCCCACATGTCTTTGCTCCTCTGGAGAGCTGCAGGCAACCTCAAACTCTCAGGAAGCTTCTCGGCTGAGACGCAGAAGCACTCTGGCTGGGATCTCGCATCCCCTGCCTGGAGGCCCATGGTGCCTGTTTCTCCCTGGGCGTTGCTTCACCAGAGCGGCCAGGCAACCTCTGCCCCATCTACCCTTCTGCTCTTCCCTTCCAGCTGACAGAGTTCTCCCTGCTCTACTCTAGCCCTAGGAAGTTTGGAGACAACCGGGCTCCTCCTCCTCTGCAAGGAGTCCCGGGGCCCAGTTGGACTGGAAAGGCGAAACCACAGGCAAGCCCAGGAAAGTGCTGAGTCATGTCTGACACACTCCCTCAGCCTGCTCCTTCATGGCTAGCGAGGCTGTGAGCTAGGAAAGTCTTTGGAAGGTCAGCAAGTGGCAGCGAGATGCAGGCCCCAACCCAGCAATCCCGGTGCTTGGAGCAGGTCTCACAGCCTCCCAGTGCCAAAGCGAGCTCCTCTCTGCCAAATGCAGCTTTGCACACGCAGGCCGCTCTGCTGCCTCTGCATCCACGAAGGAAGCTCTCGAGGCCCGCTTCCTGCGAAATCTGCTTCAGCCTGAGGGAAAAGCCCTTGGAGAGGTCTTGGCTCAGGGGCAGTTGCTCCTGTGCCTGGGGAAGAGGGAAGGGCACCACACTCCCAAGGAAAGGCCAGACACACTCCACACGTCTTTGCTCCTCTGGAGGGCGGCATGGAGCCTCCAACTGGGAGGTCGCGTCTCAGCGGAGACGCAGGGGCATTCTGGCTGTGATCCCGCAGCCCCTGCCTGGAGACCCACGGTGCCTGTTTCTCTCTGGGCGTTGCTTCCACAGTGCGGCCAAGCAACATCTTCACCATGGGCACAACAGCGCTTCCCTTCCGCCTGACAGACGTCTCAGTGCTCTGCTCTAGACCTCTGAAGTGGGGAGACAACCGAGCCCAGCCTCCTTTCCAAGGAGTCCTGCGCCTTCCATTGCACTGAAAGGCAATAGCACGGGGAAGCCTAGGAAGGGGCTGAGTCATGTCGGACACACTTCCTCAGCCTGCTCCTTTCAGGGAAGCAACGCTGGGAGCTAGGAAAGCCTTCTCCAGCTCGGAGAGTGCAAGAGAGATGCAGGCCGCGCACCCGGAAATCTCGGTGCTTGGAGCCAATCTCAGCGTCTCCCAGGGGCAAAGCGAACGCCTCTCTGCCAAATCCAGCTTTGCAGACGCAGGCCGCTAGGCTGCCTCTGCATTGGCGAAGGAAGCTCTCTCCTCCCGCTTCCTGCGAAATCTGCTTCTCAGCCTGAGCGAATCTCAGTGGGAACGGTCTTTCCTCTGGGGCCGTTGCTCCTGGGCCTGGGGCTGCCGCAAGGGCACCACCCTCACAGGGAAAGGCCAAACACACCCCACATGTCTTTGCTCCTCTGGAGAGCTGCAGGCAACCTCAAACGCTCAGGAAGCTTCTCGGCTGAGACGCAGAAGCACTCTGGCTGGGATCTCGCATCCCCTGCCTGGAGGCCCATGGTGCCTGTTTCTCCCTGGGCGTTGCTTCACCAGAGCGGCCAGGCAACATCTGCCCCATCTACCCTTCTGCTCTTCCCTTCCAGCTGACAGAGTTCTCCCTGCTCTACTCTAGCCCTAGGAAGTTTGGAGACAACCGGGCTCCTCCTCCTGTGCAAGGAGTCCCGGGGCCCAGTTGGAGTGGAAAGGCAAAACCACAGGCAAGCCCAGGACAGTGCTGAGTCATGTCTGACACACTCCCTCAGCCTGCTCCTTCATGGCTAGCGAGGCTGTGAGCTAGGAAAGTCTTTGGAAGCTCAGCAAGTGGCAGCGAGATGCAGGCCCCAACCCAGCAATCCCGGTGCTTGGAGCAGGTCTCACAGCCTCCCAGTGCCAAAGCGAGCTCCTCTCTGCCAAATGCAGCTTTGCACACGCAGGCCGCTCTGCTGCCTCTGCATCCACGAAGGAAGCTCTCTAGGCCCGCTTCCTGCGAAATCTGCTTCAGCCTGAGGGAAAAGCCCTTGGAGAGGTCTTGGCTCAGGGGCAGTTGCTCCTGTGCCTGGGGAAGAGGGAAGGGCACCACACTCCCAAGGAAAGGCCAGACACACTCCACACGTCTTTGCTCCTCTGGAGGGCGGCATGGAGCCTCCAACTGGGAGGTCGCGTCTCAGCGGAGACGCAGGGGCATTCTGGCTGTGATCCCGCAGCCCCTGCCTGGAGACCCACGGTGCCTGTTTCTCTCTGGGCGTTGCTTCCACAGTGCGGCCAAGCAACATCTTCACCATGGGCACAACAGCGCTTCCCTTCCGCCTGACAGACGTCTCAGTGCTCTGCTCTAGACCTCTGAAGTGGGGAGACAACCGAGCCCAGCCTCCTTTCCAAGGAGTCCTGCGCCTTCCATTGCACTGAAAGGCAATAGCACGGGGAAGCCTAGGAAGGGGCTGAGTCATGTCGGACACACTTCCTCAGCCTGCTCCTTTCAGGGAAGCAACGCTGGGAGCTAGGAAAGCCTTCTCCAGCTCGGAGAGTGCAAGAGAGATGCAGGCCGCGCACCCGGAAATCTCGGTGCTTGGAGCCAATCTCAGCGTCTCCCAGGGGCAAAGCGAACGCCTCTCTGCCAAATCCAGCTTTGCAGACGCAGGCCGCTAGGCTGCCTCTGCATTGGCGAAGGAAGCTCTCTCCTCCCGCTTCCTGCGAAATCTGCTTCTCAGCCTGAGCGAATCTCAGTGGGAACGGTCTTTCCTCTGGGGCCGTTGCTCCTGGGCCTGGGGCTGCCGCAAGGGCACCACCCTCACAGGGAAAGGCCAAACACACCCCACATGTCTTTGCTCCTCTGGAGAGCTGCAGGCAACCTCAAACGCTCAGGAAGCTTCTCGGCTGAGACGCAGAAGCACTCTGGCTGGGATCTCGCATCCCCTGCCTGGAGGCCCATGGTGCCTGTTTCTCCCTGGGCGTTGCTTCACCAGAGCGGCCAGGCAACATCTGCCCCATCTACCCTTCTGCTCTTCCCTTCCAGCTGACAGAGTTCTCCCTGCTCTACTCTAGCCCTAGGAAGTTTGGAGACAACCGGGCTCCTCCTCCTGTGCAAGTAGTCCCGGGGCCCAGTTGGAGTGGAAAGGCAAAACCACAGGCAAGCCCAGGACAGTGCTGAGTCATGTCTGACACACTCCCTCAGCCTGCTCCTTCATGGCTAGCGAGGCTGTGAGCTAGGAAAGTCTTTGGAAGCTCAGCAAGTGGCAGCGAGATGCAGGCCCCAACCCAGCAATCCCGGTGCTTGGAGCAGGTCTCACAGCCTCCCAGTGCCAAAGCGAGCTCCTCTCTGCCAAATGCAGCTTTGCACACGCAGGCCGCTCTGCTGCCTCTGCATCCACGAAGGAAGCTCTCGAGGCCCGCTTCCTGCGAAATCTGCTTCAGCCTGAGGGAAAAGCCCTTGGAGAGGTCTTGGCTCAGGGGCAGTTGCTCCTGTGCCTGGGGAAGAGGGAAGGGCACCACACTCCCAAGGAAAGGCCAGACACACTCCACACGTCTTTGCTCCTCTGGAGGGCGGCATGGAGCCTCCAACTGGGAGGTCGCGTCTCAGCGGAGACGCAGGGGCATTCTGGCTGTGATCCCGCAGCCCCTGCCTGGAGGCCCACGGTGCCTGGTTCTCTCTGGGCGTTGCTTCCACAGTGCGGCCAAGCAACATCTTCACCATGGGCACAACAGCGCTTCCCTTCCGCCTGACAGACGTCTCAGTGCTCTGCTCTAGACCTCTGAAGTGGGGAGACAACCGAGCCCAGCCTCCTTTCCAAGGAGTCCTGCGCCTTCCATTGCACTGAAAGGCAATAGCACGGGGAAGCCTAGGAAGGGGCTGAGTCATGTCGGACACACTTCCTCAGCCTGCTCCTTTCAGGGAAGCAACGCTGGGAGCTAGGAAAGCCTTCTCCAGCTCGGAGAGTGCAAGAGAGATGCAGGCCGCGCACCCGGAAATCTCGGTGCTTGGAGCCAATCTCAGCGTCTCCCAGGGGCAAAGCGAACGCCTCTCTGCCAAATCCAGCTTTGCAGACGCAGGCCGCTAGGCTGCCTCTGCATTGGCGAAGGAAGCTCTCTCCTCCCGCTTCCTGCGAAATCTGCTTCTCAGCCTGAGCGAATCTCAGTGGGAACGGTCTTTCCTCTGGGGCCGTTGCTCCTGGGCCTGGGGCTGCCGCAAGGGCACCACCCTCCCAGGGAAAGGCCAAACACACCCCACATGTCTTTGCTCCTCTGGAGAGCTGCAGGCAACCTCAAACGCTCAGGAAGCTTCTCGGCTGAGACGCAGAAGCACTCTGGCTGGGATCTCGCATCCCCTGCCTGGAGGCCCATGGTGCCTGTTTCTCCCTGGGCGTTGCTTCACCAGAGCGGCCAGGCAACATCTGCCCCATCTACCCTTCTGCTCTTCCCTTCCAGCTGACAGAGTTCTCCCTGCTCTACTCTAGCCCTAGGAAGTTTGGAGACAACCGGGCTCCTCCTCCTGTGCAAGGAGTCCCGGGGCCCAGTTGGAGTGGAAAGGCAAAACCACAGGCAAGCCCAGGACAGTGCTGAGTCATGTCTGACACACTCCCTCAGCCTGCTCCTTCATGGCTAGCGAGGCTGTGAGCTAGGAAAGTCTTTGGAAGCTCAGCAAGTGGCAGCGAGATGCAGGCCCCAACCCAGCAATCCCGGTGCTTGGAGCAGGTCTCACAGCCTCCCAGTGCCAAATCGAGCTCCTCTCTGCCAAATGCAGCTTTGCACACGCAGGCCGCTCTGCTGCCTCTGCATCCACGAAGGAAGCTCTCGAGGCCCGCTTCCTGCGAAATCTGCTTCAGCCTGAGGGAAAAGCCCTTGGAGAGGTCTTGGCTCAGGGGCAGTTGCTCCTGTGCCTGGGGAAGAGGGAAGGGCACCACACTCCCAAGGAAAGGCCAGACACACTCCACACGTCTTTGCTCCTCTGGAGGGCGGCATGGAGCCTCCAACTGGGAGGTCGCGTCTCAGCGGAGACGCAGGGGCATTCTGGCTGTGATCCCGCAGCCCCTGCCTGGAGGCCCACGGTACCTGGTTCTCTCTGGGCGTTGCTTCCACAGTGCGGCCAAGCAACATCTTCACCATGGGCACAACAGCGCTTCCCTTCCGCCTGACAGACGTCTCAGTGCTCTGCTCTAGACCTCTGAATTGGGGAGACAACCGAGCCCAGCCTCCTTTCCAAGGAGTCCTGCGCCTTCCATTGCACTGAAAGGCAATAGCACGGGGAAGCCTAGGAAAGGGGTGAGTCATGTCGGACACACTTCCTCAGCCTGCTCCTTTCAGGGAAGCAACGCTGGGAGCTAGGAAAGCCTTCTCCAGCTCGGAGAGTGCAAGAGAGATGCAGGCCGCGCACCCGGAAATCTCGGTGCTTGGAGCCAATCTCAGCGTCTCCCAGGGGCAAAGCGAACGCCTCTCTGCCAAATCCAGCTTTGCAGACGCAGGCCGCTAGGCTGCCTCTGCATTGGCGAAGGAAGCTCTCTCCTCCCGCTTCCTGCGAAATCTGCTTCTCAGCCTGAGCGAATCTCAGTGGGAACGGTCTTTCCTCTGGGGCCGTTGCTCCTGGGCCTGGGGCTGCCGCAAGGGCACCACCCTCCCAGGGAAAGGCCAAACACACCCCACATGTCTTTGCTCCTCTGGAGAGCTGCAGGCAACCTCAAACGCTCAGGAAGCTTCTCGGCTGAGACGCAGAAGCACTCTGGCTGGGATCTCGCATCCCCTGCCTGGAGGCCCATGGTGCCTGTTTCTCCCTGGGCGTTGCTTCACCAGAGCGGCCAGGCAACATCTGCCCCATCTACCCTTCTGCTCTTCCCTTCCAGCTGACAGAGTTCTCCCTGCTCTACTCTAGCCCTAGGAAGTTTGGAGACAACCGGGCTCCTCCTCCTGTGCAAGGAGTCCCGGGGCCCAGTTGGAGTGGAAAGGCAAAACCACAGGCAAGCCCAGGACAGTGCTGAGTCATGTCTGACACACTCCCTCAGCCTGCTCCTTCATGGCTAGCGAGGCTGTGAGCTAGGAAAGTCTTTGGAAGCTCAGCAAGTGGCAGCGAGATGCAGGCCCCAACCCAGCAATCCCGGTGCTTGGAGCAGGTCTCACAGCCTCCCAGTGCCAAAGCGAGCTCCTCTCTGCCAAATGCAGCTTTGCACACGCAGGCCGCTCTGCTGCCTCTGCATCCACGAAGGAAGCTCTCGAGGCCCGCTTCCTGCGAAATCTGCTTCAGCCTGAGGGAAAAGCCCTTGGAGAGGTCTTGGCTCAGGGGCAGTTGCTCCTGTGCCTGGGGAAGAGGGAAGGGCACCACACTCCCAAGGAAAGGCCAGACACACTCCACACGTCTTTGCTCCTCTGGAGGGCGGCATGGAGCCTCCAACTGGGAGGTCGCGTCTCAGCGGAGACGCAGGGGCATTCTGGCTGTGATCCCGCAGCCCCTGCCTGGAGGCCCACGGTGCCTGTTTCTCTCTGGGCGTTGCTTCCACAGTGCGGCCAAGCAACATCTTCACCATGGGCACAACAGCGCTTCCCTTCCGCCTGACAGACGTCTCAGTGCTCTGCTCTAGACCTCTGAAGTGGGGAGACAACCGAGCCCAGCCTCCTTTCCAAAGAGTCCTGCGCCTTCCATTGCACTGAAAGGCAATAGCACGGGGAAGCCTAGGAAGGGGCTGAGTCATGTCGGACACACTTCCTCAGCCTGCTCCTTTCAGGGAAGCAACGCTGGGAGCTAGGAAAGCCTTCTCCAGCTCGGAGAGTGCAAGAGAGATGCAGGCCGCGCACCCGGAAATCTCGGTGCTTGGAGCCAATCTCAGCGTCTCCCAGGGGCAAAGCGAACGCCTCTCTGCCAAATCCAGCTTTGCAGACGCAGGCCGCTAGGCTGCCTCTGCATTGGCGAAGGAAGCTCTCTCCTCCCGCTTCCTGCGAAATCTGCTTCTCAGCCTGAGCGAATCTCAGTGGGAACGGTCTTTCCTCTGGGGCCGTTGCTCCTGGGCCTGGGGCTGCCGCAAGGGCACCACCCTCCCAGGGAAAGGCCAAACACACCCCACATGTCTTTGCTCCTCTGGAGAGCTGCAGGCAACCTCAAACGCTCAGGAAGCTTCTCAGCTGAGACGCAGAAGCACTCTGGCTGGGATCTCGCATCCCCTGCCTGGAGGCCCATGGTGCCTGTTTCTCCCTGGGCGTTGCTTCACCAGAGCGGCCAGGCAACATCTGCCCCATCTACCCTTCTGCTCTTCCCTTCCAGCTGACAGAGTTCTCCCTGCTCTACTCTAGCCCTAGGAAGTTTGGAGACAACCGGGCTCCTCCTCCTGTGCAAGGAGTCCCGGGGCCCAGTTGGAGTGGAAAGGCAAAACCACAGGCAAGCCCAGGACAGTGCTGAGTCATGTCTGACACACTCCCTCAGCCTGCTCCTTCATGGCTAGCGAGGCTGTGAGCTAGGAAAGTCTTTGGAAGCTCAGCAAGTGGCAGCGAGATGCAGGCCCCAACCCAGCAATCCCGGTGCTTGGAGCAGGTCTCACAGCCTCCCAGTGCCAAAGCGAGCTCCTCTCTGCCAAATGCAGCTTTGCACACGCAGGCCGCTCTGCTGCCTCTGCATCCACGAAGGAAGCTCTCGAGGCCCGCTTCCTGCGAAATCTGCTTCAGCCTGAGGGAAAAGCCCTTGGAGAGGTCTTGGCTCAGGGGCAGTTGCTCCTGTGCCTGGGGAAGAGGGAAGGGCACCACACTCCCAAGGAAAGGCCAGACACACTCCACACGTCTTTGCTCCTCTGGAGGGCGGCATGGAGCCTCCAACTGGGAGGTCGCGTCTCAGCGGAGACGCAGGGGCATTCTGGCTGTGATCCCGCAGCCCCTGCCTGGAGGCCCACGGTGCCTGTTTCTCTCTGGGCGTTGCTTCCACAGTGCGGCCAAGCAACATCTTCACCATGGGCACAACAGCGCTTCCCTTCCGCCTGACAGACGTCTCAGTGCTCTGCTCTAGACCTCTGAAGTGGGGAGACAACCGAGCCCAGCCTCCTTTCCAAGGAGTCCTGCGCCTTCCATTGCACTGAAAGGCAATAGCACGGGGAAGCCTAGGAAAGGGGTGAGTCATGTCGGACACACTTCCTCAGCCTGCTCCTTTCAGGGAAGCAACGCTGGGAGCTAGGAAAGCCTTCTCCAGCTCGGAGAGTGCAAGAGAGATGCAGGCCGCGCACCCGGAAATCTCGGTGCTTGGAGCCAATCTCAGCGTCTCCCAGGGGCAAAGCGAACGCCTCTCTGCCAAATCCAGCTTTGCAGACGCAGGCCGCTAGGCTGCCTCTGCATTGGCGAAGGAAGCTCTCTCCTCCCGCTTCCTGCGAAATCTGCTTCTCAGCCTGAGCGAATCTCAGTGGGAACGGTCTTTCCTCTGGGGCCGTTGCTCCTGGGCCTGGGGCTGCCGCAAGGGCACCACCCTCCCAGGGAAAGGCCAAACACACCCCACATGTCTTTGCTCCTCTGGAGAGCTGCAGGCAACCTCAAACGCTCAGGAAGCTTCTCGGCTGAGACGCAGAAGCACTCTGGCTGGGATCTCGCATCCCCTGCCTGGAGGCCCATGGTGCCTGTTTCTCCCTGGGCGTTGCTTCACCAGAGCGGCCAGGCAACATCTGCCCCATCTACCCTTCTGCTCTTCCCTTCCAGCTGACAGAGTTCTCCCTGCTCTACTCTAGCCCTAGGAAGTTTGGAGACAACCGGGCTCCTCCTCCTGTGCAAGGAGTCCCGGGGCCCAGTTGGAGTGGAAAGGCAAAACCACAGGCAAGCCCAGGAAAGTGCTGAGTCATGTCTGACACACTCCCTCAGCCTGCTCCTTCATGGCTAGCGAGGCTGTGAGCTAGGAAAGTCTTTGGAAGCTCAGCAAGTGGCAGCGAGAGGCAGGCCCCAACCCAGCAATCCCGGTGCTTGGAGCAGGTCTCACAGCCTCCCAGTGCCAAAGCGAGCTCCTCTCTGCCAAATGCAGCTTTGCACACGCAGGCCGCTCTGCTGCCTCTGCATCCACGAAGGAAGCTCTCGAGGCCCGCTTCCTGCGAAATCTGCTTCAGCCTGAGGGAAAAGCCCTTGGAGAGGTCTTGGCTCAGGGGCAGTTGCTCCTGTGCCTGGGGAAGAGGGAAGGGCACCACACTCCCAAGGAAAGGCCAGACACACTCCACACGTCTTTGCTCCTCTGGAGGGCGGCATGGAACCTCCAACTGGGAGGTCGCGTCTCAGCGGAGACGCAGGGGCATTCTGGCTGTGATCCCGCAGCCCCTGCCTGGAGGCCCACGGTGCCTGTTTCTCTCTGGGCGTTGCTTCCACAGTGCGGCCAAGCAACATCTTCACCATGGGCACAACAGCGCTTCCCTTCCGCCTGACAGACGTCTCAGTGCTCTGCTCTAGACCTCTGAAGTGGGGAGACAACCGAGCCCAGCCTCCTTTCCAAGGAGTCCTGCGCCTTCCATTGCACTGAAAGGCAATAGCACGGGGAAGCCTAGGAAAGGGGTGAGTCATGTCGGACACACTTCCTCAGCCTGCTCCTTTCAGGGAAGCAACGCTGGGAGCTAGGAAAGCCTTCTCCAGCTCGGAGAGTGCAAGAGAGATGCAGGCCGCGCACCCGGAAATCTCGGTGCTTGGAGCCAATCTCAGCGTCTCCCAGGGGCAAAGCGAACGCCTCTCTGCCAAATCCAGCTTTGCAGACGCAGGCCGCTAGGCTGCCTCTGCATTGGCGAAGGAAGCTCTCTCCTCCCGCTTCCTGCGAAATCTGCTTCTCAGCCTGAGCGAATCTCAGTGGGAACGGTCTTTCCTCTGGGGCCGTTGCTCCTGGGCCTGGGGCTGCCGCAAGGGCACCACCCTCCCAGGGAAAGGCCAAACACACCCCACATGTCTTTGCTCCTCTGGGGAGCTGCAGGCAACCTCAAACGCTCAGGAAGCTTCTCGGCTGAGACGCAGAAGCACTCTGGCTGGGATCTCGCATCCCCTGCCTGGAGGCCCATGGTGCCTGTTTCTCCCTGGGCGTTGCTTCACCAGAGCGGCCAGGCAACATCTGCCCCATCTACCCTTCTGCTCTTCCCTTCCAGCTGACAGAGTTCTCCCTGCTCTACTCTAGCCCTAGGAAGTTTGGAGACAACCGGGCTCCTCCTCCTGTGCAAGGAGTCCCGGGGCCCAGTTGGAGTGGAAAGGCAAAACCACAGGCAAGCCCAGGAAAGTGCTGAGTCATGTCTGACACACTCCCTCAGCCTGCTCCTTCATGGCTAGCGAGGCTGTGAGCTAGGAAAGTCTTTGGAAGCTCAGCAAGTGGCAGCGAGAGGCAGGCCCCAACCCAGCAATCCCGGTGCTTGGAGCAGGTCTCACAGCCTCCCAGTGCCAAAGCGAGCTCCTCTCTGCCAAATGCAGCTTTGCACACGCAGGCCGCTCTGCTGCCTCTGCATCCACGAAGGAAGCTCTCGAGGCCCGCTTCCTGCGAAATCTGCTTCAGCCTGAGGGAAAAGCCCTTGGAGAGGTCTTGGCTCAGGGGCAGTTGCTCCTGTGCCTGGGGAAGAGGGAAGGGCACCACACTCCCAAGGAAAGGCCAGACACACTCCACACGTCTTTGCTCCTCTGGAGGGCGGCATGGAGCCTCCAACTGGGAGGTCGCGTCTCAGCGGAGACGCAGGGGCATTCTGGCTGTGATCCCGCAGCCCCTGCCTGGAGGCCCACGGTGCCTGTTTCTCTCTGGGCGTTGCTTCCACAGTGCGGCCAAGCAACATCTTCACCATGGGCACAACAGCGCTTCCCTTCCGCCTGACAGACGTCTCAGTGCTCTGCTCTAGACCTCTGAAGTGGGGAGACAACCGAGCCCAGCCTCCTTTCCAAGGAGTCCTGCGCCTTCCATTGCACTGAAAGGCAATAGCACGGGGAAGCCTAGGAAAGGGGTGAGTCATGTCGGACACACTTCCTCAGCCTGCTCCTTTCAGGGAAGCAACGCTGGGAGCTAGGAAAGCCTTCTCCAGCTCGGAGAGTGCAAGAGAGATGCAGGCCGCGCACCCGGAAATCTCGGTGCTTGGAGCCAATCTCAGCGTCTCCCAGGGGCAAAGCGAACGCCTCTCTGCCAAATCCAGCTTTGCAGACGCAGGCCGCTAGGCTGCCTCTGCATTGGCGAAGGAAGCTCTCTCCTCCCGCTTCCTGCGAAATCTGCTTCTCAGCCTGAGCGAATCTCAGTGGGAACGGTCTTTCCTCTGGGGCCGTTGCTCCTGGGCCTGGGGCTGCCGCAAGGGCACCACCCTCCCAGGGAAAGGCCAAACACACCCCACATGTCTTTGCTCCTCTGGAGAGCTGCAGGCAACCTCAAACGCTCAGGAAGCTTCTCAGCTGAGACGCAGAAGCACTCTGGCTGGGATCTCGCATCCCCTGCCTGGAGGCCCATGGTGCCTGTTTCTCCCTGGGCGTTGCTTCACCAGAGCGGCCAGGCAACATCTGCCCCATCTACCCTTCTGCTCTTCCCTTCCAGCTGACAGAGTTCTCCCTGCTCTACTCTAGCCCTAGGAAGTTTGGAGACAACCGGGCTCCTCCTCCTGTGCAAGGAGTCCCGGGGCCCAGTTGGAGTGGAAAGGCAAAACCACAGGCAAGCCCAGGAAAGTGCTGAGTCATGTCTGACACACTCCCTCAGCCTGCTCCTTCATGGCTAGCGAGGCTGTGAGCTAGGAAAGTCTTTGGAAGCTCAGCAAGTGGCAGCGAGAGGCAGGCCCCAACCCAGCAATCCCGGTGCTTGGAGCAGGTCTCACAGCCTCCCAGTGCCAAAGCGAGCTCCTCTCTGCCAAATGCAGCTTTGCACACGCAGGCCGCTCTGCTGCCTCTGCATCCACGAAGGAAGCTCTCGAGGCCCGCTTCCTGCGAAATCTGCTTCAGCCTGAGGGAAAAGCCCTTGGAGAGGTCTTGGCTCAGGGGCAGTTGCTCCTGTGCCTGGGGAAGAGGGAAGGGCACCACACTCCCAAGGAAAGGCCAGACACACTCCACACGTCTTTGCTCCTCTGGAGGGCGGCATGGAGCCTCCAACTGGGAGGTCGCGTCTCAGCGGAGACGCAGGGGCATTCTGGCTGTGATCCCGCAGCCCCTGCCTGGAGGCCCACGGTGCCTGTTTCTCTCTGGGCGTTGCTTCCACAGTGCGGCCAAGCAACATCTTCACCATGGGCACAACAGCGCTTCCCTTCCGCCTGACAGACGTCTCAGTGCTCTGCTCTAGACCTCTGAAGTGGGGAGACAACCGAGCCCAGCCTCCTTTCCAAGGAGTCCTGCGCCTTCCATTGCACTGAAAGGCAATAGCACGGGGAAGCCTAGGAAAGGGGTGAGTCATGTCGGACACACTTCCTCAGCCTGCTCCTTTCAGGGAAGCAACGCTGGGAGCTAGGAAAGCCTTCTCCAGCTCGGAGAGTGCAAGAGAGATGCAGGCCGCGCACCCGGAAATCTCGGTGCTTGGAGCCAATCTCAGCGTCTCCCAGGGGCAAAGCGAACGCCTCTCTGCCAAATCCAGCTTTGCAGACGCAGGCCGCTAGGCTGCCTCTGCATTGGCGAAGGAAGCTCTCTCCTCCCGCTTCCTGCGAAATCTGCTTCTCAGCCTGAGCGAATCTCAGTGGGAACGGTCTTTCCTCTGGGGCCGTTGCTCCTGGGCCTGGGGCTGCCGCAAGGGCACCACCCTCCCAGGGAAAGGCCAAACACACCCCACATGTCTTTGCACCTCTGGAGAGCTGCAGGCAACCTCAAACGCTCAGGAAGCTTCTCGGCTGAGACGCAGAAGCACTCTGGCTGGGATCTCGCATCCCCTGCCTGGAGGCCCATGGTGCCTGTTTCTCCCTGGGCGTTGCTTCACCAGAGCGGCCAGGCAACATCTGCCCCATCTACCCTTCTGCTCTTCCCTTCCAGCTGACAGAGTTCTCCCTGCTCTACTCTAGCCCTAGGAAGTTTGGAGACAACCGGGCTCCTCCTCCTGTGCAAGGAGTCCCGGGGCCCAGTTGGAGTGGAAAGGCAAAACCACAGGCAAGCCCAGGAAAGTGCTGAGTCATGTCTGACACACTCCCTCAGCCTGCTCCTTCATGGCTAGCGAGGCTGTGAGCTAGGAAAGTCTTTGGAAGCTCAGCAAGTGGCAGCGAGAGGCAGGCCCCAACCCAGCAATCCCGGTGCTTGGAGCAGGTCTCACAGCCTCCCAGTGCCAAAGCGAGCTCCTCTCTGCCAAATGCAGCTTTGCACACGCAGGCCGCTCTGCTGCCTCTGCATCCACGAAGGAAGCTCTCGAGGCCCGCTTCCTGCGAAATCTGCTTCAGCCTGAGGGAAAAGCCCTTGGAGAGGTCTTGGCTCAGGGGCAGTTGCTCCTGTGCCTGGGGAAGAGGGAAGGGCACCACACTCCCAAGGAAAGGCCAGACACACTCCACACGTCTTTGCTCCTCTGGAGGGCGGCATGGAGCCTCCAACTGGGAGGTCGCGTCTCAGCGGAGACGCAGGGGCATTCTGGCTGTGATCCCGCAGCCCCTGCCTGGAGGCCCACGGTGCCTGGTTCTCTCTGGGCGTTGCTTCCACAGTGCGGCCAAGCAACATCTTCACCATGGGCACAACAGCGCTTCCCTTCCGCCTGACAGACGTCTCAGTGCTCTGCTCTAGACCTCTGAAGTGGGGAGACAACCGAGCCCAGCCTCCTTTCCAAGGAGTCCTGCGCCTTCCATTGCACTGAAAGGCAATAGCACGGGGAAGCCTAGGAAAGGGGTGAGTCATGTCGGACACACTTCCTCAGCCTGCTCCTTTCAGGGAAGCAACGCTGGGAGCTAGGAAAGCCTTCTCCAGCTCGGAGAGTGCAAGAGAGATGCAGGCCGCGCACCCGGAAATCTCGGTGCTTGGAGCCAATCTCAGCGTCTCCCAGGGGCAAAGCGAACGCCTCTCTGCCAAATCCAGCTTTGCAGACGCAGGCCGCTAGGCTGCCTCTGCATTGGCGAAGGAAGCTCTCTCCTCCCGCTTCCTGCGAAATCTGCTTCTCAGCCTGAGCGAATCTCAGTGGGAACGGTCTTTCCTCTGGGGCCGTTGCTCCTGGGCCTGGGGCTGCCGCAAGGGCACCACCCTCCCAGGGAAAGGCCAAACACACCCCACATGTCTTTGCTCCTCTGGGGAGCTGCAGGCAACCTCAAACGCTCAGGAAGCTTCTCGGCTGAGACGCAGAAGCACTCTGGCTGGGATCTCGAATCCCCTGCCTGGAGGCCCATGGTGCCTGTTTCTCCCTGGGCGTTGCTTCACCAGAGCGGCCAGGCAACATCTGCCCCATCTACCCTTCTGCTCTTCCCTTCCAGCTGACAGAGTTCTCCCTGCTCTACTCTAGCCCTAGGAAGTTTGGAGACAACCGGGCTCCTCCTCCTGTGCAAGGAGTCCCGGGGCCCAGTTGGAGTGGAAAGGCAAAACCACAGGCAAGCCCAGGAAAGTGCTGAGTCATGTCTGACACACTCCCTCAGCCTGCTCCTTCATGGCTAGCGAGGCTGTGAGCTAGGAAAGTCTTTGGAAGCTCAGCAAGTGGCAGCGAGAGGCAGGCCCCAACCCAGCAATCCCGGTGCTTGGAGCAGGTCTCACAGCCTCCCAGTGCCAAAGCGAGCTCCTCTCTGCCAAATGCAGCTTTGCACACGCAGGCCGCTCTGCTGCCTCTGCATCCACGAAGGAAGCTCTCGAGGCCCGCTTCCTGCGAAATCTGCTTCAGCCTGAGGGAAAAGCCCTTGGAGAGGTCTTGGCTCAGGGGCAGTTGCTCCTGTGCCTGGGGAAGAGGGAAGGGCACCACACTCCCAAGGAAAGGCCAGACACACTCCACACGTCTTTGCTCCTCTGGAGGGCGGCATGGAGCCTCCAACTGGGAGGTCGCGTCTCAGCGGAGACGCAGGGGCATTCTGGCTGTGATCCCGCAGCCCCTGCCTGGAGGCCCACGGTGCCTGTTTCTCTCTGGGCGTTGCTTCCACAGTGCGGCCAAGCAACGTCTTTACCATGGGCACAACAGCGCTTCCCTTCCGCCTGACAGACGTCTCAGTGCTCTGCTCTAGACCTCTGAAGTGGGGAGACAACCGAGCCCAGCCTCCTTTCCAAGGAGTCCTGCGCCTTCGATTGCACTGAAAGGCAATAGCACGGGGAAGCCTAGGAAGGGGCTGAGTCACGTCGGACACACTTCCTCAGCCTGCTCCTTTCAGGGAAGCAACGCTGGGAGCTAGGAAAGCCTTCTCAAGCTCGGAGAGTGCAAGAGAGATGCAGGCCGCGCACCCGGAAATCTCGGTGCTTGGAGCCAATCTCAGCGTCTCCCAGGGGCAAAGCGAACGCCTCTCTGCCAAATCCAGCTGTGCAGACGCAGGCCGCTAGGCTGCCTCTGCATTGGCGAAGGAAGCTCTCTCCTCCCGCTTCCTGCGAAATCTGCTTCTCAGCCTCAGCGAATCTCAGTGGGAACGGTCTTTCCTCTGGGGCCGTTGCTCCTGGGCCTGGGGCTGCCGCAAGGGCACCACCCTCCCAGGGAAAGGCCAAACACACCCCACATGTCTTTGCTCCTCTGGAGAGCTGCAGGCAACCTCAAACTCTCAGGAAGCTTCTCGGCTGAGACGCAGAAGCACTCTGGCTGGGATCTCGCATCCCCTGCCTGGAGGCCCATGGTGCCTGTTTCTCCCTGGGCGTTGCTTCACCAGAGCGGCCAGGCAACCTCTGCCCCATCTACCCTTCTGCTCTTCCCTTCCAGCTGACAGAGTTCTCCCTGCTCTACTCTAGCCCTAGGAAGTTTGGAGACAACCGGGCTCCTCCTCCTGTGCAAGGAGTCCCGGGGCCCAGTTGGACTGGAAAGGCGAAACCACAGGCAAGCCCAGGAAAGTGCTGAGTCATGTCTGACACACTCCCTCAGCCTGCTCCTTCATGGCTAGCGAGGCTGTGAGCTAGGAAAGTCTTTGGAAGCTCAGAAAGTGGCAGCGAGATGCAGGCCCCAACCCAGCAATCCCGGTGCTTGGAGCAGGTCTCACAGCCTCCCAGTGCCAAAGCGAGCTCCTCTCTGCCAAATGCAGCTGTGCACACGCAGGCCGCTCTGCTGCCTCTGCATCCACGAAGGAAGCTCTCTAGGCCCGCTTCCTGCGAAATCTGCTTCAGCCTGAGGGAAAAGCCCTTGCAGAGGTCTTTGCTCAGGGGCAGTTGCTCCTGTGCCTGGGGAAGAGGGAAGGGCACCACACTCCCAAGGAAAGGCCAGACACACTCCACACGTCTTTGCTCCTCTGGAGGGCGGCATGGAGCCTCCAACTGGGAGGTCGCTTCTCAGCGGAGACGCAGGGGCATTCTGGCTGTGATCCCGCAGCCCCTGCCTGGAGGCCCACGGTGCCTGTTTCTCTCTGGGCGTTGCTTCCACAGTGCGGCCAAGCAACGTCTTCACCATGGGCACAACAGCGCTTCCCTTCCGCCTGAGAGACGTCTCAGTGCTCTGCTCTAGACCTCTGAAGTGGGGAGACAACCGAGCCCAGCCTCCTTTCCAAGGAGTCCTGCGCCTTCGATTGCACTGAAAGGCAATAGCACGGGGAAGCCTAGGAAGGGGCTGAGTCACGTCGGACACACTTCCTCAGCCTGCTCCTTTCAGGGAAGCAACGCTGGGAGCTAGGAAAGCCTTCTCAAGCTCGGAGAGTGCAAGAGAGATGCAGGCCGCGCACCCGGAAATCTCGGTGCTTGGAGCCAATCTCAGCGTCTCCCAGGGGCAAAGCGAACGCCTCTCTGCCAAATCCAGCTGTGCAGACGCAGGCCGCTAGGCTGCCTCTGCATTGGCGAAGGAAGCTCTCTCCTCCCGCTTCCTGCGAAATCTGCTTCTCAGCCTCAGCGAATCTCAGTGGGAACGGTCTTTCCTCTGGGGCCGTTGCTCCTGGGCCTGGGGCTGCCGCAAGGGCACCACCCTCCCAGGGAAAGGCCAAACACACCCCACATGTCTTTGCTCCTCTGGAGAGCTGCAGGCAACCTCAAACTCTCAGGAAGCTTCTCGGCTGAGACGCAGAAGCACTCTGGCTGGGATCTCGCATGCCCTGCCTGGAGGCCCATGGTGCCTGTTTCTCCCTGGGCGTTGCTTCACCAGAGCGGCCAGGCAACCTCTGCCCCATCTACCCTTCTGCTCTTCCCTTCCAGCTGACAGAGTTCTCCCTGCTCTACTCTAGCCCTAGGAAGTTTGGAGACAACCGGGCTCCTCCTCCTCTGCAAGGAGTCCCGGGGCCCAGTTGGAGTGGAAAGGCGAAACCACAGGCAAGCCCAGGAAAGTGCTGAGTCATGTCTGACACACTCCCTCAGCCTGCTCCTTCATGGCTAGCGAGGCTGTGAGCTAGGAAAGTCTTTGGAAGCTCAGAAAGTGGCAGCGAGATGCAGGCCCCAACCCAGCAATCCCGGTGCTTGGAGCAGGTCTCACAGCCTCCCAGTGCCAAAGGGAGCTCCTCTCTGCCAAATGCAGCTGTGCACACGCAGGCCGCTCTGCTGCCTCTGCATCCACGAAGGAAGCTCTCTAGGCCCGCTTCCTGCGAAATCTGCTTCAGCCTGAGGGAAAAGCCCTTGCAGAGGTCTTTGCTCAGGGGCAGTTGCTCCTGTGCCTGGGGAAGAGGGAAGGGCACCACACTCCCAAGGAAAGGCCAGACACACTCCACACGTCTTTGCTCCTCTGGAGGGCGGCATGGAGCCTCCAACTGGGAGGTCGCTTCTCAGCGGAGACGCAGGGGCATTCTGGCTGTGATCCCGCAGCCCCTGCCTGGAGGCCCACGGTGCCTGTTTCTCTCTGGGCGTTGCTTCCACAGTGCGGCCAAGCAACGTCTTTACCATGGGCACAACAGCGCTTCCCTTCCGCCTGACAGACGTCTCAGTGCTCTGCTCTAGACCTCTGAAGTGGGGAGACAACCGAGCCCAGCCTCCTTTCCAAGGAGTCCTGCGCCTTCGATTGCACTGAAAGGCAATAGCACGGGGAAGCCTAGGAAGGGGCTGAGTCACGTCGGACACACTTCCTCAGCCTGCTCCTTTCAGGGAAGCAACGCTGGGAGCTAGGAAAGCCTTCTCAAGCTCGGAGAGTGCAAGAGAGATGCAGGCCGCGCACCCGGAAATCTCGGTGCTTGGAGCCAATCTCAGCGTCTCCCAGGGGCAAAGCGAACGCCTCTCTGCCAAATCCAGCTGTGCAGACGCAGGCCGCTAGGCTGCCTCTGCATTGGCGAAGGAAGCTCTCTCCTCCCGCTTCCTGCGAAATCTGCTTCTCAGCCTCAGCGAATCTCAGTGGGAACGGTCTTTCCTCTGGGGCCGTTGCTCCTGGGCCTGGGGCTGCCGCAAGGGCACCACCCTCCCAGGGAAAGGCCAAACACACCCCACATGTCTTTGCTCCTCTGGAGAGCTGCAGGCAACCTCAAACTCTCAGGAAGCTTCTCGGCTGAGACGCAGAAGCACTCTGGCTGGGATCTCGCATCCCCTGCCTGGAGGCCCATGGTGCCTGTTTCTCCCTGGGCGTTGCTTCACCAGAGCGGCCAGGCAACCTCTGCCCCATCTACCCTTCTGCTCTTCCCTTCCAGCTGACAGAGTTCTCCCTGCTCTACTCTAGCCCTAGGAAGTTTGGAGACAACCGGGCTCCTCCTCCTGTGCAAGGAGTCCCGGGGCCCAGTTGGACTGGAAAGGCGAAACCACAGGCAAGCCCAGGAAAGTGCTGAGTCATGTCTGACACACTCCCTCAGCCTGCTCCTTCATGGCTAGCGAGGCTGTGAGCTAGGAAAGTCTTTGGAAGCTCAGAAAGTGGCAGCGAGATGCAGGCCCCAACCCAGCAATCCCGGTGCTTGGAGCAGGTCTCACAGCCTCCCAGTGCCAAAGCGAGCTCCTCTCTGCCAAATGCAGCTTTGCACACGCAGGCCGCTCTGCTGCCTCTGCATCCATGAAGGAAGCTCTCTAGGCCCGCTTCCTGCGAAATCTGCTTCAGCCTGAGGGAAAAGCCCTTGGAGAGGTCTTTGCTCAGGGGCAGTTGCTCCTGTGCCTGGGGAAGAGGGAAGGGCACCACACTCCCAAGGAAAGGCCAGACACACTCCACACGTCTTTGCTCCTCTGGAGGGCGGCATGGAGCCTCCAACTGGGAGGTCGCTTCTCAGCGGAGACGCAGGGGCATTCTGGCTGTGATCCCGCAGCCCCTGCCTGGAGGCCCACGGTGCCTGTTTCTCTCTGGGCGTTGCTTCCACAGTGCGGCCAAGCAACGTCTTCACCATGGGCACAACAGCGCTTCCCTTCCGTCTGACAGACGTCTCAGTGCTCTGCTCTAGACCTCTGAAGTGGGGAGACAACCGAGCCCAGCCTCCTTTCCAAGGAGTCCTGCGCCTTCGATTGCACTGAAAGGCAATAGCACGGGGAAGCCTAGGAAGGGGCTGAGTCACGTCGGACACACTTCCTCAGCCTGCTCCTTTCAGGGAAGCAACGCTGGGAGCTAGGAAAGCCTTCTCAAGCTCGGAGAGTGCAAGAGAGATGCAGGCCGCGCACCCGGAAATCTCGGTGCTTGGAGCCAATCTCAGCGTCTCCCAGGGGCAAAGCGAACGCCTCTCTGCCAAATCCAGCTGTGCAGACGCAGGCCGCTAGGCTGCCTCTGCATTGGCGAAGGAAGCTCTCTCCTCCCGCTTCCTGCGAAATCTGCTTCTCAGCCTCAGCGAATCTCAGTGGGAACGGTCTTTCCTCTGGGGCCGTTGCTCCTGGGCCTGGGGCTGCCGCAAGGGCACCACCCTCCCAGGGAAAGGCCAAACACACCCCACCATGTCTTTGCTCCTCTGGAGAGCTGCAGGCAACCTCAAACTCTCAGGAAGCTTCTCGGCTGAGACGCAGAAGCACTCTGGCTGGGATCTCGCATGCCCTGCCTGGAGGCCCATGGTGCCTGTTTCTCCCTGGGCGTTGCTTCACCAGAGCGGCCAGGCAACCTCTGCCCCATCTACCCTTCTGCTCTTCCCTTCCAGCTGACAGAGTTCTCCCTGCTCTACTCTAGCCCTAGGAAGTTTGGAGACAACCGGGCTCCTCCTCCTGTGCAAGGAGTCCCGGGGCCCAGTTGGAGTGGAAAGGCGAAACCACAGGCAAGCCCAGGAAAGTGCTGAGTCATGTCTGACACACTCCCTCAGCCTGCTCCTTCATGGCTAGCGAGGCTGTGAGCTAGGAAAGTCTTTGGAAGCTCAGAAAGTGGCAGCGAGATGCAGGCCCCAACCCAGCAATTCCGGTGCTTGGAGCAGGTCTCACAGCCTCCCAGTGCCAAAGCGAGCTCCTCTCTGCCAAATGCAGCTGTGCACACGCAGGCCGCTCTGCTGCCTCTGCATCCACGAAGGAAGCTCTCTAGGCCCACTTCCTGCGAAATCTGCTTCAGCCTGAGGGAAAAGCCCTTGGAGAGGTCTTTGCTCAGGGGCAGTTGCTCCTGTGCCTGGGGAAGAGGGAAGGGCACCACACTCCCAAGGAAAGGCCAGACACACTCCACACGTCTTTGCTCCTCTGGAGGGCGGCATGGAGCCTCCAACTGGGAGGTCGCTTCTCAGCGGAGACGCAGGGGCATTCTGGCTGTGATCCCGCAGCCCCTGCCTGGAGGCCCACGGTGCCTGTTTCTCTCTGGGCGTTGCTTCCACAGTGCGGCCAAGCAACGTCTTCACCATGGGCACAACAGCGCTTCCCTTCCGTCTGACAGACGTCTCAGTGCTCTGCTCTAGACCTCTGAAGTGGGGAGACAACCGAGCCCAGCCTCCTTTCCAAGGAGTCCTGCGCCTTCGATTGCACTGAAAGGCAATAGCACGGGGAAGCCTAGGAAGGGGCTGAGTCACGTCGGACACACTTCCTCAGCCTGCTCCTTTCAGGGAAGCAACGCTGGGAGCTGGGAAAGCCTTCTCAAGCTCGGAGAGTGCAAGAGAGATGCAGGCCGCGCACCCGGAAATCTCGGTGCTTGGAGCCAATCTCAGCGTCTCCCAGGGGCAAAGCGAACGCCTCTCTGCCAAATCCAGCTGTGCAGACGCAGGCCGCTAGGCTGCCTCTGCATTGGCGAAGGAAGCTCTCTCCTCCCGCTTCCTGCGAAATCTGCTTCTCAGCCTCAGCGAATCTCAGTGGGAACGGTCTTTCCTCTGGGGCCGTTGCTCCTGGGCCTGGGGCTGCCGCAAGGGCACCACCCTCCCAGGGAAAGGCCAAACACACCCCACATGTCTTTGCTCCTCTGGAGAGCTGCAGGCAACCTCAAACTCTCAGGAAGCTTCTCGGCTGAGACGCAGAAGCACTCTGGCTGGGATCTCGCATCCCCTGCCTGGAGGCCCATGGTGCCTGTTTCTCCCTGGGCGGTGCTTCACCAGAGCGGCCAGGCAACCTCTGCCCCATCTACCATTCTGCTCTTCCCTTCCAGCTGACAGAGTTCTCCCTGCTCTACTCTAGCCCTAGGAAGTTTGGAGACAACCGGGCTCCTCCTCCTCTGCAAGGAGTCCCGGGGCCCAGTTGGAGTGGAAAGGCGAAACCACAGGCAAGCCCAGGAAAGTGCTGAGTCATGTCTGACACACTCCCTCAGCCTGCTCCTTCATGGCTAGCGAGGCTGTGAGCTAGGAAAGTCTTTGGAAGCTCAGAAAGTGGCAGCGAGATGCAGGCCCCAACCCAGCAATCCCGGTGCTTGGAGCAGGTCTCACAGCCTCCCAGTGCCAAAGGGAGCTCCTCTCTGCCAAATGCAGCTGTGCACACGCAGGCCGCTCTGCTGCCTCTGCATCCACGAAGGAAGCTCTCTAGGCCCGCTTCCTGCGAAATCTGCTTCAGCCTGAGGGAAAAGCCCTTGGAGAGGTCTTTGCTCAGGGGCAGTTGCTCCTGTGCCTGGGGAAGAGGGAAGGGCACCACACTCCCAAGGAAAGGCCAGACACACTCCACACGTCTTTGCTCCTCTGGAGGGCGGCATGGAGCCTCCAACTGGGAGGTCGCTTCTCAGCGGAGACGCAGGGGCATTCTGGCTGTGATCCCGCAGCCCCTGCCTGGAGGCCCACGGTGCCTGTTTCTCTCTGGGCGTTGCTTCCACAGTGCGGCCAAGCAACATCTTCACCATGGGCACAACAGCGCTTCCCTTCCGTCTGACAGACGTCTCAGTGCTCTGCTCTAGACCTCTGAAGTGGGGAGACAACCGAGCCCAGCCTCCTTTCCAAGGAGTCCTGCGCCTTCGATTGCACTGAAAGGCAATAGCACGGGGAAGCCTAGGAAGGGGCTGAGTCACGTCGGACACACTTCCTCAGCCTGCTCCTTTCAGGGAAGCAACGCTGGGAGCTAGGAAAGCCTTCTCAAGCTCGGAGAGTGCAAGAGAGATGCAGGCCGCGCACCCGGAAATCTCGGTGCTTGGAGCCAATCTCAGCGTCTCCCAGGGGCAAAGCGAACGCCTCTCTGCCAAATCCAGCTGTGCAGACGCAGGCCGCTAGGCTGCCTCTGCATTGGCGAAGGAAGCTCTCTCCTCCCGCTTCCTGCGAAATCTGCTTCTCAGCCTCAGCGAATCTCAGTGGGAACGGTCTTTCCTCTGGGGCCGTTGCTCCTGGGCCTGGGGCTGCCGCAAGGGCACCACCCTCCCAGGGAAAGGCCAAACACACCCCACATGTCTTTGCTCCTCTGGAGAGCTGCAGGCAACCTCAAACTCTCAGGAAGCTTCTCGGCTGAGACGCAGAAGCACTCTGGCTGGGATCTCGCATCCCCTGCCTGGAGGCCCATGGTGCCTGTTTCTCCCTGGGCGTTGCTTCACCAGAGCGGCCAGGCAACCTCTGCCCCATCTACCCTTCTGCTCTTCCCTTCCAGCTGACAGAGTTCTCCCTGCTCTACTCTAGCCCTAGGAAGTTTGGAGACAACCGGGCTCCTCCTCCTCTGCAAGGAGTCCCGGGGCCCAGTTGGAGTGGAAAGGCGAAACCACAGGCAAGCCCAGGAAAGTGCTGAGTCATGTCTGACACACTCCCTCAGCCTGCTCCTTCATGGCTAGCGAGGCTGTGAGCTAGGAAAGTCTTTGGAAGCTCAGAAAGTGGCAGCGAGATGCAGGCCCCAACCCAGCAATCCCGGTGCTTGGAGCAGGTCTCACAGCCTCCCAGTGCCAAAGCGAGCTCCTCTCTGCCAAATGCAGCTGTGCACACGCAGGCCGCTCTGCTGCCTCTGCATCCACGAAGGAAGCTCTCTAGGCCCGCTTCCTGCGAAATCTGCTTCAGCCTGAGGGAAAAGCCCTTGGAGAGGTCTTGGCTCAGGGGCAGTTGCTCCTGTGCCTGGGGAAGAGGGAAGGGCACCACACTCCCAAGGAAAGGCCAGACACACTCCACACGTCTTTGCTCCTCTGGAGGGCGGCATGGAGCCTCCAACTGGGAGGTCGCTTCTCAGCGGAGACGCAGGGGCATTCTGGCTGTGATCCCGCAGCCCCTGCCTGGAGGCCCACGGTGCCTGTTTCTCTCTGGGCGTTGCTTCCACAGTGCGGCCAAGCAACGTCTTCACCATGGGCACAACAGCGCTTCCCTTCCGTCTGACAGACGTCTCAGTGCTCTGCTCTAGACCTCTGAAGTGGGGAGACAACCGAGCCCAGCCTCCTTTCCAAGGAGTCCTGCGCCTTCGATTGCACTGAAAGGCAATAGCACGGGGAAGCCTAGGAAGGGGCTGAGTCACGTCGGACACACTTCCTCAGCCTGCTCCTTTCAGGGAAGCAACGCTGGGAGCTAGGAAAGCCTTCTCAAGCTCGGAGAGTGCAAGAGAGATGCAGGCCGCGCACCCGGAAATCTTGGTGCTTGGAGCCAATCTCAGCGTCTCCCAGGGGCAAAGCGAACGCCTCTCTGCCAAATCCAGCTGTGCAGACACAGGCCGCTAGGCTGCCTCTGCATTGGCGAAGGAAGCTCTCTCCTCCCGCTTCCTGCGAAATCTGCTTCTCAGCCTCAGCGAATCTCAGTGGGAACGGTCTTTCCTCTGGGGCCGTTGCTCCTGGGCCTGGGGCTGCCGCAAGGGCACCACCCTCCCAGGGAAAGGCCAAACACACCCCACATGTCTTTGCTCCTCTGGAGAGCTGCAGGCAACCTCAAACTCTCAGGAAGCTTCTGGGCTGAGACGCAGAAGCACTCTGGCTGGGATCTCGCATCCCCTGCCTGGAGGCCCATGGTGCCTGTTTCTCCCTGGGCGTTGCTTCACCAGAGCGGCCAGGCAACCTCTGCCCCATCAACCCTTCTGCTCTTCCCTTCCAGCTGACAGAGTTCTCCCTGCTCTACTCTAGCCCTAGGAAGTTTGGAGACAACCGGGCTCCTCCTCCTCTGCAAGGAGTCCCGGGGCCCAGTTGGAGTGGAAAGGCGAAACCACAGGCAAGCCCAGGAAAGTGCTGAGTCATGTCTGACACACTCCCTCAGCCTGCTCCTTCATGGCTAGCGAGGCTGTGAGCTAGGAAAGTCTTTGGAAGCTCAGAAAGTGGCAGCGAGATGCAGGCCCCAACCCAGCAATCCCGGTGCTTGGAGCAGGTCTCACAGCCTCCCAGTGCCAAAGCGAGCTCCTCTCTGCCAAATGCAGCTGTGCACACGCAGGCCGCTCTGCTGCCTCTGCATCCACGAAGGAAGCTCTCTAGGCCCACTTCCTGCGAAATCTGCTTCAGCCTGAGGGAAAAGCCCTTGGAGAGGTCTTTGCTCAGGGGCAGTTGCTCCTGTGCCTGGGGAAGAGGGAAGGGCACCACACTCCCAAGGAAAGGCCAGACACACTCCACACGTCTTTGCTCCTCTGGAGGGCGGCATGGAGCCTCCAACTGGGAGGTCGCTTCTCAGCGGAGACGCAGGGGCATTCTGGCTGTGATCCCGCAGCCCCTGCCTGGAGGCCCACGGTGCCTGTTTCTCTCTGGGCGTTGCTTCCACAGTGCGGCCAAGCAACGTCTTCACCATGGGCACAACAGCGCTTCCCTTCCGTCTGACAGACGTCTCAGTGCTCTGCTCTAGACCTCTGAAGTGGGGAGACAACCGAGCCCAGCCTCCTTTCCAAGGAGTCCTGCGCCTTCCATTGCACTGAAAGGCAATAGCACGGGGAAGCCTAGGAAGGGGCTGAGTCACGTCGGACACACTTCCTCAGCCTGCTCCTTTCAGGGAAGCAACGCTGGGAGCTAGGAAAGCCTTCTCAAGCTCGGAGAGTGCAAGAGAGATGCAGGCCGCGCACCCGGAAATCTCGGTGCTTGGAGCCAATCTCAGCGTCTCCCAGGGGCAAAGCGAACGCCTCTCTGCCAAATCCAGCTGTGCAGACGCAGGCCGCTAGGCTGCCTCTGCATTGGCGAAGGAAGCTCTCTCCTCCCGCTTCCTGCGAAATCTGCTTCTCAGCCTCAGCGAATCTCAGTGGGAACGGTCTTTCCTCTGGGGCCGTTGCTCCTGGGCCTGGGGCTGCCGCAAGGGCACCACCCTCCCAGGGAAAGGCCAAACACACCCCACATGTCTTTGCTCCTCTGGAGAGCTGCAGGCAACCTCAAACTCTCAGGAAGCTTCTCGGCTGAGACGCAGAAGCACTCTGGCTGGGATCTCGCATCCCCTGCCTGGAGGCCCATGGTGCCTGTTTCTCCCTGGGCGTTGCTTCACCAGAGCGGCCAGGCAACCTCTGCCCCATCTACCCTTCTGCTCTTCCCTTCCAGCTGACAGAGTTCTCCCTGCTCTACTCTAGCCCTAGGAAGTTTGGAGACAACCGGGCTCTTCCTCCTCTGCAAGGAGTCCCGGGGCCCAGTTGGAGTGGAAAGGCGAAACCACAGGCAAGCCCAGGAAAGTGCTGAGTCATGTCTGACACACTCCCTCAGCCTGCTCCTTCATGGCTAGCGAGGCTGTGAGCTAGGAAAGTCTTTGGAAGCTCAGAAAGTGGCAGCGAGATGCAGGCCCCAACCCAGCAATCCCGGTGCTTGGAGCAGGTCTCACAGCCTCCCAGTGCCAAAGCGAGCTCCTCTCTGCCAAATGCAGCTGTGCACACGCAGGCCGCTCTGCTGCCTCTGCATCCACGAAGGAAGCTCTCTAGGCCCGCTTCCTGCGAAATCTGCTTCAGCCTGAGGGAAAAGCCCTTGGAGAGGTCTTGGCTCAGGGGCAGTTGCTCCTGTGCCTGGGGAAGAGGGAAGGGCACCACACTCCCAAGGAAAGGCCAGACACACTCCACACGTCTTTGCTCCTCTGGAGGGCGGCATGGAGCCTCCAACTGGGAGGTCGCTTCTCAGTGGAGACGCAGGGGCATTCTGGCTGTGATCCCGCAGCCCCTGCCTGGAGGCCCACGGTGCCTGTTTCTCTCTGGGCGTTGCTTCTACAGTGCGGCCAAGCAACGTCTTCACCATGGGCACAACAGCGCTTCCCTTCCGTCTGACAGATGTCTCAGTGCTCTGCTCTAGACCTCTGAAGTGGGGAGACAACCGAGCCCAGCCTCCTTTCCAAGGAGTCCTGCGCCTTCGGTTGCACTGAAAGGCAATAGCACGGGGAAGCCTAGGAAGGGGCTGAGTCACGTCGGACACACTTCCTCAGCCTGCTCCTTTCAGGGAAGCAACGCTGGGAGCTAGGAAAGCCTTCTCAAGCTCGGAGAGTGCAAGAGAGATGCAGGCCGCGCACCCGGAAATCTCGGTGCTTGGAGCCAATCTCAGCGTCTCCCAGGGGCAAAGCGAACGCCTCTCTGCCAAATCCAGCTGTGCAGACGCAGGCCGCTAGGCTGCCTCTGCATTGGCGAAGGAAGCTCTCTCCTCCCGCTTCCTGCGAAATCTGCTTCTCAGCCTCAGCGAATCTCAGTGGGAACGGTCTTTCCTCTGGGGCCGTTGCTCCTGGGCCTGGGGCTGCCGCAAGGGCACCACCCTCCCAGGGAAAGGCCAAACACACCCCACATGTCTTTGCTCCTCTGGAGAGCTGCAGGCAACCTCAAACTCTCAGGAAGCTTCTGGGCTGAGACGCAGAAGCACTCTGGCTGGGATCTCGCATCCCCTGCCTGGAGGCCCATGGTGCCTGTTTCTCCCTGGGCGTTGCTTCACCAGAGCGGCCAGGCAACCTCTGCCCCATCTACCCTTCTGCTCTTCCCTTCCAGCTGACAGAGTTCTCCCTGCTCTACTCTAGCCCTAGGAAGTTTGGAGACAACCGGGCTCCTCCTCCTGTGCAAGGAGTCCCGGGGCCCAGTTGGAGTGGAAAGGCGAAACCACAGGCAAGCCCAGGAAAGTGCTGAGTCATGTCTGACACACTCCCTCAGCCTGCTCCTTCATGGCTAGCGAGGCTGTGAGCTAGGAAAGTCTTTGGAAGCTCAGAAAGTGGCAGCGAGATGCAGGCCCCAACCCAGCAATCCCGGTGCTTGGAGCAGGTCTCACAGCCTCCCAGTGCCAAAGCGAGCTCCTCTCTGCCAAATGCAGCTGTGCACACGCAGGCCGCTCTGCTGCCTCTGCATCCACGAAGGAAGCTCTCTAGGCCCGCTTCCTGCGAAATCTGCTTCAGCCTGAGGGAAAAGCCCTTGGAGAGGTCTTGGCTCAGGGGCAGTTGCTCCTGTGCCTGGGGAAGAGGGAAGGGCACCACACTCCCAAGGAAAGGCCAGACACACTCCACACGTCTTTGCTCCTCTGGAGGGCGGCATGGAGCCTCCAACTGGGAGGTCGCTTCTCAGCGGAGACGCAGGGGCATTCTGGCTGTGATCCCGCAGCCCCTGCCTGGAGGCCCACGGTGCCTGTTTCTCTCTGGGCGTTGCTTCCACAGTGCGGCCAAGCAACGTCTTCACCATGGGCACAACAGCGCTTCCCTTCCGTCTGACAGACGTCTCAGTGCTCTGCTCTAGACCTCTGAAGTGGGGAGACAACCGAGCCCAGCCTCCTTTCCAAGGAGTCCTGCGCCTTCGATTGCACTGAAAGGCAATAGCACGGGGAAGCCTAGGAAGGGGCTGAGTCACGTCGGACACACTTCCTCAGCCTGCTCCTTTCAGGGAAGCAACGCTGGGAGCTAGGAAAGCCTTCTCAAGCTCGGAGAGTGCAAGAGAGATGCAGGCCGCGCACCCGGAAATCTCGGTGCTTGGAGCCAATCTCAGCGTCTCCCAGGGGCAAAGCGAACGCCTCTCTGCCAAATCCAGCTGTGCAGACGCAGGCCGCTAGGCTGCCTCTGCATTGGCGAAGGAAGCTCTCTCCTCCCGCTTCCTGCGAAATCTGCTTCTCAGCCTCAGCGAATCTCAGTGGGAACGGTCTTTCCTCTGGGGCCGTTGCTCCTGGGCCTGGGGCTGCCGCAAGGGCACCACCCTCCCAGGGAAAGGCCAAACACACCCCACATGTCTTTGCTCCTCTGGAGAGCTGCAGGCAACCTCAAACTCTCAGGAAGCTTCTGGGCTGAGACGCAGAAGCACTCTGGCTGGGATCTCGCATCCCCTGCCTGGAGGCCCATGGTGCCTGTTTCTCCCTGGGCGTTGCTTCACCAGAGCGGCCAGGCAACCTCTGCCCCATCTACCCTTCTGCTCTTCCCTTCCAGCTGACAGAGTTCTCCCTGCTCTACTCTAGCCCTAGGAAGTTTGGAGACAACCGGGCTCCTCCTCCTCTGCAAGGAGTCCCGGGGCCCAGTTGGAGTGGAAAGGCGAAACCACAGGCAAGCCCAGGAAAGTGCTGAGTCATGTCTGACACACTCCCTCAGCCTGCTCCTTCATGGCTAGCGAGGCTGTGAGCTAGGAAAGTCTTTGGAAGCTCAGAAAGTGGCAGCGAGATGCAGGCCCCAACCCAGCAATCCCGGTGCTTGGAGCAGGTCTCACAGCCTCCCAGTGCCAAAGCGAGCTCCTCTCTGCCAAATGCAGCTGTGCACACGCAGGCCGCTCTGCTGCCTCTGCATCCACGAAGGAAGCTCTCTAGGCCCGCTTCCTGCGAAATCTGCTTCAGCCTGAGGGAAAAGCCCTTGGAGAGGTCTTGGCTCAGGGGCAGTTGCTCCTGTGCCTGGGGAAGAGGGAAGGGCACCACACTCCCAAGGAAAGGCCAGACACACTCCACACGTCTTTGCTCCTCTGGAGGGCGGCATGGAGCCTCCAACTGGGAGGTCGCTTCTCAGCGGAGACGCAGGGGCATTCTGGCTGTGATCCCGCAGCCCCTGCCTGGAGGCCCACGGTGCCTG
Organism: Moschus berezovskii; assembly: GCF_049115385.1. Classification (NCBI taxonomy): domain Eukaryota; kingdom Metazoa; phylum Chordata; class Mammalia; order Artiodactyla; family Moschidae; genus Moschus; species Moschus berezovskii. The sequence goes on from NC_142488.1 coordinate 150,824,585, forward strand.
TTTCTCTCTGGGCGTTGCTTCCACAGTGCGGCCAAGCAACGTCTTCACCATGGGCACAACAGCGCTTCCCTTCCGTCTGACAGACGTCTCAGTGCTCTGCTCTAGACCTCTGAAGTGGGGAGATAACCGAGCCCAGCCTCCTTTCCAAGGAGTCCTGCGCCTTCGATTGCACTGAAAGGCAATAGCACGGGGAAGCCTCGGAAGGGGCTGAGTCACGTCGGACACACTTCCTCAGCCTGCTCCTTTCAGGGAAGCAACGCTGGGAGCTAGGAAAGCCTTCTCAAGCTCGGAGAGTGCAAGAGAGATGCAGGCCGCGCACCCGGAAATCTCGGTGCTTGGAGCCAATCTCAGCGTCTCCCAGGGGCAAAGCGAACGCCTCTCTGCCAAATCCAGCTGTGCAGACGCAGGCCGCTAGGCTGCCTCTGCATTGGCGAAGGAAGCTCTCTCCTCCCGCTTCCTGCGAAATCTGCTTCTCAGCCTCAGCGAATCTCAGTGGGAACGGTCTTTCCTCTGGGGCCGTTGCTCCTGGGCCTGGGGCTGCCGCAAGGGCACCACCCTCCCAGGGAAAGGCCAAACACACCCCACATGTCTTTGCTCCTCTGGAGAGCTGCAGGCAACCTCAAACTCTCAGGAAGCTTCTGGGCTGAGACGCAGAAGCACTCTGGCTGGGATCTCGCATCCCCTGCCTGGAGGCCCATGGTGCCTGTTTCTCCCTGGGCGTTGCTTCACCAGAGCGGCCAGGCAACCTCTGCCCCATCTACCCTTCTGCTCTTCCCTTCCAGCTGACAGAGTTCTCCCTGCTCTACTCTAGCCCTAGGAAGTTTGGAGACAACCGGGCTCCTCCTCCTCTGCAAGGAGTCCCGGGGCCCAGTTGGAGTGGAAAGGCGAAACCACAGGCAAGCCCAGGAAAGTGCTGAGTCATGTCTGACACACTCCCTCAGCCTGCTCCTTCATGGCTAGCGAGGCTGTGAGCTAGGAATGTCTTTGGAAGCTCAGAAAGTGGCAGCGAGATGCAGGCCCCAACCCAGCAATCCCGGTGCTTGGAGCAGGTCTCACAGCCTCCCAGTGCCAAAGCGAGCTCCTCTCTGCCAAATGCAGCTGTGCACACGCAGGCCGCTCTGCTGCCTCTGCATCCACGAAGGAAGCTCTCTAGGCCCGCTTCCTGCGAAATCTGCTTCAGCCTGAGGGAAAAGCCCTTGGAGAGGTCTTGGCTCAGGGGCAGTTGCTCCTGTGCCTGGGGAAGAGGGAAGGGCACCACACTCCCAAGGAAAGGCCAGACACACTCCACACGTCTTTGCTCCTCTGGAGGGCGGCATGGAGCCTCCAACTGGGAGGTCGCTTCTCAGCGGAGACGCAGGGGCATTCTGGCTGTGATCCCGCAGCCCCTGCCTGGAGGCCCACGGTGCCTGTTTCTCTCTGGGCGTTGCTTCCACAGTGCGGCCAAGCAACGTCTTCACCATGGGCACAACAGCGCTTCCCTTCCGTCTGACAGACGTCTCAGTGCTCTGCTCTAGACCTCTGAAGTGGGGAGACAACCGAGCCCAGCCTCCTTTCCAAGGAGTCCTGCGCCTTCCATTGCACTGAAAGGCAATAGCACGGGGAAGCCTAGGAAGGGGCTGAGTCACGTCGGACACACTTCCTCAGCCTGCTCCTTTCAGGGAAGCAACGCTGGGAGCTAGGAAAGCCTTCTCAAGCTCGGAGAGTGCAAGAGAGATGCAGGCCGCGCACCCGGAAATCTCGGTGCTTGGAGCCAATCTCAGCGTCTCCCAGGGGCAAAGCGAACGCCTCTCTGCCAAATCCAGCTGTGCAGACGCAGGCCGCTAGGCTGCCTCTGCATTGGCGAAGGAAGCTCTCTCCTCCCGCTTCCTGCGAAATCTGCTTCTCAGCCTCAGCGAATCTCAGTGGGAACGGTCTTTCCTCTGGGGCCGTTGCTCCTGGGACTGGGGCTGCCGCAAGGGCACCACCCTCCCAGGGAAAGGCCAAACACACCCCACATGTCTTTGCTCCTCTGGAGAGCTGCAGGCAACCTCAAACTCTCAGGAAGCTTCTGGGCTGAGACGCAGAAGCACTCTGGCTGGGATCTCGCATCCCCTGCCTGGAGGCCCATGGTGCCTGTTTCTCCCTGGGCGTTGCTTCACCAGAGCGGCCAGGCAACCTCTGCCCCATCTACCCTTCTGCTCTTCCCTTCCAGCTGACAGAGTTCTCCCTGCTCTACTCTAGCCCTAGGAAGTTTGGAGACAACCGGGCTCCTCCTCCTCTGCAAGGAGTCCCGGGGCCCAGTTGGAGTGGAAAGGCGAAACCACAGGCAAGCCCAGGAAAGTGCTGAGTCATGTCTGACACACTCCCTCAGCCTGCTCCTTCATGGCTAGCGAGGCTGTGAGCTCGGAAAGTCTTTGGAAGCTCAGAAAGTGGCAGCGAGATGCAGGCCCCAACCCAGCAATCCCGGTGCTTGGAGCAGGTCTCACAGCCTCCCAGTGCCAAAGCGAGCTCCTCTCTGCCAAATGCAGCTGTGCACACGCAGGCCGCTCTGCTGCCTCTGCATCCACGAAGGAAGCTCTCTAGGCCCGCTTCCTGCGAAATCTGCTTCAGCCTGAGGGAAAAGCCCTTGGAGAGGTCTTGGCTCAGGGGCAGTTGCTCCTGTGCCTGGGGAAGAGGGAAGGGCACCACACTCCCAAGGAAAGGCCAGACACACTCCACACGTCTTTGCTCCTCTGGAGGGCGGCATGGAGCCTCCAACTGGGAGGTCGCTTCTCAGCGGAGACGCAGGGGCATTCTGGCTGTGATCCCGCAGCCCCTGCCTGGAGGCCCACGGTGCCTGTTTCTCTCTGGGCGTTGCTTCCACAGTGCGGCCAAGCAACGTCTTCACCATGGGCACAACAGCGCTTCCCTTCCGTCTGACAGACGTCTCAGTGCTCTGCTCTAGACCTCTGAAGTGGGGAGACAACCGAGCCCAGCCTCCTTTCCAAGGAGTCCTGCGCCTTCGATTGCACTGAAAGGCAATAGCACGGGGAAGCCTAGGAAGGGGCTGAGTCACGTCGGACACACTTCCTCAGCCTGCTCCTTTCAGGGAAGCAACGCTGGGAGCTAGGAAAGCCTTCTCAAGCTCGGAGAGTGCAAGAGAGATGCAGGCCGCGCACCCGGAAATCTCGGTGCTTGGAGCCCATCTCAGCGTCTCCCAGAGGCAAAGCGAACGCCTCTCTGCCAAATCCAGCTGTGCAGACGCAGGCCGCTAGGCTGCCTCTGCATTGGCGAAGGAAGCTCTCTCCTCCCGCTTCCTGCGAAATCTGCTTCTCAGCCTCAGCGAATCTCAGTGGGAACGGTCTTTCCTCTGGGGCCGTTGCTCCTGGGCCTGGGGCTGCCGCAAGGGCACCACCCTCCCAGGGAAAGGCCAAACACACCCCACATGTCTTTGCTCCTCTGGAGAGCTGAAGGCAACCTCAAACTCTCAGGAAGCTTCTGGGCTGAGACGCAGAAGCACTCTGGCTGGGATCTCGCATCCCCTGCCTGGAGGCCCATGGTGCCTGTTTCTCCCTGGGCGTTGCTTCACCAGAGCGGCCAGGCAACCTCTGCCCCATCTACCCTTCTGCTCTTCCCTTCCAGCTGACAGAGTTCTCCCTGCTCTACTCTAGCCCTAGGAAGTTTGGAGACAACCGGGCTCTTCCTCCTCTGCAAGGAGTCCCGGGGCCCAGTTGGAGTGGAAAGGCGAAACCACAGGCAAGCCCAGGAAAGTGCTGAGTCATGTCTGACACACTCCCTCAGCCTGCTCCTTCATGGCTAGCGAGGCTGTGAGCTCGGAAAGTCTTTGGAAGCTCAGAAAGTGGCAACGAGATGCAGGCCCCAACCCAGCAATCCCGGTGCTTGGAGCAGGTCTCACAGCCTCCCAGTGCCAAAGCGAGCTCCTCTCTGCCAAATGCAGCTGTGCACACGCAGGCCGCTCTGCTGCCTCTGCATCCACGAAGGAAGCTCTCTAGGCCCGCTTCCTGCGAAATCTGCTTCAGCCTGAGGGAAAAGCCCTTGGAGAGGTCTTGGCTCAGGGGCAGTTGCTCCTGTGCCTGGGGAAGAGGGAAGGGCACCACACTCCCAAGGAAAGGCCAGACACACTCCACACGTCTTTGCTCCTCTGGAGGGCGGCATGGAGCCTCTAACTGGGAGGTCGCTTCTCAGCGGACACGCAGGGGCATTCTGGCTGTGATCCCGCAGCCCCTGCCTGGAGGCCCACGGTGCATGTTTCTCTCTGGGCGTTGCTTCCACAGTGCGGCCTAGCAACGTCTTCACCATGGGCACAACAGCGCTTCCCTTCCGTCTGACAGACGTCTCAGTGCTCTGCTCTAGACCTCTGAAGTGGGGAGACAACCGAGCCCAGCCTCCTTTCCAAGGAGTCCTGCGCCTTCGATTGCACTGAAAGGCAATAGCACGGGGAAGCCTAGGAAGGGGCTGAGTCACGTCGGACACACTTCCTCAGCCTGCTCCTTTCAGGGAAGCAACGCTGGGAGCTAGGAAAGCCTTCTCAAGCTCGGAGAGTGCAAGAGAGATGCAGGCCGCGCACCCGGAAATCTCGGTGCTTGGAGCCAATCTCAGCGTCTCCCAGGGGCAAAGCGAACGCCTCTCTGCCAAATCCAGCTGTGCAGACGCAGGCCGCTAGGCTGCCTCTGCATTGGCGAAGGAAGCTCTCTCCTCCCGCTTCCTGCGAAATCTGCTTCTCAGCCTCAGCGAATCTCAGTGGGAACGGTCTTTCCTCTGGGGCCGTTGCTCCTGGGCCTGGGGCTGCCGCAAGGGCACCACCCTCCCAGGGAAAGGCCAAACACACCCCACATGTCTTTGCTCCTCTGGAGAGCTGCAGGCAACCTCAAACTCTCAGGAAGCTTCTGGGCTGAGACGCAGAAGCACTCTGGCTGGGATCTCGCATCCCCTGCCTGGAGGCCCATGGTGCCTGTTTCTCCCTGGGCGTTGCTTCACCAGAGCGGCCAGGCAACCTCTGCCCCATCTACCCTTCTGCTCTTCCCTTCCAGCTGACAGAGTTCTCCCTGCTCTACTCTAGCCCTAGGAAGTTTGGAGACAACCGGGCTCCTCCTCCTCTGCAAGGAGTCCCGGGGCCCAGTTGGAGTGGAAAGGCGAAACCACAGGCAAGCCCAGGAAAGTGCTGAGTCATGTCTGACACACTCCCTCAGCCTGCTCCTTCATGGCTAGCGAGGCTGTGAGCTCGGAAAGTCTTTGGAAGCTCAGAAAGTGGCAGCGAGATGCAGGCCCCAACCCAGCAATCCCGGTGCTTGGAGCAGGTCTCACAGCCTCCCAGTGCCAAAGCGAGCTCCTCTCTGCCAAATGCAGCTGTGCACACGCAGGCCGCTCTGCTGCCTCTGCATCCACGAAGGAAGCTCTCTAGGCCCGCTTCCTGCGAAATCTGCTTCAGCCTGAGGGAAAAGCCCTTGGAGAGGTCTTGGCTCAGGGGCAGTTGCTCCTGTGCCTGGGGAAGAGGGAAGGGCACCACACTCCCAAGGAAAGGCCAGACACACTCCACACGTCTTTGCTCCTCTGGAGGGCGGCATGGAGCCTCCAACTGGGAGGTCGCGTCTCAGCGGAGACGCAGGGGCATTCTGGCTGTGATCCCGCAGCCCCTGCCTGGAGGCCCACGGTGCCTGGTTCTCTCTGGGCGTTGCTTCCACAGTGCGGCCAAGCAACATCTTCACCATGGGCACAACAGCGCTTCCCTTCCGCCTGACAGACGTCTCAGTGCTCTGCTCTAGACCTCTGAAGTGGGGAGACAACCGAGCCCAGCCTCCTTTCCAAGGAGTCCTGCGCCTTCCATTGCACTGAAAGGCAATAGCACGGGGAAGCCTAGGAAAGGGGTGAGTCATGTCGGACACACTTCCTCAGCCTGCTCCTTTCAGGGAAGCAACGCTGGGAGCTAGGAAAGCCTTCTCCAGCTCGGAGAGTGCAAGAGAGATGCAGGCCGCGCACCCGGAAATCTCGGTGCTTGGAGCCAATCTCAGCGTCTCCCAGGGGCAAAGCGAACGCCTCTCTGCCAAATCCAGCTTTGCAGACGCAGGCCGCTAGGCTGCCTCTGCATTGGCGAAGGAAGCTCTCTCCTCCCGCTTCCTGCGAAATCTGCTTCTCAGCCTGAGCGAATCTCAGTGGGAACGGTCTTTCCTCTGGGGCCGTTGCTCCTGGGCCTGGGGCTGCCGCAAGGGCACCACCCTCCCAGGGAAAGGCCAAACACACCCCACATGTCTTTGCTCCTCTGGGGAGCTGCAGGCAACCTCAAACGCTCAGGAAGCTTCTCGGCTGAGACGCAGAAGCACTCTGGCTGGGATCTCGAATCCCCTGCCTGGAGGCCCATGGTGCCTGTTTCTCCCTGGGCGTTGCTTCACCAGAGCGGCCAGGCAACATCTGCCCCATCTACCCTTCTGCTCTTCCCTTCCAGCTGACAGAGTTCTCCCTGCTCTACTCTAGCCCTAGGAAGTTTGGAGACAACCGGGCTCCTCCTCCTGTGCAAGGAGTCCCGGGGCCCAGTTGGAGTGGAAAGGCAAAACCACAGGCAAGCCCAGGAAAGTGCTGAGTCATGTCTGACACACTCCCTCAGCCTGCTCCTTCATGGCTAGCGAGGCTGTGAGCTAGGAAAGTCTTTGGAAGCTCAGCAAGTGGCAGCGAGAGGCAGGCCCCAACCCAGCAATCCCGGTGCTTGGAGCAGGTCTCACAGCCTCCCAGTGCCAAAGCGAGCTCCTCTCTGCCAAATGCAGCTTTGCACACGCAGGCCGCTCTGCTGCCTCTGCATCCACGAAGGAAGCTCTCGAGGCCCGCTTCCTGCGAAATCTGCTTCAGCCTGAGGGAAAAGCCCTTGGAGAGGTCTTGGCTCAGGGGCAGTTGCTCCTGTGCCTGGGGAAGAGGGAAGGGCACCACACTCCCAAGGAAAGGCCAGACACACTCCACACGTCTTTGCTCCTCTGGAGGGCGGCATGGAGCCTCCAACTGGGAGGTCGCGTCTCAGCGGAGACGCAGGGGCATTCTGGCTGTGATCCCGCAGCCCCTGCCTGGAGGCCCACGGTGCCTGTTTCTCTCTGGGCGTTGCTTCCACAGTGCGGCCAAGCAACGTCTTTACCATGGGCACAACAGCGCTTCCCTTCCGCCTGACAGACGTCTCAGTGCTCTGCTCTAGACCTCTGAAGTGGGGAGACAACCGAGCCCAGCCTCCTTTCCAAGGAGTCCTGCGCCTTCGATTGCACTGAAAGGCAATAGCACGGGGAAGCCTAGGAAGGGGCTGAGTCACGTCGGACACACTTCCTCAGCCTGCTCCTTTCAGGGAAGCAACGCTGGGAGCTAGGAAAGCCTTCTCAAGCTCGGAGAGTGCAAGAGAGATGCAGGCCGCGCACCCGGAAATCTCGGTGCTTGGAGCCAATCTCAGCGTCTCCCAGGGGCAAAGCGAACGCCTCTCTGCCAAATCCAGCTGTGCAGACGCAGGCCGCTAGGCTGCCTCTGCATTGGCGAAGGAAGCTCTCTCCTCCCGCTTCCTGCGAAATCTGCTTCTCAGCCTCAGCGAATCTCAGTGGGAACGGTCTTTCCTCTGGGGCCGTTGCTCCTGGGCCTGGGGCTGCCGCAAGGGCACCACCCTCCCAGGGAAAGGCCAAACACACCCCACATGTCTTTGCTCCTCTGGAGAGCTGCAGGCAACCTCAAACTCTCAGGAAGCTTCTCGGCTGAGACGCAGAAGCACTCTGGCTGGGATCTCGCATCCCCTGCCTGGAGGCCCATGGTGCCTGTTTCTCCCTGGGCGTTGCTTCACCAGAGCGGCCAGGCAACCTCTGCCCCATCTACCCTTCTGCTCTTCCCTTCCAGCTGACAGAGTTCTCCCTGCTCTACTCTAGCCCTAGGAAGTTTGGAGACAACCGGGCTCCTCCTCCTGTGCAAGGAGTCCCGGGGCCCAGTTGGACTGGAAAGGCGAAACCACAGGCAAGCCCAGGAAAGTGCTGAGTCATGTCTGACACACTCCCTCAGCCTGCTCCTTCATGGCTAGCGAGGCTGTGAGCTAGGAAAGTCTTTGGAAGCTCAGAAAGTGGCAGCGAGATGCAGGCCCCAACCCAGCAATCCCGGTGCTTGGAGCAGGTCTCACAGCCTCCCAGTGCCAAAGCGAGCTCCTCTCTGCCAAATGCAGCTGTGCACACGCAGGCCGCTCTGCTGCCTCTGCATCCACGAAGGAAGCTCTCTAGGCCCGCTTCCTGCGAAATCTGCTTCAGCCTGAGGGAAAAGCCCTTGCAGAGGTCTTTGCTCAGGGGCAGTTGCTCCTGTGCCTGGGGAAGAGGGAAGGGCACCACACTCCCAAGGAAAGGCCAGACACACTCCACACGTCTTTGCTCCTCTGGAGGGCGGCATGGAGCCTCCAACTGGGAGGTCGCTTCTCAGCGGAGACGCAGGGGCATTCTGGCTGTGATCCCGCAGCCCCTGCCTGGAGGCCCACGGTGCCTGTTTCTCTCTGGGCGTTGCTTCCACAGTGCGGCCAAGCAACGTCTTCACCATGGGCACAACAGCGCTTCCCTTCCGCCTGAGAGACGTCTCAGTGCTCTGCTCTAGACCTCTGAAGTGGGGAGACAACCGAGCCCAGCCTCCTTTCCAAGGAGTCCTGCGCCTTCGATTGCACTGAAAGGCAATAGCACGGGGAAGCCTAGGAAGGGGCTGAGTCACGTCGGACACACTTCCTCAGCCTGCTCCTTTCAGGGAAGCAACGCTGGGAGCTAGGAAAGCCTTCTCAAGCTCGGAGAGTGCAAGAGAGATGCAGGCCGCGCACCCGGAAATCTCGGTGCTTGGAGCCAATCTCAGCGTCTCCCAGGGGCAAAGCGAACGCCTCTCTGCCAAATCCAGCTGTGCAGACGCAGGCCGCTAGGCTGCCTCTGCATTGGCGAAGGAAGCTCTCTCCTCCCGCTTCCTGCGAAATCTGCTTCTCAGCCTCAGCGAATCTCAGTGGGAACGGTCTTTCCTCTGGGGCCGTTGCTCCTGGGCCTGGGGCTGCCGCAAGGGCACCACCCTCCCAGGGAAAGGCCAAACACACCCCACATGTCTTTGCTCCTCTGGAGAGCTGCAGGCAACCTCAAACTCTCAGGAAGCTTCTCGGCTGAGACGCAGAAGCACTCTGGCTGGGATCTCGCATGCCCTGCCTGGAGGCCCATGGTGCCTGTTTCTCCCTGGGCGTTGCTTCACCAGAGCGGCCAGGCAACCTCTGCCCCATCTACCCTTCTGCTCTTCCCTTCCAGCTGACAGAGTTCTCCCTGCTCTACTCTAGCCCTAGGAAGTTTGGAGACAACCGGGCTCCTCCTCCTCTGCAAGGAGTCCCGGGGCCCAGTTGGAGTGGAAAGGCGAAACCACAGGCAAGCCCAGGAAAGTGCTGAGTCATGTCTGACACACTCCCTCAGCCTGCTCCTTCATGGCTAGCGAGGCTGTGAGCTAGGAAAGTCTTTGGAAGCTCAGAAAGTGGCAGCGAGATGCAGGCCCCAACCCAGCAATCCCGGTGCTTGGAGCAGGTCTCACAGCCTCCCAGTGCCAAAGGGAGCTCCTCTCTGCCAAATGCAGCTGTGCACACGCAGGCCGCTCTGCTGCCTCTGCATCCACGAAGGAAGCTCTCTAGGCCCGCTTCCTGCGAAATCTGCTTCAGCCTGAGGGAAAAGCCCTTGCAGAGGTCTTTGCTCAGGGGCAGTTGCTCCTGTGCCTGGGGAAGAGGGAAGGGCACCACACTCCCAAGGAAAGGCCAGACACACTCCACACGTCTTTGCTCCTCTGGAGGGCGGCATGGAGCCTCCAACTGGGAGGTCGCTTCTCAGCGGAGACGCAGGGGCATTCTGGCTGTGATCCCGCAGCCCCTGCCTGGAGGCCCACGGTGCCTGTTTCTCTCTGGGCGTTGCTTCCACAGTGCGGCCAAGCAACGTCTTTACCATGGGCACAACAGCGCTTCCCTTCCGCCTGACAGACGTCTCAGTGCTCTGCTCTAGACCTCTGAAGTGGGGAGACAACCGAGCCCAGCCTCCTTTCCAAGGAGTCCTGCGCCTTCGATTGCACTGAAAGGCAATAGCACGGGGAAGCCTAGGAAGGGGCTGAGTCACGTCGGACACACTTCCTCAGCCTGCTCCTTTCAGGGAAGCAACGCTGGGAGCTAGGAAAGCCTTCTCAAGCTCGGAGAGTGCAAGAGAGATGCAGGCCGCGCACCCGGAAATCTCGGTGCTTGGAGCCAATCTCAGCGTCTCCCAGGGGCAAAGCGAACGCCTCTCTGCCAAATCCAGCTGTGCAGACGCAGGCCGCTAGGCTGCCTCTGCATTGGCGAAGGAAGCTCTCTCCTCCCGCTTCCTGCGAAATCTGCTTCTCAGCCTCAGCGAATCTCAGTGGGAACGGTCTTTCCTCTGGGGCCGTTGCTCCTGGGCCTGGGGCTGCCGCAAGGGCACCACCCTCCCAGGGAAAGGCCAAACACACCCCACATGTCTTTGCTCCTCTGGAGAGCTGCAGGCAACCTCAAACTCTCAGGAAGCTTCTCGGCTGAGACGCAGAAGCACTCTGGCTGGGATCTCGCATCCCCTGCCTGGAGGCCCATGGTGCCTGTTTCTCCCTGGGCGTTGCTTCACCAGAGCGGCCAGGCAACCTCTGCCCCATCTACCCTTCTGCTCTTCCCTTCCAGCTGACAGAGTTCTCCCTGCTCTACTCTAGCCCTAGGAAGTTTGGAGACAACCGGGCTCCTCCTCCTGTGCAAGGAGTCCCGGGGCCCAGTTGGACTGGAAAGGCGAAACCACAGGCAAGCCCAGGAAAGTGCTGAGTCATGTCTGACACACTCCCTCAGCCTGCTCCTTCATGGCTAGCGAGGCTGTGAGCTAGGAAAGTCTTTGGAAGCTCAGAAAGTGGCAGCGAGATGCAGGCCCCAACCCAGCAATCCCGGTGCTTGGAGCAGGTCTCACAGCCTCCCAGTGCCAAAGCGAGCTCCTCTCTGCCAAATGCAGCTTTGCACACGCAGGCCGCTCTGCTGCCTCTGCATCCATGAAGGAAGCTCTCTAGGCCCGCTTCCTGCGAAATCTGCTTCAGCCTGAGGGAAAAGCCCTTGGAGAGGTCTTTGCTCAGGGGCAGTTGCTCCTGTGCCTGGGGAAGAGGGAAGGGCACCACACTCCCAAGGAAAGGCCAGACACACTCCACACGTCTTTGCTCCTCTGGAGGGCGGCATGGAGCCTCCAACTGGGAGGTCGCTTCTCAGCGGAGACGCAGGGGCATTCTGGCTGTGATCCCGCAGCCCCTGCCTGGAGGCCCACGGTGCCTGTTTCTCTCTGGGCGTTGCTTCCACAGTGCGGCCAAGCAACGTCTTCACCATGGGCACAACAGCGCTTCCCTTCCGTCTGACAGACGTCTCAGTGCTCTGCTCTAGACCTCTGAAGTGGGGAGACAACCGAGCCCAGCCTCCTTTCCAAGGAGTCCTGCGCCTTCGATTGCACTGAAAGGCAATAGCACGGGGAAGCCTAGGAAGGGGCTGAGTCACGTCGGACACACTTCCTCAGCCTGCTCCTTTCAGGGAAGCAACGCTGGGAGCTAGGAAAGCCTTCTCAAGCTCGGAGAGTGCAAGAGAGATGCAGGCCGCGCACCCGGAAATCTCGGTGCTTGGAGCCAATCTCAGCGTCTCCCAGGGGCAAAGCGAACGCCTCTCTGCCAAATCCAGCTGTGCAGACGCAGGCCGCTAGGCTGCCTCTGCATTGGCGAAGGAAGCTCTCTCCTCCCGCTTCCTGCGAAATCTGCTTCTCAGCCTCAGCGAATCTCAGTGGGAACGGTCTTTCCTCTGGGGCCGTTGCTCCTGGGCCTGGGGCTGCCGCAAGGGCACCACCCTCCCAGGGAAAGGCCAAACACACCCCACCATGTCTTTGCTCCTCTGGAGAGCTGCAGGCAACCTCAAACTCTCAGGAAGCTTCTCGGCTGAGACGCAGAAGCACTCTGGCTGGGATCTCGCATGCCCTGCCTGGAGGCCCATGGTGCCTGTTTCTCCCTGGGCGTTGCTTCACCAGAGCGGCCAGGCAACCTCTGCCCCATCTACCCTTCTGCTCTTCCCTTCCAGCTGACAGAGTTCTCCCTGCTCTACTCTAGCCCTAGGAAGTTTGGAGACAACCGGGCTCCTCCTCCTGTGCAAGGAGTCCCGGGGCCCAGTTGGAGTGGAAAGGCGAAACCACAGGCAAGCCCAGGAAAGTGCTGAGTCATGTCTGACACACTCCCTCAGCCTGCTCCTTCATGGCTAGCGAGGCTGTGAGCTAGGAAAGTCTTTGGAAGCTCAGAAAGTGGCAGCGAGATGCAGGCCCCAACCCAGCAATTCCGGTGCTTGGAGCAGGTCTCACAGCCTCCCAGTGCCAAAGCGAGCTCCTCTCTGCCAAATGCAGCTGTGCACACGCAGGCCGCTCTGCTGCCTCTGCATCCACGAAGGAAGCTCTCTAGGCCCGCTTCCTGCGAAATCTGCTTCAGCCTGAGGGAAAAGCCCTTGGAGAGGTCTTTGCTCAGGGGCAGTTGCTCCTGTGCCTGGGGAAGAGGGAAGGGCACCACACTCCCAAGGAAAGGCCAGACACACTCCACACGTCTTTGCTCCTCTGGAGGGCGGCATGGAGCCTCCAACTGGGAGGTCGCTTCTCAGCGGAGACGCAGGGGCATTCTGGCTGTGATCCCGCAGCCCCTGCCTGGAGGCCCACGGTGCCTGTTTCTCTCTGGGCGTTGCTTCCACAGTGCGGCCAAGCAACGTCTTCACCATGGGCACAACAGCGCTTCCCTTCCGTCTGACAGACGTCTCAGTGCTCTGCTCTAGACCTCTGAAGTGGGGAGACAACCGAGCCCAGCCTCCTTTCCAAGGAGTCCTGCGCCTTCGATTGCACTGAAAGGCAATAGCACGGGGAAGCCTAGGAAGGGGCTGAGTCACGTCGGACACACTTCCTCAGCCTGCTCCTTTCAGGGAAGCAACGCTGGGAGCTGGGAAAGCCTTCTCAAGCTCGGAGAGTGCAAGAGAGATGCAGGCCGCGCACCCGGAAATCTCGGTGCTTGGAGCCAATCTCAGCGTCTCCCAGGGGCAAAGCGAACGCCTCTCTGCCAAATCCAGCTGTGCAGACGCAGGCCGCTAGGCTGCCTCTGCATTGGCGAAGGAAGCTCTCTCCTCCCGCTTCCTGCGAAATCTGCTTCTCAGCCTCAGCGAATCTCAGTGGGAACGGTCTTTCCTCTGGGGCCGTTGCTCCTGGGCCTGGGGCTGCCGCAAGGGCACCACCCTCCCAGGGAAAGGCCAAACACACCCCACATGTCTTTGCTCCTCTGGAGAGCTGCAGGCAACCTCAAACTCTCAGGAAGCTTCTCGGCTGAGACGCAGAAGCACTCTGGCTGGGATCTCGCATCCCCTGCCTGGAGGCCCATGGTGCCTGTTTCTCCCTGGGCGGTGCTTCACCAGAGCGGCCAGGCAACCTCTGCCCCATCTACCATTCTGCTCTTCCCTTCCAGCTGACAGAGTTCTCCCTGCTCTACTCTAGCCCTAGGAAGTTTGGAGACAACCGGGCTCCTCCTCCTCTGCAAGGAGTCCCGGGGCCCAGTTGGAGTGGAAAGGCGAAACCACAGGCAAGCCCAGGAAAGTGCTGAGTCATGTCTGACACACTCCCTCAGCCTGCTCCTTCATGGCTAGCGAGGCTGTGAGCTAGGAAAGTCTTTGGAAGCTCAGAAAGTGGCAGCGAGATGCAGGCCCCAACCCAGCAATCCCGGTGCTTGGAGCAGGTCTCACAGCCTCCCAGTGCCAAAGGGAGCTCCTCTCTGCCAAATGCAGCTGTGCACACGCAGGCCGCTCTGCTGCCTCTGCATCCACGAAGGAAGCTCTCTAGGCCCGCTTCCTGCGAAATCTGCTTCAGCCTGAGGGAAAAGCCCTTGGAGAGGTCTTTGCTCAGGGGCAGTTGCTCCTGTGCCTGGGGAAGAGGGAAGGGCACCACACTCCCAAGGAAAGGCCAGACACACTCCACACGTCTTTGCTCCTCTGGAGGGCGGCATGGAGCCTCCAACTGGGAGGTCGCTTCTCAGCGGAGACGCAGGGGCATTCTGGCTGTGATCCCGCAGCCCCTGCCTGGAGGCCCACGGTGCCTGTTTCTCTCTGGGCGTTGCTTCCACAGTGCGGCCAAGCAACGTCTTCACCATGGGCACAACAGCGCTTCCCTTCCGTCTGACAGACGTCTCAGTGCTCTGCTCTAGACCTCTGAAGTGGGGAGACAACCGAGCCCAGCCTCCTTTCCAAGGAGTCCTGCGCCTTCGATTGCACTGAAAGGCAATAGCACGGGGAAGCCTAGGAAGGGGCTGAGTCACGTCGGACACACTTCCTCAGCCTGCTCCTTTCAGGGAAGCAACGCTGGGAGCTAGGAAAGCCTTCTCAAGCTCGGAGAGTGCAAGAGAGATGCAGGCCGCGCACCCGGAAATCTCGGTGCTTGGAGCCAATCTCAGCGTCTCCCAGGGGCAAAGCGAACGCCTCTCTGCCAAATCCAGCTGTGCAGACGCAGGCCGCTAGGCTGCCTCTGCATTGGCGAAGGAAGCTCTCTCCTCCCGCTTCCTGCGAAATCTGCTTCTCAGCCTCAGCGAATCTCAGTGGGAACGGTCTTTCCTCTGGGGCCGTTGCTCCTGGGCCTGGGGCTGCCGCAAGGGCACCACCCTCCCAGGGAAAGGCCAAACACACCCCACATGTCTTTGCTCCTCTGGAGAGCTGCAGGCAACCTCAAACTCTCAGGAAGCTTCTCGGCTGAGACGCAGAAGCACTCTGGCTGGGATCTCGCATCCCCTGCCTGGAGGCCCATGGTGCCTGTTTCTCCCTGGGCGTTGCTTCACCAGAGCGGCCAGGCAACCTCTGCCCCATCTACCCTTCTGCTCTTCCCTTCCAGCTGACAGAGTTCTCCCTGCTCTACTCTAGCCCTAGGAAGTTTGGAGACAACCGGGCTCCTCCTCCTCTGCAAGGAGTCCCGGGGCCCAGTTGGAGTGGAAAGGCGAAACCACAGGCAAGCCCAGGAAAGTGCTGAGTCATGTCTGACACACTCCCTCAGCCTGCTCCTTCATGGCTAGCGAGGCTGTGAGCTAGGAAAGTCTTTGGAAGCTCAGAAAGTGGCAGCGAGATGCAGGCCCCAACCCAGCAATCCCGGTGCTTGGAGCAGGTCTCACAGCCTCCCAGTGCCAAAGCGAGCTCCTCTCTGCCAAATGCAGCTGTGCACACGCAGGCCGCTCTGCTGCCTCTGCATCCACGAAGGAAGCTCTCTAGGCCCGCTTCCTGCGAAATCTGCTTCAGCCTGAGGGAAAAGCCCTTGGAGAGGTCTTGGCTCAGGGGCAGTTGCTCCTGTGCCTGGGGAAGAGGGAAGGGCACCACACTCCCAAGGAAAGGCCAGACACACTCCACACGTCTTTGCTCCTCTGGAGGGCGGCATGGAGCCTCCAACTGGGAGGTCGCTTCTCAGCGGAGACGCAGGGGCATTCTGGCTGTGATCCCGCAGCCCCTGCCTGGAGGCCCACGGTGCCTGTTTCTCTCTGGGCGTTGCTTCCACAGTGCGGCCAAGCAACGTCTTCACCATGGGCACAACAGCGCTTCCCTTCCGTCTGACAGACGTCTCAGTGCTCTGCTCTAGACCTCTGAAGTGGGGAGACAACCGAGCCCAGCCTCCTTTCCAAGGAGTCCTGCGCCTTCGATTGCACTGAAAGGCAATAGCACGGGGAAGCCTAGGAAGGGGCTGAGTCACGTCGGACACACTTCCTCAGCCTGCTCCTTTCAGGGAAGCAACGCTGGGAGCTAGGAAAGCCTTCTCAAGCTCGGAGAGTGCAAGAGAGATGCAGGCCGCGCACCCGGAAATCTTGGTGCTTGGAGCCAATCTCAGCGTCTCCCAGGGGCAAAGCGAACGCCTCTCTGCCAAATCCAGCTGTGCAGACACAGGCCGCTAGGCTGCCTCTGCATTGGCGAAGGAAGCTCTCTCCTCCCGCTTCCTGCGAAATCTGCTTCTCAGCCTCAGCGAATCTCAGTGGGAACGGTCTTTCCTCTGGGGCCGTTGCTCCTGGGCCTGGGGCTGCCGCAAGGGCACCACCCTCCCAGGGAAAGGCCAAACACACCCCACATGTCTTTGCTCCTCTGGAGAGCTGCAGGCAACCTCAAACTCTCAGGAAGCTTCTGGGCTGAGACGCAGAAGCACTCTGGCTGGGATCTCGCATCCCCTGCCTGGAGGCCCATGGTGCCTGTTTCTCCCTGGGCGTTGCTTCACCAGAGCGGCCAGGCAACCTCTGCCCCATCAACCCTTCTGCTCTTCCCTTCCAGCTGACAGAGTTCTCCCTGCTCTACTCTAGCCCTAGGAAGTTTGGAGACAACCGGGCTCCTCCTCCTCTGCAAGGAGTCCCGGGGCCCAGTTGGAGTGGAAAGGCGAAACCACAGGCAAGCCCAGGAAAGTGCTGAGTCATGTCTGACACACTCCCTCAGCCTGCTCCTTCATGGCTAGCGAGGCTGTGAGCTAGGAAAGTCTTTGGAAGCTCAGAAAGTGGCAGCGAGATGCAGGCCCCAACCCAGCAATCCCGGTGCTTGGAGCAGGTCTCACAGCCTCCCAGTGCCAAAGCGAGCTCCTCTCTGCCAAATGCAGCTGTGCACACGCAGGCCGCTCTGCTGCCTCTGCATCCACGAAGGAAGCTCTCTAGGCCCACTTCCTGCGAAATCTGCTTCAGCCTGAGGGAAAAGCCCTTGGAGAGGTCTTTGCTCAGGGGCAGTTGCTCCTGTGCCTGGGGAAGAGGGAAGGGCACCACACTCCCAAGGAAAGGCCAGACACACTCCACACGTCTTTGCTCCTCTGGAGGGCGGCATGGAGCCTCCAACTGGGAGGTCGCTTCTCAGCGGAGACGCAGGGGCATTCTGGCTGTGATCCCGCAGCCCCTGCCTGGAGGCCCACGGTGCCTGTTTCTCTCTGGGCGTTGCTTCCACAGTGCGGCCAAGCAACGTCTTCACCATGGGCACAACAGCGCTTCCCTTCCGTCTGACAGACGTCTCAGTGCTCTGCTCTAGACCTCTGAAGTGGGGAGACAACCGAGCCCAGCCTCCTTTCCAAGGAGTCCTGCGCCTTCCATTGCACTGAAAGGCAATAGCACGGGGAAGCCTAGGAAGGGGCTGAGTCACGTCGGACACACTTCCTCAGCCTGCTCCTTTCAGGGAAGCAACGCTGGGAGCTAGGAAAGCCTTCTCAAGCTCGGAGAGTGCAAGAGAGATGCAGGCCGCGCACCCGGAAATCTCGGTGCTTGGAGCCAATCTCAGCGTCTCCCAGGGGCAAAGCGAACGCCTCTCTGCCAAATCCAGCTGTGCAGACGCAGGCCGCTAGGCTGCCTCTGCATTGGCGAAGGAAGCTCTCTCCTCCCGCTTCCTGCGAAATCTGCTTCTCAGCCTCAGCGAATCTCAGTGGGAACGGTCTTTCCTCTGGGGCCGTTGCTCCTGGGCCTGGGGCTGCCGCAAGGGCACCACCCTCCCAGGGAAAGGCCAAACACACCCCACATGTCTTTGCTCCTCTGGAGAGCTGCAGGCAACCTCAAACTCTCAGGAAGCTTCTCGGCTGAGACGCAGAAGCACTCTGGCTGGGATCTCGCATCCCCTGCCTGGAGGCCCATGGTGCCTGTTTCTCCCTGGGCGTTGCTTCACCAGAGCGGCCAGGCAACCTCTGCCCCATCTACCCTTCTGCTCTTCCCTTCCAGCTGACAGAGTTCTCCCTGCTCTACTCTAGCCCTAGGAAGTTTGGAGACAACCGGGCTCTTCCTCCTCTGCAAGGAGTCCCGGGGCCCAGTTGGAGTGGAAAGGCGAAACCACAGGCAAGCCCAGGAAAGTGCTGAGTCATGTCTGACACACTCCCTCAGCCTGCTCCTTCATGGCTAGCGAGGCTGTGAGCTAGGAAAGTCTTTGGAAGCTCAGAAAGTGGCAGCGAGATGCAGGCCCCAACCCAGCAATCCCGGTGCTTGGAGCAGGTCTCACAGCCTCCCAGTGCCAAAGCGAGCTCCTCTCTGCCAAATGCAGCTGTGCACACGCAGGCCGCTCTGCTGCCTCTGCATCCACGAAGGAAGCTCTCTAGGCCCGCTTCCTGCGAAATCTGCTTCAGCCTGAGGGAAAAGCCCTTGGAGAGGTCTTGGCTCAGGGGCAGTTGCTCCTGTGCCTGGGGAAGAGGGAAGGGCACCACACTCCCAAGGAAAGGCCAGACACACTCCACACGTCTTTGCTCCTCTGGAGGGCGGCATGGAGCCTCCAACTGGGAGGTCGCTTCTCAGTGGAGACGCAGGGGCATTCTGGCTGTGATCCCGCAGCCCCTGCCTGGAGGCCCACGGTGCCTGTTTCTCTCTGGGCGTTGCTTCTACAGTGCGGCCAAGCAACGTCTTCACCATGGGCACAACAGCGCTTCCCTTCCGTCTGACAGATGTCTCAGTGCTCTGCTCTAGACCTCTGAAGTGGGGAGACAACCGAGCCCAGCCTCCTTTCCAAGGAGTCCTGCGCCTTCGGTTGCACTGAAAGGCAATAGCACGGGGAAGCCTAGGAAGGGGCTGAGTCACGTCGGACACACTTCCTCAGCCTGCTCCTTTCAGGGAAGCAACGCTGGGAGCTAGGAAAGCCTTCTCAAGCTCGGAGAGTGCAAGAGAGATGCAGGCCGCGCACCCGGAAATCTCGGTGCTTGGAGCCAATCTCAGCGTCTCCCAGGGGCAAAGCGAACGCCTCTCTGCCAAATCCAGCTGTGCAGACGCAGGCCGCTAGGCTGCCTCTGCATTGGCGAAGGAAGCTCTCTCCTCCCGCTTCCTGCGAAATCTGCTTCTCAGCCTCAGCGAATCTCAGTGGGAACGGTCTTTCCTCTGGGGCCGTTGCTCCTGGGCCTGGGGCTGCCGCAAGGGCACCACCCTCCCAGGGAAAGGCCAAACACACCCCACATGTCTTTGCTCCTCTGGAGAGCTGCAGGCAACCTCAAACTCTCAGGAAGCTTCTGGGCTGAGACGCAGAAGCACTCTGGCTGGGATCTCGCATCCCCTGCCTGGAGGCCCATGGTGCCTGTTTCTCCCTGGGCGTTGCTTCACCAGAGCGGCCAGGCAACCTCTGCCCCATCTACCCTTCTGCTCTTCCCTTCCAGCTGACAGAGTTCTCCCTGCTCTACTCTAGCCCTAGGAAGTTTGGAGACAACCGGGCTCCTCCTCCTGTGCAAGGAGTCCCGGGGCCCAGTTGGAGTGGAAAGGCGAAACCACAGGCAAGCCCAGGAAAGTGCTGAGTCATGTCTGACACACTCCCTCAGCCTGCTCCTTCATGGCTAGCGAGGCTGTGAGCTAGGAAAGTCTTTGGAAGCTCAGAAAGTGGCAGCGAGATGCAGGCCCCAACCCAGCAATCCCGGTGCTTGGAGCAGGTCTCACAGCCTCCCAGTGCCAAAGCGAGCTCCTCTCTGCCAAATGCAGCTGTGCACACGCAGGCCGCTCTGCTGCCTCTGCATCCACGAAGGAAGCTCTCTAGGCCCGCTTCCTGCGAAATCTGCTTCAGCCTGAGGGAAAAGCCCTTGGAGAGGTCTTGGCTCAGGGGCAGTTGCTCCTGTGCCTGGGGAAGAGGGAAGGGCACCACACTCCCAAGGAAAGGCCAGACACACTCCACACGTCTTTGCTCCTCTGGAGGGCGGCATGGAGCCTCCAACTGGGAGGTCGCTTCTCAGCGGAGACGCAGGGGCATTCTGGCTGTGATCCCGCAGCCCCTGCCTGGAGGCCCACGGTGCCTGTTTCTCTCTGGGCGTTGCTTCCACAGTGCGGCCAAGCAACGTCTTCACCATGGGCACAACAGCGCTTCCCTTCCGTCTGACAGACGTCTCAGTGCTCTGCTCTAGACCTCTGAAGTGGGGAGACAACCGAGCCCAGCCTCCTTTCCAAGGAGTCCTGCGCCTTCGATTGCACTGAAAGGCAATAGCACGGGGAAGCCTAGGAAGGGGCTGAGTCACGTCGGACACACTTCCTCAGCCTGCTCCTTTCAGGGAAGCAACGCTGGGAGCTAGGAAAGCCTTCTCAAGCTCGGAGAGTGCAAGAGAGATGCAGGCCGCGCACCCGGAAATCTCGGTGCTTGGAGCCAATCTCAGCGTCTCCCAGGGCAAAGCGAACGCCTCTCTGCCAAATCCAGCTGTGCAGACGCAGGCCGCTAGGCTGCCTCTGCATTGGCGAAGGAAGCTCTCTCCTCCCGCTTCCTGCGAAATCTGCTTCTCAGCCTCAGCGAATCTCAGTGGGAACGGTCTTTCCTCTGGGGCCGTTGCTCCTGGGCCTGGGGCTGCCGCAAGGGCACCACCCTCCCAGGGAAAGGCCAAACACACCCCACATGTCTTTGGCTCCTCTGGAGAGCTGCAGGCAACCTCAAACTCTCAGGAAGCTTCTGGGCTGAGACGCAGAAGCACTCTGGCTGGGATCTCGCATCCCCTGCCTGGAGGCCCATGGTGCCTGTTTCTCCCTGGGCGTTGCTTCACCAGAGCGGCCAGGCAACCTCTGCCCCATCTACCCTTCTGCTCTTCCCTTCCAGCTGACAGAGTTCTCCCTGCTCTACTCTAGCCCTAGGAAGTTTGGAGACAACCGGGCTCCTCCTCCTCTGCAAGGAGTCCCGGGGCCCAGTTGGAGTGGAAAGGCGAAACCACAGGCAAGCCCAGGAAAGTGCTGAGTCATGTCTGACACACTCCCTCAGCCTGCTCCTTCATGGCTAGCGAGGCTGTGAGCTAGGAAAGTCTTTGGAAGCTCAGAAAGTGGCAGCGAGATGCAGGCCCCAACCCAGCAATCCCGGTGCTTGGAGCAGGTCTCACAGCCTCCCAGTGCCAAAGCGAGCTCCTCTCTGCCAAATGCAGCTGTGCACACGCAGGCCGCTCTGCTGCCTCTGCATCCACGAAGGAAGCTCTCTAGGCCCGCTTCCTGCGAAATCTGCTTCAGCCTGAGGGAAAAGCCCTTGGAGAGGTCTTGGCTCAGGGGCAGTTGCTCCTGTGCCTGGGGAAGAGGGAAGGGCACCACACTCCCAAGGAAAGGCCAGACACACTCCACACGTCTTTGCTCCTCTGGAGGGCGGCATGGAGCCTCCAACTGGGAGGTCGCTTCTCAGCGGAGACGCAGGGGCATTCTGGCTGTGATCCCGCAGCCCCTGCCTGGAGGCCCACGGTGCCTGTTTCTCTCTGGGCGTTGCTTCCACAGTGCGGCCAAGCAACGTCTTCACCATGGGCACAACAGCGCTTCCCTTCCGTCTGACAGACGTCTCAGTGCTCTGCTCTAGACCTCTGAAGTGGGGAGATAACCGAGCCCAGCCTCCTTTCCAAGGAGTCCTGCGCCTTCGATTGCACTGAAAGGCAATAGCACGGGGAAGCCTCGGAAGGGGCTGAGTCACGTCGGACACACTTCCTCAGCCTGCTCCTTTCAGGGAAGCAACGCTGGGAGCTAGGAAAGCCTTCTCAAGCTCGGAGAGTGCAAGAGAGATGCAGGCCGCGCACCCGGAAATCTCGGTGCTTGGAGCCAATCTCAGCGTCTCCCAGGGGCAAAGCGAACGCCTCTCTGCCAAATCCAGCTGTGCAGACGCAGGCCGCTAGGCTGCCTCTGCATTGGCGAAGGAAGCTCTCTCCTCCCGCTTCCTGCGAAATCTGCTTCTCAGCCTCAGCGAATCTCAGTGGGAACGGTCTTTCCTCTGGGGCCGTTGCTCCTGGGCCTGGGGCTGCCGCAAGGGCACCACCCTCCCAGGGAAAGGCCAAACACACCCCACATGTCTTTGCTCCTCTGGAGAGCTGCAGGCAACCTCAAACTCTCAGGAAGCTTCTGGGCTGAGACGCAGAAGCACTCTGGCTGGGATCTCGCATCCCCTGCCTGGAGGCCCATGGTGCCTGTTTCTCCCTGGGCGTTGCTTCACCAGAGCGGCCAGGCAACCTCTGCCCCATCTACCCTTCTGCTCTTCCCTTCCAGCTGACAGAGTTCTCCCTGCTCTACTCTAGCCCTAGGAAGTTTGGAGACAACCGGGCTCCTCCTCCTCTGCAAGGAGTCCCGGGGCCCAGTTGGAGTGGAAAGGCGAAACCACAGGCAAGCCCAGGAAAGTGCTGAGTCATGTCTGACACACTCCCTCAGCCTGCTCCTTCATGGCTAGCGAGGCTGTGAGCTAGGAATGTCTTTGGAAGCTCAGAAAGTGGCAGCGAGATGCAGGCCCCAACCCAGCAATCCCGGTGCTTGGAGCAGGTCTCACAGCCTCCCAGTGCCAAAGCGAGCTCCTCTCTGCCAAATGCAGCTGTGCACACGCAGGCCGCTCTGCTGCCTCTGCATCCACGAAGGAAGCTCTCTAGGCCCGCTTCCTGCGAAATCTGCTTCAGCCTGAGGGAAAAGCCCTTGGAGAGGTCTTGGCTCAGGGGCAGTTGCTCCTGTGCCTGGGGAAGAGGGAAGGGCACCACACTCCCAAGGAAAGGCCAGACACACTCCACACGTCTTTGCTCCTCTGGAGGGCGGCATGGAGCCTCCAACTGGGAGGTCGCTTCTCAGCGGAGACGCAGGGGCATTCTGGCTGTGATCCCGCAGCCCCTGCCTGGAGGCCCACGGTGCCTGTTTCTCTCTGGGCGTTGCTTCCACAGTGCGGCCAAGCAACGTCTTCACCATGGGCACAACAGCGCTTCCCTTCCGTCTGACAGACGTCTCAGTGCTCTGCTCTAGACCTCTGAAGTGGGGAGACAACCGAGCCCAGCCTCCTTTCCAAGGAGTCCTGCGCCTTCCATTGCACTGAAAGGCAATAGCACGGGGAAGCCTAGGAAGGGGCTGAGTCACGTCGGACACACTTCCTCAGCCTGCTCCTTTCAGGGAAGCAACGCTGGGAGCTAGGAAAGCCTTCTCAAGCTCGGAGAGTGCAAGAGAGATGCAGGCCGCGCACCCGGAAATCTCGGTGCTTGGAGCCAATCTCAGCGTCTCCCAGGGGCAAAGCGAACGCCTCTCTGCCAAATCCAGCTGTGCAGACGCAGGCCGCTAGGCTGCCTCTGCATTGGCGAAGGAAGCTCTCTCCTCCCGCTTCCTGCGAAATCTGCTTCTCAGCCTCAGCGAATCTCAGTGGGAACGGTCTTTCCTCTGGGGCCGTTGCTCCTGGGACTGGGGCTGCCGCAAGGGCACCACCCTCCCAGGGAAAGGCCAAACACACCCCACATGTCTTTGCTCCTCTGGAGAGCTGCAGGCAACCTCAAACTCTCAGGAAGCTTCTGGGCTGAGACGCAGAAGCACTCTGGCTGGGATCTCGCATCCCCTGCCTGGAGGCCCATGGTGCCTGTTTCTCCCTGGGCGTTGCTTCACCAGAGCGGCCAGGCAACCTCTGCCCCATCTACCCTTCTGCTCTTCCCTTCCAGCTGACAGAGTTCTCCCTGCTCTACTCTAGCCCTAGGAAGTTTGGAGACAACCGGGCTCCTCCTCCTCTGCAAGGAGTCCCGGGGCCCAGTTGGAGTGGAAAGGCGAAACCACAGGCAAGCCCAGGAAAGTGCTGAGTCATGTCTGACACACTCCCTCAGCCTGCTCCTTCATGGCTAGCGAGGCTGTGAGCTCGGAAAGTCTTTGGAAGCTCAGAAAGTGGCAGCGAGATGCAGGCCCCAACCCAGCAATCCCGGTGCTTGGAGCAGGTCTCACAGCCTCCCAGTGCCAAAGCGAGCTCCTCTCTGCCAAATGCAGCTGTGCACACGCAGGCCGCTCTGCTGCCTCTGCATCCACGAAGGAAGCTCTCTAGGCCCGCTTCCTGCGAAATCTGCTTCAGCCTGAGGGAAAAGCCCTTGGAGAGGTCTTGGCTCAGGGGCAGTTGCTCCTGTGCCTGGGGAAGAGGGAAGGGCACCACACTCCCAAGGAAAGGCCAGACACACTCCACACGTCTTTGCTCCTCTGGAGGGCGGCATGGAGCCTCCAACTGGGAGGTCGCTTCTCAGCGGAGACGCAGGGGCATTCTGGCTGTGATCCCGCAGCCCCTGCCTGGAGGCCCACGGTGCCTGTTTCTCTCTGGGCGTTGCTTCCACAGTGCGGCCAAGCAACGTCTTCACCATGGGCACAACAGCGCTTCCCTTCCGTCTGACAGACGTCTCAGTGCTCTGCTCTAGACCTCTGAAGTGGGGAGACAACCGAGCCCAGCCTCCTTTCCAAGGAGTCCTGCGCCTTCGATTGCACTGAAAGGCAATAGCACGGGGAAGCCTAGGAAGGGGCTGAGTCACGTCGGACACACTTCCTCAGCCTGCTCCTTTCAGGGAAGCAACGCTGGGAGCTAGGAAAGCCTTCTCAAGCTCGGAGAGTGCAAGAGAGATGCAGGCCGCGCACCCGGAAATCTCGGTGCTTGGAGCCCATCTCAGCGTCTCCCAGAGGCAAAGCGAACGCCTCTCTGCCAAATCCAGCTGTGCAGACGCAGGCCGCTAGGCTGCCTCTGCATTGGCGAAGGAAGCTCTCTCCTCCCGCTTCCTGCGAAATCTGCTTCTCAGCCTCAGCGAATCTCAGTGGGAACGGTCTTTCCTCTGGGGCCGTTGCTCCTGGGCCTGGGGCTGCCGCAAGGGCACCACCCTCCCAGGGAAAGGCCAAACACACCCCACATGTCTTTGCTCCTCTGGAGAGCTGCAGGCAACCTCAAACTCTCAGGAAGCTTCTGGGCTGAGACGCAGAAGCACTCTGGCTGGGATCTCGCATCCCCTGCCTGGAGGCCCATGGTGCCTGTTTCTCCCTGGGCGTTGCTTCACCAGAGCGGCCAGGCAACCTCTGCCCCATCTACCCTTCTGCTCTTCCCTTCCAGCTGACAGAGTTCTCCCTGCTCTACTCTAGCCCTAGGAAGTTTGGAGACAACCGGGCTCCTCCTCCTCTGCAAGGAGTCCCGGGGCCCAGTTGGAGTGGAAAGGCGAAACCACAGGCAAGCCCAGGAAAGTGCTGAGTCATGTCTGACACACTCCCTCAGCCTGCTCCTTCATGGCTAGCGAGGCTGTGAGCTCGGAAAGTCTTTGGAAGCTCAGAAAGTGGCAGCGAGATGCAGGCCCCAACCCAGCAATCCCGGTGCTTGGAGCAGGTCTCACAGCCTCCCAGTGCCAAAGCGAGCTCCTCTCTGCCAAATGCAGCTGTGCACACGCAGGCCGCTCTGCTGCCTCTGCATCCACGAAGGAAGCTCTCTAGGCCCGCTTCCTGCGAAATCTGCTTCAGCCTGAGGGAAAAGCCCTTGGAGAGGTCTTTGCTCAGGGGCAGTTGCTCCTGTGCCTGGGGAAGAGGGAAGGGCACCACACTCCCAAGGAAAGGCCAGACACACTCCACACGTCTTTGCTCCTCTGGAGGGCCGCATGGAGCCTCCAACTGGGAGGTCGCTTCTCAGCGGAGACGCAGGGGCATTCTGGCTGTGATCCCGCAGCCCCTGCCTGGAGGCCCACGGTGCCTGTTTCTCTCTGGGCGTTGCTTCCACAGTGCGGCCAAGCAACGTCTTCACCATGGGCACAACAGCGCTTCCCTTCCGTCTGACAGACGTCTCAGTGCTCTGCTCTAGACCTCTGAAGTGGGGAGACAACCGAGCCCAGCCTCCTTTCCAAGGAGTCCTGCGCCTTCGATTGCACTGAAAGGCAATAGCACGGGGAAGCCTAGGAAGGGGCTGAGTCACGTCGGACACACTTCCTCAGCCTGCTCCTTTCAGGGAAGCAACGCTGGGAGCTAGGAAAGCCTTCTCAAGCTCGGAGAGTGCAAGAGAGATGCAGGCCGCGCACCCGGAAATCTCGGTGCTTGGAGCCCATCTCAGCGTCTCCCAGGGGCAAAGCGAACGCCTCTCTGCCAAATCCAGGTGTGCAGACGCAGGCCGCTAGGCTGCCTCTGCATTGGCGAAGGAAGCTCTCTCCTCCCGCTTCCTGCGAAATCTGCTTCTCAGCCTCAGCGAATCTCAGTGGGAACGGTCTTTCCTCTGGGGCCGTTGCTCCTGGGCCTGGGGCTGCCGCAAGGGCACCACCCTCCCAGGGAAAGGCCAAACACACCCCACATGTCTTTGCTCCTCTGGAGAGCTGCAGGCAACCTCAAACTCTCAGGAAGCTTCTGGGCTGAGACGCAGAAGCACTCTGGCTGGGATCTCGCATCCCCTGCCTGGAGGCCCATGGTGCCTGTTTCTCCCTGGGCGTTGCTTCACCAGAGCGGCCAGGCAACCTCTGCCCCATCTACCCTTCTGCTCTTCCCTTCCAGCTGACAGAGTTCTCCCTGCTCTACTCTAGCCCTAGGAAGTTTGGAGACAACCGGGCTCCACCTCCTGTGCAAGGAGTCCCGGGGCCCAGTTGGAGTGGAAAGGCGAAACCACAGGCAAGCCCAGGAAAGTGCTGAGTCATGTCTGACACACTCCCTCAGCCTGCTCCTTCATGGCTAGCGAGGCTGTGAGCTAGGAAAGTCTTTGGAAGCTCAGAAAGTGGCAGCGAGATGCAGGCCCCAACCCAGCAATCCCGGTGCTTGGAGCAGGTCTCACAGCCTCCCAGTGCCAAAGCGAGCTCCTCTCTGCCAAATGCAGCTGTGCACACGCAGGCCGCTCTGCTGCCTCTGCATCCACGAAGGAAGCTCTCTAGGCCCGCTTCCTGCGAAATCTGCTTCAGCCTGAGGGAAAAGCCCTTGGAGAGGTCTTGGCTCAGGGGCAGTTGCTCCTGTGCCTGGGGAAGAGGGAAGGGCACCACACTCCCAAGGAAAGGCCAGACACACTCCACACGTCTTTGCTCCTCTGGAGGGCGGCATGGAGCCTCCAACTGGGAGGTCGCTTCTCAGCGGAGACGCAGGGGCATTCTGGCTGTGATCCCGCAGCCCCTGCCTGGAGGCCCACGGTGCCTGTTTCTCTCTGGGCGTTGCTTCCACAGTGCGGCCAAGCAACGTCTTCACCATGGGCACAACAGCGCTTCCCTTCCGTCTGACAGACGTCTCAGTGCTCTGCTCTAGACCTCTGAAGTGGGGAGATAACCGAGCCCAGCCTCCTTTCCAAGGAGTCCTGCGCCTTCGATTGCACTGAAAGGCAATAGCACGGGGAAGCCTCGGAAGGGGCTGAGTCACGTCGGACACACTTCCTCAGCCTGCTCCTTTCAGGGAAGCAACGCTGGGAGCTAGGAAAGCCTTCTCAAGCTCGGAGAGTGCAAGAGAGATGCAGGCCGCGCACCCGGAAATCTCGGTGCTTGGAGCCAATCTCAGCGTCTCCCAGGGGCAAAGCGAACGCCTCTCTGCCAAATCCAGCTGTGCAGACGCAGGCCGCTAGGCTGCCTCTGCATTGGCGAAGGAAGCTCTCTCCTCCCGCTTCCTGCGAAATCTGCTTCTCAGCCTCAGCGAATCTCAGTGGGAACGGTCTTTCCTCTGGGGCCGTTGCTCCTGGGCCTGGGGCTGCCGCAAGGGCACCACCCTCCCAGGGAAAGGCCAAACACACCCCACATGTCTTTGCTCCTCTGGAGAGCTGCAGGCAACCTCAAACTCTCAGGAAGCTTCTGGGCTGAGACGCAGAAGCACTCTGGCTGGGATCTCGCATCCCCTGCCTGGAGGCCCATGGTGCCTGTTTCTCCCTGGGCGTTGCTTCACCAGAGCGGCCAGGAAACCTCTGCCCCATCTACCCTTCTGCTCTTCCCTTCCAGCTGACAGAGTTCTCCCTGCTCTACTCTAGCCCTAGGAAGTTTGGAGACAACCGGGCTCCTCCTCCTCTGCAAGGAGTCCCGGGGCCCAGTTGGAGTGGAAAGGCGAAACCACAGGCAAGCCCAGGAAAGTGCTGAGTCATGTCTGACACACTCCCTCAGCCTGCTCCTTCATGGCTAGCGAGGCTGTGAGCTAGGAAAGTCTTTGGAAGCTCAGAAAGTGGCAGCGAGATGCAGGCCCCAACCCAGCAATCCCGGTGCTTGGAGCAGGTCTCACAGCCTCCCAGTGCCAAAGCGAGCTCCTCTCTGCCAAATGCAGCTGTGCACACGCAGGCCGCTCTGCTGCCTCTGCATCCACGAAGGAAGCTCTCTAGGCCCGCTTCCTGCGAAATCTGCTTCAGCCTGAGGGAAAAGCCCTTGGAGAGGTCTTGGCTCAGGGGCAGTTGCTCCTGTGCCTGGGGAAGAGGGAAGGGCACCACACTCCCAAGGAAAGGCCAGACACACTCCACACGTCTTTGCTCCTCTGGAGGGCGGCATGGAGCCTCCAACTGGGAGGTCGCTTCTCAGCGGAGACGCAGGGGCATTCTGGCTGTGATCCCGCAGCCCCTGCCTGGAGGCCCACGGTGCCTCTTTCTCTCTGGGCGTTGCTTCCACAGTGCGGCCAAGCAACGTCTTCACCATGGGCACAACAGCGCTTCCCTTCCGTCTGACAGACGTCTCAGTGCTCTGCTCTAGACCTCTGAAGTGGGGAGACAACCGAGCCCAGCCTCCTTTCCAAGGAGTCCTGCGCCTTCGATTGCACTGAAAGGCAATAGCACGGGGAAGCCTAGGAAGGGGCTGAGTCACGTCGGACACACTTCCTCAGCCTGCTCCTTTCAGGGAAGCAACGCTGGGAGCTAGGAAAGCCTTCTCAAGCTCGGAGAGTGCAAGAGAGATGCAGGCCGCGCACCCGGAAATCTCGGTGCTTGGAGCCAATCTCAGCGTCTCCCAGGGGCAAAGCGAACGCCTCTCTGCCAAATCCAGCTGTGCAGACGCAGGCCGCTAGGCTGCCTCTGCATTGGCGAAGGAAGCTCTCTCCTCCCGCTTCCTGCGAAATCTGCTTCTCAGCCTCAGCGAATCTCAGTGGGAACGGTCTTTCCTCTGGGGCCGTTGCTCCTGGGCCTGGGGCTGCCGCAAGGGCACCACCCTCCCAGGGAAAGGCCAAACACACCCCACATGTCTTTGCTCCTCTGGAGAGCTGCAGGCAACCTCAAACTCTCAGGAAGCTTCTGGGCTGAGACGCAGAAGCACTCTGGCTGGGATCTCGCATCCCCTGCCTGGAGGCCCATGGTGCCTGTTTCTCCCTGGGCGTTGCTTCACCAGAGCGGCCAGGCAACCTCTGCCCCATCTACCCTTCTGCTCTTCCCTTCCAGCTGACAGAGTTCTCCCTGCTCTACTCTAGCCCTAGGAAGTTTGGAGACAACCGGGCTCCTCCTCCTCTGCAAGGAGTCCCGGGGCCCAGTTGGAGTGGAAAGGCGAAACCACAGGCAAGCCCAGGAAAGTGCTGAGTCATGTCTGACACACTCCCTCAGCCTGCTCCTTCATGGCTAGCGAGGCTGTGAGCTAGGAAAGTCTTTGGAAGCTCAGAAAGTGGCAGCGAGATGCAGGCCCCAACCCAGCAATCCCGGTGCTTGGAGCAGGTCTCACAGCCTCCCAGTGCCAAAGCGAGCTCCTCTCTGCCAAATGCAGCTGTGCACACGCAGGCCGCTCTGCTGCCTCTGCATCCACGAAGGAAGCTCTCTAGGCCCGCTTCCTGCGAAATCTGCTTCAGCCTGAGGGAAAAGCCCTTGGAGAGGTCTTTGCTCAGGGGCAGTTGCTCCTGTGCCTGGGGAAGAGGGAAGGGCACCACACTCCCAAGGAAAGGCCAGACACACTCCACACGTCTTTGCTCCTCTGGAGGGCGGCATGGAGCCTCCAACTGGGAGGTCGCTTCTCAGCGGAGACGCAGGGGCATTCTGGCTGTGATCCCGCAGCCCCTGCCTGGAGGCCCACGGTGCCTGTTTCTCTCTGGGCGTTGCTTCCACAGTGCGGCCAAGCAACGTCTTCACCATGGGCACAACAGCGCTTCCCTTCCGTCTGACAGACGTCTCAGTGCTCTGCTCTAGACCTCTGAAGTGGGGAGACAACCGAGCCCAGCCTCCTTTCCAAGGAGTCCTGCGCCTTCGATTGCACTGAAAGGCAATAGCACGGGGAAGCCTAGGAAGGGGCTGAGTCACGTCGGACACACTTCCTCAGCCTGCTCCTTTCAGGGAAGCAACGCTGGGAGCTAGGAAAGCCTTCTCAAGCTCGGAGAGTGCAAGAGAGATGCAGGCCGCGCACCCGGAAATCTCGGTGCTTGGAGCCCATCTCAGCGTCTCCCAGGGGCAAAGCGAACGCCTCTCTGCCAAATCCAGCTGTGCAGACGCAGGCCGCTAGGCTGCCTCTGCATTGGCGAAGGAAGCTCTCTCCTCCCGCTTCCTGCGAAATCTGCTTCTCAGCCTCAGCGAATCTCAGTGGGAACGGTCTTTCCTCTGGGGCCGTTGCTCCTGGGCCTGGGGCTGCCGCAAGGGCACCACCCTCCCAGGGAAAGGCCAAACACACCCCACATGTCTTTGCTCCTCTGGAGAGCTGCAGGCAACCTCAAACTCTCAGGAAGCTTCTGGGCTGAGACGCAGAAGCACTCTGGCTGGGATCTCGCATCGCCTGCCTGGAGGCCCATGGTGCCTGTTTCTCCCTGGGCGTTGCTTCACCAGAGCGGCCAGGCAACCTCTGCCCCATCTACCCTTCTGCTCTTCCCTTCCAGCTGACAGAGTTCTCCCTGCTCTACTCTAGCCCTAGGAAGTTTGGAGACAACCGGGCTCCTCCTCCTCTGCAAGGAGTCCCGGGGCCCAGTTGGAGTGGAAAGGCGAAACCACAGGCAAGCCCAGGAAAGTGCTGAGTCATGTCTGACACACTCCCTCAGCCTGCTCCTTCATGGCTAGCGAGGCTGTGAGCTAGGAAAGTCTTTGGAAGCTCAGAAAGTGGCAGCGAGATGCAGGCCCCAACCCAGCAATCCCGGTGCTTGGAGCAGGTCTCACAGCCTCCCAGTGCCAAAGCGAGCTCCTCTCTGCCAAATGCAGCTGTGCACACGCAGGCCGCTCTGCTGCCTCTGCATCCACGAAGGAAGCTCTCTAGGCCCGCTTCCTGCGAAATCTGCTTCAGCCTGAGGGAAAAGCCCTTGGAGAGGTCTTGGCTCAGGGGCAGTTGCTCCTGTGCCTGGGGAAGAGGGAAGGGCACCACACTCCCAAGGAAAGGCCAGACACACTCCACACGTCTTTGCTCCTCTGGAGGGCGGCATGGAGCCTCCAACTGGGAGGTTGCTTCTCAGCGGAGACGCAGGGGCATTCTGGCTGTGATCCCGCAGCCCCTGCCTGGAGGCCCACGGTGCCTGTTTCTCTCTGGGCGTTGCTTCCACAGTGCGGCCAAGCAACGTCTTCACCATGGGCACAACAGCGCTTCCCTTCCGTCTGACAGACGTCTCAGTGCTCTGCTCTAGACCTCTGAAGTGGGGAGACAACCGAGCCCAGCCTCCTTTCCAAGGAGTCCTGCGCCTTCGATTGCACTGAAAGGCAATAGCACGGGGAAGCCTAGGAAGGGGCTGAGTCACGTCGGACACACTTCCTCAGCCTGCTCCTTTCAGGGAAGCAACGCTGGGAGCTAGGAAAGCCTTCTCAAGCTCGGAGAGTGCAAGAGAGATGCAGGCCGCGCACCCGGAAATCTCGGTGCTTGGAGCCAATCTCAGCGTCTCCCAGGGGCAAAGCGAACGCCTCTCTGCCAAATCCAGCTGTGCAGACGCAGGCCGCTAGGCTGCCTCTGCATTGGCGAAGGAAGCTCTCTCCTCCCGCTTCCTGCGAAATCTGCTTCTCAGCCTCAGCGAATCTCAGTGGGAACGGTCTTTCCTCTGGGGCCGTTGCTCCTGGGCCTGGGGCTGCCGCAAGGGCACCACCCTCCCAGGGAAAGGCCAAACACACCCCACATGTCTTTGCTCCTCTGGAGAGCTGCAGGCAACCTCAAACTCTCAGGAAGCTTCTGGGCTGAGACGCAGAAGCACTCTGGCTGGGATCTCGCATCGCCTGCCTGGAGGCCCATGGTGCCTGTTTCTCCCTGGGCGTTGCTTCACCAGAGCGGCCAGGCAACCTCTGCCCCATCTACCCTTCTGCTCTTCCCTTCCAGCTGACAGAGTTCTCCCTGCTCTACTCTAGCCCTAGGAAGTTTGGAGACAACCGGGCTCCTCCTCCTCTGCAAGGAGTCCCGGGGCCCAGTTGGAGTGGAAAGGCGAAACCACAGGCAAGCCCAGGAAAGTGCTGAGTCATGTCTGACACACTCCCTCAGCCTGCTCCTTCATGGCTAGCGAGGCTGTGAGCTAGGAAAGTCTTTGGAAGCTCAGAAAGTGGCAGCGAGATGCAGGCCCCAACCCAGCAATCCCGGTGCTTGGAGCAGGTCTCACAGCCTCCCAGTGCCAAAGCGAGCTCCTCTCTGCCAAATGCAGCTGTGCACACGCAGGCCGCTCTGCTGCCTCTGCATCCACGAAGGAAGCTCTCTAGGCCCGCTTCCTGCGAAATCTGCTTCAGCCTGAGGGAAAAGCCCTTGGAGAGGTCTTGGCTCAGGGGCAGTTGCTCCTGTGCCTGGGGAAGAGGGAAGGGCACCACACTCCCAAGGAAAGGCCAGACACACTCCACACGTCTTTGCTCCTCTGGAGGGCGTCATGGAGCCTCCAACTGGGAGGTTGCTTCTCAGCGGAGACGCAGGGGCATTCTGGCTGTGATCCCGCAGCCCCTGCCTGGAGGCCCACGGTGCCTGTTTCTCTCTGGGCGTTGCTTCCACAGTGCGGCCAAGCAACGTCTTCACCATGGGCACAACAGCGCTTCCCTTCCGTCTGACAGACGTCTCAGTGCTCTGCTCTAGACCTCTGAAGTGGGGAGACAACCGAGCCCAGCCTCCTTTCCAAGGAGTCCTGCGCCTTCGATTGCACTGAAAGGCAATAGCACAGGGAAGCCTAGGAAGGGGCTGAGTCACGTCGGACACACTTCCTCAGCCTGCTCCTTTCAGGGAAGCAACGCTGGGAGCTAGGAAAGCCTTCTCAAGCTCGGAGAGTGCAAGAGAGATGCAGGCCGCGCACCCGGAAATCTCGGTGCTTGGAGCCAATCTCAGCGTCTCCCAGGGGCAAAGCGAACGCCTCTCTGCCAAATCCAGCTGTGCAGACGCAGGCCGCTAGGCTGCCTCTGCATTGGCGAAGGAAGCTCTCTCCTCCCGCTTCCTGCGAAATCTGCTTCTCAGCTTCAGCGAATCTCAGTGGGAACGGTCTTTCCTCTGGGGCCGTTGCTCCTGGGCCTGGGGCTGCCGCAAGGGCACCACCCTCCCAGGGAAAGGCCAAACACACCCCACATGTCTTTGCTCCTCTGGAGAGCTGCAGGCAACCTCAAACTCTCAGGAAGCTTCTGGGCTGAGACGCAGAAGCACTCTGGCTGGGATCTCGCATCCCCTGCCTGGAGGCCCATGGTGCCTGTTTCTCCCTGGGCGTTGCTTCACCAGAGCGGCCAGGCAACCTCTGCCCCATCTACCCTTCTGCTCTTCCCTTCCAGCTGACAGAGTTCTCCCTGCTCTACTCTAGCCCTAGGAAGTTTGGAGACAACCGGGCTCCTCCTCCTCTGCAAGGAGTCCCGGGGCCCAGTTGGAGTGGAAAGGCGAAACCACAGGCAAGCCCAGGAAAGTGCTGAGTCATGTCTGACACACTCCCTCAGCCTGCTCCTTCATGGCTAGCGAGGCTGTGAGCTAGGAAAGTCTTTGGAAGCTCAGAAAGTGGCAGCGAGATGCAGGCCCCAACCCAGCAATCCCGGTGCTTGGAGCAGGTCTCACAGCCTCCCAGTGCCAAAGCGAGCTCCTCTCTGCCAAATGCAGCTGTGCACACGCAGGCCGCTCTGCTGCCTCTGCATCCACGAAGGAAGCTCTCTAGGCCCGCTTCCTGCGAAATCTGCTTCAGCCTGAGGGAAAAGCCCTTGGAGAGGTCTTGGCTCAGGGGCAGTTGCTCCTGTGCCTGGGGAAGAGGGAAGGGCACCACACTCCCAAGGAAAGGCCAGACACACTCCACACGTCTTTGCTCCTCTGGAGGGCGGCATGGAGCCTCCAACTGGGAGGTCGCTTCTCAGCGGAGACGCAGGGGCATTCTGGCTGTGATCCCGCAGCCCCTGCCTGGAGGCCCACGGTGCCTGTTTCTCTCTGGGCGTTGCTTCCACAGTGCGGCCAAGCAACGTCTTCACCATGGGCACAACAGCGCTTCCCTTCCGTCTGACAGACGTCTCAGTGCTCTGCTCTAGACCTCTGAAGTGGGGAGACAACCGAGCCCAGCCTCCTTTCCAAGGAGTCCTGCGCCTTCGATTGCACTGAAAGGCAATAGCACGGGGAAGCCTAGGAAGGGGCTGAGTCACGTCGGACACACTTCCTCAGCCTGCTCCTTTCAGGGAAGCAACGCTGGGAGCTAGGAAAGCCTTCTCAAGCTCGGAGAGTGCAAGAGAGATGCAGGCCGCGCACCCGGAAATCTCGGTGCTTGGAGCCCATCTCAGCGTCTCCCAGGGGCAAAGCGAACGCCTCTCTGCCAAATCCAGCTGTGCAGACGCAGGCCGCTAGGCTGCCTCTGCATTGGCGAAGGAAGCTCTCTCCTCCCGCTTCCTGCGAAATCTGCTTCTCAGCCTCAGCGAATCTCAGTGGGAACGGTCTTTCCTCTGGGGCCGTTGCTCCTGGGCCTGGGGCTGCCGCAAGGGCACCACCCTCCCAGGGAAAGGCCAAACACACCCCACATGTCTTTGCTCCTCTGGAGAGCTGAAGGCAACCTCAAACTCTCAGGAAGCTTCTGGGCTGAGACGCAGAAGCACTCTGGCTGGGATCTCGCATCCCCTGCCTGGAGGCCCATGGTGCCTGTTTCTCCCTGGGCGTTGCTTCACCAGAGCGGCCAGGCAACCTCTGCCCCATCTACCCTTCTGCTCTTCCCTTCCAGCTGACAGAGTTCTCCCTGCTCTACTCTAGCCCTAGGAAGTTTGGAGACAACCGGGCTCTTCCTCCTCTGCAAGGAGTCCCGGGGCCCAGTTGGAGTGGAAAGGCGAAACCACAGGCAAGCCCAGGAAAGTGCTGAGTCATGTCTGACACACTCCCTCAGCCTGCTCCTTCATGGCTAGCGAGGCTGTGAGCTCGGAAAGTCTTTGGAAGCTCAGAAAGTGGCAACGAGATGCAGGCCCCAACCCAGCAATCCCGGTGCTTGGAGCAGGTCTCACAGCCTCCCAGTGCCAAAGCGAGCTCCTCTCTGCCAAATGCAGCTGTGCACACGCAGGCCGCTCTGCTGCCTCTGCATCCACGAAGGAAGCTCTCTAGGCCCGCTTCCTGCGAAATCTGCTTCAGCCTGAGGGAAAAGCCCTTGGAGAGGTCTTGGCTCAGGGGCAGTTGCTCCTGTGCCTGGGGAAGAGGGAAGGGCACCACACTCCCAAGGAAAGGCCAGACACACTCCACACGTCTTTGCTCCTCTGGAGGGCGGCATGGAGCCTCTAACTGGGAGGTCGCTTCTCAGCGGACACGCAGGGGCATTCTGGCTGTGATCCCGCAGCCCCTGCCTGGAGGCCCACGGTGCATGTTTCTCTCTGGGCGTTGCTTCCACAGTGCGGCCTAGCAACGTCTTCACCATGGGCACAACAGCGCTTCCCTTCCGTCTGACAGACGTCTCAGTGCTCTGCTCTAGACCTCTGAAGTGGGGAGACAACCGAGCCCAGCCTCCTTTCCAAGGAGTCCTGCGCCTTCGATTGCACTGAAAGGCAATAGCACGGGGAAGCCTAGGAAGGGGCTGAGTCACGTCGGACACACTTCCTCAGCCTGCTCCTTTCAGGGAAGCAACGCTGGGAGCTAGGAAAGCCTTCTCAAGCTCGGAGAGTGCAAGAGAGATGCAGGCCGCGCACCCGGAAATCTCGGTGCTTGGAGCCAATCTCAGCGTCTCCCAGGGGCAAAGCGAACGCCTCTCTGCCAAATCCAGCTGTGCAGACGCAGGCCGCTAGGCTGCCTCTGCATTGGCGAAGGAAGCTCTCTCCTCCCGCTTCCTGCGAAATCTGCTTCTCAGCCTCAGCGAATCTCAGTGGGAACGGTCTTTCCTCTGGGGCCGTTGCTCCTGGGCCTGGGGCTGCCGCAAGGGCACCACCCTCCCAGGGAAAGGCCAAACACACCCCACATGTCTTTGCTCCTCTGGAGAGCTGCAGGCAACCTCAAACTCTCAGGAAGCTTCTGGGCTGAGACGCAGAAGCACTCTGGCTGGGATCTCGCATCCCCTGCCTGGAGGCCCATGGTGCCTGTTTCTCCCTGGGCGTTGCTTCACCAGAGCGGCCAGGCAACCTCTGCCCCATCTACCCTTCTGCTCTTCCCTTCCAGCTGACAGAGTTCTCCCTGCTCTACTCTAGCCCTAGGAAGTTTGGAGACAACCGGGCTCCTCCTCCTCTGCAAGGAGTCCCGGGGCCCAGTTGGAGTGGAAAGGCGAAACCACAGGCAAGCCCAGGAAAGTGCTGAGTCATGTCTGACACACTCCCTCAGCCTGCTCCTTCATGGCTAGCGAGGCTGTGAGCTAGGAAAGTCTTTGGAAGCTCAGAAAGTGGCAGCGAGATGCAGGCCCCAACCCAGCAATCCCGGTGCTTGGAGCAGGTCTCACAGCCTCCCAGTGCCAAAGCGAGCTCCTCTCTGCCAAATGCAGCTGTGCACACGCAGGCCGCTCTGCTGCCTCTGCATCCACGAAGGAAGCTCTCTAGGCCCGCTTCCTGCGAAATCTGCTTCAGCCTGAGGGAAAAGCCCTTGGAGAGGTCTTTGCTCAGGGGCAGTTGCTCCTGTGCCTGGGGAAGAGGGAAGGGCACCACACTCCCAAGGAAAGGCCAGACACACTCCACACGTCTTTGCTCCTCTGGAGGGCGGCATGGAGCCTCCAACTGGGAGGTCGCTTCTCAGCGGAGACGCAGGGGCATTCTGGCTGTGATCCCGCAGCCCCTGCCTGGAGGCCCACGGTGCCTGTTTCTCTCTGGGCGTTGCTTCCACAGTGCGGCCAAGCAACGTCTTCACCATGGGCACAACAGCGCTTCCCTTCCGTCTGACAGACGTCTCAGTGCTCTGCTCTAGACCTCTGAAGTGGGGAGACAACCGAGCCCAGCCTCCTTTCCAAGGAGTCCTGCGCCTTCGATTGCACTGAAAGGCAATAGCACGGGGAAGCCTAGGAAGGGGCTGAGTCACGTCGGACACACTTCCTCAGCCTGCTCCTTTCAGGGAAGCAACGCTGGGAGCTAGGAAAGCCTTCTCAAGCTCGGAGAGTGCAAGAGAGATGCAGGCCGCGCACCCGGAAATCTCGGTGCTTGGAGCCCATCTCAGCGTCTCCCAGGGGCAAAGCGAACGCCTCTCTGCCAAATCCAGCTGTGCAGACGCAGGCCGCTAGGCTGCCTCTGCATTGGCGAAGGAAGCTCTCTCCTCCCGCTTCCTGCGAAATCTGCTTCTCAGCCTCAGCGAATCTCAGTGGGAACGGTCTTTCCTCTGGGGCCGTTGCTCCTGGGCCTGGGGCTGCCGCAAGGGCACCACCCTCCCAGGGAAAGGCCAAACACACCCCACATGTCTTTGCTCCTCTTGAGAGCTGAAGGCAACCTCAAACTCTCAGGAAGCTTCTGGGCTGAGACGCAGAAGCACTCTGGCTGGGATCTCGCATCCCCTGCCTGGAGGCCCATGGTGCCTGTTTCTCCCTGGGCGTTGCTTCACCAGAGCGGCCAGGCAACCTCTGCCCCATCTACCCTTCTGCTCTTCCCTTCCAGCTGACAGAGTTCTCCCTGCTCTACTCTAGCCCTAGGAAGTTTGGAGACAACCGGGCTCCACCTCCTGTGCAAGGAGTCACGGGGCCCAGTTGGAGTGGAAAGGCGAAACCACAGGCAAGCCCAGGAAAGTGCTGAGTCATGTCTGACACACTCCCTCAGCCTGCTCCTTCATGGCTAGCGAGGCTGTGAGCTAGGAAAGTCTTTGGAAGCTCAGAAAGTGGCAGCGAGATGCAGGCCCCAACCCAGCAATCCCGGTGCTTGGAGCAGGTCTCACAGCCTCCCAGTGCCAAAGCGAGCTCCTCTCTGCCAAATGCAGCTGTGCACACGCAGGCCGCTCTGCTGCCTCTGCATCCACGAAGGAAGCTCTCTAGGCCCGCTTCCTGCGAAATCTGCTTCAGCCTGAGGGAAAAGCCCTTGGAGAGGTCTTGGCTCAGGGGCAGTTGCTCCTGTGCCTGGGGAAGAGGGAAGGGCACCACACTCCCAAGGAAAGGCCAGACACACTCCACACGTCTTTGCTCCTCTGGAGGGCGGCATGGAGCCTCCAACTGGGAGGTCGCTTCTCAGCGGAGACGCAGGGGCATTCTGGCTGTGATCCCGCAGCCCCTGCCTGGAGGCCCACGGTGCCTCTTTCTCTCTGGGCGTTGCTTCCACAGTGCGGCCAAGCAACGTCTTCACCATGGGCACAACAGCGCTTCCCTTCCGTCTGACAGACGTCTCAGTGCTCTGCTCTAGACCTCTGAAGTGGGGAGACAACCGAGCCCAGCCTCCTTTCCAAGGAGTCCTGCGCCTTCGATTGCACTGAAAGGCAATAGCACGGGGAAGCCTAGGAAGGGGCTGAGTCACGTCGGACACAATTCCTCAGCCTGCTCCTTTCAGGGAAGCAACGCTGGGAGCTAGGAAAGCCTTCTCAAGCTCGGAGAGTGCAAGAGAGATGCAGGCCGCGCACCCGGAAATCTCGGTGCTTGGAGCCCATCTCAGCGTCTCCCAGGGGCAAAGCGAACGCCTCTCTGCCAAATCCAGCTGTGCAGACGCAGGCCGCTAGGCTGCCTCTGCATTGGCGAAGGAAGCTCTCTCCTCCCGCTTCCTGCGAAATCTGCTTCTCAGCCTCAGCGAATCTCAGTGGGAACGGTCTTTCCTCTGGGGCCGTTGCTCCTGGGCCTGGGGCTGCCGCAAGGGCACCACCCTCCCAGGGAAAGGCCAAACACACCCCACATGTCTTTGCTCCTCTGGAGAGCTGCAGGCAACCTCAAACTCTCAGGAAGCTTCTGGGCTGAGACGCAGAAGCACTCTGGCTGGGATCTCGCATCCCCTGCCTGGAGGCCCATGGTGCCTGTTTCTCCCTGGGCGTTGCTTCACCAGAGCGGCCAGGCAACCTCTGCCCCATCTACCCTTCTGCTCTTCCCTTCCAGCTGACAGAGTTCTCCCTGCTCTACTCTAGCCCTAGGAAGTTTGGAGACAACCGGGCTCCTCCTCCTCTGCAAGGAGTCCCGGGGCCCAGTTGGAGTGGAAAGGCGAAACCACAGGCAAGCCCAGGAAAGTGCTGAGTCATGTCTGACACACTCCCTCAGCCTGCTCCTTCATGGCTAGCGAGGCTGTGAGCTCGGAAAGTCTTTGGAAGCTCAGAAAGTGGCAGCGAGATGCAGGCCCCAACCCAGCAATCCCGGTGCTTGGAGCAGGTCTCACAGCCTCCCAGTGCCAAAGCGAGCTCCTCTCTGCCAAATGCAGCTGTGCACACGCAGGCCGCTCTGCTGCCTCTGCATCCACGAAGGAAGCTCTCTAGGCCCGCTTCCTGCGAAATCTGCTTCAGCCTGAGGGAAAAGCCCTTGGAGAGGTCTTTGCTCAGGGGCAGTTGCTCCTGTGCCTGGGGAAGAGCGAAGGGCACCACACTCCCAAGGAAAGGCCAGACACACTCCACACGTCTTTGCTCCTCTGGAGGGCGGCATGGAGCCTCTAACTGGGAGGTCGCTTCTCAGCGGACACGCAGGGGCATTCTGGCTGTGATCCCGCAGCCCCTGCCTGGAGGCCCACGGTGCATGTTTCTCTCTGGGCGTTGCTTCCACAGTGCGGCCTAGCAACGTCTTCACCATGGGCACAACAGCGCTTCCCTTCCGTCTGACAGACGTCTCAGTGCTCTGCTCTAGACCTCTGAAGTGGGGAGACAACCGAGCCCAGCCTCCTTTCCAAGGAGTCCTGCGCCTTCGATTGCACTGAAAGGCAATAGCACGGGGAAGCCTAGGAAGGGGCTGAGTCACGTCGGACACACTTCCTCAGCCTGCTCCTTTCAGGGAAGCAACGCTGGGAGCTAGGAAAGCCTTCTCAAGCTCGGAGAGTGCAAGAGAGATGCAGGCCGCGCACCCGGAAATCTCGGTGCTTGGAGCCAATCTCAGCGTCTCCCAGGGGCAAAGCGAACGC
Organism: Moschus berezovskii; assembly: GCF_049115385.1. NCBI lineage: Eukaryota > Metazoa > Chordata > Mammalia > Artiodactyla > Moschidae > Moschus > Moschus berezovskii. Next base: position 150,864,414 of record NC_142488.1, read on the forward strand.
CTCTCTGCCAAATCCAGCTGTGCAGACGCAGGCCGCTAGGCTGCCTCTGCATTGGCGAAGGAAGCTCTCTCCTCCCGCTTCCTGCGAAATCTGCTTCTCAGCTTCAGCGAATCTCAGTGGGAACGGTCTTTCCTCTGGGGCCGTTGCTCCTGGGCCTGGGGCTGCCGCAAGGGCACCACCCTCCCAGGGAAAGGCCAAACACACCCCACATGTCTTTGCTCCTCTGGAGAGCTGCAGGCAACCTCAAACTCTCAGGAAGCTTCTGGGCTGAGACGCAGAAGCACTCTGGCTGGGATCTCGCATCCCCTGCCTGGAGGCCCATGGTGCCTGTTTCTCCCTGGGCGTTGCTTCACCAGAGCGGCCAGGCAACCTCTGCCCCATCTACCCTTCTGCTCTTCCCTTCCAGCTGACAGAGTTCTCCCTGCTCTACTCTAGCCCTAGGAAGTTTGGAGACAACCGGGCTCCTCCTCCTCTGCAAGGAGTCCCGGGGCCCAGTTGGAGTGGAAAGGCGAAACCACAGGCAAGCCCAGGAAAGTGCTGAGTCATGTCTGACACACTCCCTCAGCCTGCTCCTTCATGGCTAGCGAGGCTGTGAGCTAGGAAAGTCTTTGGAAGCTCAGAAAGTGGCAGCGAGATGCAGGCCCCAACCCAGCAATCCCGGTGCTTGGAGCAGGTCTCACAGCCTCCCAGTGCCAAAGCGAGCTCCTCTCTGCCAAATGCAGCTGTGCACACGCAGGCCGCTCTGCTGCCTCTGCATCCACGAAGGAAGCTCTCTAGGCCCGCTTCCTGCGAAATCTGCTTCAGCCTGAGGGAAAAGCCCTTGGAGAGGTCTTGGCTCAGGGGCAGTTGCTCCTGTGCCTGGGGAAGAGGGAAGGGCACCACACTCCCAAGGAAAGGCCAGACACACTCCACACGTCTTTGCTCCTCTGGAGGGCGGCATGGAGCCTCCAACTGGGAGGTCGCTTCTCAGCGGAGACGCAGGGGCATTCTGGCTGTGATCCCGCAGCCCCTGCCTGGAGGCCCACGGTGCCTGTTTCTCTCTGGGCGTTGCTTCCACAGTGCGGCCAAGCAACGTCTTCACCATGGGCACAACAGCGCTTCCCTTCCGTCTGACAGACGTCTCAGTGCTCTGCTCTAGACCTCTGAAGTGGGGAGACAACCGAGCCCAGCCTCCTTTCCAAGGAGTCCTGCGCCTTCGATTGCACTGAAAGGCAATAGCACGGGGAAGCCTAGGAAGGGGCTGAGTCACGTCGGACACACTTCCTCAGCCTGCTCCTTTCAGGGAAGCAACGCTGGGAGCTAGGAAAGCCTTCTCAAGCTCGGAGAGTGCAAGAGAGATGCAGGCCGCGCACCCGGAAATCTCGGTGCTTGGAGCCCATCTCAGCGTCTCCCAGGGGCAAAGCGAACGCCTCTCTGCCAAATCCAGCTGTGCAGACGCAGGCCGCTAGGCTGCCTCTGCATTGGCGAAGGAAGCTCTCTCCTCCCGCTTCCTGCGAAATCTGCTTCTCAGCCTCAGCGAATCTCAGTGGGAACGGTCTTTCCTCTGGGGCCGTTGCTCCTGGGCCTGGGGCTGCCGCAAGGGCACCACCCTCCCAGGGAAAGGCCAAACACACCCCACATGTCTTTGCTCCTCTGGAGAGCTGAAGGCAACCTCAAACTCTCAGGAAGCTTCTGGGCTGAGACGCAGAAGCACTCTGGCTGGGATCTCGCATCCCCTGCCTGGAGGCCCATGGTGCCTGTTTCTCCCTGGGCGTTGCTTCACCAGAGCGGCCAGGCAACCTCTGCCCCATCTACCCTTCTGCTCTTCCCTTCCAGCTGACAGAGTTCTCCCTGCTCTACTCTAGCCCTAGGAAGTTTGGAGACAACCGGGCTCTTCCTCCTCTGCAAGGAGTCCCGGGGCCCAGTTGGAGTGGAAAGGCGAAACCACAGGCAAGCCCAGGAAAGTGCTGAGTCATGTCTGACACACTCCCTCAGCCTGCTCCTTCATGGCTAGCGAGGCTGTGAGCTCGGAAAGTCTTTGGAAGCTCAGAAAGTGGCAACGAGATGCAGGCCCCAACCCAGCAATCCCGGTGCTTGGAGCAGGTCTCACAGCCTCCCAGTGCCAAAGCGAGCTCCTCTCTGCCAAATGCAGCTGTGCACACGCAGGCCGCTCTGCTGCCTCTGCATCCACGAAGGAAGCTCTCTAGGCCCGCTTCCTGCGAAATCTGCTTCAGCCTGAGGGAAAAGCCCTTGGAGAGGTCTTGGCTCAGGGGCAGTTGCTCCTGTGCCTGGGGAAGAGGGAAGGGCACCACACTCCCAAGGAAAGGCCAGACACACTCCACACGTCTTTGCTCCTCTGGAGGGCGGCATGGAGCCTCTAACTGGGAGGTCGCTTCTCAGCGGACACGCAGGGGCATTCTGGCTGTGATCCCGCAGCCCCTGCCTGGAGGCCCACGGTGCATGTTTCTCTCTGGGCGTTGCTTCCACAGTGCGGCCTAGCAACGTCTTCACCATGGGCACAACAGCGCTTCCCTTCCGTCTGACAGACGTCTCAGTGCTCTGCTCTAGACCTCTGAAGTGGGGAGACAACCGAGCCCAGCCTCCTTTCCAAGGAGTCCTGCGCCTTCGATTGCACTGAAAGGCAATAGCACGGGGAAGCCTAGGAAGGGGCTGAGTCACGTCGGACACACTTCCTCAGCCTGCTCCTTTCAGGGAAGCAACGCTGGGAGCTAGGAAAGCCTTCTCAAGCTCGGAGAGTGCAAGAGAGATGCAGGCCGCGCACCCGGAAATCTCGGTGCTTGGAGCCAATCTCAGCGTCTCCCAGGGGCAAAGCGAACGCCTCTCTGCCAAATCCAGCTGTGCAGACGCAGGCCGCTAGGCTGCCTCTGCATTGGCGAAGGAAGCTCTCTCCTCCCGCTTCCTGCGAAATCTGCTTCTCAGCCTCAGCGAATCTCAGTGGGAACGGTCTTTCCTCTGGGGCCGTTGCTCCTGGGCCTGGGGCTGCCGCAAGGGCACCACCCTCCCAGGGAAAGGCCAAACACACCCCACATGTCTTTGCTCCTCTGGAGAGCTGCAGGCAACCTCAAACTCTCAGGAAGCTTCTGGGCTGAGACGCAGAAGCACTCTGGCTGGGATCTCGCATCCCCTGCCTGGAGGCCCATGGTGCCTGTTTCTCCCTGGGCGTTGCTTCACCAGAGCGGCCAGGCAACCTCTGCCCCATCTACCCTTCTGCTCTTCCCTTCCAGCTGACAGAGTTCTCCCTGCTCTACTCTAGCCCTAGGAAGTTTGGAGACAACCGGGCTCCTCCTCCTCTGCAAGGAGTCCCGGGGCCCAGTTGGACTGGAAAGGCGAAACCACAGGCAAGCCCAGGAAAGTGCTGAGTCATGTCTGACACACTCCCTCAGCCTGCTCCTTCATGGCTAGCGAGGCTGTGAGCTAGGAAAGTCTTTGGAAGCTCAGAAAGTGGCAGCGAGATGCAGGCCCCAACCCAGCAATCCCGGTGCTTGGAGCAGGTCTCACAGCCTCCCAGTGCCAAAGCGAGCTCCTCTCTGCCAAATGCAGCTGTGCACACGCAGGCCGCTCTGCTGCCTCTGCATCCACGAAGGAAGCTCTCTAGGCCCGCTTCCTGCGAAATCTGCTTCAGCCTGAGGGAAAAGCCCTTGGAGAGGTCTTTGCTCAGGGGCAGTTGCTCCTGTGCCTGGGGAAGAGGGAAGGGCACCACACTCCCAAGGAAAGGCCAGACACACTCCACACGTCTTTGCTCCTCTGGAGGGCGGCATGGAGCCTCCAACTGGGAGGTCGCTTCTCAGCGGAGACGCAGGGGCATTCTGGCTGTGATCCCGCAGCCCCTGCCTGGAGGCCCACGGTGCCTGTTTCTCTCTGGGCGTTGCTTCCACAGTGCGGCCAAGCAACGTCTTCACCATGGGCACAACAGCGCTTCCCTTCCGTCTGACAGACGTCTCAGTGCTCTGCTCTAGACCTCTGAAGTGGGGAGACAACCGAGCCCAGCCTCCTTTCCAAGGAGTCCTGCGCCTTCGATTGCACTGAAAGGCAATAGCACGGGGAAGCCTAGGAAGGGGCTGAGTCACGTCGGACACACTTCCTCAGCCTGCTCCTTTCAGGGAAGCAACGCTGGGAGCTAGGAAAGCCTTCTCAAGCTCGGAGAGTGCAAGAGAGATGCAGGCCGCGCACCCGGAAATCTCGGTGCTTGGAGCCCATCTCAGCGTCTCCCAGGGGCAAAGCGAACGCCTCTCTGCCAAATCCAGCTGTGCAGACGCAGGCGGCTAGGCTGCCTCTGCATTGGCGAAGGAAGCTCTCTCCTCCCGCTTCCTGCGAAATCTGCTTCTCAGCCTCAGCGAATCTCAGTGGGAACGGTCTTTCCTCTGGGGCCGTTGCTCCTGGGCCTGGGGCTGCCGCAAGGGCACCACCCTCCCAGGGAAAGGCCAAACACACCCCACATGTCTTTGCTCCTCTGGAGAGCTGAAGGCAACCTCAAACTCTCAGGAAGCTTCTGGGCTGAGACGCAGAAGCACTCTGGCTGGGATCTCGCATCCCCTGCCTGGAGGCCCATGGTGCCTGTTTCTCCCTGGGCGTTGCTTCACCAGAGCGGCCAGGCAACCTCTGCCCCATCTACCCTTCTGCTCTTCCCTTCCAGCTGACAGAGTTCTCCCTGCTCTACTCTAGCCCTAGGAAGTTTGGAGACAACCGGGCTCCACCTCCTGTGCAAGGAGTCCCGGGGCCCAGTTGGAGTGGAAAGGCGAAACCACAGGCAAGCCCAGGAAAGTGCTGAGTCATGTCTGACACACTCCCTCAGCCTGCTCCTTCATGGCTAGCGAGGCTGTGAGCTAGGAAAGTCTTTGGAAGCTCAGAAAGTGGCAGCGAGATGCAGGCCCCAACCCAGCAATCCCGGTGCTTGGAGCAGGTCTCACAGCCTCCCAGTGCCAAAGCGAGCTCCTCTCTGCCAAATGCAGCTGTGCACACGCAGGCCGCTCTGCTGCCTCTGCATCCACGAAGGAAGCTCTCTAGGCCCGCTTCCTGCGAAATCTGCTTCAGCCTGAGGGAAAAGCCCTTGGAGAGGTCTTGGCTCAGGGGCAGTTGCTCCTGTGCCTGGGGAAGAGGGAAGGGCACCACACTCCCAAGGAAAGGCCAGACACACTCCACACGTCTTTGCTCCTCTGGAGGGCGGCATGGAGCCTCCAACTGGGAGGTCGCTTCTCAGCGGAGACGCAGGGGCATTCTGGCTGTGATCCCGCAGCCCCTGCCTGGAGGCCCACGGTGCCTCTTTCTCTCTGGGCGTTGCTTCCACAGTGCGGCCAAGCAACGTCTTCACCATGGGCACAACAGCGCTTCCCTTCCGTCTGACAGACGTCTCAGTGCTCTGCTCTAGACCTCTGAAGTGGGGAGACAACCGAGCCCAGCCTCCTTTCCAAGGAGTCCTGCGCCTTCGATTGCACTGAAAGGCAATAGCACGGGGAAGCCTAGGAAGGGGCTGAGTCACGTCGGACACAATTCCTCAGCCTGCTCCTTTCAGGGAAGCAACGCTGGGAGCTAGGAAAGCCTTCTCAAGCTCGGAGAGTGCAAGAGAGATGCAGGCCGCGCACCCGGAAATCTCGGTGCTTGGAGCCCATCTCAGCGTCTCCCAGGGGCAAAGCGAACGCCTCTCTGCCAAATCCAGCTGTGCAGACGCAGGCCGCTAGGCTGCCTCTGCATTGGCGAAGGAAGCTCTCTCCTCCCGCTTCCTGCGAAATCTGCTTCTCAGCCTCAGCGAATCTCAGTGGGAACGGTCTTTCCTCTGGGGCCGTTGCTCCTGGGCCTGGGGCTGCCGCAAGGGCACCACCCTCCCAGGGAAAGGCCAAACACACCCCACATGTCTTTGCTCCTCTGGAGAGCTGCAGGCAACCTCAAACTCTCAGGAAGCTTCTGGGCTGAGACGCAGAAGCACTCTGGCTGGGATCTCGCATCCCCTGCCTGGAGGCCCATGGTGCCTGTTTCTCCCTGGGCGTTGCTTCACCAGAGCGGCCAGGCAACCTCTGCCCCATCTACCCTTCTGCTCTTCCCTTCCAGCTGACAGAGTTCTCCCTGCTCTACTCTAGCCCTAGGAAGTTTGGAGACAACCGGGCTCCTCCTCCTCTGCAAGGAGTCCCGGGGCCCAGTTGGAGTGGAAAGGCGAAACCACAGGCAAGCCCAGGAAAGTGCTGAGTCATGTCTGACACACTCCCTCAGCCTGCTCCTTCATGGCTAGCGAGGCTGTGAGCTCGGAAAGTCTTTGGAAGCTCAGAAAGTGGCAGCGAGATGCAGGCCCCAACCCAGCAATCCCGGTGCTTGGAGCAGGTCTCACAGCCTCCCAGTGCCAAAGCGAGCTCCTCTCTGCCAAATGCAGCTGTGCACACGCAGGCCGCTCTGCTGCCTCTGCATCCACGAAGGAAGCTCTCTAGGCCCGCTTCCTGCGAAATCTGCTTCAGCCTGAGGGAAAAGCCCTTGGAGAGGTCTTTGCTCAGGGGCAGTTGCTCCTGTGCCTGGGGAAGAGCGAAGGGCACCACACTCCCAAGGAAAGGCCAGACACACTCCACACGTCTTTGCTCCTCTGGAGGGCGGCATGGAGCCTCTAACTGGGAGGTCGCTTCTCAGCGGACACGCAGGGGCATTCTGGCTGTGATCCCGCAGCCCCTGCCTGGAGGCCCACGGTGCATGTTTCTCTCTGGGCGTTGCTTCCACAGTGCGGCCTAGCAACGTCTTCACCATGGGCACAACAGCGCTTCCCTTCCGTCTGACAGACGTCTCAGTGCTCTGCTCTAGACCTCTGAAGTGGGGAGACAACCGAGCCCAGCCTCCTTTCCAAGGAGTCCTGCGCCTTCGATTGCACTGAAAGGCAATAGCACGGGGAAGCCTAGGAAGGGGCTGAGTCACGTCGGATACACTTCCTCAGCCTGCTCCTTTCAGGGAAGCAACGCTGGGAGCTAGGAAAGCCTTCTCAAGCTCGGAGAGTGCAAGAGAGATGCAGGCCGCGCACCCGGAAATCTCGGTGCTTGGAGCCAATCTCAGCGTCTCCCAGGGGCAAAGCGAACGCCTCTCTGCCAAATCCAGCTGTGCAGACGCAGGCCGCTAGGCTGCCTCTGCATTGGCGAAGGAAGCTCTCTCCTCCCGCTTCCTGCGAAATCTGCTTCTCAGCCTCAGCGAATCTCAGTGGGAACGGTCTTTCCTCTGGGGCCGTTGCTCCTGGGCCTGGGGCTGCCGCAAGGGCACCACCCTCCCAGGGAAAGGCCAAACACACCCCACATGTCTTTGCTCCTCTGGAGAGCTGCAGGCAACCTCAAACTCTCAGGAAGCTTCTGGGCTGAGACGCAGAAGCACTCTGGCTGGGATCTCGCATCCCCTGCCTGGAGGCCCATGGTGCCTGTTTCTCCCTGGGCGTTGCTTCACCAGAGCGGCCAGGCAACCTCTGCCCCATCTACCCTTCTGCTCTTCCCTTCCAGCTGACAGAGTTCTCCCTGCTCTACTCTAGCCCTAGGAAGTTTGGAGACAACCGGGCTCCTCCTCCTCTGCAAGGAGTCCCGGGGCCCAGTTGGAGTGGAAAGGCGAAACCACAGGCAAGCCCAGGAAAGTGCTGAGTCATGTCTGACACACTCCCTCAGCCTGCTCCTTCATGGCTAGCGAGGCTGTGAGCTAGGAAAGTCTTTGGAAGCTCAGAAAGTGGCAGCGAGATGCAGGCCCCAACCCAGCAATCCCGGTGCTTGGAGCAGGTCTCACAGCCTCCCAGTGCCAAAGCGAGCTCCTCTCTGCCAAATGCAGCTGTGCACACGCAGGCCGCTCTGCTGCCTCTGCATCCACGAAGGAAGCTCTCTAGGCCCGCTTCCTGCGAAATCTGCTTCAGCCTGAGGGAAAAGCCCTTGGAGAGGTCTTTGCTCAGGGACAGTTGCTCCTGTGCCTGGGGAAGAGGGAAGGGCACCACACTCCCAAGGAAAGGCCAGACACACTCCACACGTCTTTGCTCCTCTGGAGGGCGGCATGGAGCCTCCAACTGGGAGGTCGCTTCTCAGCGGAGACGCAGGGGCATTCTGGCTGTGATCCCGCAGCCCCTGCCTGGAGGCCCACGGTGCCTGTTTCTCTCTGGGCGTTGCTTCCACAGTGCGGCCAAGCAACGTCTTCACCATGGGCACAACAGCGCTTCCCTTCCGTCTGACAGACGTCTCAGTGCTCTGCTCTAGACCTCTGAAGTGGGGAGACAACCGAGCCCAGCCTCCTTTCCAAGGAGTCCTGCGCCTTCGATTGCACTGAAAGGCAATAGCACGGGGAAGCCTAGGAAGGGGCTGAGTCACGTCGGACACACTTCCTCAGCCTGCTCCTTTCAGGGAAGCAACGCTGGGAGCTAGGAAAGCCTTCTCAAGCTCGGAGAGTGCAAGAGAGATGCAGGCCGCGCACCCGGAAATCTCGGTGCTTGGAGCCAATCTCAGCGTCTCCCAGGGGCAAAGCGAACGCCTCTCTGCCAAATCCAGCTGTGCAGACGCAGGCCGCTAGGCTGCCTCTGCATTGGCGAAGGAAGCTCTCTCCTCCCGCTTCCTGCGAAATCTGCTTCTCAGCCTCAGCGAATCTCAGTGGGAACGGTCTTTCCTCTGGGGCCGTTGCTCCTGGGCCTGGGGCTGCCGCAAGGGCACCACCCTCCCAGGGAAAGGCCAAACACACCCCACATGTCTTTGCTCCTCTGGAGAGCTGCAGGCAACCTCAAACTCTCAGGAAGCTTCTCGGCTGAGACGCAGAAGCACTCTGGCTGGGATCTCGCATCCCCTGCCTGGAGGCCCATGGTGCCTGTTTCTCCCTGGGCGTTGCTTCACCAGAGCGGCCAGGCAACCTCTGCCCCATCTACCCTTCTGCTCTTCCCTTCCAGCTGACAGAGTTCTCCCTGCTCTACTCTAGCCCTAGGAAGTTTGGAGACAACCGGGCTCCTCCTCCTGTGCAAGGAGTCCCGGGGCCCAGTTGGAGTGGAAAGGCGAAACCACAGGCAAGCCCAGGAAAGTGCTGAGTCATGTCTGACACACTCCCTCAGCCTGCTCCTTCATGGCTAGCGAGGCTGTGAGCTAGGAAAGTCTTTGGAAGCTCAGAAAGTGGCAGCGAGATGCAGGCCCCAACCCAGCAATCCCGGTGCTTGGAACAGGTCTCACAGCCTCCCAGTGCCAAAGCGAGCTCCTCTCTGCCAAATGCAGCTGTGCACACGCAGGCCGCTCTGCTGCCTCTGCATCCACGAAGGAAGCTCTCTAGGCCCGCTTCCTGCGAAATCTGCTTCAGCCTGAGGGAAAAGCCCTTGCAGAGTTCTTTGCTCAGGGGCAGTTGCTCCTGTGCCTGGGGAAGAGGGAAGGGCACCACACTCCCAAGGAAAGGCCAGACACACTCCACACGTCTTTGCTCCTCTGGAGGGCGGCATGGAGCCTCCAACTGGGAGGTCGCTTCTCAGCGGAGACGCAGGGGCATTCTGGCTGTGATCCCGCAGCCCCTGCCTGGAGGCCCACGGTGCCTGTTTCTCTCTGGGCGTTGCTTCCACAGTGCGGCCAAGCAACGTCTTCACCATGGGCACAACAGCGCTTCCCTTCCGTCTGACAGACGTCTCAGTGCTCTGCTCTAGACCTCTGAAGTGGGGAGACAACCGAGCCCAGCCTCCTTTCCAAGGAGTCCTGCGCCTTCGATTGCACTGAAAGGCAATAGCACGGGGAAGCCTAGGAAGGGGCTGAGTCACGTCGGACACACTTCCTCAGCCTGCTCCTTTCAGGGAAGCAACGCTGGGAGCTAGGAAAGCCTTCTCAAGCTCGGAGAGTGCAAGAGAGATGCAGGCCGCGCACCCGGAAATCTCGGTGCTTGGAGCCAATCTCAGCGTCTCCCAGGGGCAAAGCGAACGCCTCTCTGCCAAATCCAGCTGTGCAGACGCAGGCCGCTAGGCTGCCTCTGCATTGGCGAAGGAAGCTCTCTCCTCCCGCTTCCTGCGAAATCTGCTTCTCAGCCTCAGCGAATCTCAGTGGGAACGGTCTTTCCTCTGGGGCCGTTGCTCCTGGGCCTGGGGCTGCCGCAAGGGCACCACCCTCCCAGGGAAAGGCCAAACACACCCCACATGTCTTTGCTCCTCTGGAGAGCTGCAGGCAACCTCAAACTCTCAGGAAGCTTCTCGGCTGAGACGCAGAAGCACTCTGGCTGGGATCTCGCATCCCCTGCCTGGAGGCCCATGGTGCCTGTTTCTCCCTGGGCGTTGCTTCACCAGAGCGGCCAGGCAACCTCTGCCCCATCTACCCTTCTGCTCTTCCCTTCCAGCTGACAGAGTTCTCCCTGCTCTACTCTAGCCCTAGGAAGTTTGGAGACAACCGGGCTCCTCCTCCTGTGCAAGGAGTCCCGGGGCCCAGTTGGAGTGGAAAGGCGAAACCACAGGCAAGCCCAGGAAAGTGCTGAGTCATGTCTGACACACTCCCTCAGCCTGCTCCTTCATGGCTAGCGAGGCTGTGAGCTAGGAAAGTCTTTGGAAGCTCAGAAAGTGGCAGCGAGATGCAGGCCCCAACCCAGCAATCCCGGTGCTTGGAACAGGTCTCACAGCCTCCCAGTGCCAAAGCGAGCTCCTCTCTGCCAAATGCAGCTGTGCACACGCAGGCCGCTCTGCTGCCTCTGCATCCACGAAGGAAGCTCTCTAGGCCCGCTTCCTGCGAAATCTGCTTCAGCCTGAGGGAAAAGCCCTTGCAGAGTTCTTTGCTCAGGGGCAGTTGCTCCTGTGCCTGGGGAAGAGGGAAGGGCACCACACTCCCAAGGAAAGGCCAGACACACTCCACACGTCTTTGCTCCTCTGGAGGGCGGCATGGAGCCTCCAACTGGGAGGTCGCTTCTCAGCGGAGACGCAGGGGCATTCTGGCTGTGATCCCGCAGCCCCTGCCTGGAGGCCCACGGTGCCTGTTTCTCTCTGGGCGTTGCTTCCACAGTGCGGCCAAGCAACGTCTTCACCATGGGCACAACAGCGCTTCCCTTCCGTCTGACAGACGTCTCAGTGCTCTGCTCTAGACCTCTGAAGTGGGGAGACAACCGAGCCCAGCCTCCTTTCCAAGGAGTCCTGCGCCTTCGATTGCACTGAAAGGCAATAGCACGGGGAAGCCTAGGAAGGGGCTGAGTCACGTCGGACACACTTCCTCAGCCTGCTCCTTTCAGGGAAGCAACGCTGGGAGCTAGGAAAGCCTTCTCAAGCTCGGAGAGTGCAAGAGAGATGCAGGCCGCGCACCCGGAAATCTCGGTGCTTGGAGCCAATCTCAGCGTCTCCCAGGGGCAAAGCGAACGCCTCTCTGCCAAATCCAGCTGTGCAGACGCAGGCCGCTAGGCTGCCTCTGCATTGGCGAAGGAAGCTCTCTCCTCCCGCTTCCTGCGAAATCTGCTTCTCAGCCTCAGCGAATCTCAGTGGGAACGGTCTTTCCTCTGGGGCCGTTGCTCCTGGGCCTGGGGCTGCCGCAAGGGCACCACCCTCCCAGGGAAAGGCCAAACACACCCCACATGTCTTTGCTCCTCTGGAGAGCTGCAGGCAACCTCAAACTCTCAGGAAGCTTCTCGGCTGAGACGCAGAAGCACTCTGGCTGGGATCTCGCATCCCCTGCCTGGAGGCCCATGGTGCCTGTTTCTCCCTGGGCGTTGCTTCACCAGAGCGGCCAGGCAACCTCTGCCCCATCTACCCTTCTGCTCTTCCCTTCCAGCTGACAGAGTTCTCCCTGCTCTACTCTAGCCCTAGGAAGTTTGGAGACAACCGGGCTCCTCCTCCTGTGCAAGGAGTCCCGGGGCCCAGTTGGAGTGGAAAGGCGAAACCACAGGCAAGCCCAGGAAAGTGCTGAGTCATGTCTGACACACTCCCTCAGCCTGCTCCTTCATGGCTAGCGAGGCTGTGAGCTAGGAAAGTCTTTGGAAGCTCAGAAAGTGGCAGCGAGATGCAGGCCCCAACCCAGCAATCCCGGTGCTTGGAACAGGTCTCACAGCCTCCCAGTGCCAAAGCGAGCTCCTCTCTGCCAAATGCAGCTGTGCACACGCAGGCCGCTCTGCTGCCTCTGCATCCACGAAGGAAGCTCTCTAGGCCCGCTTCCTGCGAAATCTGCTTCAGCCTGAGGGAAAAGCCCTTGCAGAGTTCTTTGCTCAGGGGCAGTTGCTCCTGTGCCTGGGGAAGAGGGAAGGGCACCACACTCCCAAGGAAAGGCCAGACACACTCCACACGTCTTTGCTCCTCTGGAGGGCGGCATGGAGCCTCCAACTGGGAGGTCGCTTCTCAGCGGAGACGCAGGGGCATTCTGGCTGTGATCCCGCAGCCCCTGCCTGGAGGCCCACGGTGCCTGTTTCTCTCTGGGCGTTGCTTCCACAGTGCGGCCAAGCAACGTCTTCACCATGGGCACAACAGCGCTTCCCTTCCGTCTGACAGACGTCTCAGTGCTCTGCTCTAGACCTCTGAAGTGGGGAGACAACCGAGCCCAGCCTCCTTTCCAAGGAGTCCTGCGCCTTCGATTGCACTGAAAGGCAATAGCACGGGGAAGCCTAGGAAGGGGCTGAGTCACGTCGGACACACTTCCTCAGCCTGCTCCTTTCAGGGAAGCAACGCTGGGAGCTAGGAAAGCCTTCTCAAGCTCGGAGAGTGCAAGAGAGATGCAGGCCGCGCACCCGGAAATCTCGGTGCTTGGAGCCAATCTCAGCGTCTCCCAGGGGCAAAGCGAACGCCTCTCTGCCAAATCCAGCTGTGCAGACGCAGGCCGCTAGGCTGCCTCTGCATTGGCGAAGGAAGCTCTCTCCTCCCGCTTCCTGCGAAATCTGCTTCTCAGCCTCAGCGAATCTCAGTGGGAACGGTCTTTCCTCTGGGGCCGTTGCTCCTGGGCCTGGGGCTGCCGCAAGGGCACCACCCTCCCAGGGAAAGGCCAAACACACCCCACATGTCTTTGCTCCTCTGGAGAGCTGCAGGCAACCTCAAACTCTCAGGAAGCTTCTCGGCTGAGACGCAGAAGCACTCTGGCTGGGATCTCGCATCCCCTGCCTGGAGGCCCATGGTGCCTGTTTCTCCCTGGGCGTTGCTTCACCAGAGCGGCCAGGCAACCTCTGCCCCATCTACCCTTCTGCTCTTCCCTTCCAGCTGACAGAGTTCTCCCTGCTCTACTCTAGCCCTAGGAAGTTTGGAGACAACCGGGCTCCTCCTCCTCTGCAAGGAGTCCCGGGGCCCAGTTGGAGTGGAAAGGCGAAACCACAGGCAAGCCCAGGAAAGTGCTGAGTCATGTCTGACACACTCCCTCAGCCTGCTCCTTCATGGCTAGCGAGGCTGTGAGCTAGGAAAGTCTTTGGAAGCTCAGAAAGTGGCAGCGAGATGCAGGCCCCAACCCAGCAATCCCGGTGCTTGGAGCAGGTCTCACAGCCTCCCAGTGCCAAAGCGAGCTCCTCTCTGCCAAATGCAGCTGTGCACACGCAGGCCGCTCTGCTGCCTCTGCATCCACGAAGGAAGCTCTCTAGGCCCGCTTCCTGCGAAATCTGCTTCAGCCTGAGGGAAAAGCCCTTGGAGAGGTCTTGGCTCAGGGGCAGTTGCTCCTGTGCCTGGGGAAGAGGGAAGGGCACCACACTCCCAAGGAAAGGCCAGACACACTCCACACGTCTTTGCTCCTCTGGAGGGCGGCATGGAGCCTCCAACTGGGAGGTCGCTTCTCAGCGGAGACGCAGGGGCATTCTGGCTGTGATCCCGCAGCCCCTGCCTGGAGGCCCACGGTGCCTGTTTCTCTCTGGGCGTTGCTTCCACAGTGCGGCCAAGCAACGTCTTCACCATGGGCACAACAGCGCTTCCCTTCCGTCTGACAGACGTCTCAGTGCTCTGCTCTAGACCTCTGAAGTGGGGAGACAACCGAGCCCAGCCTCCTTTCCAAGGAGTCCTGCGCCTTCGATTGCACTGAAAGGCAATAGCACGGGGAAGCCTAGGAAGGGGCTGAGTCACGTCGGACACACTTCCTCAGCCTGCTCCTTTCAGGGAAGCAACGCTGGGAGCTAGGAAAGCCTTCTCAAGCTCGGAGAGTGCAAGAGAGATGCAGGCCGCGCACCCGGAAATCTCGGTGCTTGGAGCCAATCTCAGCGTCTCCCAGGGGCAAAGCGAACGCCTCTCTGCCAAATCCAGCTGTGCAGACGCAGGCCGCTAGGCTGCCTCTGCATTGGCGAAGGAAGCTCTCTCCTCCCGCTTCCTGCGAAATCTGCTTCTCAGCCTCAGCGAATCTCAGTGGGAACGGTCTTTCCTCTGGGGCCGTTGCTCCTGGGCCTGGGGCTGCCGCAAGGGCACCACCCTCCCAGGGAAAGGCCAAACACACCCCACATGTCTTTGCTCCTCTGGAGAGCTGCAGGCAACCTCAAACTCTCAGGAAGCTTCTCGGCTGAGACGCAGAAGCACTCTGGCTGGGATCTCCCATCCCCTGCCTGGAGGCCCATGGTGCCTGTTTCTCCCTGGGCGTTGCTTCACCAGAGCGGCCAGGCAACCTCTGCCCCATCTACCCTTCTGCTCTTCCCTTCCAGCTGACAGAGTTCTCCCTGCTCTACTCTAGCCCTAGGAAGTTTGGAGACAACCGGGCTCCTCCTCCTCTGCAAGGAGTCCCGGGGCCCAGTTGGAGTGGAAAGGCGAAACCACAGGCAAGCCCAGGAAAGTGCTGAGTCATGTCTGACACACTCCCTCAGCCTGCTCCTTCATGGCTAGCGAGGCTGTGAGCTAGGAAAGTCTTTGGAAGCTCAGAAAGTGGCAGCGAGATGCAGGCCCCAACCCAGCAATCCCGGTGCTTGGAGCAGGTCTCACAGCCTCCCAGTGCCAAAGCGAGCTCCTCTCTGCCAAATGCAGCTGTGCACACGCAGGCCGCTCTGCTGCCTCTGCATCCACGAAGGAAGCTCTCTAGGCCCGCTTCCTGCGAAATCTGCTTCAGCCTGAGGGAAAAGCCCTTGGAGAGGTCTTTGCTCAGGGGCAGTTGCTCCTGTGCCTGGGGAAGAGCGAAGGGCACCACACTCCCAAGGAAAGGCCAGACACACTCCACACGTCTTTGCTCCTCTGGAGGGCGGCATGGAGCCTCTAACTGGGAGGTCGCTTCTCAGCGGACACGCAGGGGCATTCTGGCTGTGATCCCGCAGCCCCTGCCTGGAGGCCCACGGTGCATGTTTCTCTCTGGGCGTTGCTTCCACAGTGCGGCCTAGCAACGTCTTCACCATGGGCACAACAGCGCTTCCCTTCCGTCTGACAGACGTCTCAGTGCTCTGCTCTAGACCTCTGAAGTGGGGAGACAACCGAGCCCAGCCTCCTTTCCAAGGAGTCCTGCGCCTTCGATTGCACTGAAAGGCAATAGCACGGGGAAGCCTAGGAAGGGGCTGAGTCACGTCGGATACACTTCCTCAGCCTGCTCCTTTCAGGGAAGCAACGCTGGGAGCTAGGAAAGCCTTCTCAAGCTCGGAGAGTGCAAGAGAGATGCAGGCCGCGCACCCGGAAATCTCGGTGCTTGGAGCCAATCTCAGCGTCTCCCAGGGGCAAAGCGAACGCCTCTCTGCCAAATCCAGCTGTGCAGACGCAGGCCGCTAGGCTGCCTCTGCATTGGCGAAGGAAGCTCTCTCCTCCCGCTTCCTGCGAAATCTGCTTCTCAGCCTCAGCGAATCTCAGTGGGAACGGTCTTTCCTCTGGGGCCGTTGCTCCTGGGCCTGGGGCTGCCGCAAGGGCACCACCCTCCCAGGGAAAGGCCAAACACACCCCACATGTCTTTGCTCCTCTGGAGAGCTGCAGGCAACCTCAAACTCTCAGGAAGCTTCTGGGCTGAGACGCAGAAGCACTCTGGCTGGGATCTCGCATCCCCTGCCTGGAGGCCCATGGTGCCTGTTTCTCCCTGGGCGTTGCTTCACCAGAGCGGCCAGGCAACCTCTGCCCCATCTACCCTTCTGCTCTTCCCTTCCAGCTGACAGAGTTCTCCCTGCTCTACTCTAGCCCTAGGAAGTTTGGAGACAACCGGGCTCCTCCTCCTCTGCAAGGAGTCCCGGGGCCCAGTTGGAGTGGAAAGGCGAAACCACAGGCAAGCCCAGGAAAGTGCTGAGTCATGTCTGACACACTCCCTCAGCCTGCTCCTTCATGGCTAGCGAGGCTGTGAGCTAGGAAAGTCTTTGGAAGCTCAGAAAGTGGCAGCGAGATGCAGGCCCCAACCCAGCAATCCCGGTGCTTGGAGCAGGTCTCACAGCCTCCCAGTGCCAAAGCGAGCTCCTCTCTGCCAAATGCAGCTGTGCACACGCAGGCCGCTCTGCTGCCTCTGCATCCACGAAGGAAGCTCTCTAGGCCCGCTTCCTGCGAAATCTGCTTCAGCCTGAGGGAAAAGCCCTTGGAGAGGTCTTTGCTCAGGGGCAGTTGCTCCTGTGCCTGGGGAAGAGGGAAGGGCACCACACTCCCAAGGAAAGGCCAGACACACTCCACACGTCTTTGCTCCTCTGGAGGGCGGCATGGAGCCTCCAACTGGGAGGTCGCTTCTCAGCGGAGACGCAGGGGCATTCTGGCTGTGATCCCGCAGCCCCTGCCTGGAGGCCCACGGTGCCTGTTTCTCTCTGGGCGTTGCTTCCACAGTGCGGCCAAGCAACGTCTTCACCATGGGCACAACAGCGCTTCCCTTCCGTCTGACAGACGTCTCAGTGCTCTGCTCTAGACCTCTGAAGTGGGGAGACAACCGAGCCCAGCCTCCTTTCCAAGGAGTCCTGCGCCTTCGATTGCACTGAAAGGCAATAGCACGGGGAAGCCTAGGAAGGGGCTGAGTCACGTCGGACACACTTCCTCAGCCTGCTCCTTTCAGGGAAGCAACGCTGGGAGCTAGGAAAGCCTTCTCAAGCTCGGAGAGTGCAAGAGAGATGCAGGCCGCGCACCCGGAAATCTCGGTGCTTGGAGCCAATCTCAGCGTCTCCCAGGGGCAAAGCGAACGCCTCTCTGCCAAATCCAGCTGTGCAGACGCAGGCCGCTAGGCTGCCTCTGCATTGGCGAAGGAAGCTCTCTCCTCCCGCTTCCTGCGAAATCTGCTTCTCAGCCTCAGCGAATCTCAGTGGGAACGGTCTTTCCTCTGGGGCCGTTGCTCCTGGGCCTGGGGCTGCCGCAAGGGCACCACCCTCCCAGGGAAAGGCCAAACACACCCCACATGTCTTTGCTCCTCTGGAGAGCTGCAGGCAACCTCAAACTCTCAGGAAGCTTCTCGGCTGAGACGCAGAAGCACTCTGGCTGGGATCTCGCATCCCCTGCCTGGAGGCCCATGGTGCCTGTTTCTCCCTGGGCGTTGCTTCACCAGAGCGGCCAGGCAACCTCTGCCCCATCTACCCTTCTGCTCTTCCCTTCCAGCTGACAGAGTTCTCCCTGCTCTACTCTAGCCCTAGGAAGTTTGGAGACAACCGGGCTCCTCCTCCTGTGCAAGGAGTCCCGGGGCCCAGTTGGAGTGGAAAGGCGAAACCACAGGCAAGCCCAGGAAAGTGCTGAGTCATGTCTGACACACTCCCTCAGCCTGCTCCTTCATGGCTAGCGAGGCTGTGAGCTAGGAAAGTCTTTGGAAGCTCAGAAAGTGGCAGCGAGATGCAGGCCCCAACCCAGCAATCCCGGTGCTTGGAACAGGTCTCACAGCCTCCCAGTGCCAAAGCGAGCTCCTCTCTGCCAAATGCAGCTGTGCACACGCAGGCCGCTCTGCTGCCTCTGCATCCACGAAGGAAGCTCTCTAGGCCCGCTTCCTGCGAAATCTGCTTCAGCCTGAGGGAAAAGCCCTTGCAGAGTTCTTTGCTCAGGGGCAGTTGCTCCTGTGCCTGGGGAAGAGGGAAGGGCACCACACTCCCAAGGAAAGGCCAGACACACTCCACACGTCTTTGCTCCTCTGGAGGGCGGCATGGAGCCTCCAACTGGGAGGTCGCTTCTCAGCGGAGACGCAGGGGCATTCTGGCTGTGATCCCGCAGCCCCTGCCTGGAGGCCCACGGTGCCTGTTTCTCTCTGGGCGTTGCTTCCACAGTGCGGCCAAGCAACGTCTTCACCATGGGCACAACAGCGCTTCCCTTCCGTCTGACAGACGTCTCAGTGCTCTGCTCTAGACCTCTGAAGTGGGGAGACAACCGAGCCCAGCCTCCTTTCCAAGGAGTCCTGCGCCTTCGATTGCACTGAAAGGCAATAGCACGGGGAAGCCTAGGAAGGGGCTGAGTCACGTCGGACACACTTCCTCAGCCTGCTCCTTTCAGGGAAGCAACGCTGGGAGCTAGGAAAGCCTTCTCAAGCTCGGAGAGTGCAAGAGAGATGCAGGCCGCGCACCCGGAAATCTCGGTGCTTGGAGCCAATCTCAGCGTCTCCCAGGGGCAAAGCGAACGCCTCTCTGCCAAATCCAGCTGTGCAGACGCAGGCCGCTAGGCTGCCTCTGCATTGGCGAAGGAAGCTCTCTCCTCCCGCTTCCTGCGAAATCTGCTTCTCAGCCTCAGCGAATCTCAGTGGGAACGGTCTTTCCTCTGGGGCCGTTGCTCCTGGGCCTGGGGCTGCCGCAAGGGCACCACCCTCCCAGGGAAAGGCCAAACACACCCCACATGTCTTTGCTCCTCTGGAGAGCTGCAGGCAACCTCAAACTCTCAGGAAGCTTCTCGGCTGAGACGCAGAAGCACTCTGGCTGGGATCTCGCATCCCCTGCCTGGAGGCCCATGGTGCCTGTTTCTCCCTGGGCGTTGCTTCACCAGAGCGGCCAGGCAACCTCTGCCCCATCTACCCTTCTGCTCTTCCCTTCCAGCTGACAGAGTTCTCCCTGCTCTACTCTAGCCCTAGGAAGTTTGGAGACAACCGGGCTCCTCCTCCTGTGCAAGGAGTCCCGGGGCCCAGTTGGAGTGGAAAGGCGAAACCACAGGCAAGCCCAGGAAAGTGCTGAGTCATGTCTGACACACTCCCTCAGCCTGCTCCTTCATGGCTAGCGAGGCTGTGAGCTAGGAAAGTCTTTGGAAGCTCAGAAAGTGGCAGCGAGATGCAGGCCCCAACCCAGCAATCCCGGTGCTTGGAACAGGTCTCACAGCCTCCCAGTGCCAAAGCGAGCTCCTCTCTGCCAAATGCAGCTGTGCACACGCAGGCCGCTCTGCTGCCTCTGCATCCACGAAGGAAGCTCTCTAGGCCCGCTTCCTGCGAAATCTGCTTCAGCCTGAGGGAAAAGCCCTTGCAGAGTTCTTTGCTCAGGGGCAGTTGCTCCTGTGCCTGGGGAAGAGGGAAGGGCACCACACTCCCAAGGAAAGGCCAGACACACTCCACACGTCTTTGCTCCTCTGGAGGGCGGCATGGAGCCTCCAACTGGGAGGTCGCTTCTCAGCGGAGACGCAGGGGCATTCTGGCTGTGATCCCGCAGCCCCTGCCTGGAGGCCCACGGTGCCTGTTTCTCTCTGGGCGTTGCTTCCACAGTGCGGCCAAGCAACGTCTTCACCATGGGCACAACAGCGCTTCCCTTCCGTCTGACAGACGTCTCAGTGCTCTGCTCTAGACCTCTGAAGTGGGGAGACAACCGAGCCCAGCCTCCTTTCCAAGGAGTCCTGCGCCTTCGATTGCACTGAAAGGCAATAGCACGGGGAAGCCTAGGAAGGGGCTGAGTCACGTCGGACACACTTCCTCAGCCTGCTCCTTTCAGGGAAGCAACGCTGGGAGCTAGGAAAGCCTTCTCAAGCTCGGAGAGTGCAAGAGAGATGCAGGCCGCGCACCCGGAAATCTCGGTGCTTGGAGCCAATCTCAGCGTCTCCCAGGGGCAAAGCGAACGCCTCTCTGCCAAATCCAGCTGTGCAGACGCAGGCCGCTAGGCTGCCTCTGCATTGGCGAAGGAAGCTCTCTCCTCCCGCTTCCTGCGAAATCTGCTTCTCAGCCTCAGCGAATCTCAGTGGGAACGGTCTTTCCTCTGGGGCCGTTGCTCCTGGGCCTGGGGCTGCCGCAAGGGCACCACCCTCCCAGGGAAAGGCCAAACACACCCCACATGTCTTTGCTCCTCTGGAGAGCTGCAGGCAACCTCAAACTCTCAGGAAGCTTCTCGGCTGAGACGCAGAAGCACTCTGGCTGGGATCTCGCATCCCCTGCCTGGAGGCCCATGGTGCCTGTTTCTCCCTGGGCGTTGCTTCACCAGAGCGGCCAGGCAACCTCTGCCCCATCTACCCTTCTGCTCTTCCCTTCCAGCTGACAGAGTTCTCCCTGCTCTACTCTAGCCCTAGGAAGTTTGGAGACAACCGGGCTCCTCCTCCTGTGCAAGGAGTCCCGGGGCCCAGTTGGAGTGGAAAGGCGAAACCACAGGCAAGCCCAGGAAAGTGCTGAGTCATGTCTGACACACTCCCTCAGCCTGCTCCTTCATGGCTAGCGAGGCTGTGAGCTAGGAAAGTCTTTGGAAGCTCAGAAAGTGGCAGCGAGATGCAGGCCCCAACCCAGCAATCCCGGTGCTTGGAACAGGTCTCACAGCCTCCCAGTGCCAAAGCGAGCTCCTCTCTGCCAAATGCAGCTGTGCACACGCAGGCCGCTCTGCTGCCTCTGCATCCACGAAGGAAGCTCTCTAGGCCCGCTTCCTGCGAAATCTGCTTCAGCCTGAGGGAAAAGCCCTTGCAGAGTTCTTTGCTCAGGGGCAGTTGCTCCTGTGCCTGGGGAAGAGGGAAGGGCACCACACTCCCAAGGAAAGGCCAGACACACTCCACACGTCTTTGCTCCTCTGGAGGGCGGCATGGAGCCTCCAACTGGGAGGTCGCTTCTCAGCGGAGACGCAGGGGCATTCTGGCTGTGATCCCGCAGCCCCTGCCTGGAGGCCCACGGTGCCTGTTTCTCTCTGGGCGTTGCTTCCACAGTGCGGCCAAGCAACGTCTTCACCATGGGCACAACAGCGCTTCCCTTCCGTCTGACAGACGTCTCAGTGCTCTGCTCTAGACCTCTGAAGTGGGGAGACAACCGAGCCCAGCCTCCTTTCCAAGGAGTCCTGCGCCTTCGATTGCACTGAAAGGCAATAGCACGGGGAAGCCTAGGAAGGGGCTGAGTCACGTCGGACACACTTCCTCAGCCTGCTCCTTTCAGGGAAGCAACGCTGGGAGCTAGGAAAGCCTTCTCAAGCTCGGAGAGTGCAAGAGAGATGCAGGCCGCGCACCCGGAAATCTCGGTGCTTGGAGCCAATCTCAGCGTCTCCCAGGGGCAAAGCGAACGCCTCTCTGCCAAATCCAGCTGTGCAGACGCAGGCCGCTAGGCTGCCTCTGCATTGGCGAAGGAAGCTCTCTCCTCCCGCTTCCTGCGAAATCTGCTTCTCAGCCTCAGCGAATCTCAGTGGGAACGGTCTTTCCTCTGGGGCCGTTGCTCCTGGGCCTGGGGCTGCCGCAAGGGCACCACCCTCCCAGGGAAAGGCCAAACACACCCCACATGTCTTTGCTCCTCTGGAGAGCTGCAGGCAACCTCAAACTCTCAGGAAGCTTCTCGGCTGAGACGCAGAAGCACTCTGGCTGGGATCTCCCATCCCCTGCCTGGAGGCCCATGGTGCCTGTTTCTCCCTGGGCGTTGCTTCACCAGAGCGGCCAGGCAACCTCTGCCCCATCTACCCTTCTGCTCTTCCCTTCCAGCTGACAGAGTTCTCCCTGCTCTACTCTAGCCCTAGGAAGTTTGGAGACAACCGGGCTCCTCCTCCTCTGCAAGGAGTCCCGGGGCCCAGTTGGAGTGGAAAGGCGAAACCACAGGCAAGCCCAGGAAAGTGCTGAGTCATGTCTGACACACTCCCTCAGCCTGCTCCTTCATGGCTAGCGAGGCTGTGAGCTAGGAAAGTCTTTGGAAGCTCAGAAAGTGGCAGCGAGATGCAGGCCCCAACCCAGCAATCCCGGTGCTTGGAGCAGGTCTCACAGCCTCCCAGTGCCAAAGCGAGCTCCTCTCTGCCAAATGCAGCTGTGCACACGCAGGCCGCTCTGCTGCCTCTGCATCCACGAAGGAAGCTCTCTAGGCCCGCTTCCTGCGAAATCTGCTTCAGCCTGAGGGAAAAGCCCTTGGAGAGGTCTTTGCTCAGGGGCAGTTGCTCCTGTGCCTGGGGAAGAGGGAAGGGCACCACACTCCCAAGGAAAGGCCAGACACACTCCACACGTCTTTGCTCCTCTGGAGGGCGGCATGGAGCCTCCAACTGGGAGGTCGCTTCTCAGCGGAGACGCAGGGGCATTCTGGCTGTGATCCCGCAGCCCCTGCCTGGAGGCCCACGGTGCCTGTTTCTCTCTGGGCGTTGCTTCCACAGTGCGGCCAAGCAACGTCTTCACCATGGGCACAACAGCGCTTCCCTTCCGTCTGACAGACGTCTCAGTGCTCTGCTCTAGACCTCTGAAGTGGGGAGACAACCGAGCCCAGCCTCCTTTCCAAGGAGTCCTGCGCCTTCGATTGCACTGAAAGGCAATAGCACGGGGAAGCCTAGGAAGGGGCTGAGTCACGTCGGACACACTTCCTCAGCCTGCTCCTTTCAGGGAAGCAACGCTGGGAGCTAGGAAAGCCTTCTCAAGCTCGGAGAGTGCAAGAGAGATGCAGGCCGCGCACCCGGAAATCTCGGTGCTTGGAGCCAATCTCAGCGTCTCCCAGGGGCAAAGCGAACGCCTCTCTGCCAAATCCAGCTGTGCAGACGCAGGCCGCTAGGCTGCCTCTGCATTGGCGAAGGAAGCTCTCTCCTCCCGCTTCCTGCGAAATCTGCTTCTCAGCCTCAGCGAATCTCAGTGGGAACGGTCTTTCCTCTGGGGCCGTTGCTCCTGGGCCTGGGGCTGCCGCAAGGGCACCACCCTCCCAGGGAAAGGCCAAACACACCCCACATGTCTTTGCTCCTCTGGAGAGCTGCAGGCAACCTCAAACTCTCAGGAAGCTTCTCGGCTGAGACGCAGAAGCACTCTGGCTGGGATCTCGCATCCCCTGCCTGGAGGCCCATGGTGCCTGTTTCTCCCTGGGCGTTGCTTCACCAGAGCGGCCAGGCAACCTCTGCCCCATCAACCCTTCTGCTCTTCCCTTCCAGCTGACAGAGTTCTCCCTGCTCTACTCTAGCCCTAGGAAGTTTGGAGACAACCGGGCTCCTCCTCCTCTGCAAGGAGTCCCGGGGCCCAGTTGGAGTGGAAAGGCGAAACCACAGGCAAGCCCAGGAAAGTGCTGAGTCATGTCTGACACACTCCCTCAGCCTGCTCCTTCATGGCTAGCGAGGCTGTGAGCTAGGAAAGTCTTTGGAAGCTCAGAAAGTGGCAGCGAGATGCAGGCCCCAACCCAGCAATCCCGGTGCTTGGAGCAGGTCTCACAGCCTCCCAGTGCCAAAGCGAGCTCCTCTCTGCCAAATGCAGCTGTGCACACGCAGGCCGCTCTGCTGCCTCTGCATCCACGAAGGAAGCTCTCTAGGCCCGCTTCCTGCGAAATCTGCTTCAGCCTGAGGGAAAAGCCCTTGGAGAGGTCTTGGCTCAGGGGCAGTTGCTCCTGTGCCTGGGGAAGAGGGAAGGGCACCACACTCCCAAGGAAAGGCCAGACACACTCCACACGTCTTTGCTCCTCTGGAGGGCGGCATGGAGCCTCCAACTGGGAGGTCGCTTCTCAGCGGAGACGCAGGGGCATTCTGGCTGTGATCCCGCAGCCCCTGCCTGGAGGCCCACGGTGCCTGTTTCTCTCTGGGCGTTGCTTCCACAGTGCGGCCAAGCAACGTCTTCACCATGGGCACAACAGCGCTTCCCTTCCTTCTGACAGACGTCTCAGTGCTCTGCTCTAGACCTCTGAAGTGGGGAGACAACCGAGCCCAGCCTCCTTTCCAAGGAGTCCTGCGCCTTCGATTGCACTGAAAGGCAATAGCACGGGGAAGCCTAGGAAGGGGCTGAGTCACGTCGGACACACTTCCTCAGCCTGCTCCTTTCAGGGAAGCAACGCTGGGAGCTAGGAAAGCCTTCTCAAGCTCGGAGAGTGCAAGAGAGATGCAGGCCGCGCACCCGGAAATCTCGGTGCTTGGAGCCAATCTCAGCGTCTCCCAGGGGCAAAGCGAACGCCTCTCTGCCAAATCCAGCTGTGCAGACGCAGGCCGCTAGGCTGCCTCTGCATTGGCGAAGGAAGCTCTCTCCTCCCGCTTCCTGCGAAATCTGCTTCTCAGCCTCAGCGAATCTCAGTGGGAACGGTCTTTCCTCTGGGGCCGTTGCTCCTGGGCCTGGGGCTGCCGCAAGGGCACCACCCTCCCAGGGAAAGGCCAAACACACCCCACATGTCTTTGCTCCTCTGGAGAGCTGCAGGCAACCTCAAACTCTCAGGAAGCTTCTGGGCTGAGACGCAGAAGCACTCTGGCTGGGATCTCGCATCCCCTGCCTGGAGGCCCATGGTGCCTGTTTCTCCCTGGGCGTTGCTTCACCAGAGCGGCCAGGCAACCTCTGCCCCATCTACCCTTCTGCTCTTCCCTTCCAGCTGACAGAGTTCTCCCTGCTCTACTCTAGCCCTAGGAAGTTTGGAGACAACCGGGCTCCTCCTCCTCTGCAAGGAGTCCCGGGGCCCAGTTGGAGTGGAAAGGCGAAACCACAGGCAAGCCCAGGAAAGTGCTGAGTCATGTCTGACACACTCCCTCAGCCTGCTCCTTCATGGCTAGCGAGGCTGTGAGCTAGGAAAGTCTTTGGAAGCTCAGAAAGTGGCAGCGAGATGCAGGCCCCAACCCAGCAATCCCGGTGCTTGGAGCAGGTCTCACAGCCTCCCAGTGCCAAAGCGAGCTCCTCTCTGCCAAATGCAGCTGTGCACACGCAGGCCGCTCTGCTGCCTCTGCATCCACGAAGGAAGCTCTCTAGGCCCGCTTCCTGCGAAATCTGCTTCAGCCTGAGGGAAAAGCCCTTGGAGAGGTCTTGGCTCAGGGGCAGTTGCTCCTGTGCCTGGGGAAGAGGGAAGGGCACCACACTCCCAAGGAAAGGCCAGACACACTCCACACGTCTTTGCTCCTCTGGAGGGCGGCATGGAGCCTCCAACTGGGAGGTCGCTTCTCAGCGGAGACACAGGGGCATTCTGGCTGTGATCCCGCAGCCCCTGCCTGGAGGCCCACGGTGCCTGTTTCTCTCTGGGCGTTGCTTCCACAGTGCGGCCAAGCAACGTCTTCACCATGGGCACAACAGCGCTTCCCTTCCGTCTGACAGACGTCTCAGTGCTCTGCTCTAGACCTCTGAAGTGGGGAGACAACCGAGCCCAGCCTCCTTTCCAAGGAGTCCTGCGCCTTCGATTGCACTGAAAGGCAATAGCACGGGGAAGCCTAGGAAGGGGCTGAGTCACGTCGGACACACTTCCTCAGCCTGCTCCTTTCAGGGAAGCAACGCTGGGAGCTAGGAAAGCCTTCTCAAGCTCGGAGAGTGCAAGAGAGATGCAGGCCGCGCACCCGGAAATCTCGGTGCTTGGAGCCAATCTCAGCGTCTCCCAGGGGCAAAGCGAACGCCTCTCTGCCAAATCCAGCTGTGCAGACGCAGGCCGCTAGGCTGCCTCTGCATTGGCGAAGGAAGCTCTCTCCTCCCGCTTCCTGCGAAATCTGCTTCTCAGCCTCAGCGAATCTCAGTGGGAACGGTCTTTCCTCTGGGGCCGTTGCTCCTGGGCCTGGGGCTGCCGCAAGGGCACCACCCTCCCAGGGAAAGGCCAAACACACCCCACATGTCTTTGCTCCTCTGGAGAGCTGCAGGCAACCTCAAACTCTCAGGAAGCTTCTCGGCTGAGACGCAGAAGCACTCTGGCTGGGATCTCGCATCCCCTGCCTGGAGGCCCATGGTGCCTGTTTCTCCTTGGGCGTTGTTTCACCAGAGCAGCCAGGCAACCTCTGCCCCATCTACCCTTCTGCTCTTCCCTTCCAGCTGACAGAGTTCTCCCTGCTCTACTCTAGCCCTAGGAAGTTTGGAGACAACCGGGCTCCTCCTCCTCTGCAAGGAGTCCCGAGGCCCAGTTGGAGTGGAAAGGCGAAACCACAGGCAAGCCCAGGAAAATGCTGAGTCATGTCTGACACACTCCCTCAGCCTGCTCCTTCATGGCTAGCGAGGCTGTGAGCTAGGAAAGTCTTTGGAAGCTCAGAAAGTGGCAGCGAGATGCAGGCCCCAACCCAGCAATCCCGGTGCTTGGAGCAGGTCTCACAGCCTCCCAGTGCCAAAGCGAGCTCCTCTCTGCCAAATGCAGCTGTGCACACGCAGGCCGCTCTGCTGCCTCTGCATCCACGAAGGAAGCTCTCTAGGCCCGCTTCCTGCGAAATCTGCTTCAGCCTGAGGGAAAAGCCCTTGGAGAGGTCTTTGCTCAGGGGCAGTTGCTCCTGTGCCTGGGGAAGAGGGAAGGGCACCACACTCCCAAGGAAAGGCCAGACACACTCCACACGTCTTTGCTCCTCTGGAGGGCGGCATGGAGCCTCCAACTGGGAGGTCGCTTCTCAGCGGAGACGCAGGGGCATTCTGGCTGTGATCCCGCAGCCCCTGCCTGGAGGCCCACGGTGCCTGTTTCTCTCTGGGCGTTGCTTCCACAGTGCGGCCAAGCAACGTCTTCACCATGGGCACAACAGCGCTTCCCTTCCGTCTGACAGACGTCTCAGTGCTCTGCTCTAGACCTCTGAAGTGGGGAGACAACCGAGCCCAGCCTCCTTTCCAAGGAGTCCTGTGCCTTCGATTGCACTGAAAGGCAATAGCACGGGGAAGCCTAGGAAGGGGCTGAGTCACGTCGGACACACTTCCTCAGCCTGCTCCTTTCAGGGAAGCAACGCTGGGAGCTAGGAAAGCCTTCTCAAGCTCGGAGAGTGCAAGAGAGATGCAGGCCGTGCACCCGGAAATCTCGGTGCTTGGAGCCAATCTCAGCGTCTCCCAGGGGCAAAGCGAACGCCTCTCTGCCAAATCCAGCTGTGCAGACGCAGGCCGCTAGGCTGCCTCTGCATTGGCGAAGGAAGCTCTCTCCTCCCGCTTCCTGCGAAATCTGCTTCTCAGCCTCAGCGAATCTCAGTGGGAACGGTCTTTCCTCTGGGGCCGTTGCTCCTGGGCCTGGGGCTGCCGCAAGGGCACCACCCTCCCAGGGAAAGGCCAAACACACCCCACATGTCTTTGCTCCTCTGGAGAGCTGCAGGCAACCTCAAACTCTCAGGAAGCTTCTGGGCTGAGACGCAGAAGCACTCTGGCTGGGATCTCGCATCCCCTGCCTGGAGGCCCATGGTGCCTGTTTCTCCCTGGGCGTTGCTTCACCAGAGCGGCCAGGCAACCTCTGCCCCATCTACCCTTCTGCTCTTCCCTTCCAGCTGACAGAGTTCTCCCTGCTCTACTCTAGCCCTAGGAAGTTTGGAGACAACCGGGCTCCTCCTCCTCTGCAAGGAGTCCCGGGGCCCAGTTGGAGTGGAAAGGCGAAACCACAGGCAAGCCCAGGAAAGTGCTGAGTCATGTCTGACACACTCCCTCAGCCTGCTCCTTCATGGCTAGCGAGGCTGTGAGCTAGGAAAGTCTTTGGAAGCTCAGAAAGTGGCAGCGAGATGCAGGCCCCAACCCAGCAATCCCGGTGCTTGGAGCAGGTCTCACAGCCTCCCAGTGCCAAAGCGAGCTCCTCTCTGCCAAATGCAGCTGTGCACACGCAGGCCGCTCTGCTGCCTCTGCATCCACGAAGGAAGCTCTCTAGGCCCGCTTCCTGCGAAATCTGCTTCAGCCTGAGGGAAAAGCCCTTGGAGAGGTCTTTGCTCAGGGGCAGTTGCTCCTGTGCCTGGGGAAGAGGGAAGGGCACCACACTCCCAAGGAAAGGCCAGACACACTCCACACGTCTTTGCTCCTCTGGAGGGCGGCATGGAGCCTCCAACTGGGAGGTCGCTTCTCAGCGGAGACGCAGGGGCATTCTGGCTGTGATCCCGCAGCCCCTGCCTGGAGGCCCACGGTGCCTGTTTCTCTCTGGGCGTTGCTTCCACAGTGCGGCCAAGCAACGTCTTCACCATGGGCACAACAGCGCTTCCCTTCCGTCTGACAGACGTCTCAGTGCTCTGCTCTAGACCTCTGAAGTGGGGAGACAACCGAGCCCAGCCTCCTTTCCAAGGAGTCCTGCGCCTTCGATTGCACTGAAAGGCAATAGCACGGGGAAGCCTAGGAAGGGGCTGAGTCACGTCGGACACACTTCCTCAGCCTGCTCCTTTCAGGGAAGCAACGCTGGGAGCTAGGAAAGCCTTCTCAAGCTCGGAGAGTGCAAGAGAGATGCAGGCCGCGCACCCGGAAATCTCGGTGCTTGGAGCCAATCTCAGCGTCTCCCAGGGGCAAAGCGAACGCCTCTCTGCCAAATCCAGCTGTGCAGACGCAGGCCGCTAGGCTGCCTCTGCATTGGCGAAGGAAGCTCTCTCCTCCCGCTTCCTGCGAAATCTGCTTCTCAGCCTCAGCGAATCTCAGTGGGAACGGTCTTTCCTCTGGGGCCGTTGCTCCTGGGCCTGGGGCTGCCGCAAGGGCACCACCCTCCCAGGGAAAGGCCAAACACACCCCACATGTCTTTGCTCCTCTGGAGAGCTGCAGGCAACCTCAAACTCTCAGGAAGCTTCTGGGCTGAGACGCAGAAGCACTCTGGCTGGGATCTCGCATCCCCTGCCTGGAGGCCCATGGTGCCTGTTTCTCCCTGGGCGTTGCTTCACCAGAGCGGCCAGGCAACCTCTGCCCCATCTACCCTTCTGCTCTTCCCTTCCAGCTGACAGAGTTCTCCCTGCTCTACTCTAGCCCTAGGAAGTTTGGAGACAACCGGGCTCCTCCTCCTCTGCAAGGAGTCCCGGGGCCCAGTTGGAGTGGAAAGGCGAAACCACAGGCAAGCCCAGGAAAGTGCTGAGTCATGTCTGACACACTCCCTCAGCCTGCTCCTTCATGGCTAGCGAGGCTGTGAGCTAGGAAAGTCTTTGGAAGCTCAGAAAGTGGCAGCGAGATGCAGGCCCCAACCCAGCAATCCCGGTGCTTGGAGCAGGTCTCACAGCCTCCCAGTGCCAAAGCGAGCTCCTCTCTGCCAAATGCAGCTGTGCACACGCAGGCCGCTCTGCTGCCTCTGCATCCACGAAGGAAGCTCTCTAGGCCCGCTTCCTGCGAAATCTGCTTCAGCCTGAGGGAAAAGCCCTTGGAGAGGTCTTGGCTCAGGGGCAGTTGCTCCTGTGCCTGGGGAAGAGGGAAGGGCACCACACTCCCAAGGAAAGGCCAGACACACTCCACACGTCTTTGCTCCTCTGGAGGGCGGCATGGAGCCTCCAACTGGGAGGTCGCTTCTCAGCGGAGACGCAGGGGCATTCTGGCTGTGATCCCGCAGCCCCTGCCTGGAGGCCCACGGTGCCTGTTTCTCTCTGGGCGTTGCTTCCACAGTGCGGCCAAGCAACGTCTTCACCATGGGCACAACAGCGCTTCCCTTCCGTCTGACAGACGTCTCAGTGCTCTGCTCTAGACCTCTGAAGTGGGGAGACAACCGAGCCCAGCCTCCTTTCCAAGGAGTCCTGCGCCTTCGATTGCACTGAAAGGCAATAGCACGGGGAAGCCTAGGAAGGGGCTGAGTCACGTCGGACACACTTCCTCAGCCTGCTCCTTTCAGGGAAGCAACGCTGGGAGCTAGGAAAGCCTTCTCAAGCTCGGAGAGTGCAAGAGAGATGCAGGCCGCGCACCCGGAAATCTCGGTGCTTGGAGCCAATCTCAGCGTCTCCCAGGGGCAAAGCGAACGCCTCTCTGCCAAATCCAGCTGTGCAGACGCAGGCCGCTAGGCTGCCTCTGCATTGGCGAAGGAAGCTCTCTCCTCCCGCTTCCTGCGAAATCTGCTTCTCAGCCTCAGCGAATCTCAGTGGGAACGGTCTTTCCTCTGGGGCCGTTGCTCCTGGGCCTGGGGCTGCCGCAAGGGCACCACCCTCCCAGGGAAAGGCCAAACACACCCCACATGTCTTTGCTCCTCTGGAGAGCTGCAGGCAACCTCAAACTCTCAGGAAGCTTCTCGGCTGAGACGCAGAAGCACTCTGGCTGGGATCTCGCATCCCCTGCCTGGAGGCCCATGGTGCCTGTTTCTCCCTGGGCGTTGCTTCACCAGAGCGGCCAGGCAACCTCTGCCCCATCTACCCTTCTGCTCTTCCCTTCCAGCTGACAGAGTTCTCCCTGCTCTACTCTAGCCCTAGGAAGTTTGGAGACAACCGGGCTCCTCCTCCTCTGCAAGGAGTCCCGGGGCCCAGTTGGAGTGGAAAGGCGAAACCACAGGCAAGCCCAGGAAAGTGCTGAGTCATGTCTGACACACTCCCTCAGCCTGCTCCTTCATGGCTAGCGAGGCTGTGAGCTAGGAAAGTCTTTGGAAGCTCAGAAAGTGGCAGCGAGATGCAGGCCCCAACCCAGCAATCCCGGTGCTTGGAGCAGGTCTCACAGCCTCCCAGTGCCAAAGCGAGCTCCTCTCTGCCAAATGCAGCTGTGCACACGCAGGCCGCTCTGCTGCCTCTGCATCCACGAAGGAAGCTCTCTAGGCCCGCTTCCTGCGAAATCTGCTTCAGCCTGAGGGAAAAGCCCTTGGAGAGGTCTTTGCTCAGGGGCAGTTGCTCCTGTGCCTGGGGAAGAGGGAAGGGCACCACACTCCCAAGGAAAGGCCAGACACACTCCACACGTCTTTGCTCCTCTGGAGGGCGGCATGGAGCCTCCAACTGGGAGGTCGCTTCTCAGCGGAGACGCAGGGGCATTCTGGCTGTGATCCCGCAGCCCCTGCCTGGAGGCCCACGGTGCCTGTTTCTCTCTGGGCGTTGCTTCCACAGTGCGGCCAAGCAACGTCTTCACCATGGGCACAACAGTGCTTCCCTTCCGTCTGACAGACGTCTCAGTGCTCTGCTCTAGACCTCTGAAGTGGGGAGACAACCGAGCCCAGCCTCCTTTCCAAGGAGTCCTGTGCCTTCGATTGCACTGAAAGGCAATAGCACGGGGAAGCCTAGGAAGGGGCTGAGTCACGTCGGACACACTTCCTCAGCCTGCTCCTTTCAGGGAAGCAACGCTGGGAGCTAGGAAAGCCTTCTCAAGCTCGGAGAGTGCAAGAGAGATGCAGGCCGTGCACCCGGAAATCTCGGTGCTTGGAGCCAATCTCAGCGTCTCCCAGGGGCAAAGCGAACGCCTCTCTGCCAAATCCAGCTGTGCAGACGCAGGCCGCTAGGCTGCCTCTGCATTGGCGAAGGAAGCTCTCTCCTCCCGCTTCCTGCGAAATCTGCTTCTCAGCCTCAGCGAATCTCAGTGGGAACGGTCTTTCCTCTGGGGCCGTTGCTCCTGGGCCTGGGGCTGCCGCAAGGGCACCACCCTCCCAGGGAAAGGCCAAACACACCCCACATGTCTTTGCTCCTCTGGAGAGCTGCAGGCAACCTCAAACTCTCAGGAAGCTTCTGGGCTGAGACGCAGAAGCACTCTGGCTGGGATCTCGCATCCCCTGCCTGGAGGCCCATGGTGCCTGTTTCTCCCTGGGCGTTGCTTCACCAGAGCGGCCAGGCAACCTCTGCCCCATCTACCCTTCTGCTCTTCCCTTCCAGCTGACAGAGTTCTCCCTGCTCTACTCTAGCCCTAGGAAGTTTGGAGACAACCGGGCTCCTCCTCCTCTGCAAGGAGTCCCGGGGCCCAGTTGGAGTGGAAAGGCGAAACCACAGGCAAGCCCAGGAAAGTGCTGAGTCATGTCTGACACACTCCCTCAGCCTGCTCCTTCATGGCTAGCGAGGCTGTGAGCTAGGAAAGTCTTTGGAAGCTCAGAAAGTGGCAGCGAGATGCAGGCCCCAACCCAGCAATCCCGGTGCTTGGAGCAGGTCTCACAGCCTCCCAGTGCCAAAGCGAGCTCCTCTCTGCCAAATGCAGCTGTGCACACGCAGGCCGCTCTGCTGCCTCTGCATCCACGAAGGAAGCTCTCTAGGCCCGCTTCCTGCGAAATCTGCTTCAGCCTGAGGGAAAAGCCCTTGGAGAGGTCTTTGCTCAGGGGCAGTTGCTCCTGTGCCTGGGGAAGAGGGAAGGGCACCACACTCCCAAGGAAAGGCCAGACACACTCCACACGTCTTTGCTCCTCTGGAGGGCGGCATGGAGCCTCCAACTGGGAGGTCGCTTCTCAGCGGAGACGCAGGGGCATTCTGGCTGTGATCCCGCAGCCCCTGCCTGGAGGCCCACGGTGCCTGTTTCTCTCTGGGCGTTGCTTCCACAGTGCGGCCAAGCAACGTCTTCACCATGGGCACAACAGCGCTTCCCTTCCGTCTGACAGACGTCTCAGTGCTCTGCTCTAGACCTCTGAAGTGGGGAGACAACCGAGCCCAGCCTCCTTTCCAAGGAGTCCTGCGCCTTCGATTGCACTGAAAGGCAATAGCACGGGGAAGCCTAGGAAGGGGCTGAGTCACGTCGGACACACTTCCTCAGCCTGCTCCTTTCAGGGAAGCAACGCTGGGAGCTAGGAAAGCCTTCTCAAGCTCGGAGAGTGCAAGAGAGATGCAGGCCGCGCACCCGGAAATCTCGGTGCTTGGAGCCAATCTCAGCGTCTCCCAGGGGCAAAGCGAACGCCTCTCTGCCAAATCCAGCTGTGCAGACGCAGGCCGCTAGGCTGCCTCTGCATTGGCGAAGGAAGCTCTCTCCTCCCGCTTCCTGCGAAATCTGCTTCTCAGCCTCAGCGAATCTCAGTGGGAACGGTCTTTCCTCTGGGGCCGTTGCTCCTGGGCCTGGGGCTGCCGCAAGGGCACCACCCTCCCAGGGAAAGGCCAAACACACCCCACATGTCTTTGCTCCTCTGGAGAGCTGCAGGCAACCTCAAACTCTCAGGAAGCTTCTCGGCTGAGACGCAGAAGCACTCTGGCTGGGATCTCGCATCCCCTGCCTGGAGGCCCATGGTGCCTGTTTCTCCCTGGGCGTTGCTTCACCAGAGCGGCCAGGCAACCTCTGCCCCATCTACCCTTCTGCTCTTCCCTTCCAGCTGACAGAGTTCTCCCTGCTCTACTCTAGCCCTAGGAAGTTTGGAGACAACCGGGCTCCTCCTCCTCTGCAAGGAGTCCCGGGGCCCAGTTGGAGTGGAAAGGCGAAACCACAGGCAAGCCCAGGAAAGTGCTGAGTCATGTCTGACACACTCCCTCAGCCTGCTCCTTCATGGCTAGCGAGGCTGTGAGCTAGGAAAGTCTTTGGAAGCTCAGAAAGTGGCAGCGAGATGCAGGCCCCAACCCAGCAATCCCGGTGCTTGGAGCAGGTCTCACAGCCTCCCAGTGCCAAAGCGAGCTCCTCTCTGCCAAATGCAGCTGTGCACACGCAGGCCGCTCTGCTGCCTCTGCATCCACGAAGGAAGCTCTCTAGGCCCGCTTCCTGCGAAATCTGCTTCAGCCTGAGGGAAAAGCCCTTGGAGAGGTCTTTGCTCAGGGGCAGTTGCTCCTGTGCCTGGGGAAGAGGGAAGGGCACCACACTCCCAAGGAAAGGCCAGACACACTCCACACGTCTTTGCTCCTCTGGAGGGCGGCATGGAGCCTCCAACTGGGAGGTCGCTTCTCAGCGGAGACGCAGGGGCATTCTGGCTGTGATCCCGCAGCCCCTGCCTG
Source organism: Moschus berezovskii (assembly GCF_049115385.1). Classification (NCBI taxonomy): domain Eukaryota; kingdom Metazoa; phylum Chordata; class Mammalia; order Artiodactyla; family Moschidae; genus Moschus; species Moschus berezovskii. The sequence goes on from NC_142488.1 coordinate 150,897,837, forward strand.
GAGGCCCACGGTGCCTGTTTCTCTCTGGGCGTTGCTTCCACAGTGCGGCCAAGCAACGTCTTCACCATGGGCACAACAGCGCTTCCCTTCCGTCTGACAGACGTCTCAGTGCTCTGCTCTAGACCTCTGAAGTGGGGAGACAACCGAGCCCAGCCTCCTTTCCAAGGAGTCCTGCGCCTTCGATTGCACTGAAAGGCAATAGCACGGGGAAGCCTAGGAAGGGGCTGAGTCACGTCGGACACACTTCCTCAGCCTGCTCCTTTCAGGGAAGCAACGCTGGGAGCTAGGAAAGCCTTCTCAAGCTCGGAGAGTGCAAGAGAGATGCAGGCCGCGCACCCGGAAATCTCGGTGCTTGGAGCCAATCTCAGCGTCTCCCAGGGGCAAAGCGAACGCCTCTCTGCCAAATCCAGCTGTGCAGACGCAGGCCGCTAGGCTGCCTCTGCATTGGCGAAGGAAGCTCTCTCCTCCCGCTTCCTGCGAAATCTGCTTCTCAGCCTCAGCGAATCTCAGTGGGAACGGTCTTTCCTCTGGGGCCGTTGCTCCTGGGCCTGGGGCTGCCGCAAGGGCACCACCCTCCCAGGGAAAGGCCAAACACACCCCACATGTCTTTGCTCCTCTGGAGAGCTGCAGGCAACCTCAAACTCTCAGGAAGCTTCTGGGCTGAGACGCAGAAGCACTCTGGCTGGGATCTCGCATCCCCTGCCTGGAGGCCCATGGTGCCTGTTTCTCCCTGGGCGTTGCTTCACCAGAGCGGCCAGGCAACCTCTGCCCCATCTACCCTTCTGCTCTTCCCTTCCAGCTGACAGAGTTCTCCCTGCTCTACTCTAGCCCTAGGAAGTTTGGAGACAACCGGGCTCCTCCTCCTCTGCAAGGAGTCCCGGGGCCCAGTTGGAGTGGAAAGGCGAAACCACAGGCAAGCCCAGGAAAGTGCTGAGTCATGTCTGACACACTCCCTCAGCCTGCTCCTTCATGGCTAGCGAGGCTGTGAGTAGGAAAGTCTTTGGAAGCTCAGAAAGTGGCAGCGAGATGCAGGCCCCAACCCAGCAATCCCGGTGCTTGGAGCAGGTCTCACAGCCTCCCAGTGCCAAAGCGAGCTCCTCTCTGCCAAATGCAGCTGTGCACACGCAGGCCGCTCTGCTGCCTCTGCATCCACGAAGGAAGCTCTCTAGGCCCGCTTCCTGCGAAATCTGCTTCAGCCTGAGGGAAAAGTCCTTGGAGAGGTCTCTGCTCAGGGGCAGTTGCTCCTGTGCCTGGGGAAGAGGGAAGGGCACCACACTCCCAAGGAAAGGCCAGACACACTCCACACGTCTTTGCTCCTCTGGAGGGCGGCATGGAGCCTCCAACTGGGAGGTCGCTTCTCAGCGGAGACGCAGGGGCATTCTGGCTGTGATCCCGCAGCCCCTGCCTGGAGGCCCACGGTGCCTGTTTCTCTCTGGGCGTTGCTTCCACAGTGCGGCCAAGCAACGTCTTCACCATGGGCACAACAGCGCTTCCCTTCCGCCTGACAGACGTCTCAGTGCTCTGCTCTAGACCTCTGAAGTGGGGAGACAACCGAGCCCAGCCTCCTTTCCAAGGAGTCCTGCGCCTTCGATTGCACTGAAAGGCAATAGCACGGGGAAGCCTAGGAAGGGGCTGAGTCACGTCGGACACACTTCCTCAGCCTGCTCCTTTCAGGGAAGCAACGCTGGGAGCTAGGAAAGCCTTCTCAAGCTCGGAGAGTGCAAGAGAGATGCAGGCCACGCACCCGGAAATCTCGGTGCTTGGAGCCAATCTCAGCGTCTCCCAGGGGCAAAGCGAACGCCTCTCTGCCAAATCCAGCTGTGCAGACGCAGGCCGCTAGGCTGCCTCTGCATTGGCGAAGGAAGCTCTCTCCTCCCGCTTCCTGCGAAATCTGCTTCTCAGCCTCAGCGAATCTCAGTGGGAACGGTCTTTCCTCTGGGGCCGTTGCTCCTGGGCCTGGGGCTGCCGCAAGGGCACCACCCACCCAGGGAAAGGCCAAACACACCCCACATGTCTTTGCTCCTCTGGAGAGCTGCAGGCAACCTCAAACTCTCAGGAAGCTTCTGGGCTGAGACGCAGAAGCACTCTGGCTGGGATCTCGCATCCCCTGCCTGGAGGCCCATGGTGCCTGTTTCTCCCTGGGCGTTGCTTCACCAGAGCGGCCAGGCAACCTCTGCCCCATCAACCCTTCTGCTCTTCCCTTCCAGCTGACAGAGTTCTCCCTGCTCTACTCTAGCCCTAGGAAGTTTGGAGACAACCGGGCTCCTCCTCCTCTGCAAGGAGTCCCGGGGCCCAGTTGGAGTGGAAAGGCGAAACCACAGGCAAGCCCAGGAAAGTGCTGAGTCATGTCTGACACACTCCCTCAGCCTGCTCCTTCATGGCTAGCGAGGCTGTGAGCTAGGAAAGTCTTTGGAAGCTCAGAAAGTGGCAGCGAGATGCAGGCCCCAACCCAGCAATTCCGGTGCTTGGAGCAGGTCTCACAGCCTCCCAGTGCCAAAGCGAGCTCCTCTCTGCCAAATGCAGCTGTGCACACGCAGGCCGCTCTGCTGCCTCTGCATCCACGAAGGAAGCTCTCTAGGCCCGCTTCCTGCGAAATCTGCTTCAGCCTGAGGGAAAAGCCCTTGGAGAGGTCTTTGCTCAGGGGCAGTTGCTCCTGTGCCTGGGGAAGAGGGAAGGGCACCACACTCCCAAGGAAAGGCCAGACACACTCCACACGTCTTTGCTCCTCTGGAGGGCGGCATGGAGCCTCCAACTGGGAGGTCGCTTCTCAGCGGAGACGCAGGGGCATTCTGGCTGTGATCCCGCAGCCCCTGCCTGGAGGCCCACGGTGCCTGTTTCTCTCTGGGCGTTGCTTCCACAGTGCGGCCAAGCAACGTCTTCACCATGGGCACAACAGCGCTTCCCTTCCGTCTGACAGACGTCTCAGTGCTCTGCTCTAGACCTCTGAAGTGGGGAGACAACCGAGCCCAGCCTCCTTTCCAAGGAGTCCTGCGCCTTCCATTGCACTGAAAGGCAATAGCACGGGGAAGCCTAGGAAGGGGCTGAGTCACGTCGGACACACTTCCTCAGCCTGCTCCTTTCAGGGAAGCAACGCTGGGAGCTAGGAAAGCCTTCTCAAGCTCGGAGAGTGCAAGAGAGATGCAGGCCGCGCACCCGGAAATCTCGGTGCTTGGAGCCAATCTCAGCGTCTCCCAGGGGCAAAGCGAACGCCTCTCTGCCAAATCCAGCTGTGCAGACGCAGGCCGCTAGGCTGCCTCTGCATTGGCGAAGGAAGCTCTCTCCTCCCGCTTCCTGCGAAATCTGCTTCTCAGCCTCAGGGAATCTCAGTGGGAACGGTCTTTCCTCTGGGGCCGTTGCTCCTGGGCCTGGGGCTGCCGCAAGGGCACCACCCTCCCAGGGAAAGGCCAAACACACCCCACATGTCTTTGCTCCTCTGGAGAGCTGCAGGCAACCTCAAACTCTCAGGAAGCTTCTCGGCTGAGACGCAGAAGCACTCTGGCTGGGATCTCGCATCCCCTGCCTGGAGGCCCATGGTGCCTGTTTCTCCCTGGGCGTTGCTTCACCAGAGCGGCCAGGCAACCTCTGCCCCATCAACCCTTCTGCTCTTCCCTTCCAGCTGACAGAGTTCTCCCTGCTCTACTCTAGCCCTAGGAAGTTTGGAGACAACCGGGCTCCTCCTCCTGTGCAAGGAGTCCCGGGGCCCAGTTGGAGTGGAAAGGCGAAACCACAGGCAAGCCCAGGAAAGTGCTGAGTCATGTCTGACACACTCCCTCAGCCTGCTCCTTCATGGCTAGCGAGGCTGTGAGCTAGGAAAGTCTTTGGAAGCTCAGAAAGTGGCAGCGAGATGCAGGCCCCAACCCAGCAATCCCGGTGCTTGGAGCAGGTCTCACAGCCTCCCAGTGCCAAAGCGAGCTCCTCTCTGCCAAATGTAGCTGTGCACACGCAGGCCGCTCTGCTGCCTCTGCATCCACGAAGGAAGCTCTCTAGGCCCGCTTCCTGCGAAATCTGCTTCAGCCTGAGGGAAAAGCCCTTGGAGAGGTCTTTGCTCAGGGGCAGTTGCTCCTGTGCCTGGGGAAGAGGGAAGGGCACCACACTCCCAAGGAAAGGCCAGACACACTCCACACGTCTTTGCTCCTCTGGAGGGCGGCATGGAGCCTCCAACTGGGAGGTCGCTTCTCAGCGGAGACGCAGGGGCATTCTGGCTGTGATCCCGCAGCCCCTGCCTGGAGGCCCACGGTGCCTGTTTCTCTCTGGGCGTTGCTTCCACAGTGCGGCCAAGCAACGTCTTCACCATGGGCACAACAGCGCTTCCCTTCCGTCTGACAGACGTCTCAGTGCTCTGCTCTAGACCTCTGAAGTGGGGAGACAACCGAGCCCAGCCTCCTTTCCAAGGAGTCCTGCGCCTTCCATTGCACTGAAAGGCAATAGCACGGGGAAGCCTAGGAAGGGGCTGAGTCACGTCGGACACACTTCCTCAGCCTGCTCCTTTCAGGGAAGCAACGCTGGGAGCTAGGAAAGCCTTCTCAAGCTCGGAGAGTGCAAGAGAGATGCAGGCCGCGCACCCGGAAATCTCGGTGCTTGGAGCCAATCTCAGCGTCTCCCAGGGGCAAAGCGAACGCCTCTCTGCCAAATCCAGCTGTGCAGACGCAGGCCGCTAGGCTGCCTCTGCATTGGCGAAGGAAGCTCTCTCCTCCCGCTTCCTGCGAAATCTGCTTCTCAGCCTCAGCGAATCTCAGTGGGAACGGTCTTTCCTCTGGGGCCGTTGCTCCTGGGCCTGGGGCTGCCGCAAGGGCACCACCCTCCCAGGGAAAGGCCAAACACACCCCACATGTCTTTGCTCCTCTGGAGAGCTGCAGGCAACCTCAAACTCTCAGGAAGCTTCTGGGCTGAGACGCAGAAGCACTCTGGCTGGGATCTCGCATCCCCTGCCTGGAGGCCCATGGTGCCTGTTTCTCCCTGGGCGTTGCTTCACCAGAGCGGCCAGGCAACCTCTGCCCCATCTACCCTTCTGCTCTTCCCTTCCAGCTGACAGAGTTCTCCCTGCTCTACTCTAGCCCTAGGAAGTTTGGAGACAACCGGGCTCCTCCTCCTCTGCAAGGAGTCCCGGGGCCCAGTTGGAGTGGAAAGGTGAAACCACAGGCAAGCCCAGGAAAGTGCTGAGTCATGTCTGACACACTCCCTCAGCCTGCTCATTCATGGCTAGCGAGGCTGTGAGCTAGGAAAGTCTTTGGAAGCTCAGAAAGTGGCAGCGAGATGCAGGCCCCAACCCAGCAATCCCGGTGCTTGGAGCAGGTCTCACAGCCTCCCAGTGCCAAAGCGAGCTCCTCTCTGCCAAATGCAGCTGTGCACACGCAGGCCGCTCTGCTGCCTCTGCATCCACGAAGGAAGCTCTCTAGGCCCGCTTCCTGCGAAATCTGCTTCAGCCTGAGGGAAAAGCCCTTGGAGAGGTCTTGGCTCAGGGGCAGTTGCTCCTGTGCCTGGGGAAGAGGGAAGGGCACCACACTCCCAAGGAAAGGCCAGACACACTCCACACGTCTTTGCTCCTCTGGAGGGCGGCATGGAGCCTCCAACTGGGAGGTCGCTTCTCAGCAGAGACGCAGGGGCATTCTGGCTGTGATCCCGCAGCCCCTGCCTGGAGGCCCACGGTGCCTGTTTCTCTCTGGGCGTTGCTTCCACAGTGCGGCCAAGCAACGTCTTCACCATGGGCACAACAGCGCTTCCCTTCCGTCTGACAGACGTCTCAGTGCTCTGCTCTAGACCTCTGAAGTGGGGAGACAACCGAGCCCAGCCTCCTTTCCAAGGAGTCCTGCGCCTTCGATTGCACTGAAAGGCAATAGCACGGGGAAGCCTAGGAAGGGGCTGAGTCACGTCGGACACACTTCCTCAGCCTGCTCCTTTCAGGGAAGCAACGCTGGGAGCTAGGAAAGCCTTCTCAAGCTCGGAGAGTGCAAGAGAGATGCAGGCCGCGCACCCGGAAATCTCGGTGCTTGGAGCCAATCTCAGCGTCTCCCAGGGGCAAAGCGAACGCCTCTCTGCCAAATCCAGCTGTGCAGACGCAGGCCGCTAGGCTGCCTCTGCATTGGCGAAGGAAGCTCTCTCCTCCCGCTTCCTGCGAAATCTGCTTCTCAGCCTCAGCGAATCTCAGTGGGAACGGTCTTTCCTCTGGGGCCGTTGCTCCTGGGCCTGGGCTGCCGCAAGGGCACCACCCTCCCAGGGAAAGGCCAAACACACCCCACATGTCTTTGCTCCTCTGGAGAGCTGCAGGCAACCTCAAACTCTCAGGAAGCTTCTCGGCTGAGACGCAGAAGCACTCTGGCTGGGATCTCGCATCCCCTGCCTGGAGGCCCATGGTGCCTGTTTCTCCCTGGGCGTTGCTTCACCAGAGCGGCCAGGCAACCTCTGCCCCATCAACCCTTCTGCTCTTCCCTTCCAGCTGACAGAGTTCTCCCTGCTCTACTCTAGCCCTAGGAAGTTTGGAGACAACCGGGCTCCTCCTCCTGTGCAAGGAGTCCCGGGGCCCAGTTGGAGTGGAAAGGCGAAACCACAGGCAAGCCCAGGAAAGTGCTGAGTCATGTCTGACACACTCCCTCAGCCTGCTCCTTCATGGCTAGCGAGGCTGTGAGCTAGGAAAGTCTTTGGAAGCTCAGAAAGTGGCAGCGAGATGCAGGCCCCAACCCAGCAATCCCGGTGCTTGGAGCAGGTCTCACAGCCTCCCAGTGCCAAAGCGAGCTCCTCTCTGCCAAATGTAGCTGTGCACACGCAGGCCGCTCTGCTGCCTCTGCATCCACGAAGGAAGCTCTCTAGGCCCGCTTCCTGCGAAATCTGCTTCAGCCTGAGGGAAAAGCCCTTGGAGAGGTCTTTGCTCAGGGGCAGTTGCTCCTGTGCCTGGGGAAGAGGGAAGGGCACCACACTCCCAAGGAAAGGCCAGACACACTCCACACGTCTTTGCTCCTCTGGAGGGCGGCATGGAGCCTCCAACTGGGAGGTCGGTTCTCAGCGGAGACGCAGGGGCATTCTGGCTGTGATCCCGCAGCCCCTGCCTGGAGGCCCACGGTGCCTGTTTCTCTCTGGGCGTTGCTTCCACAGTGCGGCCAAGCAACGTCTTCACCATGGGCACAACAGCGCTTCCCTTCCGTCTGACAGACGTCTCAGTGCTCTGCTCTAGACCTCTGAAGTGGGGAGACAACCGAGCCCAGCCTCCTTTCCAAGGAGTCCTGCGCCTTCGATTGCACTGAAAGGCAATAGCACGGGGAAGCCTAGGAAGGGGCTGAGTCACGTCGGACACACTTCCTCAGCCTGCTCCTTTCAGGGAAGCAACGCTGGGAGCTAGGAAAGCCTTCTCAAGCTCGGAGAGTGCAAGAGAGATGCAGGCCGCGCACCCGGAAATCTCGGTGCTTGGAGCCAATCTCAGCGTCTCCCAGGGGCAAAGCGAACGCCTCTCTGCCAAATCCAGCTGTGCAGACGCAGGCCGCTAGGCTGCCTCTGCATTGGCGAAGGAAGCTCTCTCCTCCCGCTTCCTGCGAAATCTGCTTCTCAGCCTCAGCGAATCTCAGTGGGAACGGTCTTTCCTCTGGGGCCGTTGCTCCTGGGCCTGGGGCTGCCGCAAGGGCACCACCCTCCCAGGGAAAGGCCAAACACACCCCACATGTCTTTGCTCCTCTGGAGAGCTGCAGGCAACCTCAAACTCTCAGGAAGCTTCTCGGCTGAGACGCAGAAGCACTCTGGCTGGGATCTCGCATCCCCTGCCTGGAGGCCCATGGTGCCTGTTTCTCCCTGGGCGTTGCTTCACCAGAGCGGCCAGGCCACCTCTGCCCCATCAACCCTTCTGCTCTTCCCTTCCAGCTGACAGAGTTCTCCCTGCTCTACTCTAGCCCTAGGAAGTTTGGAGACAACCGGGCTCCTCCTCCTGTGCAAGGAGTCCCGGGGCCCAGTTGGAGTGGAAAGGCGAAACCACAGGCAAGCCCAGGAAAGTGCTGAGTCATGTCTGACACACTCCCTCAGCCTGCTCCTTCATGGCTAGCGAGGCTGTGAGCTAGGAAAGTCTTTGGAAGCTCAGAAAGTGGCAGCGAGATGCAGGCCCCAACCCAGCAATCCCGGTGCTTGGAGCAGGTCTCACAGCCTCCCAGTGCCAAAGCGAGCTCCTCTCTGCCAAATGTAGCTGTGCACACGCAGGCCGCTCTGCTGCCTCTGCATCCACGAAGGAAGCTCTCTAGGCCCGCTTCCTGCGAAATCTGCTTCAGCCTGAGGGAAAAGCCCTTGGAGAGGTCTTTGCTCAGGGGCAGTTGCTCCTGTGCCTGGGGAAGAGGGAAGGGCACCACACTCCCAAGGAAAGGCCAGACACACTCCACACGTCTTTGCTCCTCTGGAGGGCGGCATGGAGCCTCCAACTGGGAGGTCGCTTCTCAGCGGAGACGCAGGGGCATTCTGGCTGTGATCCCGCAGCCCCTGCCTGGAGGCCCACGGTGCCTGTTTCTCTCTGGGCGTTGCTTCCACAGTGCGGCCAAGCAACGTCTTCACCATGGGCACAACAGCGCTTCCCTTCCGTCTGACAGACGTCTCAGTGCTCTGCTCTAGACCTCTGAAGTGGGGAGACAACCGAGCCCAGCCTCCTTTCCAAGGAGTCCTGCGCCTTCGATTGCACTGAAAGGCAATAGCACGGGGAAGCCTAGGAAGGGGCTGAGTCACGTCGGACACACTTCCTCAGCCTGCTCCTTTCAGGGAAGCAACGCTGGGAGCTAGGAAAGCCTTCTCAAGCTCGGAGAGTGCAAGAGAGATGCAGGCCGCGCACCCGGAAATCTCGGTGCTTGGAGCCAATCTCAGCGTCTCCCAGGGGCAAAGCGAACGCCTCTCTGCCAAATCCAGCTGTGCAGACGCAGGCCGCTAGGCTGCCTCTGCATTGGCGAAGGAAGCTCTCTCCTCCCGCTTCCTGCGAAATCTGCTTCTCAGCCTCAGCGAATCTCAGTGGGAACGGTCTTTCCTCTGGGGCCGTTGCTCCTGGGCCTGGGGCTGCCGCAAGGGCACCACCCTCCCAGGGAAAGGCCAAACACACCCCACATGTCTTTGCTCCTCTGGAGAGCTGCAGGCAACCTCAAACTCTCAGGAAGCTTCTGGGCTGAGACGCAGAAGCACTCTGGCTGGGATCTCGCATCCCCTGCCTGGAGGCCCATGGTGCCTGTTTCTCCCTGGGCGTTGCTTCACCAGAGCGGCCAGGCAACCTCTGCCCCATCTACCCTTCTGCTCTTCCCTTCCAGCTGACAGAGTTCTCCCTGCTCTACTCTAGCCCTAGGAAGTTTGGAGACAACCGGGCTCCTCCTCCTCTGCAAGGAGTCCCGGGGCCCAGTTGGAGTGGAAAGGCGAAACCACAGGCAAGCCCAGGAAAGTGCTGAGTCATGTCTGACACACTCCCTCAGCCTGCTCCTTCATGGCTAGCGAGGCTGTGAGCTAGGAAAGTCTTTGGAAGCTCAGAAAGTGGCAGCGAGATGCAGGCCCCAACCCAGCAATCCCGGTGCTTGGAGCAGGTCTCACAGCCTCCCAGTGCCAAAGCGAGCTCCTCTCTGCCAAATGCAGCTGTGCACACGCAGGCCGCTCTGCTGCCTCTGCATCCACGAAGGAAGCTCTCTAGGCCCGCTTCCTGCGAAATCTGCTTCAGCCTGAGGGAAAAGCCCTTGGAGAGGTCTTTGCTCAGGGGCAGTTGCTCCTGTGCCTGGGGAAGAGGGAAGGGCACCACACTCCCAAGGAAAGGCCAGACACACTCCACACGTCTTTGCTCCTCTGGAGGGCGGCATGGAGCCTCCAACTGGGAGGTCGCTTCTCAGCGGAGACGCAGGGGCATTCTGGCTGTGATCCCGCAGCCCCTGCCTGGAGGCCCACGGTGCCTGTTTCTCTCTGGGCGTTGCTTCCACAGTGCGGCCAAGCAACGTCTTCACCATGGGCACAACAGCGCTTCCCTTCCGTCTGACAGACGTCTCAGTGCTCTGCTCTAGACCTCTGAAGTGGGGAGACAACCGAGCCCAGCCTCCTTTCCAAGGAGTCCTGCGCCTTCCATTGCACTGAAAGGCAATAGCACGGGGAAGCCTAGGAAGGGGCTGAGTCACGTCGGACACACTTCCTCAGCCTGCTCCTTTCAGGGAAGCAACGCTGGGAGCTAGGAAAGCCTTCTCAAGCTCGGAGAGTGCAAGAGAGATGCAGGCCGCGCACCCGGAAATCTCGGTGCTTGGAGCCAATCTCAGCGTCTCCCAGGGGCAAAGCGAACGCCTCTCTGCCAAATCCAGCTGTGCAGACGCAGGCCGCTAGGCTGCCTCTGCATTGGCGAAGGAAGCTCTCTCCTCCCGCTTCCTGCGAAATCTGCTTCTCAGCCTCAGCGAATCTCAGTGGGAACGGTCTTTCCTCTGGGGCCGTTGCTCCTGGGCCTGGGGCTGCCGCAAGGGCACCACCCTCCCAGGGAAAGGCCAAACACACCCCACATGTCTTTGCTCCTCTGGAGAGCTGCAGGCAACCTCAAACTCTCAGGAAGCTTCTGGGCTGAGACGCAGAAGCACTCTGGCTGGGATCTCGCATCCCCTGCCTGGAGGCCCATGGTGCCTGTTTCTCCCTGGGCGTTGCTTCACCAGAGCGGCCAGGCAACCTCTGCCCCATCTACCCTTCTGCTCTTCCCTTCCAGCTGACAGAGTTCTCCCTGCTCTACTCTAGCCCTAGGAAGTTTGGAGACAACCGGGCTCCTCCTCCTCTGCAAGGAGTCCCGGGGCCCAGTTGGAGTGGAAAGGCGAAACCACAGGCAAGCCCAGGAAAGTGCTGAGTCATGTCTGACACACTCCCTCAGCCTGCTCCTTCATGGCTAGCGAGGCTGTGAGCTAGGAAAGTCTTTGGAAGCTCAGAAAGTGGCAGCGAGATGCAGGCCCCAACCCAGCAATCCCGGTGCTTGGAGCAGGTCTCACAGCCTCCCAGTGCCAAAGCGAGCTCCTCTCTGCCAAATGCAGCTGTGCACACGCAGGCCGCTCTGCTGCCTCTGCATCCACGAAGGAAGCTCTCTAGGCCCGCTTCCTGCGAAATCTGCTTCAGCCTGAGGGAAAAGCCCTTGGAGAGGTCTTGGCTCAGGGGCAGTTGCTCCTGTGCCTGGGGAAGAGGGAAGGGCACCACACTCCCAAGGAAAGGCCAGACACACTCCACACGTCTTTGCTCCTCTGGAGGGCGGCATGGAGCCTCCAACTGGGAGGTCGCTTCTCAGCGGAGACGCAGGGGCATTCTGGCTGTGATCCCGCAGCCCCTGCCTGGAGGCCCACGGTGCCTGTTTCTCTCTGGGCGTTGCTTCCACAGTGCGGCCAAGCAACGTCTTCACCATGGGCACAACAGCGCTTCCCTTCCGTCTGACAGACGTCTCAGTGCTCTGCTCTAGACCTCTGAAGTGGGGAGACAACCGAGCCCAGCCTCCTTTCCAAGGAGTCCTGCGCCTTCGATTGCACTGAAAGGCAATAGCACGGGGAAGCCTAGGAAGGGGCTGAGTCACGTCGGACACACTTCCTCAGCCTGCTCCTTTCAGGGAAGCAACGCTGGGAGCTAGGAAAGCCTTCTCAAGCTCGGAGAGTGCAAGAGAGATGCAGGCCGCGCACCCGGAAATCTCGGTGCTTGGAGCCAATCTCAGCGTCTCCCAGGGGCAAAGCGAACGCCTCTCTGCCAAATCCAGCTGTGCAGACGCAGGCCGCTAGGCTGCCTCTGCATTGGCGAAGGAAGCTCTCTCCTCCCGCTTCCTGCGAAATCTGCTTCTCAGCCTCAGCGAATCTCAGTGGGAACGGTCTTTCCTCTGGGGCCGTTGCTCCTGGGCCTGGGGCTGCCGCAAGGGCACCACCCTCCCAGGGAAAGGCCAAACACACCCCACATGTCTTTGCTCCTCTGGAGAGCTGCAGGCAACCTCAAACTCTCAGGAAGCTTCTGGGCTGAGACGCAGAAGCACTCTGGCTGGGATCTCGCATCCCCTGCCTGGAGGCCCATGGTGCCTGTTTCTCCCTGGGCGTTGCTTCACCAGAGCGGCCAGGCAACCTCTGCCCCATCTACCCTTCTGCTCTTCCCTTCCAGCTGACAGAGTTCTCCCTGCTCTACTCTAGCCCTAGGAAGTTTGGAGACAACCGGGCTCCTCCTCCTCTGCAAGGAGTCCCGGGGCCCAGTTGGAGTGGAAAGGCGAAACCACAGGCAAGCCCAGGAAAGTGCTGAGTCATGTCTGACACACTCCCTCAGCCTGCTCCTTCATGGCTAGCGAGGCTGTGAGCTAGGAAAGTCTTTGGAAGCTCAGAAAGTGGCAGCGAGATGCAGGCCCCAACCCAGCAATCCCGGTGCTTGGAGCAGGTCTCACAGCCTCCCAGTGCCAAAGCGAGCTCCTCTCTGCCAAATGCAGCTGTGCACACGCAGGCCGCTCTGCTGCCTCTGCATCCACGAAGGAAGCTCTCTAGGCCCGCTTCCTGCGAAATCTGCTTCAGCCTGAGGGAAAAGCCCTTGGAGAGGTCTTGGCTCAGGGGCAGTTGCTCCTGTGCCTGGGGAAGAGGGAAGGGCACCACACTCCCAAGGAAAGGCCAGACACACTCCACACGTCTTTGCTCCTCTGGAGGGCGGCATGGAGCCTCCAACTGGGAGGTCGCTTCTCAGCGGAGACGCAGGGGCATTCTGGCTGTGATCCCGCAGCCCCTGCCTGGAGGCCCACGGTGCCTGTTTCTCTCTGGGCGTTGCTTCCACAGTGCGGCCAAGCAACGTCTTCACCATGGGCACAACAGCGCTTCCCTTCCGTCTGACAGACGTCTCAGTGCTCTGCTCTAGACCTCTGAAGTGGGGAGACAACCGAGCCCAGCCTCCTTTCCAAGGAGTCCTGCGCCTTCCATTGCACTGAAAGGCAATAGCACGGGGAAGCCTAGGAAGGGGCTGAGTCACGTCGGACACACTTCCTCAGCCTGCTCCTTTCAGGGAAGCAACGCTGGGAGCTAGGAAAGCCTTCTCAAGCTCGGAGAGTGCAAGAGAGATGCAGGCCGCGCACCCGGAAATCTCGGTGCTTGGAGCCAATCTCAGCGTCTCCCAGGGGCAAAGCGAACGCCTCTCTGCCAAATCCAGCTGTGCAGACGCAGGCCGCTAGGCTGCCTCTGCATTGGCGAAGGAAGCTCTCTCCTCCCGCTTCCTGCGAAATCTGCTTCTCAGCCTCAGCGAATCTCAGTGGGAACGGTCTTTCCTCTGGGGCCGTTGCTCCTGGGCCTGGGGCTGCCGCAAGGGCACCACCCTCCCAGGGAAAGGCCAAACACACCCCACATGTCTTTGCTCCTCTGGAGAGCTGCAGGCAACCTCAAACTCTCAGGAAGCTTCTCGGCTGAGACGCAGAAGCACTCTGGCTGGGATCTCGCATCCCCTGCCTGGAGGCCCATGGTGCCTGTTTCTCCCTGGGCGTTGCTTCACCAGAGCGGCCAGGCAACCTCTGCCCCATCTACCCTTCTGCTCTTCCCTTCCAGCTGACAGAGTTCTCCCTGCTCTACTCTAGCCCTAGGAAGTTTGGAGACAACCGGGCTCCTCCTCCTCTGCAAGGAGTCCCGGGGCCCAGTTGGAGTGGAAAGGCGAAACCACAGGCAAGCCCAGGAAAGTGCTGAGTCATGTCTGACACACTCCCTCAGCCTGCTCCTTCATGGCTAGCGAGGCTGTGAGCTAGGAAAGTCTTTGGAAGCTCAGAAAGTGGCAGCGAGATGCAGGCCCCAACCCAGCAATCCCGGTGCTTGGAGCAGGTCTCACAGCCTCCCAGTGCCAAAGCGAGCTCCTCTCTGCCAAATGCAGCTGTGCACACGCAGGCCGCTCTGCTGCCTCTGCATCCACGAAGGAAGCTCTCTAGGCCCGCTTCCTGCGAAATCTGCTTCAGCCTGAGGGAAAAGCCCTTGGAGAGGTCTTGGCTCAGGGGCAGTTGCTCCTGTGCCTGGGGAAGAGGGAAGGGCACCACACTCCCAAGGAAAGGCCAGACACACTCCACACGTCTTTGCTCCTCTGGAGGGCGGCATGGAGCCTCCAACTGGGAGGTCGCTTCTCAGCGGAGACGCAGGGGCATTCTGGCTGTGATCCCGCAGCCCCTGCCTGGAGGCCCACGGTGCCTGTTTCTCTCTGGGCGTTGCTTCCACAGTGCGGCCAAGCAACGTCTTCACCATGGGCACAACAGCGCTTCCCTTCCGTCTGACAGACGTCTCAGTGCTCTGCTCTAGACCTCTGAAGTGGGGAGACAACCGAGCCCAGCCTCCTTTCCAAGGAGTCCTGCGCCTTCCATTGCACTGAAAGGCAATAGCACGGGGAAGCCTAGGAAGGGGCTGAGTCACGTCGGACACACTTCCTCAGCCTGCTCCTTTCAGGGAAGCAACGCTGGGAGCTAGGAAAGCCTTCTCAAGCTCGGAGAGTGCAAGAGAGATGCAGGCCGTGCACCCGGAAATCTCGGTGCTTGGAGCCAATCTCAGCGTCTCCCAGGGGCAAAGCGAACGCCTCTCTGCCAAATCCAGCTGTGCAGACGCAGGCCGCTAGGCTGCCTCTGCATTGGCGAAGGAAGCTCTCTCCTCCTGCTTCCTGCGAAATCTGCTTCTCAGCCTCAGCGAATCTCAGTGGGAACGGTCTTTCCTCTGGGGCCGTTGCTCCTGGGCCTGGGGCTGCCGCAAGGGCACCACCCTCCCAGGGAAAGGCCAAACACACCCCACATGTCTTTGCTCCTCTGGAGAGCTGCAGGCAACCTCAAACTCTCAGGAAGCTTCTGGGCTGAGACGCAGAAGCACTCTGGCTGGGATCTCGCATCCCCTGCCTGGAGGCCCATGGTGCCTGTTTCTCCCTGGGCGTTGCTTCACCAGAGCGGCCAGGCAACCTCTGCCCCATCTACCCTTCTGCTCTTCCCTTCCAGCTGACAGAGTTCTCCCTGCTCTACTCTAGCCCTAGGAAGTTTGGAGACAACCGGGCTCCTCCTCCTCTGCAAGGAGTCCCGGGGCCCAGTTGGAGTGGAAAGGCGAAACCACAGGCAAGCCCAGGAAAGTGCTGAGTCATGTCTGACACACTCCCTCAGCCTGCTCCTTCATGGCTAGCGAGGCTGTGAGCTAGGAAAGTCTTTGGAAGCTCAGAAAGTGGCAGCGAGATGCAGGCCCCAACCCAGCAATCCCGGTGCTTGGAGCAGGTCTCACAGCCTCCCAGTGCCAAAGCGAGCTCCTCTCTGCCAAATGCAGCTGTGCACACGCAGGCCGCTCTGCTGCCTCTGCATCCACGAAGGAAGCTCTCTAGGCCCGCTTCCTGCGAAATCTGCTTCAGCCTGAGGGAAAAGCCCTTGGAGAGGTCTTTGCTCAGGGGCAGTTGCTCCTGTGCCTGGGGAAGAGGGAAGGGCACCACACTCCCAAGGAAAGGCCAGACACACTCCACACGTCTTTGCTCCTCTGGAGGGCGGCATGGAGCCTCCAACTGGGAGGTCGCTTCTCAGCGGAGACGCAGGGGCATTCTGGCTGTGATCCCGCAGCCCCTGCCTGGAGGCCCACGGTGCCTGTTTCTCTCTGGGCGTTGCTTCCACAGTGCGGCCAAGCAACGTCTTCACCATGGGCACAACAGCGCTTCCCTTCCGTCTGACAGACGTCTCAGTGCTCTGCTCTAGACCTCTGAAGTGGGGAGACAACCGAGCCCAGCCTCCTTTCCAAGGAGTCCTGCGCCTTCGATTGCACTGAAAGGCAATAGCACGGGGAAGCCTAGGAAGGGGCTGAGTCACGTCGGACACACTTCCTCAGCCTGCTCCTTTCAGGGAAGCAACGCTGGGAGCTAGGAAAGCCTTCTCAAGCTCGGAGAGTGCAAGAGAGATGCAGGCCGCGCACCCGGAAATCTCGGTGCTTGGAGCCAATCTCAGCGTCTCCCAGGGGCAAAGCGAACGCCTCTCTGCCAAATCCAGCTGTGCAGACGCAGGCCGCTAGGCTGCCTCTGCATTGGCGAAGGAAGCTCTCTCCTCCCGCTTCCTGCGAAATCTGCTTCTCAGCCTCAGCGAATCTCAGTGGGAACGGTCTTTCCTCTGGGGCCGTTGCTCCTGGGCCTGGGGCTGCCGCAAGGGCACCACCCTCCCAGGGAAAGGCCAAACACACCCCACATGTCTTTGCTCCTCTGGAGAGCTGCAGGCAACCTCAAACTCTCAGGAAGCTTCTCGGCTGAGACGCAGAAGCACTCTGGCTGGGATCTCGCATCCCCTGCCTGGAGGCCCATGGTGCCTGTTTCTCCCTGGGCGTTGCTTCACCAGAGCGGCCAGGCAACCTCTGCCCCATCTACCCTTCTGCTCTTCCCTTCCAGCTGACAGAGTTCTCCCTGCTCTACTCTAGCCCTAGGAAGTTTGGAGACAACCGGGCTCCTCCTCCTCTGCAAGGAGTCCCGGGGCCCAGTTGGAGTGGAAAGGCGAAACCACAGGCAAGCCCAGGAAAGTGCTGAGTCATGTCTGACACACTCCCTCAGCCTGCTCCTTCATGGCTAGCGAGGCTGTGAGCTAGGAAAGTCTTTGGAAGCTCAGAAAGTGGCAGCGAGATGCAGGCCCCAACCCAGCAATCCCGGTGCTTGGAGCAGGTCTCACAGCCTCCCAGTGCCAAAGCGAGCTCCTCTCTGCCAAATGCAGCTGTGCACACGCAGGCCGCTCTGCTGCCTCTGCATCCACGAAGGAAGCTCTCTAGGCCCGCTTCCTGCGAAATCTGCTTCAGCCTGAGGGAAAAGCCCTTGGAGAGGTCTTTGCTCAGGGGCAGTTGCTCCTGTGCCTGGGGAAGAGGGAAGGGCACCACACTCCCAAGGAAAGGCCAGACACACTCCACACGTCTTTGCTCCTCTGGAGGGCGGCATGGAGCCTCCAACTGGGAGGTCGCTTCTCAGCGGAGACGCAGGGGCATTCTGGCTGTGATCCCGCAGCCCCTGCCTGGAGGCCCACGGTGCCTGTTTCTCTCTGGGCGTTGCTTCCACAGTGCGGCCAAGCAACGTCTTCACCATGGGCACAACAGCGCTTCCCTTCCGTCTGACAGACGTCTCAGTGCTCTGCTCTAGACCTCTGAAGTGGGGAGACAACCGAGCCCAGCCTCCTTTCCAAGGAGTCCTGCGCCTTCGATTGCACTGAAAGGCAATAGCACGGGGAAGCCTAGGAAGGGGCTGAGTCACGTCGGACACACTTCCTCAGCCTGCTCCTTTCAGGGAAGCAACGCTGGGAGCTAGGAAAGCCTTCTCAAGCTCGGAGAGTGCAAGAGAGATGCAGGCCGCGCACCCGGAAATCTCGGTGCTTGGAGCCAATCTCAGCGTCTCCCAGGGGCAAAGCGAACGCCTCTCTGCCAAATCCAGCTGTGCAGACGCAGGCCGCTAGGCTGCCTCTGCATTGGCGAAGGAAGCTCTCTCCTCCCGCTTCCTGCGAAATCTGCTTCTCAGCCTCAGCGAATCTCAGTGGGAACGGTCTTTCCTCTGGGGCCGTTGCTCCTGGGCCTGGGGCTGCCGCAAGGGCACCACCCTCCCAGGGAAAGGCCAAACACACCCCACATGTCTTTGCTCCTCTGGAGAGCTGCAGGCAACCTCAAACTCTCAGGAAGCTTCTCGGCTGAGACGCAGAAGCACTCTGGCTGGGATCTCGCATCCCCTGCCTGGAGGCCCATGGTGCCTGTTTCTCCCTGGGCGTTGCTTCACCAGAGCGGCCAGGCAACCTCTGCCCCATCTACCCTTCTGCTCTTCCCTTCCAGCTGACAGAGTTCTCCCTGCTCTACTCTAGCCCTAGGAAGTTTGGAGACAACCGGGCTCCTCCTCCTCTGCAAGGAGTCCCGGGGCCCAGTTGGAGTGGAAAGGCGAAACCACAGGCAAGCCCAGGAAAGTGCTGAGTCATGTCTGACACACTCCCTCAGCCTGCTCCTTCATGGCTAGCGAGGCTGTGAGCTAGGAAAGTCTTTGGAAGCTCAGAAAGTGGCAGCGAGATGCAGGCCCCAACCCAGCAATCCCGGTGCTTGGAGCAGGTCTCACAGCCTCCCAGTGCCAAAGCGAGCTCCTCTCTGCCAAATGCAGCTGTGCACACGCAGGCCGCTCTGCTGCCTCTGCATCCACGAAGGAAGCTCTCTAGGCCCGCTTCCTGCGAAATCTGCTTCAGCCTGAGGGAAAAGCCCTTGGAGAGGTCTTGGCTCAGGGGCAGTTGCTCCTGTGCCTGGGGAAGAGGGAAGGGCACCACACTCCCAAGGAAAGGCCAGACACACTCCACACGTCTTTGCTCCTCTGGAGGGCGGCATGGAGCCTCCAACTGGGAGGTCGCTTCTCAGCGGAGACGCAGGGGCATTCTGGCTGTGATCCCGCAGCCCTGCCTGGAGGCCCACGGTGCCTGTTTCTCTCTGGGCGTTGCTTCCACAGTGCGGCCAAGCAACGTCTTCACCATGGGCACAACAGCGCTTCCCTTCCGTCTGACAGACGTCTCAGTGCTCTGCTCTAGACCTCTGAAGTGGGGAGACAACCGAGCCCAGCCTCCTTTCCAAGGAGTCCTGCGCCTTCCATTGCACTGAAAGGCAATAGCACGGGGAAGCCTAGGAAGGGGCTGAGTCACGTCGGACACACTTCCTCAGCCTGCTCCTTTCAGGGAAGCAACGCTGGGAGCTAGGAAAGCCTTCTCAAGCTCGGAGAGTGCAAGAGAGATGCAGGCCGCGCACCCGGAAATCTCGGTGCTTGGAGCCAATCTCAGCGTCTCCCAGGGGCAAAGCGAACGCCTCTCTGCCAAATCCAGCTGTGCAGACGCAGGCCGCTAGGCTGCCTCTGCATTGGCGAAGGAAGCTCTCTCCTCCCGCTTCCTGCGAAATCTGCTTCTCAGCCTCAGCGAATCTCAGTGGGAACGGTCTTTCCTCTGGGGCCGTTGCTCCTGGGCCTGGGGCTGCCGCAAGGGCACCACCCTCCCAGGGAAAGGCCAAACACACCCCACATGTCTTTGCTCCTCTGGAGAGCTGCAGGCAACCTCAAACTCTCAGGAAGCTTCTCGGCTGAGACGCAGAAGCACTCTGGCTGGGATCTCGCATCCCCTGCCTGGAGGCCCATGGTGCCTGTTTCTCCCTGGGCGTTGCTTCACCAGAGCGGCCAGGCAACCTCTGCCCCATCTACCCTTCTGCTCTTCCCTTCCAGCTGACAGAGTTCTCCCTGCTCTACTCTAGCCCTAGGAAGTTTGGAGACAACCGGGCTCCTCCTCCTCTGCAAGGAGTCCCGGGGCCCAGTTGGAGTGGAAAGGCGAAACCACAGGCAAGCCCAGGAAAGTGCTGAGTCATGTCTGACACACTCCCTCAGCCTGCTCCTTCATGGCTAGCGAGGCTGTGAGCTCGGAAAGTCTTTGGAAGCTCAGAAAGTGGCAGCGAGATGCAGGCCCCAACCCAGCAATCCCGGTGCTTGGAGCAGGTCTCACAGCCTCCCAGTGCCAAAGCGAGCTCCTCTCTGCCAAATGCAGCTGTGCACACGCAGGCCGCTCTGCTGCCTCTGCATCCACGAAGGAAGCTCTCTAGGCCCGCTTCCTGCGAAATCTGCTTCAGCCTGAGGGAAAAGCCCTTGGAGAGGTCTTTGCTCAGGGGCAGTTGCTCCTGTGCCTGGGGAAGAGGGAAGGGCACCACACTCCCAAGGAAAGGCCAGACACACTCCACACGTCTTTGCTCCTCTGGAGGGCGGCATGGAGCCTCCAACTGGGAGGTCGCTTCTCAGCGGAGACGCAGGGGCATTCTGGCTGTGATCCCGCAGCCCCTGCCTGGAGGCCCACGGTGCCTGTTTCTCTCTGGGCGTTGCTTCCACAGTGCGGCCAAGCAACGTCTTCACCATGGGCACAACAGCGCTTCCCTTCCGTCTGACAGACGTCTCAGTGCTCTGCTCTAGACCTCTGAAGTGGGGAGACAACCGAGCCCAGCCTCCTTTCCAAGGAGTCCTGCGCCTTCGATTGCACTGAAAGGCAATAGCACGGGGAAGCCTAGGAAGGGGCTGAGTCACGTCGGACACACTTCCTCAGCCTGCTCCTTTCAGGGAAGCAACGCTGGGAGCTAGGAAAGCCTTCTCAAGCTCGGAGAGTGCAAGAGAGATGCAGGCCGCGCACCCGGAAATCTCGGTGCTTGGAGCCAATCTCAGCGTCTCCCAGGGGCAAAGCGAACGCCTCTCTGCCAAATCCAGCTGTGCAGACGCAGGCCGCTAGGCTGCCTCTGCATTGGCGAAGGAAGCTCTCTCCTCCCGCTTCCTGCGAAATCTGCTTCTCAGCCTCAGCGAATCTCAGTGGGAACGGTCTTTCCTCTGGGGCCGTTGCTCCTGGGCCTGGGGCTGCCGCAAGGGCACCACCCTCCCAGGGAAAGGCCAAACACACCCCACATGTCTTTGCTCCTCTGGAGAGCTGCAGGCAACCTCAAACTCTCAGGAAGCTTCTGGGCTGAGACGCAGAAGCACTCTGGCTGGGATCTCGCATCCCCTGCCTGGAGGCCCATGGTGCCTGTTTCTCCCTGGGCGTTGCTTCACCAGAGCGGCCAGGCAACCTCTGCCCCATCTACCCTTCTGCTCTTCCCTTCCAGCTGACAGAGTTCTCCCTGCTCTACTCTAGCCCTAGGAAGTTTGGAGACAACCGGGCTCCTCCTCCTCTGCAAGGAGTCCCGGGGCCCAGTTGGAGTGGAAAGGCGAAACCACAGGCAAGCCCAGGAAAGTGCTGAGTCATGTCTGACACACTCCCTCAGCCTGCTCCTTCATGGCTAGCGAGGCTGTGAGCTAGGAAAGTCTTTGGAAGCTCAGAAAGTGGCAGCGAGATGCAGGCCCCAACCCAGCAATCCCGGTGCTTGGAGCAGGTCTCACAGCCTCCCAGTGCCAAAGCGAGCTCCTCTCTGCCAAATGCAGCTGTGCACACGCAGGCCGCTCTGCTGCCTCTGCATCCACGAAGGAAGCTCTCTAGGCCCGCTTCCTGCGAAATCTGCTTCAGCCTGAGGGAAAAGCCCTTGGAGAGGTCTTGGCTCAGGGGCAGTTGCTCCTGTGCCTGGGGAAGAGGGAAGGGCACCACACTCCCAAGGAAAGGCCAGACACACTCCACACGTCTTTGCTCCTCTGGAGGGCGGCATGGAGCCTCCAACTGGGAGGTCGCTTCTCAGCGGAGACGCAGGGGCATTCTGGCTGTGATCCCGCAGCCCCTGCCTGGAGGCCCACGGTGCCTGTTTCTCTCTGGGCGTTGCTTCCACAGTGCGGCCAAGCAACGTCTTCACCATGGGCACAACAGCGCTTCCCTTCCGTCTGACAGACGTCTCAGTGCTCTGCTCTAGACCTCTGAAGTGGGGAGACAACCGAGCCCAGCCTCCTTTCCAAGGAGTCCTGCGCCTTCCATTGCACTGAAAGGCAATAGCACGGGGAAGCCTAGGAAGGGGCTGAGTCACGTCGGACACACTTCCTCAGCCTGCTCCTTTCAGGGAAGCAACGCTGGGAGCTAGGAAAGCCTTCTCAAGCTCGGAGAGTGCAAGAGAGATGCAGGCCGCGCACCCGGAAATCTCGGTGCTTGGAGCCAATCTCAGCGTCTCCCAGGGGCAAAGCGAACGCCTCTCTGCCAAATCCAGCTGTGCAGACGCAGGCCGCTAGGCTGCCTCTGCATTGGCGAAGGAAGCTCTCTCCTCCCGCTTCCTGCGAAATCTGCTTCTCAGCCTCAGCGAATCTCAGTGGGAACGGTCTTTCCTCTGGGGCCGTTGCTCCTGGGCCTGGGGCTGCCGCAAGGGCACCACCCTCCCAGGGAAAGGCCAAACACACCCCACATGTCTTTGCTCCTCTGGAGAGCTGCAGGCAACCTCAAACTCTCAGGAAGCTTCTCGGCTGAGACGCAGAAGCACTCTGGCTGGGATCTCGCATCCCCTGCCTGGAGGCCCATGGTGCCTGTTTCTCCCTGGGCGTTGCTTCACCAGAGCGGCCAGGCAACCTCTGCCCCATCTACCCTTCTGCTCTTCCCTTCCAGCTGACAGAGTTCTCCCTGCTCTACTCTAGCCCTAGGAAGTTTGGAGACAACCGGGCTCCTCCTCCTCTGCAAGGAGTCCCGGGGCCCAGTTGGAGTGGAAAGGCGAAACCACAGGCAAGCCCAGGAAAGTGCTGAGTCATGTCTGACACACTCCCTCAGCCTGCTCCTTCATGGCTAGCGAGGCTGTGAGCTAGGAAAGTCTTTGGAAGCTCAGAAAGTGGCAGCGAGATGCAGGCCCCAACCCAGCAATCCCGGTGCTTGGAGCAGGTCTCACAGCCTCCCAGTGCCAAAGCGAGCTCCTCTCTGCCAAATGCAGCTGTGCACACGCAGGCCGCTCTGCTGCCTCTGCATCCACGAAGGAAGCTCTCTAGGCCCGCTTCCTGCGAAATCTGCTTCAGCCTGAGGGAAAAGCCCTTGGAGAGGTCTTGGCTCAGGGGCAGTTGCTCCTGTGCCTGGGGAAGAGGGAAGGGCACCACACTCCCAAGGAAAGGCCAGACACACTCCACACGTCTTTGCTCCTCTGGAGGGCGGCATGGAGCCTCCAACTGGGAGGTCGCTTCTCAGCGGAGACGCAGGGGCATTCTGGCTGTGATCCCGCAGCCCCTGCCTGGAGGCCCACGGTGCCTGTTTCTCTCTGGGCGTTGCTTCCACAGTGCGGCCAAGCAACGTCTTCACCATGGGCACAACAGCGCTTCCCTTCCCGTCTGACAGACGTCTCAGTGCTCTGCTCTAGACCTCTGAAGTGGGGAGACAACCGAGCCCAGCCTCCTTTCCAAGGAGTCCTGCGCCTTCGATTGCACTGAAAGGCAATAGCACGGGGAAGCCTAGGAAGGGGCTGAGTCACGTCGGACACACTTCCTCAGCCTGCTCCTTTCAGGGAAGCAACGCTGGGAGCTAGGAAAGCCTTCTCAAGCTCGGAGAGTGCAAGAGAGATGCAGGCCGCGCACCCGGAAATCTCGGTGCTTGGAGCCAATCTCAGCGTCTCCCAGGGGCAAAGCGAACGCCTCTCTGCCAAATCCAGCTGTGCAGACGCAGGCCGCTAGGCTGCCTCTGCATTGGCGAAGGAAGCTCTCTCCTCCCGCTTCCTGCGAAATCTGCTTCTCAGCCTCAGCGAATCTCAGTGGGAACGGTCTTTCCTCTGGGGCCGTTGCTCCTGGGCCTGGGGCTGCCGCAAGGGCACCACCCTCCCAGGGAAAGGCCAAACACACCCCACATGTCTTTGCTCCTCTGGAGAGCTGCAGGCAACCTCAAACTCTCAGGAAGCTTCTGGGCTGAGACGCAGAAGCACTCTGGCTGGGATCTCGCATCCCCTGCCTGGAGGCCCATGGTGCCTGTTTCTCCCTGGGCGTTGCTTCACCAGAGCGGCCAGGCAACCTCTGCCCCATCTACCCTTCTGCTCTTCCCTTCCAGCTGACAGAGTTCTCCCTGCTCTACTCTAGCCCTAGGAAGTTTGGAGACAACCGGGCTCCTCCTCCTCTGCAAGGAGTCCCGGGGCCCAGTTGGAGTGGAAAGGCGAAACCACAGGCAAGCCCAGGAAAGTGCTGAGTCATGTCTGACACACTCCCTCAGCCTGCTCCTTCATGGCTAGCGAGGCTGTGAGCTAGGAAAGTCTTTGGAAGCTCAGAAAGTGGCAGCGAGATGCAGGCCCCAACCCAGCAATCCCGGTGCTTGGAGCAGGTCTCACAGCCTCCCAGTGCCAAAGCGAGCTCCTCTCTGCCAAATGCAGCTGTGCACACGCAGGCCGCTCTGCTGCCTCTGCATCACGAAGGAAGCTCTCTAGGCCCGCTTCCTGCGAAATCTGCTTCAGCCTGAGGGAAAAGCCCTTGGAGAGGTCTTGGCTCAGGGGCAGTTGCTCCTGTGCCTGGGGAAGAGGGAAGGGCACCACACTCCCAAGGAAAGGCCAGACACACTCCACACGTCTTTGCTCCTCTGGAGGGCGGCATGGAGCCTCCAACTGGGAGGTCGCTTCTCAGCGGAGACGCAGGGGCATTCTGGCTGTGATCCCGCAGCCCCTGCCTGGAGGCCCACGGTGCCTGTTTCTCTCTGGGCGTTGCTTCCACAGTGCGGCCAAGCAACGTCTTCACCATGGGCACAACAGCGCTTCCCTTCCGTCTGACAGACGTCTCAGTGCTCTGCTCTAGACCTCTGAAGTGGGGAGACAACCGAGCCCAGCCTCCTTTCCAAGGAGTCCTGCGCCTTCCATTGCACTGAAAGGCAATAGCACGGGGAAGCCTAGGAAGGGGCTGAGTCACGTCGGACACACTTCCTCAGCCTGCTCCTTTCAGGGAAGCAACGCTGGGAGCTAGGAAAGCCTTCTCAAGCTCGGAGAGTGCAAGAGAGATGCAGGCCGCGCACCCGGAAATCTCGGTGCTTGGAGCCAATCTCAGCGTCTCCCAGGGGCAAAGCGAACGCCTCTCTGCCAAATCCAGCTGTGCAGACGCAGGCCGCTAGGCTGCCTCTGCATTGGCGAAGGAAGCTCTCTCCTCCCGCTTCCTGCGAAATCTGCTTCTCAGCCTCAGCGAATCTCAGTGGGAACGGTCTTTCCTCTGGGGCCGTTGCTCCTGGGCCTGGGGCTGCCGCAAGGGCACCACCCTCCCAGGGAAAGGCCAAACACACCCCACATGTCTTTGCTCCTCTGGAGAGCTGCAGGCAACCTCAAACTCTCAGGAAGCTTCTCGGCTGAGACGCAGAAGCACTCTGGCTGGGATCTCGCATCCCCTGCCTGGAGGCCCATGGTGCCTGTTTCTCCCTGGGCGTTGCTTCACCAGAGCGGCCAGGCAACCTCTGCCCCATCTACCCTTCTGCTCTTCCCTTCCAGCTGACAGAGTTCTCCCTGCTCTACTCTAGCCCTAGGAAGTTTGGAGACAACCGGGCTCCTCCTCCTCTGCAAGGAGTCCCGGGGCCCAGTTGGAGTGGAAAGGCGAAACCACAGGCAAGCCCAGGAAAGTGCTGAGTCATGTCTGACACACTCCCTCAGCCTGCTCCTTCATGGCTAGCGAGGCTGTGAGCTAGGAAAGTCTTTGGAAGCTCAGAAAGTGGCAGCGAGATGCAGGCCCCAACCCAGCAATCCCGGTGCTTGGAGCAGGTCTCACAGCCTCCCAGTGCCAAAGCGAGCTCCTCTCTGCCAAATGCAGCTGTGCACACGCAGGCCGCTCTGCTGCCTCTGCATCCACGAAGGAAGCTCTCTAGGCCCGCTTCCTGCGAAATCTGCTTCAGCCTGAGGGAAAAGCCCTTGGAGAGGTCTTTGCTCAGGGGCAGTTGCTCCTGTGCCTGGGGAAGAGGGAAGGGCACCACACTCCCAAGGAAAGGCCAGACACACTCCACACGTCTTTGCTCCTCTGGAGGGCGGCATGGAGCCTCCAACTGGGAGGTCGCTTCTCAGCGGAGACGCAGGGGCATTCTGGCTGTGATCCCGCAGCCCCTGCCTGGAGGCCCACGGTGCCTGTTTCTCTCTGGGCGTTGCTTCCACAGTGCGGCCAAGCAACGTCTTCACCATGGGCACAACAGCGCTTCCCTTCCGTCTGACAGACGTCTCAGTGCTCTGCTCTAGACCTCTGAAGTGGGGAGACAACCGAGCCCAGCCTCCTTTCCAAGGAGTCCTGCGCCTTCGATTGCACTGAAAGGCAATAGCACGGGGAAGCCTAGGAAGGGGCTGAGTCACGTCGGACACACTTCCTCAGCCTGCTCCTTTCAGGGAAGCAACGCTGGGAGCTAGGAAAGCCTTCTCAAGCTCGGAGAGTGCAAGAGAGATGCAGGCCGCGCACCCGGAAATCTCGGTGCTTGGAGCCAATCTCAGCGTCTCCCAGGGGCAAAGCGAACGCCTCTCTGCCAAATCCAGCTGTGCAGACGCAGGCCGCTAGGCTGCCTCTGCATTGGCGAAGGAAGCTCTCTCCTCCCGCTTCCTGCGAAATCTGCTTCTCAGCCTCAGCGAATCTCAGTGGGAACGGTCTTTCCTCTGGGGCCGTTGCTCCTGGGCCTGGGGCTGCCGCAAGGGCACCACCCTCCCAGGGAAAGGCCAAACACACCCCACATGTCTTTGCTCCTCTGGGAGAGCTGCAGGCAACCTCAAACTCTCAGGAAGCTTCTGGGCTGAGACGCAGAAGCACTCTGGCTGGGATCTCGCATCCCCTGCCTGGAGGCCCATGGTGCCTGTTTCTCCCTGGGCGTTGCTTCACCAGAGCGGCCAGGCAACCT